>NC_080639.1:2657632-3986448 GCF_027579445.1 Ammospiza nelsoni
GGTGGGATTTCCTCAGCACTAGAGGTTCTTTCCTAGGACTAAACCAGCCCTTCTGCTGAACCTGACCTGGACCGAGCTCCCAGGGTGCTGGGATCCAGCCTGAACACATCCAGCCCTTGCTGTGCTGGCGAAATTTTGGCTTGGGCATCCAGAGCTGCCCACACGTTGGCTGTGGGAGGGAATTGTCCCAGACCCACCATCCCAGGCCACCCTTGGATCAAGGCTTGGCCAAAACCAGCCCCCTCTCCAATCCTCCACATGGCAGCATCAGTGAATCCCTTCCAGCTGAGCCCTTGGACAAGGAAAAACCTCCCTTTTTCCAGCTCCATCCTTTGGATTGACTCTTCATGCCACCAGCTCAGCCAACCATCCTTGCACAGCACATCCACCCCATCTGGAAAAGTTATTTGTAAGAAAGGCCAGTTATCCTTTTTTTTTTTTTCTTTTTGTGAAGATCAGGAAAATGAGGGAAAGGCTAATGAATAAAAATTTGGTCACTCCAGCCTCATTATTTTCCCCATCATTTTTAAGGAGTTTTGTAGATTTTTGGCTGCAGACTGGGGGGTTAAATGTGTGCCATGACTTGGGGGAAGGATCTTTCTTGGTGTTTCTCCTAAAAACTGCTTCCCAAGCACTTTGGCTGGGTGGGAGTATGGATATGCCACAGTCAGGGCACATCTGTGTGTGTGTATATTTATATATATATATGTATATATATAACACATTCAGGGCACATCTCTGTGTGTGTATGTATGTGTATATATATATATATATATATATATATATATATATATATATAAAATCCATAACACCCACTGCTACCTGCTGGCCTTTCTCCTTCTGCAGCCAAGCCTGCAAGCTCCCATGATCCCCTCCAAGGTGTCACTCACAGTTTCTGAACTCTTGCTTTCTCTAATTTCCAGTCTTTCCACCCATCTTTTCTTCAGACATCTCTCCTTCCACCCAAAACTTTGGGGTTTTTCCATGGTTCTCCCCCACAGCTCGCCCCAGCGCTGTGTTGTGGCTGACTTGGCTGTGAATCCAATTTTCCCTGTTTTTCCTTCGAGCTCTCACAGCTCCAGCACCTACCCTTAAAAAAAAAACATTATTATTTGCAGGACAAATTCCCCTCCCTGGCTTGGCAGCATGGATCACCTTTCCTCCCTTCCTTCCCCAAATCCTCCTGTGCCTTCTCAAATTCTCAGGATTCCTTTTTTTTTTTCCTTCCATTCCACCAGCAATTAATCAATCAACCTGGCAATTTGGGACCAATCTAAGAGCAATTATAATAATAATAAAAAAAAGAGAAGTAGCTGAAGGAATCCCTCTCCATGATGGAAAACCATCTCCATCCTCAAACCAGTCCGGCAAAAACCACAGGATGGGTTGGGTTGGGACGGACCTTAAAAATCATCTCATTCCAACCTCCCGGCCATGGGACACCTTCAGGAAAGTGAGGGGTAAGAGAATTGGCTCCTCTTTTCCAAATTTTAGGCTTCAGAGCCTGAAGGGGCTGCTCACCAGCTCTACTAGAGGCACGAAGAGAGAAGTTGATGGGGTTGCAGCTTGATGGGGTCGCAAAGCCTCCAACCAGGAGCAGCTTCCAAATCCCATCCCAAACCCCCATACCAGGTACCTCTGCTGCTTCCAGCATGTGCTGGTTCCCCCTCACCAGCCTCTGGCAGGAGCCACCAGGACAATCTGGAAATGCCCCACTGGGGCTTGGTGCCACCTGGGATAGCGGAAGGTGTCCCTGCCCATGGCAGTGGGGTGGAATGGGCTGTAGGGTCCCTTCCAACCCAAAACATTCCATGATTCCCTGATCTTGGCTTGCCCAAGGCTGGCTCTGTGGCAGAGCACAGCACCCCATGGTGGTGAAGCAGCTCCGGAAAACAGGGACTTTTTTCCCCCTGAAACTTTATTTTCACACAGGGCTCTGCTGATTTACACCTCCTGCCAAAAAGATCTCCTTCTCTCCCTCCAGCCAAGCTGGAGACTGGAATGCCTGGGAAGGTGATTAATTATTAGTTGAAAAGAAAAGGCAAACCCACAACTTGTGTTTTCCTGTGCTGCCTCAGCCTGGGAAAACACTTTTGAGCATGGAAGGGGTATTTGGGTGTCTCCCTCCTGCAGCCAGCACTGGAAAATCCTTCAGCACCTCACCTTGATACAATTCACACAAATTCAAAGGGACCTTTCCCAGGTGAGCCCTTGGCTATTTGAGAACCTACCAGATCAGGTAAATCCTGGATAGGATCCCTTTCTGGAGAGAGATAGTGGTTCAGGACTCAGCTCTCCCATGGGTGCCCAGGTAGCTCAGCTTTTTGGGCTCCCATTTGTCACAAAAATGTGAAAGTTTGATCCTCAAGCTGGGCAACCATGGTTTTCTCGCTCTCAGGCAACTGTTTTTACTCTGAAGGGAATTTCCCACTCAGTACCAATAGCTTGAAAGCAGAGGGGGAAAATAACTCCACAAATTTGGAAGCCTTGGGTACAATTTTGAAAAATGTGCTGTGCCCCAGAGCTTGGGTCCAGCCCATTGCAGAGGGATGAGCCAAGCACCAGGATGGAGCAGGATGCTCTTGGAAATGAGGGCACTGCAGGTTCAGAGCCTGAGGCCAGGCATGAGGCTAAAACACAGAACACAACAACCACTTTAACCTCAAAGAGTGAGGAGATTAAATGCTGTGCTCGCAGCTGCGCGAGGAGCGATGCCAGCATTTGAAATCTGGGAATAATTGATCCAGGTTTCCAGAATCAGAGCGGGGTGGAGAGGAGGAGGAGGAGAGAGGCTGGGATTGAGAGGTTGCTGTAAAAAATTGCTAATCAGCAAGCTTTGAACATCTGCAGGATGCTCCTGGCCTGCCCTTCTCTGCCACCAGCGCTTCCAGACCAGCCAGGATGATGCCAGAGAAGCCGAGGATGCATCTGATAAAGCTTTAACAAAAATCTAACACTTCCCAACAGCCAATCAACCTTCCAGGGGCTGTGGTGGGAAAAGAACCTAAATTAGGCAAAGAGCAAAATAATGGGAAACAGGAGATCAGAGTTTCCAGCACAGACCTGGTCCCAAAAAGGAGTTAAAAGCTTTGTCCTCCTCAGCAGGACATCCTCTCCAGCCCCTTGGAGGCTTGTAAACAGCTGATGGAGAGGGGGCTTCAGACCAGAGTAGCAGGAAAATTGAGAAATATCGAAGAAATTCTTATTTTTTTTCTCCTCCAGGAAGCACTATCTGCTTGTTCTCAACAGATTTGCTGAAAATGAAACTGTTTTACATGAAAGATTTTTAAAGAGGGGCTCTGCACACCTGACATTTACTGCTTCCAAATTGCTGAGATGTTCCATTTTTAATTTAAAATTTAATTTAAAAAATAATTTTAAAAATAATTATTCCTTGGTGTCTTTAGAATGTGAGGTAATCTGATTTTTACTGGAGATGATGTATAAAAAAATTAGATGAAGCAACAGAATTGATCTGAAAGAGGCTTTTTTCCCCCTGCAGATTTCAGCTGGCGGTTTGGGTCAAACTTTAATTCAACTTGACGTTGATACCACATCAGAATATAATTTTTTTTTTCTTGCTGTTGTTTACTCCTTTGTTCCCTAAAACAGCTTCAGAGGCTGGAAGGCTGTTTTCTGCTCAGTCTTCTCTGGGGTCTAGCTATCATTTCCATCACAGCCCCCCATAAATCCGCGAATCCAACTTTAATCTTTAAACTTTTTTCACAGATCAGCATTTATGAACCCTCAGCAAAGAGCCCCTGGGCCTGGACAGGAACAATCCAGCCTGGAAGTCGAGCACCCTGTTGAGCTGCATCTCGTGGTACCTTTTCCATCACTTTGGTTGGGCTTTTGGAGAACACGTCAATTTAATTTGGCTTGGGAACCCCTCACATGCATGAGCTCTGCAGGGGACATCTGGTTTGCTGCACATCCAGTTCCTTGGTAGTTCTGCAGGAAATCTTTGGCAAATGAATCCCAGAGCTCTCCTCTCCTTGGTCTGGAATCTGAGGGTGGATTTTCAGAAAAGTGAACCTCATCTTGTGCAGAGAAATCTGACTCAAACTCATCCACCTGACTTTGGCTCCAAACTGGCCAAGAATCCATTTTGTTTCCTTGGGATGCCATTCAGCTGGTATTTCTCCCCAGAAGTGATCCCTCTGCTAGGCAGAATCCTGAGAGTAAATTTGATCCGACATTGATTCTCTCAGCACATCTGGCAAGGAACACGTGATTTTATTCAGTTTTCCACTTGGGAGTTCGAATTTGGCCACTGGGAGAGATCTCTGATCCTGATGGTTCCTTGATGAAGCTCGTGAGCAAGGGAGACAGCCTTGGAAGGGATAGCCTGGATGTTTTGGAAGGTGGTGGGAGACACATCTTGTCCCCAGGGTGGGCCAGGAGCTCCCTGGGAAGCGTGAGGGTGGAAGGAGATGTGCTGGATGCGTGGGGCTTCTCCTTGGCTGCAGTAAATGTTGCTGCTGCCCTGGGTGGAAAAGCTGCTGCTGTGGGATTTGGGAGGAGGGGAGCACTTTGGCACAGCTGTAGGGTGTGATGGAGATGGTGCAGTGCAGGATGGGCTGTCATTTAATATAAACTTGTGTCCCTGAGAAGAGCCAGAGCAAATTAAGTGGGTTCCAAAAATTAAGAGCATTCCCAAAATTAAGTGGGTTTTCACTTCCAAATGAAGCCATTATTCCCTAGCCAGGAGCTGCCTTCATCCCTTTGTGGAGGTGTTCACAACCAGAGCTCAGGAACGGATGAGGAGACCCAAATGAATCAACAAACTCCCTCAGGAGGGCTGTTCCAGACTGCAAGGCAAGATGGATTCCATTACCATCTGTATGGCAGTTGTCTCCTGTTCATTGGGCAGTTTTCCTTATCTCTTCCAAAATCACTCCTCCCTAGGAGGGGACATTGCTGATAACAGACTATTGAATGTCACTGCATGGCTGATAAGAACTAGAACATCCCATTGGGAGATGTGAGCCCAGAGGGAGGAGCCAAGCATTGCTACCCGGATATAATCCAGAGGTTTGTGAGACACCAGCACGGCTTTCTCCACGGGATTCCCCAGAGGAACAGCAGCTGCCTCTCCTTCCACTGGATCTTCAGAGGAAGAATACATCCTTCTCTACAGATCCCCCTGCTCCAACAGAACCACCCCTGACACTGCAGGAGGGCTGCAGCCACATTTCCAATGGGACTGCCACCAACACCCTGACCCACAGGGTGTCAGGCTGGGTTCTGACTCTGTCAGTGTTGTTCTAGTGTACTGCATTGTTTATTTAATCCTTTTATTTTCTTCCCTATTAAAGAACTGTTATTTCCTGCTCCCATATTTTTTACCTGAGAGCCCCTTAATTTAAAATTTATAGCACTTGGGAGGGATGGGGAGGGTTTACATTCTCCATTTCAGGGGAGGCTCCTGCCTTCCTTAATAAACTCCTGTCTTTCCAAACCGAGACAAGGGCCCAGGTGAGTTCCCTGTCAGCTGGATCCCAGCATATCCCAGATTTATCTCAGATAATCACCACAGTAAGCAGTGGAAACGAGCCCAGGCACGGCCCAGCATGGGCCCTGCTCTAAACCTGCTGTGCTCAAGCAGGTTGGGACAGAAAACAAGCTAGTATATCCCACTTATGGGCAAGGGAAACAAGGCATTAAAATAATCCAATTGAAGGTGCCCTTGCTTGTGGCTTCATGAACTTTAAAGGTCGCTTCCAACCCAAACGGTTCCATGCTGGAAAAAGAGTTGGTGCTTCTCCAACTTTCAGGCTTCTCCTCCTTTCAGGCCTGGAAATTCAATGTGAAACTTTAAATGCGATGTGTTCTGCATAACAAACAAGGGATTTGTTTGAGTTTTTGGTGTTTTTATTTTTTTCCCCACAATTAGGAAAACCCAAATCTGACGTTTCCTTTCCCTTTTCCGGTTTATTTCCTCAGCAGCCAAGCCACAAGATCAGAGCAGAGACACTCACTGGGCAGGTGGAGCTGGAGAATATCCACACAATTTAACAGCTCCCCACTTGAAGCCCAATAAAACCCAAGGGGAAGGAAAAATATTCCGTTTTTTAAAGGCATGTGGTGAGTTTCAGCAGCCACCTCTTACTGAGCTTGTTTCCAATTACTGTGAGGTGTCCAGAAGCCAGGGAAAAGCAGCAGTGATCTCCTGTGAGAGCTGTCATTATTTTGCTGGGTACAGATGAAAAAAACCTGGACCAAACCAGCATCCAGTGCCAGCATCCCTTCTCCAGATCACCTGGAAGCTCAGCACAGGAGGATGGAGCACCAATGGAGCATCCAGCTCCTGGGAAGGGTCTGGATTTGCCCAGGGCAATGGGGATTACCCCCAGGTCTGCCTGCCTGACCCCTCAGCAGCAGCTGCTGTGCCGGGATGCTGCCTGAATGCTGACATGTTAACAGCACCACGGTCCCTGCCCGGCACACGATCCAGCGCGAGGGAATAGCAGGATGCATTAATGTCATTCCAGATAACGATATTCCGCTCAGAGCAGGCTTCTGGCACCACATGTCCCCCTGCGAGAGAACTCTATCCCTATCGCTCCAGCGCTGGCTCCCGGCTTGAAAGGAATCGGTTTGGGCCATTAAAATGACTTGTGAAATGTGGGATAGTTAGCCAGTAATTAGGACCACATTTCATTCCCCTGCCTGCCCGGAGCTCCGCTCACCTTCAGCTTTGCCTTTTGCTCACCAACACCAGCACAATTTTTATTTTTTTTTATTTTGGGATCATTCCTCCCCTCCATCCCCCTCCCCTCTTTGCTCAGCTGGTGTTTTTCACCTGCAGCATCTATTTTGTAAGGGAAAAAAAAAAAGAAAGGAGCTGGGTTTGAAGGGGTACTGGGGTGCTGGAGAAGATTTCCCCATTTTCCATCTCCTGTGCAATGGTGGCACCCCTCTGCCCCTACCACCTACGGGATAACAACAGCTGGAAGGATTATCCAGGAGTCTGGAGGATCCTTGAGACTGGATCCACAAGAGATCCCTCAAGGAATCTTGTGCATCCTTGAGACTGGATCCACAAAAAAAATCCCTCAAGGAATCTGGAGGATCCTTGAGAACGGCTCCACAAGAAATCCCTCAAAGAATTTTGCAGATCCTAGAGGTGGATTCCTGAGGTTTTTGCAACTCCATCTTTCCCTCACTGCAGCAGAAACCCACATTAAAGATTTTCATCCCTGTCTTTCCTGTCCTTACCTCTGGAACACCTCTGAGCCTTCACAAGGATGATTTCTGGGCAGAGAGCTCTGAGGGATGTGCTCCTCACCAGCATTCCCTTTCTCCCTCCTGCCCCTGAAGCATGGATTCCTTATGGACACCAGATGAGGACACCAAGTCCCAGGAGCACCTGGCTGAAGCCACGGAGCAATCAGCTGGGAATGAGTCACGCCAGCAGCCCAATCCCAGGAATCCCGGCCAGATCCCTCTGCACAGGACAGAAATAGATTGTAATTGACAGATGACAGGCTCTGGCCAAGTCCTGGTGCTTCAGAAGGGGGGATGCAGGGATAAAGGCTATTATTATCCCTGTTATTTTTTATTTGGGAAGCGCTCCTACTGCCTCAAGCGCTCCCAGGATTGCCGGCAAGAGCCTTCCTGTCCTTGGAACACGGGATTTCTGGGATCCAAGGGTGTGACTGGAGATGAGCTATGAGCTGTGGGGTGGATGTGCTAACAACCTTTGGCAGGAAAGAGAGGACTGGACCAGCACTTCATCCCAGCTGGAGATGTTCCAGGGCCAAGGAATTGCCACGCCAAGGAGCGGCTGGGAAGTGAGAATCGGACAAAGCGGCGGAAGCCAGGGTGAAACATCTCACAAAGGGTATTTATTTAAATATGTAATTATTTAAATATTTACATTTTATATTTTAATATTTAAATATTTTACATTCATATTTTATTTATATAATTTTTTTATTTTATTATTTATATTTTATTTTAATATTTAAATATTGGGAACATTGGAGCGTCGGGCCAGGTAGGTGCACCTGGAGCCTCCTGGAAGGCAGGGAAAGCTGTCCCACACTGCAGGAACGTGAGGGATGGGACAGCTCATCCTGTGACCTTCTGCTCTGTGGTCACCAGGCACGGGGAGCTGGGTGCTGCCCTCTAAATCGCTGCTTGGGAAGTTGTATTCTCCTGCAGGAATCTCACTGCTGAAAACATGGAAAATGTGACCCCGGCACAACCTAAAAATGAACAGCGCAGGAGATATTTTTAGGAATCGCATAATCTGGGGTTTTGCCCAAGTCTTGGGTTTGGAGAGACTCTCCATGGGGAGGAGGACAGATAAGGGGCCTTCCCAGCTCCTGGGATGAGTATCCCTGGTATCTCCTGGCTCCTCAGCAGTGGTGGTGGCATGTCTAGACACTCTGGGAAGCATTCAATCAGGACAAGGAGGAATGGATCCCGCTGTTAGGAACAATGCAAGAGGAACAAATCAGCCCCATTTTATTCCCTGCAGCTGTCTTTTTAAAGGACTATTAGGTCACTGAAAGTTTTAGTTATAGCAAAAAATAACTCAGGAAAAAAAAAAAGAGAAAAGAAAGAAAACCCAAAAAAAAACCCAGAAAAAAAAAATTGGAAATGAAGCTGTATATATTTTTGGGAAATTGCTTTTTTTATTTTAATAGGTTTCCCTTTCAACTCTCTTCCAGCTGATTTTTTTTTCCTTCTTTGAGCCCTATGATTATTAATGGCTGTAGCACTAATGTGCTTGGAAAAAGCTCATTGGAGACCATGCTTTTTGGATTATAAAATATCTGAAAGATATTTTTCTTTTCTTCAGCCAACTATCGCCCGGCTTTCCCAAGCAGACATTATTCCATGCCACAGCATTGGATACAACTGGAGCCCAATTGGCTTTGAAGGTGAGTGGGAAAAGCCTGTTGCAATGCGGTAATTGCTCCTACCACGGAGCATTCCCAATGTCCATGTCTGGTCCTGGAGGACTCGCTCCCACTCATTTTCTGGTGTTACTAAACAACCCAAATTGGGTTGGCTATTTCATTTTTTTTTTATTTTGCAAGTGGAATCCTGGAGTTGTGGAAAGAGCCGCGGACAGACATGGATGTGGTTTGTCTGTGTTGTGGTGGCAGAGATTTCCTGGCCTTGCAGGAGCCCTGTGGGGTTCCCAGCAGGGGCAGAGGGGTCAGCCAGGCCTGGAGGAACGCGGGGCTGGTTCCAGACCAAGGAGCTCCAGAGAGAGAAGCCACAGCCAACACAGACTCAAACCACTAGGGCAGTGATGGGTGGTTCATGAGCACCCAAATTAGACATCCTGCTGGAACCCTGGATGCTGAGAATTTCAGACTTTCTGTGCTGGCAGGCTCTGACCCCCAAGAGAGCACTACATTTGACCTGAGGCTGTGGAGAAGGCTTCCAAAATTGAATGTTAGAACTAAAATTATGGGTGTGGAGTTTGAATAGAAGTGTGTAACATCACAAGGTTGAAAATTTAGAGTTTCAGGGTTTAGAATATAACAATATATATAAAGCAAGATGGAGGTTCTAGGGCAGTGGCTGGTCCTTCTTCTTCGTTTTCTTCTTCTCCTTCTTCATTTTCTTCTTCTCCTTCTTCATCTTCTCCTTCTTCTTCGCCACCTTCTTCTTCTCCTTCTTCCCCTTCTCCTTCTTCTTCACCTTCTTCTCCTACTTCTTCACCTTCTTCTCCTACTTCTTCTCCATGGCTTTGGGTGGTTTTGTGTAATTGGATAAAAAAGTCCCCATTGCAGCCATGGGTGGTTGGTTATTTGGTTAAAAGTGAAAATAATTTAGGTGTCATTTCTTAACTGGACAGTTTATCCTTTAAAGGCCTTATAGAGAGAGAGATGGGGCTCCGTTTTTAGTTTGTTGAAGTGCTGCAGAACTGAGGGTTTGTGAGACAGAGATAAGGGTTTGTGACAGAGATAAGAACTAATAAACATCTGAGTCCCAACAAGAAATTCCATCTCACACATTTAATCCCAGCCCTGGCAAGAAGAAGTTAAGACACCACAACATCGATCTGCTTCCCTGGGGTTATATTCCAGCCCAGCAGTGCCTGCCTGGAATATCCAGCTCCAGCTCCAGTGGAGGTATTCCCTGTGCCTCCAAAGCAGGAGATTCACACCTGAGCACACTGCAGGTCAATGCTATCAAACAGCACCGCCTCCATTTTCACCAAAGGAAACTCAAACCACCCCAATTCCCGCCCATGCTGGGACACCCTCAGTGATCCAGAGGCAGATTCCCATTGTTACAGCTGTCAAGAGGAGATGCCTGGGAAAGGAGCTCAGTAAACAGAGAGAGAATGAACAAAGGCAGCTGTTTCCTGGCAGAGCTCGTGGATTTTAGCCAGCTCCCACCTCGGAGCCAAACCCTGGGGAGCTGTGGATGTGCTGTGACCAGTGCCTGCCTAAGTGGCTCCTCCTGTGCCAGCCTGGTGCCACTGGAAGAGGGATGTGGATCTCCCAATCCTAGCAACTGTGGCCACACTGTGCCTCTCAGGTGGCCTCCTGGCCCTTCAGGGTGTGACAATCAGCACCAGGGTCTGATGGGGACAATGCTCCAGGAGCTGGTCTCAAGGTCCTGCTCAAGCAAAGGGAAACAGGAGTTCCCCTGCTTGATCTCCAGCCCTGCCATTTGCAATTTGTCATTGCCCCTCAACTCGACAGAGAGAGAATTCCATACAGATTTTGATGCAAAACAGTGAAATTGAAGTTTTCTTCCCAAAGAAAAAGCGGAATGTTCAGCTTTGTAATAGGACTGCTCCTGTTTAAAATGCTGAAAACATGGAGGATGAGCAGAAACAGCAACACCAGAGTGCTTGGAGTGCTCTTCTTTTCCATAGAACTTTTTAGCACCCACCAGCTTCCTCTTGGAAGCAGATTGGAGAAATCCGGGAGTCCTTTACAAGGAGAGGAAGGGGACAGAGCAGCAGATGTTGGTGATTCCTTGACCTTTCTGATGATCCCTTCTCACAGTGGGCATGTACAAGGACAAGGTAATCCCCCCCCAGCTCCACACAGACACCGAATCCATGGCTCTGGAATCTAGGGAGAGCAGGGATAGGCAGACCTAGGGAATGAGTGCAGGTTCATCTCCCAGGGGTTTCCCACGATGACTGTTTAACCAATATTTCCCGTCTATCTCCCATTTTCTCGTGACCCTGCTAAGTTCAACCCTCCACTAAAAATAACCTCTGTCTTTTATTGCTGGGAAAGGATCCCAGCCTTCACAGAAACAGGGTTTCTAATCTTCACAGAGGCAGATGCTGGAATACCCCAAAAGCTCAGAAACTGGCAGGCAAAATTAATGAGACTTTCCCACTTATTGTTAAAAAAAAGTCTCCTGTGAGTTTATAGCAGCTGCAGATCCAGAGGCCTTTTTCATTCTCCAAATAAACTGCACTTTCCATGGCTTTGGGTTGGCTGTGTAGTGGTATGAACTTCAGGAACAGGAACTGATGAGATCTTTGGCAGATATATCCAAAAGAAGTGGGCAGAGACCCCAGCCCTGCTCCGTGTGCTCTGGTTTTAGGTTGTTTAAAACACACAAATCTCCTGAGTTCCATGTTAAAGCAGAGGGAAGGAGCTGTGGCTTCTTCCAGAGCAGCCCCTCATGAGCTCCACAGCCTGCAGACATCATCAGGAGAGGGCAATTAGCATCCTGCTGCCCAGGGGAGATGTGGAAGCCATCCAGGCCTTGGCAGCCAATTCCTGGGATTTCTTATAGGATCTCTGGAATGGCAAACCCTCAGCCAGAACACCCCTGGAGACGCTCAGAACAAAGCAGCCCTGTTCCAAAATTGGGGATTTGGGAACTGGGAATTTCATCCATTGAGGCCTTCCCTTCCTCGACAACTTGGTGTGTTTTGCCAGAGGGCAAAAAAAAGGGAAAACAACCAAATTCCAGAGCAGGGACACGGCACGACAGCTTGGGGTCAGTCCTTGGTTTTGCTGGGAAATTCCAGGAGGGAAATCCCAACTGTTTCCCAGCTATGGAAAATGGCTGGTGGTGACTGTTGCACAGGGCATGAGGCCAGACAGGCTGTGGGGTCAGGGGTCTTCAAAAGTATTTTCTTGGACTTCTGCTTCCAAGACCAGCAAGGCTGGAGTAACTCCACCCTTTGGAGGAACATTTTGGGAATAGTCTCTTCCCTGGGATGTTAAAGGGAGGAAGAACCCAGAAGGAACAGAAAGGATCAGTCCAGTGCCATGTGAGGAGTGTGGGGCAAAGCCAAGGGAAGGGCTGAGTCTTGCCAAATCTTGCCTGCCTTCCTTCCTTCCTTCCTTCCTTCCTTCCTTCCTTCCTTCCTTCCTTCCTTCCTTCCTTCCTTCCTGGAGTCCTTCCTGGAGTCCTTCCTGGAGTCCTTCCTTCCTGGAGTCCTTCCTTCCTTCCTTCCTGGAGTCCTTCCTTCCTGGAGTCCTTCCTGGAGTCCTTCCTTCCTGGAGTCCTGGAGTCCTTCCTGGAGTCCTGGAGTCCTTCCTTCCTGGAGTCCTTCCTTCCTTCCTGAAGTCCTGGAGTCCTTCCTTCCTGGAGTCCTTCCTTCCTGAAGTCATTCCTGGAGTCCTTCTTTTCTGGAGGCCTTCCTCCCTTCCTTCATGGAGTCCTTCCTTCCTGAAGTCCTGGAGTCCTTCCTTCCTGGATTCCTTCCTTCCTGAAGTCGTTCCTGGAGTCCTTCTTTCCTGGAGGCCTTCCTTCCTTCCTTCCTGGAGTCCTTCCTTCCTTCCTGGAGTCCTTCCTTCCTGGAGTCCTGGAGTGCTTCTTTCCTGGAGTCCTTCCTTCCTGAAGTCCTTCCTGGAGTCCTTCCTGGAGTCCTTCCTTCCCGCAGAGAGGTTAACAGGGAGAAGCTATTTTTAGCTCTGAAGAAGCAGTTGGATCACCCTGTGTTATGGCAACAGATCCTGTTATTCCTGGTTTCCCCTGCTCCTTTCAGTGCATCGGAGCCATCGGGGCTCCCGTCCAGCTCGCAGCAAACTCACAAAAACCTCTGGATTTTGGGACTGCTTTGCTGCATGGCTGCTAGGAACATTACAGGCAGAGAGGAAAGGCCCCTCAAGGACTCCCAGAAGGAAGGAGGGGGACTCCAACCTGAGGAGAAACCTCTGGAGAAGCCACCCCTGAGAGCTGGAGTGGGGAGGGCAGAGCAGAGGGCATCTGGAGGTCCCTTCCATCCCGTGGGGTGAACATCAGCACCATCAGCTCGCCCAGCCCGGAGTGTGGGGCTCCAGAACCATGAAATGCTGCCTGGTTTGGCTCCAGAGCAATAAATCTCCCCTCCCAGAAGTTACTCTGCACTTGGAGCAGGTCTGCAGGAGCGTTTGCCAAGGTTCAGACAAGAGAAAACGCTCAAACCAGGTTTGCTGTGTCTTTGGGGGGGTTCACTGCAGAGTCCATGAGCGTGGACAGGACATCTCCTTCCTGCTGTGGGACAGCAATTCCTGCGTTTCTCCTGGAAAAATCACAGAATAAAACATCCAGGGGAAATTCACAGCTCCAGTTCCCTCTCTGACACCCATGCCAGCACAGAAGCTCTGTCAATGCACACAGAAAGGATATCAGGGATCCTCCTGCAGGAAAATCATATTTTCCACTCTGCAATTGCACTGGACCTGAAGAAGTGGCCAGGGATCCTGGACAAAGCAGGGCCACGTTCCCCAATTTGTCCCAGTAAAACCTCATGACTCCCTATTTTGTTATTTTATTTTGCTTGAGCCAGCATCATTTGTAGCATTTGGACTGCAAAAAAAACCACAAACCTCCCAAACCCCAGGAGAATGCTTCTTTTGATAGTAGATTGGATTTCAGCACTTTTAGGACAAGGTAATACCATTTCAAAACACGCCAGTTTAGGGTTTTTTTCCCCTAAGAAATGTGAACAGAAAAACAAGTCAACCTGCTCTGTTTGATCTGTGCTTTAAATTTTACTGAGGAAAACAGAACCATTCTGGAGGAAGCAACCAGAGAAATTTGGAGGGAGCTGGCCAACAAACAGGGGAAAAGAAAAAAAAACCAGCAGTGATCACTGAGCTCTTCAGCACGAAAACATCAGCAACTGATGGCTCATTCCAGCTCTTCTTTGTCTTCCTATCTCAGATTCCAGTTGGAGGGAAGGAAGGCTGGGACAACTTGAAATTCCAAATGAGGCTCCAGAGCAATTGTCAAGTAAAGAAACCCAGTATTTTCTATAGATGTGTTTGAACTGATGTGACATAAAGATGATTTGAAATGCTGGAAACTTGAACAGGAGCCGAAACTATTGCAAAATACTTATTTTCAGGTCTTTGTGTTAAATCAATCACTCTGTTTGCTTTTCTGAAGCAGGGAGGGGCTTAGGACAAGGATCTCCAGAGAGCTTCTCTCTTTCTCCTTCGCCTTCACGCAGCTCTGGAGAGGAATTGTGGATTATCAGGGCTGCTCCCAACCTCCCTGCTCTTTTGGAATGTGCAGCCATGCCTTTGGATCAGCACCATTCCCAGCACAAAAGTTGCTCTTTGCCTCCAGGGCATGGAGGTGCTCCCAAGAGCAGATCCCCAAATAAAGGAGAAGAGATGGGGCTGCACTTTGCCTGAGCAAAGCTGAAGCATATTCTGAATTTATTTGAAACCCATCCAATCAAAAGAATTAAATATTCCCCCTATCAGCTTAAACTGACCAAAATGAAGTGTTTCATTTCAGGTTTGTCTCCCCTCAACCCATCAAAATAAAATAGGGAGAAGAAAAATAGATGTAAAAGGAGAACACGGAGAGTTTTCAGCACATTTCTTCTCCATGGGAAACAGCAACTCTGTGAAGTGGCAAGTTTCCTTGGAAAAATCTGTCTCATCAGCACTTCTCCACTGTGTGCAACCTCCAAAAAACCCATTGCCCTGACCTGGGGGCTTCCTGGGATTTATGGCTCTTGTATCTGCCCCTAAATCAAGCTCCCTGCTCAGAGGGTGTTTTCCAAAAACACAGCACAGGGAACAACGTGATGGATGGACATCCTTGGGCATCAGGAGGCTGAGATCCTGCCATACCTAAACCAAGACTGGAGCAGCTGCTGAGCCATCCCATCCCATCCCATCCCATCCCATCCCATCCCATCCCATCCCATCCCATCCCATCCCATCCCATCCCATCCCATCTGTAGGAGCCTGAATGAGGGATGTGGGACTCCAGGAGCTCTCCAAAATGCAGTTTATTCCATCCAAGATGTCACAGCAATCCAGGGTTGTGGGTGACAGAGCTGTGCCTACAGCTGTCAGCTCCTGCTGCAGGCAGGCCTGGAGACCCTTTGGTTTTGGTTACAATGCATTTTATACTTTTCTTTTGGTTACAATCCATTATATACTTTTCTTTGCTGAGCATCTTCATGCAGTAGAACCAATCTATACCTTAAATTTTACCTATAGCCTATCATAACTACTGTAATCACCATATTCCTGTTACTGTTCTCCAATCACTAAAAGTCAGTGCGTTACAGTTTAAGCTAGAAGTTGTTTTTCAGTTTTCTTGCGGTGGAAAATTCTGAGACCTTTTTCTACTTGCAACATTTGCTGACTTGTTTGCATGGGTTATCTTTCTGCTTGGTAAAAACATCTTCTTGTTTGGGGTGGGTTTATCCTTTGCTCTAAGCCATAAAAACCCCTTCTAACTAACACACCCTTTGGCTCCTTGGTTACCCAGTAAGACTGGCTCAGCAATTCTTTTCTTCTGTATCAAAACTTGCTTTCATTTCTATTCCTTCATCATATTCTACATTCAAAAATCTTTCTGCTAAGCATACATATCTGTGAGACTTGCTTGTCAAACTTTCATCCTTCCCAACATCCATCCCATCCCATCCCATCCCATTCCATCCCATTCCATTCCATCCCTGCATTTCTGTGATAACACTTGAACGTGCAGACATCCATCACAGGTGCATTTCTGTGAGTGAGTGCATAAAATCTGATTATCTACAGCCAGGAAAAGCCTCATTTTTATGGAATGGTGCTGCCTAGCAGGTGATATTCCATAGAGGTGCAGCAGGGCTCCCACAGCCCTGGGATTTTCCCTGCTCCACAGGTCCACAGGCTGAGTGCTGAAGTGCAGCCCTCTGAGCCAAGCCAGCAGCACAAGGGGGATCCTGGAAAAGAGGAAGAAAACCTGAGGAACGTTCCTGTTTCCTGCCTGCCCACTTCAGCCTCCAGCACCCCTTGAATGCTTCTCCCATCCCTGCAGGGCAGTGATCAGCCCCGTGTTCTCTGCAGAGAGCTGAGAGGTTGAATCAGATTTCCAGGGTCTGTTTTATAGGAGAATTGCTAAACTCCTTCACTAAGGGGTGCTGCAGGGACAGACAGGGAGGAGGAGGAGGTGAGAGAGGGAGTCAGTCAGCACTCACCCACCGAGTTATCTTTCCTCTCCTGGAGAAAGGGAAACAAGCCCTGGCCAGGCCTTTCCTGGTGCTGCAGCTTGCCAGGGATTGTGCAATGGGATGTCAGGCAGGCTCGGGGTGCAGTGCAAGCCCACGTGTTTGTTTCTGAGCAGGAACCCAAGCAAATCCAGCCGTGACCACTCGGGGAGCTGAATCAAACCCACCAGCTGAAAACCTCTTGCAACAGCAAAAAGGTTCTTCTCTGTTTCTTCTCCTAAAGAACCTGGATGAAATGTTTTTAATAAAACACTCCTTCCTTCCTTTCCTTCTTTCCTTTTTTTTTTTTTTTCTTCTTTTAATACTTATATATATCAAAGTCCAAATAAATCTTTGCCATAATCGGAAGAATGCAGAGAACTGTAAAAGTTTAGAAGGGGTCACTCCTGAGCAGCCCCGGCTCCATAAAGTGCAGTTTGATGTCCTGTGCTTTATGGCTGTACAAAGCCCAGCTCTTCTGCCCTGAGATTGGCTGTTAATGTTGTAATGATGTTTAACTGCTGACAAATGAATCACAGGTGGGGAGACAAGGACTCCTTAAGTAAAAAAACCTGCCACTTTTATTTGGTTGCTTTTTTGTTTTTCTGTTTAGTTGTTTCAATGTTTCTCTTTAGTTCCCTCAAGCAAACAGATTAGGGAACATCCCAGCCTGTCAAGAAATATCTGTTTGTAAAATACACCAAAAAATATCACCACATCCCTTTGATGCATCCATCACACGCTGGAGAGGGCAGAGAGGGGTTTTCCTTCACTTGCAGTGTGGCTTCTTTTTATTTTTTGCCACTAATTACGGAATTTCTCATTAAAATAATAAGAAGCACAGCTGGCTGAGGTTCCAGCATGTGTTTTCACTTGGGGAAACCAATGGGAACCATATCCTTCCTTCCTGGAGTCCTTCCTTCCTGGAGTCCTTCCTTCCTTCCTGGAGTCCTTCCTTCCTTCCTTCCTGGAGTCCTTCCTTCCTTCCTTCCTGAAGTCCTTCCTTCCTTTCTGGAGCCCTTCCTTCCTTCCTGGAGCCCTTCCTTTCTGGAGTCCTTCCTTCCTTTCTTCCTGGAGTCCTTCCTTCCTTCCTTCCTGAAGTCCTTCCTTCCTTTCTGGAGCCCTTCCTTCCTTCCTGGAGCCCTTCCTTTCTGGAGTCCTTCCTTCCTTCCTTCCTGGAGTTCTTTCTTCCTTTCTGGAGCCCTTCCTTCCTTTCTGGAGTCCTTCCTTCCTGGAGTCCTTCCTTCCCTCCCTCCCCTGCTTCAGCACCACCAAGGCCAAGTGTGGGGAGAAGGACCCTTTCCCCAAACCAAAACCCACCTCACACCTGCTTTTTAAAATTCACCCCATTCCCCAGATTTTGGATCTGTTTTTCAATGTCTTAGGCCTTCCTCCCCTCCTCTTCCTCTCCCTCCATGTGTGGGTTTTGTTTTTTTTCCCCATGGAAAAGGGAACTCACGCAGCCCTGGGTATTTATAAACTCCCCCTCCAAGGCCGGAGCGTCAGGAACAATCACTTCCCTCCAGTTCGCAGGAACACTCCGAGTGCCCCGAAACATATTTTCGACATAACTCACCACTTTGAAGAGCTTTCCAAGCTTTTGTTCCTGTTTATTGACAGGAAGTTGTTTTTCATGGCTCCACGTCGGGAGGGGGAGTGATGCAGGGCTTGCCAAGTGGGGTTTGCTGTGCCCTGCAAATCCCAACCCCACATTCCTGCCTGCCCCCAGGCACCCACCACCTAACCCCTCTGGTGTGTGCCAAGGGGGATAAAAACACCACCAAGGCTTAAAAAGGGGGAAATTGGAGGCAGGATGGGTGTGGTCAGGTGAGAGGGGAGCAGGAAGTTCTGGTACCCATCATGGATAAAGAGAGGGGGTTTCGAGGCACTGCTGGCCCTAGAGAGCAGGGGTGAGGCACAAAGCCCCCCATTTCTCCTCCTGGAGAAGGGGCCAGCACAGGGGGATCATCCCTTCCAGGAATTGTGGCTCGTGGGGAAGCTATGACGGTGTTCACAGGGGTCATACGATGAGGGAAGAGATGAGGATCTGACTCCATGTTTCAGAAGGCAGATTTATTATTTTATGATATATATTACATTAAAACTATACTAAAAGAATAGAAGAAAGGATTTCATCACAAGGCTAGCTAAGAATAGAAAAAGAAAGAATGATAACAAAGGTTTGTGGCTGGGCTTTCTGTCCGAGCCAACTGACTGTGATTGGCCATTAATTACAAATATCTAATATGGGTTAATCAAAGATCTACTTATTGCATTCCATAGCAGCAGATAATCAATGTTTACATTTTGTTCCTGAAGCTTCTCAGCTTCTCAGGAGGAAAAATCCTAAGGAAATGATTTTTCATAAAAGATGTCTGCGACAGAAGGGGGGAGCAGGGAAAAGGGAGCAGGGAAAAGGGAGCAGGGAAAAGGTAACAGGGAAAAGGGAGCAGGGAAAAGGGAGCAGGGAAGGGGGAGGTGGCTGACTCCCCCTGTGGTGGCAGGACAGGGCTCTCCATGCCAGCCCTGGGCCAGAGCTCTTCAGGGTGACCACTGAGGCTGGGCCTGACTGTTATGGACTGAGTGCCTGGGGTCCTTGCTCTGGGGACACCTCTGGATTCCACTGAGCCCCAATAATTCTGATTTCTTGGCTTGTTGCTACACCGTGCAGTGTGATGTTATTGCCTGGAATGCTCTGTTAACTCCCTTTTTACTGAGACCATGTGTTCCCCTCCTTTCATCCCAGTTGTGTGTCAAGAGCTGTTTCCCTGAGGATGGTCAAGGGAATATGATTCTAATATTACTGGAGATGATATAAAAGGTTTTATAGACCCTGCTCCACATTTGAACTGAGAGGCCAGAGCCCAGCCACCAGGGCCTTAGTCAGGCATTTGAACTGCATGTTTTGGGAGGCCACTGAGGTAAAAAGGCACTTGCTGGTTGTCTTGGTTTGGAAAGAGAGGAGTCTGCTAAGGAAGGCAGGAGAATGTAAATGAAATGGAGAATGTAAACCTTCCCCACCCCTCCCAATTGCTATAAATTTTAAATTAAGGGGCTCTCAGGCAAAAATATGGGAGCAGAAATAACAGTTCCTTAAGAGGGAAATGGAAAAAATTAAAAGGATAAAATAAACAATGCAGTACACCAGAACAACAGTGACAGAGTCAGAACCCAGCCTGACACCCTGTGGGTCAGGCTGTTGGTGGCAGTCCCATTGGAAATGTGGCTGCAGCCCTCCTGCAGTGTCAGGGGTGGTTCTGTTGGAGCAAGGGGGTCTGTAGAGAAGGATGTATTCTTCCTCTGAAGATCCAGTGGAAGGAGAGGCAGCTGCTGTTCCTCTGGGGAATCCCGTGGAGAAAGCCGTGCTGGTGTCCCAAACACCTCTGGATTATATCTGGGTAGCAATGCTTGGCTCCTCCCTCTGGGCTCACATCTCCCAATGGGATGTTCTAGTTCTTATCAGCCATGCAGTGACATTCAATAGTCTGTTATCAGCAATGTCCCCTCCCAGGGAGGTGTGAATGTGGTCACTCAGAGAGAGAGATAAAGCAAACTGCTCTCTTGACAAAAGTAATCTGCCAAATAGATGGGAATGGAAAACATCTTGCATTGCAATCTTCAACACTAGTTTACAGAGGACAGCCAGTTTGAAGGGGAAAAATGTTCCCCAGCTTTCTCCACAGGATTCCCAGAGGAACAGCAGCTGCCTCTCCTTCCACTGGATCTCCAGAGGAAGAATACATCCTTCTCTACAGATCCCCTTGCTCCAACAGAACCACCCCTGACACTGCAGGAGGGCTGCAACCACATTTCCAATGGGACTGCCACCAACAGCCTGACCCACAGGGTGTCAGGCTGGGTTCTGACTCTGTCAGTGTTGTTCTGGTGTACTGCATTGTTTATTTCATCCTTTTATTTTCTTTTCCCCATTAAAGAACTGTTATTTCCTGCTCCCATATTTTTGCCTGAGAGCCCCTTAATTTAAAATTTATAGCAATTGGAAGGGGTGGGGAGGGTTTACATTCTCCATTTCAGGGGAGGCTCCTGCCTTCCTTAGCAGACTCCTGGCTTTCCAAACCAAGACACCCAGGGATAGCAGAGCACAGGGATTTGTTCTCTCCACTGGTTCCTCTGGCTCACCCCAGCACTTCCAGGGCCATTTCTGCCTCAGTTCTGCACCTAGACTCTGTGCCTTATCCACCACTTCAGCTCCTGTGAGGAAACAGACTCTGCACATCCAGCCCTGCTGCAGAAACATTTCTGTGTGTACCAAAAACCTGTTTTCTTGTTAAGGCACCTCTTTATGTGTTTTGCAGCAGAGCAGGCCCAGTGTGCAGAAAGAAGGCACAGCAGCAGCAGCAGGCAGAGTTTCCCAGCCCTGCTGAGCTTTTATGAGCCCTTCCATAATGGCATTTCCAACACTTGGGCCGTGGCTGCAGCGACAGCTGACACCCCATCCATCACAATCTGCTCTCTGCTCAGGAAAGCTGCTTTATTTACTGCAGGTGATGGCCTCTGCGTGGGACAAACTGCCTGGAAATTCCAATTTTGTCTGGGCAGCAGGCAGGCTCTCAGTGCCTGACACCAGGTTCATCCCTGGGGCTGGATGAACCATGTTCATCTTGGTGCTCTCTTGGAATGGAATGGAATGAAGGGGTTTGGGTTGCAAAGAGACCTTTAAAGATCATCTGCCATGGGCAGGGACACCTTCCACTGTCTCAGGTGGCTCCAAGCCCCATCCAGCCTGGCCTTGGGCACTGCCAGGGATCCAGGGGCAGCCACAGCTGCTCTGGGCAATGCCAGGGCCTGCCCACCCTGCCAGGGAACAATTCCTAATTCCCAATATCCCATCCAGCCCTGCCCTCCGGCACTGGGAGCCATTCCCTGTGTTCTGTCCCTCCATCCCTTGTCCCCAGTCCCTCTCCAGCTCTCCTGGAGCCCCTTTAGGCTCTGAGCTCTCCCTGGAGCCTTCTCCTCTCCAGGTGAGCACCCCCAGCTCTCCCAGCCTGGCTCCAGAGCAGAGGGGCTCCAGCCCTTGGATCAACAACTTCTGCTGGCACACTTTCTGGAGTTCCAGAACTTTTTCTGGAGTTCCACACTTTCTGGAGTTCCAGAGCTTTCCTTGGGGTCTTTGTCATCCCTGTGTTGTTGTTTTGTGGGTAAGAAGCAAAGATTTCTTCCTCACCAAAGACAGCTGTGAATTTCCTGCTCAATCAGCACAATTTTCTCTCGTGGTGACTGCAGATGGGTGAGGCAAGGTGGCAGCTGGAGGGAGAAAAGCAGGAGGTGACCAGGAGGGAGATGAGGTAGAATCTCCTTACTCAGGCACCCCTGGGACAAAGAGAAATGGGTGACACCCAACCTGTCCTTTCCCACACACAAAACAATGAAAATACCTCTGCTCATCAGCTCACCTGGCTCTCCTCACCTTAAAAAGGATGGCAGGAAAGCTCTGGAGCTGCAGGGAGAGCTGGGGTGAGTGAAATGGGTGAAATGTTTGCCTGGGTGAGGCACTTTGTTCACAGCTTCAGCCAAGAAATAGAATGGAGTTCCACAAAGCACAGCCAGGCTCCAAAGCAGGACAAACACCTCTCCTGGAGATCTCCCAAAGACCCAAGAGTCCAATACTGGGCAGAACTGCCCAGACCAGAGCTCAGTATCCCAAATTCCTGCTTTCCACACTCACATTTAAGAAATGGTCTCTCAGTTTGAAACTGAGAGTCCAGTTTGGAAGATTTTCAAACCTTTGAAAAACCTTTGAGGACCTGGCAAAAATTTCTGCCCATGTCTGGCAGTTTGGCCAGATCCACCTGGAAAAGAATTCCCTGTGGGAAGAGATTCCCTCTGCTTCACCCCAGCTCCAGCAGGTCATGGAGAGTCTGTTGGGAATGAAACCTCGGATTTGGAATCCATCCATCCATCCATCCATCCATCCATCCATCCATCCATCATCCATCCATCCATCCATCCATCCATCCATCCATCCATCCATCCATCATCCATCCATCCATCCATCCATCCATCCATCCATCCATCCATCATCCATCCATTCATCCATCATCCATCCATCCATCCATCCATTCATCCATCATCCATCCATCCATTGTCTGTCCATCCATCCATCCATCCATCCATTCATCCATTCATCCATTCATCCATCATCCATCCATCCATTGTCTGTCCATCCATCCATCCATCCATCCATCCATCCATCCATCCATCCATTCATCCATCATCCATCCAGCAGCCTCTGGAGATGAGCTGAAGGATCCCTTGGGCCTGGCCAGCACAGCTCCCTTCCATTTGACATTCTGGGATCCCTGCTGGGATTTCATGGCACAGGATCTTTCCTTGGGCCCCACTCGGCTCCTCGAAGGTGTGATTTCCTTCCCTGGATCATCACTGGGCAGACCCTGGTTCTGCTTTCAGGCTGTTTTCCCTTGCATTCTCCCCTCCCCTCTTGCTGGAGCTCTTTTCCCATCTGCAAAATCCAGGTGATGCTCTAAAACTCCAAACTCCAGGTAATGCTCCAAAACTCCAAAATCCAGGTGATGCTCCAAAACCCAGGTAATGCATCAAAATCCAGGTGATGCTCCAAAACTCCAAAATCCAGGTGATGTTTCAAACTCTAGGTGATGCTCCAAAACCCCTTTACAGCTTCCTGGCTTTCCTGGACGAGGAGCCCCCCCCAGGCATTCCTGTTCCCCAGGAGGGGTTCAGGACCTGCTGCTCCACACTTTGGGAACACCAGGAAGGGTTTCAGCCAGCCCAGGGTTGAGCCCAGTCTGTCTGCAAGGCTCCAGCTCGTGCTCTGCCTCCCATCCAACAGGAAAATGGGATTCAGTGGGAATGGTTGGCAGAGGAGCCACTTCTCCTTCATGGGGGGAAAGGAAAAATAAAGGGAGGGCTGGGGAGGGCTGCAGGGATCTGGGATGCACACAGGGATCTGGGATGTGTGCAGGGATCAGGGATGCACACAGGGATCAGGGATGCACACAGGGATCTGGGATGTTTGCAGGGATCAGGGATGTGTGTAGGGATGTGGGATGCACACAGGGATGCACACAGGGATCAGGGATGCACTCTGGGATGGGATGCAGGGATCAGGGATGCACACAGGCGTCAGGGATGCACACAGGGATATGGGATGTGTGCAGGGATGTGGGATGCACACAGGGATGTGGGATTCACTCTGGGATGGGATGCAGGGATCAGGGATGCACACAGGGATCAGGGATGCACTCTGGGATGGGATGCAGGGATCAGGGATGCACACAGCACGTGCAGCAGGCACAGGAGCACGGGAATGCTGGCAATGATTGCTCTGCTGTGTTTATTTTTTAGGCAAAATCCTGACCTGGAGATGATCAGCATTGTTGCAGCATGAAGGGGATTTTCCCATTTCTCCTTTTGGGATGGACATGCAAATTCTGAGGCTGAAATTGGGATTTTATGCTTCTGAAGGCTTGGGACTTCTTTTAGGGAATCAAACTACGTCCAATCCCTCCAGAGGTGAATAAATGAGGCCAGATACTTTTATTTTTTGTAATTAGTGCCAGGAAAAAATGACACTGTGCTTCAGAACTGTGTGCATTGAAAGATTAAATTGGTTTTTTTTTTTTTTTGTTTTGTTGTTCTCAGGTGCAGCCCTGAGGTGGTGGGGGGAGCATCCTCATGTTGATCTGTTAAAAACATCATCCAAATCTAATGTACTGCAGCAAACAGGCCAGGGAGATGAAGGAAACCACATTAAAAACATGATGAAAGTTGCCTCGAGGCTCCTTATGTCACACTTGGGCTCTGGGCACTTGGGATTTTTTTATTTCTTCCCTTTTTTCTCCCTTTAATAAACCCAAACTTGGCATTCTTTGCACACACACGCAGAGGTGCAAGCCAAGGGGACACTAAAAGCTCACAGGCAAGGGGGATTCGGGTTCCTTGGCTCCCATTGGAATTTCTGAGGCCTTGCAACAGATGACCTGCCTCCTTGGGTGGAAAAAAAGCAATTTTCATTCTAAATAAGCAGGTAAAAATTGGTCCAGACCAATCTGGATCATTTCTGTTGACCCCAGAGTCGCTTGGCATCACCTGGTGCCTTCATCCAAAGAGAGGAAAGGGTTGACCCTGTGAATCCTAGGGGTGTGAGAAAGAGGCAAAATCCCCCAAATTAATTATTTTTACCCCATTCTGAGCTCCCTGAAGCAAGCAGAGAGATAAACAAAACTCACACATGGTTTATTTTTGGGTCATTCCACTCCCAAACTGATTTTTGCGGTGATGGTTTCCTTCCCTGAGCTGAGACACCAACAACCCCACAGCCCTGCATCCTGCAGGTGGAACTGCTGAGGCAGGGAGGAAGAGGAAGGAAGGAAGGAAGTGTCGGAAGGAAGTGTCAGAAGGAAGTGTCGGAAGGAAGTGTCAGAAGGAAGTGTCGGAAGGAAGTGTCGGAAGGAAGTGTCGGAAGGAAGTGTCAGAAGGAAGGAAGGGTCGGAAGGAAGGAAGGAAGTGTCGGAAGGAAGGAAGTGTCGGAAGGAAGGAAGTGTCGGAAGGAAGGAAGTGTCGGAAGGAAGGAAGGAAGGAAGGAAGGAAGGAAGGAAGGAAGGAAGGAAGGAAGGAAGGAAGGAAGGAAGGAAGGAAGTGTCGGAAGGAAGGAAGGAAGTGTCGGAAGGAAGTGTCGGAAGGAAGTGTCGGAAGGAAGTGTCGGAAGGAAGTGTCGGAAGGAAGTGTCAGAAGGAAGTGTCGAAGGAAGGAAGGAAGGAAGGAAGGAAGGAAGGAAGGAAGGAAGGAAGGAAGGAAGGAAGGAAGGAAGGAAGGAAGGAGGGGGGGAAAAGTGGAGGCTGCACATCTGCTCTGTGACTAATGCAGGCCGTGGCACACCCATTTTGGTCCCTATTTTTATTGCTAACATTCCTCCCCAGAATGTCAGAAACACTTTTTTCACCACCACCCCCCTTCCCTCTCCCTCTCCCTCTCCCTCAGATGTCCCAGAGGAATGTTTAAGCGATTATGGAACCCCAGAGGAGTTTGCTGCTTCCCTTTTTAATTTGTTCCATGCTGGCTTTCTGAAGGCAGTGCCCAGCTCAGAGCCCAGCCCAGGGCTCCTCGTGGTTCCGGCTCTGGCACCGAATTCCTCCCGACTTTGTTCTCCAAATCCCTGCAGCTTTTATGGAGGGGCTGCCGTAATTCGCCCCATGCTGAAATTGGTGATTACCTGCTCTGATTTCTGAGCTCGTGGTTAAACAGAAAATGCTAAAAATACTGGCTTAAGCCAATCAAGGAGAAAAGAAAAAAGAAAGGCATTGTTGGCCCTTTTTCACTTGGCCGGCGTTCACAGGCGAGTTGTGATCCTGCAGCCTGATGAAATGAATGCCTGGTGTTATCCAGCTCCAGGCACAGGCTGAGCTCTGCAAAAAAACCTCCCTTTGGGTCCCCCAAAATGGGTCAAAATCCCCAAAATGGGTCCCCCAAAATCAGCTGGCGTTGCAGAAGCTCTGCAGGGTTTTAAACCCTTCAGGCCTCTCTGCCCAAGGTGAGGGGTCGTGGCAGGGAATGGCTGAAGGTGGTCCAGGAAGTGCATGGCAGGAAAAGAAATTGAACATATTCTCCTCAAAAATCACCGCTGCAGCTCCTGGCTTGTCATCTTTTATGGAAAATCCTTTCCTTAGGATTTTTTCCTCCTGAGAAGCTGTGAGGCCGCAGGAACAAAATGTAAACAATGGTTATCTGCTGCAGTGGAATGCAACAGGTGCATCTGTGATTGGCCTCATAGACTTGTTTCTAATTAATGGCCAATTACAGTCAGCTGGCTCGGACAGAGAGTCTGAGACAGACCCTTTATCTTTCTTTCCTATCTATTCCTAGCTAGCCTTCTGATGAAATCCTTTCTTCTATTCTTTTAGTATAGTTTTAATGTAATATATATCATAAAATAATAAATCAAGCCTTCTGAAACATGGAGTCAGATCCTCGTCTCTTCCCTCATCCTGAGACCCCTGTGAACACCGGCACACTGGCCTTTCAATTTTTATTTACTTTAGGGGTTTTGGTTGTTTTTTGTTTTGTTCCCATCATGAGCATAGCACAGGCTGGCTCTGCCTGTAATGCCTTTTTGTGGAATCATCCCAGTGGCTTTCTGGATGTTCCCTTAGCAACAGTTGCTTCCAAACCAAAGGCAGGAAAGCCTCAGACCCAGAGCAGCCATGAGACTGCTGGGAAATTAAATTTATAAAGCCCAAAAGTGTTTAAGATGACTTTTCTGAGAAGAACAGAAGATGTCCAAAGAGCTTGGAATGGTGACGCATCTTGAAGCATCCCTCATTAATTAAAAGGTGAGGAATTCCTGGCCAATTTTGTCCTTAACAGCATCACTTAACATCCTTCATCCCAATATTTTGTCAGATCAGGTGCTGTTTCTTGGTGAACAATTTCCTAGCCAGTTTTGAATCCAAATTCCTCAGATCCCCCTCCAGGGATGGGGACTCCACCACTTTCCCAGGCAGTCCATTTCCTGGGAGATCTCAAAGAAGCTTCACTGCAGTTTTGGCACAAGACATCCCCAAA
The DNA here is from genome assembly GCF_027579445.1 of Ammospiza nelsoni. Lineage (NCBI taxonomy): Eukaryota > Metazoa > Chordata > Aves > Passeriformes > Passerellidae > Ammospiza > Ammospiza nelsoni. The sequence goes on from NC_080639.1 coordinate 2,684,574, forward strand.
AAGTCAACTTTTCCCCGGAGGTTTGCCAGTTTCTTTGAATACACAGAGAAAACCAGGAGTTTCCCTGGCAAAGCAGGAGTTTCCCTGCTCATCTCAGAAGTCTGGGTTCACTGGGACCTCAAACAGGAGGAATGCACCCTTGGACATTTGTGCATGGAACAGACAGTGTCCTTAACATGCATTTATTCAAGGAAATAACTGCTTTAAAATAGAGACCTTCAGTGCCCAAATAATGGCATTTATTCTTAAATAATAATGGCCTTTATTCTTAAATAATAATGACATTTATTCTTGGGCTCCAGAAGGACTTGAGAAGCTGAGGTGATCCCTGACACTGATAATCCCCTTTCAATCAAATCAGCTCCTTCAGTTCAGCTTGCAGGGGCAGGAGGTGTTACTGTTTTGGGGGTTTTGCTGATTTTTTTTTTTTCCCTGATTTCATTGCAATCCCACTGCTCTCCAGAACCAAAGGTGAAATGGAGGAGTGGGCAATCCCCTGGAAATGAAACAAGCATCCCCTGTGAGTCAGCCGAGACAGCAGAAACCACCTTCCTTTAGGGGCAAAAACGAATTTCACGTTCAATTCCCCTTGCCATTTCTGCGTGTGGTGCCCATGCTGTTCCAATTTCTGTGTGACAAAATGTTCTCTTGATAGGAAGCAGACCTGGGGCTGCTTCAGCACTCAGATATGGGAGTGCTCTGCCTGCACGGAGTGCCATCCATCACCGCAGTGGAAAACCAACCGTGGCACTCGCAACCTCCTTGGGGAGGGAGGGAAAAACCACAATTCTTTCAAGATTTGCCAGTTGCTTTACAAGTTGAGCCTGTCAGTTTAGCACTAAATCTTGCACTTGAAATGCTGAAATGAAAAAAGGAAAGGAAAGCTGTCACCGCAGGACGCGAAACTACGCGACGCGGACACGCCGCTGCTCTCAAGGTGAAAAAAGGGAAGTTTATTTTCTGACTCAAATATTTACAGATTTCCAAAAGTGACAGTGGATTGGAGAGTGGCAGTGCCACCTCTCCAATGACAAACCAACAGTCCATCCAATTTCTCTTTCTACATAAAAGAATGCAAAACAATGAGTTATTTACAGAAAGTGCGTGAGAAAGTTCGTTACAAGAATTGTAAACATCAGAAGGCTTAGAAAATCTTTTAAAAATCAAAAAAAAAACCCAAAAACAAAAAGCCAGGAACAAGCTTCCAAACTGGAAAGTTGAGGTGTTTTGAGGTGTTTGGGGCTTGTGAGGATTGATTTGTGGGGCTTTCCCTGCCCTCTCTGCAGCCAGATCCATCCTCTTCTTGACCTTTGCATGGCAAGCATTGGACCAGGTCCAGAACTGGACCATTCCAATTCCAAGGAATTGGAATCACCATTCCCTGACTGAATGGTTTGGTGGTTTGAGGGGAATGGCTGGACTCAATAATTTTGGAGGGCTTCTCCATCCTAAAGTCCTACATTTCAGGGGGTAATGTGGCCTGAGCAGGCTACTGAAGAGATCTGGAGAGATCCTGGCACAGAGACAAAAAAAGGATCAAGCAGTGGCAAGGTCGAGGATATGTTTACACTGCTTATCAGGAGGGAGACCACAGGATCTGGGCTTGAAAGGAGAGGATAAAAAAAAAAAAATCCAATTCACAACATTTAATGAGAAACATTTTTCCCTCCTGCCCTGCCCCGAGACAATTTTCACAGAAATATCAGTTTCCAATTACTTTGTTGTTGTTGTTGTTGTTGGTTTTATTGGGGGTTTATTGAAGAGCAGAGAAGTCCATTTTTCATGGAGAAAACAGCAAACCCCTGCTAAGCTTGGGGAAACAACAATCAAAATAAGAAGACTGAAAGAAAAGAAAAGAAGGAGCTGTTTCCTGGGGAAGGACTAAAACCATCAGGCTGTGGTTTCTAACAGAGAATAAATCCGACTTATTTTATTGCTCTTTGGGGTCTAATTGCCATTAGACCTTAATTGTCTCCTGGCTTGCCTTGCCAAGCACAGAAAGCACAGCCTGTGCCGGTCACTGGCTGCAATCATCTGCTCTTTTGATATTCATGGGGGTGTTTTACCCCTTTCATCTCCGCGTGAAGGAGGAAGAGGAGGCTGCTGTGCACCTGACAAGGTCCACACAGGGCTCCTGTGCTGTGCCTGGAGCTGTCTGAGCCAGACACAGCATCCTGAGCCCTCCTTGTGCTCCTCCTGCCATCCCTTTTGTCCTGCAGGTGTTGCCCTCCCTTCTGCTTTGGAAAAGACATCAAAAAGCTCCGTCAGGCACAAGGAAAGGGATATTTGTTCAGGCTCCCTAATTACCATGCATGATCTTCCATCAACAACAAACAGAGCTGGCCATGAGGGCTGTGCTTTCAAAAGCTGGATTGGTCTGAGTGGGGGCTCAGAATCTTAGCCAGATGAGGCTATTCTGCTCGTGTTTGAGCACAAGGTGGTTTCAGCGGAGAAGAAAGTGGCAGAACAGAGCCCATGTGGCCAGCACCCTCCCTCTGGGTCATTGGAACTCAACAAGTGACCTGCCAGAATGGTTTGGGTTGGAAGAGACCCTAAAGCTCATCCCATCCCACCCCCCTGTCATGGCAGGTGGTTTGACAAGAAAGTCTCACAGATATGTGTGCTTGGCAGAAAGATTTTTAAATGTAGAATCTGAAGAAAAAATAGAAATGAAAGCAAGTTTTGATACAGAAGAAAATAATTGCTGAGCCAGTCTCACTGGATAACCAAGGAGCCAAAGGGTGTGTTAGTTAGAAGGGGTTTTTATGGCTTGGAGCACAGGATAAACCCACCCCAAACAAGATGATGTTTTTAGCAAGCAGAAAGATAACCCATGCAAACAAGCCAGCAAATGTTGCAAGTAGAAAAAGGTCTCAGAATTTTCCACTGCAAGAAAACTGAAAAACAACTTCTAGCTTAAACTGTAATGTATTGACTTTTAGTGATTGGAAAACAGTAACATGAATATGGTAATTACAGTAGTTATGATGGGCTACAGATAATAGTTAAGGTATAGATTGGTTCTACTGCATGAAGATGCTCAGCAAAGAAAAGTATATAATGGATTGTAACCAAAAGAAAAGTATATAATGCATTGTAACCAAAAGAAAAGTATATAATGCGTTGTAACCAAAACCAAAGGGTCTCCAGGCCTGCCTGCAGCAGGAGCTGACAGCTGTAGGCACAGCTCTGTCACCCACAACCCTGGGCTGCTGTGACATCTTGGATGGAATAAACTGCATTTTGGAGAGATGCCTGGAGTCCCACATCCCTCATTTCAGCTCTTACACTTCCCAATATCTGAAGTTAACCCACGTTTCTTTGGTGATCCCTCCAGACAAGCTGGGATCAGAGCAGGACCCAGCAGCTCCCCTGGGAGACGCAGGTGGAAGCTCACCTTGCATTCACCATCCTCCTCTCCTCTTCCCCAAACAATCTGGGCAAAGATGGAAGGATTTCCCCCAAACTTCTATTTTTTTGCTGAATTACCTCTCCTGGTCTCCGTGGGGTGGGGATTTCCATGCAGTGCCTGTGTGTCACAGCACATGCTCAGGCTGAAGGGATCGTGCTGGGGCTGCGGTTTAGTGGCACAGACACATTTTATGGAAAATCCTTTCCTTAGGATTTTTCCTCCTGAGAAGCTGGGAGGCCTCAGGAACAAAATGCAAACAATGGTTATCTGCTGCTGTGGAATGCAACAGGTGGGTCTGTGATTGGCCTCATGTGGTTGTTTCTAATTAATGGCCAATCACAATCCAGTTGTCCAGACTGTCTTGTTCAGACACAAGCCTTTGTTATCATTCCTTCTTTTTCTATTCTTAGCTAGCCTTCTGATGAAATCCTTTCTTCTATTCTTTTAGTATAGTTTTAATATAATATATATCATAAAATAATAAATCAGCCTTCAGAAACATGGAGTCAGATCCTTGTCTCTTCCCCTGCGAAAACCACCAGTTTAGCTTCCTAATGATTTGTGAATGCTGAGGGCAATTTCTGCCTTTATTTTTATAAATAGATGTCCTGTCTCCTTGGCTTTCTGCTGCTGTGGGGTTTAGCACATCCATTAATCTCAGTGTTCTAAGGGCAGGAAAAAAAATAATAAAATAATAATAATCATCAGACAGTTGTGATTTTCCTTCATAGCATCCAGGGCATGGAAAGTAACTTCCTCTCCCCCAGAGCAGTAATGATTCAAAACATCAGGGCTGAGGGAGCAAAATCACAGCATTTCAGTGAGCAGAAGCAGTGGCAAAGCTGACAGCACTTGGGGCTGAAGAGGCAGTGAAAGAAGTAAAAAAATGAAAAAAAGTGAAAAAAGTGAAAAAAAATGGAAAAAATTAAAGAATTTTTAAAAGTGAGAAAAGTGAAAAAATTAAAGAAGTTTAAAGAGCAAAAAAGTGCAAAAAGAGCAAAAGTGAAAAAAATTAAAGAAGTTTAAAAAGTGGAAAAAAGTGAAAAAATTGAAAAAAGTGAAAAAATTTAAAGATTAAAAAGTAAAAAAATAAAAAAAAGAAGTTTAAAAAGTGAGAAAAGTGAAAAAATTAAACAAGTTCAAAAAGTGAGAAAAGTGAAAAAAGTGAAAAAATTTAAAGAAGTTTTAAAAAGTGAAAAAAGGACCAGCTGTACTGCCCAAAATGTAGACCAGGTATAGATTGATGTGGACAAGGGAGGGCTTGCAACAAGTCTGCAAGAGCAGGGAAAATTCCATGCATCAGCACATCAGGAATGAGCCCAAATTCTCAGCATTCCTGCCAGTGATGGCTGCAGGAGCCAGGATAAAACGTTCACCATTAGGAGGAGAATTCATTTTTGGTCACGGTCACAGAATATCCCAAATTGGGAGAGATCCCCCAGGCCCATCGATCCAGATCTGTGCTCCTTGTGGTACTGCCTAAACTCAAACCATATGGCTGAGAGCATTGTCCAAGGGCTCCTGAGCTCTTCCAGGCTTGGTGCTGTGACCCCTTCCCTGGGGAGCCTCTTAGGGTGCTCAAAAAGCCTCTGGGGAAAGAAAAAAAATATCTTAAAAATCCAAAATCGTAGCTGGGATGGACATTGAATCCCAGGATGGTTTGGGTTGCAAGGGACTTTCAGGATCATTTAGTGTCACAGACATCTTTTATGGAAAATCCTTTCCTTAGGATTTTTCCTCCTGAGAAGCTGAGAGGCCGCAGGAACAAAATGTAAACAATGGTTATCTGCTGCTGTGGAATGCAACAGGTGGGTCTGTGATTGGCCCATGTTGGTTGTTTCTAATTAATGGCCAATCACAACCCAGCTGGCTTGGACAGAGAGCCAAGCCACAAGCCTTTGTTATCATTCTTTCTTTTTCTATTCTTAGCTGGCCTTCTGATGAAACCTTTTCTGCTATTTTTTTAGTATAGTTTTAATGTAATATATACCATAAAATAATAAATCAAGCCTTCTGAAACATGGAGTCAGATCCTCGTCTCTTCCCCAGTCCGAAAACCCCTGTGAACACCCTCACACATTTACTCCCTGCCACAGCCAGGGACACCTTCCACTATCCCAGGGTGCTCCAAGCCCTGTCCAGCCTGGCCTGGGACACTTCCAGGGATGGTGACTCCATCAGTTCCCTGGGAAGCCCATTCCAGTGGAGGGATCCCTCCTGATATCCAGCCTCACCCCTCCCCCTCTCTCATGCCTGACCACATCCAGCTTTACCCCCAGCCCTGTGTGCCATCCTGGGGCTCGTCCTGGGAGGACGGGATGGGTTTTCGCCAGGCTGTCCTGCTGCTGGGACAGGGGTTGGATGTGCCGGTGTTCACAGGGGTCTCAGGTTGAGGGAAGAGATGAGGATCTGACTCCATGTTTCAGAAGACTTGATTTATTATTTTATGATATAGGTTACATTAAAACTGTACTAAAGGAATAGAAGAAAAGGTTTCATCAGAAGGCTGGCTAAGAATAGAATGGAATCAGAAAAAAGAATGATAACAAAAGCTTCTGTCTCAGACAGAGAGTCCGAGCCAGCTGACTGTGCTTGGCCATTAATTAAAAACAAACCAACATGGGCCAATCACAGATGCACCTGTTGCATTCCACAGCAGCAGATAACAATTGTTTACGTTTTGTTCCTGAGGCCTCACAGCTTCTCAGAAGGAAAAATCCTAAGGAAAGGATTTTTCATGAAAAACTGTCCGCGACAGTTGGACAACATCCTTGTGTCACTCCTCACGGAACCTCAACCTTCCCAACTGAGTGACTCCATCCCAGTGCAGAAATCACCACAATTAATGAGGATTTTCACACAGCTGGCTCTGCTTCTTTTTTTTTCCCCTTTTATATTTATTTCACATTTTAATTTTTTTCAACGAGCATCTCCCTCTTTCATCACGCAATGCTTTGTTTTTTTGGCAGCGCGGCCGAGTCATGGTGGGTGAAATGTTCCTCTCTGGAACAAAGAGGGGAAAGGGAAATGTGCATATCCCATGATGGCCAAAGTCTCTGTAGCACATCTGGGAACAGCCCTTTGCCAGGATTTTGCCAGGATTTTCTCATGGGATGTACACTGTGATGGCAACACTCCCTCCTTCCTTTCCCCCCAAGGTTTGACAGCAACATTTTGGGTTCAGACATGTGAATTCCACTCAATCCAGCCTGAAGGTCCAAGCCTGCATGTCTCAGTTTGAAAGAAAAAGAGGAAAATGGAAGATTTGAAGAAATAATAAAGGTGAACACAAACAGGTCATGGGACACATTAACTTATGATTCTTAGAGCTGTTCCCAATGTGATCTCTTTTTCCATGGTCACTTCCAGGCCATCTCAGAGTCCCAAAGTGTTTAAGAACAAAAAATCCACAGAAGGCAGGCACTGTGGCCTCCTGCGCAATATGAAACACTTCTTTTTTTGATATTCTGGAGAAAATCTCACCAATATTCATATCTGATTCTGGATCTTGCTTTCAATCCTGAGTGTAGCAGCCCATCCTGAGGCTGAGTGGAGCATCCCAAAGGAACTGTTTAAAAGGGCCTGGAGGGACAGGACACAGGGAATGGATGGCTCTCACTGCCAGAGAGCAGGGATGGATGGGATATTGGGAATTAGGAATTGTTCCCTGGGAGGGTGGGCAGGCCCTGGCACAGGGTGCCCAGAGCAGCTGTGGCTGCCCCTGGATCCCTGGAAGTGTCCCAGGCCAAGCTGGACACTGGGGCTTGGAGCCAGTGGGACAGTGGAAGGTGTCCCTGCCCATGGCAGGGGGTGGAATGGGATGGACTTGAGGTCCATTCCCACCCAAACCATTCCATGATCCTGTGATACTGTGATTGTGCAAGTGCAGGAAGCAGAAGAAAGATGCTGCAAGTCTGTTGCGAACACTCCTGGGATGGAAGACATTTGCCACACACAGACACTTGGATCTTTTCAGCTCCTGAAAAAAAAAAAAAAGCCAGGAATATTGGAATGTCCTCTCTGGGGAGCTCCTCCCTTAACTGTTGTGCCTGTCTCTCCTTCTAGGTCTATCCAGCAGTTCCCATTGGCACGTGCTGCCCACAAACGAAGTATTAATTTTTAATTTTTTTTTTTTAACTTTAGGTTAATGAGTTTAAATTTTACTGAGCTATGAAGCCACCCCAGTTGAAAAGCTCTCCACATGGGTGAGATTATCTTGTCAAGCAGGAGCCATCCCTGTGAGCCGAGTGGGAGATTTGCATGGAAAGTTCCCATTAGGGCTAATGCAAGTCATATGTGGCAAGAGGGAAGCGAGGAGATGCATTTGCCCTGAGAAAGTGGGATAACTGGGTGGAAACATGGGATTTTCAGAGACATTTCTTCACAGAATGTGGTGAAGCCACCAGCCCTAGGGGCATTTAACAGCCCTGTGGATGTGGCACTTGGTGACATGACTGGTGGTGGCCTTGGCAGGGCTGGGAGAACATTTGGACTTGATGATCTTCGAGGGCTTCTCCAACATAAATGATTTTGTGATTCTAAAAAGGGAGGGGGAAAGGTGGCAAAATCATTTTCCCTAAATGATTTTGAGATTCTAAAAAGGGAGGGGGAAAGGTGGCAAGGAGACAACGAAACCCCCAGGAATCAGCAGCAGTTGTGCTCATCCCACTTCCCTGATATCCTGCCAAGAGCCTGCTCCAAGGAGAAAAATTTGGAGAGAGCCAGCAAGGTTACCACTGCAGGGCTCCTAAAATGCAAGGATCTCACTGCAAGGAGATCCTAAAATGTCCTCTTTCCCCTTCACAAAGGTAGACTGGGTCCAGACACCAAGAAAAAACACTTTGAAATCACAAAGAATTTCAGGATAAGAGACAAAGTATTTCCATCCTCATCAAATCCAAAGAGGGCCTGCTCAGGACAACCACAATCAAAGCTGAACAGCCTCTGCTTTTTTCCTCAGATATTTTCTCCTGGCATTTCCCTGGATCCCCTCTCAGGTCAGAACAACAGGTAACCAAAATGATATTTGCTGCTGACATATACAAGTGTCCCAAATGGCAACCACTTCCAAAAGGTTTCAGGTTAAAGCCCTTGTAAGCGTCTTTTCATCCCTAAAATCAGTGCAGCTTCTGAGGAAACGGAGATTGCAGCCTGCCCATCACCCTAAGCATTTTCCCCTGGGCAGATGACTTTTCCCCAAGGGAGGCCATGAAAGAGAACTGTGGTGGGAAACCAACATGCTGACAGCCCCATTAATGAATCCTGTCCTAAGACAAATTCTTGGTAAGTGCTGTAATGAGCCAGCTAAGCATGTTGTCTTTAGAGGAAACAATAAAAAAATAAATAAAAAAAGAGAGTTACAAAACAGACTCTCTTGCGAAACCCTTGCCCAAGAGCCCCAAACCTGAAATAATCCTCACTCACACCACAAGAAAAGGAACCTCTGGCTTTATCCTTCCCCTGACACTTCCCCCACTGCCAAGTCCTTTAAAACCCCACAGCAACGTGCTTCCCACATCTCCCAGGCTGGGAGCATGTGGAGGAGAGGCCAGGAAGTGAAGCAGATACCTCAAAATGTCATTTGCTCCCTCAGCCACGTCCTTGGAGCCGGGATCTCTCTCCCAGAGCTCCTCCACAGCTCTTTGCACCCACGAATTCCCCAGTGGAGGAGCCAGGTGTCCTCCTCAGTGCTCACACACACACTGAGAACCACCATGCTCTTAAAAAGAGGGTGTAAAACCCAGTTTTTAAACCCTTGAGGTGCTCCCCACCTCAGGGCCTTGGGAGCGTGTGCCGCATCCATGGAGCTGCCACAGCTCAGGGCCTGCTCAAAGAGCCCTCACCCCTCCTTTCAACTGCAGGAAAAAGGGAATGTGTCTGGTTTTGGTCACTTTAACACCCCCTGAGCCTCTGCTGACAGTTTCTTTGCCATGTGAAGGCACTGGCAGGGCCAGGGCTGCAAGGTGAGAGCTGCCAAGGAGTCAGCCGGATGAAGCCTGAGAGAAACGGGGGAGAGGTTTCATGGCTTCAGGAAGTTCCAGCCTGACCCTTCAGCCCTGCCTTCATCTCTCAAACTCCTGCTGTGCTCCCCAGAACCCTTCCAGCATTTTTTCCCTGCTTTTTGCACAAGGTCTCTGGTCACTGGGATTTCCCTCCTGAGAGTGACAATCCCTGCAGAGGGTGGTGGCCACTGGGCAGATGGAAGGACTGCAAGAAAACCAGAGGGTGAGTGGCTGCAATTTTTTAAAATTTTTATTTATTTTTATTTTTAATGGTTAAAAAGCCCTCAAAAGCAGCTGGGGAGCTGGTGGGGTAGACAATTCCTGGAAGGCACAGACATTGCATCACTGCATCCCTGAGGATGGATGACATGGACATAGAGAGTGCAAGATAAACCCAACTGAAACACTGGCCCTGATATTAATGAGGGGCAAATAAACCCCTAATTGACACAGATCTGAGGCAATACCCACACAAAACCAAGAGATTCACCTCCCTTCTGCTCCCCTCTTCCTTCCGTTTAGATCCACCAAGAAGCAAAACCCACATTCTGGATATAACCAGTGAGAAAAAAAGGAGTGTCCAAAACCTGCTGAAGAATCAGCTGACACGACCCAACTGCACCTGCTGGATTTAAGGGTTAGTCTAAGCCTAAAAGCAGAGGAACAGCTTCACTGATGTCAGCAAAACATCTGGGCAGAGGCAGCTGATGGCAGAGCAGTGAACATACGTCACTCATGGCAAAAAGCTGGAGGAAAACCAGCTTGGCCTCCTGGTTTCCTGCAGGGAGCTGAATGCTGGGCAGATGCACCTCTTAAAATGTCCAACACCTTTTTACAGCCAAGCTGGGAAAGTGCAACAGTGGATCTCACCCAGGCTCTCTCTCTGGACCCTCTCAACTACCACTTCCCAGGGCTGCCTGAAACACTTTGAGGGGAAGCAAAGCAGTTAGAACAACTTAAAAAGTCACAAGAGACTGCAGGCCTGGAAATGTGCTGTCCCTGCTGTGTTTTTAGTTTCTCTTTCTGCTCTTTCTCATTGTTTTTTGGTTGTTTTCTCTTTCTTTTAAAGGAGTTGAGGTGACCCAGCAGAACAGAGAGCTCTGGTGAGCTGTGGGTGAACCCCTGCATGGCATTGGTTCCAGTTTAATTGTGTGAACAATGTGGCTGAATTGCCACATTTTGGATAGGAGCCCAAATTCACATTGGCAAGGGTCTGGAAGAGCCAAAATGTGGGTGGTGACCTCCCAAATCCCAAATCCCTGAACCATTGCCCCAGCTTGGAGCTGATAGTCCTTTATTGACATGACAGAAATGGGTTAACCTCCCCAACACAGAAGACCTGGCCAGGGTCTCTCCAACTTCAAACCCTCTCCCGCTGTTTCCATCAGTCTCTTTCAAGCTATAAACTTGAATAAAATTTATTTCACAATTTATAAAATTATAAATTTATAAATTTATAAAATTTATTCTACAATTCCCTACTCAGTACAGGCATTCACAGTGATGAGAAGGCTGGTTACAAACATGATGGTGCAGCTTAATTCAAGAGAATATTTTAGGATCTTGTTTTTGGGGGTTTTTTTTGGGTGGAGAAGGAGAAATATCTTCAGGATTCTTTTGATCCTCTAGCCACAATAGAAATGTTATTGTAGACTGATAGAATCACAGAATGGTTTGGGTTGGAAGGGACCTTAAAGCCCATCTCATTCCAACCTCCTTCCACTAGACCAGGTTGTTCCTACTGTAAATTTGCTTCCTCTTCTTCACTGGGCTCCAGATAGGTGTCACAGGGCTGAAACCCTCCAGACTAGGACTGGAAATGCAGGACACCTCCTTGCCTACTCCATGGCCTAAACACACATTGATTTTCCATTAATCTGGTGGTTCTAGCAAGGGGAATTAGAAAAGAGATGCAGCAAAGAGGTCAGGTTGTGCATCAGTGTGAAGGGCTTGAGGTAGCTTCTTACTCTGAAAAGCAAATTTAGGTTAAACTAAATTTAAATTTAGGTTAAAATGAGTTTGAGCTTTATGCTTCCTGCCATGTGTTGTTACCTTTAGCTCCAAAGGGTTTCTGAGGCAGGGAGAAGGAAATACAAGGATAAAAGTTCTGAAGGATCAGAGCTGGAAGTATTGGAGCTCTCATTTTTCAGTGGGTCCAAGCTGCAGGTGAGAGTCAATTTCCTGAGCCTCGTGTGTGGCCCAGCCACAGGAGAATGGCCAGAATTGTTTTTTTCCTTTGGCAGTGGATGCCCAGGTCACCCACAGGACTGAGACTGAGGTTCTGTGGGTCTAACATAAACCTGAGAACAGTGGTGGGCTGTAGCTCCAGGGGCAGGACTGTAAGGGATGTAAACCCCTCTTGGTTCAATCCTGGCTGCAGCAAAGATGAAATCCACCTCCAGGCATGGGATGTTCAGTGCTTTGGACAAAACCTGGGAGGCTTTTTTCCCTCTAAACCCCCAGCAGCTGGCTAAGAAGGCACCATAGACTCTGTGTTGGAACTCAGCACATCCCTCTGGATGTCCAGAGTTGCTGAGGACCCCGTCAGGGGGCTCGGAGACCCTGGCATTCTGTCTGGAACACCTGGGATTTGATTTTGACCCTTGGAGCAAGTTACCAGCTTTGTATGAGGGCGTGAAAGTCACACAGGTTTGAATGGTGTAATAACAAAATAATCACAGGGTGAAAATGTAGATTTTAGGATTTTTTGTATGGGGGTTATGGGGACAAGATGGAAGAATCAGGGTGTGTCCAGCCTTTCTTCTTCTTCTTGCTCTCCATTTTCTGCTGTGATGTTGGCACTTGGGGATTGGTTTAGAGTAGAAGTACACTGTCTAACATAGGTGATAGGTGTTGGGAATTAAGGGTAAATATGATATATGTAGTTTGCAGTATAAAAGGACGACACCGCCCCAAGGGTGGTCAGAGTGCCTGTGGCTGTCTTGCTGAGCAGATCTTGGCTGGGCAGAAAGAAAATTTTATAGATAAGAATTAATAAACAACCTCAAGACTGAAAAGCGAAGAGTCCAGACTCGTTCTTCAGTTGCGCGGGCCAAAGCAGAGACATCCTGCACATCTCGGAGCAACAGCAACCCAGGAACTCTGGAGGAAATGCTGGAAGCATCAGGAATGGTTTCCCACCCCACCACAGCCCTGTGGTGCAGCAGGGGCATTTCAGCAGGACTCCAAAGACTGCTCTTACCACAGAGGTACCCCTGCAGGAGATCCCTTCTCCAGGGACCATGGGTTCCCACTCAAATCAGAGCCCAGGAAGGTGTGGGAGAAGCCAGGGTTTCAGCTGAAGTCACAGCACCTCACAGGGCACCTCATTTCATGCATTTGTATCCTTTGAAATGAGGTGCATCAGAGCATTTGTTTCCATATTTTTAATTGGGCCGGATTCCCACCACTCCTCTCTCATCTGTTCTTTTTTTTTCCACCTGTCTTTTATTTTATTTCTGGCTCTTTACGGCCTCCTTTTCCAGCTGCTTACAATTATCACCTACAATTCTAATCCCTCCTTAAATGCTCACATAATCACCCCTTTATTTGGGGACCTGCATTCCTACCCTTTGAACCCCACCTTGTCCTTGCATTTCCTGATCCCAGTTTGTTCCAGTGGTTCCCAGCATCCCAGAATGCCAATCTGCTTTAGCTTGTCCTTTTTTCCATGGGAATGAAGGGAATAATTAGCAGCAGAACATGTGGGATTTCGGTGCTGGGAAGGGGTGCCCTGGCTCTGTGGCCAAGGTTTTCATTCCCACATTTACCCACTCCTGCCCATGGATTTGTGCAAACAGCCAGGGTGTTTTGATGAAGCACTTATTCTCCATTTCTGTCCTTTTACCCATTGCCCTCCACGTTCTTCTCCATCTCCAAGATCTCCAAGATTCTAGTGTGCAAGGCCCTCACATATCTCCTTTTATTTGGGTCAAAAATTCCCACTGTCAGTCTCTTTTTTAGGAGGCAAATGGATCTGCAGCTCAGTGAACATAACACCCAAGGACACGTGAAAGACAAATATTGTAGTGGATGTTTGTGGCCGTGGTTTAACCCTCACAGCTCCTTCCTGTGTCTGGCAAGGAGCCACATCAGGTGCATTCTAAAGTTTGCATTTATTCCTCCTGTCATTGCATTTCTGTTTGCATTTCTCCTCCTGGCTTCTCCCTGCTATTGCTTCCAAATCTGTATTCAAGAAGTTCCTTTTTCCTTGGAATAACACCCTCCCTCCTCTTTTCTCTCCCCATGGAGAGCTCATCCAGTCCTAAAGTGAACTAAGATCAGTCTGAAAAATCAGACTCTTTATTTCTCCCCACATCCAAAGTGGTTTCAGTGCAACCCAGGAGCCCAGGAGCAGCATGGACATGGTGAGAATGGGAATGGTGAGAATGGGAATGATCTTCCCTGCTGTGGAATTGTGGCCTTCTGACAACCTTCTCCTGAGCTGATGCATCCCTGTGTCTTCACCTTCTGCAGAAAACACTCTCACATCCAAAATTTTCTCCCCAAAGAGGTATTTATGGACTGGGAGCAAGTCAACACTTGCTTTTGCAAGGAAAGCCTGGTTTTCATCTGTCTCCCTGCACCCTCTCCCTTTTATTGCACCTTTAGTTGAGAGTTGTCACCGCTGGTGTTTTATGAATTAGGCCAGGGGACCAATTTTAAATCCCAGGCTGAGATAGACAGGAATCCTCTGATATGTCTGAAGTGGATCCCAGCAGACAACTTAAAAGGCAGCACAGTAAACTCAGCACTGTAAATCACTGAGAAAACAAAAATTGTTTTTCAGGGATGGTCTTTACTGGGGGCCTCCAAACATTCAAGATTTGCAACGTGCAGATGTTTTCTTTAAACAGAGAATTTCTATTAGTCATTAGTGTGAAGATTTTTGCAAGATTAGGTCAAGCACACGATTATCCAGCCTTCAGATCTGCCACCACATGGGGTCAAATCAGTTCCAAGTGATCTGCTGACAAATTTGCTTCAAATGACCAATTTCTGAGGGCAATGGAGCAGTGTTTTGACAGCTCCCTGAGTAATTTCCGATGAATCCCCCTGAGTCATGTCCGTGCCCAGCTCCTGGAGCTTTGTGAGACACATCCCACCTCTCAGGAGATGTGTCATTTCTCCTTCCAGAGGATATGAATACCCTCAGCTCCTTGGAATCATAGCTGCTACCTTAAGGTAATGTAAGTAACCCTAAATTCCTGCAGCTATGAAGGTAATTCAAGCCTGGAGTGATCCCACACATTCCTTGCACCCCATCCAAAGTATGGGAAAAAAAATGTATTTTTACTAAGAAGATCCATTAGTTGTTGGCTTTTTTTTCTTTTTATTAATGGCCTTCACTTTTGTTTACATCAGCCCTGATCAGGGAGACAAGGACGGGGCTCACTCTTACCCCAAAAGCAGAAACCAAGGAATTTCCCAGTCAGTGCCTTGATTTCCCAGTTTTCCATGCCTTCCCATCCAGGGAAGGGATTTCCCAGTCTTCCATGCCATCCCATCTCTTAGCTCCACCAAAACTTGCCCACAGCATGCTGGTACTGGGCCGTGCAGTTAGGGAATACCTCTAATATTAATTCCTAAACACAGTCATGGGTCAACAAGATGTGAAGCGCATCCTCTCAGAAAGAATATTCTGCTTTCTCTCATGCTGTAGCAAACACAGGTGGGATCAGTGGGCATGCAGACAGGATGCTCAGAGCTCAAACCTTGGTTTCAGATGCCACCATGCTTCAAAACTGCCTGAAAAAATAAACCCCCTGCAGCAGAAGACCTGGAAATCTGCAGTTTCCTGGGAGCAGAGACAATCCCCATCAGCTGCTGGGTGCAGGGCCCTCAAAGTCACCCCTGTGGCACTCTGACCTTGCACACGCTCCCATCACCTGCACGGGAGAACGAGGCATTCCAAAGCTGGAAATGCCTGATCCAAACTCCTGTGGGCAGCCAAAACTCAGCTAGCAGCGCAGGCTTCTAGGGAAAGCACTGGGAGTCAGGTTACTGAAGGCTGCATCAAAGCACATGTGTGAGATTACAGTGGCAACTATAAATCTGGCATTTCCTCGTGCTCCAGTGCTTGACTTCCCACACAAAATCAAACAGTTTCCCTTTGGGGTGGGGTGGAGGGGAGCAGGATTTAATCAGGAAAATCCCCAGTGTGCTCAAAGCTCCAATCACCAGGGCTGCACAGGCTCCACCTGGCCTCCAGTGGCATCCCTGGAGCTCCCAGCTCTGCAGGACACAGCTGCCACTCCCCACGGGAAGCAGGATGCTGTGTCCAGGCTTTTGGTTGTGGCCCATTCTCACCTGGGACCATCCGCACCTGCAAATCCACTGCTCCTAAAACACAGGGTGTTTTTAAGGGCAGAATGATGCCAGTATGGAGCTGTTTCCATAGGCTTTCCAAACCCTCCTGAGAGGGTTTCCAAACCCTGCAGAGTGGAAAAATGGCAGGGTTTGAATGTTGCCATCATATTTTCTGAAAAATATCTTTGCCCAGGATTTCTCTCCTGGGAAGCTAAAAAGCCTCAGAGAAAAGGGAAAAACAATATTATCTCATTTGCTTCTCCTGTGTTTTGCTGCTTTGGAACGTGGTTTGGAGATTGTTTACCAACAGGTGATTGTTTCATTGGTTTCTGGTGTGAACTATTTTGACTTATTGGCCAATCAGGGGCCAAGCTGTGTCACACTCTGAGGAGAGAGTCACGAGTTTTCATTATTATCTTTTTAGCCTTCTGTCTGTATCCTTTCTCTGTTCTTTAGTATAGTTTAGTATACTATTCTTTAATATAGATCATAAAATAATAAATTAGCCTTCTAAGAACATGGAGTCAGATTCATCATTCCCTCCCTTCATCAGGAAAAAAGACAGAATGGGGTGAAATGAGTTGTAGTGAGAAAAATGGACATAAAAAGAGTGCATCTTCATACAAAAGTGCAGGCTTGGTTTGCTCCACTCTTCATGGAATAACTCACCTACCTTAGCTGCTGTGTTATCGTCACACCATGATGTTCTCGGGGGTCAGGGTCTCTGAAAACACCACAGTTTGAAGATGGCTGAGGGATGCTGCGCTCACTGATGGGATGAGGAGGAATTCCTCAGAGCCCAAGGTCTCTGAATGGACCAAACCTGCCTGGAGGGAAGGGCTGAGAGGTGCTGGCAGCTCTGCCCTTCCCTCCCACCAAGGTGGGCAGACATGGGTCCCAGAGGGTTTGTGAGGAGGAACCAGCCCTGAGTTTGTGCCACAACCTCAAGCGTTTCTCAACCAATTTTTCCCTACAGCATCCTTCAAGTGCCTCCCACCTGCCCCAAGGCAGGGCCATCCCTTGTCCCTGTCACACACAGCACAAGGCTCAACAGCTCCTGTTGCTGTCCACAGCCTGCAGCTGATGAAAAAAAGCCCACATCTCTCCATTATTTAAAATAAAACCCCAAAACATGGAGTTCCTTGGTGGCTGCCCTCTCCAGATGATGATTTTCATGTGCTTTGAATGAGCTCCTTCCTACTCTGCCCCTGGTTCCCAGAGCTGAGGCCTGGGGCAGGGCCAGACCCATCCCACAGCGGCAAAATTCTCATTTCCTATGCAGAATCTGCAGTAAATCACTCTGTTTCTATTAGAATGAAAATGTTTCAGCTCCCCGTGGTTGTTTTGATAGCATTCACTGAGAACAAGGGACATTTCAGCTGGTTTGGGGGTGTGTTTTGCACGAAGGAGCAAGGCGAGTTTAGGGAAGGGTTTATTCCCTGCCATGGGGTGGTTTGGGGCTGGCATCTCCCCACCCACTGAGGTGAATATGGACAGCTGAAGTGGATCAGCATTTCCAATCCTTTGGCAATGGATTTTCTCAGCCCTTTGCCCTCAGAAAGTCTCTGTTCCAAGGGGCTCCGTGCCTGCTGCTCCCCTCAGGCCTGGTCCTTGTTGGCTGAACCACTTGGGGTCTTACACATGGAACAAAAAAAACCATGGAAGGGAGGCCAGGGGGCTCTAAAGGAAGGAGCTGGGCACTCCAAACTGCACCACAGACATGATCAGAATTCCACCTCACCTCTCCATGCCCTCCTTTTCTCCCCACGCTACAAAACGTGGAAGCCCAAGGCCAAGAACTTCCTAATTTGCTGCGATTTAATGTGAGATTTGGGCACGTCCCTCCTCAGAACGTTCACCTTTGCACTTGGGGAGGGCTGGAGCAGTTCCCTAACCCTGGGAGGGTTCCAGCTGCCTCCCTGCTCCTGCTCTCCCAGCTCCAGCCAGGTGAGAGGCTGTGGGAACAAGGGCAGCAAGGAATTTGACACCCATTAAGGAGCTCACCCAGAGCTTTATGGGGCTCTGGTTTTAAGGCTGGGGAGAGCCTGCACTTGATGTGGAGCACAGAGCCTGCAGGCATCGTTTCCCATAGCCTTCACCTTTTCCCTCATGCTCCCAAGCCAGTTTATCCCGCTTGGCTTTGATGTCTCCAATGGAGAAAATTCCCAAAGGATGCTCCATTAGGGAAACAAGGCCCAGAGATACAACTGACACCTTCAAATTTTCCATTTTCCAGGGGTCTTTGGCTTCTCCACTTTTCAACTCACCAATTTAATCCAGGAGCAATTTGCAGCAATGCTAATTGTGTGTTTTCCCTGAGCTGGGCAAAGTTATAGGCCAATTATTTTTCCTCCACTCCTGTGGTGCCTGTGGATTGCTGAAAGGAAAACTATGAAGGAAGAAGCCAATTTTTTTCAAGCAAGCAGCAAAGCATCATCATTCCTTAATGTCCATTAAAAAAAAAATCAAAATTATAAGCAAGGAAATTTGGCATAGGAGGTTTTATGCTGCCATGGTTTCAGCACAAAAACTGATGCCTTTATCATCCCTAAGTGTTGAGATCCTTATAATTTAACTTCCAATTTATGGAACAGATTTCTTCTGAGTGGCAAGGATACAGTTTTACTCCCATCCAAACCTTGGAAATTCTACATTTCCTCATCTTAGGATCTTTTGTGACTTGAAAGAAGGTGCCAGCTTCAGAGTAGATCTGATTCATAAAATGTATGTGTACTTGCAGAATTAGCTCAGATATCCACCCCATTTCAAAAGTTGAAGTTTTAGAAAGAAAATTTGGATTTTATACAAAACCAGGAAGCCAACTGCTTACGGAGAGCAGGAAATCCAGGTCTGCTTTGAGAGAACTGGGATTTTAATCCAACTGGGTGATGGAGAAATGAGCACACACCTCATATCCACCACAAAGTTTGTGAACTGGTGTCTCCCACTTCCTTTTTCACTGAGGAGTTACTCTGATTTACAAGCAGACCCAGTCAGATGGAATTTGATGACTGGCATAGAAATGTCACTGCACAAACAGGCTTGGAATTAATGACAGACACTTCCTGGGAATGCTGTCCCATTGGAAGTGAACACTGTGGTTACAGTGATGGGCAAACATACTCCAGCAGCAGCGCTGAGGAACCATGATAGCAGAATATAATGTAAATATTGTAATTTCTATGGCCTGTGTTAATTAATATGGCACATTGACTAACACAAACCCAGCAACCTCTCCCTTCCCCAAGCCCACACTCCTTGCCCACAGCCTCTGGAGCATTTACAGCCTCAAATCCAGATGCCAGATTTACAAACCTTCCCCCAAACCCACACAAACGCAGAGACTGAGGCTCGCCACCAAAATTTTCCAGGTTTTCCTTAGGGAGGAGAAGGATCTGACCACCAGGCCTTGCTAACTCACCTGTGACAGGGCAGACACTGTGCCCACAGCCAAGCTCTGGGCTCCAGAGACCAAAACAGGCCAATGGATGTGGACCAGAGGTGGTCCTCCCCAGTATTTCCACTGGGAGAAGCTCTCCAGAGAAGAACTCAGATTTTCTGGCCAAATGGGTGCAGCCCTGTTGGCTCCAGGGATGCTCCACCAACGTGCCTCTGGTCATTCCTAAGCATTCCCACAAATCAGTGGCTCCTCCACTGTGAGGACTCATTACAAAAAAAGCAGCAGCCAGCCAAGGTCAGAGACATGATTTGGAGGTGGGAAGTTCCTTAACCTCCTTCAAAACCTCCCCAGCCCTCTCCCTCACCATCGGAGATACGATGGTTATGTGCAGTCTATAGATCACAATAAAGGCAAGGAGGCCAAAGACATATCAGGGGTTGTTTTTTTTAATGTACACTTGGCAGGGTTACAGGACAACAATTCACTTCCCTGGGACCTTTTACTTTCCTATGAATTCTAAGAGCCACATTTAAAAGTGAATTGGCAGATGCAGGGTTGTTTTATTTTACTGTAAGGAAATTTGTTTTTCTCCAGCAACAGGCAAACATCTTTAGTCAAAAATGATGAAAGGGAGGGCATGTTCCCACCAAAGGCAGTCTCAGGCTAGTGGGATCTTCATGCAGAAGGAAAACTGGGATTGTGTGATGAACTCCAAAGAAGATCTGCAGAAAGCTGAATAACACTTTCTGTCCGGAAACCTGAAATTGCAGGCGCTTTTGGAAGGCTTTGGAATGTGTTACAAGCTGTAATCCTCCCAGCAGAACCTCAAAAGCCTTGGCTTTTTCTGCCCTTTAAAATCCAGCACTTGACAGCCCTTTAAGCAGAACCACAAGTGCTAGAGGTAGAAAAGGCCTAGGGATTATCTAATCTATTCCACGACTTAAACAGGCAACAGCAACACTCAAACCCTTCTGCAGAGGGAGGAATCAGCCAGGATGGTGATGGGAACACAAGGAAGCACATTCCCCTTGTTTTCCAACTCCTTCATTAATCTCTGAGGTTGAGGAGCAGCTGTGGAGCTGCTGCTGCTGACCAGGAGGATGATGATGACACAATAATCTCCTCCAAGGCTGCCAGTGCATGCCCACACAGGAAGAATTCATCTTTCCAAGTGGTGCTAACCCACACCCAGCAGATTCCCCACGAGGGGAAAAAAAAAAAGGCAGTGGCATTCATCCTCCACCAAAACATGCATCTTTTATGCTTTTATAGCGATGTTGCTTTGAGTCTTAAGAAACAAACTCTCTATAAATCACATCATAAAATACATCCAGGCTGATGGCTTACAGGAAAGCTCAGAAATGGCAGGGGTTTTTGGGGTGGGTTTTTTTGTGATAATTCACCTTAAAAAAGGCAATTTGCTCCTGCTGCTGGAGGTGGGACAGTTTATTGTGTGTGGATTAAAAGCCTTGCTCCCAGTTCGAGGATTTGAAGGTCTGTCAGCCACTGGCAACCGAATTCCACCACTACCCCCTCCTTGTTTTATTGGTATTAATATTTGTGCTTTGCAGGTCTGCTGTGAAATGGATCGTGGTTTCCTGAACTTTTCACCCTGTTTTTTCCACAGGGTTGGGAGCTCACAGGGGGACAGCTCAGTTATTTGTGTACTGGTGTGGAAAAGAAGGGGATTTAGCCCTTGACCTGGGATTTTCTGAGACTTCTGAATGATGGCTTAAAGGCAAGAGTCTCTGGAGCTGCAGGTAGCAGGAGGGTTGGAGAGCAGAGGGCAAAGGTCAGGCAGGAATCCAAACCTGGTAGATGTGAATGGTAAGAGGGACCGAGACACAAAATGCCCCCAAACACCCACCTTTAAGGACAGTGCTCCTCTCCTGCTCACACAAAGACCTCTGCCAAGGAAAGCCATGGAATGAGATAACAGCAACAGATCAAGGAAAGGCTCACACACAGTTAGGGATTCACTCACCCCTGGCTGCCCTCAGTGAGGGATCACAACTGGTGGGCACAAGAAGACTGTGCTGTCCTGTGTTATCACCAGGTTATGCAGTGTGCCCAGTTGTCCTTCTTGGATACACAAGGGACATACTGAAAAATCCCATCTCCTGTGGGATGCTTTTAAGCCCTCAGTGGCCTGAGGCAGATTTTTATCCGTGCAGGTTCTCCTGTGCTCACAGGCAACCTTGATGCCAGAATCTGAATCTCCTTCATCTGCAGGATACACCTCCAACCACCAGAGTAAGGCCTACACCAAAGCCAGAGCAGATTCCTGCTTTTTGGCATTCCAATTCCAGCTGGTCCCACCCAGAAGCC
Organism: Ammospiza nelsoni; assembly: GCF_027579445.1. Taxonomy (NCBI): domain Eukaryota; kingdom Metazoa; phylum Chordata; class Aves; order Passeriformes; family Passerellidae; genus Ammospiza; species Ammospiza nelsoni. The sequence goes on from NC_080639.1 coordinate 2,706,025, forward strand.
CCAAAAACCTCAGGCCTTCTGCCACCATCTACACTGGGCTGCAGGAAAGTTTGGTTCTTCCCTGCATTACACCCCTCTGATGGGAACCTGGGCACCCCAGCACAACACCAGCTCAGCCAGGGCTCAGCACCTTTCCTTGGCCATCTCACTGGCTCCCACCACCAACATCTTTTTGGGAACAAGGGGGCTTGGCTCCATCCTGGAAGCCCATGAAGGCAGAATCAAACTTTCCTGGGTCACTCCCATTCCTCAGGTTGAAGCAGGAGCGAGGCTTTGTTTTCAAAGCAGCTTTTGGGTCAGGTGGGAGGCAGAGGGGGCTTGGGTGAGACCATCCCTGAAGCCCATAAAGGCATTTAAGTGGTCCAAAATGTGCATCTGGATGTTTTGCTTTATCATCTGCACTAAACACACAGTGAATCGAGGCTTTTGAGCACAGAAAATCTGCAGGCAGATGGCCACCAGCTCCCTCTGGCCTTGGCTCTGCATGCCACTGCCCTTACTGAAGGGAACAGCGACACATTCCCAGCTGGAGCGCAGGCTCTGCTGGCATCCCGCAGCCCACATGCTTTGCTTAGCTCTTCTCCATCCCTCCACTCTGCGAGGCTGTGCTGGGAAGATCAGGAGCAGATTTCTCCTGAGTATTCCTGGCACTGCTCCTTCCAACCACAGCAGGCAACTCCAAGAGAAATGACTCTCTTTTATGTTCTGGCATTCCCAGCATTGGCAGGAGGAAGGACGGAGGAAAACAAACCTGAGGCTCCCGGAAACTCCATAAACAAACAAAGATTTCTTTTCCGTGTGGTTCCGAAGAGAGCCAGAGATCTGGGGAGCAGAGGGAGGAGGAAGGATTGGCCAGGGTTTCTCCCAAACATGGAACAAAACCTCTCGTGCAGATGACACCACCCAGCTTTGACAGAAAAGGGATTTAACTGTGAGCGAGAGACCCCTTGCATTGATGGTCTGCCTTGCCCAAGGGCATTAGGGAGGGCTGGTGGGCAGAGGAAACACTGCTTCAGCCACAGGAATCACGGAATATTCTGAGCTGGAAGGGACCCACAAAGATAATCCCTGTCCAGCCCCTGGCCCTGCACAGACACCCCAGCATCGCACCCTGTGCATCCCTGGGAGTGTTGTTCAAACACTCCTGGAGCTCTAGCAGCTGTGCCCATTCCCTGGGGAGCCTGGGTAGTGCTCAGCACCCTCTGGGGAAAGAATATTTTTACTGAGAGCCAAACTAACCCTCGCCTGGCACAGCTCCAGGTCATCAAGGAGGATGGATGGGCATCACAGCAGATCAGCCACATCCCTGCTGGATTGTGGATAAAAGTGAGCTTGGACACTTGCACAGGAGCTCTTCCAGAAGGAGCCTCCTTTCCTGTTCTCCCTCTACATCTTGACGAGAGCTGCTTTTCCCTGAGCATGTTACTGACGTCCCTGAGCCCAGGGGGTGGCATGAGGAGCATCCCTACTGCTCCCCATGCTGTAGGATGGACAGAAATCAACTTGGCCTTGGGTCAAGGTTGACTTTGGGAGGCCATTCAAGTGCTGCTGAGACAGGAAAAGTAGGTGAGAGGAGCATCCTCACTGTCCTTATGCAGCCTCCCGGCATCCTGGAACTACACTCACAGCATTTTTCTCTGGAGACTGCAGCTTTATTTTGCCCAGGATTGTCCTCCTCGGGCAGTGCAGTCTGGTTTTTACCCACAGATTAGTCCATGTCATGCTCACAAGCATTGAGCTGGACAAGTTTGTAGAGTACTGATGAGCAGCTGCTGGCTCCAACTCAGCTGATCCTAACCCAGCTGGAAATCCAAAGTCCTGATTCACCAGCACACACAGCCCAAGTAAGCATTTCTCTATAACTTAAATACACCTGTTAGGTGTTTTTTTTCTCCCTGAAAATGTTGGTATCTGATAAAACCAGTTGCTAAAATATGATTTGTTTGTGATGGTGACTTAAATTAAAGGTCAGGCAATCCCAATCTCCTGCACACCAGTTTAAGAAAGCTCTGCCTCCTGGCCAAACTTGCTGTTTGGCTGTGGAGTCACTACTGGACAGATGTGATCTGAAAAAGATCCAGCTGGTCAGATAACAAGAGCTCAGCTCCTAATCCCATCATTAATGGACAAGCAAGTTGCAAATGAGTCATTTCTACCTCTCTGGCTCAGTTTCCTTGCTAATAAAAATTAATAGTATTTTCTTTTTTCTTCTTTTTATTTTTTTTTAATTTATCTGCTTCCCCTGCAGACTGATTAATGAGGTGTTTTTTCTGTGAAACAAGGGAAAAAGATGCCGGTCCTGGGAACAGCCTTCAGGAGATGCTGCTGAAGAAGTGCACCTTGTCAGGGGTGATAGAGCAGAGAGCAAATTCACAGCTTTGCAAACTCACAACATTGTGCTGCTGGTTCCCTGTGATGGTGTTCACAGGGGCTTTTGGATGAGGGAAAAGACGAAGGATCTGACTCCATGTTTCAAAAGACTCGATTTATTATTTTACGATATATATTACATTAAAACTATACTAAAAGAATAGAAGAAAAGGTTCTCATCAGAAGGCTATCTAAGAATAGGAAAGAAGGAATGATAACAAAGGCAGCTGTCTCAGACTTTCTGTTCGAGCCAGCTGGGCTGTGATTTGCCATTAATTACAAACATCCAACATGGGCCAATCATGAATCCACCTGTTGCATTCCACAGCAGCAGATAATCAATGTTTACATTTGTTCCTGAGGCTTCTCAGCTTCTCAGGAGGAAAAATCCTAAGGGAAGGATTTTTCATAAAAAGATGTCTGTGACAGTTCCCAATTGTTAATTTTCCCTTTTTGGACTGATTTTATCCAAAAAATCATGGATTTTTAGGAAGGCAGTTCCTGCAACGCGATGAAAAATGTTGTATAATAAAGCTGACTCTGCAAGAGCTGTTTTCTCCCACAAAAATCACACCAGCTCCAGCTTGCTGCTGCGCTGCTCAGGCACTTCCCAGGAAATGGAGGCATGGATTTACGTGTATCCCCCTCAGCTCTGGCTGCTCTATGCCCTGGCTGCAGCCCTTGGAAGCAGTTCACACACACGCCAGCGCGGAGGGAGCGCCATGGGCTCCCAGGAGAGCCTCGCGCGCCCGCCGGGGCCTGCGCTGGGAAGGGAGAGCACGTGTGCCCAGGCCTTCTGCAGGCTGGGCCCTGCTTTCTGAGGGAACCTGGGACAAATTAACATTTTCCATCCCCAGCTGTCCATTCCGCCTTGTTGCGACACCTCTTACCTACTTTTCGGGCTGACCTTGCGCTGGGCCCGAGACTGTTCACGAGTTTTTTAGTCATTGTTGAGAACAAGGAAAGAGAAACAAACATCTGGTTAGCAGAGCTGCCAAGTGCACATTCCTTCCTTGTTTTTCAACCTTTCAATCCCTTTGTTTTCTGCCTGAAATTCCATTTGATAAATGCACAGGGAGCCACAGGGCACTGATTAGACTCAACTCCTGTCCTGACCCATGCTCGCCAGCGTTGCCTCGCTGGAAAAGCCACAGACCCCAAAGCAAGAGTGAGGCCCTGATAGAACCACCTCAACCATTAATGGGGGGCTGATCCTGCTCCCACTGAGGTCAGTGGGGGCTTTGCCACCAATTTCAGTGGGAATAGGATGAGGCTTTAATGTTGTTCCTGCAGTGAAGTGGTGCTCAAGCCCGTCCCCTGCCAAGCTGTGGCTTTGCCATTCCTGCAGCTCTAGTGTGGGTTTTTTTTTCTTTTAATTGGAAACAACAACTTTATTGAATCTTGGCCTGCGGTGCTGGCACAGCCTGACCAGACCAGGTGGGGCTGCTCCACAAGAGGCACATGAAACATCAAACAGAAGAAGGGCAACATGACAACAGCTTTGCCTTCTTTACCTGGTTTTCTGCCTGGAATTCCATTTGAGAAATGCCTGGAGAGCCACTGGGCACTGCTTAGATGCAACTCCTCTCCTGTGCTGACCCACCACCACCACCACAAGCTTCAGCTTCCTGTGCCTCTGGCACAGCTGTGTCCTCCTGGACCACAGCTCCTGAGACCTTCAGGAAGCTGGGTCCGTCCTCCCCAGCCATAGGGACCTCTCCACACCAGGCAAGTTAAGGAAGAGCAGATGCCTAAATTTCATCTCCCTACAAAGAGACCTCCCAGGGGCCGGATCAGACCTTCAGGAGGCCATACCACCTTCCACCAGCACCTGTCTTTTGAAGAACCTTGCTAAGGGTAAGACTAAATTTTAATTTGAAACTAGGACCAACAGCCCAGTGGGAAAAAGAGCTTGGAATCCCTTCAGAGAGAAATCCCAAGGAAAAGGTGAGGCACAAAGGCCCCGCAATGTTCTCACTCAACGGGGCGTCTTCGCAAGGCATTGCTCTCGCTGTTGCTTGGAATACCAAGCATCTGAGTCTCTTAAAAGCTTCCCTCTGTTTTTTATTTACGTGTGACTGAGTCTGTGTGCCTGAAAACCAGATTGGAAGATCATTAATCTGGGACAAGAAAGCGCCAGACTCATAGAATGCTGTCCCTCCCTGTTGTCAATCCTTGCCGACCCCAACCTACGCAACGACTGACGCTCTGCAGCGGGATTGTACCGGCCTGGAAAGCCTCACTTTTCCATCAGGGATGCCAAATCCGCGGTGTGGCTTGATCATCCAAGTTGACACCGGCCATGAGAAAAATTCCATTTCCTCCCCGCTGGTCACTTCCATAAATGCCAAGTTCTGGGCAACACAATGTTCGGTATTTCCAGCAAACCGCTCCATGATCTCATTTGCGTTGCCAGATTTATTTATTTTAAAATGCCTTTTTTTTCCTTCTTGTTTTTTTTTCCTCGCGGCCATACATTTTAGATTAAAAAATAATAATCATGCAATCTCGCAGGAAATTGGGCTTTCAAAATCGGGACGCAAGGAAGTATGGTCCAGTGGAGATTTGATCAGGCAGATTTTACAGCCCTGTGGCTTGTTGGATACCCTTTTTCATTAAGATTAGTTTCAGTTTCTGGCCCCTGTTCTCCCATCACGAGTCAGTTTTTTTTTACCCAATGCCTTTTCAAGGGAACTACAAACTCAACAGCCAGTTATTAATTTCACTGGTGAATGCACAGTCCTTATCAAGCTTCGATTCTGATTTAAAGTGGTTTCTGAGTGAGGATATTACAGCCCCAAGGAGAGCTATTGGCTGCCCCATTCCTACATGCTGGAGGTCTGAACATTATGAGTGAAGTTGTTCAGAGATCTTTCAATTCCCTCTTTCAGAACAAAAAGGATTTGGGGTGAGCCTGAGAATCTAAATGCAGAAGAACCTTGGCATACTGGATCTGTGTTGGCATTTCCCAGGCCTAGATGGGAATGTTCTTTTACCAGCTGTAAGTAGGAACAACATCACTCACTCCTGGAAATGACACAATATTTGTATCCAGAAACTTGGACAAGTATGGTGGAAACTACTGGGAAGTTCTGCTTTGCAGATGGAAATGGTTAAAACTTCCCTCAGCTTCTTGTCAGTTCTATCCATTGAGTTCTACCAGTTCAGAGGGGCTTAACAGCCTCTGCAAACCAGCAAAAAGCACCAATAAAACCCTTAATAAAGAAAATGTTTTGGAAAGCCAATTTGACCAGGCCTTCTCCAAATGAAGGGACTACACTCAAGGCTTGGAAATTCTTCCTCTATGCTGTACAGATGCCCTCTCACTGACCCATAACTTCATTTAACTCTCCTCAAGAGGAAGAAAGGAATCCCTGCTAAAATTATTAGCTTGCAAAAAGAATATTTGCTTTGAGGGGAAGGCCAGCACACGTGCTTGGCTTTCTCAAAGGACTTCCATGGCCACAGCACAAACTCTGGGCTCTCACAACCAGGAGATTCCTTTTTTCCCCCAAAGGAAACACATATCAGTACCCTGTAACACTCCATGGAGATGCCCCAGAGCTCAGCACAGACATCCCTTCATGTTCATGCTATGGTTTTGGTGTCCCTTGGCCCCAAATTGCCTTTACTTCCATAGGCACAAGGCACAGGGTGTTCGGTGGGTAGCAAAGACATCCAACAGCTCCCATCCCCTCTTCCAGCTGCCTGCCCACCCCCAACAGGAGCATCACAAAGTGGGAGATTCAGTCCTGAAATGCAGCCCAGGGGCTGGAACCCCACAGCAGCCTCAGAACACAACATCTGCCCTCGCCTTCCGAGGGGAAAACCAAACCAGAGCAAGTTTGCGCAACACGTAATCGAATCCAGTTGTTCTCCAAGGCAGGAGGAAGATGTTCGTGCTGTCCTCCGAGCATCCATCCAGGGCTCTGTGTCCCCAGACTCCACCCAGAGCGATTTGTTCAGTTCTGGGTCGTGTTTTTTGCGTGTTTCCCCCTCATGGAGGTTTTCTAACCATAAGGGCTGCAAAGAGCACAGGAATATTAAGAGCAGTTGACAGAAGAGCTCTCGGGGGGGACGCAGAGCACAGGCCCTCAGGATAATGCACATCTCCTATTGTTATAATTATTAGTACTTTCATTAGAGAGCAGGAGATGAGTTATCCAGGAGGGGAGGAGAGCCTGAAATCATGCATACCTTTTTTATGAGGCCCAATGCAGGCTGCGGCCTGAGTCAAAGCACTCAGACAGAGCCCAGCTCATCAAATCCAGTGGCTGTAGTGGAAGGAGACACACGAGTTATTTGATAAAATGCCACACTACAAGATATCATAGCCTCAAACACGGAACTTCAAATCTACTCCCAGTTATGGCTCTTACACAGAGTTGATTCATACTCAGAGTGTGGTGAGGCCCAGGCACAGGGTGCCTAGAGAAGCTGTGGATGCCCCTGGATCCCTGGAAGTGTCCCAGAACAGGTTGGATGGGGCTCAGAGCACCCTGGGATAGTGGAAGGTGTCCCAGTCCATGGCAGGATGTTGGAACAAGGAGGTCTTTAAGACCCCTTCCAACACGAACTGTTCTAGGATTCTATGGTCTCAGGCTGTATTCAACTTGTTATTCCAGAGGTGCTCTCCAAGCTCAGAACGTGCTAGATAGCAGGTAAGTTTTCTTTCTGGCCAAGACCAGATCAAAAGCCCCCTCAGCTCCTCTTTTCCCAATGGCCAGGAGGAAATTCAAGGCAATTTTCCCATGCAAGGCAACGCTCTGCACCATGACCTCAGTCAGTTCAGCCACAGCTTCTCTGGGCATCCTGTGCCAGGGCCTCACCAACCTCACAGGGAAGAATTCCTTCCTAATATCCCATCTAACCCTGCCCTCTGGCAGTTTGAAGCCATTCTCTCTTGTCCTATCACTAAAAATTGCCTCTTCAGGCCTCTCACAGCCCCTTTAGACTCTGAGCCTTCTCCTTTCTTCCCAGTGCTCTGTTGAGCACCATCACTCCCAAAGCAGCTTTCTCCAGCTTCCCAGTGTTCCTCACTCCATCCTGCTCCTGGCAGCTCCAGACAGAGAGCTCACACACAGAGAGCTGACCTCCAGCAAGGCACGGTGTCACCTCCAGGGCTGCATCCATCCCACATGCTTCAGCTCCTGGGAGAAACTTCTTGGAACCAGCAACAATGGAGAGAAGAAATTAATTAAATTAATCTTCCCGATCTATCTCCCTCTAATCCGCCAAGGAGTGTCCCATAACTTGTGACTGATGGCTCCTCACCCAGGCCTCCCAGAACACATTAATCACTGGAAGACACAGTAAAGCTTTCTAGTGAAGAACAAAGCACAGCTGTTCAGAAGAAGAAGAAAATGCTGGCCTGGCTGTCATGGGCACATCGCACAGCGGAGGAACTGCCTGTTCTGGTGCAAATAATGGACATTAATTAGCACAAACAGAAGGTCCATCATGGCACTTAGCTATGACTAATTTAAGATTTTCCTTGTTTGGTGCATGTGAGGCAGGATGCACTCAGTGAAAGCTCTGCTGAAGTGAGTTGGTAACTTGAATTTCCCCAAAATATTAACCCTACATTTATTATCTTCACCTGCCTCAGCTGTTGCCAAGGTGCATGAGACCATGGACTTCAGAGAAACCTGTGCTTGCCTTAGAAAAGGTGAGGGTGTGACTGTATGACCTGAGGAAAGGGAATGCCAGGAGGTCTTGGACACATGTGAAGAAGTTAAAAAGGTGAAAAAGCTGCAGGGTGAAAAATTATAGGGAGCTACATTAAGCCCTTCAGCTAAGTAAAAGGCAAAGAGGATGCCAGAACCTGGGACAGACTGTGGAGTCACAGACACCAGCAGAAACAAGGCAAAACCCCTTTTTGAATATTAGGAAATATCTTCTAGTAGTAAGAATAGGAATGCAGTCTTTGACCCATCCTATATTCATCAGCATAATAATTTCTTCCCATTCTTCCCCCCAAACCTTCTCTCCCACCTGTGGTCTCTGCACAAACACATCCTACTGCAGAAAAAAAACCCCAAACAACTGTTCCAAAGGTCAAAGTAGTCAGGGAAGTATAAAACCTTGCCCATGTGGAGGAGGTAATTCTGCCATGCTCCCATTTGTCATCCATTTTTGGTCCATGGCAATCACAGTGCAAAGGGGGCAAATGAACCTGGCCACAGAGTTTCTGCAGCTTCCCTTCAGGATTCCCAAGGAAGGCTCATGCTTGGTCTGACAGAGGTCACACAAAGAGCCAGGTTTTCCATTTCTGCCTGTTCATGTGTGTGAGGACATAGGGGAGTTTATCCTCTTCATTTGTGGGTTTCACTGGTATTTCCACCACAAAGGACAATGCTTTGGAGTCTGGGGATCTTTCCTAAGAACTGGGGGTGATTCCAGAGTGTAATTACATTAGTAGCCCAAATAAAGTGTGGCATGTCCCACTACAGCACATCTAGAAAGAATTTTTACATCGTTTTAAAGACTCCAGAGTCACTTCACCCCAGTGCAGGCAGCAGTCGCTCTGGAATACCAGCTGCTCAGAAGAACAAAGTCTAGTTAAAAGAATGAAGTGTTTAAATCCTCATTTTAAATTATTTTTTTCTAAGAAGTGACTCTCCTTTGTCTTGCTTCGCTGCTTTTCAGTGAGCTGAACAGATTAAGTTGCTGCACCACGAGCAATAGCTGAGCTGTGATCACGAACATGCCTTTCTTTGGTGAACTTGTCGAGAAAATGAATTCCATTTCTCCACATACCTGAGGAGCAAAAGCACTTGTGGAGAGGAATCTCTCCCACAGGGAGCCCTTGTGTACTTTGCAGTAGTATTTTATTAAGAGCTGGAGAGTTCAAGGGTCTCACAAATGTAAGTTTTCAATTAGCTTTCCATTGTGTCCCAAACAGTCTCTAAATACTCAACTAAACTTTAATCCAATCACTTGATTTGACTCCAGGCATGATTTATCTTTTAATCATCATCTGCTCAATGAGGGGGGAAAAGAAAGCAAACTTGTTCTTGGCCCATCATGACTCATACATGATTTTACTGCCATCACAGTTGTGCTTTCCTTTTGGCTGATGTCTTGGCAATTGCAAGCACTGGCTTTGGCTTTCTGTTTAGGTATGATCTTCCCTGCTTCTTTCCCCACCTCCCAAAATGTTGAACAGCACTGGATGTTTGTCCTTTATACTTTTTCCCACTGAGGCATGTGATTTTTTTTTTTTTTTTTTTTTGGTATTATTTTTTATTTCTTTTTTGCCATTCCTCGACGTGACATTAATCAGAAGTGTCTGCTATTTGACCTACACCCAAGAACACAAATCATGCCTTAAAAAGGGGGCTCACTCTTTTAAACAAACAGCATTTTCCTGGAAGGATATATCACACAGAGAGTGACACACCAAGACACAAAGCAGCCAGGACCCTCTGGGCACTTACCAAGAGCTTAGCTCTGGAGCTGGGATGAGCCTGGTGAGATTTAATCCCCCCCCCGCACATGCTGGTGGTGCTTCAGTTTCTCCATCTGGGAATGAGATTTTCAATGCATAAAATATTATTCTCCATTTCAGGGGGTCTCCATAATATCAGGACGTCCCATGGCCCTTCTGGGCCAGTGACACCAGTTCATGGCCCACTCACCAGCAATACCCCAGTGCACCTCTCTCCAGCAAAAATAAGGAATGAAACGGAGCCAAGCTTTGCCCAGGAATGTGGTGAGCTGATGAGCCTTTGAGGTCTGGAAGTGTTGCACAACATCTCCCCATGCTCTGTTATTCCTGTCAGTGGCTTGTGGAACTCCAGCTCCACTTTCCAAAAGCTGCTCTCAACACAACTCACCCAGAGCTCCCCAGAACACATGGGGTTTCTCCAGAGATTTCCCATATAAGCCTCCCTCATTACCTCTAGAAATCTCAAATTCCTTGAAGACTGACTCAAATGTCAGTGCCTGACAAACAGCTTTTGATATTTCTCTCTGAGTGCCAAGTTTTGAAGCAGAAGGTTGTATAAAAAGCTCAGGTTTCTCTTTTTTTTGTTGTTGTTTTTATCTTTTTTTTTTTTTTTTTGGTGGGAAAATCAGAATACATAACCCTAAAGACAAGCAGCCTTCCCCAAATGCACTCAGATGGAAAAGAGAGGAAGTTTATTCAAAGCAACATCATCACCTAATTCTGCATGGCATTAAAAGATTCTTGTCCCTGAATTTCACAGGAGCAGCCACACTGTGCCTGTCCAGGAATTCCACACTCTGCCAGCACTGGATGCTCATGGAAAGAGCACAGGAATTTGCTGATAATTTCCCTGGCGTGGTCCTTCAGTCTCCACCAAACAATTTAGGGATTTCTGGAGCTCTGGCTGCTCTGTGGTTGCAACTATTGACCATGGGGAGGTGAGGCTGGCCTCCTTTCCCAGGGAAATATCAACAAGACAAGGGAAAATGCCCTCAAGTTATGGCAGGAGAGGTTCAGGTTGAATAGGAAGAAAATATTCTTCACTGAAAGAGTTGCCAAGCCTTGGAATAGGCTGCCCAGGAAAGTGGTGGAGTCACCATTCATGGAAGCATCCAGAAAACAACACAGAAACGTGGCACTTTGTGATATGGTCCAGTGGACATGGGGTGTTCAGTCAAAGGTTGGACTTGATTATCTTGGAGGGCTTTTCCAGCCTTCAAGATTCCCTGGCCCTCTTTGAAATGTCAGCGTTTTTTTCCCACATGGGTTGAGGGTGCAGCCTGAATAACATCAGGCAGCAAAGGAGACATGCACGGGGGTGGAGAAAGACTTGGGCATTTGCAGGTCCACGGCCAAAACCTGAGTAAATAAATTTATGTGGGGTCTTGTTGATTAAAGACAGGGAAAAAGTGCCTGCCCACATCTTCAGATCCTTTGGTGGTTTTGCCCAAGACTCTGGTTCCCCCCTCATGGCTGTGACACTTGTCTGTCAGAGAGCATTGGATCCTCTTTGATCCAGCGTGGCCTGCCAGCTGAAAAAAGGAGGAAACACTGAAAAATAGAATGGGATCATCATCCCTGAGCACCCCATGATGTGCGTCATTCTAAACTTCCCAGGCAGGGTATGGCTAGCGTGGGATTCAACTCCAGAGTGGTGTCCTCACCAACTGTACTCAATAAATAGCCCATCCAAGTGCTTCCAAAATTATTTTGAGACTTAATCTTTGCATTTTCTGTAGGTTACAGCAGGAGCCTCCAGTTGCCCCCATCTGCTCCTTTCTTTGCCCAGATTTGGGATGAGATTTTTCTCTTCCAGACTAGTTTCTCATCACAGCTGGCACCCAAACCTCATTCCCAGATTTCTGAATTTTTCTGCCTCTTAATTTTGAAAAGACTTTTCTGCAACACAAAAAAAAAAAAAAAAAAAAAAAAAAAGGCAACCCAAAGCAACCCAACCCTCCCCTCTGTGCCCAGCTCAGCATCAGCATAACCTGGCGTGACAGCTCTCCATGAGAAACAGCTTTGGGCTGCGCTCCGTCCTGCCACCGCGTCCACAGAGCCAACCAAGGCACTGAACCGCGTCCAAGGCACGTCCAAGGTGGCTGGGAAAAGGCAGGAAGAGCCACCTTCCAGATGGAGAGGAAAAGCCAGGAAGAGCCACCTTCCAGATGGAGAGGAAAAGCCAGGAAGAGCCACCTTCCAGATGGAGAGCGAGGCCGAGGCCTCTCACGCAGCCGGGGAGCTTTTCCCAAGCCGCCGTTCCCGGTTTTTAGTGGGAACGTGAGCTGGTTTCCCATAAAGCAGCAGCAGCAGCAGCTGCCAGTCAAGCAGGCATCACTCTGTAAAGCTGCCCAGGGGACTCTGTGCGCAAGGCCAGGCTCTCCAGGCAGGTTTACGAGGTGCCACCTGCGGGATTTACAATTCCCAGGGAGGCCGTGCAGGTGCAGCCAGCAGGGATGGGGGGAGATGGGGAAAGGCTCCCAGCCCAGCCCCAGCCTGGGATGCTGGCTTGGCTCTCCAGGGGAGAATCAGGCTCCAAAATCCCACAAAAGTGGCCCATTAATGGGAAAAATCACAAGATTTCTGGCAGAGCTGCAAGCTGAGGAAGATCTCTTCTCTGTCTCACCTTTTTGGCTGTTCCCAGCTGTGTCTCCCTCCTCAGACTAAGGAAAAAAGCCCTGGAACAGGTATGGGAGACTGTGGGTTAGGTTTTTTTTTCTCAGGGTTTTGGGGTTTTTTTTCATTAAGTAATGATGACAAAACCAACAGATATTCAGGATTTCTTGTACCTAAAGAAAGGGCTCTGGGGATGGGTAACCAACCTCAATAAAAACTGTACAAGTATCTTGCAGAAAACATGTTTTCTACAGAGGCAACCCAAGCCTTCTGGGAGAGAGGTACCTAAAGTCACCACTCGGAGATATCCAAATAAAACCACTAAGAATTGGATGTCACATGAATGACATGAAACTTTCTTCTCCCTAGAAAAATTTCTCATTGAATATGGACACAGGGTTATTCATGGGAATTATCTTGCAATTCCAGCATTATTTTAACTTGCTGGGGGGACGTTTCAGATGGTTCAAGCATTATAGAGTCATGGAATGGTTTGGGTTGGAGGGAATCTGAAAGCTCATCTCCTTCCACTCCCCTGCCATGGGCAGGGACAGCTTCCACTATTCCAGGTTGCTCCAAGCCCCAGTGTCCAGCCTGGCCTTGGACATTTCCAGGGATGAAGCAGCCACAGCTTCTCTGGGCAGGCAGCTTTCCCAAGGCCATTCCACAAGGAACACCACTGTCATTCAAGAGCTCCATGAGCACTTCCACCACCCTTGAGATCAAAGCACAGGCTGACATCTCCCTAAAAAGACCATTCCCTCCCAGAGCAGTGATTCCTTGCATAAGGAATCCCTTGGCAGCAGGAGCCCACAGGTGAACCCCCGACACATAAAAGGCTCTGGTAGAAAGGGAAAACCTCCAGTGAGTGTTTTTATGAGAGAAAATACCTTCCTTCTCCTGGAGACTGGGATTAACTTTCTGTAACTCTGCAAAAGGTTAAAGGGACCGTGTTCACTTTTAAACACCAAAGGCATTTAAAGCAGAGACTACCTTGATTCGTTTGTTCTACATTTGAAATAAATCAAAGTTATATTAACAACCACTCACCAGTGTCTTCCTCCACAATCTCTGACATCTGAGGTTTCTACCCAGCAAATAATAAAGGTCCTGTTACCTTTTCACTTAAATCAACATCCTGCAAAGCTTCACTTCACAATTACTGGAGCATCCCAGGAACAGCCATTAGCCCTTTGAAATGCTCTTGCCCTGGAAATCCTTGCTCTGCTTCTCATTATGTCCTCACATCCACAATCCTTTCAGGTTAAAAAGCAGCACATTCCACGGCTGCATTACAATACTTGCACTTTTCCTGCCCCCCCCCAGCTGTTCTCAATCCATGTGCCCAGCGATTCAGGTGTCCCAGGCCTGGCTGGTGGCTCCAGAGGAGATCCAGGACCTTGGTGTCCACTCTGGCTGGGACTCCAGGCAGCTCCACCAGCCAGTCCCTGGAGATCCCTCTGTAGCTGCATTTTGGCAGTGCCTTCACCCACACATGTGCAGGGAGCCACACCACCATGAGCTGCACAGCCTCACCTGCATAAAGCCTTCCCCAGGATTCTTTTTGCATCTTCCATCTGCTCTTCCCTGCTCATCTGGGCCCCAATTCCCAGCTCTGAGGATGAGCTGCACAGTGTAACATTGGATCAGCAGCTATGACATGATGGACTTGTGCTTTGGAGTCATCTCACTTGAAAGTGAAGCATCTGGTCCTTTCTCCATCTGTTCTTTGTCCAGGCCAAGGGCTGACTCCCTTTATTAAGCAATTAAAGATGAATTCAAGTTGAATTTCCAGGGGAAAAAAAAGAGCAGAAATTATTAATAATAATTATCAGTTTTATCAGTGGGAAGGTTCCCCAAGCTGAGTCTGAAATAAGGCAAGTGGGATAAGAAGGGGAGAGAAAAATCTACTTCCAGAATAACCTCAGGTGACCCATTTATCTCTGAGATCCAGGTAGAGGGTAACAGCTTCCAGCTCCTAAGGTACTGGAAAGGGGAAAAAAACTGCAGTGGAAATATTTCCTGAAAGCAGGTGTGTACCCAAAAATCCATGAAATCACTGAGTTGGTTGTGAGTGGATTTGTGTAGATGGCAGAGGAAGTGGGACAAGACTAAAAAAGGCATTCCCAGCACGATAGGGAAGTTTTTAAAGGCAGATGTGGATATCCAGACTTGGAAAATCCAAACCCAAACAATGATGGCTCCGTTGCCTATCACAGACATAAATCCAGTGCAGAGTTCCTGACTCAAGAATTTGCTTTCATCAGGCCCTATTGATTAAAAATGACCAGCAGTCAAATGTTATTTCTGGATCCCACTGGAGCTGAAAGGCTTTGCAACAAAACAGCAGTTGAGCAGCTCTTGAAATTATAACAACACATCACAAGCAACAGCACCCCTGCTCAGGGTGGTACCCCACTCCTTCGATCCCTTTGGGACATTCCTTAACCAACAACTTCCAGACAGGTGACAAATTAGCTCAATTATCTGCACATTCCCCCCCCTTTCTAATGAGCAGAGCTGCAGAAACCCTGGGAGTGCAGCAGGTCTGGTGTTGTGGTGAGGGCTGCTCATGTGAGGGATGGGAATCTCGTCCTCTCTCCTGAGACCCAAGGAGCTGGCTTTCCAAGGGCAAACCTTTGCTTATTTTCTCTTTCTACCCTTCCCCTTCCCCCTCCTGCTTTGTCCAGAGTCTCTCCAAGAGAGCCAAATTCCCCTTGAACATGCTAAAAGGAGGCTGGCTGGAACATCTGCTCTGCATGTGTGGAGCCAGACACATCCCCAGGCAGCCCTGCTAGCAGTGATGGATCTGGGAGGGAACGTGGAGCCCTGGAGAAGCATCTGCTCAGAGAGGGGAACCTGGCACACAAAACTCACCCAGTTACCTGCTGAGCCCCTGCTCTCTGCCCCTTGCTCCCAGTGGACAAGTGCCTCCTCCAGAGCATGTTCTCTCCCCAGTTTGTTATTTCCAAATGTCTCCTGCTTGTGCCATGTGAGCACCACCAATGCTTGGCTGGGGAGCTGGAGGAGAACCTGGAGTGAGTGGCTTCTTTTGGGAGCCTTGCTTGGAGAGGACACTGGGAAATACAGCTGGACTTGAACTTAAAGTCCTTTTCCAGCCTCAATGATTCTGTGACTTCAAATAAACCAGTGCAGAGTGAACTCCACATTGATCACTCCGAGTTCAAGGCTCAGCTGTGCCACCTCTGATTGTGGCCATTCCTGCATCCATCCCCTCCTGCCCTGCTCCTTGTTGGGGAACTGCCACGGTGAACTTTCACGACACCAAAACTTTGTGTTCCTTGGCACACAACAAATTATGTTCAGAACAAATTATGTTCTTGTCAGAACAAATTATGTGCTTTGTACAAAACCAGCACAAAATTCCCACCCTGAGCCGACCAGACAAACTCGAATTATTTAACAGCCATTTGTCCTCTATTGTCCAGCCTTAACGATTCTCGAATTGTCACACTTGGCATCTTTATTTCTTATGCAGATTTACAGGTAATGGATTTCCTGTTTAATTTGCACAACAAGGGGAACACAGGCAGCCCTAATGTTTCCTAAAGTGTCACCTTCTCACAACTTCTCTGCAAGAACCTTTCTGGCAGCCTGTTTTCGGCTGCCTTAAGCTTCCTGCCACAAGGGAAAATGCCAGGCTGCTAAGAAGGGACCTTAACAGCCTGTGCCTTATCCTAAAGTCAATCC
This sequence comes from Ammospiza nelsoni, assembly GCF_027579445.1. Lineage (NCBI taxonomy): Eukaryota > Metazoa > Chordata > Aves > Passeriformes > Passerellidae > Ammospiza > Ammospiza nelsoni. Next base: position 2,722,172 of record NC_080639.1, read on the forward strand.
CTCTTTTCCCAAGGCAAAGCTGCCCGGACTGCACCCTAAGACACTGTTAGATGGAGAACCTGAGAATCCTCCGGGATCCATGATAAATGCAGGTCGTTTTCTGCTCTCTGGCTCTTTACCTGAAGCTGCTGAGCTCCGTCCCGTCAGGAATCTGCCTGTGGCTCACCAGCTTCACAGGTGTCTCTTGAAACCTCACCACACAGCAGCAGGATGGGAGCCTGTGCACAAAGTCAAGCACGTGATGAAGTACCTTTATAAAAGTTCTTTATGACCTGTTTCAGGAAAAGCATTTAGGCTTGCTCCAACTTTAAACACGATTCCTTTCCATTCACTCAAGTCCTTAAAAATACGACTTGAACTATTTCTGAATTAATTTAGACATTGGCAGTAAGCATTATGGAAATAAAAGAGAACGAAGCACACACATTATGTACCTGCCCTAAAGCTCTGGTGGTGCTTAACACCTTCCACCCCATTATCCCTGCCATGCTGGATACCTGCTGCTCTCCCAGTTTCCAGCTGTTCCAGAGGTGTGGCTCACCTGCTCCACCACTCCAGGCCTTCACCCTGCGTGGTTTGACAGCCCTGGTGTGAGACAGAGCATCGAATGTCCACAGAGCAAATGTGTGGTTCAAATGGGAAATGCAGCAGCCAAAGGAGGTGGTGTTGGCTCACTTAATGAGGTACCACAGTTTTGCACAGCAGTTCATCCCACACCTTCCCTCTCCAGAGGAGCAGAAGATGCCACTGTCTTGTGCTGTCAAACACAGGAGCGTGTGTTTGTGACAGCAATACAATAGCATTTTGTTTGTCCCCATTTTGTGGGCTTCACCAAAAAGATAAAGGACTATTTTGTTCCTTCTTCCAAGCACTCCTCACCAAACAAAATCCCTCTGTGAACCTCCTCTAAACAGGAGGTGGAGAGAATGGACCTGTGGAAGAGCTCAATAACTGCTTCAATGAATTTTTCAGGAGAAAGTCAATAGAAACCTCATTCTATCTTCAATTCATTCATATTGTTTTGTAGTGGACAGCTAATAAAAAGGGAAGCACGTGCACTAATTAGTTCTGAGAGGCGAATAGGAGCCATGAAGTATTTCCTGCTGAGAAGACACAAAGTATTTAAATCCTGACTCCCACTCGGATTTGCAACCGTGGAAAAATTTTCCATTAGCTTCCACGAGGACACAACCAGAACTCCCTGCCCACATTTGTCGAAATTAAAACCCCATTAAACCAGTTTAACCTGAAGCTGTGAGCCTGGTGGGCCAGGGCATGGAGGAGCTTTGCTACAGCTTCGAGGATGGAGGCCCCAGTGCGGAATCTCTCCTCTGGGAGCCGGCAGATCCCGATGCACCACTGGAGAACTTTCTCCTGGAGTGCCTGGCAGAGCCCTCATGGCCAGGGCCAGGTGGTGCTGAGCTGGACAAGCTCCCAGCCCCGCCAGAGCAGCCCCGGCAGCGCCGCGCCGCCAACCTGCGGGAGCGCCGGCGCATGCTGGGCCTCAATGCGGCCTTCGAGGCCCTGCGCGGCCGCGTGCCCACCTTCCCCTACGAGAGGCGCCTGTCCAAGATCGACACGCTGCGCCTGGCCACCGCCTACATCGCCCTGCTCGGGGACATCCTCCTGTCCGGCTGCCACCCCCGGGCCTACGTGGAGCAGTGCCTGAGGAGCGGCGCCCCGGGCCTGCAGCGGGCGGCCTGGAACACCAGCGGTGAGCAAGGGTGGGCGGCACTTGAGGGAGCAGGGCCACACTCGAGAGTCGATTTTGGGCAGTTGTTGGTTTTGTTGGTTTTTGGGCACAGTTGATTTTGTTGGTTTTTGATTTTTTGCTGAATCTGAGATCTGAAACGATTGGGATTTCCTCTCTTTCCTTCAAAGAGAGGAAATCTCAATCGGGTTGCAGCAGAAAATCATACTTATCCTTCTTCTCTAACTTGCTTTTTTTCTTTAAAAAATTGAATAAACACTCTCCCCACTCCCCACCCAAAAGCAACTTGCTAAGGTTCTTTTTACAAAGAGGAAAGATTTTTAGTCTCAGAATATATTTTTGGACTTTAAAAAAAATTCTGTGAGAAATTGTTCTTTTCTGATGGAGCCCTTAGAGATTTTTCTACGTTTTCTTTAGAAGTTTTCTTTAGCTTGTACTTGGCAGAGGAAAACACCTTGGTTTGGACACAAACAACATTTCATTTCTTAAAATACAGATGTCCCAGCAACCCAGAGTTTCTCAGAGGTTACAGTTCAACACATGAACCGGGATACACAAATCAGAGTGTTCAAATTTCGAGCTATTTTCAAAATATGGGGAAGTGAATGTCTATTTGCAATTTATAATCTTATATAATTATTTCTATTTTAAATTGGAGGGCTGTTATTCAGTTTTCTGTTCGGTTTGTACTTAATCCCTGATTTAGCTGGAATGAATTTAGGCCTTTCTTCCTCCAGAATATATTTTTCATCAGGCCACTGAGTGGTGAAGATGGGAAATTGCCCAAACTGCCCAACACAGGGCCTCAATCTCAGAAGGCAACAGGTTTTTTGCTGCTTAGAGCAGGGAGGAGCAGAGGGGGAGGTTTCAGTAGTTCTTGGTACTTTGCATTTTAAGTTAATTAATCCCCTTTCCAACTCTGTTCCTTTGCTGTATATGTTCCTTTGGATCTTGGAAAGGGGCCTTAAAAATGAGTCCCCAAAATGTACAGCACAAGAAAGGAAGGAGAAAAGTCAGTAAATGGGAATACTCCTCTTTCATATTACGGGGAAGTGCTAAAGGAACAGAGAAAGCAGAGGAAAAGTAATCAGTTTACTTGAAAGGAAAAGTTAATTGAGTTTTTTCTCCTTTCCTATTAATTTTCATTATCTGGGAAAATGACTCCTAATACACCATTGGTTATGTCTCTTGACTACAAAAAAAATTTTGTGTTTTAGTGGCCTGCTTTTAACAGATTTAAAATAACACAAATATTTCTCATAGGGATCCCCCTTTTGCCACTCTTCCTGTCCTGAAGAGCTCCACTTGGAAAGATCCAATTGAATGAGGCTCCTCTTCTGGAGAGGCTGGATAGTTGACTCATTAAAGGTTAATTTAAATGTTGAAATGACTGTGTTTTCCTCTCTCCCTTGTGCAGATCTGACAGCCCGCCTGTCCTGGGTAAAGTGGGATTAAGGAGAGGCCTTTAAAGGCAGGAAAACCTGGAGTGCTGGGTTCCAGCTGCTCAATTCCCAGAGCACTTCCCCACCTCATTTCCAGCACCCAGCCCCTCTCTCTGTTGATTCATCGCTCCTTGGGGCCTCCTGCTTCTCTTTCTCACTCTGATAGACCTGCACTCGCTTAAGAACAGCAAAACATTGAGAGCCAGTGCCAGCACAACCACAGCCCCAACATTTTCCCTTCCATTGGATGAGGGTTGCGTCAAAATCCCATTTCCAGCATGCGAGAAACAAGATTATAAGAAAAAAAGCTAAGCAACACCTCTGAAAATCTAGTGCTTGGCTTAAGGTATCCAGGGTGATGGTTGTGAGAGTCACCAGGGATTCAGAGACCATGAAAGTCCAGGAGGTGAGACATGGCTCTGTAGGTATCCAAAATTTTTCATGTCCGCACAGAATCCCAGAAAGGTTTGGGTGGAAGGCACCTTAAAGCTCATTCATTCCTACCCCCTGCCATGGGCAGGGACACCTTCCACTATCCCAGGATGCTCCAAGCCCCATACAATCTGTCCTGGGACATTTCCAGGGATCCAGGGACAGCCACAGCTTCTCTGGACACCCTGTGCCAGGGCCCCACCACTGAAACCATTCCACCTTAATGTTCTTTATTGTGGTATTTTGTAGCAGGAAAGAAAATAAAATGTATTTGCTGTTTATCATTCTCATTAGTTCATCTCACATCTCTACGAAGCAAAAGCATGTCAGGAGCTGAGCTTCTGCTCTGGTTCTGGCTTTGGGGAAAGTGAAGAGGGCCCTTAGAGGAGGAAACTCTGAAAAACCTTTTTAGCTTTTCAATTTTTCTGTCAAAATGAAAAGGGGAATTTCAGCTTGGGTGCAACAATATATTTCAGTCCATTTAGAATAAAACATTCAATATCAAATTTTGACTCTGCTTTCTCACCCGCTTCAGACAATTGGGTGAATTCTTACAGGGAACAGCACCTGAAAAGTTTAAAATCTTAAAAAACAAACAAACAAACAAACAAACAAACCTGAAAATGTAATTTTTTCTGCTCTTACCTAGTTCTCTACTCTAGAAATGCTGATCCTCCATGTCATCAAAGTGTCACTGGAGCAGCTGTGACACAGTCACCTTCCTGGTGAGGTGAGGGCTCACTGGGACCAGAGCCAGGGCTGAGAGCTCCATGCCCATCTCAGTGGCCCAAATAGTGCCCAAATAATCCCAGTAGGGCTTTCCATGGATTTTCATCAGGATCTTTATTTCTCCAGGGTCCCACTGAGGGCAGCAGGGATTCCTCCCTCCAAGCTGCCTTCAGCCAGAGCCCTCAGGTCACACTGCACAATCATCAGGATACAAAAATGCCTCTCCAGGGCTGTCATGGCTCATGGGGGGACTCATCTCCCATCAGGACTAAAAAGTCCTTTACCCCAAGCTAATTTTGGGCATCCAGAATCCCTGTCTCCAGATATGCCTCATTTCAAAGATGTGAATCTCTGCCCTGCTTTTCTCTACCTTGCAGCAGAGCTTTGGGCACAGGGATGATAATGCCACGTCCTGAAACAAATGTTTGCTGCAGGCACCTGCTTACAAGCAGAAATACCTTTCTTTGCCTTTTGCTCCAGCCTAGAAATCCGGGATAATGGCTTTGGAAGCAAGTGGATGTGTGCAGTAGCAGCAGGAAAGCACATCCACAGAAAGGTGGTTTTGGGGGATCTTTGGGGGAACCTGCTTGTTTGGATGGACAGCAAACCTTGGTACCAAAAGCATCATATTGACAGAGCAGGAAGAATTATCCTGTTTCAGAGCTTTTCCTCCACGTGGTGCCTCCAGCTGACGAGGGAACATAAAGCTGAAGTCCTCCTGAGGTGCAAACACCCACCACTGGTGCTCCACTCTCAAATAACAATGCAAGGATGGACAGAAATATCTGCTGAGCTTCCCACAGCCCAGTCCCACCAGCACCACCTTGGAATTCCCACAGGATTTGTCAGCTGGGCTGGGGTCTGCAGGCTGGCAGGGTATGCCTGTTATGGGGTCACTCCCACCTATCCCTGCTGCTGTCAAGGAATCATCACACAAATGTGATGATCACACAAAGCAGGGCTTTGAGGAACAAAGCTGTTGGAATTCCACGATGGCTCCAAGCTTGGAAAAACAGCAGCCAATAAACCCTGCAGCAGGTTATGGAAGGATTGGGGCTTGGGTTGGAGTAAAAATCAGAAATATAATATTCCTTTCAGAGCTGAAACCCTAACCTTGGCCTCTTGAATCAGTGAGTAGGGGTTGATACATTTATTGCCACTGATGAAGATGCTTCTCCTCACACTCGCCATGACAGACACTGGTTCCACTCTATCACCTTCAGCAAAGCCACATTTGATTTATGCTGAATGGGGCTGCCTTGAGGGGACACCACCTCTGCCTGCCGTCCCCAAGCTACCTGGAGTCTGCCAGGCTCTTCCAGCTGGTGCCTCATCCCAAATTGCTAAAGCAAGGGTTGCTTTTAGGGTGATGTTAAATCATTTGGATGCAACTGGCTGCTGAAATGCTGAACGTGCCACAGAATCAGGTCAGTGTCTGATGGTCCCATTAACTTCATGTAAATAAAAGCAAATCAAGAGGGCATCAGCTCTCTCTGCCTGGAGCTATGGCTCCCTTCCTGCTAAACTGAGCAAAAGCAAATTGGATCTTCAGGGATTTTTTCCAGGAAAGCCATTCCTGAATAGCTCCAGGGCTGGACACACATTTGTTCTTGAACAACCCTGCCCTTTTCTGACTGAACTTCAGCTCCTGGACGTGGACTACCAGGCAGAAAGAGGAGGGGGAATCGATTTCTGTGCAGGACATTTCCACTCTGTGCCAATCCAGGGGAACCGCTGAGTATGGATTTTGTGGATATGCTCCATGTCCACCCCTCTCCCCTCACAGTTCTGGCTCATTCCTTGTGTGACGGTGTTCACAGGGGTCTTAGGATGAGAGAAGAGACGAGGATCTGACTCCATGTTTCAGAAGGCTGATTTATTATTTTATGACATATATTACATTAAAACTATACTAAAAGAATAGAAGAAAATGTTTCATCAGAAGGCCAGCTAAGAATAGAATAGCAAAGAATGATAACAAAGGCTTGTGGCTCAGACAGAGAGTCTGAGCCAGCTGGGCTGTGATTGGCCATTAATTCCAAACATCCACATGAGACCAATCACAGATGCACCTGTTCCATTCCACAGCAGCAGATAACCACTATTTACATTTTGTCCCTGAGGCTTCTCAGCTTTTCAGGAGGAAAAAATATTAAGGAAAGGATTTTCATGAAAAGATGTCTGCGACATTCCTTGGGTCACAACTCTCCTGCCAACAGGCCTGCACAGTGAGATTCTCTGAAAGTTACCCTCATTTTTCTGTTCCTTCATCTGACATCCTGAACCCTGACATTTTATTCCAGGAATAAATTACACAAATCCTGTGGTGTACACACACAACCTGATTGTACAGCAGCCCCAGATCAAGACTCTAAGATGACTTTATGAAGGCCTATCCAAGGCTCCTCAGTCCATCAGCACATTCCCAAACAGGGAATACCAATGACCAACCTGTTTTGAGGGTCAGGCTCCACCTTGCTGGTCTTTCTCAGCCCAGCTTCCTCTGCAATTCCACAGTCAAACCTCCCATGGAAGGGTGCCAGGAGGTGCTGAGGGGTTCTACCCTGGTCTCCAGCCTCTGAGGAGCAGCTGAGGGGCCCGAGAGCAGCAGCAGGAGAATTGCTCATTCCAAACAGAGCCCCCTTTCCAGCCCGCCGCTCTCCTTGCCAAGAAATGTGAGAATTATTTGTTACACCTTCCTTCTTCCAAAAGTAAATTGCTGACCCTTTCTGGAACAATACTCTGTGGCTCTCCATCAACTTGGAAACCCTGGAACAAAAGGAATCACATCCCCACTGGGAGCTGTTCTTTTGAGAAGGTGTTGGTAGTTTCAGGGACAATTTGGGAGTGAAAGGACACTTTGGTTTTCTAGTTTGTTTGGTTTTTTTTTTTGGCCACAGACCCACAACAGCAAGTTTTCATTTCTGAGCCACCTGGGATAGTGGAAGGTGTCTTGCCCATGGCAGGGGGTTTGGGTTGGGAGGGACCTTGAAGCTCATCCCATTCCACCTCCTTCCATGGGCAGGGACATGTTCCACTATCCCAGGCTGCTCCAAGCCCTGTCCAGCCTGGCCTTGGGCACTTCCAGGGATCCAGGGGTAGCCCTGGATCTTTGAGGGCCTCAAAGAGAAGGTTTGGAATGGGAATATTTGGGAAAATTGCAGCTAATGAAGGAGCTCCCAGGTGTTCTTTCCCTCATTTCCTTCCTGTTGCAGAGAAGAATGAAGTTTCTCTCTACCTCTCATGCCCAAAATCCCTCACCTGGAGAGTGCAACCACCGTGGTGTGCCCTCAGGTGGGATGGCAGGGACTTCATCCCAACCTTCATTCACTTTCAAAGAAGGTGTTTGCTCCTGGGTCAGACACTGGCAGGGAAGCAATGAACCTGTTCCCTGAGTGGATCCAGCCATCCCCGAGGTCAAAGCTGCTCCCTGGAGCAGGACAGTCCCTTTACACAGGTGGCAAAAGAGGCAAACAGGCACTGGCGTGGCTTTTCAGAGCTGGTTCAGCCTCCTAAATGCCTTGTGGGAGTCCCGTTGCAACAACTCAGCTCTGCTTTCCCAACTGCACCCATGTGCAACAAAACCATATGTAGGCACCCAGGATGTGGCTGTGGGGGCCACCAGCAAGCCCTAACCTTGGGAAGAGCCTTCCAAGCCACATCAGCTCCTTCTGTGGGAACAAAGTGTAATTTCCACCAGGATGGCTAATTTTAGATGACTCCCACCCAGCCTGTTTGCTGGAGCCCGAGTGCATCTGAACAGGGAAACTCCAGCGCCAAAGCGATTCCAATCTCAAAGAGAATTCCTTGCCAGGAGAGGGGGACGGGAATAAGAGGAGATAATGTTTTGCATCCACTATCCAAGCCGGTGTTGGAGCTGAGGGGAATCCAGCTGCAGGCAGTGCCCTCTCGTGGTCCAGGATAACAATCTCGCCTTTCCGAAGGCAGAGGACGGCTCCTGGCAGCATCCCTGCTCCAGCTCAGCCCCGGGAAAGCAGATCATCACCTCGGGGAGCGGAGTGAACAGAAACATCTGCTGCAAAAACTGCATGTAAAGGCTGTGCACAGCTATCCATCCTGCACTTGGATCATGTTTTATGCCTCCTCACCCCAAACCCTTGTGTTTTATCCTTCTGAAGCCGTTTTTATGCATCTATCCTTGTCCTGTTTATACACCTTGCATAGAGAAAGAGAATGATAGAAAAAATAATAATAACAATAAAAAAAATTTACCCTTACAATGCCCTCCTCTGCAGGGCCTTAATGCTCTGAAATACTTCCCTGAGGGAGCCGAGATGCCACGAGCTGGCACAAAAAGCCTCCAGGCAGAGCATCCACTGGTCCCAAACACCCTCAGGAAGCAGCACAGCATTCCCTCTGCGCTCATCTTGGAAGTGCTCGCGCCATGGCGAGATGCCTCTTTCTCTGATCCCGCTCCCAGGGATGGATAAGCCATCTCCTCCAAAAGCCCTTTCCAAACATAATCAGGCTGAGGCAGACACTGAGCATGGAAAATTTTAGCCCAGGCCGTTCCCGTCAGACACTGCTGGAAATGGAGCAATGGGAAGGGCAACCCCAGGTTTTGGCTCTTTGGGGTGCACTCATGTCCCAGTCTCCTGGAAAAAGAGGGAATAATAAAGCCTTACATACGGAGATCAGGAATTGTTATCCCTCATGAGGTGACATTGGCCTGGTGGGCCTGTCCTTGCAGCCTCTCCGCTGCCCTGCCCAGCAGGTTCCCCTCTCTCTGCCCTTCCAGCAACAAGTCCCACTGAGGGATTTACCCAAACCCCATTCCCAGCTCGTGGCTCCAGCTGGGAATCCCAGGCAGGGCATTTTGCAAAGCGAGCTGCTGAGAAGGGAGCGCGTTGTTCCCGCTCCCCCGCCGGAGAGCTTTCCCCGGCCCACGGTGCGCGGCTCTCTGGGGGAAAATGAAATTATATGAACTGGAGCAGCCACTTCTGGAGGTTACAGCACCAGGGCCAGGCAGGGACGTAATCCCAGATCTGCTTTCCAACAAGCATCCAACTCTGCTGTTGTTCGGGTACCTGGAATTCTGGCCTGTGGCTCCCAAGGTTTTCGGCTCGCAGACGCTCTCCAGCCAGCACCTCTCTCCTGGTGCTGTTTGAAACATCACAGACACTTCTGGTACTGCATTTATTCCCTCCATTCCATAATTTCCCCCTCCTGAGGAGGTGCACACCACCCATCCAAGCATTTTGGGTGATGCAGCAAGACAAGGCAGAACTTCCCAGCTGGAAGGAGCCCTTGCACTGTTTTTTGCACATCCAACGGGCAGATTTGCAGCATTTAATCCCACTTTATCAGGCCAGGGAAGTGACAAAGCACATGTTTAAATAGAAGCCTGGCTTACACTTAAATTAGGCAGAGCTGACATGAGGGTGCAATTAGCACAGAGGATAAACTCCTGTGTTGGGATGGATCAACACCTTACAGGGAGCAGCTTATCAGTTTTCCTCTCTGCTGTAGGAATACGTGCTGCACTCCTAAATCCACCTTTTCCAGGAAGGTAATTCCATATTATCAGTATGTTTCCAACAGACACTATCCAACTCTCCTTCTGACACCCCGGGGTAGGATTTCTGCCACATCGTGACAGGAATTTCAGGCTCAGAAACATTACACTGCCCCAGCAGAGTGATGGATCTGCTTCCAGGGGGTGAAAAATCCCCCAGCCAAACAAAAAAACAGAAAAAAAAAAAAAGCCCTCTCAATAACTCAATTTTCCTTTTTCCACATTATATTTTTCTCCCGGCTCTTACATCTTTGTGAAGCGTTCCTGGTGCTGCTCTTCCACAGCCAAACCGTTCTCCTTGGGGTAAAACATCAGGAAAACACACGACTCCGAGCCAGGGCTGGAACTCAACCACTCTGGAAAATGAAAGTAATACGTGGTTGGTACCTTCCCAGCGAATTGAGGGTGTTAAAAATCAATAACAACTCTGCAGTCCCACAAAACTGTGAAATCAAATTGGCGGAAGAAGCTGAAAAAGCCTTGGAAGTTTTGCCGATATAAATTGAAAAAATAATAATCAGAAATTATCGGCTTTCAAGGTATTTTAAATAATGTGGAGGAAGAATCGTGCCCTACAAACATAACGTGAAACATTCAAGTGAAATCTGAAGAGATCTGATCTTATTTTGAGGCTGCCCTTAACTTTTGAGAGATTTCATAAAATTAAACATGGAAGTGCCCAGCAGCCTCTTTTCTAAAGGTGTTTAGCACAAATAGTGAGATCAAATTCATAATAATATAAATACTGATCTTTTCCAAGCAGTAAAAAGCAGCTTAAAAACCACATTTAAAAAGCATTCAGGGAATTTATTTTAATTCCTCACTACCATATGAACACAAAATAAGTACTTATTAAAAATACTCTCACTGCTTAAATAAATTTAAGCCCCTGAATAAATAGCAAGAGAGGTGGTTTTTTGCCTTACTTGATTTTTTTTCCTACTTCTTCTGCTTTGTGATATCTGCTACCTTGCTACTTATTCCTAGCTCAAGTTCACAGCTGCAGGGAGGACTTTTTTTTTTTTTCCTCCTTGCTTTGTGAGCAGATCAGCTCGAATCCGGAGGGGAATTTCATGGTTGTGGCTGTCTCCCAGCCTCCAGAGCTGAGGAAAAGCTGCCTTACCTCCCCTCAGTAAAATATGTGCTGCAGCAGAGTGGTGCATTTCCATCTCAAACTAGAAAGTAAAACAACAAAAAAACCCCAAACCCCCCATTTCATAAAATCAACCAGATGCCTTAGGAGGGCAAATATCTTATTCCTCTTTAATTAAAAGGTACAGCAAATAGAAATCTGGGTTTAATTAAACAGCAGGAATAGAAGATGTTATCTCCCCAAACCACTCTGCCGCGGTGAATTAACTTCTGTGATCCTTATTTCTGTTTGAAACCCCCACATATTAACCCAAACCCGGCACTCTAAAGGGGAAATTTACTTTTTATGAGAATATTTCTGTGCTCCACGATTAAGGCAGCCAGCTCCTGTATAAACCAGGAGGGGCAATGGTTTGTACTGGTTTAGGCTAAGACCAGAACGGGTCCTGCAGAGCCACTTGATGTTGACCAACACACCCATGAACGTTCACACAGGAGCACATTTAGCCTCTGCCTTACCTGCTGAAGGATACAGTGAATTTAATCAGTGTTTAATACATTTTATTTTCAATCAAGACCTGCCCAGCGACTCATTCCAGTCCCTCCATGCCGCAATTCCCAGATTTTCCTTGGAAAAAACCCCACTTTGTATGAGGACACTGCCAAGCAGGGTTAAATCCTGGCCTTTCCTGGCACCCCAAGCCAGGGCCGAGCCTGCTTGTAAAATAGTGCAGGTGTGTTTATTGCAATCATCTCCAACTAAAAAGAAACAGGTTCAGGGGCTTTAAATATAATTAGCATGAGCTACACTCCTGCCTTTAATCACTACCTTGCTGGTTAATATAATCAAGAAGGTAAACAAACAAGGATTAACTCCATTAAATTAAAAAAATATATATTCTACTGGGACGCTCATGGAGGAATTTTGTTTTGTTCCGCTGCTGCGGAGCATCATTTTACTTCTGCTTGGCAAATTATTTTTAACATAGAAATATACTTGTCTTGGAGGAGACCTCTTCTTTCTCTGCTTCCTTGAAGACAGAGACAAAACAAAACCCCCTTTATTCATATTTCATATCCGATGCAACCGCTTTGCCCTTTCACGGCATCTTTCTCTACAAGACATCTGAGCACTCTGAAATGTTTCACTGCGCATCGAATTAAATATAGGCTTGGAGTGACACACCTGCTGCTCTGACAATTTACCCCAAACGATATGTTAGGTATAAAACCAGGTTTCAGGCACAGGGATTGCTGTTCCCAAATGTTCAGTCCCCACATTGTTGTAATGACCGTAGCTGGGCCCTCTTTGATCCCAGAAAACGCCCGAATCTGGAACTGGCTTTTGCCGGCTTGGACACAGGACAGGATATTCTGAAAATTAGCTTTATTGTAACACACAGGGCCAAATAACCCTTCATTCCACCTGGAAAGCTCAGTTTAAACTGTGCCTAAACACAGGAAACGCTCTTATCAGCAGAGATAGAGGCACGAGGCTTTAACCCACGGCTTGCTGCGATCCCAAAGTTTCCCATGGGCAGGAGAAAGCCTGGATAAACGCAGGCACGTGGCTGCAAACCTGCTGGAATGTGAGCAGCTCCTGCACAGACAGCAAACATAGAAGGCTCCCTCCCTGCTCTCCTACCTCCAGCACAAAGCATCCCTCGGCATCTTCCATGGGCCTCCAAGAGCAGACCCCGCTCGCAGTCATCCCGGGCAGGGGAAGCCAGCCTTGCATCCTTATTGATCCAGGATGTGAGGTACCTGACCCAGCGGCCTTCGCTGGGAATAGAGGCACTGTTTGTGCCATTCTCCTGGGATGTGGAGTGCCAGAGTTCAGAGGGAAATGGGAGAGCAACACGGTAACGGAGAGGAGCGGGTGTGCCCCCTCTGACAGCCACACCGGCGGGGCTTTCAGTATCTGAGCCTGTTTTTAAATTTATTTATTTATTCGTCTTAAATCACACCGTAGCTGTGCCAAAAAAACACCTGAGGGGAAGAAAGGAAAAGAGAAAACCCCACGGCATTCTTCGGCCGCTCGCAAATAAACACTGACATTTCCACTTAGGGAGGAGAAGAACATCGGGAAGGGAATGTTCCTCCCAAAATCCTGCATTTTTCAAAGCGATGCAGAGGAGTCAAGGCAGGTTCAGGAGATGCCCTGTGGATAGGTGGTAGCTGAGACGCGAGCCTGGAAAGCGTTACTGCTGCAACTGAGCCCAGTTCCCAGGAATTATCTGATACTGCAGGGATCTATTCCCTCCGAGCAGCTCCACGAGCTCAGGGAATCTCGGTGCAGAGAGAGAAAAACCTCAGCGAGGCCTCGGCCACCTCAGAACCAGAGCTTGTGGGATCTTTACACCCTCCACACCCAGAGAGGGGTTAAGCAGGACCTTAAATAAAGCCAAGCTCAAACATTTCCCTCCACTAGGTCAGAGCTGAAGTTACAACTTCAGAAATGCTTAAAAACTGCAAGGGAAATGTCCGTCAGCTTTCCTATTCCAGTGGCTGGTTAGAACATTAACTCTAAGTCCAGGTCTAATTAGAATTCTAAGTCCAAATCTAATCAGAATTGTAAGTCAAATTATAATTTTACATCCACGTCTAATCAGAATTCTAAATCTAATTACAATCCTAAATCCAGGTCTAATTATAATTCTATGTCCAAGTCCAATCAGAATTGTAAGTCCAAGTATAAATGTATGTCCAAGCCTAATCAGAATTTTAAGTCTAATTAGAATTCCAATTCTAGGTCCAAGTACAATTATAATTCTAAGTCCAAGTCTAATCATAATTCTAAGTCTAATTAGAATTCTAAGCCTAATTAGAATTCCACTTTAAAGTCTAATTAGATTTATAATCCTGACTTTAAAAAATGAAATTAGATGTACCCATCCCAATATTAATGCAAAGTTTTCCTCGACAATATCTGGGTTTTTAGAAGCCAAATGCTGATTTTATGGCACACTAAAAATGTTTCATAAAAACTGAGTAGACTTTTGCTTATAACCAATGGTGTTTTTCTGATTTTACAGTCCTAATTTTGCATGCAAAATGCAGGGCAAAGACAAACATTCTTTTACACAGAAAATGTAGTTTTGCTGGGGGAAATGGAAATTTTTAAAAATGGCCATTTCTTAGAGCAACTGGGAAAGGGTGAAAATCTGAATAACGCAGGTCCCGTTTCTGCCTCTCATCATTCCTTGCCTATGGAAGTTGGGCTGCCGGAGCTCATCTGTTCTGTCAGACAGAAAGGTGACCTGAACCGCATCTGTCCAGAGGCAAATTCTCCCAGAGGGAATTCTGTTTTGCAGCTACACGTGCTGGATGTGTGTTTTTTGTTGTAAATACACCGTGTCAGGGATGAGTTAAAGGGATGGCAAGAATGCAGCTCAGCTCCACTTTGAGGACAAGAAATATCCATGCACTGTGTGCATTTAGGGTTTTTTTAAAAGGAAAAGATGTTCCAAAGTCAAATAATATTCAAATCACAGACCAAGCACTTGGAATAAATTACAGCTCTCAGTGAGCGATAAATTTCTCTTGGTGCCCTTTGAAAAGGATTTCAGGTGTTTATGAGCTTCTTCTGCATTTCCCAGAGTTTTGCTCAATCCCGGGGAGCTTTGGAGCAGAGGAGAAGCCTGTGGGGCTGGGAAGGTCGGAGCCCCTTGGATCCTGTCCATCCCCATCCCAGCACGGGGCCGGTGGCTCCATTCGGCTCCGGTGCCGAGCCAAATTCCCGGCTGCTGGAAATCGAGGCTGGGGATGAGCAATGCCCCATCATTGTCCCATCGGCCAGGGCCGCTCACTGTGGGCAAAATGAGCCCTTTCCGCTCATTTTTTAGGGCAACTAGTTGAAACAAAAGTGGGATTTTTCCAAGGCAGCAATTTCAACGGGAGCAGAGACAGATTGCAAAACATTTTGAAACTCCTGCTGTCCCAGCACCTGCCAAATCTCAGGGCTTGCCACAGAGTGGGACTGAGCCCAGCAGGGACTTCCAAACACCATTAAAATTGGGATGAGATTATCTATAAGAATGAAACCAATTCCTTGCTGCCTTAGGGCCTTCTCTCAGCCCCTTCACGCAGCTCCCTGGAACACCCCATCATGTTTTCCCAAAACCTGCTGATGGCCTGGAAAGCCATGGGCCATCCGTGATGTGTCCTGGATGATGATAAAGGCACAAAGAACTGCAACAGAGCCAGAGATGGTTGGGACACACTGGAGGAGGAGAAGAGTGGGATTGGTTTGGAAGCTGGGGTCACAGGGTGGTGTCACCATTCAGTGATGGTGGGGACCAAAATGTCCCTTTGGAACACCATGATCCCTCTACACCTCCCATTTAAGGAGAGGCTGGAACGAGGTGGAGGAAGATGGCAGATAACAATGATTCCTGGAGCTCTGAAAATTCATGGAAATGAGATAAATTAAGAGGCAGAGGAGATGTCACAGTTGTGTGCTTTACGTACTCGTGGAGCATCATTAGGAAGAATACCACAGAACTTCAACCCAAACTTCTCTATTAAGAAAGAACATGGATCCACTGCTATTGAGTCTGAAATAAACCATCAGTGTTTTTCCCACTTATTTCCCTCCCAATTTCAGAAACGGTTCATTTCCCCAAACATTTTTTTAAATATTTGGAAGTATCTGTTACTGTTGCTAGCCTGACTGGTCACCCTCATGTGTGCCCCGAAGCAGAAACCCAAAAACGAGAGTGAAAACAAACAAACAAAAAAAAACAATCAGAAAAAGGAATTATTGCACTAAAATTCTGATTTTTGAAGCAGTATGTGATGAAAAAAGTAGATTAATTTGGCAGTGTAAAACAGGGAATCAAGAGGAACAAAGACGAAATTCTGCCATGCTTTCTTGGGTGCTTCAGCACAAGCTTTGTAAAGCATTTATTTTGGGGCTGGGTGGTTGACACACCTCTTACTCCCTCCCCAAGAAAAATCCAAGAAGGCATCAATATTGTTTGAGTTAAACTTCTTTTACTTTCACCCCTTAGGCCAGCAAACAGTAGGGAAAGAAATGTTCCGATCAAACACGACATTTCATTGTATCTGAGACAAAATGTTTCAGTTTTGGCTCAGGGTGAATTTTACACTATTTAAAAACACAACATTTAACCAAATTTAGCCTCATAATATTTTGTTGAACTCCAAATATTTCCCATCTAAAGTTTCAGAAATAAACCAGTTTTAATTAGGGGAAACCCCACCCTTTTCATTTAAATGTGACTTAAATTCAACACCAGCTCACAAAGAGTTTTTGTCAAACTGAAAAATGCACAATTTGGGCACATCAGCTCAACATTTCCTGGGCTTTGGTCGGAGGAGTCGCCGCTCTGTGGTCCTGATGTACACTTTGGGTTCTTGATTATTGCCAGGTCTGTCCTGGGCTGCTTTTGTGTCAGGTGAGGTAGAAGACATAGAAAATACTATTATTATCATGTATAAAAATATATATGAAAATACTATTATTATTATTGTTATTATTATTGTTTCACCAACAAAACAAATCAACAAAATTCCCCTCCTTTTCCTTTTTATCTTTGGATAGAGCCATCTTTCTTTTAGCATCCCCATTCTCCATGGTCCCAGCAGCTCCAGCTACACTTGAGGCCTGATTTGAGGGACAGGATCAATAACAAAGAGCAGCAGAAAGAGATGATCACCCACACAAGATTATAATAACATCATAATATCTGCTCTGGCTCTTTGGTGGCTCCGAGAACGTGCAAGTATGGTTGGGGAGATGGAAAATAATATGAAACACTCACTAACAGCATGTAGCGTAGAAACTCCGAAAACCACCGCAGTCATTGACTCACAGATGGTCAAATGAACAACATGTTTCTATTCCTGTATTTAATTAAATCTTAATTATGCCACCAACAGGGTTCAAAACAGCGTTATGAAACAGCTCTCATGAATAGCAGGACACGATTGGCTGAGGGGGCTTTGAACTGGGGTAATTATCTCCCCAAAAAAGCGCTGACGGTGGGGCCGCGCCGGCCCTCTGCCAAGGCTGGAAGGAAACGTGTGGAGATAAACCCAGCTCAAGGTACGGGGCTGGGCAGAGGAGAGGCAGATGCCAAATTGCCAACTGGGGGCAGCTGGGAGGTGCTGGAGTGCCAGGGAGGCTCCCCACACCTGGGCTCGGCCTCTCACCTTCGCCGCTGCCGAAGGAAAGCGACCGGCTCTAATTTAATTCCTCCACCAGCCGGTCACGTGGGCTAATTAAAAGCAGCTGCCTGAAATATTCCTTTGATTTATCTTTTTCTGTTGTTGACAGAAGGGCCCTTATGAAAAAGAAATATTTTGGAGGATCTTTCTCTTTCATTTTTAATATGGCAGCTAAAAAACCAAAAGCACTTGTAAGAGCACTTTCCCAAGGAGTTCAGCTTTTTGCTTCCCTGAGCAAGGGGCTGGGAAGACCCATCCTGAATTCATCCCTCAGGATTTTCTCCCACCTTTTAATGACATTTCAAGTTCCTTGTCAACTTGAAATTCAGAGTAGGGATCACCTGCCTCTTCCACACTTAAAAAGATCACAGGGAAGAGCTACTGCATATCTGAGAGCATCCAAGGTTCACCCATCCCACAAGCCACAGATTCCAGAAAAACACAAAAGACCTTAAAAAAAAAAACATTGCCAGATTCAATTTTTATGAAAATTTCCCTGCTTTGGCAGTATTTTCATTGGGAGCCACTCACAACACCTCCAGCACTGGTCTGAAAAGACACTTTTTGTGTGCAGATCAGCAAAAGGCAAAAGAAGGAAGATGAAGAAATCATTGTATCATTGTTTTTTTTTTCCTTTGAGGCACTAAAATTTAAGCCATTCCTGTGAAAAATCAGTAGGAAAATGAGGCAGTGCAATTTATAGGTGGTTACATGAACTCTCTGGGTTTTTATGGAGGTGGGCAGAGAGAAGGCAGAGAACAGTGCTCTGTGTGAATTTAAAATTTAAAATTAAAAAAAATGAAGAGAGGAAGAGAAAGGAGAAAGAATAATGAAAAGATAAGGGGAAAAGTAAACAAAAAATAAAAAAATAAAAAAAATAAAAAAACAGGCAGAAAGAAAGAAAAAGAAAAAGAGAAAGACACAAAATTCTCCCAGTCAGAATTTTCTTCCCCAAGTCCATACTTTGTGAGGGTTAGATTTCCAGTGAAAATTATAAATTTGCAAGGAAGGTTTTAAATTTTAAAAAAATTTTACATCCTCTGCCCACCTTTGGAGGCATTTTTTCCAGATGAACTCAAATTTCTAGGGAAAAGAGACCCCTTCCAGAAAAACACTTTTGATAATGCAAAAAAAATCATTGGATGAAGGGAATTGACTTCACCAGGGAACTTATCCCTATTTGAATGTTCTGTTAGATTGGATCAGCTGAATTCAGAAAAAAAGAAAAAAACCCAAAACAAAAACAAAACGGCATTGGAAATGCAAATGTTCTTTGGGAAAAAGAAGAATGGGAAACTCTTGGAAGAAGTGTTGGCTGGATACACCACTGGAGACCATGGAAATCTCCATGGAAGTCATCCCACCCCAAGTTCTGGATATTCCTCAGCATCTCCCTTTGGGATGCACCCACTCAGGGATGGAGGAATTGCTGCCACCACCTTGCTCAGGTGACAAAATCCCTGGGGAAAGTGTTCATGGAAGCCTTTGCTCCCTCGAGTTTCCATTCTGGGATGAAATCTGACTGACACACATCCAATGCAAATTCCCGCTTCCTGCAAAATCCCACTGGATTTCCCAAGACAAGAACATCTTTTTACACCCCTTACTCACACTCTTTTTATCTCCAACCTAATTTTTACCCATTCATCTCAAAAGGAGAGCACAGTTTTGCTCGGGCTTTCCTTTTTTTTTTCCCCAGTGAGGCCTCCCTCTGCCTGAAATCCCCAAAATCGCTGACACAGTGTGCTCCTCCAGGAATCCAGAGCCTTTCCCACTGAGTTACAAGCTGCCAAGGAGGCTATATTATAACAAAAGGAGTTTTTATATCCTCCTGTAGGCAGAAAACTGGAAACTGCCACGAAATGTGCATTATCCAAAGGGGATTTGTTGATGGATAGAATCAACTTATTTAGGAAATTTCCAGCTGATCTGTAAACACGGCCCAGAGAAGTATGGAGACAGCAACAGTGGTGCAGGCGGTGTCTGAACCCTCTTGGCCCCCATCCTGGGACTTAATACCTTAATAACTTGTCCTTATGAGTCACTGCAGGGAAGGAGCCAGCACTGCTCTTGTCACACTGGGTCAGTGGACTGAAAGGCTGCCACGGGCTGAGCGGCTCAGGATGGGGCTGGGTGAGACACGTCCAGCCTGGCAGGGAGGCTGCTCTTTGCTAGGGACCTTCCTTAGGGGATTGAAAGGAAAAATAATGAAGGGAAAAATAAAAAAAAGTAGGTAAAGATGAAAAGGAAGACGTAGGGAGTGACAAATTTTAGGCAAACACCTCAGTGAGTTGTCTCACCAAAGTTCTCCAGGTCCAAGAGATCAAACAGTCCCTTCTGGCATTAAAGTTCTGGATTAAATCAGTGATAAGCTCTAATGGCTCCCAGGAGGCCAAGCCTGAATTTTCACCAGACCAGCAGGGTTTGGTCCATCCCAGGTTCCTCCAGCTGTGCCCACATGTTCTGCCTCTGCGCCCAACAGGAACCTGGGAGGCAAAATGCAAGATGTGACAGCAAAAAGAGCTGGCAGCAAATGACCACAACCAACTGATACAGAGGGTTAAAAATCAGGGTGAGGGGTGATTTTTTTTTTCCTGCATTTTGGTTCTGCGTCACTGGCAACGTAATTTTTGCAGGCTGAGCTACAGTCACACAAATCCACTCCCTCATTCCCTTGCACTGATTTCCCTGAGCAGAAGCTGATAGGAAAAGAAGGAGAGGCTCAGGGAAACAGCAAATCTTGACTGCACCCATGAGTGAATCCTGCCCGTCCCAAAACAAACCTGGGAGCCAACAGGCTTCCCTTGGGGGAAAACACATCTTTCACACCCAGGATTCACATGGTGACCCCAAACTCCCTCTGTAGCCAGCAAAGTGTCCGTAAGAGCAGCACCTTGCAGTTCCCAGCACCCAGAGCTGCCAAGCACAGCACAGATCCAGGCTGGATTTGCTGGAGCTTCAGATCCAGGTGGGCTCTCACAGGGAGCTCCATCCCCCTGCTGGATCCCGGCTTCCCAGGGCGCCTTATCCGAAATCCTCCCACCCAGCCCGGCTCCTGGCACGGACGTGGGAACAGGAAGGAGCCCTGCGAGATGTTCGGGTCCCAGCCCACGTCTTGCAAAGAGACACCAGGTCTGCCCAGACATGGGAGCCGAGTTTTCCCACCCCCAAAAATTCCCCTAGAACAGTGCTTTCCTCTGCAGCTCGCTGTGAACTCCGTTTCCTTGCCAAGAGTGGGGGTAAGAGGGAAAAGGATCTGTCATGCACTACCCCCCTCCCAAGATCATTCATCCTTCCTTTCCTCAAAAAGTAAAAAAAAAAGGGAGAGAACCACAAATGGCTTGATAATATAGTTTAAATATATCTTAAATGTATTTTTTCCGCTCCCTGATTTTCTCTGTTTTATCCCCTTTCTGCTGACAGGGAGACCTTCCCAAAGGAAAAGCAAAAGGGAACAGAGTAAAGGAATTAAAGAATTTGTCCTCAGAAATATTTCTCTGATTTTCTCCTAAACTTGGGAGACTTTTATGTGACTATTTCGAAATGAAGATTTGGATAGGGTTCTTTTAAAGAAGACATAAAAATACGAGAAGTAAGATTTCTTCCATATTTAATTGTTCCCCAAAAAGAATCCAGGGGACCTGAAAGAAACTGGGAGTTTCACATTAATTTCCAAATTAAAAATGTAGACATATCTACATTTCATTACTTTCTCATGGTGAGAAACACTGAAGAGAAAATATTGAAAACTGCAACTTGTAAGAAACAGCAGTCAGGATTTTTGTGTGAGGTGTATTTTCCAGCAAAAACATTTTTTAAAAAAAGGAAAAAAAAAAAGAGAGAGAGAGAGAGAGAGAGAACAAATCTTATCAGCGACATGTTTTGGTCCCTGCTATCCAACAGCCTCTTGAATTTTAACCCCAGAGATTTGAATCTAGGTCAAGAGTCCGCCCGCCCTCCTCCCGCGGTGCAAGACCGAGCCTATCGCTCCTCAGGTTAGAAATGCCTTTTGCAAAACCCTCCTTGGGTCAGTGATGAGACCGAGCTCAAGGCCAATTCATATTCCATATGAATCGCTCGTCCA
Organism: Ammospiza nelsoni; assembly: GCF_027579445.1. Classification (NCBI taxonomy): domain Eukaryota; kingdom Metazoa; phylum Chordata; class Aves; order Passeriformes; family Passerellidae; genus Ammospiza; species Ammospiza nelsoni. The sequence continues at coordinate 2,743,390 of NC_080639.1, forward strand.
GTCCCGGTGACACCGGCCGGGATATCAAATATACCCCCAAAACCGGCCTGCTCGATGATATTTAAAACATATGGCACGGCCACAGGCCCGGCATTCCCACAGCTTCACGTGTGCGTGTTACTGATACGCTGGGTTCTATAATGAAAATATTGGGACACGTAGGATGGCTGGCCCCCTCCCCCTCCCCTCTGCCTGCAAGGATTTCATCACATGTCTGCTCCGCTCCGCTTTTGGGATTTATCTCCAAGTGTGCTCCGTGCCCGGCAGATGTTTGCTCGCAAATCGCTCTGCGCCGGCCTCGCCCGGCTCCTGCAGGGCTCACCGGGAGCTGGTGCTCCCCATTCCCCACAGGGGCAGCACTCCTGGGAATGGAGCTGGGAGAAGTGCTGGGAACATGCATTGGAATGGAGAAAAACCCCACCCCATCTCCATCCGCCGCATTCAGTCTGTCCCACAGCACAACGACGGCGCCAACACTGAGATGTGCCCAAGGTCTGGGGGTGTCGGGGTTCAGCACACACACACTGAGCACATCTGGCTGGCTGACCCAAAATTGTCACTTAGAGGTCCATTTTTCCACCAGCAGGTTCCCATCATCACGAGACAGCACATGAAAGCTATCTCCTCCAGCGGCCCACGCATCCTCAGCTGCCCGTTGTGTTTCTATGTTTGCCAAGGCACCACCAAACCTCCCTTAGGCCTCATCCCCAGAAGTGTTTTTGCACAAAGTAGAGCAGTCACACTTTGGGGCTTTCAAAATTCTCATGTCAGCAAGGTCACGGCTGAAGATTGATCTTTTGTAACACTTGTAGCGTCCCTGCTGCATCAAACTTCTGCTTTCCACCAAAGAGAAATTTCCACGCTTCTGAAAACTTCCTTTAGGAAGTTCTCAGCTTCCTTGAAAACAAGGTGTCTATTTGCAACCAATTTATTATTATTATTATTATTATTATTATTATTATTATTTGCTTTCTGAATCAGTTTTTCACCATGTGCTCCCCGTGAAAATATTAAACCCCACTTTAAGAAAAGAAATATAAAACAGGGAGCAACACTAATTACAAAATATCAGTGCTCTGGTTGCACAACCCGCCATGAGACGCTGACGTCTCTGGCTGCTAATTCGGGCTTTGCCTCATAAACCAGAAGGTATTTGTCCCACCAGCCATGCCAAAGGTTTGGGAAGTGCTGTCTGTGCCTGTGTGGTGATGAACTGGAGACCCTGGATCTTTGTGAGCCACCCAAATCCCGCAGCTCCCAAGGCAATGCCAGCCCTGGATACACCAGAGCTGATGGAAGCATCACACCCCACCCAAAGCTGCTCATCACCCTTTTTGTTTTTGGTGCAGCCAAGTTGTCTCCATTCTCCTCAGGCTGCTTTCCCTGCTCAGACAGGGAGGAGAGTTTTCTAGGGAAAACATGGTTTTATGGAGGTGAGCTCTGAGGAGGTGGCTACTCATGTGCTTGCGAGTCGCTCGGTCCTCATGGAGGACTTTGCATGGAAATCAGGTGGTTCTGCTGGAATTTATCAGAAATGTTCCCCCTGCCTCCTTGTGAGGTCCCAAAAATCAAGAGGGACAAGTGTTTCCCTGATTCACCGTGGAATGTGCTATTGGCAGGATGTAACACTTGAGCAGGATGTAAAGGGATTTTGTAAATCAAGGATCCTTGAGACATTCCTGGTTTTTTCCCCCAGTCCTTCCAGTAGTTAAGGGATCATTTGTCCTCCTGCTTGGACCTGAGTTTCCCCCCAAAATCTGTTGCCTCTCCCACTTCACTCTCTGCTATCCACAAGTAAATGGCTCATCCCACTGCTTTACCATTCCCTCTCCAACGAGACAGAATCATTTAGGTTGGAAAAGGCCTCAAGATCCTTGAGTCCAACTTGATTCCAGAGCCCTCCATGGCACCTTTATCCCAACCCTGAAATATCTGCCACGAAGAACTCCAGAAGAGCTGCATTAAAGCCCACCAGACACATCCATTTCCAGAGCCCAGGGCATTCTGTGCAGTGAAGTGCCTCCAACTCTAATTCCCTCTAAATGAAAGGCTGCCCAGCAGCATCCTGGAAATCAGGCTTTGAAGCCGGCTCACGGCTCCCTGAGCCTATTATTGCTTTTTCAGATATTCCCCACTCCCTGAAAACTGTGCAGATGGCTCTGTCACGAGTGCAAAGGCAGCTCTCTCTCGGTGTCTTCCCCACACAGGAGATGTAAGCCAGCTCATACAGAGGATCTTCCAGCTCCATTTCCTCCATGTGTTATTTTTATGTATCTTCCAGGGAAATGCGACTGGAGAATTTGAATTTAATAAGTGCGGGATATGGGGCGCTATTAAGGCTTCAAAGCACCATCAAGCAACAGTGATGGATCAAAGGCCTACGAAAATATTGCATGGAATTATTGGCCCTTGAGGAGAGCGAGGCACGACAAATGCCTACTGGATCCCCTGCTCCAGCCCCCTTGGAAGGAGGGAATTATTAAAGGTCGCTGCAAAGCCTGCTGAGAGCAACATAAAGTTTTCTGCTGAGTGTGCAGGTTGTGGATCAGACCCCGAGTCACCTGACAGGGCCCAGAGTGGAACCGACAGCAAACTCGAGCCTTGCCAAGAGCACCAAGGAGGAGGAAATGAAACCTCACCATCGGATTGATGCCAGAAAAAAAAAAAAAAAAAAGAAAAAAAGCAACCAACAAATTGCAAAGCTCAACTGATAATGAAAAAGCTGGGGGGGAGGTTCAGGCCGAGGACAGGTATATTTTATAGCTCTCCTCCTCCAGCAGCCACTTCAAGGATGTTTTGAGCTAAAACGCACAAAAATGCACAGGTTGGGCTGCTCGTCCTCCTGGTGGAGAGGGCTACCAGGGAGGGGTATTTAATTCCAGGGCTGGCACACATGGAAACTAGGCCATATCCACAGGCTGCAGCTGCTGCCCAGGTCACCTCCTGGAGAAGGTTTGATCTCACCAATCACCTCTTTAATTTCATGCAGTGATTTATTTATACATTTGAAGCCGACCACGTAGGATTTTGTCCTTCTACCTCCTGACCAAAACCTGTCCCACCATGAGGATGCATCCAGCACTGGAATGCACCTCACAGCTTCAGCCAAAGGAGTGTTTCTCAAGGCCACCCCTCCTGGGAGATGCTGCAGGCAGGGTGTGGGCAGCTGGGACAGGAATTAGAGGCCAGGAATTCTGCTGAGGAATTCTGCTGGAGCACTGCTTCCCACCAGCTAATCCCACTGAGGTTCAGGATACCTAAAGGAGGCCAGTAAGGAATCTAGAGAGGAAATTTGGACAAGGGCCTGGAGTGACAGGACAAGGGGGAATGGCCTCACTCTGACACAGAAAGGGTTAGATGGGATATTGGGATGAAATTCTTCCCTGTGAGGGTGAGGAGGCCCTGGCACTGGGTGCCCACAGAAGTTCCCTCCCTGGAAGTGTCCAAGGCCAGGTTGGACAGGGTTTGGAGCCATCTGGGATACTGGAAGGCGTGGGATGGGACCTCCAAGATCCTTCCAACCAAAGCCATTCTGGGATTCAAGGACAACAATGATCAAGGGATGCGATGGGAAGGGTGAAGGATGTCATGGGTGCAGCAGGCCTGGGAGGTTCATACCTGCTGCCTCATCTAGACATCTTCCCTGAGCCTACACATGCAAATCCACAGATGTTCTGCAGGAATGCTCTTCCTGTGCCTCTGAGGGGTGCAGCTGTTTCCCTGATCGTTTCATTCCCAGTGTTTGGGCTGCCATGCACACATTCCCTCACGGCAGTCCGGCTTCCCCAGGTCCTGTGTCCACGGCCACACCTTCGTCCAGGAGACTTCGTGCTGTGGCTCCTGACATCCCAACAAACAGGCTTGTTGTCCCTGAGAAAACAGGCAGTCCACTCAATATTTCTGGAACAGCAGCTTGAACCCAATCACGCTCATTTTATTAATTTTTATGGTTTCTTCTTTTAAATTCAAACAGCCTCGAGTTTTGAGGACTTGTTTGTTTGGCTTGGGGCTCTTCCACCTAATCGTTTTTGAAAGAAACAATGGGCCTTTCCTGCTTTTTCCTTCCCAGATCTCACTAGGAATGTCAAGCCCGGTTTCCCCTGGATTTGTTGAGGGTCCCAGAAGTGGAACTCGAGCTTTTGGGGGTCTGGTTGAGCCTTTAACAAAACTATCTTTTCTCCTCAAAGTTTATTCAGGTGCTCAGTTAAACAGGTGTTGGTAAAGACAAAGAAAAAAGCAGAAGTTTTAATCAGTCTAAGAAAAATAATTTCCTCTCTCAGCTGAGCAGATTTGGCTCTGCCTTGTGATGTTGTGAGTGTACTTACTCAGTAATTATTATTTTTTTTTTCCTTAAATGGAAGATTTCAAGCTTTCAGCATCAAATTAAACACCAAAGTGAAACCAAATCAGTTGGTAGCCAAGAAATTTGATCAGAAGGCACCAGCCCATTGCTGCAGCAGAAACCTAAACTGCAACACGTGGAGGTGAAGGACTCAGGGTGCCTGGTTTTCCAAAATAAATCATATTTTCCTAGGAATTTTGGCACAGGTCACAAAATGTTGCTCTATTAAGGAAACTAACATTTTTTCCCCTCTGTACCCATCAGGTTTTCCTTTATCTCCTTGGAGAGAAGTTCACCAGTCACCCAGGGCTGGGTGACTGGTGAACTTCTTAAATCCTGGAAAGCAATGCCCAGAGGACCCAAACCCTGAGGCAGAAGGTGGAGCTCCCTGGTTTAAGCAGATGAATATTCAGGGAGGATGAGCCCAATTGCCAAACCAATGGTACAGGGAACCCACGTCTCATCTCTGTGATCCCACAGGGAATAGGAGCACTCCAAAGGCAGGAGTTCTCACTGCTGGGAAAGAAGAAATTACAAGGGAATTGCAGTGCTGTGGGATGAGACATGAGGGCAGAGGTTGCCTGGTTTTATGCAGGCAAATGAGAGCTCCAGGCCTTGCAAACCTTGAGCAGCTCGCTCAGGTACCTTCACCAGAGCCAAGGTGAAGTTCATAGCCAGCCAAAGAACCTGAAAATGACTGATTTTAACAAACTTCAACATCTTCTCCAGGAAAATTCAGTTTTGCCCGCTCGAGAAACCCCAACAAATCTTCCTTTGTTTGGCCCTAGGGTTCAAAATTGTGACTGTTCCAAATAGTGGCAATTCCCAAAATCCCAGTAGGCTCCAGCAGGGAACATGGCTCCCAGCTCTCCAGCTTCCTGGGAGCAGTTTTCCCCTTGCAGGCAGAGATACCAGCTAGGTTGATTGTTTTGGCTTCCCTCTCCCCTACATCTGACCTTGTGCCAGGTGCTGCACCTTGGTGCTCAAATTCCAGAGCCAACAGTTCCATTCCATCCCTAGGAGTTAAAACTTTGCTTCTTCCCTGGGCCCATGAGGAAAACCAGTTATTGCAACAGCAGCTTAATCACTCCAGGGCTTTCCTTTGTTTTTCCCAGCACCTTGTTTCTATCTTTTCACCTCACACTGCTGTTAACTACAAGGCTGGCTCACCTCTAGGATTCTGGTTAATCCTCAAAAGTACTGGAATGCAGGAATACAAACAACGGGCTTGAAGCAACCTGGTGTAGTGGAAGGTGCAAGACCCTCTTGAAGGTGGTGCTGCAATCCAAAAAAACATTAAGGGAAGATTGACCCTTGCAGCCATTCCTGAATGCAGTTGGAACACCCAGGCTGGCTTTGGATTCACCTTTATATTAGTGGGAAGCCCTTCTTTCCCAATTTAACAAGGCCGGAAATGGGGGAGGAAAAGGTGAGGAGAATGAAATATTTCCCGTGCTTTGATTTTCCAGCCCATGAAACAATATTTTCATTTTTCCTAGCCCAGGTTTTTAAGCTACGGTTGCTACTGCTGCAGCCACAATTAATATTCCACCTTCCAAAAAGAGGGGAAAAAATAAAGTTTCTTGCCCGTGGATTCCCAGGGAGACGTTCCACTCCGATCTGCAATTAGCAGTGGCCTCAGGCAAACGATCTAAAATAGAAATGTTATTTTTGGACTGGTGATAGCCACCACGTTTTACTCCCCAGAACACCCCTGCTCTCTGCTGTGTGCTGTCATTAAAAATAGAACCCACAAGGGCCACGCTGCTGCCTTTGGGTTTCTTTCCTGTGGCAGGACACTAGCTGCCATCCCAGTGCTGCCATCCCAGTGCTGCCAACGTGGGGAATTACACAGATTTCCCATCTTGCCAGAAATTCCTGATCAGATCTGACACACTGCACCCCATGTTTGAAGCTGAACTAGGTCTGGCCCAAATTCTCCTTGTCCTGCTGACACTGGTGCAGATGGCAACGGGACCCCAACAGCTTCGTGCTGGAGATCCCGACCCAAAACCTGTAGAAGACACTGAAGGTTTCCCTTCTTATTCCAGAGGCGGAGAAATTCAGGCCTGATTTTAATATACCCATAGCTTTGAAGACCTGCATGTGTCCTACAGGGGTTAAAAGGGCTCAGAACCTCTCCTCTCCAAGACATGTTCCAGTGGGGCAGCCACAGCTTCTCTGGGCCTCATCATCTTTGCAGGCAAGGATTTCTCCCCAGTATCCCATCCAAACCTACCCATGGCAGTTTGAAGCCTTTCCCTGTGTCCTGTCCCCTCAGTCCCTTGTCCCCAGTCCCTCTCCAGCTCCCCTGGAGCCCCTTCAGGCCCTGGAAGAGGTTCTAAGGTCTCCCTGGAGCCTTCTCTTCTCCAGGATGACCCTTTAAATTCACACCTGGCTTGGTCAAAGCTTGGATAGTGCTGCCACCTTCATAAAGGAGATGGACAAAGGGCTTGTGGGCATTTCCTGGGAGAAAGAGACATCCACTGAGAAAATCTCCAAGTCCTGCCCTTGCCTTTTTTTTTTTTCCTGCAGCCTCCTGCAAAGAGAAAGCAAGCTCCCTATTTCCAGTCTCCTCAAGCACCAAGCTGAGGGATCCAGGTGGATCTGCTGGCCCCGCTGCTCCGGGGCTTTGGAAAGGGGAGGAAGCAGAGGGGAACAGAGCGGGCACATCAGCTGGTAACAGTTCAGAAACAGATGTACATTCCTGCACAGAGCTCCGGCCGGAGCGGATCCAATTTCTTTGGGAGCGCGCTCCGCCCCGAGCGTCTCATCCCTAAAAGCCCCGCTGCCCGCACCTCCCGCCCCTTTATCTGCTTTGCTTTTGATTATGAACTTGTCACCACCGGGGGAGGGCTCTGTTGGAGGACACGGGGCAGGAGAGAACAAAGCCAGGCACCACAAGGAGCAGGGACAGTCCCAAGACAGCAGGGGAAGGTGCCCACGCCGGGTGGCTCCACAAGCACTGAGGAATTAACCTCTAAAAAAAGGAGGGGAACAGTGAATCAGCTTAATCAGGTCTGGGAGAAAGAGACATCCACTGGGAAAATCTCCAAGCCCTCCCCTTGCCTTTTTTTCCTGCAGCCTCATGCAAAGAGAGAGCAAGATCCCTATTTCCAGGCTCCTCAAGCACCAAGCTGTGGGACCCAGTAGAGGTGGTTGGGTGCTGGGTGAAATTTGGGAGCGGGGTGTTTCTGGAAGGAGAAGGGACGCTATCCTCTCTGCTCTGTAGCAGGAGGGAGGCAAAAAGCACAACAGCGTCTGCTTTTCCTCCAGTTTGCTCCAAAAATTGGTGTGGATGTACTGAAAGGATATTACCTGCACTGTCAGGGCATCCAATCTTTTCCTGCTCCCCACGACAAGCAGAGGGAGGGGTGATAGGAGGCGAAAATCCAAACCTTCTCCTCTTCAACACAGGGATGCCAGAGGGTGATTTTCTGGCCAACCTTGCCCAGGGGACATCTGGACCACAGGTTTCCTACGGAGAACAAGCACTGACCCCAAATCCCGATCCACACTCATTATTGCCCGCTAACACAAAGATCTGTGAGCCTGGTAAAGGCAGGGGAACAACATGATAGTGAGTGTCACATTCAAACAGGGCATTACAATTCCGCTAAAATTACTATTTTATGTTGCATTTTTTATTCCCGAGCCACGGGAATAAAAATGCAACATAAAAATGTAATTTTAGTGGAATTGTTTATTCCACATTTTTTATTCCTCTCCCACCTTGGCGGGAGGAAGGATGGATCCAGCCCAGCCCGCTTCGGCAGCGGCTCCTTGGTGCTGCTTCCCTCACAAACCTCCCCAAACTCCCCTTTCCTGCAGGAAAGCCGGGTCACATTTCAGCCGGGGCTGGTCCAGCACCTTTGCTCTGCTCCAGGGCAGATATTTGCGGGATTGTCACCGCGGGACTTAGTGCTGGCAGTGGAGGGTCCAGACACACACACAGAGCAGCTCTGCAGTGATGCTCGCCGGAGCCGGGCTCAGAGACTCCATAATTACCCCACGGCCAAATCCCACCATAAATTTCCCCTAATGAAGCCTGCCTGATACTAAAAGGCTTTGCACGTTTAGAGGTTATGCACAGCAGCAATTCCCTCAGGGGGAAATCCTGCCTCGGTCCTGCAAACACTCCTTCGGTCTCGTTTGCTGAAGCAAGGCAGGTTTTTATTTAATTTATTTACTTAATATTAGCTGCTTAACCCAGAGGAGCACGGGGCTGCTCTGCTGCTGCCGCTGTGCAGCATGGAGAGGCACATCCCAGACCAGGATCACGCCACGTGGCCACAGCTTTTTCCCAGCATGGCTCCAGTGAAATGCCCAGGAGCTGTTGCCGTGTTTGTATGGGATTATCCCAAACACCCCATGCCAGCTGAGAACTGGGCATGTTGAGATCCATCCACACAGTCCAGTCCCAGAAGTTCTCTGTCACTTGTAGGATCGAATCCCACCCCATGGAAACACCTCACGCTCTGGGAGAACAAGCCCCGCTTTTGGTGGTCATGGCAGGGCCATAAAAAGCTGGGAAATAAACGTTGGCAGAGCAGGGAGAGAGGAGAGGCACAACCAGCAGCTCCACTCACCCTCCTCACCAGCTGGGATCATCTTCCCATCCTCCTGGAGCTCTCAAACACAGCCCAAAACATCTCTGCTCCCTCCCTGTGGGCACCTGCAGCCCTTTTGGGCAGGGCACCCCAGGAACTCAGCCCTGCATCCCTCCATCCTCCTGTGCTCCATGAATCCCTGTATCCCCCTGCCCTCCTGTGCTCCATCAATCCCTGCATCCCCCTGCCCTCCTGTGCTCCATCAATCCCTGCATCCCCCTGCCCTCCTGTGCTCCATCAATCCCTGCATCCCCCTGCCCTCCTGTGCTCCATCAATCCCTTCATCCCCCCATCCTCCATGAATCCCTGCATCCCCCCTGCCCTCCCGTGCTCCATGAATCCCTTCAAACCCACAGCACCTCATCCCCAAAACGCGGTGCCATGAGCTGGGAACCTGTTTGCTGGGAAAAGCAGGAATGGTGCCCCTCCAGTCTCCAGTGATGGCTTCCCTCAATACTTGGGAAGGATCCCAGGCACTCGGGAGGCTCCTAAATAACCCCAGAACAAACCAAATTCGCCTCACAAGGGGCGGCATCAGCTTTGAGGTCCGTGGTAGGCACCATCCCAGCCCACTTGCACTCATGGAACTCCAGGTTTTGGAGACCCCCAAACCCTTCTGGAAGGGGGATTTGGGGTGTGAGTGGGAGCAGCACCCGGCCCTGCCCGGCCCACCGGGGCCTTAAATTGGATTAAAAATCTATTTGCAGAATGGCCTCGCTTTCCGACTTCTGTGCTGCACCTGAAAACCTTTCCTTCGGAAAGCAAACACAGGCTCTCCCCGGGGGCTGCCTGGGGAAGGCTTTCCACTATAAACATTACCTACCAGCAGTGCAGCCAGCCCCAGGCAAGCCAAAAATTCCTTCTCCTACCAAGGAACACTTTCCAATCAAACCAGACATTATTTTTTTCCGTTAATGAGTGTTGATACCTACTGGAAAACTTTGTAAAGAAATCCACTCTAAACGAATTCTTCTGATACAACATTGACATTTTACGAGTTTCTTTTGTCTTATTTCTTTTTTATTATTATTATTGTTCTATTTTATTTCCCTGCTCCGTACTGAAAACATGATCTTTGCCGCTCAGGAATGCATCTGTTCCTGCAATTTGGGCTGTGACTGAAGTCAGAGGTCCAAATCTGATTTTTTCTCTGCCTTAGCTCCACAGAAGCAAGCAGAGTTTTCCCACATTTCCCCCCACGGCGTGATGGAGAGGAAAAAAGAGACCTGTTGTCTTCTGTTGGATAGAGCAGAAATCCCGCTATCACAGTTTTTATGTGCTGAGATACCACAAGTTCAGCAGCGGGATATTCTGGAGGAGGAAAAAATGTCCTGTTACCTACCTTAGCTGCTGATTCCCTAAAATGTACTGTGGAACGGGGGGAAAGCTGGGAGCAAATGGCAACGAATAGCCAGTGTTGCTTCTCCAAGGTCCTCTCCATGGGGGTTTCCATGAACTATTAGCTGCTTTCCAGCTGATCTATATTTTGAGGTTGTCCAGGAGGAGTTTTTGCCCCCACAAGTAGAAGCTTAGCCCTTCTCTCCCCAAATCTCCACCATTCCCAAACTTAGCGTGCCCCGGGGAAGTTCTGCCTCTCCAAGGTCACCCTGTGGGATGGGGAGGCAGGTCCCCACGCCATCCCTGTGGCACAGGGGGTTTGCAGCACCCCCAGCACCAGGGGCTGGGAAACAGGGCCCCATTCCATAGAAACGGGGCACACTCTCATGTGCGGGGGGCTGGCTGCCTCTGCACCCCAGAATCTCTGCAGCCTGGCCACGGAGCTGGGAGCGGGACCCCAAAAACCCCGGGGGTTATCCCGGAGGGGTGCTGCAAACCCAGCATCCCCGGGGGCCGGGGGTGGCGTTCGCCAGCTATCTTTGATTCGAGGTGCATTCCCAAGATTTTAGTTAAGTGTAACATAAAACTGTGAAAGTTTAGCGGGGGAAAAGCCTTCCTCCCACCGACCTGGCCGGCCAATCAGGAGGGAGCCCCGCACCTCCCTCACTTCTGACAACTATTTAGCAACTGAGCTCAGCTAAAGTTTCCAAAAAGTTAGAATAACTTCCTCTCTCCAAGACCTCAATTTTTTTACACAACCTCGGTCCTTGAAATAAGAGCCCTTCAAGCAACCTGGAAAACGTTTGGTCAGCAAAAAAAAAAAAAAAAAGGAAAAAAAAAAGAGAAAAAGAGTCCTCCTGTTTTTCCAAAGGATCTGTCTCAGGAATTTAAAGCACATTTAAGACACACACACACTCACATAACATAAGGAGGGGGGGAAAGGCTCTTCCCCTCCCCTTCTTGCAGAAAGCATGGAAGAAAGCTCCAGTTCTCCTGTTTCCCCTGTGGATAGCTTGGGGACCAGTGAAGAGGAGCTGGAAAGGCAGCCAAAGAGATTTGGCAGGAAGAGAAGATACAGTAAGAAGTCCAGCGAAGATGGCAGCCCCAACCCAGGGAAGAGGGGGAAAAAGTCCAGTCCCAGCTCCCAATCTTACGAAGAACTGCAGAGCCAGAGGATCCTGGCCAATGTCAGAGAGCGGCAGAGGACTCAGTCGCTCAATGAAGCTTTTGCCGCCCTGAGGAAAATCATCCCCACGCTGCCCTCTGACAAACTGAGTAAAATCCAGACGCTCAAGCTGGCGGCTCGGTACATAGACTTCCTCTACCAGGTGCTACAGAGCGACGAGATGGACAGTAAGATGACGAGCTGCAGTTACGTGGCTCACGAGAGGCTCAGTTATGCCTTCTCCGTGTGGAGGATGGAGGGAGCGTGGTCCATGTCGGCCTCCCACTAGCCACCGCCTGGGCCGGGCCAGCCCAAGGGGTAGGTACCCGTTTCTCTTCTCCTGAACGATGCTCTGGGTCTGTCTCCCTCTCTTTGCCCTTTGTGGAATGCTGGGGATGCTGATGGGTTTGGGGTTGCCGACCTGGAGGACAGCGTAGGCACGTCCAGTTCCTCCCGCTCCCCCCCTGTGCCGGAGGAAATTCAAATAAATGGAGCTTCCAGGAAGGCAAAAAATGAGATATCTCCAAAATTTTGGGGCGTGGGGGAGGGAAATAATAATCAGCATGCTTTTGCTCTGTGGGAATGGGGAGTAAGAGGGGGATGGTGTTGAGAGCTGGGTGATGAGGGACAGAGGGGAAACCGTCACCGTGTGACATTTGCCAGAAAGCGCTGCTTTGGAGAAGGGCTCGGAGAGGAAAAGGTGATGGCCACAACGGGCTGACAAGGGGATCCAAAACAGCTGCTGCCCCGCTCTGTGCGTGCCTGCACCCCAAAAACCCCAGTGCTGAGCCCCGTGGTGGTCACATCCCCTCCCAGCTGGGGGGCCGGGAGTCAGCAGGACCCATGCAGAGCTCGGCTACGGGTTCGCCCCAGGTTGTGTTTCTCTTAAAAGAAACAAGCAGCAGATGTCGGCTGCAGTCCCGGGCTGTGCCCCTTCCCCCTCACACAGCAGAAAGCAAACAGACATAGGAGAAAGCCTGCTAAATTTTTGGGTTTGTCCAGTTTCCCTTCCCCAAAGTGACGGTAAAGCAGCGGCTGGCGTTAGGCGCAGTTTCTTATTTACTCTCCTCACCAAACCCTTCCTCGTCACTTTCCATTAGCAGAAAACTACTTCCTCTTCAGCTGCCTTTGTAATATTCTGGGAGGGAGGAATAAACAGTCAGAAAGGAGAGGGGAAAAAAGCCTTTTAATAACACCCTCATCTCCAGCTAATTAAGCAGAGCAGCTCTGCGTAGTGTCAGCCAGAGTTTGGGTCTGGCCAGGCGCTGTCTGGGGCTCCCTACATAAAACAGAGCCCACAAACCCATTTCACCAAGCAAACACTCTGAAGGGACATTTTTCCCCGCCACCCTTATGATGTAAAAATGAAATAATTTCATCATGTGCAGAGTTGAAGAGGAAAGTTTATCCCAGCCCATTGGCCGGGCTTGTTTAAAGAGGCAAATCCATCTTTGTTCAGTCAGCAATGAACGGCCCCTTTGAATAAATAATATATAGAACCAGGCAAAAACTTGATGCAACTGCAGTGCCTCACTTCAAAAAGGTAAAAAATCGTGAAACCAGGACTTACTAGTGGCGTAAAACGGACTTAAAACCATCTTAAATGTAAATGTTTCGCTTGCATCCTGAAATGGTTTGGAATTTGCACTTTGGTGCTGGAATTAAGTTCTTCTAGTGATTCCCCAAAATATGAAAAAAAGTCTCAAAATTGGTTATTCTGTCCACTGCAAGAGCTGCCTGTTGTTTCATTTTATTTAAATAGGTAACACTGTTGTTGTGGGGTTCATGGCCATCTCTGGCATTTTTATATTTTGCATGTCGTGCCCCGATTTCAACTGCAGAAATCCAAATCTGAGTGGGTTTTTCAAAAGCAAAACCCTCCATTTATGCAACAGAGAGCCTTTTCCCATGCTAATCTGGCTAAAAAACTGCAGCAAACAGATTTTTAAAAAAATCCCCACACAAAAACCCAGGCTTCTTGTCAAAACCAGATGTAAAATGTCCCGAACACATATTTCTTCAGCAGTTTAGATTGGCTGAATAGGAAAGTGCTGGGCTGGAACAATGCATTGATTCTGTTGTTTCCCAAATGATGTGTTGCCATTAGCCAAGGATGGTTGGAAATCTGTTATCTAATACACAACCCTCCTAGCACACGGGGCAAAACTTGCCTTTTTTAAACCGTGTTTTAGGCCCCACATTGGTTAAATTATTATTAACATTGCTCTGATGAGGCAGATTTTATGGGTAGGTGCTCAGATTGTTCCCATCTCCAAAAAAATGTGTGGATATAATGGAAAAATCGCGATGCAGAACCAAACCCCAGCACGTTTTGGTTTGATTTGGAATAAATCGGAATTCGGCTCCTTCGCCATAACCCAGTGCTCCGAGGTGGCTCTTGCAGAGGAATATCCCAAACTTTGCCCCTTTGCCTGTGCCTGTGCTGTGCAGGAACACGCGTGTGGTTGGACTGTTGAAAAGGTTGTTGACAAATGGCCTGGTGCGGTGCGGTGTCAAATTCTATCGTTTATGGCGACAGAAATTACGGCTGCCAGAAAATAAAAAATAAAGCTACAACGAGGTCCTCAAGAAACCCTTGAGAACAGGCAAGTTTAGCTGGGTGGTGGGACTTTTTATGGGCTGGAGGGGAGCAGCCTGTGCTGCCCCAATGGACAAAACATCCATAAGAAATTGCTGTGTGGGTTTGGGATCAGCGCCTGCCTTTCCTAGGGAGTAGGAACTGCAAACGTGGGGTGAGCACCGCGCAGGCTGGGCTGCCATCCTCCCTTTTCCTGAGGTTTTGGGAAGAGAGAAGCAAGGAAAGGTTTTCTCCTTAGGGGAAGGCTCATTCCCCTCTGGCTGCAAGCAAAACAAAAATCAGAGGAGCTGTTTGATTAGAAAATCAGAGCCTTGGGAACTGGGAAAATGCCACCTGGCCCCTGCGAACGTCAGCAGGTCGCTGCTGCTCGCTCCCCTGGCCACGAGAGCTTTTCCTGTTCTGCTCCATGGAATTCCAGACAACTGACTCCGGGAGTTGCAGGAGAAACAGGCGCAGATTTTGCACCTCTAGGACTGCAGTGGGATGTTTCAGCCGAGCCTTCCTTTCCCGCAAAATCTCCCCATCCTCACCGCCAGCACCTGCGCCCTTCCCCTCGCAGCCACCTTTCCCTTTTGCTTTTGAAATGTTCCACAGGCTCTAAACTGAAAAAGAACAAACCAGGAAAAAAAGTATATTTCCTGATATTTGTTTTGTTAGGGATTAAACCTGTCCAGCTGGGATGGCAGGACCAGCAGCACAGCCCTGAGCCCCGCACCAGTAAGACCAGTCTGCTGCTCCTTCCCACTCACTGGGGACGAGCTCTTTGCGTCCTCTGGGCTGGCACTGGCACTGGGAAACGCTTTTCCCACCTTTTCCATGCTGGAGAAGCCACGTTTAATGCGTGTGTTAAACCCAGAGCCCTCATCCCATCTCCCCTTCAGATTTGCAGGGCTGTTTCCAGTATAAAACACCAGCATCCTATTTCATTTTTCTCCTTAAAGGAGCAAACAGATGTTATCTCTGCTGGCCCTGGGAACAAAACCTAACTCTATAGTGTCTGCACAGTTAACTGGGGGTGTAGTGACACTGGAACGAAGCCCTTTTTTGTCCCAAAAGCCCCATTTTTTTATACGCATCCCTCAAAAAATGTAAATAAGTTTCCTTGACAGGAAGGATTGTAAAGTTTGGTATTTACATTAATAGCCTTGTAGCGGCGGGGAGGGGTGGGGGTTTCATCTCAGTGCATTTAAAAAGCCCAGCAAAATGCATTTTGGATCCTCTGTTTACGTTCGTGTCTTTCCTTGGGAAAGGATAAATCTGTTAGCCAGCAGACACCAAACACGCTGCAGTCAGCCAAAAACCGCTCAGGCTCGGGGATCTTTGAAAAAGAGGGTGCAAGGGAAATGCTCCGGAGAAGCAGACATGCGAAGAGACAAATCTGCCAGGGGGCTAGACGCAAATAAATGAATTACCCATCAGAAAGAGCTGGAGACACGCATGGCGGAGGGAAAATGCAGGATCGGGTCCGAAGGAACGCTTAGAAAAGTGGTAAAAACGAGTTATTACTTAATCTGCTGGAGGCAGAGCTGCGGTGAAACTCCTATCGGGAGAGATGTGCGTTGAAGGGTCATTAAGGGAACAATCGAGGCAGACATTTGGGCTAAGTAGACCTAATTTGTCTCCAAATTAGTCATCCTCACACCGCTCGGCTCTGCAGAGCAGCCCTGATTTTCAAAGCATCCTCATTAAAACGAAGGGAGAGATTGAAACGCTTCTCCTGAGCAGCCTCCCCTTCACATTCCTTCCTACGGTGCTTTTTGGGGGCATAATTCCTGCAGTTCTAGGTAGTGGTGATAAATGAGCCCTGGAGATCACAGCGGGCTCTCACAGAGCTGGGACAGATCCTGTAACCACCGCTGAGATCTCTTTTGGGTACATTTCATGTCACTCTTTCCCCCGGCAATATAATTATTTTTATAGCCGTAGCCCTCAGAATCATTTCCATGTGCTTCAGCACGGCTTTGAAATCTCCGAGCCCAAACCCTCCAGAATTTATGTCTTGCTGGAGAGCTACAGGAAGGGTTTGATGAGGCCACGAACGTGGAAAGGATCGGCACCAGCTCCCCGAAACACAGAGCGAGCTGGAAATGCCGTCAGGGAATTACAGCTGGATGGGGAAAGCGGATCTTTCAGGGACCCTTTTCACCCCTCTTCCCAGGTTTTGCAGAAAGTTGGGAAGGGGGGAGAAAAAGCAAATTGCTCCTTGTAAGGTGCTGATCCCACCAGACACCTCGGTGGCTGCTCGGAGCTCCTAATTCCCTTCTTCAGGCAAATTTGGAAGTGACGAAAACCAAGAAACCATCCAGCTGGATATTAGCAGGCTCGCGCTAATTAATGATCAGTTCTCAAGAATTAAAACAGTAGAAATATATGCCAGGGATTAAAAAAAAAGGCAAAAAACGAAAAAAAACAAACAACAAAACACCAAAACAACACTTGGCATCCCGGCATTAATTAGATTTGTAGTTGTGGACGATGACCACTCAGCAACAACAACTAATCACACAGAAAGAGCAAATTAACTCAGCCAGCCCATAAATCAAGGCAAGGCAGCCCTTGCCCTCAGACCCATCCCTTTAACCACTTTTACACCAGCCCCGATGTCCTTGTCCTTCCCCTGCCAGTTGTGCAGCAAAAACGTGGGAATCAGAGCTCTGCGAGCTCTTTGGGATGTGCTTCTCCTCCTGCCTTTGGGGGGTAAAACAGAGGATCCCTCTTTGAATTTTGTGATCTGCCACCCAGAGCCCAAGGTTATCAGTGTTTAGCAGGAAGGAGGGTTTTCCCTCCGGAATGGGGGAGGAAAAAAAAAAATCAGTCTTTCTCTGTCACATCAAGGGAAGCCGCGTCAGGAATTTGGAGACAGGTTCCTTGCAGGAGGAGGGTGCAAACGGGACAGAGAGGTTTGGTTACCAGTCCCATAAAAACGTGAAATAAGCGGCAACAACTCCTAAGCCCTGCTGTTAACAGAGGGCTCTAAGTGGCCATTAGATCCCTGAATTCTCCGGATTTGTTCCCTGGCTTCTCCGGGTCTTTTTTGTGGAAAAGGTCTGCTGATCTAGTACTCCAAAACGAGCACAGGAAAGGCAGCACGGATTCTTCATTTCCAAACCAGCGGCCAGGGAGTGTCTGGCACTGCCCAGGGGCTGGGATCCACCTGGATCCAACCTGTCTTTGCTATAATTACATGATTTGGGATTTTAAAATTTAATTTTTTTTACCCCCGTGCTTTGGCAAGGAGTGGGATTGAGGAAGATCCGCTCTCCCCCAGATCACAAAAGTGATCAGAACACCAAAACAGAAAATAATCCTCGTGCCCT
Source organism: Ammospiza nelsoni (assembly GCF_027579445.1). Lineage (NCBI taxonomy): Eukaryota > Metazoa > Chordata > Aves > Passeriformes > Passerellidae > Ammospiza > Ammospiza nelsoni. The sequence continues at coordinate 2,760,761 of NC_080639.1, forward strand.
GCACTCTGTGGTGAGCGACAGTCCCTGCTCTTCCTCCCATCTCCTCTCCACCTTTCAACCACAGCCTGGAAAACAGAAAAGGAGGAGGTGGGGGCGAGAGAAGAGACAGATGTCTACGGGTTCAGCTTGAGATATATATTTACTGGAAGAGGTCCAGTAAGCCTGGCCTAGCTTTAATTGAATTCCTAATAAGATAGTTTTGCCTTGTTAGCTGCCACCCCCAAGAAGCATTTCCTTTAAGAGTTATCAGACCTGCCAAACACATGCTTTAAAATGCATGAATTGGGTTTTGGGTGAGTTTAGCCACCAGAAATCCTCGTGCAGTCTTTTATCTGATTATGCCCTCAGTTTTAGCTGTTCGGGTCTCCTTTAAAAATCATATGTTTGTGCTTAAATGTAAATAAACCAAATTGCTCTGCTGAAATGGGGGAATCACGGCTGTGCTGAGCCTCCTATTAAAAATAATTAGTTAATCCAGCTTGGAAAATTCAGTAGGGTGGGATGAAGCCAGGGAGAAGCTTTCATAGGAAAAACAGCATTTTGGGTGGCTGGGGTGAGGGGGTCGCCAAGGTATCCACCCAGTGTCCCCAAAACCAAACTCCTCAACAAAACTAACCTGACAGAGACACAAAAACTCACATTTCAGGCTGACCCTTATGGCAAATTTTATGCACATCACGATGTGATTTCTCTGTGTGAGAAATTCGGCTCCTTAGGCAGAATTTCTGTCTGGGAGGAGAAACTCAGAAATGCAAGGAATAAAACAAAGAAAATAGTGGACTTGGGAAGAAGATGAACTGGGAGATGCTTCCCAGCAAACAACCTGGCATTGGCAACTGGAGACAAGCCACCTTGTTAAGGAAAGAAAGGAGTTTATAGTTTAATCTACCAGCACAAAACCCACCTGGGCCCACCAGAAACTCCAGTACCATCACCCATGAATGCTGTCAGGACCATGCTTGCACTGAAGCACAAAAATCCCACCGTGAATATGGCCAGGACAGAGATGCAACAAAATTTATTAATGACCCCTTAATCAAAGGGGTTTGGATGGGGAAAATAGGTTTTCTATTTGTCCCAGCTGAGCACTTGCCCCGCTGTCCTTCTCAAGTGTAGCCCACCAGGATGTCCAGTACCACCTCCACCCCGTAACCCCCCAAAATTCATCCTACAGGCATTTTTATGCCAGTTCTTGTGAGTTTGAGTCTTTCTTCCCCCAAACACACAGGTGAGCTCGCCCATCAGTGGGCTCCCGAGTGTAGGATGAATGGCAGGAATTGAGCCTCTGCATGGAAGCAGAGCATTTTCACCCATGGTAGTGCTTCTGGGAGCACCAGGGAATCACCCCCTTAGAAATTTCCCAGTGAGAAACCAGGGCATAAAACCACATCATAAAAACAGGCCGGATGAGATAACAGCAGTTTATTAAAAAAGCGTTCTGCACAGAGCATATTAACTTGTACTTTTGCACATTGGATAAGATGGCTATTCTGCATATTTTAATTTATTTTGCTTAATTATCTTGCCTGATAAGCCCAGGAAATTTCTGATAGCACCAAGCCCTTTTTGCTGCAGTAATTGTGAGCGCGGTGCTCCGGGCACGGCCTCGCGATCTCCAAAGCTCCTTTCCAGCTCCGTGGGGGTTTGTGCACAGAACAACCCGACATTTTACAAGGGCTTTTTCATCCCTGACCCCAAAAGGGGCTGTTTAAGAGATGCAGTACTAAATAATCCATTTTATACCAGATGGGGCTGAAATGTTTGCTGCTGGAAGGGAGCTGGAGTGCGGCGGAGCGGCCGCGTTCTGTCCTCCATTGTGGTGTGATGAGCTTGCACTTGGGTTTTGGGACTGAGAAGAGTTTCAGGCTTTTGAACTGTTTAAATCAGCTCGGACCTCATGAACAGGGGAGATCAGAGATCCCTTTCCAGTGATTCCCTTGGAAATTTACAATCAAAAATCTGATGATCAATATTTCTTGTTGTAATGCGCGCAAATGAATAGCTCACCGCTGCTTTTCCTGTTCACTCCAGGGAAGCTGGTAGTGGAAAGCGCCTCAAAAAGACCCTGTCACACCAAACCCACAATTCCAGGCACCCCCAGGGCAATGCCATGTGCCCAGAAGGCTGAGAGTAGGGAATTGGGAGCTCAAAACACGCTGATTTTCAATAGGACCGAGTTAATCTGGAAGTTTTCCTCCTAAGCGCTGTTATTTTGTAAACCAGGCAATACTTTCACTCCCAAGGAGTGGAAAAAGGTAAATATTTTAAAGTTGCCGAGGGAAACAGACACGACTGAAAACTGTAGCTATTCCTTAACTGTGCATATTCGTGGAATTGTAAGATTTTTCAGGCTAATAATGTCAGAATCAATTTGTGGAATCATATGGTTTTTTGGGATAATCATGTCAGAATCAGAGAGAAAAATCTCCTGGCCTGAAACACAACAGTCTGAAATCTATTCCTGCTTTTTCATACTGGTTTATTGTTCTCACATATGCATCACTGGCTCATTTTCTGCTGCAATTAGCGAGGTTTTCATGCCCACTGCAATGCCCGAGGTATGTGTACAAGTCCCAAGGACACTCACCCCTGCTCCTCCAGAAAATAAAACCTCCTGTTTAGAGCACATTCAGAGCTATTTCCTAATGCCATCATTTCACCAGCTGTGAAATGTATTTTTGTCCCCCAAATGCTGTTTTTCCTTAATCTTTTGCTGAAATGCTACTGCACAGTTTCTCACACAGCTACAGCCACATTTATGTTGTTTGAAGATCCAAAATCTCTTTCTGGAGAGGAAATCCATAGGCTCCCCCCCTGCCTTGAATTACTCATTCACTGCACTGCTCAGGCTGCCTTGCAGCTTCTCTGCAGCTCAGGCACATCCTTAAAATTGCACACAGGGCTAAAATATTCCAAAAACCAGGAGGGTTTGGGCCGTTTCTGAAAGAGGGAGAGGAGGAGATGAAGGTTTCCTGGAGCTGTCACAGGGAGCCTGGGCCAGAAATCAATGCCTAAAACTTTTCAGGGGGAAAGCTGCTGGGACAATTTGGGACCTGGGTGTTTGGAGCTGCTCCACTGAGGTGCAAACAGGGACAATGAGGCACAAGCAGGGCAGAACTCAGGAGAGTTGTGACCCTGTGGCGAGATTTACCCCCACTCCCAGCTTCTTCCAGGAGAATGCCCAAGCCAGGGATGCCAAACCACCCTCAATGACAGCGCTGGCACTGCTGGCACCCCAATCCTTAACCCTGGTCCCCTCTCCAGCCCCTCGGAGCAGGAGAGGAAGCCTGGAATTTGGGCTCTCCCTCTCCCTGGCTGCCAACATCCCAGCAGCATGGAGGGATGCAGGGACACCAGGCTTTGCTCCAGCAGGTCCAGGAGGCATTGGATAGGACTGGGAGACAGATGAGGCTGCTCCGTTTCCATTCTCTTAGGAAACTTAAGAATTTTTATAAAAAAAGCGAGCGAGGATTTGGCAGCGAGCGGAGGGTGGGGATGCCTGCCAAGGCCTGGACAGCTGTACCTTCTTCACTAGCAAGTTGTGTGATCAGCTAGGGCCGTGCTGAAAGCCAAGAGGAGTTACCAGAGCTGCCACATCGCATTTGGCTGATCCTCCCTCTGGGAGACACCTTAAAGAAACAAACCCACCCTAAGAGCTCCGCCAGCGCCAGCACAGCAGAACCGGGGGTCACCCCACAGGCTCGGGGTGCTGCCCTGGTGTTTCCCCCCCTTTGCCTTTCCCCAATTTGGGATCCAAGATGAGGGGACAGGGGAGGAGCAGACTTATCCGAGGCTGTTTTTCCATATTTTGCTGGCGTACCGAAGCCCTGCCTGCCCCTCCCGAGCTCGGCCGGACCTTCCCGACAGCTTGAAATAACCCAGGAAATTGTGCAAAGGCTGCGGCGGGCCCGGGCCCGGCCGGCGTGAGGGAGGGAGGGACACCAGGCCCGGCAGCCAGCACCAAAGGTGGCACTACTGCACCCCACATTGTAAAGAACTTTGTTCTGGTGGGCTCTTCAAAGTACCAGGAGGGTCACAGCAAAGAGAGGGAAGGAGGTGTGATGGGTTGCAAGGGAATTTGGGGAGAACCGATGTGACTGCAGAGCCCCGGCCGCGGCTGAGGGAGCCTCCCCTCCCGGCAGATAGAGGGACAAAAGGCTCTCAGATGAATTCTTAAACAGAAAATTATCCCCCCTTTCCTTCGAGAGAAAAGCAAGAGATCTATCTCCAGGTGTTACCCCATCCCCTCATCTCCAAGCACTTCCCAGGCTTGAAGATTTCGCTTCAAGCTCATCACTGAAACAAGCTCCAAAGGCTCCCCTCGCACAGCCTGCCACGTGTATTCCCATTCCCCTCACAAAGCTCATTTTCCCTTGCAAACATCTCCAAAATCTCCTTCCAAGAGCCCGTGCTCGCTCCAAAGCTGCTCTGAGGTGCCCACTCCCCACACGTTTGTGCACAGACATTTCTGGCCACGTTCCTTCCTCTCTCCCCAGCAGCTGCAAATTCCCAGGTTGGGAGAAGGAAAAAGTGGAAAACCACAGGAGCTGCTGGCTCAGCACCTGCTGGCACTAGAGGGCAGGGTAAACTGCATTAAATAAAGAATCAGGTGGGGTTGGGGTTGCATCCCAAGAGAACATCTCCTGTGTGTCCATCAGGGATATCTGGGAGCAGCTAGGAGCTGTCTCACTGCCCGAGAAAAGGAGGAACCAAATTTTGCACTTTTTGTCAGTGATCATCAGGAGAGCAGACTCCCAGATTGTCTAATTTAGGGTCAGAGTGTGCTTCCACCTTGCAGTCATAGCTGCCTTTCTAAAAGAAAAACTCTTTAAAAAAAAATAAATTCTCATTTCTCTGCTGTGTTTTCCTGAGTATGCGATTAACCCTGCTCAGTCCTCCTCTTAACAGGAGATTTTAAATTAGCTCCAAACACAAAAAGCACAGGTTTATGCTTTCCTTTATCAACAGCCACTCCAATAAACAACCCCAATTTTTAAAGATGACTCCAAGAAGGTCAGGCAGCACAGTCATTTCTAGCAGGGAAAAACCACACAGAGCTGGCAAGGCAATTCGTGGCCTAAACACAAGGAACAAAACCTACCAGGTCAGCCCTAATCCTGCAGGACAAGCATCCTCCAGAGCTGCTGGTAGCCACAGAAAGCATCTGCCCTTCCCTGAGGGACTGGGTTCCTTAAAAATCCAAAGACTGGGGTGCATGAGAAGCAGCTGGAGCTCAGAGAGATGCGGTGCCCACAGGGCTCCTGCAGCACCTCAACACAAGATGAGACCCCAAAAACTGCACAGAGAGCTGGCAGGACCATCCTGAAGATCCTGGGGCAGGGAGACGAGAGGGACAAACCCCAAAATCTGAAAGATTTCAAGGATCACTTAGAAGAGAGTCACTAAATGCTGCTGGGCAGGAGAAATGCAGGGGTTTGGTTGGGATTTGGGAGTGAAAATGTCTCAGGCCTGCTTTGCTGCTAAGGAACAAGGGGGGTCTGTAACTCCCCACTGAAAAAAGGGGGTTTGAAGTGTCAGATTTTACCCTTTTTTGACTTAGAAATGGGGTAATTGACAGGCATTTTAAATTTTTTTTTTTATTTTTAGTCTGATAAGAAGGGTGAGAGAGTATAGATGTTATAATTTATGCTATTACAATCAGAAGTTAACTATTTCTCTAAAGCATCTAGTTAATTTGTAAGGTTGTTTTTTTGAAACTTGTTTCTAGTTCTATTCCTCTCTCAATAATGTTTGTTTTATTCAAAATATTCATTAAATATACCCCCAAAAATAAAACCACACACATACACATGGAAGCACAGCAAATTGCAGAGGTGATGGGTGAGGAGGGAGCCCCCGGCTTGCTCCCATCTGATCCGGTCACCTCCATCCTGTTTTCCACTGCTTTTGGCAGGCAGCAGAAGTGCCACGGGACACTGAGGCTCTTTCCAGCTGATGCCCTGCTGGATGGTGCCTCAGTTTCCCCTCCAAAAAGCAAATATTAACTCTTGCAGTGCCCGCCTTGCCCCTCCCCAGCAGGCAGGACCTTGCCAGCAGAGGGAAAGGATTCACATGCCACCAGGGCTGGATTTACATTCAGCCCTTTATATTCCTTTCACAGCTTCTCATCTCAGAGATCTGAATTGCAGATGTTGCTGTGCCTCACATTTGGAGGGGGACAAAAAACGGAAGGAAAAAGGTTAAGCAGCTCTGTGAGTCACTCCAATACACGACCTACTGTTGATTTAGAAACCTACCTCGGCTGTAAATACACAATAAGCTTCTCTGAAGTGTTTAACCTCTTGTATTCTGTCCAGAAAAACTAATAAATGAGAGCAAAACATCCCTCCTGAGTCACAGAAGCAACAAAGCTGGAAAACCTTGCCGTGGGTTCAGCTCTGAGGATAAAGTGACCCAAAACAAGTGACCTAAGGAGGGAGGGGAAAAATAAAAAAGAGGATTAGTGGGGCAGATAATGAAGAGAGCAGGCTGTGCTGCTCTCTGGGACCTGCTCCAGGCAGCAAAGGCAGGAAAAAACTTCCCAAACAAGAAGAGACAGGCTGTGCCATGAATAAAATAAAATACACCCCAAACCAATAGCGGGACTCTGGCTCCACAGGCACCCACTTGGTGCACCCAGACTCTCCTTGGAGTTGCACAGGCTCCTCACACCCATCACAACCCCAAATCATTTATCCACAGGCTCCTTTTCTGGGGCTTTTGGGAGGCAGAAGGCATGTCAGTCACATAACTGGGGAAGGGCTGGGAGAAGAATTGCAAGCAGGAGAATTAGCTTTGCCACAGGTCTTGCCATGCATCAGTGCCAGGGCAGCTCTGGAGAGGGCAAGCTGGGCATGGAAATGTCCTGATTTCAGCTTTGGAAATGTCCTAATTCTAGCTTTGGAAAGCCCTGTGAGTTTTGGAATGCAGCTGAACCATCCAACCCCCCCCCCCTCCACACACACACACACACACACACACACACACACACACACACACACACACACACACCACCCCCCCCAACTTCAAATATCTTGTTGAATCATCTTTTGTCTTCAAAGCAGAGGGTGTAGCAGCGGAAGGAGAGCCTTCCCTGGGATTTGAGGCACTGAGTGGGAGTTGAGAGAAAGGCCAGCATCTGCTGATCTCAGGGTACCACCAGGAGAATTCTGCACCAGGATCCCGAGGAGGTCACTTGGGCTGGAGCCATCCCGAGGCCTCCGGCTCGAGCAGGATCCTGCAAAGTGACTGAGGGGGGCTGGATAGTCCCAACAACCCCAGTGACTAAAGGGAAAGATGATGAGCCAGCAGTTCCAGCATAAATCAGGCTGGCCTTAAAGATTTGGGCGTGATTTAAATCGGCAGAGCTGTGGCTCACAAACCACCAGAGGTTTTTGTAGGGATGGGGATGCTTCAAATAAAAATAAAAGTCACTGCTCTGGTCAGCACAGAGATGTAAAACTCAGGGTAGGGAAAACTGCTTGAGTAGTGCTGCTGGATAATTCAGGCCCAAATACCTCTTGGAGTAATTTTCCTCCAGTCCCTCCTTATTCCAAGGCAATTTCCAGTTCTAATCAGACATGAACTAAGGCAGGATTCCAGAAAATTTATTTAAAGCTCTTTTTTTGCTTGTTTAGAACTCAAAGATTATGTACTCAAGCTTTTCCACCTAAAAACCAAAGGATGGAAATTTACCCTATTAAAAATACTACATTAACTGATTAATTAAGTTAATAATCTGTTGGGGTTGATGATGAGCAGACTGAAGTTAAAGAGATTTAGGGCCCCTCCAGAGCTGGGAGTTTTCTGAAAGACACCAAGTTTTCTTGATCCTTTTGAGAGTTCCAGCCTAAACTCCTATTCAGCAGCCTTTACCATTTAGTTGCTCTTTGGCTCTCTAGGAAAAACTAAAATCCCTGACACACAAGAGCAGCATAAGTAAGGATGAAGCAGCATTGTCAAGTTTGGAATGCACAGCTCAAGTCCAGGTGAAGGGACAAGTTGGTTCAGAGCTGTCCCAGGCTGTCTCCATGTCTGGTCTCAGCTCCTTTTCCTGGCAAGAAAAATCCCACAGGCATTCCCTTGCTCAGTTCATCAAGATGATTTGGCTGGATCTCACCAGGGAGCCAGGCAGTGAGTTCCCCAAAAATTAAGCCCCTTGTCCCCAGCCCATGCACACAGGAGGATCTTGGCATCCATGGAAAAGGGGAGCAGATCCCCTCAGAGCAGACACAAATCACCAATTCCTGCAGCCAGGGCCTGGCTTGTGTAACCAGGCACTGGAGGAATAAACTCAGGTCTTTTCACCCTCAAAGATCTTTCAGCTCCCTTCAAACCCAAACCAATCCACGATTAATGAAGCAGAGATGGAAATCATTTGGAGGAGTCCAAGAGCCTCATCCCCTGGACTTATGGCCATCCCAAAAGCAGAGGTGGAACAGCGAAGTGAGGAGATGGGAGCAGAATGAGGATAATCTCTGGAAGGAAAAGCAATGCCAGCAGCTTTCCTGATGTGTTTGGAGCTGGCACAGTCCTGCCAGCCTCCTTATTCCAACCCCACAGAGCTTGGGAACAGCATGCAAACACTTGGAAGGGAAGGAAGAAAGCATTTAATAAGTCTGAAATAATTTTCTTACAAATTCATTAGCTATTATTTCAGCTGTGTGACCTCCTGAAGGGACTTTCTAGAGGGCCAGATTATGCAGTCAACTGAAAATATAAATAAGTATGGAGAGGGCAAAGATCACTTTTTCCAGCCAAAGCGTGTGGGATGTCAGGTTAGGGTTCCTGTCGGGTGCATCCGTGCACTTCCAGGAGGGGAGCCTGGCCCAGCACTTGCATTTCTTCTGCCATTTCAGGCAAAATCATCTCATTTATTGGGGTTGATCTCAATTACTGCTGCTTTTAGGGCTGCTTTAACCTGAATGTCTGTGCATAGATTCACACTGATATTTACTGCTGGGGAAGGGCTGTATTGGAGGAGAAAAGTGCAGAGCACATACAGATACAGATCTTCCCCAGCCCTAGAAGTGTCCAGGGCCAGGTTGGATGGAGCTTGGAGCCTGGGATAGCAGAGTGTCTCTGCCCATGGCAGAGGGAAGAACAAGATGAGATTTCAGGTCCCTTCCAGCCCAAATCATTCTGTGATTTTCTGGTATGGTGAGACCCATCTGTGCCTGTGTAACAACGGCAACTAGGAATTTCAAAAGAAAACCAAAGCATTTTAATGGGTAAAAAGCACACAGAGGAGTGAGAAGTTCTTAAATTGAGTCACCCCAGACATCCTCCACACCCAGATATTTAATGGAATCTGGGATCACAGATCATCTGTGTGTTGTGTGCGGAAGCACGAACATATTTCTCTAGACAGAGACAGATCCAAGCTTCCCTATTCTCTCCCTGCATTCAATCTCATTCCCTAATTAGCCTCTAAACCCCCATTTCAGTCACTAAATGTAACACCCAGCCTCCCTCCCTTCACAAATATCACACGCTGGTTTAACCTGGAGAATTCCAAACTTAAACATCTTGTACTGCAAATATAAACCGTGTGTAAAACTCAGTTGTACAGAGCAGAAAAGCTGTTCAGCATCAACCAGAGGTTCCCTTCACCCCTGGGCTTGAAAAAACCCAGTCTAGAGGAAAGTGTCGGATCAGACGACCTGTAAAGGTTTCTCCCAACCCAAACCAATTTGAGATTCCCTGAGCTGCAAACCCAAGCAGAGGAGCCCATCAGCAAGTTCTGAGCAAGCCCCTGGCTCCCAGCAGCACCAGCTTGGCTCAGCTGGGCTCAGCTGGGCTCAGCTCTGCCTGCAGCGGAGCCCAGAGAGAAGAAGCACGGCCAAGCTCCAGCACGGAGCCTTTGTTGGGAGCAGATGCTGCTCCTCCTGCTCCCCCCAGAGCAGGGATTGCATCAGTGCCACAGGTTATTATCCCAGCGGGAACCTCGCAGGGGTCACTCGCCGAGGCTCAAACAAGCCCAGCTTTTGCAGCTGGCAAACCTAAACAAGGCCAGCCAGCTGCTGCCGAGCTGAGTCAGCCGCGCTCGCTCGTCCACTTAACCCGTTCCTTTAATCACCCAAACCCCCAAAACCTGACAACTGCAGACAGGAGAACACACATCTGCCCTTCTGCAGCATGACAGGCTGGAAAGGACCGTGGAAACCGATTTTCCAGGGCTTTTTTTCCCTCGGCTGCTGAGTGCCTGCTGCACACAAATCATGTTCCTGGGAGTCTCTGGCTGTGCCTGCTCTGAGTCAGCAGAGCATGTGCTAAACCCCAGCCGGCCAGCGGGGCGAGCAGCTCACACTGAAATATTGAACATGTGATTGCATGCTCTGCTAAACACTGTCCAGCCGATCTGTTTGCTCCTTGAGCAGCTCACACTGAAATATTGAACATGTGATTGCATCCACCCCTAAACAGCAACCAACTGATCTGTTTGCTCCTGGAGCAGCTCACGCTAAAATATTGAACATGTGATTGCATCCTTCCCTTGCTCCTTGAGCAGCACACACTGAAATATTGAACATGTGATTGCATCCTCCCCTTGCTCCTTGAGCAGCACACACTGAAATATTGAACATGTGATTGCATCCTCTGCCAAACACCAACCAGCCGATCTTTTTGCTTCTTGAGCAGCACACACTAAAATGTTGAACATGTGATTGCATCCTCTGCTAAACACTGACCAGCAGATGTGCCTGCTCTTCGAGTGTGGAGGTACCAGTTGTGGGTTTCTCTGTGTCTTGGTTGAAGGCACTTGAGATAGGAATTCATGTTTGGACTCAAGTGTTTCTTATTTCTTATCAGTAAAACAGTCTCACTATTGTGAGTTCTGCAGCTTTTCATTAGAAGGCACAAAATGGCCAACAATCTCCTGTTACAAGGTGTTTTAAAGCTAAACCATCCAATTAAGAGCTGACACCTGGATTATTTCCCCTTTTAACCCAATAACTGATCCCACAGAGCTGCAATGGGGGCTTTTCTGCCCAGTTACAAAATGCCACCCAAACCCATGAAGAAGAATGAGGAAGAAACCCAGGATGACCCCCTGTGCCCTCCATCTTGCTGCCATCCACAACATACTAAAAATCCCAAAACCTCAATTTCTCACCAAGTGATACACCTACACTACTCTCTATTTCACACTTTTGTGGATTCCAGTCTATCTTGAACTCTAGGACACTTTCTCCACAAATGAGGGTCAAAGTCAGTGCTGCCCTGGGGGTCAGGGCACCCCAGAGAAGACAGAGAAATCTTTCCTGTGCCCTGGGTTTCCACACTCGAGCAGCACACACTGAAATATTGAACATTTGATTCCATCCTCTGCTAAACACTGCCCAGCCAATCTGCCTGCTCCTTGAGCAGAGAGGTTCCACCTCTGCACGCTTCTTCCTCTGAAAATTTGAACTTGGTGTTTGCTCCCCTTTGGAAAGCAGCAGCAAGGGAGTGATAACTTTGTTTTACCTCTAAAATCCAGAAGTGTAATCAAAAGGTGACACAGGAGATCTGAAGGGATCTATTGATAGGAAAGGAGCAGGGAGCAGCGGCACAGACAGCAAGCAGAATAAAACAAGATTCTAGAAATCATTAGTCAGTCATTGCTTTGGGAATTAGACCCCTCAGGGTGTCCATTGATGGGAGGGGAGGCTTTTGGAGCAGAGCAGAAGGTTTGGGAAGCTCCCTGTGCTATCCAGGCTGGAAACTGAAGAGAGTGTGAGTAAGATCTGGCTCCCTGTCCTGCTCCCTGCGGTTTGCCTTTGGACCCATGGAGAAGTTTCAGAGAAGCCCATAAAGCAGCTGGCCAGCCCCATGCTGGGCTCAAGGCAGTGGTGCCGCTCCTGGGAGTCTTGGAAAGATGATTCATGGATGCTCAGAGCCCGGACAGGGAGCAGGGGGGATGCACTGACCACAGGAGGAGGATGGCAGCATCCAAACCCACAGAAATAAACATAAATATCCCCACCCTGACCAGCCACTGTGCTGTTGCCTGCATCAAGTCCAACTCCTGGCCCTGCACAAGGCACCCCCAGGAAGCCCTTGGGAAGAGGCTGGCAAGGAGAGGAGGAAGAAGAGGAAAGAGAGGGGTAGAGATGATTATAAACACCAGGGCAGGGAATGGGTTGAGTACCTTAAAGGACTGGGGCTGAAATCCAGAGGGCTTGATGTAAGAAGCCAAGGTTTAAGGGTTTTAAACCTGCTTTGAATGGGATGTTCTGTGATTCTAAGCATGGGTAAAGCCATCTGCATGGAAGGCAGCAGCTGTAAAGTTTAGGAAAAACAACCATTCTGTGCAGTATTTGCACTAAAGGCTGGAAGAAATGTGGGGCTGAGGAGAGATGTGGGAATCAGGGTGGCTTTTGCCAGGCTTGTGCTGTGCTGATGTAGCTGCCAGGCCAAGGAAAAGGGAGAGAAAAAGCCCCGGGGCAGGAGGAGATAAGGCAAGCAGAGCAAGCCAGGCCTGTCACACCTATTCAAATTCCAACTCACTGTCACCATTCCCAGGGTGCCAAAACCCCAATCCCAATGATTTACCCCAGCCCCACAAAACCCAGAGTGGCTCACTCCATGCCGAGGACTCCTTCCCCCAGCAGGATTGTTTGTCAAATAAAATACAACTCCCCCTTCACGAGGGCAGCACCCTCTAACCCCAGGTATTTTAAAGAGTTGAGCAATTCTTGCCGTAAAAAAAAGATCAGAGGGCCTTTATTGACTGCAGCAGGGTTAAGCCGGTTTATTCCAAGTGAGAATTTGGCCCCTTGACTTCAAGGAAGACATGCTGATTAATCCCAGATGGAGATCTGGCCAGGCACAATCACTTCCCAAAGTCCTGGGGCTGAATCACCTCCACTGCTCAGAGCCCAGGGAATTACTGAGGAGCAAGGAACAGCACCTGCCATGTGGGAAACACTGAGGATGGGACCAGGGAATTGGGATTGAGGAATTTAGGGACCTTCAGGGTGTGCCTTACAATGGGGGGAAGATGCCAGAGTAGTATCCTTTCTCCTGCAGACATCTGGGAATGTCACCTGGGATGGGAGTCTTAAAACCTGGGCATTGAGCACAGTGGGCAAGGAGATGGGGAATCTTCCTTGCTTCTTCCCACTGAGGGCTCCATGTGGTGTTTTGTAAGGATCCATAAGAGTAAAAACAGGATTAAATCCATCCATGCTTCAGGAAAAGCTGCCCCAGCATTTCTTTGGCAGTTTTGAGAAGCAAACACAGCTTCATTCCTACTCCAAATGCCAAGAAAAAGGATCTTTTTTCAGCAATCATCTCCAAGGCTAACTCAGGACAGGCAAGATTTTGCTTCCCAGAGTTTTAGGCACCAATGCCATACTTTTTGCAGGAAAGGGTAAAATCCTTTACATGTGTGCCCATGGGGAGATGGCAAAACTGTGGATAAACACCAGAATTCACCAATTCCAAGGCAGGTATTGATGAAGTTTTGGGTCTTAAATGCAGAGGGGGTGGTGGAAAGGCTTCCCTTTGGCCAATAATATCTGCTCTCCTAAAACCTCCCCCACCAGGGGCAATTTTTAATGCAGGAACATTAAAACTTCACAGCTGTGGGGTGCCAGTGTCTCTCCCCAAATTCCCCCTGGGGGTCTCTGGCCCAGATTTGCATGGTGCAAGCCAGGGGGACTCTTGCTGAGGACTTTGCGTGCGGAGGAGTCTCCTGAGAAGGGGGAAACGCCTGAGCTCCCAGCTCCCCGCTCCAAGCTGTGTTTGTGAGGGCCGGCATCTGGAGCGGGGTGGGAGCCGAGGGCTGATGGGCAGCAGCACACGTACAGCTGTGCACATCTGGCCTGCAGGTGTCTCAGCTGCTTTGTGTCAGGGACATGAAAAAGCACCCCGAGTTCCCGGGGCAGTCGTACCTGTCCCGTGGATTGTTCCCAGAAGCCCCCAGAATTCCGTGGGGTTTTTGTCTCTGCTTTTTAGTGGGTGGCCCCAATTTTTTTTTGTTTGTTTGTTTTTCCATTATTTTATTTGAAAGAAGGAGTTTAAACCCTAGATGCTTTTAAAACAGGGGGGTTGTGTTGTTATTAATTCCACTGGCATTAATCCACGCAGCTGAGTCAGTCATAATGGATGGCTGTCATCCTTCCCCTGATTTACTCCTAGGAGTAAAGGTTACTATAGAGCCTTTGTGCTGCACTGGTGAAAAAAACTGAGGCTGCTCCTCTTTATGCTCAGCCACAGGTACAGCCAGACTTGCTCCCAAAATATTTAATCTGTGCAAGGACAGGCAAAGTGGGAAAACATAGGAAAAGTCTCATCCATGGGGTAGGAAAATCCCGGAGCATCCCACAGGGATGCTGCTGCTGCTGGGGTTTGGGAACTGCAGCTGCACACAGGAAAACTGTGAGAGCAGAGGAGCTGCTGGCTGAGGAGGCCAGACCAACAGAGTTCCCTTGGAAAAAGAAGAAAGGCACAGATGTATATGTTTATTTTTAGAGAAGGTGTCTTTCCTAGAATTTGTATTATTTTGGCAGGAGCGCTGAGGGGGTGGAGGAAAGGTTTCCCTTGGCCAATAATATCTGCTCTGCTAAAACAGGGTGGAGGCAGGGGGGTGTTCTCACAGCCCAGTTCATATCTCAGTTGTGTTTATCCCTGTAGAGGCTTAGAGGGACCAGAGACCATGTCCCAGTGACTGCCAGCTTTGTCCTAAATTAAATCAAATTAAATTCTCCCTCGGGCTGCCAGCTGTGTCTGTGCAGGGTGGGATATGTCACTGTGAGCATCTCAGCAGAAGCAGATGGATCACCTGTGACAACTCCACCCTCCTTCTCTGATTTCCAGCAGCCATTCCCACTGCTTTGGCCCCGTTTTGGGTGTGCATTTCAGGCAGTGCCTGGCAGCTGGAGCCCTCCTGGATCCAAGAAGGCTGCAGGATGTGGGACCTAGGAGGCAGAGGAAGGTGGAAATGTGGTGTGAGCCTCAGAGCCGCTTTTTAGGGACACATCAGTGTCTGTGCAAGCTCTCCTCCCCAGCCTGGGTATTTCCCTGGAGCTGCACCAGGAGAACACCTCATTCCCTGCCCTTTTGTTCCACACCCCTCTCCTGTTTTTGGTGTGGGGCAGTGAATTTGAGCCAGAGAAAGCGATGATGAGCTCTGCTAGCCAGGAGGGCCGGTAGGGGCCACTCCTGCCCCTCTTTGCCCCCATCCCTGGCCCAGGAGATGCCACTGGTGTCCTTCAGTGCTTGTTCCCCCAAACCACCCACCAGGCAGCCAGGCCGCTCCTGGCTCTCCCAAACTACACGGGGCAGCTCTGCTGCTTTTCCCTGCTCCACTGCTCATTAGCGGCTTCCGCCCCTCGGCAATTCCGAGCTGCCATTCCAGTGATGTGCTGCCAAGGTTTTCAAAAGGGGGCTCCCACAAACCTGCCTCCTCCTCCTCCTCCAGCTGCCACCAGCCCTGCTCGGCCTGTGGAGGAGTGCAGGGCTGGGGGAAATGCGCCGTTGCTGTTTAAAGCTTTTTTTAAATGTTGGTTTAAAGCTGTTTTTATATTTGTTTTAACTTTCTGGTGAGGGAGGGACGCAGCACCTTGGGGCCAACATTCCTGGCTGCCCAAATATTGCTGCAGGGAGGCAGAACCTAACAGAGAACATCTGAGCATCCCAGCAGCAAAGTGCTTCACTTGTCAGCATTCCCTTCTCCTTCCTGTGGTGAGCACAGGCCCACAAGAGTGATTTTAGCTGAATTTGATATTTTAGTTTGATTTGACCTGAAATGTTGAAGAATTGGCTCCTTCTAGGTGTTTTGGAAAACCTTCCCAAAGTTTTTCCATGGGAAGTTGTTGAGCCCACAGGTAGAAGCCATTGAATTCCTCTGCTTGGTGAGCATCCCTCTCTTCTTCTCAAGGGGTTCTTTCCATTCAAGGCCAGGTTGGACAGGGCTTGGAGCAACCTGAGATAGTGGAAACTGTCACTACCCATGGCAGGGGGTGAAATGAGATGGACTTTAAGGTCCCTTCCAACCCAAACCACTCTGGGATTCTCTGGACAACAATAACCCTTTCTGCAGCTGTGTGAGGGGGGAAAAAATATTTAAAGCAAAATTACAGAGCCATTCCTGGCAATATGTGAGAGGAGCACTCACAACTGGAGCTCTCTAACCTCGTGGCCGTGCTCCATGCTGCTCCAATGGCTGGGAGCAGACCCAGGCAGGAAGGACCAGGGCTCTCCCCTTGGCTTCTTCTTGTGGCATCACCTCTTTATGATCCTCCCTGGACAGTGAGGTGTCAGCAAACTGATGCACAAGAAGGTGTGGAGAGGAAGAAACAGCCCCAGGGAGAGGAGACAAAGCCCCAGTCTCCATTTCCTCATGCCACACACCCATCAAACTGCTCCTGATAACAAACTGGGGAGCTGCAGGACACAGGGAGGATGTTTCACCCCCAGCCAGCCATGGGCAGATAAATCCCCCAAGCTCTGCAAAGGCTGGGCTGACTCAGAGAGAGGCTTCTCCCCGGGGCTCAGGAATGAGCCTCTGCCAGGGATGTGTTTTGAAATGGTTTCCCAGCTGTAAGATGCACATAATTGTGGCTTTGCCTTCATCTGGGAGACTTCAAGAGCGGATGGTTGATAAGGATGGAGCAGCAGAGGCAGCACAGCCCGAGCCAGGGGATCTGGTTTCAGTCTGTCCCTACCCGCAGCACTCGATCTGATTTTGGCCCTCTCTCCACCCCCTCGCACGGACACAATTATCTGAATTCCTTTCCCTGCTGCTTCCTCCCCTCTGAAGCCTTGCAGCCTGCTCCTGCTGCCTTTTCCAGGGCTCCCTCCTTTCCTGCCTCAAGGGATTTCTGCTGGGTTTACCCTTTCCTGGTAACACCCCAAAAATCAAGGGATTTCTTCTGGGTTTAGGCTTTTCCGGTGGGAAACATCCCCCCAAAAAAATCAAGGGAATTCTGCTGTTTTAAGGTGTCTTTTTTTTGTAAATTGAAACATGTTTCTATTTAAATTAAATAAGCTTAAATTTAAATGAATTTGAGCATTTTAAACTTAAGCAAGGAGAGATTGGATGAGGTCCCGAGCAACCTGGTCTGATGGAAGGTGTCCCTGCCCATGAAATGGGATGAGCTTTAAGGTCCCTTCCAGCCCAAACCACCCTCTGGAGTGGCTGCCATCGATTCTGGCTCCAGGGAGAGCTGAGAACTCTGAGAACTTCATGAAATAATTTGGGAACATGCCTTCAGCAGTGATCCTCCCAGTCATCGGGATGCCATCAGCAATTTTGGCTGTTTCCCACTCTCCCCATACCCTGAAACAGCTGGGCTGTATTTTTTATTTGCCCACAAGACAAAAACAACAGCAACAAAGGAATCAAGGCCAAGTGTCCAAACCTGACCGTAGATCTTTTGATTGCTCTGTGCCACAGGGCTTTTTAGGGGAGTTATTCCCAAAACAGCTAGGAATTATGGCTCCTGAGCCCAGGAATGGGATTTGAGTGATTTTCTAAAGCAGGAGCATCACCTTTTGTGCTGTAACCCAGCATTGCTTGAAGCTACTGGTGGGACTATTCCAGAATAATTTTTTACACTAGAAAGATGAGAGATTCAGTGAGGAATAAAATTCCTCACTCTGAGTGTGGTGAGGCCCTGGCACAGGGTGCCCAAAGGAGCTGTGGCTGCCCCTGGATCCCTGGAAGTGTTTAAGGAAGGGCTTGGAGCAACATGGGATAGTGGAAGGCGTCTCTGACCATGGCAGGCATGGAACAGGATGGACTTTACAATCCGTCCCAACCCAAACCATTCTGGGATTCTATGAATGCCACATTTTCCTCACCTTGATGTGTTTGCTCTGTCCCATCTTGTTCAGGCCTTACCTCTGAGAAGAACCAACCCCACATGGGATTTCTCCTTCGCCATTCACCCTAAAACGTGCCTGGGATGTAGGGAAAGAAAACAAAAAGGCCCTGGGGGCAGAGCCTTTTTTCTACACCCTCAACTTTAAAAGAAATTGCAAAAGCTACCTTAAAAAAATAACCAACAACCAAAACCAAAACAAAACAGCAAAACCCACCAAAACCAAAAAGCCCAAACAAACTCCAGCAGTTTTCCTGCATTTCACATTTCATTTGCACTCTCGGCCATGTCACGGAAATGATTTCAATCCTTTTGTAACCAAACCCACCCCAATCCTGTATAAGCAAAGGCCTGGGGGACCTGTTGGGAAATTTCCTGCAGCCAGGGCCGTGCTCCTGCTGCCACCTTCCATCAGGCCAGCAGCTCCCTGCTCCTGTGACATCCATGCTGGGCTGGGGAATGCTTCAAAAACAGGGAAAAATGGATCAGCAAAGGCCTCAGACAGAGGAAGCTGTGCTGAGGCAGAGCATCACAGCTGGGCTCTGTGTTAGGATAAGAGAAATGCTTGGAAATCCCCAAGAAATCCCAGGAGAAAGCAGTTCCCATCCCTGGGAGTGTGCAAGGCCAGCTTGGATGGCTCACAGAGGTTTTTGGGGCATTTTCGCACTTCCTCAGCCCTTCCTTCCCCCTGCAATAGCCAAACAGGGCCAGGTTGCTGACATGAGGATCACATGCCAGATTCAGAGTGTGATTTCAGAGGGATTTCAGAAGGTGATTTCAGAGGGATTTCAGAGTGTGATTTCAGACTGTGATTTCAGAGTGTGATTGCAGAGCCTGATTTCAGAGTGTGATTTCAGAGTGTTATTTCAGAGTCTGATTTCAAAGTGATTTCAGAGTCTGATTTCAGAGCCCAATTTCAGAGTGTGATCGCAGAGCCTGATTTCAGAGTGATTTCAGAGTCTGATTACAGACCCTTATTTCAGAGTCTGATTTCAGAGCACCATTTCACAGAATCACATCACAGTCTGGGTCGAAAGGCTCCTCAAAGCCAATCCAGTTCCAGGGAACCAGCATGAGGTGGAATGTGGCAGAGCCATCCCAGAGCTCTGGAAAATCTACAATCCACAGGGCAGGCCATCACCATCCCCTCAAAAATCAGCCCCTCAGCACCGAAGTGCTGTGGAATTCCCACTTTTCTCCAGCTGGAGGTGGAAACCAGAAAGAATCAGTGGGAAGGAGCAGCCTCAGGGCAGCAGCAGCCAGAGCAGGGGGTCCTAGCCAGGGTTAAAGACGTCAGCTCTGCCCCAGGAGCAGCTTTGTGCTGAGCTCTCTGCTCTTGGGTGGGATTTAAAAAAATCCCTGGAACCAGACCAGCTTTTTATCTGGTTTTACCTCAGTTTTGTGTCAGCCATATTCAGAGAGGAGCAGGGCACAGCAAAACCTCGTGTGACCATCCTCCACCCCTTCCTTCTGCTGGCTGGAAAAAATAATAAGTTAAAAAAATAATAAAATCAGCAAATTGCTCCGTGGTATCTTCCTCCTCCCTGGGTTTCATTTTGCTTTCCTGGAGCCCTCCCTGGATGGGGAAAGGGTCAGCCTGTCATCTGTCAGACGTGGGCATCCCCAAACCACCGGGAGAGGTGGAGCTCTCCTAAGTGCTCCTGGGCAGCCTGACAAGTCCCCGAGCTGGTCTGCAGAATGTGGTTGTAATTAGATAATTAATAACTTGGAGAGGGAAAGGAAAGGAAATCAGCTAAATGGAAGCTTTCCTCAGTGGGAGGAAATAATTATATCTGCTTTTTGATATCTGAGCTGAGGTGGCTTTGCTGAAGGCAGGAACAGCACCTTGCCTGCAAAGCCATCCCTGCCCTGAGCAGGAGAGGGGATCCCAGGGGCACTGCTGGGTCATGGAGTTTGTCCCACAGAATTTACCCTGCTCCTGGAAGGGTTCCACGCCAGGTTGGAGCAATCTGGGATAGTGGAAGTTGTCCCTGCCCATGTCAGGGAGGAGGAATGAGAAGAGCTTTAATGTCCTTCCCAACCCGAACCATTCTGGGATTCTGCTGTTTTGATGGATACATTGCCCCTGCCTAGAGATTTACCATTTTAAACCCCACTGCAAACCAGGCTGTGACATTACCAGACTCTGAATTTAGCCTGTCTATCCAAAAGCCTAAGGAATTGTGCTTCCACTTGCACACTGGATCTTGCCCAGTGCCTGGATTAACTCCACGCTGCTGGAACCAGGGGCAGGATTCAACACCTGCTGATGAACCACAGCCTGGATTTGTAGGGAAAAAGCCCTTCCCACACAACCTAGCTCAGAAAGATGTCCTGCATTTTTTGGTGTATTTATTTTTCTTCTCTTTTCTTTTTTTTTTTTTTTTTCCTTTTCTCCAGACTGTCCAGTGTCTGCGACTGAAGTGGAATTGGAATATATCCAAGTTTGTAGCTTCTGAAACCTTAAAAACCTCAAGAAAACTGGTCCGAAAGACCCCTCTTGACCTCCCTCGCTCTGAACTCTTGCAGAGCATTTCAGACTGAGTAGCAAAACAGCACCGAAGAGAAGGGGCTGAGCCTTTGCAGCATCTCTCCCCAGAACGACTGACCAGAGAGAGAAGGAGAAGCAACATTCCTGGTTGTTCTTTGTTGTTGAGGTTCTGTGTCTGTCTGTCTGTCCGTGCGTTTGGTGTTTTATCGCTAATTTTTTATTTTATTTTTTTTTTCTGGAAACAATCTTAATTCAGGAACGCATTTATGAGGCATCTTTGGGTTCGAGTTTTACTTCCCCTTAACTGTATTATTCTTTATATTTTTATTTTTTTTTAAATTCCAAACCTGATTTCTTGTACAGTCATGGCAAAACTGGACCAAGGCTCTCAGCAAAAAGACGAAAAGAAGGAAAAAATGCCCCCAGCTCCCTGCATGAATTGTTTCAAGTACAGCCTGGATTACAGACTGCCCTCCACACTCTGCCACCTCTCCCTTATTGCCCCATGATTTGCTACCGCTCATCCCCTTCCCCCTTTTTTGATTTTTTTTTAATTTTTAATTTTTTTTTTTGGTTTTCATTTTCTGTTCCAGTGTATATGTTGCTTATTTGTTTTATTTATTGAGATATTTTTAACGAGCTAAGAGACTGCAATGTCGCTGTGTATACTGCTTCTCTTGCCAGTAAAAATAAAGATGTCATGCAGCTACTGAGGGTTTGGGATTTATGTTCTTGACTCCACAACCCCCAGCAGAGGCTGAGACTCTTCCTTGTGCCCCACAATGTTTTGACACTCAGAAATTTGGCTAAAAAACCCTTTCCCAGGGAGTGGGGTGATGGGGTGCAGAGGGTGTGAACATCACTTGATGATTTGGCTTGGAATGGACCTTAAAAACCCAACACCTTCCACTAGACCAGGATCTGGAAACAGGGGGCAAAATTATCCCAAATGACCTTTTTTCCTCATCAACTATGAGAAGAAAAAAAAAATAAAAAGAAAAAACAAAACTAAACAAAAAAAACCGACAAAAACTCCCGGCTGTGGTGTCTAGGGCCATTAAAAAATAAATCATGTCATTCCATCCCAACCAGCTTCGGGGGAAAAACATTTTAAGATGCCAAATCACGGCCCTGTCTGTGTGTGCATCAGATGCATTCATTCCCTGATAGCTTCCCGAGCCCCAAAGTCAAGTGTTTATTTTAAAACAAGCCCCGTTGCGTGGAGGGAAAATCCATCACATCCATTAGAAGCTCTTACTGAGGAGCAAATGACATCTCAGTCTGGGCTCTGGGTACCAGCAGAGCCAAAAGCACCATTTAAGAAGGTGAATTTAACAGCTGTCAGAGCATGCAGCACGCAGAATGACTTCCCCCAGCCCCGAGGAATGCGTGGTTTCACATCAGTTACTGCAATTTGGGGAACCTCTAACCCTGCCCCAGGTTGTCATTTCACCACAAGAAGTGACGTTTTTTTAAGCGCAGGCACCAAAATCCAAATCCAGCTTTCCTGAGGGTTTGTCAGGCAGCCTGTGGTGCTGCTCTGCTGTGCCATGAGGATGCTCAGGAGCTGGGTTTTCCCAAGGAGCTGTGCCACGTGCCTTCCTCGCTGCTGAAGAGGGTCAGGGCTGCTTCCCCCAGGCTCCAGTGCCACAGATTTAAGGATCTATCACGAGAGATCAAAGCCTTCAACCCCTCCCTGCAACTCTAAACAAATATCAATGCTCACAAAGCACCTTTGGAACCTCTTCCATGAATTCTGGGGCTCAGCTGAGGCTCCTGTGGGTGTATGGCCTTGGAGAGGTAGATTTGGAGCCTTGAATTAGGGTACAACATTTGTTTTTAGGCAGAAAAGAGAGCGTCTGTTCAAATGGTCAGGAGAGAGCCCTGCTGTGGGGTTCAGATGGGTGCATGAAGTTCCTGAGGAAAACCAAGGCCATAAAATCCTCCAAAAGTTTGGGAGCTGTGAACTCTCTGGGTAACAGATTTTTGACAGCAAACACAGCTGACTCCATGGAGAGGGAGGCAGACAATTCCATCAGCTGCTGGGAAGGCTTTTTGTGTGCTTGGGGTTTCTCTGGGCACTCAGGAAACCCAGACCCCAAACTGCAGCTGTGTCCTCATGGATGCATCTAAATTTTCTTTTCCATACACAGGAGTCTTTTCCAGTGGCATTTATCACCCCTAATTCCCAAGGGGATTGAAATAGTCCTTCCCAATGCCACCTGTGATGCCACCACAACACCCTGTGGGAGATTAAGGGATGTCCCCAAGGGCAGGGGCAGGGTGGCTTGTGCAGAAGAGGATGAAAGCAAGAAATCCCTAAAAGCAGCAGGATCAGATGAATCCCAACAATGGGATTTCTCCTCCATGGCAGCACACACGCCCACGTGGAGCCTGGCTAAATATTGATCCTGGATTTCTTGGTCTCTGTGCACATGAAAGGCTACAAAAAAAATCCCCACCAAACCAGTACAAACTATTCCAGCAAACCACAAAGCAAAAATATTCGCTGGAAAGAAGCCAAGCACTGAGGTGAGGATGTAAAACTCACTGATCTGGGGTTTTTTTTAAAATAATTTTTTACTCAGTCCCAGTTCAGCTTAGCACCTCTGACCCCTCCATTTCTAAAAGGGGGGGGAAGAAATGTTTTTGCATTTTCAGCCAAAGTCCACATGAAAAAATAATAACTATTAAAAAAACCCAAACAAATCCAACCCCCCACATCCCACCCCTTGGGATGTCTGCTCTCCCCAAGGCCACCCCGTTTCCACACAAAACCGAGGAGTGCTGACAGCAGGGAGGGATGGCGAAAGGGGGGAGCCCTGAGGATTTTTCCCAGGGATCCTTGGAAACTTGGAAGTGCTGGGACCACCCAGGCACCGTTTCTGGGATGGCAAATGCATCCCGCCCCGTGCAGGGTGACAGCAAAGAGAGGTCGGTGTCACCTCAGCACGGAGATCTTGGCTGGGGGAGCTGCATCCCACACAAACCTGGGAGAGCAGGGAGGACCCACGTGCAGCTGCAAGCTCAGGACAGGGATAAATCCTCTGCTTCCTGCTCTTGGAAAGTGCAGTGACAAAGGGACCTGGATCAGGCTCGGGCAGAAAGATAAAAGCTGAGATCAGGGCGATGTGAAAGTAACTCCCCAGCCCTGGGGGGATTTAAAACCTGCTTGGATGGGGTGCTTGGGGACAGAAATTATTGGGGGAATGGATGGACTCTGCTTTTAGAGGGCTTGTCCAGCCTGCAGGACTCTGTGATGCTTCAGGCAGACAAAAGCTGCCACAGCAGCAGATGGATGGCTGGGAAATGATGGGAAGCAAAAGGAGAGGCCAGTCCCAGCAGGACACAGCCCCATCTTTGTCACTGAGACACGTCCTCTTTGCTTTACATTAAAAGTCACACATTTATGTCTCATCTTTAAACCTTCCTCCCACTTGCAGCACCAAAGCTGGGCAGAAGCTGCTTACCTAAACCACAAAAAGAAGCAAACACCTCAGACTGAGGAACTGTGGCTGGAAGCCCTGCAAGTGTCCCGGGCCAGGTTGTATTTTGGGGCTTGGAGGAACCTGGGATGGTGGAAGATGTGAGATGGGGTGATCTTCAACCACCCTGCCAACCCTTCCATTCCATGATTCCATTGTTGCCAGCGTCCTGCCCGTGTTTTAAGGGAATAATTCCAGGTTTTTCAGCTGCACCTTGATGCTCTTTCTGGTCTCGGTGCCATTCCCCTCTCGGTGCCTTTGTAGTCCCAGGATTTGTCTGGAGCTTGGTAAAGTGCACTCAGCCCTTTTATGATTTCCTGTCCTGTTTCGGAGCCCTGCACTGTAAGACTTTAGTTGCCTCCTAAATCTTTTTCCAGAACTCTCCTGTCATTTTAAATATGGGCCAGCATTTTGTTAGCTTCAAGACTTTGAAATAATATCAAAGTAAACCTCAAAGGAAAATAAGGCAGTAAAGGGGAAGGTTGGGGCTTAATTCATATTTAAATAAAGACCCTTCACTTCAGCTTGGGTTACTGTGTAAAATGACTGGGAGCAAATGGAGCTTTTAAAGGCCTTATTCCCCCTCAGGGGTCTGTTTTAAAATGATCAGGGAGCCTACCAGGCCCAGGAATGAAATTGCCTTCCCAGGAAAATTCCCTACCACTGGGAAGAAAAATCCTTGAAGCTCTCCAGAAGCAAGGTGGACATTTTTCCTCCCTTCCCTCCCCTCCCGAGCTGTGACCCAGAGCAATGTTTGGGAATGTTGGGAAGGCAGACAGGATCCCTGTCAAAGCCTTTGGAGAAGGAGATGAGGAGCTCAGGATTGATTTGTGCGTCAAAACACGGATTTTTCTCTCATTTTCTTTTCATTTTCTGGGGTTAACCACACATAGTAACAGGAGACACTGCCCTTTCTTTCCCCTTCCCAAAACGCTGGTTTTCAGGGGAGAGAGGAGGAGCTGAGGGCTGATTTCCAGCAAGACCCAGCACCTGACAGGGATTTGCCCAAGTGTCAGAATTCCAAGTGTCAGAATGCCCAGCCCAGGTACCTCCACAAGAGCAGGCAAGCTCTGCTGGGCTTTATCCGGGGATCTCCTCTGAAATTCCCCTCTAAGCTCCACATCCTGCTGCAGCACAGAGCTGATGGATTTCTCCTTCCACGTCCCCTCTGCCTTTATTCCTTGTTTCCTACTGCAGCCCCAGGAGCAGTGGGCGGCAGGGATGGCTTCTGCTAACGCCAGCAAACTCCAGATCTGCCAAAAACCCCGAACAAAGGCTGTGAGAAAAATATTTCTGCAGGAAGCACTGGCTGAAACATGATTCATTTCTCTGAGATAAGTCATATTTCCCCCGGCCAACACTTACAAAAGGCTTCTCCTCCCTCATCCCTGCTCTGGCCTGGGTGATGGATACGGCCCCAGCATGTGCTTCCAGTTGAGGGCTGTGGAATTGCTCCATCCAAAAGCAGATTGTGGCTGGGGATGTGCCACCGATGCCTTCTCCCTGCTCTGGAAGGGAACTGACCCCATTCCCAAAGGGAACTGTCCCCATTCCCGACGGGGACTGTTCCCATTGCCGGCCTCACGCCACCACTTCCAGCATCATTGTTTTCCAGCCGGGTGTGACATCCCTGCCAGCTCTCTGTGGCTTTGTCACCAGCCCCTGCACACAATGGGCTCCGCGGGTCGTTTGCAGTTCATCACGTCTTTGGAGCTGTCCATGGCAAAAAAAAAAAAAACCATTCCTGCTTCCTACATGGCTGGGAGAGCCGTAATGGAATTTCCTAACATCCCTCACGGCAGAAAGCCTCGTTAGAGAGGGGCCCTGCCAGGCCGTGGCTTGCTTTCCCAAATTAGTGATGGGGTGGGAGCTGGGCCAGGGACCAGCTGGCATGGCCTGGACAGCAGATCGTGGTGGGACATGTCCATCCCAGCATCAGGCAGGGGTGAGGGACACAAAATGCTGGGCAGGGACCTCCGTGGCCACAGAAGAAATAATGGAAATATTTGGGTTGGAAGCAACCTGAGAGGTCATCCAGCGCCACCAATGCCATGGGCAGGGACACCTTCCACTGTCCCAGGCTGCTCCAAGCCACATCCAACCTGGCCTTGGGCACTGCCAGGGGTCCAGGGGCAGCCACAGAGACATTCCTGGGACACCACAGCAGTGCCAAAGCTGGCAGGGTCCCCCCTTGGGGCTGGACATGGGGACAGGGTCAGCCACACCCAGGGTCAGACACAGCCAGGCCTCCCTTTAGATCCACCCAAGGTGGTCTCCTGGTTCCTGGTGGCATCCCAAGCCCCTCATGTGGGATTCTGTCCGTTGGTTTTTATTTCTCCTTTTTCTTTTTTTTTGCCCTGGGGTGGAGGAAGTCAGAGGAGCTGGCTGGAGCATGAACGTGTTCCCATGAGTTCCTGCCTGGGTCACTGTCCCTGCAGGCAGCCTCGTCACCAGCAGGGACATCCAAGCGTGCCACCAGCACCTCTGGGGACACTGGAGCAGCTGGTGCTCCATGGGCTCCTCTTGGGGGGCTTGTGCTTCATTTTCCAGTTGCCACCACAGAACACCCTGGTCTGAGGACACAGAGCTGCTTGGGCAACCTGGACCAGGTAAAAGCCAGCAGAGGAGTTAATCTCCACCAAATCTTGGGCCCCAGCCTTCCCACATGAGGGCTGAGGTGAGGTTTGTCCCTCCTGGAGTCACAGCACAATAAAAAGAAAAGGAAGCAGGAGTGGGAAGGAAGAGAGAGGTGCAGAGGAAGAAGAGGATTAGGGTGAAGTACAGACAGGAGGGAAGGCAAAGGCCTGCCCCTTGCAGAGCACACATGCAGAGCTCCTCCAGGCCCTCCTGAGTCATTTCCCATGGATCCATATGTCAGGTGAGCATTTCATCCCTGCTCAACTCTGCTGCTCTGCACGGGCACTTCAGCAGTGCCTTGCTAAGCCCATGTTTGTTAGCACTGCTCTAAAATAGAATTACATAAAAATTCAACATCTTTGTGGCAAACACTGCAGGAGCACCGTGCTGGTGAGAAGGGATTTTGTGTTGTGAGAAGCTGCTCTTTCCTGCCAGAATTTTGGTTGTTTGTTTTTTTTTTTTTTTTTTTTTTTTCACAGAATCACAGCAGAGTTTGGGTGGGAAGGGACATCGAAGCTCACTGAGTTCCACCCCCTGCCATGGTCAGGGACACCTTCCGTGGTGACACCTTCCACCTTCCACTATCCCAGGTTGCTCCAAGCCCCATCCAACCTGGTCTGGGACGCTTCCAGGGATGGTACAACCATCCTGGCCAGACTCCCCAGCATTCCTTAAAATGTCCATCAGACCCACAGGGCTTTCACTCCCCACGCTCCACAAGGGTCTGGGATGAGCAGGACAAGAAGGCAGAAGCTCAGACCTGAGGGGTGGCTGCAGGACACAGCCCAGCCCTGTCAGGGGTGGGATGGGCACGTCCAGCCAGCTCTGGCACGGCTCTGTGGCCTCTCACTGTGGCATGTTTGAACAGCCAGACCCTTTCCCCTTCATCAGTGTTGGGGCTGGGGAGAGCCAAAGGTCAGGCTGGGAGCTGATTTCACTTCTAAACAAAACTCCTCCTCCTCCTCCTCATAAATTTTCATTTGGTACCACCAAGATAGCTCCTTCCCTATTCTACTTTAACAAGATGGCTATTTCATTCCCCAAAACCAGTTCCTTCTTGCCCCGAGTCCCAAGATTTTGGGGAATTTTGGCCAGGATCCTGCCCCATGCCTCAACTTACCAGTGCAGGAGAAATAAAGGTGGCAGAGAGGTGAAACCTGACAGTTTTTTCCTGGTTTTAATGGCTCTGCCATTTGTGTTCCCATGGGATCAGGGCCCTGTTTGACGTGCAAGGGGCTGGAAAGAGCAAAACCAAACCCCACTGTCTGAAACACGTGTGCTTGCTTTGCTTTGGAGAGAAAACAAGGGAAAAAGAGCAGGAGATGGAGCTGGCTTCCAGACTGCCTGCACTCGTTCATGCCCCAGAAAAGAGCAACTCAAACTGCCCAGGACAAAGTGCAAAGCATCATCTGTGCTTCTCCTGGTGCTGGACCCCTCTGTTTCTGTGCATTTCTCTGAGACCACCAAAAAGTTCAGCCCTGATATTGTTTTTTCTGGTCCTGAAATCTCTGACAGAACTTTTCCAGCAGTGGTTCTCAGGGCTCTGCCCTCCTCTTTCCAGGGAAGTTTCAGAGCTCAGCTGGCGTGGGGAAAGAATTTGGTGATTTAGATAACCTCAGAACTGTTTGTTAAGAGATTTGGCTGCTCAAATCCAGCCAGGGGGTGATTTCTGAGCTGTGAGGTTCATGTTCAAGTTCAGCTTGGACAGGGTTTGGAGCACCCTGGGATGGTGGAAGGTGTCCCTGCCCATGGCAGGGGTGGAATGAGATGGGCTTTGAGATCCCTTCCAAGCACCCCCAAACCACTCTGATTTTCCTGCATCACCTTGACAAGGGAATAAATTGCTGCGTTGTCTCTGCTCTGCCAGCCCTCCTGGATTGCTGTCAAGGAAACTTTCCCCCCTCACTGGGTCATCTCCAGCTCCCTGTCCCAGCCCAGCCTGCAGGACAGTGCCTGGGGGCTGGTGCCATCGTGTGGATACAGCTGCAATCAGGAGGAGGAGGAGGCAGAACTGGGGAAAACGACAGATCTGGCATTGTCCATGTCTGGATCTAAACCAGGTTCCCTCCCAGAGATACCAGTGGGTTTAGGTGCTGCTTCCTCAAGCAGGTGAATAAATAAATCAGCAGAAGGATGCACCACTCTCTTGGTTTGGAAAGACAGGAGTCTGCTAAGGAGGGCAGGAGCCTCCCCTGAAATGGAGAATGTAAACCCTCCCCACCCCTCCCAATTGCTATAAGTCTTAAATTAAGGGGCTCTCAGGCAAAAATATGGGAGCAGAAATAACAGTTCTTTACTAGGAAAAAAAAAGGATAAAATAAACAATAAACAATGCAGTGCACTAGAACAACAGTGACAGAGTCAGAACCCAGCCTGACACCCTGTGGGTCAGGCTGTTGGTGGCAGTCCCATTGGAAATGTGGCTGCAGCCCTCCTGCAGTGTCAGGGGTGGTTCTGTTGGAGCAGGGGGATCTGTAGAGAAGGATCTATTCTTCCTCTGAAGATCCAGTGGAAGGAGAGGCAGCTGCTGTTCCTCTGGGGAATCCCGTGGAGAAAGCCGTGCTGGTGTCCCAAACACCTCTGGATTATATCTGGGTAGCAATGCTTGGCTCCTCCCTCTGGGCTCACATCTCCCAGTGGGATGTTCTAGTTCTTATCAGCCATGCAGTGACATTCAATAGTCTGTTATCAGCAATGTCCCCTCCCCAGGGAGGTGTGAATGTGGTCACTCAGAGAGAGAGATAAAGAAACTGCCCACTTGACAAAGGTAATCTGCCATACAGATGGGAATGGAAAACATCTTGCATTGCAATCTTCAACAACCACCTGCCCCACTTGCACCTACAGCATCTCCTGGTGCCACGGCAGATCCCAGAGGGAGTTTTCCCTAAGGAAAGCAGCGGTGGTTGAGATTTAGATCCCTGCCAAAGGCCCCAAAGCTGAAACCACTGCACCTTACTCTGCTTTCCTGCTGGAAACAGAGCTGGAGCACAAGTCCTGCCTGTGTCATCCCCTCCAGGATCTCCAGGACTGTCTGGTGAAGCAGCACAAACACACTCCTGGGCCTGGAGGAGGATCAGGCTGTGGATTTTGGCCCCTGGCAGAGGGTGTGTGCTGCACTCTGGGCTCACATCCTGCCCTGGAAGTCACACAGTCCCCAGCCTCCAACTCTTGCAAAACTGAGGAGCAATCCCAGCCCAGGATAAAAATAAAGGGTCCACAGGGCCCTACCACTCTGGGGTCAGCTGACACAGTGGATGTGCATCCAGCCTCCTTCTTGTCATTTTTCCACTGCTTTTTACAGCCTGGAGCTGAAGCTGAGCCAAATG
Organism: Ammospiza nelsoni; assembly: GCF_027579445.1. Lineage (NCBI taxonomy): Eukaryota > Metazoa > Chordata > Aves > Passeriformes > Passerellidae > Ammospiza > Ammospiza nelsoni. Next base: position 2,790,516 of record NC_080639.1, read on the forward strand.
ACAAGCGGGGGGGGGGGGGGGAGAGCAGATCAGGAGCCTGGGGTTTCCTTTAAGTGGTCAAAATCCCCAACCAAGCCCTGCTGGCTGGGATGTTCCCATTATCCTGCAGAGTGGAGCACTGAGCCGCAGTGAGCTCCTTCCCAAACCTGTGATGGAGAGCAGCCTGCCCCGACTCCTTGGGACACATGGATGTGGGGATGAGCTTGGAGCCACAGGGAGGGCAGGGATTCCCTGAGGGCCCTGTCCAGGCCCTGCCCTGCCTCCCTCCCTCCCACCCCTGCACTCCAGGCTTATCCAGCCCTGTCATGTTGTTGGCTCCCCCTGCAAATTCCCACTGCCAAGGTGTTTGCAGAGCGATTTCCCCTCCAAGTCCTGCTGGCTCTGCCAGGATGGCTCTGGAAGGGGCACAAAGGATGCACCAGGGCTCAGCCACCAGCCCTCAGTGGCTCTGTGCTGGCTGTCACGGGGCTGGAGCAGCTGCAGGTGCAGGTGGGATCTCCTGGATCTCCTGTGGATCCATCAGAGCATCTCCAGCACATCAGGGCATTCCCAGCGAGCTGCTGCCCCATCCCAGCCAGGTTTAGCAGCACCTGCATCCAAAATCCATGAAGGACCCAGCCCCACGGTGCTGTTTCAGATTAAATGGTTCCTTCCCATTGTTATTTGGGAAATGCAGGAATTTTTCCCATCTGTCTTTGACCTATAAAAAGAACATCCCTCAGAACCGAGAGGTTATTGCCAGCAAGGACGTGTTTTCATTTCTGGCCTTTAAGCACATTTCATGGCTTGCCAAGACGTTTTAGGAGGCTAAAACTCAAGGCTTCAACTCAGCAGAGTGCTTCCAGAGAGGATTTAGGTGCACACTTGTGTCTGAGCACGTTACAGGCTGCTGGACTGCCCAAACTGGTGCCAAAAATCATCTTCATTAACTCCTCGACTCTCTGATTCTGTCCTTGGCTTTATTCACCTGCAGGTGTAATTTGGTTTGCAGATGTGCAATCCCTGGATTGCAGGGAGCAGCTCTTTATTTGGTGAATGATTCATGGGGATTCAGGAAGATGTGAAAAGCCTGGGGCAAGAAGAAATGGGTGATGCTTTCTTGAAAGGATGATTTTAAAATCACAACTGCAGAAATTTCATGGAGTGTTTAGCAACAGCAAAAATAGGAAGAAAAACTAAGAATGCATAGTTGAAGTGCCTGTAAGTGAAAATTCTGATTTAAAAAGAAATTTTACAATATAAACCACTGTTCAAGTTAAATATTTAATTCAGGCTGGCTGAAATATCTCTTTACAAGTAATGTCTCTTCTTTCTCTCCTTTTCTTTTTTTTTTCTTCCTTATTTTTCAGTTTTGGTTTGTCAGAACCATCATTTCATCATTTTTCCATCATTTAATTTTTCACCCCAAATCCTTATTTCAAGTTTTTGGAGCTTTGCTGCTAGGAAAGTCAAGGCTTGTGTATCCAGGTACACCCTGAGAACTGAAAACAGAGCTGGATAAATGAAGAGGGAACACAAAATCCCGACTCTCAGGTTTGTCTTTAAGACCTTGCCAGTCATCCAGGAGGAATCCAAGATACCACAGCTATCAAAAGACACGGGATCTGTGCTCTGCTTCCAGGAAAGACACATTTCATCATCACAAGGAAATATACCAGATGACAACCAGCCCCCTCCAAGCTTCCAGCATTCCTACCTGCGCTGCTAAATCCCAAAATCCAGCCTTTCCTGCAGTGTGCCTTTTATCTCAGCAGCATTGCCCTCCAATGCAGATTCCAGAGGAAAGGCAGTGCTGGATTTCACAGGAATCAAACCTAAAGCTTTTAGCTCAGCAAGGCAAGGGTCAAACAAATTTATTTGGTGAACCTCCCCTGTCAGATCTGTCTCATTTCCTCTCTCCTGGAAGTGCTCAAGGCCAGGTTGGATGAGGCTTGGAGCAACCTGGACCAGTGGAAGGTGTCCCTGCCCACCTGAGCTGAGCTTCAGGGTCCCTTCCATCCCAAAAAATTTGGGATTCATGGAGCTCCCATCAACAAAGCAACCAGAGCTCTTCCACCCACACTGCTCCTACAGAACAAGGTGACCAACAGAGAGGGGAAAAATGGTCAAAATCACTTCTTCTTTTTTTCTTTTTTTTTTTTATCATTAAAACATTTGTTTAATCCTGAAAGCAATCAAAACCACAGAGGCTTTAATGGGGAGTTGAAAGCAGCAGTGGGGTGGGGTCACCGGGGTGTTTTTTCCCTACTGTCAAACGGTGAAACCATCCCTGTTATTTAACAAGTCAAAAAGCCTGTGAACCAAAGAAAACAAAGCCCCAAACTTCCCGACAGCAGCGACACAATGATGGACACCAGGAAAAGGGCTGCAAGCACAAAACAAACAAACCTCCCCAAAAAGGGCTCCGCCGAACAGAAGGGGAAAAGAGGTTACGAGTAAATTGTGGGAAATGCCGCTAAGAGGGAAGGGATAAAAAGACCAAGAATAAAAAAATAAAGAGGAGGAAAGGGCAGAGGGAGAAAGGGCTGGGACAGGGCCGTGCCAGTCAGGAGGGATTTGGCCGGATGAAATGTGGAAGATACTTTGATTAATTCTAGGAGCCCACCCCAAAGTCATCCTGCAGCTCCCAGAGCGCTCATTATGGAGGGGAGGCGGGCAGTGACTCATGCTGGAAACTTCCCAACTTCCAAAGGGGGGGAAAAAAAAAGAAAAAAAAAAAAAGAGGAAAAAGAGGAATCTCAGTTCTCAAGCAAACACGAAGGTCCCTGGACCCTCGGGAAGGTTGGGGGGACAGCGTGGTGGCAGGGAGGTGGCCTTGGATGGGATAGTTCCCAGGAGGGCTGGCTGGAGATGTCCCCAAGGAGGATGGGAAGGATGGGGGTGACAGCTGTGGGTGCCTCTCCAGGGCTCCTTGTGCCAGCCCTGGAGGCAGGGATCTGCCTTCCCAGCAGAGATGCCCGTGGGAATGCACCCAAAAAGCTGCTGCCAGCTGGTGGGACACTGAGGCAGGATCACTCTGTGTCCCTGAACCAGCTGAAGGGTCTGGGATGGAGGCCCCCAGCTCTGGGGTGCCTCAGATCAAGGTCTGCTGGATCACAGGGATGAAAACAAAGCCAGAGCCCCAGTGTGGAGTCTCAGGTGAGCCCTGAGACTCAGGGGGTGCTCAGCCAGGAGGAGACACCAGCTCAGAGGTGTTTGCTCAGCCAGGATCAGCTCCAGGAGAACCTCTTGGGATGACAGCGGACAGACTGAGGGGGTCCTTCCTTGCCTGATGTTTACTATCCCATCTCAGCTCCACTCTCCTCTCATTTTCAGCTCTCTGGGCAGCTGACAGCAGCAGGAACTGAGGCCAGAGCGTCAGATTAACAACTCTTCCTTCTGCAGGCTCGTGGCCCCACGCTGGAGCTCGCTCAGCCCCGGAACCAAACAGAACCCGAGGATGTCACAGGCTTGGGACAGAGCTGGGGACAGCAGGGCTCATGCCCTGGAGCCAATTGTGGCTCCATTTTTCTAGTTTCTCTCATTAAGGAGAGAAGAGAATTAGTTGTTGTTTGTTTTTTTTTTTTTTAATTTATTTATATTTTTTTAAATTTATTTTTTAAAGAAAGGAAGGTGCAGGGTGTGACCCCCATCTCCAGCACCCTGGCTCAGCCTGGGCTGTGTCACACAGGCTCACATCTCTCTGGCCCTGAGCAGGAACCCCTCGGTGCCCTTCAGATGGCATCAGTGGTGAATAAAAAGCCACACCCAGTTCCCCTCAGCCTCCCATGGGCTCCATAACCACTAGAGGGGAGTGGAAGGTAAAGAGTTGAGGAGATGGTTGTGTCCTCCTGGGTTGGAAGGTTCCCTAGCTCTGGGTGCCCACCATGCCCAAAATTCACAGCATCCACCCACGTGAGGAGGTTTTCCCCATCACCCCAGGGCACCAGCAGGATGCTGGAGCAACCTTCAGCACAGAGGAGCCACGGAGTGGGATGTGGAAATTGCTGTCCTGATCCTTCAGGCAAGAGCACCACAGGTCCAGGAGAGGATGGGCCTTTCCCCCATGTTGAAGATTGCAATGCAAGATGTTTTCCATTCCCATCTGTATGGCAGATCACCTTTGTCAAGTGGGCAGTTTGCTTTATCTCTCTCTCTGAGTGACCACATTCACACCTCCCTGGGGAGGGGACATTGCTGATAACAGACTATTGAATGTCACTGCATGGCTGATAAGAACTAGAACATCCCATTGGGAGATGTGAGCCCAGAGGGAGGAGCCAAGCATTGCTACCCAGATATAATCCAGAGGTTTGTGAGACACCAGCACGGCTTTCTCCACGGGATTCCCCAGAGGAACAGCAGCTGTCTCTCCTTCCACTGGATCTTCAGAGGAAGAATACATCCTTCTCTACAGATCCCCCTGCTCCAACAGAACCACCCCTGACACTGCAGGAGGGCTGCAGCCACATTTCCAATGGGACTGCCACCAACACCCTGACCCACAGGGTGTCAGGCTGGGTTCTGACTCTGTCACTGTTGTTCTAGTGTACTGCATTGTTTATTTTATCCTTTTTTTTCCCCCTTCCCCTATTAAAGAACTGTTATTTCCTGCTCCCATATTTTTGCCTGAGAGCCCCTTAATTTAAAATGTATAGCAATTGGGAGGGGTGGGGAGGGTTTACATTCTCCATTTCAGGGGAGGCTCCTGCCTTCCTTAGCAGACTCCTGTCTCTCCAAACCAAGGCACCACAACAGGGAAAGGAGCTGGGAGAGGCCATCTTCAGCTTTCCCAGTCCCTCAGCTCACCTTTTCCCAGTGATATCCAATGGCACAGGCACTTCAGAGCTCACTGGGGTCAATCCTGGCTTCCTCAGGGCTTCCATGGTCCCTCATCAGAGGGGACACAAAGTCACAGGGTCACCCAAGAGCTCCTCTGACCATGGGGTTCACCAAGCCAGGTTTTGCCCAGTGTGCTCCTTGTCCTGTTGGCATCACAGAAATAAATCAATAAAAGGGTTCAAATGAACCCTCAATAAAAGGCTTGTGCGGATCAGAGCAAATTTCCATCTCGATTTTCCACAGAGAAAAGGCTGAATTTATTTATTTTCCCCTTCAGTTTGGAAGCCTTTGAGGTGCTTTCTATTTCTGCTCTCCAAATAATTCAGTGTGTGCCTCAGTGTGTCCAAGCCAGCCCAAGCATGAGTCGCCAGGAAAATGCTGGGGATGGTGGAGATGTGCATTATGTGCAGGGAATTTAGTGCCAGGCATCCTGGGACACCAGGAATTTTTCTGTTTTTGCCATTGGGGAAACCTACATTTTACATTTTACATTTTTTTACATTTTTCATTTTACTGCCCTGACTTCCCAGCCCACAGCAAGGCCATTATTAAACATCTACAATATTAAGATATAAACCAAACCAAATTTAACAGTTCCCTTTGCAGAAATGTGGTGGGAAGGCAGAGTTATCCTGTTAATTTGATATTTTCGTGGAAATTGTATTCCTTCTCCCAGGAATACAATTTTTTGTCCACTAGGGATCAGGTCAATATTTTGCTTGTGTCCACCCCTCCCAACCCTTCCCATGCAACAGGGAAAGGGGGGAAAAACCCCTCCAAACCTCTGAGCACCATAAAGATTTTATGATAAACAAACCCCTGGGAGTTTTTGGGAGCCGTGGTGATTAACATTCCTTAATGAGGATGGAGGGGGTGCTCGGGGCTGGGGGAGGGCAGCCCCAGCACCCTCCTGAGGGTCCCACCTTCCCTCCCCACCTAATCCTCCAGTTGCCATCTGGCAGATTTACTGGCCCCACTAACGTGGCCATATCCCACTGATATAATGAGGAATTGCAGCCTGGGCTGTATTTCCTCATGAATTTCACTTCGCCTGCCAGAAAAGTTCAGGGCTGGGTCAGATTTTATATATATTTATGCACATAAAATACATATGTGTATATATAAATATATATATATATTTCTTCTTTCCAGGTGATTTCCACCTTTCCCCATCCAAAGACTCATTCACCCTCATCTTTCCCACCCACCAGGGTTTGTTCTGTGGGTTGAGTTTGGGCTAAAGAAAACATTCCAAGGGCCAAACCCCACTTCCATCCCCTCCAGGGGTGGGATGCTGCCTGGTGCTGCTCTCTGGGGGTGCCACAGCAGCGCTGAGCCTGTCCTCACCCCACTTCCAGCCAGGAAATGCTGATTTAATCAAGCTCAGCTTTGGTATGGAAAGGGGAGCTGGGTGGCTGGGACTTCAAACAGCCCCATCCCTCCTCCCACACCTCCACAGGGTCATGATCAGACAGGGACATGCCCCAGCATCCCAAATCCCTGCTGAGCTCCTCCAGCCTTGCTGCACCCACCCCAAATCCCCAAATCCTCCTTCCCTGGCCGTGGCCAAGCTGCCCTGTGTCGCAGACATCTTTTCGTGAAAAATCCTTCCCTTAGGACTTTTCCTCCTGAGAAGCTGAGAGGCCTCAGGAACAAAATGTAAACATTGATTATCTGCTGCTGTGGAATGCAACAGGTGCATCTGTGATGGGTCTCATGTGGATGTTTGGAATTAATGGCCAATCACAGCCCAGCTGGCTCAGACTCTCTGTCCCAGCCAGAAACCTTTGTTACCATTCCTTCTTATTCTGTTCTTAGCCAGCCTTCTGATGAAATCCTTTCTTCTATTCTTTTAGTATAGTTTTAATGTAATATATATCATAAAATAATAAATCAGCCTTCTACAACATGGAGTCAGATCCTCGTCTCTTCCCTCATCCTGAGACCCCTGTGAACACTGTCACAGCCCTGCTCCAGCCAGAGCTCACCAAGCCCCTTCTCTGAGGACAACAAAGCCTCAAACGTGTTTCCAGGTGAATTTTGTAAGGATTAAAATGTTTCCAGGTGAATTCTGTGATTAATAAAATCTCCTGGCGCGGCTGCTCTTGCAGGGCTCTCTGCTCTTGTTTAGCAGGAGTTCAGGGGGTGCTGGCATTGCCTCTGCTGCCCTGGAGGCTTTGGGATGCCAATTCCAGGCACAGATTGCTGAGGAACAGCCCATCCCCACTGTTTTGGGGTGTCCTTTCCCTGGGTCACCCCATTGCATAGCTGAGAATTCCCATTGTGCATGGAATGCAGCCGGGATCCAGGAGGAAGAGAACCCCATGCACACTAAGGTGGGTCCCATGCAGCTCCTGGGAACAGAGCCCATGGGAAACTTGGGTATAATTAATAAATAATACATTTTGGGTTTCCTCTCCCCTGCTGGGAATGAACCATTCCTGCCTGCTGGAGGGAGGCACCCCTCACCCTGGGGATTTCCACCTTTCCATCAGGAGGGGAAGGGAAGGGACTTGTTGGACTCAAGGCACTCCAGCCCCTCTGTGAGACGACTTTTCTTTAAGCTCTCAGAATCCCAGAACGATTTGGGTTGGAAGGGACCTTAAAACTCATCTCATTCCAACCCTGCCATGGGGCAGGGACACTTTCCACTATCCCAGGCTGCTCCAAGCCTCAACCTGGCCTGGGACATTTCCAGGGATGGGGAAAATAATCCTGCCAGAGCCTTGGCCTTCCCAAACCCCACCCCCCAGGCAGCCACACACCTTCTCACCAGAGGCTGTCTCTCTGAGCTGCCTCTTTCCCACAATTTCAAAGTTTTACGGCCAGCATTCCTCATTTTCCATGCCATTAATCTCCACAGGCCCTGGCTCCGAGCAGGCAGGAAGCCAAAGGCTGCCAGACAGGTTGCAAGCGAAATCCAAGTTGTCTGGAAAAGAAGAAAATCCAGCTAAAAGTTGGGGAAGCCCTTGAGCCTCAAATTGGCTCAGCAGGACAAGGGTGATGCTGCTCAGGTGGGTTTGGTGGCAGCCAGGGCATCCCTTCCCATCCCACTGCACTTTTCCAGCCACCATTGTCTCTTTGAGCTCATGGATTTAATTGTGCCCAAGGGGGGAAAAAACCCCAACACCCAACCCAAAGCAAAACTGAGAGATCATTTTAAGTTTCTTTAGAGAGATGTTGCTCTGGGAGCTGCTTCTGAGCAGTCAGCCAATGCATTTTTCAGAGCGTTTTTGCTGTTTCCTCAACTTGGAAGTTGCTCTGCTGTGAATCCTCAACTCCCCAAAGTCCCAAAGCTGAGGATGACACAGGCAAAAACCTCTTTCAGGCAGGCAAAGGGAGGAGAATAAATCTGTCCTACAGCAGGACAAGGGAGAAGAGCAAAAACTCATTTGGAAGTCTCCAGAAATAAACACCTTTAATCCTCCCACAGGTTGTCCTCGTGGTTCAGTTCTGTGCAGGAGAACCAGAGAATTCCAGAATGGGATTCCCTTCAGTCCCCTCAGGGAAGGCTGAAGTTGGATATTAGGGAAAATTTCTTCCCTGAAAGGGAGGCCAGGCCCTGGCACAGCTGCCCAGGGCAGTGTGGAGTCCCCATTCCTGGAGAGATTTAGAAGCCCTGTGGATGTGGCACCTGGGGACAGGGCTCAGTGGGACTGGCAGTGCTGGGGGATGGTTGAGTACTCTGAGAGGGCTTTTCCAACCACAGTGATTCCATGATAAACTCAAGGCACCGTGATTTCTGACTGAGGGGAGGTTAGGACCTGCCAGGTTTGATGGTTCTGTGTCACTTCCCTGCCTCCAGACAGAATTCCAGCATGGCTGTGCTCCAGGATGGGCTGGCTGAGCAGCCCAGCAGCACGGGCAGGTGAGCCAGGATCCTTGGGAAGGAGAACCTGATCCAGCTGCCTCCCAGAGAGGATTCCAGCCCTGGTGGGATCTGCAGACACTTCCCTGCTGTCTCAGTTTGTAAAGACAGGGGTCTGCTAAGGAAGGCAGGAGCCTCCCCTGAAATGGAGAATGTAAACCCTCCACACCCCTCCCAATTGCTGTAAATTTTAAATTAAGGGGCTCTCAGGCAAAAATATGAGAGCAGAAATAATAGTTCCTTAATAGGGAAGAAGAAAAATAAAAGGATGAAATAAGCAATGCAATACACCAGAACAACAGTGACAGAGTCAGAACCCAGCCTGACACCCTGTGGGTCAGGCTGTTGGTGGCAGTCCCATTGGAAATGTGGCTCAGCCCTCCTGCAGTGTCAGGGGTGGTTCTGTTGGAGCAGGGGGATCTGTAGAGAAGGATGTATGCTTCCTCTGAAGATCCAGTGGAAGGAGAGGCAGCTGCTGTTCCTCTGGGGAATCCCGTGGAGAAAGCCGTGCTGGTGTCCCAAACACCTCTGGATTATATCTGGGTAGCAATGCTTGGCTCCTCCCTCTGGGCTCACATCTCCCAATGGGATGTTCTAGTTCTTATCAGCCATGCAGTGACATTCAATAGTCTGTTATCAGCAATGTCCCCTCCCCAGGGAGGTGTGAATGTGGTCACTCAGAGAGAGAGATAAAGCAAACTGCCCACTTGACAAAGGTGATCTGCCATACAGATGGGAATGGAAAACATCTTGCATTGCAATCTTCAACACCTGCCTGGATTCCTCTTCCTTTCATCTCCCTCCAAGGCTCTCCAAGCAGGGCTGGGAGCAGCCCTGGACCCTCAAGCCCTCAGCCCTGCCTCTCTCTCCTTGTAAAGGGAACAGAGAGGAATTGTTTTGGAATAACAGTACAAATCAAATTTCCCGTGGCAGATAAGGGGGAGAGAGGTGAGATATGAGAAGGCTTTGGATGACAGAGGAATTATCCTGCAGCCCCTGTGGGATAACTCACTCCCAGTCCCACTTGCAGCTCTCACAGGGTCTGGCAGGGCCCAGGGCCCAGCAGGTGAGCCTGGCCAGGGCACTTTGTTATCCCAGCACGGAGCTGCTCCAGCAGCCCCAGGCTGAGCATTCCCTGTGCCCTGAAAGGAAGGGAAGCATCTCAGAGAGTCAGGGGCCATCATCCACCAGCCCAGGGGAGCTGGGCAGCCCTGCCCAGCTTCCAGACAGAGCTGCAGGAAGCTGCTCTGTGCTTTGGGTGTGCAGCTGTTCCACAGCTTCCTCTTCCTCTCCTTCTTCCTCTCCTTCTTCTTCTCCTCCTCCTCCTTCTTCTCCTTCTCCTTCTCCTTCTCCTTCTCCTTCTCCTTCTCCTTCTCCTTCTCCTTCTCCTTCTCCTTCTCCTTCTCCTTCTCCTTCTCCTTCCTCTTCCTCCTCATCCCCACCTGCATCCCCAGTAGTGGACTGGGCACCTGGCTGCAGACATTCCCTAAAAACAGCTAGGAGGCAGGGGGTGCAGCCCCTGCTCCCTTGGCTGGCCCAGTGCTCCCCTGTCCCGTTCACATTCTCTGATAAAATCCTTTCGCCCAGGATTTTCCTCCTGGGAAGCTGAGGAGCCTCAGGGAAAAGGAAAACAATTCTTATCTCATTTGCTTCTCCTGTGCTGTGCTCATGTGGAATGTGTTTGGAGATTGTTCACCCACAGGTGATTGTTCCATCGGGTTCTGCTGTGAGTTGTTTTGGCTCTTTGGCCAGTCAGGGTTGAGACTCTGGAAAAGAGACTCTGGAAAGAGTCAGGAGTTTTCATTGTTATCTTTTAGCATTCAGTAAGTGTCCTTGCTGTATTCTTTAGTATAGTATAGTATAGTATAGTATAGTATAGTATAGTATAGTATAGTATTCTTTAATATAATATAGTATTATAAAGTAATAAATTAGATTTCTGAGAACATGGAGTCAGATGCATCATTCCTGCCTGCCACGAGGGTCCCCCCAAATGGAATACTCCCCAGCCTTGGCAGGGCTCGGGGTGGGGTCAGGATGGGCTCGGCATGGGCTCAGGATGCTCCCAGAGTTTTTCCCCATCTCCACTCCAGGCTCCCTCCCTTGCACAGAGCTCTCTCCCCCTTTCCCAGAGCCCAAAGGATTTAATCCCTTTTGGTCCCGGTTTTCCTCCTGCTGGAGCCCAGCACGGGAGGGTTTGGGAGCAGCCCCTGCCAGCGCTGGGGACCCTCAGCAGTGCTGGGAGCTCCTCCAGGATAAACCAGCTCCAGGATAAATGGGATCCAGGATAAACTGGCTCCTGGATAAACCAGCTCCAGGATAAATTGGCTCCTGGATAAACTGGCCCTGGGTTAAATCAGCTCTGGGATAAACCGGCTCTAGGATAAATGGGCTGCCAGATAAACCAGTTCCTCCTGCATAAACCAGCTCCTGGATAAATCAGCTCCAGGATAAACCAGCTTCAGGGTAAATCGGCTCTTCCTGGATAAATTGGCTCCAGCTGGATAAACCAGCTCCAGATAAATTGGCTCCAGATAAACTGGCTCCAGGATAAACCGGCTCCAGAATAAACCAGCTGCAGATAAATCAACTCCAGGACAAATCAGCTCCTGGATAAATCAGCTCTTCCTGGATAAATCGACTCCAACTGGATAAACCGGCTCCTGGATAAACCAGCTTCAGGATAAACTGGCTCCTGGATAAACCACCTGCAGGATAGACTGCCTCTTCCTGGATAAATCGGCTCCACCTGGATAAACCAGCTCCAGATAAACCGCTCCAGGATAAACCTGCTTCAGGATAAATCAGCTCCAGGACAAACTGTCTCTGGGATAAACCAGCTCCGGGATAAACCGGCTCCGAGATTAACAGACTCCAGGATAAACCAGCTCCAGGAATTCCCGGCGCTCCCCAGCGGCTGAACCCAGCCGGCTCAGAGGTGGCTGCTAATCCCACACTGGCTGCATTATCCACGGGGATTGGGGGAGATTGCAGGAATTGCCCTCTGCTGGTGGGGAAGGAGGGAGTTTTAGTTTTTATTATTTTTTCCCCCCTTTCAAACTCAAACGTGTAATTGAAGAGTGAAATTCTGAAAACTTGCTCAAGGACTCTTTAATCGCCTTTAAAGCTCAGGAATTGCTCCCCATTCCCTTCCTGGTTTAATGGGAAACAGGTTTCTTGTTCCTGCAGGCACTCTGAAGCTGGTGACCATTGGATAATTGTGCCTTGGTACAGCACAAATGCACAATTCTGACTGCACCCTCATCCTTCCAAATACAGTAAATCCCCCCCCTTTTTTTTCCTTTACTTGCAGTGAATTTGCAGTCCCTGGCCATGGCAGGGGGCTGTTACAAGATGGTCCTTTCAAGTCCCTTTTTGTGATTCAGTGAATCTAAACCTTCCCACCGTGGGGCAAGGGAATCAATTAATAAAGAAATAGATGGAAAAGACTCAAAAGGGCCTGTAATAAATCAGATAAAGGGCACCTGTCTGTGGCTAGTGCACACTGATGCTCTGGCTGTGTGGTCCAATCCACACAGGAAATGCTTTCCCTCACTTCTGTGCAGCAGTGAGATTTTGGGGTGGTTTTGTTTCAACCCCAAACGTTTCCTTCTGCTACTGAACCATTTAATTTGCTGTGAACGTGGGCAGAGGTTTGCTTTTCCCTCGTGGCCATCCAGGAGACACCTGGCCGCTCTCTGTGTCCCCCAGCCAGGAATCCTTTCCCTCTCTGAGCTTGGGATTTGCTCCATTCCTGCTGAAGCCTTCCATGAGCACAGCTGCGGGATGGGAGTGACGGCGTTCACAGGGGTCTTGGGATGAGGGAAGAGACGAGGATCTGACTCCATGTTTCAGAAGGCTTGATTTATTATTTTATTATATATATTACATTAAAACTATACTGAAAGAATAGAAGAAAGGATTTCATCAGAAGGCTAGCTAAGAATAGAAAAAGAAGGAATGATAACAAATGCTGGGCTGTGATTGGCCATTAATTAGAAACAAGCACATGAGACCAATCACAGATGCACCTGTTGCATTCCACAGCAGCAGATAATCAATGTTTGCATTTTGTTCCTGGGGCCTCACAGCTTCTCAGGAGGAAAAATCCTAAGGAAAGGATTTCTCATAAAAGATGTCTGTGACAGATGGGAGCACATTACCCATCCTCAGCAGGAGCTGGCTTTGCCAGCTCACAGCCCTGAGTGAGCTTCAGAGAATTCCCTAAGAGATCAACCCAGCCCTAGGAGAAAGTTTCTGCTCCAGAAATTAAGATGATCCAAATCCCATCATAAACCAGGATGTTTTGCTGACACAGAACGAGCTCCTGCCCCCTGGGTGCTCAGGTTGTACACTTAATATTGGAGCCTTTTCCTCCCCCTCCCCCTTTCCTCCCCCTTTTCCTCCCATGCCACAGGCAGGCATCTAAAGCACAAAGCCTTGAAAAAACATTAGTAAAACAAGTGAAATTTATAAAATTAAACTCAGCGGGGGCCCTGGGCAGGGTGTGCCAGTACCAGACAGTGGAAGATGTCCCTGGAATGGCAGGGGTGGGATGAGAGGGGACCTCCTGGATCCTTCCAACCCAAACCACTCCATGATTCCATGAACCAGGCAGAAGCAGCAGGGGATGCTTCTCAGCTGAGAGAATTGGGAGCATCCCAAGTTTTCCCTGTGAGGTCTCCCCACCAACCTGCTGCTGCTCCAGGGAGCCACTGCAAGGAGCCCAGAACTGAAGCGTGGCCTCATCCCCTGTGAGCACAGCGCAACTCCAGGTGACACACACGGAGCAGATGGATTTTGGATGCTTCAGGGGGCTCCAGAGACCAGCAGGAAGTCAATCAGAGGGAAAAGATACAAGAAAAAGGCTGGGAAAGGTGTAAAGCTGGAGCTGCTTCACCTGGAAACCCAATTGGTTTTTTGCAGCACTTGTCAACGTGCACCTGGGAGCCACAAGGAAACTGGGAAACTCCAGGAGCTATTCCATGAACACTCCAACACAGACATGGGTATATTTTGGCCAAAAACCCTCTCTGGCACCAACACCCCCTTCCATGACACATGAAGAACCCAGCAGATGAAACCATCCCATCCCAGCAAAGGAAGGAAAGAAGATGAGCAGCAGAAACCCGGGTGGTACTATAATTAACTTTTTTCTTTTATTTACACCACAAGAATAACAAGTTGTCATAATGTGGTACAAAATACTGGACTCCTAATAAAGTTGAAATTGAAGTCGGTACTGTCAGAGAAAGACACCATTGGCCAGTAAAAAAAAAAAAAAAAAGAGAAAAAAAGAAAAAAAAAAAAAAACCAACAAAAACCCCCCAACAAAATAAAGAGAAAAGCGAAAAATAAAATAAAAACAAAGAAAGAAAAAAAAAAGAGAATGAGGAAAAAATATTCCAACTCCACCAAATTAAAAGAAAGGACCGTCGGAAAGTCGAGCACAAAGAATGCTACCATCACTGAAAGGAGGGTCCAATACAGGAAGAGTGAAATTGTGTCTAAATTACAGCGTAAACCGGTAGCTGCTACCAATGGTGACGTCATACTGAGCATGTATAGGTATAAAGTAGAATATAATATAGTTACAACTTTTTGATACTACATATCTGTAATAAGCTCTCGGGTGAATAATGTTTCAACCCCTTCCCCCCCCCTCCCCGCCCCCAGTTTTATATATATATTATATATATAAGTTTGTCATCCTCATAAATTGGAAAATAGCGCCTCCACTATGGAGCACAGAAAAAGTGTTAATTTATTTTCTTTCAATAGGATACTTTTTTTTTTCTTTTTCATCATCATCAATATCAAAGACAAAGTGAAGATGAGCTGAGAACGAGCCCAACTTCGTGACAATGAAGAAACACGTTTTGCCTTTTGCTGTAAAGTCTCGTTTTTAAACCACAGTGTTGCACAGTACACGACTGCTTAAAGTGAAACCGAGCAAAAATACATCATGTAAAAGTAATTTCTTAAAAAAGTTAACGCAGCTGTGCTGAAGAGTTAACTCTTTAAAGTCCTCCTCATCCATCCGTCCGTCCGTCTGTCCGTCCGGCTCCTCGGAATGAACGACTCTGTGTGTGTTGACACAAGGGTTGCATCCAACCTCCCCACCCAGCCGAGAAATCAAAGCAAAAACACCAACCCAAAGGAAAAGAATAATAACAATAATAATAAGAATGACACAGGCAGTTTACTTGGTGTGTTCGGCGTAGTTTCCCTAAAAACACTGTTTCCACATAAATACAATAAACTCTATTATTGGTAAGTCACAAGTGCTAGATAAACGTCTTAGTTTGTTTTTCTTTTCTTCTTAAAATGAGAAATGTTTTAAGTAGTCCTTTTTGTTTTTTTTATTTATTTACTCTTTTTAACAATAAAAAGCACAATTTCTTCTTATTAAGTTCAGTAAGACTCCAAAAGGAAACAAAAAAAAAAGAATTCCCACTCTCCTTCCTTGGTGTGTAGCTGTGTGGGTGAGTGAGTGTGTGTGACAGCAACATCCCAACCTTTAGTCTCCACAAATGCCACGAGAGCAAAAAAAAAAAAAAACAAACAAAAAACCAATATAAAACCAAAACAAAACAAAAACCAACCCAGAGAAACCCCAAACCACTTCTTTTTTTTTTGTTTTTGTTTCTTTTTCTCGTTATCGTTTTCAAAGCTGCCAAGTTTGGCGTGCAAAATCTGTATACAATATAAAGACATGCCAACCTTACAGACCATGCAACCTCAAGGTGTAGGAAACTTAAAAAAATATATTCATATATATTTATATATATATTTATATATATCAATGCCCGTAAAAGAACATGGGCCCAAAAAAGTTTACAAAAGGAAGAATGGAATGAGTACATGACCGTGACTAATAAAAAAAAAAAGGAATGTTTTGTATCGAAAGTAAAAAAAACAACAAAAAACAAACAAAAAAAAAAAAAAAAAAAAAAAAACCAACCAAAAAACCCCCAATGGTTACTTGTGTACTGCAAACTGGGCCTCACTTCACTGTAAAGAGGATTGACAGATGTTCTTTTTCTTCCCAAGCAGGTACAAAGGATGCCCTGGGCAGCACGGGCCGGGATGTGGGAGCATCCCAGGCTCCCACCCCGCTGGCACGGCCGCACCGTGGCAAAGTCATCTGAAATGAAGAAGCTTTAATGGCTCAAAAAGGTGAAAAATCCCCCTGGAGAGCCTCAAAACGAGGGCTCCCTCCCTCCTCTCCGTGCCTGCGCTGGGCCCGGAGAGCATCCCCGGGGAAGAGCACCCCCAGGGAAGGTCACAGCGTTCCCAGGGAAAAGGGGGATGCTGCAAACAAATCCACAACGCCGGGAGCTTGGAGGAGACGAGCTCTGTCCTCTCGGGAAAAATCTTCCCGTCCCGGCAAAAAGCTGAGGGAAAGGATTGGAAAGGAAGGAGGGAGGAAGGAAGGAAGGAAGGAAGGTGGCATCCCAACAAGCTCCTCGGGATTTTCCAAAGGAACCGGCTCAGCACAGGCAGCCGGCGGCTCCCGGGAGAGCAAAAAGGAAGGAAAAAGCTTTGCCGCGACCGGGAGCAGAAATGTCAAAAACCTTCCAGGGAAGAGCTGACGAGACGAAGGGAGGTGTAAACACAGGCACTGCCCAGGGCACAGGGAGCAAACCCCACGTCAGTCACCAGTGGGATGGATTTGAGATCACAGCAGCAGCGTGGTCAGATGGAAGAAAACCCCAAACCACAACATCCCCAGGAACGCGGTGCTCTCACACGGGAGAATTTTAGGATATGCCGAGGACAGGCCTTGCCACAGGGGCTTTTTGGGGTTTTTTAGGACGTACTTGGGTTTGCACAACTCAAATACTGTAGTGTCTTGGTTCTGAAACTGCACTAGAAATCGAGGAAGGAAACAAAAGCCTCCAGCGTGGGGGTCACGCTCCCGATTCCTCCCGCCAGCGAGTCCTGAACGGAACGAAAGCGGCTGCTTCAAGAACTGGAAAGAAGAGAAGTTACTGGAAGCAACCCCACCAGTCAGTCACCACGGGAGCAAAGGATAAAATAAGGAAGGGTGGTTAAGGAGAAGCTGTGCTGGGGAGAGGGATGTGCTGTCCTACACTGCTGGAGGGAGGCGCGCGGGGAGCGCCGTCTCCGCCAGGACGCTCCACGGCAGCGCTCGCGGCCTCTCCCACCCGGCATTCCCGGGAGGATTCCCTCCTCGGGGTGGGGGGCAAACAAAAAAAGGCCTCCAAAACCTCTCCCAGCATCAGGAAGAAGAAGAAGAACAAGAGAGGAGAAAAAGAGGGAGAGAGGAGGTGGGGAGCTTGCGGGCATGTCCGGCGGAGAGAAAAGGCCGGCGGTCCCGGAGTATCCAAGGAGCCTTCCCGAGGGCAGGCAGCGCCAGGAGCCGCGGGCAGGACAAAGGCATTGCCCACTGAACACTACCAGGCAAGAAAATTCCTTATTTTCTCTACAGAGCTACTACAAGAGAGCTGAGGAAATATACAGTTGGCGGAATCGGTACAACAAAGGAGCCCCTCGCCGTCCCTCATCCTCCTCCTCCTTGGTAAAATGCGCCCTTTCCCAGAAAAAAACAAACTCTGCTGGTCTGCCCACAGTTCCTTACACCTGCAGAAAGCTGCTCACTGTACAAAAGAGTTGAGGAAAAGGAGAGAAAACAATACAGAAAATTAAAAAAATTTAAAAAAAATTTAAAAAAGGAAAGAAAAAAAAGGAAAATCCATGTATTATAAGCAAGAAAAGAGGGAGGAAGAAAGGTTTAGATGCTATTGCCGTTCAGAAAGGAAACCTGCCAAATGGAAAAGAAATGTCAGAGTCACACAAACAAGGCTTCCGGAGGGTTTCGGGAAATATCCATATAAAAATTAACAGCAAATTCAGCGTCTTTGCTATAAAAAACTCTTTTTTTTTTCTCGTGTTTGTTAGAAAAGGATCACAACTAAAAACCTTAAATTAAAATACAAATGTTTAGGGTAGTTGCCCAGTGGCTAAAGTGTTGGCTTTCTGAAACATTTTCCAACCTGTTGCCTGACAAGTCCTCGAGTTTCAACCTAGATCCTTCTCCAAAAGCACCTTTGACATTCCAATTCCCAAATCTGTCCCTAGGGAGCTTCCAATGGCTACTGTTAGAGTATGCATTTATTACATATATTTTCTTTTCTTTTTTCTATAAATGCATCATAAATATTTTTCTCAATAATTCATAGGAATCCGGTTTCTAAGCTTGGAATACATTTGGAATATACATTATACACATATATATATTTATACCTAACAATTTAAGCAATATCTCATGCTAGCTGCTTTTAATAAAAAGCATTCCAGTCTTAAAACCTGCATTTGTGTCTAATACATGCTTCAACAACCAAATTGGTAAGTTCAATTACTAGATAATGTAGAAGAGAGAGAAAACATTTGAAAATTGGTTGTTAAAAATGGTTGAATTTCAAAGACCCAACAGTATTTGCCACTTTTCTGGCAACTACCTTATTTTTTTTTTCTTTTTTCCTTTTCTCTGAAACAGCAATGAAAGAAAACAAAACAAATCCAAACTTGTTGACAGTTTTTGGAGACGCTCTGTTCAGCTGATGCCTGCTTCCCACCATCATGCCAGCACAAGCCAAAAAGTCTTCCTTCCTGATGGCAGTCCTTGGCTTTCCCAACCAGAGGAAAAATATTCAGGAACTGCTGTGTTCTTTTTTTTTTTTTTCTTTTTTTTTTTTTTTGGTTTTTTGTTTTTTGTTTTTTGTTTTTTTTTTTTTTCCATGTGTGTTTTGTTTTTTTAATTAATTTTTACTTAAGGCATTGTTCCTCAAACTTCAGAAAATCCAGCTGCACCAAATCCATCAATTAAAAAAAAAGGCACAAACTCATCTTCAGATGGCTTTGGAGACAATAAAGCCGACTCCATCTGGGCTACCGTTCCCCCCCTTCTGCTTCCCTTTCCTTTAGGTGTCAGGTGAGTCCTCGTTCCCTGTCCCTCCCCGTTAAAAATCCACCATCATCTCCCAACGTTCCAGTTCCGACAAGAGCTGTCGTGACGCACAGGCAGGCAAGAGCCATTTCCAAATATCCAAGAAATGAAAGTACACGATGGGTTGAGTGGTTCAAGCGGAGATTGCTCAGTTGTGGGTAATCAACTTTGTAAGCACCAGTTTTACGTTAAGGTTTGTTTGATTTGTGTTGTTGAATCTTTGATTTCTTTATTATTCTCGCGTTTCATTTTCGTGGTTTTTTTTGTTTGGCAACTCTGCCAAAGACTTCCCGGGCATCGTTCCTCTTTCTGCTCGCGGTGAGGACCAGAGGAACGTGAGTGCCCAACGTGTCAGTCCTTTGCTGCTCTTCACCAGCGTGGTTTTTTCAGCAAAAAGAGACTCAAAGATGCGGAGAGATTTGTTTTTTTGTGTCGCTTGCTTTGCTTTACACCTGGCTGTCCTTCCGTGTTTGGGAAATAACCGTGACAGGACGCAGGAGTAACAAGAGAAAGCTTCTTGGCAGAGCTTCAAGACGAAGACGAACAGACAGGAGAACTCCAGCTCGAAGGTGGCTGCTACAGGGGAGGCTCCTCTTCCATGGGTTCGTCCTCAGGTCTGAGGGATTGCACAGCCAGCCAGGGTGGGACAGGGAGGGGAGAGAGAAAAGAGGGTTTGGCATGACATAGATGGACAATTCGTGGTGCCAAGTCTCACTCCTTATATTCCCATCACCCTCCCACCCAGCCAGCTGGGATCACCTGAATTAAACTTGCCACCAAGAAGGGTTTTTGGACAATCTCACTTGGGCAGCATTAAGATTTTCCCCAGCAAAATAAATTCCTTTGTGTGGTCCAAAGCTGTGCTCAGAGCAGAAGGCTCAAATGCAGGGTGCACGCACAGAGCTCATGGCTCTGCTGCTCTCCTGCAGCCTGGAAGGTTTTCTGGGAACCCACAGAGGACAGGGGATGTGGGGAACACATCAGCAGTGGCTGAAAGGAGAGGATTAACCTGCAAGGCTGCTCTGGAAATGTGATGGGAAACCACTGACCTCTTCTCCGCCGGCTTCACACCCACTGACAGCGATGCCATGGCCGTCACTGTCTCCGCCTCCTCGTTCTCACACTTCTGGGCCTCCACCAGGGAATATCCCACCGTGGAGGCAAAACGCTGCAGGGAATGCCAGTACTTGCCTGGGGGAGAGGTGACAACAGGGCCATCAGGGCACCATTCCAGCTCCTGCTTTCCCAAACCCGGCCGCTGGCTTGGAACTGCTCAGGAACGCTCATCCGATCCAT
The DNA here is from genome assembly GCF_027579445.1 of Ammospiza nelsoni. Classification (NCBI taxonomy): domain Eukaryota; kingdom Metazoa; phylum Chordata; class Aves; order Passeriformes; family Passerellidae; genus Ammospiza; species Ammospiza nelsoni. The sequence continues at coordinate 2,810,474 of NC_080639.1, forward strand.
ACTCTCACTCATCTGATCCATACTCTCACTTTAAGGGCCTTAGGTGCTCAAAAATTAATTCCCTTTTCCACTTTAAACACCTCAGAAACTTCTAGACCTAAGGACAAATGTGCCTGGAGATGTCTCTCCACCAAAAAATCCAGGAGAGGGGAAGGATGCAGTCCAGGTCTAGATCCACCTGCTGACTGCCACGTACATTCAGTGGCCAAATCCCTGAAGACTAACAAAGTCCAAGATGTGTTTAGAACCATTAAAGTTGGAAAAGACCTCCAAGATCACCAAGTCCAAGCTTCAACCTCCAAAGTATTTTTAATGCCAGCAGTTTGACACCCTTCTGCATGGAGAAGAGCACTGGGAAGGCTCCAGAGGAAAGAACTGCCAAGAATTTCTCCAGGCAAGGTTCACTGCAATGATTTTAAACTGCTTAGCTAAATAAACCTAAAATATCAACAACTGCCAGCAAAATTCATAGAATATCCTTGGAAGGGATCATCCCTTGGGAGAGATAATTGAATCCAACTCCTGGCCCTGCACAGGACATCCCAAGAATCCCAGCCTGTGTCTGAGAGCCTGCTTCACTTCCATGCCTATCTACTCCTAAACAATGGGTGCCACAACACCCAACTTGTGTTATTCAGAGATACTAAATTGCTTTCCAAGAAGTAAGAGCACCCTCTAATGGCAGGACAGTCTGTCCTTTACAGAGATTTTAGAGCTTTTAGGTTTTGTTGGGTTAACAGCCAGACTGGATCCTCCTGAAGGTCTTCTCCTACCTAACCTGTGCTCTGATTCTGTAATTCCCCCCAAGGGCTAAAGCCCTGCTGGGCTTTGTCACTGCACAAGCCCAGCTCAGGGTGCAGTGACCACCAGAAAAGTGGGAAATGGGAGCATGGAGCTGGCAGGATGGTGGGGAAACCCAAGGGGTGTCCCCAGGGACCCGGCTGAGTCGGTGGGGCTGCACTCACTGTGGATCTCGATGACTTTCTCCATGGAATGCACGGCGTTAGCGTTTGCTCTCTGCTGGAAAACCTTCTCTGGAAGAGGGTCAAGCTGGAGAGAGAGAGAGAGGAACACCAGAGGAATGTTACCATTGAATCCCAGAATGGTTCTGGTGGGAAGGGACATTAAAGCCCATCCCACTCCATGCCTGCCATGGGCAGGGACACCTTCCACTAGTCATTCCGCAATGGGAGCATGCCTGTGCCAGCCCAGGGAAAGGCCTGACAAGCACTGCTGGAGGAAAGTTTTAGGATTTATTTGATTTCCTTTAGAAAATCTCAAGAAGAGGAGACACCTCTGCCCTTGCAGGTTCTCCTCTAATGAATGAATTCATGCCAAACCTCCAAGGTGGGCTGTCCAAAACAAGAGATGTCCACTGCTGTTAACTGTGCTGAAAGCAACCCAATCAGGGATGTTCCCCAGCAAAGAACAGCCAGAGTTCAACATTTAAAAATATCCATGGCAAAGTTTAACTTCCCTCAAAGCCAAGAGAAGCTGCAGCCAAGACTGCTCTTATGAGCACATGGTAGCCATTCCATAGGTACTTCACAGGATGCTGCATTCCAGATTCAGTAATTATGGATTGCACTTTTCATTAATTCCCCACTCTAAAAATAGTTCTGCTCCAAACTGGTTTCTGTATGACATTAAGTGAAGTCGAAAGCAACTCCTGGGTAAGTCTTTGAGCAAGAGCTTTCCAAGGCCTCTTGGTTGACACTGAGACAAAGCATGTTACAGATTCTAGAGCTCACTCCTCCTCCTGAAATAACACTCATAAACAGTCTCAGCCTGCAGAAAAGGGAGCAAAAAACCTCTGGGCATAAGGCACCTGGTTGTCATCACCTTCCTGTTTGAAGGGCAGAGGCTGGAGATGCCCACGATGGACTGAGCAGCTCTGCAGAGCAATGGGAGAGGAACGGTGGCTAACTGGTGTGGACTGCCATCAGCAGACGCCAAAATCATGGAATCATGGAATGCTGGGGAGTGAAGGGATCTTAAAATTCATCTCATCCCACCCCTGCCATGGGCAGGGACACCTTCCACTATCCCAGGCTGCTCCAAGTCCCATCCAGCCTGGCCTTGGGCACTGCCAGGGATCCAGGGGCAGCCACAGCTGCTCTGGGCACCCTGTGCCAGGCCTGCCCACCCTCACAGGGAACAATTCCTAATTCCCAATATCCCATCTAACCCTGCCCTCTGGGTTAAAATGGATTAAAACCATTCCCCCTTTTCCTGTCCCATCAGACCCTTGTCTAAAGCTCCTGTCCAGCTCTCTTGGAGCCACTTTAGGCACTGGAACACTTCTCCCAGGAGCCTTCTCCAGGCGGAACAACCCAAACCCTCTCAGCCTGTATCAAGTCTCTCTCTGATTTCCCAGCCCTGATTTCCCCTGAAGCCCTGTGAGCATTGCACAGCAGTGCAGGCCCATTCCCCAGCCCTGACCCCCTCCCCAGGGCAGCAATCAGCTCTGGGTTCACTTCCTGGCAGCTTGGGAAGGAGCTGCTTCCCCGACGCGGGAGTTTTGATCTCGGCCGGTGGACGCCGTGCTCGGGGGACTGGCATTGCTCCCCTCCTTTCCCAGCAGCCCCAGTGGAGCTCCAGCTTGGCTCCCGAGCCAGCCCAGCTCCCTGCAGCCCGGCCTGGCCACAGCTGCCTGTCCATGTGTGTGCAGCAGGCTGCTCTGACACGCTGTAGATCAAACCGCATCAAAGCACCGCGGCACAGAGCTCCCCCCGGCTGCCCTGCCTTCAAAAGGTTCCAGGAAAGACCTGGATAAAAGGAGTGTTTCCTGCTTTCTGATGTGTGCCTAAGCCAGGGAATATTTCCCTATCTGCACAGCCCACCTAGGACAAGTGAGAGCAGGTCTGTGTTTAAGTGTCCTTGTAGCCATGATTAAAACAATCAATGTTTTTTATCTTTAAGGATCAATATTTCCTCTGCTCAATGAAATCACTCAGGCAGCTCACAACATCCAAGGTATCCTGACTGCTGAGCTCTCCCCACAGCCTCACACTCCCAAACACACCCATGGCTTGGGTGAAGCACTTATTTACTGCTTGTGGTTGCAGTCAGCCTCCTGTGATCCTAGGAGCACACTGAGCAGGAGGAGTGACATCCTCCAGGTGTTATTCCCACTGCTTCCCTTTCCAAGTGCAGCCTGCACCCAAAGGTGGCTGGAGCCAGAGGAATTGTCTGTAGAGACCACTTAAAACATATGGGTGTGCAATAAACACCTCACAGAACCCCAGGAAGGTCTGGCTTACAAGGGACCTTAAAGCTCATCCCTGCCATGCGCAGGGACCACCTTTCACTATCCCAAGTTGCTCCAAACCTCATCCAACCTGGCCTTGGACACTTGCAGGGATCCAGGGGCAGCCACAGCTTCTCTATGAAACTTGTGCCAGTGCCCCATCAGTGGAAGTCCCCTGTTTCCATGCTGGTGTGGCAGCTGCCTCCTGAGTTTTCAGCTGTCCCCAGGGCTGAGTGCAGGCTGGAGCCATGCCCTGTGCCCAGAGCCCTCTCAGAGCTGCCTGGCCCAGCACAAGGAGCAGGATGCTCTCTGGACACTGGGATGCTGGATGATGGAAGCAGGTGCTTCTGATGAATCCCAGCTGGTTTATCTCCTCCTCCAGCCTCCCACCTAACGCTGAGTGTGGATTCTCCAAGACAGAACACTTCTCCAACAGGCTGGAGGTCAAACTGCTCCACACCTCAATGCAGATCCAAGCTCCCTCTCCATCTTTCCAGACACCTGATGGTCACTGAACTACAACCCTCCCCAGAAATCAACTCCCACTGGAGACAGACCCACTGGTCCTGCACCTCAGCCCAAAGTAACCACACTCAAAAGCCCTCAAACATGGTTTAAAGCTACTTTAGAGGAGGTTTAAGTTGGATATTGGGGAAAATTCCTTCACTGGAAGCGTGCTCAAGCATTCAGTCAGGCTGCCCAGGGCAGTGGTGGAGTCAACACCCCTGCAAGGATTTCAAAGGTGTGTAGATGTAGTGTTCCTTCCTTCATCCCACTGACACTAAAAGTGGGGGGGGGGGGGGAAGCAGAAAAAATGGAGTATCTAAAATTTTCTCTGTAGGAAAACACCCATAGCTCTTCATAATCCAACATCTCGCTGTATTGAAAAGATGGAGTATCTAAAATTTTCTCGGTAGGAAAATACCCACAGCTCTTCAGAATCCAACATCTTGCTGTATTTCTCTGTCTGGCTCTTATCTTGCAATCACCCCCCTAACCTTTCTGGCCAATTTTTCTGACACAGTCAAGACTTCTCCTACACAGCAACGTGCAGAAAATAGAAAATGTAACTCCTAGGAAAAAATCTTGTCAAGCAAGATGCCCCATGTAGCAGGCACAGTCTGTAGGACTAGAGAGGGGAGCAAAGAGAAGGGAAGACTTGCACACTGAATTCAGAAATTAATTAAAAGCGTTGTTTTTCAAAGAGCACAAAGCAAATTATTTGGAGAAAGAACAAACCCAAAAACCATTCCTAGCTGTTTCACTCATTGCACGACTACAAAGCACAGGTGGTTTTTAAGCACAAAACAAACACCGAGTGTCAGGAGGACACCAAACAACGACAGGAACTTGGCAGCCGGGAGGATGAGGCGCCCAAACCCGAGGGGAGAGTGTGTCTGGGGGTGCCTGTACCTCGTTTCCCAGCAGGGCAGACACGCAGGCCTCCGAGGCGTCGCAGATGGCCGTGAGGTCGTGGCCGCCCTCGAGGGCCAGCACCACGCGGCCCCCGGCCAGCCCCATCAGCTGCTTCGTCAGGTACCCGAAGCCTGCAAGGAGGGAAACAGAGGAAATGCAGCACAAGGGCAAAGGTGGCGGCTGGAATGGGGCTCCTGGCGGAGGATCAAAGAATTAGGGAGAGGAATTACATCATATTAAAAAGCCAGCAGGGATTTGCAAAGGCTCGGCGCGTAACGCGAGCCAGGTTGGGCTTCGGCGCGCGGTTCCAGCTGCGGCTTCCTGGGATGGATCCCTGTGTCCCCCAGCAGCACCAGCCCAGCTGGGAGCATCACCATCCTCCCCTTGCCACCCCTCAGCACCCCAAATTAAAGCCAGCAGCCAGCATTCTCTTTGGGAGCAGGGAAAGGGGCGGATTTCTGCTGGATGCTGCTTTGGGGGAGGGAGGAGGAAGGTGAACGGGCCCAGTTTGGGTCGGGATAGCAGCAGTGCAGTACAGCCCCAGAGAGATTTAGGTTTGACATCTCGTTCTCAGCAGACAGCTCTTCCCGTCCATAATATGCTATAAAAATTCCAGGGGCACCCGGCACTTTGATCAGATGACACACAATACATTTCTGCCCCCTTTAAACAAAACAGAACCAAGCGGCGAGGATTTAAAAAACGTGTCCTCAAAGCAACCTTCCCCCTCCAGGAGAAAAAAAAAAAAAAAATCAAAAAATCAAAAAGCCAAACAAAGGAGAAGCCAGGGAATTTCTACCCTCCATCCCCACTGCCTGCTTTCTGCTTTGGAGCGAACCCCTTTGCAAATTAACAAATTAACAGGCAGAGAAAAGCATCCACTGCTGAGCCCACAACTGGTTTTGTGAGAGGAGCAGAGCATGGCAAATTCAACCAGCACGTAAACAAGATCTTTCCTTTCCAAAGTGTTTCTGGATATCTCAAGGAACTTGCCTCTTGTAAACCTATTTCACTTTATTCTTATATAAAGTTTACAGGTTCAGCTCCCTTACGAGGTTTTAAAGTTCACTGTAGAGAACAATTTTCCTGGCTGGAACAAACTCTTAAAAATAATAGTAAAAGCCTTTTTGCAAGAAAAACTGTCCTCTGGATAAATGTGAAGGAAACAGTGCCAGGTAAACTCCACATAACCTGGAGGGGGGGAGTTATTTCCGTGCATCTCCCAAAAACATCCCAGACCCAAAGCAAAAAGGAGGGCTTGTGGGTGTCTGTAATTAATTCAAAGGTGGAGAGCAAAAACATTCAGCCCAAAGTTTTAATAAGGTGTCCTGGAGGAAGAAATGGATTTCTTGGTAGCAATGAGAGTGTTTACAGCTGGTATGGACTTTTTCTGCAATTTTATATTAATGCCAGCATAACTCTCTAATTCAGCAGAGATGTGACTACAAATAAATTACACAATATTACAAACTGAATATTTTAAAGTTGAAATATGCAATGTTTCAAAAAAACCCCAACAAAATTAAGGCTTCAGCCAGGCTAAAATATGCATTATAAAAAGATAAATGCCATGAAAATTCAAAGGAGAAGGATGGAAGTTTTGCCTTTGAAACGAAAGATCTGAAATAGACCCCACAAAGTAAAATCTGGGAATACTGTCCTTCAATCCACAGGACAGCAGCAGAAGCAAAGCCCCCACTTACATTTTGCTGACAGGTTATATCCTCCCAGGGGTGTGGGGTGCCCTTCCACAGCATCGAAACCAGATGACACCAGCACAACATCTGGGGCAAACTCGTTGGCAATGGGCATCACCACTGTCCTGCAACACAGAAAATCCACAGCACACACGTCAGGGGGGCTCCTCAGCAAGGCAGGGGCGCTTCAACCCTCTCATCAAACCCTGAGAGCCAGGCTGGAAGAACTCCTTGCACTCCCTGGGATTTCCTCCACCTCGTGTTTTGAGCAGGGAAACGAGCTGTCACCCCTTGTGGTTCCCATCCTTGGGATCACATCCTGATTTACATCCATGGCAATAAGGGTAAAATAAGAGGGCATCTGGCACAGGCTGCAAAACTACCTGGGAAACCTCACCCCAAGGCATTTTCTCCAAGTCCTCCCTCAAAACATTTCATCTAAGCTTTGCCAAGTGATTCCTTCCTCACTTGCTGCACTTCCCATTTCCCACAGCAAAAGGCTGGAGTGTCCCATGGGGCAGAACAGCTTTAGAATGCAAATATCCCACCCAAATCCACCTCTCCCACTGCCACTTCCCCGTCCTCTGATGTTTTGTTCACTAAAAAATGGATGGCATTGTTCAGCATCCCCATCCTGCTGATTGCTGAAGTTGTATTTAAATGAAACAAGGGGTCTGTTCCTGTGGTTTCTCACCGAAACACCTTTTCTCCCTCTGCTTTCTCTCTCTCCAAACTCCACAATTTCTCCTCAAAACCTACAGGAGGTTGCAAACATCCCATCCCCATATCAAGACACACTTCCCAAATGATGTTTTTTCCATTGTAACTGCACCTACTGAATTCTGGATGTGTCCCTAGGGCAACCTGACCTGTAATTTTCCCATTTTCCCATCCTAGGAACAGCCACCAGCCAGGATAACTTTCTGGAGCAGGAACTGAGGTTATTTTACCCACATCCCAAAGTGTGGACCTGTAAATCTTGGCACACACGAGAACCTCACACTTTATTGAGTCGAGTCTTTATGTGATGCTCTAAAAACAGAGCCCAGGGGGGCTGTTCCATGCTGAGATGGCTCAAGTGCTATCAGAACACTCATAAAAGCTCCCAGCTTTTTGCCACAAGGATATTAAACAGCCAGGAGACATCTGCCAGAGTCAGCAGCTCGTGACATCCAGCTGAGCTTGTGAATGATGTAGAATGGGGCATCAGCCTCTGCCAGGCACTGAGCAAACCCACCCCCAGCCTCCACTGCCACCAGGGAGCAGGAACAGGCACACAGACACCAAAAAAAAAACTCCCCACACACCTCCTAGCTTTATTCTTTCCCAGCTATTTGCCACAGCAACCCCAGAGGCTCCTGCAGCATTGCTGATCTCTGTGCACAGACACAGAGACCTCTGTGAGAACAAAGGGGTTTCATTTTCCCTTAAAACACACAGAATCCCAAAAAGGAATTTGAATTTTCTCCTCTGAGGATGTGATTGCCCCTCTCCATTTTGTCCTTCTGTGAGGAAGACAAGAGCACAGCTCTGGCTGGTGAGTTTACAGTTTGGTGGAACCCACAGAAATTTTCAGGAGAAACCACCACTCTGACCAAGACCTGAAGCAGCAATTCCAGAGCAAGTGCAGCAGCCAAGGGTTTATTTTCCATGAGCTTTTTCATTCCTAACCCAAGGAAAACTGCTCAAAGAATCAGATTTATTTCCCCTCTCCCCTAGTTATGATGCTGTGGGAGCTGCTGGGATCTCAGTGGAAGTGTGGGATCACCAGAGCCAGCCCAAAGCTGCACCCCAAAAGGCTGGGGATGCTCCATCCCCCTCCAGGGGAAACAAGGATTAAACTGGAAACAACCCCGTGGCTTTGCCCTGCTGATGAGACTCTAAAAAAGCCAGAAATTTGAATTATTACCTAGGAGATAAGCAGTTCTGCCTGGATTAGGGTCTTTTAAGGAATGGCTGAGGTGGCTGTAAAGTTATTCACTGAGGAATGAATATTCCTGACACTGAATATTCATTCAATCCATGTAGAATTTAAAAAAGAAAAAAGGAAACTGAAATTTCCCTAGTTTCAGAAGCTTGTTTTTGCTTGCTTAAAATAAATCAAATCTTTTTATTTGCCTGGTTACAGCTGAGCTGAACAGATCTACATGAGAGCAAACTCATGGCTGCAACCAGCAAAGCCTCCTCATTGTGTTCTGCAATTGCTTGGGAGAGAGGCAAAAAAATAAATGTAATTTTAGATCTATTTTCCAGAAGGCTGAATGAACAATTTTAGCCTGGCATTAGCCAATTCCCCAGTTAAATGCCTAATAAATGACAGGTAAATGAAACAATCCTACAGAGGATTATTTTGGGCTTTAAATGCTCAGTTGCAGTGAGTAAATTGGTGAAACTTAGAAAGCTGAACACTTTTTTAGAGACTTTTTCCCATTCTTGGCCACATCTATGTTTAATATACATTTTTATATGTGCTATGTATAAATTTATATCTGTTAAGTGTATATATTTATATTATGCATATATTTACCTATTGATATATTTTATATTTCATATATATCATGTGTAAATTTCTACATATGGTTTTATACATGTAATATATTTTATATATATAAACTAAAAATGTTATCCACTGCTCCTCAGGCTAACCAGCTTCCTGAAAATTCCAGTCTTTGCTTCTGCATGGTCATTTACTGTGTCCAAAGGGATTAGGAATTTGGGGATGAAATCAGCATGGGGAAAGCATGAAATTGAAAATACAGCAACCACCGTTCCAGGCAAAACAGCATCATCTCTTCCTCCTCATCCTCTTCCTCGCTCCTCAAATGGTTTATGGATCGAGGGAAAAACCCAAATGCCCCTAAAATTGGTTTCTGAACTTGTTTAATGCTTTTTGAAGGCAGCAGGAGGAGGGGGAAGCACAGCCCTGGCTTGTTCCTTCTGGCTGAGGTGTTTGAAATAAAGTCAAATGTGGAATCGAGCTGGACGTGGAATTATGGCTGGAATTATTATGGTGGAATTACTGGGACAGGGGAAGGAATTCTCAGACACAACACAACTGCTGGCATCACCAGGAAAACTTCCTTGCAGTAAATTCAGAGGGAAACTCCTGCAGATGAAACATTTTTAATTTCACTAATTGCTGTTGCCGTGTCACAAAGAACCAGCCGAAGCCTTCCCATTTTTCCTGCAGGTCTCTTAGCTGGGTTTGCACCTGGATCAGGAGGATTGAGAGAGGCAAACAGGATTTCAGCTGATGTAAAATGTAAGGGAACAACAAATCCTGGTCCAAAAAACCCCTCTGAATTTTACAACTTGTTTGTTTCTGTAACTACGGAACAGCAGCGGAGGCAGTGGGAACATTCTGGGAGTTCAGGATTTTGGGAAGGACGTGCCCTGCATTGTTCCTGCATTGTTCCCTGCATTAAAATGACCCCATTTCTGCCTGATCTGTGCAATCTGGGGCTGCCCACACGCTCAGGGGTGAGCTCAGACACGGGATGTGGAGCTGGCTCTGGCACAGCCGCAGCTAGCACAGGGTGCAGGAGCTCCAGGTTCCCAAAAATCTCCCCAGATCCCTTCTGAGCACCACTACCCTCCTAAAAACAGCACCCCAACCTGGAGCTGGGGCAGGCAGTGATTTCAGCCCCAGGTTAGAAGGCAACAAATGACAAAGTGCAGGGGAAAGCTGATTTTTAACTCTTTTTCTCACTTCTGATACGTCTCGATGGCATTAAGGACCATCCAGAGGTCACCCCAAAACTAATAATTTAATAATATTTGGAGAGAGGATGAAAATCACTGATGTGAGTTCCCATCTCTTTCTTGCATGGAGCAAACCCACTCTGAAACAGGTTTTCAGTTTGGGGATGAGTGGTTTCACTGGGATTTATTTATTCCCTCATTTCTCTCATTCAGAAAGACAATTATCTCAGTTATTTTCATTTCTCAAACTCACACACACTGGCTTTTCCTAAAACACAACAACAAAAAAAAATGAGGAGCATGTTGCTTATTTAAATCTGCTCCTTCTACACAGAAAAATTACTTTTTTTCCCTAGAAACAGACAGGCACGTGAAGAGTTAAGCCTTAAAAAAAAAAAGAAAAAAAAAGAAAAAGTCTATCAGTATCTTTGCCTAGCTCAAAGGATTTCCACTGATTCCTCTCCAGACTTCAAAGCCTCACAGTTTGGCATTTGGACTGGTTTGAATTAAAGCTCAGCTCTCCACTGTGAGTTTCCAAGTTCATGGTGAAAATGCCTCCTGCTTCTGGAGTTCATTATGGCCAATTTTCTTATCTTTTCTTCATCTTCGGTTTGATCCCCAGCAAATGCAACGTGGCATTCGACAGGGTGGAATAACAAGGTGCTGCCTTGAAGGCATGTATTGTCTCAAGGGGCTAAAGCAAGAAAAGAAGGGGGAAAAAATAGGATATATGACCCATTCCCTTCACTTTCCAACTCTCAGGGGACTATAAATTGCAAACTTCAAAGCGTTATTTTACATTAAAATCAATAGAAAGATTCAGGGGGTGGGTGGGGGGGGAAAAATGTTTTTCAAAGGAGCTGGTTAAGATTTAAAAAGGTCACTTGATAATGTACTATCATGGCCAAACTTGGCATAGGATGAAAAAAATGCTTCTTGTTTAACTTATGGTTAAACTGAAGGTGTGCAGGCTCTGGGAGGAGCATCCCCCAAAACTCCCCAAAATCAGGGCTGTGACCCACTCCAAAGGATGTTCCCTAAATAGCTGCAGTGTCCAGGCAAGCAGACCCCAGGAATGGCTGGCAAAGGCCTCACTGTGCAGCCCTGAGCCTTTTCCAGGAGCCTGGACACTCAATTAATATTTACTGTCCCCAGCTCCAGGTGCTCTGGCTAACCAAGAGATCCATCCTGGGATAGCCAGGCTTCCACTCTGGAGCAATGTGCTGCCTCTCTGAGCCAGGAGTGACACAAATGGCAGGGATTTGGTGTCATTTTAAATTGTGGGCGTTCTCTCAGGGCTTCATGATGGCAGAATGAAGAGGGGGAAAAGGCGCTTTTTGCTCAGCCTAAGGGGATATAACAGGGAAGAGCAGAAAATAATGTTCCTGGATTTAAAGCTGTTCCATAAAGGTGATATGCCACAAAATTCACACCCTGTCTTCTGGTAAGTGTGTGTCTGCATGAATTTAGGCATCAAAGGTGTGAGGACAGAAAAGTTTCAGGTTGTTAAAGGAGAGGGAAAGTGGACCCATGGCATAGGGGAGTGTCCAAGAAAAATCATGGAATGGTTTGGGTGGGAAGGAGACTTAAAGCCCATCCAGTGCCACTCCTGCCACGGGCAGGGACACCTTCCACTGTCCCAGGCTGCTCCAAGCCCCAATGTCCAACCTGGCCTGGGACACTTCCAGGGATCCAGCTTCTCTGGGCACCTGTGCCAGGGCCTCTCTGGGATGAATAATACCAAAATTTTAAACCTTATCAAAAATCAAAATCACAGAGGATGGCACAAGGAGAAACAAACCCAGCTGAGGTGAAAAACACATTTGTGAGTGGGAAAACAGTAGTACCTGAAGGCAGTTAAATATTCCGTGTCTCCCATGGGCGGATCCAGGCCACCAGTAAATGCCATGTTAACATTGAAACCAACTCCTGCTCCTGTGCCAACCTGCAAAAGGGAAAAGGGACTCTCAATTAGCAAATTCTGGCAACACTTCTTTGCTCTTTTGATGTTCTCCCAGTGGAATTTGGATCTGGATCCAGTAGTGAGGTCGATTAGTGCCTGCTCCCTGAAACAAGAAGGAAAATAAAGTTCCTCCATGCTCAGATATTAATGGGAGCTGAGGACTGGTGGCGCCTGACTGCTGCTCACCCAAAAAAACCACCCCAACATCAACTGCACCTTCTTGATTTTTCTGCAGCAGAGTGTGCTGCATGTATTCCCTTTCCATAATTCATTTTAAGCTTGATTCAGGAGCGTGTTTTGTATTTCACTACAGTTGCAACTGGGGAAATGTGTATTTTAATCAGAGTGAGCTCCCCCTCTGCTGGAGAAAAACAGGATTCACAGAGAAGGGATTTTGGCTGCTTGAGGGACACGTGGGTGGGAGATGTAAATACATCCCTCTCCTTGCTTGTACTGCAAATGTCCCCATCTGCCCTGCCTGCAACTACCTGAGAGAGAGAAAATCTGGAAAATAAACCAGGCTTTTCCAGCTTTTTTTTTTTTTTTTGGCAAGAAGGTCTTTGCATATGAAAAAAAAAAAGAATTAATAAGTGAAAATCAATGTGTTGCACAGCTGGATAAAACTGCATGGCTTTTATTGCACATTATTCCTCATAGTGGTGCAAATATTTTTGCTAGAAAAACACAGGGGTGGGTGTTCATCTACCCACAGTGGGTTATTTATCCGTCATTGGCTTAAATCAAACTTGCTTTGTATCCTTTATTTTATTTGGTCTAAAATGACACATCTGAAAATGACTCCTTTTGTAAAGCAGATTGCTAAAAAGCAGGAATTAAGCCCTGATACAAAGGGATGCTGTTGATTCACTACAACAGTCAGCAGCATCACGTCACATTGAAGTTTCTTTACAGGTTGAAATGGAAACACTGATGTTTTCTCAAGCAGAAAATGTAAAACTGACAGGGGAAGAAGTTTTCAGATGTCACCTGGAGCACTATAAGTATTCAAAAAAAATTTCCCTTTGCTAAATCCCTCTGAAGGACCATATTTCCTGCCAGCCCAGAGGGAAAGGAAGGATGGATCCATCCAGAGCTCAGCTCTCAGCTCCACTGGCCCAGCCCTCCTGCTGCAGGCTCTGAGGACACCACCAGGAAAGGGGGATTCGCTCCAGCAGCATCGAGGCTGGGCCTCAAACCCCACAAATCTGGGGTGCAGGTGCAGCCTTGGTGGTTGGTGGTGAGCAATGCCTGGGCAGGGCCAGGAGAAAGAAGGGGAGGTGGAAAAGGGGAGATGGAGAAGGGGAGATAGATGGAGAAGGGGAGAGGGAGAAGGAGAAGGAGAGGTGAAGAAGGGCAGGTGGAGAAGAAGAGGTGGAGAAGGGGAAATGGAGGAGGAGAGGTGCAGGGGAGGTGCAGAAGGAGAGGTGCAGAAGAAGAGGTGTAGAAGGGGAGAAGGAGAAGGAGAAGGAGAAGGAGAAGGGGAGAAGGAGAAGGGGAGAAGGAGAAGAGGAGGTGGAGAAGAGGAGGTGGAGAAGGGGAGGTGGAGAAGAGGAGATAGACGGAGAAGGGGAGATGATAGATAGAGAAGGGGAGATAGATGGAGAAGGGGAGATAGATGGAGAAGGGGAGATAGATGGAGAAGGGGAGATGATAGATAGAGAAGGGGAGATAGATGGAGAAGGGGAGATAGATGGAGAAGGGGAGATGATAGATAGAGAAGGGGAGATAGATGGAGAAGGGGAGATAGATGGAGAAGGGGAGATGATAGATAGAGAAGGGGAGATAGATGGAGAAGGGGAGATGGAGAGGTTCCACGGCTGCGCCAGGAAAACCGAGTGTGGGCGGTGCAGCCATGGACAATCTGTTTCTTCAGCATCTAAGAAACAACTTTGGCTGAGGAAGGAGAAATGCTGCACAGGACAGGGAGTGCTGGGACAGCTGGCAGAGGGCTCCTCTGGAGCAGGCTGTCCCCAAAGGGCTGGGGAGCTAAACTGCAGTGACTCCTTGGCTGCAGTCCCACCAGCTCCGGCCAGGACACCAGGCTGTTGGATCACAGGGACCTGGTGTGTCCTGGGATGGGAACACAAAACCCTGAGGAGCTCTGGAGGTGGCAGGAGCTCCTGTGAGTGCCAGGGCTCTGGGATCCATGTGCTCACCTCATCTGGAGCACCGCTGCCTGGGAAGAAGTTGCCGTCGTCGTAGCGATGGAGTGAGATATAGAGCACGTTGGGGTCGTTGTAGAAGGCCTGCTGGGTACCATTCCCGTGGTGGACATCCTGCAGGGACAGGGAGGTTAGTCCCTCACTAAAAACATGGATTAAAGGCATCAGTTTGGGATTTGGAGGGGTTTTCTTTGCTGTTGAGCTTTGTTTTCTCCAGCCTGGCTGAAGCAGTTTGTGGGGAATGGGAATAACCTGCTGGGCACACCTAGTTTGAGATTACTCTCCTTGTTTAATACATGGGATAAACACAACCCCAAATGTCTATCAAATTGATGGAAAGAACTGGATTAACACCAATTTTGGCAGATGGAGATACTGGGATATTTGTTGCCCTATATCTTTGGGGTGAGTACTGATACAAATAAATTTCTGTTTAATCCAAGTTAAACAACACAACCCATGAGAGCTCCCCTATTGAGCTGCTGTGGGGTGCACAAACACAGCCTGTGACAGGACAGCTATTTCAAATGCCCCTCTCTGACATGAAGAACAGGTGGGAAGTGAGGAAATAAACATCCATCCACTAAGTCCAAAAGATAAATAAATGCCTTTTAACTTGTGGGTTTAACCTGTGGCAACAGAACCAAAACTTTTGGCTGATCCCCAGTCACTCCAATACCTTCCCAGCCACATAAAATCTATAAAGAAATAAAAATCTATACATTGCCTAAGCAGAATTCCAAATCAGCCCTTTCTCTTTATTTGAAAATTCTGGTCCCTTGAAGAATTTTTTCTCTGATTAGAACAATTTTATTCAATTAAACCCCTGAATTTTGGCTTGCAAACAACAGGCAAGAAGTTTTTCACTGACAGAGCTTGCTCTTGCAAGAAGAAACCACCCAGAATAATTTCCACCTGTTAAAGCGAATTAATAATAGTAATTTCCACCCTCCTAAAGGGAAAGAAGGGGCAATTACTCACCCAGTCCACGATGAGGATTTTGCTCACGTTGAGCCTTTGCTGGAGCAGCTTGGCTGCGATTGCCACGGAGTTAAAATAGCAGAAACCCCTGGAGAGGGGAGACAAGAGGAAAAGAGAGGTGTTAATGACAGCTTCCCATGGTCCCACTGCACCCATCACCTAGACAGAACACAGGGGGCAGGAGTTCCTTCTGCTCTCACTCTCCTTTCCTCTCTGGAAACATGGAAAGGCTTGTGCTGGGAGGGACCTTGAAGGTCATCTCGTTCCATGGGCAGGGACACCTTCCACTAGATCTGTTTGCCATTGGAAGTGCTGGATTCCAGCAGCAGGCTCTAGGGAAACAGGGAATGTCCCACACTTGCCTGAACCCACTGCTGATCCTTGCTAGGAAACACTAATCAGGCTCTTACCCTGCTCCACAGAACGTGGGGAGCTCTGAACACCACACATCTCATCTAGCAACAAACAGAAATCCCACAGTGATAACCTGACAGAATTCCTCTGGAATTGCCAGCTGTGGATCCCCCACCAAAGGAGCCCTGGCTGCAGTCAGTGAAGCCCATACTCACATGGGTGTGCTCTCCTCCGCGTGGTGACCCGGGGGCCGGACAACAGCAAACCCATTCTGCACACAAAAACAGGGAAGGGAAAAGGTCAGAGGGACAAGGATGCACACAAGGGGTGCAGCCAGAGGCTTTAATCCTGCTTGGGAACTCTGGAGTTGCTCTTGATGGATTCCTCACAAGGTGATAGCAACGGACGATGCTTTCCCTCATTGAGGAGAGGGAAAAGGTCCTGTAGCTGCTGCTCAGAGCCCTGAGCAGAGCATGCCCAGAGCACGGCTGAGGGCTGTTCCCAAACCTTCAGGGCTATTCCCAAGCCTTCAGGGCTGTTCCCAAACCTTCAGGGCTGTTCCCTCACCTTCAGCTCTCCCGTGGCCACTTTGAACACCAGCTCAATGACACAGCCCACGGCCAGGCGAGCGGCGCCCGACGAGTGCACCTCGTTCCAAATGGTGTCACTGTCCACCTGAGGGGACACACAGGAGACAGGTTAGGAGCAAGGAGGGCAGCCAGGCAGCAGGAGACCCCTGTCTTATAAAGACATCACTCACATGGGGGGATAGGACAAGGGGAATGGATTTAACTGAAAGGGGTTTCTTTCAGATACTGGGAAGGAATTGTCCCCTGGGAGGGCATTGAGGTGCCCAGAGAAGCTGGAACTGCATCTGGATCCCTGGAATTGTCCAATGCCAGGCTGGAGCAACCTGGGCTAGTGGAAGGTGACCCTGCCTGTGGCAGGGGATGGACTGGAATGGTCTTTAAGGTCCTTTCCTACCCAAACCATTCCATGATTCTGTAACTCTGTGACCACGGAATCAGCATTTCTCTTTAACTGCTGCTCATCCAAGATGAAATAAAAAGGTCTATTAAATGATTCAATGATTCTTTAAAATAAATTAAAAATCCACAATAAAGAGGGATGTTCAGTGTTGGGCATTTAAAAGAAGAGTGCCCAGGAGTGACAGCACTTCCCTGAGGAGCTCACCTACCCTAACAGACCTTCAGCATCCTGTGCTGACCACACAGATTTCTTCAACCCTAAATATTCCACAGAATCACCCCCCTGAAAATGTGGGAACAGGCCACAGGCAAGGCAAGGCACCCTGCAGGCATGCTCATTGCTGTTATTCCAGACTGTGTCACCAGATGAAAGGGACATTCCTCACCAGGAAGGGAAGGACCCCCAGCCATTTTTCACATATTACTCTACCCTGAGTGTATCTATGGAAACAATGGCAAAAAGCAGAGATGGGAAGAAAGGGATCATTTGCCGTGCCTGGCTCACTGAGCAGTCAGGAGACACAAGTGGCCCCACAGAGGACTGATCCACCTCCTTCCCAGCCATGCTGAAGCTGCCATTGGAAGTGATTCCAGCTCTGTGATCATGGATGCTTTCTGGTAGCATCCACCCCAAGGATGCTCTGGAAGCCACAATATAAACTAGGAAAGCACTTGGAGAACACCAAAAAGCCTCTGGGGAATGCCGCTGCATTGTGGGAGAGACCTGCAGTGACTATTTGTGGCCTGCACCCCTGTAAATTTGCGCAGTAAGATGGGAACAGCAGCAGGATAAAGTCTGAATTACACAGGGCAGCTCCAGGAATCCTGGATCAGTACTGCACACATGCAGAAGAAACCTAACCCATTTTTCTTGGTCTTTGGAAGAAAACGCCTCAGGACACCAGCAGGAAAGAGCTTCCCTTCCTGCCTGGACACAGCAAGTTCAGGGCTCCTTCCATGGGCCCTCTTCATTCCCTGTGAGGCACCAGAGGAATGGAAATACAAAATACCCAAATTCACCTGTCCTAAGGGGCCCACAGACCCTCAGATGGCTGCTGGGGCCAGCTTTTCCCACAAAAAAGACAGGATACAGGATTCTTCAGTGCCAGAGCCAAGCATTGCCACAAACCAGGCTCCCGCCAGGAGCATTCCAGGAAGAATGTCCAAAGTGAAACCCAAAGAGTTTTTCCTTCCTCATAATAAAAATTACTATTTCCTTACAATTATTTCCTTCCTTTAAGGAAAACCCAAGGTCTTTTTATTAATATCCATGATGAGGCTCCCACTCACACTGTGAATTCCTCCTACTCACACTGTAAACTTTCCTATTCACTAATGTGCAGCTATCTCAGAATTAAATGAGCACCTCACAAAAGAGTTCATTATCCTACTGAATAAAAATGCACTGAAATTATTCTATTGAATAAAAATACAATAAAATTCTACTGAAAAAATCCACAGGTAAGAAATCAAGCACCAGGACAGGTTGACACAGGTGGTACCAGACCTCCAGACCCTGCAAAATGAAGGAACTCTGCTCTTCCCTCACAGAGGAAGACACCCCACTGTGTCTCCTCCTGCTCTCAATTAAATAATTCTCACATTCTCTTCCTCTGACTCCCTAATTAGTTCCTCCTCATTTCCATTCCACTGAAGTCCTTTCCCTGCTCTCTGCTCTGCAAGAACTTACTTTGCTTGCACAGTTCCAATTGTTGATATGCTCTAATCAAAGCCCTTGAAAAACCCAAAAATAGAATCAACTACTCTGGAGAAGATCAACAACACAAACACCTCTGGAGTTTTTAGAACACGTGCAGAGAAATGATGCAGGTCTTCAGATATTTTTAGAATGTGCGCAGCAAAACGCTACACAGGAAAGAAAACAAATTTATCAGCTCTCCTTAAATCAAGCCTTTGAGTGTTTTGAAGAATCTGGATGCAAGTGTGCTGGGATGATCTTGCAGATTTTCCAAGTTTAAACTCCTTTCTCCCAAAGTAAGAGCCTAAATGAGAGATGTGGGACTCCAGGCATCTCTCCAAAATGCAGTTTATTCCATCCACGATGTCACAGCAGCCCAGGGTTGTGGGTGACAGAGCTGTTCCTACAGCTGTCAGCTCCAGCTGCAGGCAGGCCTGGAGACCCTTTGGTTTTGGTTACAATGCATTATATACTTTTCTTTGCTGAGCATCTTCATACAGTAGAACCAATCCATACCTTAACTATTATCTATAGCCCATCATAACTACTGTAATTACCATATTCCTGTTACTGTTCTCCAATCACTAAAAGTCAGTGCGTTACAGTTTAAGCTAGAAGTTGTTTTTCAGTTTTCTTGCAGTGGAAAATTCTGAGACATTTTTCTATTTGCCACATTTGCTGACTTGTTTGCCTGTGCTATCTTTCTGCTTGGTAAAAACATCTTCTTGTTTGGGGTGGGTTTATCCTTTGCTCTAAGCCATAAAAACCCCTTCTAACTAACACACCCTTTGCCTCCTTGGTTACTCAGTGAGACTGGCTCAGCAATTCTTTTATATCAAAACTTGCTTCTATCTTATTCTTTCTTCAGATTTTACATTCAAAAATCTATCTGCTAAGCATACATATCTGTGAGACTTCCTTGTCAAACTTTCATCTTTCCCAACATCCCAAAAGCTTCCTCTAATCATCCTGGATTAGGAAAGGCCATGGTGAGTGGCAAACAGGGTGTGAGCTGCAGAGGAGCAAAGCTGAGCACAATTCCCAAGTGATCAGCAGAAATAAATGAGTGATGTTTCACTCAGAGCTCACAGCTGTTGATTTCAGAGCTTCTGTGCTTTCTTTCTGCCTCTCCTGCTAGGACCAGAAGGCTGCAGAAGGGAGGAGGCTTGTCAGCCATGGGATAAACCAACAAGGAAAAAGAGTTTCCAAGCACCTGGGAACAAATTTACTCTTTTCTCTCTTTGACTTCAATTCACCAAGACTGAGTTTTTAATTAAAAGAGAGGGTCTGAAAGTTGTTATGAGATGAAGGGATTTGCTCTGAACTGTTTCCTTGCTGCTGCACTCCCAGAGCTCCCAGGGATGCACAGGATGGGATTGTTGGGGTGTCTGTGCAGGGACAAGGGTTGGGTCAATGATCCTTGTGGGCGCTTTCAGCTCTGGATATTCTCTGATTCACTCTCTTCCCTGTCCCTCATTCCACTCGTTGTTGAGGAGAACTCATGGCTGCCCAAGTTTCATCTTCTATCCTGAGGTAAAACAGCTCTCCAGGGGTTTCTCCCCCCCAAAACTGCCCTGCATCCCCCTCCAGACCCATCCTTCCTTTTCATCTACACAACATCCCCAAAGGAAGAGAGCCACACTTGACTGCTTGCAGGAGAAGAGCCTGGTTTCAAAGCTTTCCAGCCCATAATTTCACACAACACCCTCAGCTCCTGAATTCCAATCATCAGCCATCATTCTGCTTTATCCTGCTCCAGTATAAATCCAAAGGAGGACCTGTCCCACATCATTCTACTGATTTTTAATTTTCTTTTCTTTTCCTTTTGACTTGATGACATCATGTTTGCCCTCTGAAAAAATATCTGGCAAACAGTGGGGAATGGCTTCCCACTGAGAGAGGGCAGGGTGAGGAAGGATATTGGGAAGGAATTGTTCCCTGGCACAGTTTTTGCTGATAGGATTGCTCAAACACTGCACCAGAGTCAGCAAATATTCGATATTAAGGGTCTGTGGAGACAACCAAGCAGCATCTTTATTGGGAGCATATCAGGAATACCAGCACCGAGGCGTTTCCTGCCCTGATTTGGGATTTAATGCAAGACTGCTGGGCCCGTGCTGGGCTCAGACACTGTCTCTACTTGTTACCATTCAGTCTTCATTTGCAAATGATAATTTTTTTTTTGCTTTGAATGGCATGCCTGACTGCAGGGCAGAGTAAATCCAAACCTTTTAAGCTCTGGCCAAAAATTTGCCATGAATTAGGCGACTGCAGCATATTTACAATACAAAATAAAATATCTCCACGAGTGGCGGTACGAATAAACGACGATTATTCTTTTTTTTTTTTTTTTTTCTGACGGGATAATTTTCAAAGCAGCGATTTTGCAAAGACTCAGGAAGAAAACAATTTTGTTTCATTTCCATAACAGAATCCAGACCTTGAAAATTCAACTTCATGAGCTACAATTATGCAGCAGAACTACCACTGTGAATTTTCAAACACAATGCCTTTTATTGTCTCTTCTCATTCTTTTCCCCTTCCTGTTCTCCACGATTTTCTGTCCTGTCACCCTCCACAGAAACTCTGGAGCAGAAAGTCTGACTTGAAAGGGAAACTTTTAAGCTTTCGGGCTTCAAAGGAAAACAAGAAAACCTTCAAAACAAGGTATTTGGGGTTTGGGATTTTTTCAGCTTTATGGGAACAAACAACAGCAAAAAGCCTGATTATATGGAAATTTGACAGCTGAAAAATAACACTCAGCTTTTCCACGAGGGATGGAGGGGCATCTTAGTCACCTCCTGGAGAATCCACGTGGATTATCCTGGAGCTGGAGAATAAAAGATGCCAAATGCTGTTTCATTCCAGGGCAGAGAAACAGCAAACTTGCTATTCACAGGAAAAAAAAACTGTACATTCCCAAATATTGTCCTGTTCCATGGCCACGTTTCCCACCTGCTCTGGAGCCCCGAGACTGAGGATGGAGCAGCTCCACAGCACCAGCACATCCTGCTTTCCACAGGACAAAAAACCACTTTGGGATGCAAGGGCTGCTCCCAAACACAGCAACCCCTTCACCAGTGAACATCCCAGGCTGGGAAATGAGGTTCTTCCTCCTGAGTGTCCCTCACAGAGAGCTCGGGCTCTCCGCGGCAGCCCCGAAGCGCTGCGGCTGCTTCTGAAGAAAGGCACGTGAGGCCGTGGCAGCCCCTGCTCAGGGGCAGCATCTGGCTGCAATTACCCACCCTGGAATGCAGAGCAGCAATTTTTGGTGCTGAGGGGAGCAGTGGGGAGAACAAACAGGACATTATTTACACATTAAAGGGAGGTACTCACCCCGACACCACCGCAAGGCAGCCTGACAAACATCGACGTGAGGGAACCTGGGGGGGGACAAGAAACCTGTGAGGCACAAAGGTCACCATGCTCTGGGGCCAACTTTGTGGCAATTCTGCAATCTTTCCAAGCACAGAGACACACACATTTCTTCCTGGGGGTTTTCTTCCCGTTTTCACCCAGCCCTGTTACAACACACACACACCATGTACACACTTAGGCTCCTGTAAAAGCTGTCTATAAATCATTCAGTTTTAAGCAAGGTGGGTGTTGTCTGATGTTTTGAGACTATACACGAGGAAGATGCCACCAACAATCACTCAGTGTGTCTTCTCAGATGTGCACTTTAACCCTTTCCCACTGAGGGAGGACAGGAAATCATAAAACCACCCCAATTGTCACTCACACCCCAATTGTCACTCATCTGCAGTTACTAGATGACTTTGGAGAGCATGGGCTTCATGAAAGAGGAAGACAGAAAAATAAACCAGTGGCAAGCAAAGAAAAAAACATGTGTTTTGACTGAAATATCAAAACCAACAAGGAGAATGTGAGAAAAATTGAGAAAACCATCTGCAGGGCTAATTTTGAATCTGCAGGAAAAGTAACATCGCTCTCTGGGCTCGCGTGTGAATAAATTCTGTGGGGCCCTGAGCAAC
The DNA here is from genome assembly GCF_027579445.1 of Ammospiza nelsoni. Classification (NCBI taxonomy): domain Eukaryota; kingdom Metazoa; phylum Chordata; class Aves; order Passeriformes; family Passerellidae; genus Ammospiza; species Ammospiza nelsoni. The sequence goes on from NC_080639.1 coordinate 2,832,682, forward strand.
CTGGTCTGGTGCAAGGCGTTCCTGCCCATGGCAGGGGGTGGAATGGGATGGGCTTCAAGGTCCATACCCACTCAAACCATTTGGGATTCTGTTCCTGAGAGAGGAGTTCATGCATCTGGACTCATCTGAGCTCCAAGTGAGATGCCCTCCTTGATTAGATCCACATGGAAGTTCTTAGATCATCCTGCCTCCTGTCACATCTCTCACTGCTAATCCACCCATTATTTCCCTATTTGTCTTCTTGACAACAATTTAGGATTGCTCCCCACAAATTAAAAGCAGCCTTATTTGCCTAAAGTTTCAACTTGTCCAACAGGTTCCAAGTGTTTCCACTGTCCAGGGAGAGATGGGTTTGTACTTTGTGTCCTTGACAGGACAAGGGGGGATGGATTTAAACCATGGGAGGGCAGGGATTGATGGGATATTGGGAAGGAATTGTTCCCTGGGAGGGTGGGGAGGGGCTGGGATGGAATTCCCAGAGAAGCTGTGGCTGCCCCTGGATCCCTGGCAGTGCCCAAGGCCAGGCTGGACGGGGCTTGGAACAATCTGGGACAGTGGGAGGTGTCCTTGCCATGGCAGGGGTGGAATGGGATGAGCTTTAAGCTCCCTTCCCACCCAAACCGTTCTGGGATTCTGTGATTCCATGAAGGCACATCCCCCCTTTTCATTTGCAGAAGCTTAACAAGAAACATCCTGTGTCCTGAAAAGCCTTTTTTCCCTTCCAGGCTGAGGCTTCTCAGGCTTTTTTCTTCCTCACAGAGGTATCAAAGGCCAAGAGTTTACACGGAGTCATCAGACACCTGCCAAGACACTCCCATTTGCATCCCTAAACCTCACACCAAGCTTTGCCCTCAGCGTTCCAACCTGCCCTAAACCCACCCTCTAAGGTCTTTCAAAGGACCCCACCAAGCTGGTTTGTAAATCTGAAAGCCTTTTAAACCCTCAAAGGGAGAGAACAGCTGAAGGAGGGGTTTTAAACCTGAGCTCCTTGCTCAGGTCCTGCCCTGTGGAAGCCATCAGGAGATAAGGGGGTGATGTGAGCTGGCAGCCAGTGCCACTGGAGCATCTCCAGGCTGAGATGGTGCCAGGTGGGCCTAGGAAAGCAGCTCTAAGCCCAGTTAAGAGCTACTGCACATCCCCTCCTACTGGAGACCCTTGAGGACCTGACCTCCCACAGCTCCAGGGCTCTTCTGCAAGTTGTACCCAAACAGGGAATGTTCTGACTGGAAAGCCTTTGGAATTTCTCTTCTCTACAGGATTAAAGTTGACCTCTGCAAACACTCTAAAATGAGTGATGGAAACCATGGTGGGCACAGAACTACAGCAGCAAGGGCTGCTTCCCCCACAGGTTCTCTACAGAAACCATCAGGAATGGTTCAGCAGTTGGGGTGTCCCCCCAAAAATGCATTCCAAATAAACTCCATCTCCAAAGGCATCTGTGGGCACTGATGAGAGATCCTGCCCAGAGCCAAGGAGGGAGTGGAAAAGTATTCCAGGAGAATTTTCTCAGATATCCCAGGGAAGATTGACTAAAGCTCCTTCAGGCTGTGGGTTTTCCATTCCCAAGCATATGACATCATAAATTCCTGAAAGTTTACCTCCTAATGGAGCTTATCATTCAGCTGGAGGTGTCTACTTTTGGGTTCTCTGGCCCTAAATAGGTGGGAAGTGAGCTATAAATACCGTGCTAATTGTGTGTTTAACCACTGCCTAATAGCTTCCCTCTCTGGGAGCTCATGGACACGCTGAGCAAAATCTTTCCAGCTCCTTTGCTGTGACCACTACATCACAAAGGCCACTGAGTTAAACCTGTTTTTACATCATCCAAAGTCAGGCTAATCCCAAAATAAACTTTCTCAACATCTCACATCTCAACGTTCCAGAAACCGTTTTTAAGGGTTTTTTCCTTTTTTTTTTTTTTTTTTTTTCCCTCAGATCCCCACGTGGCAACTTCCTAAGTTGTCCCTCCAGCCTGCTGCTGCAAAAAGGCAGGAAGTAAAGGGAGGCGATGATGACTCCAAAGAGGTGCTAAAATTCATGTTGTTTGGTTATCTGAACATGCATCCCTTAGAATTTCTGCTGGGAAAATATCTTTTTTTTTTTTGTATTTTTATCTGTATTTTACAACAGACACAGCCCTGTTTCAGGAAGATTTGGTCTCCACTGAAAGGGATAAACAATCCCACTCCACATTAAACAAACGTAGAGGGCCCTGCATCTCTCTTGCTGACTGTCCAAAGCTGCCAGGGGTTTGTTGATGCCTGTGCAGCTGGCTGGGGGTTGCAGATCCAAACCCTTGGGAGTGTGCTCCAGTTCCTGCCCTAGCCATGGATAACTATCTAACACCCAGAGTGAGGTTTAAGCTCTCCAGGGTTTAGGGGTCTGCCTGAAGAGCGGGAGATGGATCCCGTGCACGGAGCTGGGAACAATCCTCTTGGAGATGCACAGGGCTAATGATGGAGCCCAGCACCTCAGCCAGGGCTCAGGAAGGAGGGTGTCCCCCCAGGGAATGGTACCTAGAAGCTTCTTGCTGTCCAGTTTCTGCCTGTTGAGAGGGTTTGTGCCGTAGAGCAGCGTGTGCGCCTCCGAGTGAACCGTCTGCAGCTCCTCCAGCGTCGCCTTCCTGCCACGGATGCACTGCAAGGGGAGGGAAAAGGCTGCTGAAACCACTGCTGAGGGCTTGGCTCTCTCTTCTGTCCCCTTAGCAAGCCACCAAGACACACAGCAAAACACTAAAATGGGTCCTGAGGTGGAGAAATTCAGGTTTGGGGTTAATCCCTTACTCGCAATATTTATCTGCTCGACATGGAATGTCATCATCAGATCCAGACAAGACAAAGAAGGAAACATTGAGACAGGAGGTGGTGGGGGTGAAGGAAAGGTGACCAGAGAGACAAGGAAGTGCATCCTTGAAATGGCAGGGCAGAGCTTGAAGAATGCCAGCAGGGAATGAAGGCAGAAATTCACTATAAGAGTCTGGTGAGGCTGGAAGTCACCAGTGGTCAGGAGGGAAACACAGCTCACATCACCAGCTCCCATTGTGAGAGCAACCAAAAGCAACAAGGTAAGCACAGAAATGAAGGAAAATAAATCTTCTTGAAGGAAATCAACAGGAAATTAAGGACAATAATATTGCCTGGGATCTTACAGTCACAAACTTATACATTGGAGAACATCTCTAACACCCATTGAGGAGGCCAGGCAATTAGCAACGAGGTTCATTTGGTCCCAAATAATCCCAGCATTCGATTAAATGGGTATCCACAGACAGAGACAGGTTTGAAAGGGATAAAGGAGGGCAGGACAGGGAAATTTAGGCAATGGCAATGCTGCCACCACGTGGATGTCTTATCTGATGGCTGGGAACATTCCCAGCCCCATCCTGACATTGCTGGAATATTTATGCTCTGGGATTCAGCCCTCTCAGGTGCTCAAAAAATTTATGAACACACACTTATACCCCCATTTATCACCACTGCTGTTAGTTGGAACTAATAACCACTCGTTAATTTCTATTATTAATCTTCATTTTTTCTGTTTAATATCTAAGCTTTTCTCTCCATTTGCCTGCTCTTAAAAGACATCCAATAAATCTAATTTAACCCCTTGTGATGGAATGGTGCTCAGTGCCTTCCTCCTACCCCCATTCTTTTTACAGCATAGCTTGACCATTACTTATTAAAGAGTACAAAAAAAAAAGTTATTAAAGCACAGAAAAGCTGTTGCTTTTGCTGGAATAATTGGGAGGGATAACAAATGAGAGGGTTACATCATACCTTGCTCTTTTCTTTGGCATAATAGCAATATAATAGTAATAATAATAATAATAATAATAATAATAATAATAATAATAATAATAATAATAATAATAATAATAATAATGTTGTAATAATATTAATAACACTAATAAAAGCAGCCATGTGGCCTGTTGTGGTGTTTCCCTTACCTCACACTTGCCCCTCAGCCCCGTCTCCTGGAGCCTGGACCAGATGCTCTGGATCCTGCCTGCGTGCTCAGGGTGGCTGTTGGTGTTTCCACAGGTGCACTGGTGCTTCAGCATCAAGGTGTCGTACACAAGGCCTGCAGCACAGGGGACAGAATTGCTCTTGGGTTAAAAAAACACCAAAAATTTGCCAGTTTGAGGGAGGAAAAAAGCGTATTTTGCTGTGGAGTCAACGGTTCTAGGCCAAAGCTGTGTCAGAGAGCTGAAAATCCAAAGCTGCATCCTCCCCTTCCCATGGAAATCCTCAAGGGACAGGAGAAGCAGAATCAGCACCAAGATATGAAATGAAACGCCAGGGGGAGGTGACACCTATGTGACACCCAGGAATGGGATCTGGGGCTTTTTCCCTGGCTGCCAAAACACCAAACTCAGAAGGACCAAACCATTCCTGGCTGTGTTTCGCGAGCATCCTCGTGCTGCTCTTTGCTAATTGCAGCTCGTGCCTCATTTGCTAATTGCAGCCATCAGCACCCACCTGGGCAGGTTCCTCTGGTGGGAAAGACATTTTCTCTGGCAGTGGTGCAGTTACTGGGAGCAAAGGGAGCATCTTAGAGATTTCTGGCAACAATGCAGCTTATACAGTTTCTTCATCAGCCACTTGGTTTCCTATCACTTCCCCTACACTGCCTTGATGTGTATTATTGCTAACTTTTTTGGTAAATTCACTGTCACAGAGACCTTTTAGGAAAAATCCTTTCCTTAGGATTTTTCCTCCTGAGAAGCTGAGAGGCCTCAGGAACAAAATGCAAACATTGATTATCTGCTGCTGTGGAATGCAACAGGTGGGTCTGGGATTGGTCTTATGTGGTTGTTTCCAATTAATGGCCAATCACAGTCAGCTGGCTTGGACAGAGAGTTTGAGCCACAAACCTTTGTTATCATTCTTTGCTATTCTATTCTTAGCTAGCCTTCTGATGAAATAATTTCTTCTATTCTTTTAGTACAGTTTTAATGTAATATATATAATAAAATAATAAATCAAACCTTCTGAAACATGGAGTCAGATCCTCGTCTCTTCCCTCATCCAAGAACCCCTGTGAACACCATCACAAGTTCACCACTTCCAATAGGCCAGAGATGAAGCTCTCAGGAGCTAACATCTTTCCCCTGCAGGTTAATAAACCTCTTTCTTCCCCCAATTTCCCAAATGCATCTATCACCCCATTTGCACACTTAGAACAGTACAAACATTGCTTGTCTTGTCCTGGTATAACTGCAGCGAGGTGTTCAGCCCAATGAGGGGGTGCTGGGGAAGCTCATTCCCCCTGCATTCCCAGGGATTTGCAGCATGACAGCAGCACAGGAGGCTCCGATTCACACCCCAGGGTTGCCTGGCTACGATTTTGGAGGGGAAGTTGGGATTCCATAGCCAACAGCAGGTCCCTCCCAGTGGCAGAAGAGATTTAATAATTTCTCTCGAGCAAAAGACATGAAGACTTCAAATGCTGAAGCTCCAGAAAACAGAATAGAAGTGGCTGGTTTGGTTTTTTTTTTTCCCCAAGAAAAGGGTTTCTTGCAGGAAGTATCCGTATGAGTTGGTCCAAGGGCTGGAGCCCCTCTGCTGGGAGAGCTGGGGGTGCTCACCTGGAGAGGAGAAGGCTCCAGGGAGAGCTCAGAGTCCCTGCCAGGGCCTAAAGGGGCTCCAGGAGAGCTGGAGAGGGACTGGGGACAAGGGATGGAGGGACAGGACACAGGGAATGGCTCCCACTGCCAGAGGGCAGGGATGGATGGGAGATTGGGAATTAGGAATTGTTCCCTGGCAGGGTGGGGGGCCCTGGCATTGCCCAGAGCAGCTGTGGCTGCCCCTGGATCCCTGGTAGTGCCCAAAGCCAGGCTGGAGCAGCCTGGGACAGTGGGAGGTGTCCCTGTCCACGGCAGAGACTTAAAACCAGACAACCTTTCAGGTCCTTTCCAGCCCATTTTTCCATGATTTCTATGGAATGCAAAGGTCTAGATGAGAACCCAGAGCCTCTGAAGGCAGCAGTGGCAGGAGGCAGACCCAGCCCCTGATGTCCAAGGATGTGCAGCCCAGCTGAGAGCATTTGGGGGAATCCCAGGTGAGCACACCCACAGCTGGATCCGTGCTCCCAGCTGCAGCGCGGACACACAGCACAACCTGGGAGCTCCCAGGGAATCCTGAGAGCAGCTGGAGCTGGAGCTGTGCTCCTGCAGCTCCCAGGCCTGGCTGCAGCTGCAGTCCCACCTCCTGGCTGGGTGTGGGCACGCTGTGCCACCGGGAATCTTGGCTCCCTGCTCTGGCTCCTGCAGCTCTGCAGCCTCAGGGGAGGTGTCTGGCAGCTCCTCACTCTGCTGTAGGTGAGTGCAGAGGAAAAAAACACCCCCCAAAAGCCAAACCAGGATGGGTTCCAGGGAGAGAACAGAGCCCTGGTAATTGGCTGCCCTCGGGTCAGCCCAAGTTCACCTGGAGGAGGTTGTGTTGCAAAGCTCCCTCAAGGTCTCTCGTGTTTGATTCACAGCATCAAACACCACCAGGAGCTGCTGGGCCAAGGCAAGCTCGGAATTCACCTCAGGAAAAGCTTTCACCCCAGTCTGAGTTTAACTGAGCTAGTGCAAGGTCTTAAACTAAAAGAAATTTAGACTGGATTCATGGGAGAAATTTTTCCCTGTGAGGGTGGTGAGGCCCTGCCTGTCCCATCCCTGGAAGTGTCCAAGGTCAGGTTGGACACTTGGAGAAGCCTGGGACACTGTGAGGCGTCTCTGCCCATGGAACTGGATCATCTTCAAGGTCCCTTCCAACCCAAACCGCTCAAGGAATCTATCCCACCCCAAACCTGGTGCTCACAGACCTTGGTTTATCAGTGGTTCCTCCTTTCCCAGGGCTTCACTGATAACAGCAGCATCAATCACTCATCATTTCTCTTTCCTAGAAACCAGCCCAGCTGAAAAGGGAGCTGTTCCCAGTTCCTTCCTGTGGCTGGGGACACTCAGCTGCACACACACACACACACACACACACACACACACACACACACTCACACAAAGGGAAGCTCAGCAATTTAAGCTCAAAATACAAAACTACACTGGCTGTTACAAGTTAATTGAAGTGGTGCTGGAAGCAAGGCTCTTTTCAGATATAAGAACAATAATTTTTAAAGGTCAGCACTAAAGCAAAACCAACTGGCTTTTCTTGGCAGAACAAACATATGATCTGAGGTTCAGATAATTATATTGCTCAGCACAGGAGAGAATAAATGCCTTCATCAGAAAGGAAAAACCCTTTAATGCAGAACATCAGAATAATTTGTGGACCCATTTTTGAAGGAGATCAGAGACTGGATAATTGGAGCTATGCAAATTAATGGCCTAACCTGAGGATCCTTATTCAAGTGCACAGAACAGGGCAGGCACGAGTGTTCATTAAAGTCACAGGGGCTGCTGGAGCTAGAGAGGGCGAGTTCAAGGACCTGCTTTCTGGGAGGAAGGAAAATTAAATGTCATGCTTCAGGACATCAAACTGATAGCTGCAAGGATCCAGGAAGGGCACAGCTCTCCCTTTGATGTGGAGTAATGGACATCATGCTAGAGAGCTGCAGGATGCGGCTCTTTGCCCCAGACCTTTGAAGTCTCAGGTGCTGGTCACCGAGAGAGACAGGAAAATCAAACACACATCAACCCCAGAACTTGCAGCTGTCTGCAGCTAACTCAGTCCAGGGAGAGCACCAGCTCTCTGTGTTATTTCTGTATAATAAACCAAACATGAAAAGGAGGAACGATTCCTTTGTCTGTTGGACAATGGCTGCGTTCCCATCCAGAGCGATTGCGGTTGGCTTCATTAGGGCCACGCAATGAAGTTTGCTTCCTGCAGCCCTCTCACCAAACCCTCACACCAATTCCAACCCTCATTCCTCTGCCTCAGCATCAGTCTCCAAAGCACTTATCAGCCAGATGGATTTTCCTCAGGAAAAAGAAGCCTGATGCACTTCAGCACTGCTTGCTTTTGAAAAACACCCAAGACTTTAATTTCCTGCCTTGCACAGAAGGGCTCAATCCCGGTGATTAAGCTTTAGCATCCACCTCCAGAAATACAATCTCCGACACGCCGCCGTGGACAACTCCAACAAAACATGAGGCAATTTCACTCACACATGCTCAGCAGCTGAAATGCCTTTCCTTTCTCCTGCTCCCATGCCCATGGCAGAGGGCTTTTGTCCCCTGGTTCTCCTACACAGACAGTGCAGGTTAATTAAACCAGACCTACGACTGGTTTTAGGACTAGTACAGAGGCCTTACCTTTATGCTTTACACCTTAATGAGTGCCAGTGAATGCCTGATTTTATTGTGTTTTTCCTTCTCCATTCACCCAGCATAAATGCAGAGACTGAAGGAAAAAGAAAAGTCAAGTCTTTGGAATCTTAATGAGGATAAATGTTGTGAAAATGGTATTTTACAGGTGAACTACCTGAAGCATTCTGCACCTCATCACCATGTGCAGTGCTGGATAAAAGCAGTGTGATATTCTACTCCTTATTTTCAGCCACTTTTTTAGAATTTCAAACCCTGCCTCTGAGGAAAATAAATCCTGATACTAGAACAGCATGTTTTCCAAGCAGCACAGCTCTCAAATCTGCACTCTTACTACTGCCTGCAATTTTGAATGAAACTCAGAGGCACAGATCTGAGTCAAACACAGATCCTCTGCTAGGATATGTTATTTATTTCTATGTTCAGAGTCTTGCATGTGATTGATTGGATAGCTTCAATACCGGCAGAGGAGGAGGGAAGAAGGAGAAGGAATAAATAATCCCTTCAAGCAGGGGCCAGGCTTCCTTGTTTTTAAAGCCTCAAGGTTTGGGGTTAAGTGTATTAGAATCTAAAGTTTCATTCAAAAGCCAGGGGACTTTTCCTTGCACCCCTGGCAAAAGCCAAAATCTTTTAATCTGGCCAGAATCGACTGCATTTGAAATGCAGTTCTGCTGAAATTCTGGGTTAAACCTTAACAGCAATTTAAAGGGCTGATTTGCAAAACTTGAGCCATTCCCTGGGTTTTTCCAGAACTGCCAGCACATGCTTCCCACCCTGCCTGCAGCCAGGAGCTGAGGAACACTGAACATGCCACTATTACTACACCACCAGGGCCTGAAAATAAACCCGATTCACAGCGCTGAGCCGAGTGATGCAAGAAATGTAGGTTAAAAATGGAATAAAAGCAGAAGTGAAAGGGAAATAACATCATGAGTCGCTCTTATTTGGGCGTTGTGGATTCCCCCCCCTTCCTTTTCCTTTTCCCAGGGAACACATCACGTTGCAAACTGTTCATTCACAAAGTAAGAGCCTGACATTTGGGGAAGAAGGCGGACTTTGAAATCAGTCCTCACCACCCAGCACAGGGCTTGAGGAGTTGCAGGGAAAATCAACTTTCAGTTGTTGCTGAGGGCATTGAAGAAACAGAAAGGATTTTGGAGTAGAAAAGTTGGCTGTCAGGATACAGGAAGAACTATTAGGTTTTTTGCTTTAAATCTTGGTGGGGAGATCACAGAATCCCAGGGTGGTTTGGGCTGGGAGGGACCTTAAAGCCCATCTTATTCCTCCCCTGCTGTGGGCAGGGACAACTTCCACTACCCCAGGCTGCTCCATCCTGGCTGTGAACACTTCCAAGGGATGGGGATCAACACCTATTTTGCACTTGTGCTTTCCACCAGACAAACACAGGACTGCATTCATAATTTTCCTCCACATGGAAGCAAACACCCTTTGGTCTCTGTATCCTCATGACAAGTTGGAATCACCTGCCCACCTGGTTTTTCCCAACCTGTGTGACAGGAGGAGGGGAGGCTGGCAGGGAGCCTGGAGTACATCATGAGATTATGCTATGGGAGGGACTGGAGAATGTGGAGGAAACAGAGGCAGCTTTGCATTTGGCACTCTGTCCTTGAGGAGCACTGGCTCTCCCTGCCTTGCCTCTAAATCAGCTCAGTTCCAGCCTGGGACTCGTTCTGTGTGCCTGAGACACAGCTCCAGAGCTGGGTTGCTGCTGTGTGTGTGTGCAGGGTATTTTTGCTGTGCTGTGTGTGTGCAGGCTATTTTTGCTGTACTGCTGTGTGTGTGTGCAGGGTGTTTTTGCTGTGTGTGTGTGCAGGGTATTTTTGCTGGGCTGCTGCTCTATGTGCGCAGGGTATTTTTGCTGTGTATGTGTGCAGGGTATTTTTGCTGTGCTGCTGCTGTGTGTGTGTGTATGTGTGCAAGGTATTTTTGCTGTGCCCTGTGTGTGTGTGTGTGTGTGTGTGTGTGTGTGTGCAAGGTATTTTTGCTGTGCTCTGTGTGTGTGTGTGTGTGTGTGTGTGTGTGTGTGCAGGGTATTTTTGCTGTGCTGTATGTGTGTGCAAGGTATTTTTGCTGTGCTGCTGCTCTGTGGGTGTGCATGGTATTTTTGCCGTGCTGCTGCTGGGTGTGTGCAGGGTATTTTTGCTCTGTGTGTGTGTGCAGGGTATTTTTGCTGTGCTCTGTGTGTGTGTGTGCAGGGTATTTTTGCTGTGTGTGTGTGCAGGGTATTTTTGCTGTGCTGCTGCTCTGTGTGTGTGCAGGGTATTTTTGCTGCTCTGTGTGTGTGTGTGCAGGGTATTTTTGCTGTGCTGCTGCTCTGTGTGTGTGTGCAGGGTATTTTTGCTGCTCTGTGTGTGTGTGTGCAGGGTATTTTTGCTGTGCTGCTGCTCTGTGTGTGTGTGCAGGGTATTTTAGCTCAGAGGAAGGGACAAGCAGGACAAGAGGGATGACTCAGTGTGCTCCTTGAGGAAGGCAGGATGTTATGGAGTACCCAAACGGGGATGAGACGCAGAGCCCACGCTTACAGATTTGCAGGGACGGGGAAGAAAATCATAGAACCATCTCCATGGAATGGTTTGGGTTGGAAGAGACCTTAAAGCTCACCTCGTGGGTAGGGCAGGGATACCTTCTACTATCCCAGGGGGCTCCAAGCCCTGTCCAACCTGGCCTTGGACACTTTCAGAGATGAGGCTGCCACAGCTACTCTGGGCAACCTGGCAGGGCAGGATTTCCTTCCAATATCCCACCTACCTACCACTCCCTCCATCCTAAAGCCATTCCCTCTTTTCCGTGCCCTCACAGAACAGCTCAGTGTAAAACAAACCAGTGAGCAGAGCACCCCCCAGCCCAGAGCCCCCCAAAAAGCTCACCTGTTGTGAACCTTGGCTTAGTGGGAGGCTCCTGCACGGACATGGGGAAGGTGGCTGAGGCAGGGGAGGACTGTGCCCGCGACAGGGGCCGGTGTCCCCCGAAGGACACGGGCATGCCGGCCGCCTCCAGCGACGCCTGGTAGTTCCTCAGCTGGTGGATCCTCTGCTGCTCCAGGAGCAGGGCTTGCTGTGGGCAACAGAAGCAGGCAGTTGCTGAAAGGGCCTTGCCAAAAGGGTTTGTGAAGGGTTCCAGGCTTGGACTCCTTTCCCTCACGCACATCAAAGGAAGATGTGACATTTCAGACTGGCACAACACACAGAGCCCCAGCCTGAGCTGGTGCACACTGACAGCGTCACTGCCAGGGGCAGCTCCATCCTCCCCCACAGCTCCCTCCTCTTCCTCCCACCCCACTGCTCTGGGACATTTTACAGTGAAAAAGTCCAGGCCATGGAACAAGTCCCACTCAGCTGGATCCCAGGCTGGACAGGGAGCTCTGAACTGAGCTGCTTCTCTCTGCAGCCACACCATCAGCTGGACAGGCTCCTCAGCAACATCACAATGACATTCCTGGAGGAAATGGACCAGCACCATTACACTGTGCTCCCTTGTTATTGGATTTATCACCTGCAATCCACAAGCCTTGGGTGTTTTCCCTCAAAAGTGAGCCTGGTTGGAGGCTCCAGGTTCTCTAATTCTGAAGCAGGAACACCCTCCACTTGTGCCCTGTTCTCTTATGTGCAGTCTCATGTTTTATGAAAAATTCTTTCCTTAGGATTTTTTCTCCTGAGAAGCTGTGAGGCCTCAGGAATGAAATGTAAACATTGATTATCTGCTGCTGTGGAATGCAACAGGTGAATCTGTGATTGGTCTCATGTGGTTGTTTCTAATTAATGGCCAATCACAGCCCAGCTGTCCGGACTGTCTCAGTCAGTCACAAGCTTTTGTCATCATTCCTTCTTTTTCTACTTCTTGCTAGCCTTCTGATGAAATCCTTTCTTCTATTCTTTTACTATAGTTTTAATATAATATATATCATAAAATAATAAATCAAGCCTTATGAAACATGGAGTCAACATTCTTGTATCTTCCCTCATCCTGGGACTCCTGCGAACACCACCACAGTCTTTCTCTGGAGAAATTAGTTTTAAATCATTAAACCAAAATACAGTCTCCTGTGATTTTACATGGGGTTCCTGTAACCAGCCAACCCTCCTGGTAGGTGACTCCAGGGAAGAAATCACTTGGATTTACATCAGGTTCCTGTAACCAGCCAACCCTCCTGATAGGTGACTCTAGGGAAGGAATCACTTGAATTTACACAGGGTTCCTGTAACCAGCCAATCCTCCTGGTAGGCAACTCCAGAGAAGGAATCAGCTGATTTTACATGGGGTTCCTGTATGTAACCAGCCAACCCTCCTGGTAGGTGACTCTAGGGAAGGAATCACTCGATTTTACATGGAGTTCCTGAAACCAGCCAACCCTCCTGGTAGGTGACTCTAGGGAAGGTATCATTTGCATTTACATGGGGTTCCTGTAACCAGCCAACCCTCCTGGTAGGTAACTCCAGGGAAGGAATCACTTGAATTTATATGGGGTTCCTGTAACCAGCCAATCCTCCTGGTAGGTGACTCCAGGGAAGGAATCAGCTGATTTTACACCGGGTTCCTGTACCCAGCCACCCCTCGGGAGCTGTTTCCCCTCAGAGCAGCACGAGGTGACTCCCAAGCCCAAACCCGCGTCTCCCGACCGCGCGAGCGCCAGACCTGGCGGAAGAGCAGCTCCTGCTCCGCCTGCCTCTGGCCGGCCTCCAGCTCCTGCTGGGGCTCTGCCTCCTCCTCGTCGCTCTCGATGGGCTCCTGTTTGACCTGCACCAGGCTGGCCAGCGCTGGGGGCTCCTTGTGGCCCGCGGCCCGCTCGCCGTAGGGCTCCTCCAGCAGCGCCTGGTGCTCGCGCAGCTCCTCCTCCGTCTCCTCGGGGTGGCTCTCGTGCTGCCGCGCTGGCTCGGCGGGCTTGGAGATGATCTGAAAGAAGCACAAACTCATCAGAGCTGCCTCCCACCCTGGGGAAAGCTCGCTCTGCTCTCCAGCTGAAGGGAAGGAGCAGCTCTGAGTTATTGTATATTAAGGTCAGGGTAACCCTGGCATCGAAGGCTCTGAAATCCTGTGTCCTGAGTGATGACACCTCCTTATTTTCCACTTCATCCTCCCTCTGAAGGAATAAGAGCCTCTTGTTCCTGCACGCCTCCAGATGCCACTCCATTCACAAACCCATCGAGATGTTTGGCAATTAAATTCTGAAAGAATACCGGGGACACAAACCCTCCAGCAGGGCTTCTGCTGCCTGTTTGCTCAACATCACCTCGGATCACTCCCTGAATTTTTTCTGTGAGGCTGAAATAATGATTACTTGAAGATCTGTACTCTTATGGAGCTGGTTAAGAGGGAACTCAGGACATGCAGCTGAGAGCAAACCTCAAGAGCAGCATTGTTCTAACCTGACCTTCCTAACCAGACACAGTAAACGTCTCAGAGAGGAGCTCCTAAACCTAAAGGAACAATTTAATTCTCACTGTAATTCACTCAGGCTTTTTCTAAGATCCTTGGCAAGATAAAATTCACAGTTCTCTGTCTCAGACTGCTTACAATTTTTATTTGGGATATAAAAAAAAAAACCCCAAATGTGACCTGTTTTCAACTCCAGAGTAGGAAAACCAATCCATTTCCTCCCTTTCAAAGAGCTCAGGCTGTCCCTGTTTCAAACAGGCTTATAAAGAAACTGCTGCACTTTGAAAGTTGTCGGGGCAAGGTTTAATGAGGATTAGGTCATCGGTATGGTAAGCAATATTGATTTTAAATCTAATAAAGTTAAATCAAAACATGGTTATTGAACACATGCAGGAGGAGGGACTATTTGTCAGTAACTTGCTCTTTGAAGAACAGTGGCTCCAATCTGGAACTAAGCCTTTTTCTCCCCCAAAAGCAGGAAAGAAGGCTCTGCCATATTACCTAAGCAAGGCAGAGGGGCAGGAATGGAGTGAATCTGGCAAGGGACATGAAGCAAGAAAAGAGGAAGGCTAAGGAGATCCTGGTGCCCCTGCTGAATGACAGAAGGCACATGAGATAGAATTAATGCCTTATTCAAGACAATCCTTCAGGAATCCCTGGAACTCTGACACCAGAGGCAAAGTCTTGAACAAGGAAAACTTCCCTGTTTTCCTTGTGAAGGAATTACCACTTAAAGACCTGGACATCCTTAAGTCCATGGGACTCTCACAGGTTGCACTCACAGGTGATGGGACAGAAGGCCATGGGAACAAATTAAAACTCATAAAATTCTTTCTGAACACAATAAAACTTTTTTTTTTTCCTGTGAGGTTGGTCAAACACTTGAACAGGTTCTTCATAGAAGTTTTGGAATCTTCATCCTTGGAGATCCTTGGGCAACCTGTTAGAGGGAGGACATTGCCCTCAGTGACCTCAGGAGGTCCCTGCAAAGATTCAGGGATCAAAACCCCTCAAGGATTTTTGTGAGGTTCCCCTGCCCCTCACAGTTTAATTCCTTATAACACACACTGAATAACCAAACCACATTAAGCTACACGTTCTTCTACCAGTTTTCTTTAAGCCCTCTTAGGCTTGATGAATATGATCTGTTTTAAAGATAATTAAATTATCATAAACCATCTGCTGCTTGTTTTGCGTTTTTTTTTTCCTGCTTGGATTGAAGGTCTCACTCAAGCTTTTGAACTTATGCCTTTTGAACTTCTGAACTGCACGAGGTAATTGCTGGGAAAAATAACTTAGAGTGCCACTGTCATACCTAATGGGAATGAGAGGCAGTGTAGTTCCCTGGAAGTTTTAAATTATTCCTACTCCTTAAAAATGTAGGAATTAAATGCCAGCCACGGTGAAGGCTGAGAAGACCAAGTGGTCGATGGCAAGGACATTTCAGACATTCTAGTTCCAGTTGTTGCAACCCCACCCTCAAAGGAAGATTTTGCAGAGAAGACACTTTCTTACCAACAAATTCCACATAAAACACTCAGTATCTGCATGCCAGGCCCATCCAAACTCCCTAAAAATCTTCCATTTGTGCAGTTTTACGAGCACATGCTCGTGCCATTTAAAATCCGAGGAAATAAAAGTGAGAGGGGCTGGCTGGAATGGCAGCACTGAGAATGCTTGTAAATATATCTGAAATAGTAAGCACAAAGAACCATAAATAACCTCTCCATCCCTTAATTAGCTGTCTGGCTTCCTCTGCCACGAGGTTACTCCTCTGTTTTCATACCCAGTGGCCTCTGGCTGTCACGAGCTGCCACCATAAACCTTTGGTAAAGGCACTGCCTCTCCAGCCCCGGGCAGACAACGACTTCACTCCAGAATAAATTACTGCTCTCTAGTCACAAGCATTTTTAAAAGGCTCCATGCAGCTGGCAAGATTTCTCCTCCACAGCTTTGAAATACAAAGAACAGAAATTAAAAAAAAAAACACCAAACAACAAAACAAAAAGTGAACCAAAGGAAAAAACCAAACAAACAAACAAACAAACCCCCACCAAAACACAACAACAACAAAACCCCAAAAAACCCCCAAAAACCAAAAAATAAACCCCAAAATCAAAACCCAGGGAAAAAAAAAAAAAAAAAAAAAAAAGAACAAAAAAACCCACCACAGTAAAAACCAGAAAACACAGAGCAAAGTCAGGTCATAAATACAGGGGAAACCAAAGAGTTCATCATTTTTCTGTGGAACATTTCATGAGGGGAAAAAAAAGCTGCATTTTTCACTGGTGACATTTCAGCTAACATTGGATTTGTCCAGTAGATGTGATAAATAGAACCACAGAATCATTAAGGATGGAGAAGACCTCCAAGACCATCAAATCCAACCTCTGAGCATCACCATGCCCATTACTCCATACCATCATCTCCAGGACACCTTTCTCCACAATGGCAAATTCCTGGGACACTGAAGACCTTGAAAGTCCTACCAACAGGTTAGAGACATCTATTTACAGATCAGAGATCAATGAGGAGTTCCCAGCAGAAAAACCAGGGAACCCCAGAATGGTTTGGGCTGGATGGGACCGTGATCCCCATCAATGGGGTGGCACCATGGGTCAGAAAGCCAGAGGAAGAGAGGAGCCAGGAAGCAAAGGAGGATGTCAGCTCAGCCCTGACCACACCAGGATGTGCAGAAGCCAGCAGAACCCTCCCTTTCCTCCCTCTGGAGGTGAAGGATGAACTCAAGGAAGAAATAGAACACAGCTTTGATGAAAATGAGTAAAACACAGGAAAAAGGCTGAACTCATTCGACTCGACATGGCTCTTCCCATGTTCCCTTTGGGTTCTGATTTTTAATTTTTATGAACTAAGGAGAAACAAGAGATGACAAGGGATGATGGGGAGAGGCTGACTTGGGCACCAGAGTACCTGGCAGAGCCTTCTGCAGCTGCCAAAGCCTACAGAAATCTCTTCATCTGGTTTTGTTTTCCCCCTGCAGTGATGCGACAGCAGGGGAAAAACAACTGTCTGAGGCAGGCTCAGTCCTACAGCTGCAAGGACCAGGAGACTGTGGAGCTTTTGTGCTTGGAGGAGAGGGAACAACCCACCTGCAAGGCTGGATGGGGCTTGGAGCAAAAGTTCTTCTGACAGTACAAATCACAGAATCCTTAAGGTTCGAAAAGCCCTCTCACACAAGCGAGTCCAGCTGTTCTCCCAGCACTGCCAAACCCAGCCCAAACCCTGTCCCCAAGTGCCACATCCACAGGCTGTCTGAACGCTTCCAGGGATGGTGACTGTGCCACTGCCTGAGCACCCCTTCAATGCAGAAAGTTTTTCTGATCTTTTCAAACCTAAACCTCCCCTGGCACTTCCCTGTCAAACACTAAACATGCAAAAAAAGGTGGGAAACAGAAACACAGGCTGATGGTGGAATATCAGCTCAATGAAAATCACAGAATGGTCTGGGTTAGAAGGGATCTTAAAGTTCATTTCATTCCACCTCTGCCATTCCAGGGACACCTTCCACTCTCCCAGGTTGCTCCAAGCCCCGTCCAGCCTGGCCTGGGACACTTCCAGGGATCCAGGGGCAGCCACAGCTACTTGGATGATTATTCTTAATATTTTCATGTAAAACAAAATGTTTTTCCTTAGTTGCCTTCTTGGAAACAGCAAGACTTGTTTTGGCTGCAGTCCCCTCAAAAATTTCATCTGCTGCAGACACCTAACAGGGAACGTTTAGGGCCAAAATCTCAACATTTGGAAAATCACATGGAATTAAGAAAAGCCTGATTTATGAGTATATAAATATATAAAATACTTCAGGAGTATCATTTAACTCTCCTACACACATGAGGGTCCTAAAATATCCCCAATCTGGGAAAAGTCTTTTCCCATGTCAGCACTTGGATGCTATCCCATGGGATAAATCTGCCACACGCACGCAGCACTAGCACTGAAGTGATTTTAACTCATGACTCCTATAAATCAAACACAGGGAAATCAGTTTAATTAAACCCTCTCTGCCTGATTTTGCTGTGGAGAGCAATGGACAAAGCTGGAAGTCAGAGTGCTCCAGTGGCTCTCCAGCTCCTGGGAGGTCCAGGAGAAAGTCTGAATGAGCTCAGTGGATACGTCACATCCAAGGCTTTGGAAAAGCTTTAAAACCCTTCACGCCAAAAATCTCTCCAGCTGACAACTTCCCTGAACAAAGAGCCCCAACTCCCTGCTCCACACCCCATGGCCCTGGTGCCAGGGAGCGTTTGGAGGGGGAGGAAATGGGATCCCTGTGGAGCAGCAGCTCCCCAGAGCCCTGTGCGCAGGGCCAGGGCTGGCACCCGCGGTGGCAGTGCTCCAGGAGGACAGCATTGACGTCAGTGACTTGTGTAACCATCCTGCCTCAGCCCGGGCCACAAACAAGGGTTTGGGGGTGGTGTGTGTGTGTGTGGGGGGGGGGGGGGGGGGGTTGTGGCTTCTCCCACTCTTTGATCCAGCCCTTGGCAGTTGTGTTTTCTCACAGGACTGGAACGGTGGAAATATTTGGAGGAACCTATGCTGTAAATGGAACAGCAGTGATCTGAACGGCCGCCTGCCACGGGCTTGTCCTGAGCCACAGAGCTGCTGCTGGAATTGCTGCTGTCCTAAGGAGAGCCTCCACTGGAACTCCTTGGGAGGAGTGTTTAGAAAGCCTCAAACCAGAACAAATCCCAGAATAGTTTGGGTGGATCTTAGAAATGATGAAGTTCTACCCCCTACCATGGCAGGGACACCTTCCACTATCCCAGGGTGCTCCAAGCCCCATCCAACCTGGCCTGGGATACTGCCAGGGAACAATTCCTTCCTAATATCCCATCCATCCCTGCCCTCTAGCAGTGGGAGCCATTCCCTATGTTCTGTCCCTCCATCCATTGTCCCCAGTCCCTCTCCAGCTCTCCTGGAGCCCCTTTAGGCCCTGGAAGGGCTCTGAGCTCTCTCTGGAGCCTCCTCTTCTCCAAGCGAACACTCCTAAGTCTCTCAGCCTTTCAGCAAATGTTTCAGTGTATCTGAGTAACCTCCCTCACAAATACATCCTTGTGTTGTCATGCCTGAGAGAGGTCCAAGGATGAGAATCCCAGGGACGTTGGAGGTAGAGCCCACAAACACATCTGCACCAGAAACCCCGAAATCGCATGCTTGAGGCTGCTGTGGAGGAAAAAAAGGCATTGAAAGCTCCGTGCCCACCTTGTTGATGTGCAGCTGCTGCTGCTGGAACTGCTGTTTGTGTTTCTCCAGGAACTGCTGGTGCTGCTGCTGGATGACCAGCTGCTGGAGGGCCTGGGCGTTCTGGGGCAGGGGAGCAGACTGGGTGCGCCCCAGCGGGCGGTGCTGCCGCAGCTTGTGGATCGAAGGGGAGACCCTGTCTCCACCCACCAGGGGCTGTGCGTGCAGGGGCAGTCCTGAAAGATACCAGTCTGAAGATAATATGGAGGAAAAAACAGCAGAGGAGAAACGAAAGGAAGAAGAAAGGAAGGAAGGAAGGAAGGAAGGAAGGGAGAAAACGGCTGTTGAGTAACGCTGACGGTGACAGTGATACCACGTCAAACCCAGCCACCTCTACAGCTGGAGCTGCCTTGAGAGAGAGCAGATCAGTTAATCACCACTGCACACAGCAATGCTTTGCTTGCTTTGCGTTCTGGATCTGCTTGGTGACTCAGAGACCCTCTGGAAACATCCAGCAACACCTTACTGACCTTTCTGTCGCTATAGGGGACCACATTGGTCTGGAGTTTAAACCTCATGGCTCACCTTGGTTTAGGGACTGATCACAGGCTCAGTTCAAGCTGCACGAACCAGCTGCCTCCCTACAGTCGCAGGAAGCACTCTGCTCTCCTCAGGCTTTGCTTTAAGAGAGGGAGAAGCTGCCCAGAAGTCTGCAGCCAGCTGGATGCTGAGGATTATGAACACCTTGGCATTTCTGTCTCAGGATGTGACCTCCTTTCCCACCCATTCACAGAACTGTCCTAGTGGAAGGAGCTGACTCATGGAAAGCCTCTTTTCTCGGTAGACTAAGAGAGTTTCTCCCACTCTCTGCTTTTTCTGCAACAGATCATGTGAAAGGATATTTGATTTTATAAATGCATGCTCCTGCAGGTGTTGGTGTGCACACACACAGGTCTGTGTATGAATACATAGATCATTGGGAAAGATGTGTTCCTCTTCCCTGAGAGCACAGCTCCTCCTCCCAAAAGTTCCAATCAGACAGCAGAGCTTGCAGAGGATATTTTGGAAGACTACCCTCCTCCAAGGTGC
The DNA here is from genome assembly GCF_027579445.1 of Ammospiza nelsoni. NCBI lineage: Eukaryota > Metazoa > Chordata > Aves > Passeriformes > Passerellidae > Ammospiza > Ammospiza nelsoni. Next base: position 2,852,630 of record NC_080639.1, read on the forward strand.
TCCTGGGAAAGCTTTCCAGGAGACACCATGTTCACAGGATCCTGGAACCTTAAAACTCATGTCATTCCACCCCCTCCCATGGGCAAGGACACCTTCCACTATCCCAGGCTGCTCCTAGCCCTGAGTATGCTCCATCAGGAATAAGGAGCATCAGGGCATGTACCACAACATGGAGGATACTATCTGAAGTAACCAGTCCCAAGAGGAATGGCACAGCTGAGGAATTCTAGTCCAGCTTCCCAAACTGTCCATGTCTACCTTCCAGCCCAGAGAGAGCCATCACAGCTAATTCTGCAGCTGCCAGGGGACCATCTCCAGAGCTCAAGGCTCTCCAGCAGAATCCTATTAAACTCCACTTTATTTCCAAGGAGTTTCCAAATATTAGCTGTGCACTCAAGGCTTTGGGGAGCACGTGTGAGCTCGCTGCCTCTCAGCTGCTGCCTCTGGAACGTGTGTTTGTCCTTGTTTCCCTGTGCTGACTCCTTCTCCTGAGTGCTGGGCTGTAACACGTTGTACTCTTTTAGGAAGCCCCGCACGGAGCAGGTGGAGTAGAAGGAATTTGCTTGGAAGCAAACACAGCATGCTGGAAACTGAGAGAAGCAAATACCACACCTCTGGGCATCAGCCTCCCCATATCTATGTGCTCCCAAGTTTATCCCAACCCCATGGATATTCCTGGGATTTGGATGTACAACCAGCAGTGCTGCAGAGGGGCTGACACCTCCCAAGAACTTCCAACAAAAATGGAAGGAAGGGAAGGAAAACCAACACGTCAAACATCCTTTGTCCCAGCACCACACACAGGAAGCCAGGAACTCATCCCAGTGGGAATTATTGCTTTCAATCCAGCTTATTTATAGCCACAGGCCTTCCCACAGGTAGCTCATTCTGAAAGTGCAGCACTGGGAGTGACTCATGGCAGTTAACATCCTGCAAAGGGAAGGCACACACAAACAAATTCAATCTGCTGGCAGGCAGCTGCCTGTGCCACGGCTCTGCTGTTTATATCAATGATGGAAAGGAAGTGTTTCAACCTGTGATTTTCTAAGGAAAATTTTAATTTTCTAAGGAATTCTAAGGAAGTGCTTTAACCTGTGATTTTCTAAGGAAATTTTTAATTTTCTAAGGAATTCTAAGTGTTTTAACCTGTGATTTTAACCTTTCGTATTTTCATGGAATAGAAACCATCCATGGAAAACAGGAGTTGTTAAGATGTTGTTTTGCCCTCACTTTGATCTGAACTGGTCAGAACTCTAAACAAAACAGAATTCTCAACTTTTACCAACCAGACTTTGCTGTCCTGGTGGAATAACAGCATTTATTTTCATCTCACCAAAATGAGGTGGGAGATCTGCTTTTGGAAAAACCACCACTAATCAATGAATCAATAAACCAAGGTTTTATGTTCTACCTGCAGGGTGTACAGGTGGTGCAGGACCTAGAGGCTGCCTTGACAGCAGCCCAACAGATCCCTGCTGGTTCCCTCTCTTTTCCAGGTGCCCCAGTGCTGCCCCTGGAGCGCTCACCTGTGACCAAGGGCGTTTGTGCAGTTGGCTGTTCCAGTAGGACCATGTGCTGCAGGAGAGGGTTGTGTGCAGTTCCCCCATCCCTCTCCAACGTTGTAGTGCTCAGGTAGGGAGTGAGGTGAGTGCCAGGGAATAAGGAGATCCGCTGCTGTAAGGCTGGGATTGCGAGCCTCTCTGCGTCCTGCTGCGCTTGGCCCGCCTACAAACGCACAGCCACAGGGGTTAGGAGACACCCCAGAGGCTGATCCCAACCCTAGTGATATCCCAGAGGCTGATCCCAGCCCCACTGATGGCCCAGAGGCTGATCCCAACCCTAGTGATATCCCAGAGGCTGATCCCAGCCCCACTGACAGTCCAGAGGCTGATCCCAGTCCCACTGACAGCCCACAGGCTGATCACTCTAGTGATATCCCAGAGGCTGATCCCAATTCAGTGACATCCCAGAGGCTGATCCCAGCCCCACTGACAGCCCACAGGCTGATCCCAACCCAGTGATATCCCAGAGGCTGATCCCAGCCCCACTGACAGCCCAAAGGCTGATCCCAGCCCCACTGACAGCCCACAGGCTGATCCCAACCCAGTGATATCCCAGAGGCTGATCCCAGCCCCACTGACAGCCCAAAGGCTGATCCCTGCCATCCCAGAGGCTGATCCCAGCCCCACTGACATCCCAGAGGCTGATCCCAACCCTAGTGATATCCCAGCGGCTGATCCCAATTCAGTGACATCCCAGAGGCTGATCCCAGCCCCACTGACAGCCCACAGGCTGATCCCAACCCAGTGATATCCCAGAGGCTGATCCCAGCTCCAGTTACATCCAAAGGCTGATCCCTGCCACCCCAGCCCCTGATGCCTGCCACCCCAGCCCTGTCCCAGCCCCACTCACGCTGGAGGGGCCGGTGGCAGGCAGTCCCAGGGTGATGTTGGGCAGGGAGGGCGAGGTGTAGAGCGGGAGCTGCGTCACGGAGCCCTCGCGGTTGACGAGCCTGTGAGCCAGGCTGGTCTGGAAAGGAGAGAGAAAACCTGGTGAGAGCCCATCCCAGAGCCATCCCCGTGGCCAGGGCACAGCACTCACCGGGACAGGGCAGCAGGAGGGGACACAGAGTCTCCAGAAGTGCACAGACACCCCAGCAATCAATCCCAGCCTGTGCATGCCTAGGAGCAGGGTCCAAACACTCCTGGAGCTCTGGCAGCCTCGGGGCTGTGCCCATTCCCAGCACCCTCTGGGGAAAGAACCTTTCCTGATCTCCATCCTAAACCTCCCCTGGAACAGCTACTCCCTTGGTACTTGCCCTTCTCCAGGCATTTTTAAAGGTAAAGCCAATTATCTTTAAAAAAAAAAAAAAAGCTTTACAATTGGTGTTTTTCTCTTTAGCAAATAACAGACAATTTATGTTATTTACTAGCGTGTGTTAGCATAAATCAGACTTCAAAATCCCATCCAAAAGCCTCAAGGTTGCATTTATGGAGCTATTTCCTGATTTTCAGGGTGAAATGCAAGATTTGCTTGGTTATCTTACAGGCATTTGAGGCAAGAACACTTTAGCAAAAATACCTTTAATTTCTAAACAAGACTGATTTGAAATACGCACTAGAAAGCCCATTATAAAAATTACAATAAAGTGCCTGATTTTCCTGTTAGGAAACCAGGGCTCTGATCACCCTGAGGTCTCTGCAGGTGATTTTCCAACATAAACAGAATTTAGACTTTGAGAAGACTTCTGCAGAAGCCTGTTAAACTCAGGTGCTGCTGTGAAAAAGGGAGTTTTGTTTAACTCAATATTCTATTAAGGGGCAATGTGTACCTAAGTTGTGGCTGTCTCACCCCTGGAATTGTTCAAGGCCAGGCTGTTCCACCTCCTGCAATGTGCAGGGACACCTTCCACTATCTCAGGGTGCTCCAAACCCAAAATCCAGCCTGACTCTGGACACCTCCAGGGATGAGGCAGCCACAGCTTCTCTGGGCAGCCTGTGCCTTATTTTTAACAGATTCGTTGTAAAAAAAACTTCATTTTTCTCTCTAATCTAAAGTGATTCTCCATGTGATTATTTGTACCCACACACTTCTCTTTCCAAGTGATTTTTGAACACTCCTGGCAATTTTGCTTTAATTTAAATTACATAATGTCAGTGTGCCATTGAAAATAAGATACTTATTGTCAGCAGAGGAATGAAATATTTTACTGGTATCATAAATGAAACAAAACTACATCCATTTTCCCTTTGAACAATCAATACTCTGGAGTTGTGCCTCAAAGCCTCTCCTGGGGATTTGCTGTAGAAAAACAGAGGAGAGAAGAACACAGCAGCTTGATGCTCTGAGCATATGGGATTTGGCAGCATTATCACCACTTTAAACACACAGCTCCCATCTCTGGGCTCAATTGCACACAGCCATTTCTGAATGCACAGTCTGCAGCTGTACTCCAGCAGTTTTTACAGCCTTGTACCAACTGCAATGTGCCTTTAAAAACAGTATTTCAAAGCAGAAAGTGTCTGCTTTAAAGGAGGCAGGGCTGCAGTCTTTCCCCACTGAAGGCACTCAGACAATGAACTTGGGCACCATCTTCCAACACACCTGCCTCAAGGGCTGATGCAGCAAACTAAGAAGCAGTGAGATATACTTCTCATTTAAAATGAAACATGAAGCTAAGAACAAAACACAACATGATCTTTTCAGAAACACTCAGATATTTCCAAACATTGAATGGTGGGAACTTGGGAAGTCCTGGTCCATTTTGGTGTTAAAGAATCTCCAACACCTGAGCTCCCAGGTCATACAGCTCCTACTGAAGAAGAGGATTTTAAAGGCACCAAACTACACTTATTTTTTTTCCCAAATACAGGCCAATGGATCAGCTGGGATCACACATGAATGCTGAAATAAAATGCTGAGTTATTTTTCTTTAGGAAGGGGAAAGGCTTGGGCAGGACAGGGTTTTTTTTCCAAATAATTTTTACTGCTTGTGCCTCAGCCTAAGTCACAAAATTCCAGCTGCACTACAAGCAGTTGATGGAAAGACTTTTTCTTGTGATCAGTGTCCATTTGATTAAGTGTTTGGGGTCTAGGCCCAGATGATCAGCACTAATTATTAAGCTGAAAAATCAAATGGATGAGGAGGATGCTCCAGCTTCACATTTACCTGCAGGAGTTCACTCTGACCTCATGGAATGATTTGGGCTGGAGGGACCTTAAAAACCACCTGATTCCAATGCCCTGCAGGGACTTTTGGGAAGCTGCCTGCTCTGTTTATGTCACAAAAACAATTGTCAAACCCGCTGGTTTTTCCATCAGCAGCAACTGGGAATTTGCAGTTTGCTAAGGACAGACAAGACTGATCAGCAAAAACAAAACTCAGTGCTCATTCTCCGGGGGCAAGTGAAGCCCTCACCTCCCACCATCTTAATTTTCATACTAATTACCTAAATCTGTAAGGTTTGCTATAGATTAGAGTGGCTGGAACGTGTGCTGCATCATTTGGCAGGGCAGAGGGTGGAGAAGGAGGCATGTTCCCCATATTAAATACTGTTACACTACATTAGAAATAAAAATAAAGAGCAAATCTGTACAAAACTAGAAAGCAGTAAGGACTGACATTTCCACCATCAGAAGGCCTTTTCAATTCTAAAGGAATATTTGTGGAGAACAAGCCCCAGCCTGTTTTTGGAGCCCTGGTGTTAAGACAGACTCTATTCATGGGGAGAACAGCTAATGGGAAGCTGGATGAAAAGAAATGCACCAGTAACATCAGACAACCACACTGGTTTTCTAGAGGCACAGTTTGCAGTGGGAGCCAGCTCACATGGCCCAGACCCCTTGGAAAAGCTTGGCTCCCGCATTCCTGAACACAGGAGCTGCTGTGCTCAATCCAACCCCACCTCACCCTGCCCTGGGCATCCAGCAATGCCTCAAGTGATGGTGAAACTTTATGGGATTATAAACCAGCACAAGGCACCAAGATTTCAGATCCCCAGTTGTGGAGGAAAAGTTTAAATCCATCCCCTTTAATCCAATTATGGTTTGGGCATATTTAGACCATCCTACTGCACACAATAAATCCACCCTATATACAGGAATAAAGTCCCAAACACTAAACTACTTGCATTTGACCTTGCTGAATCCCTTTATTTTTACTTTCTCCTCACTACAAAACCACTGCAAGCTACCACAAGCTGCCTGTGAGCTGGTCCAAACCAGATTAATAAACAGATAAGAGGTAATTCCCAAAGTCTGCTCCGAGTCACAAGTCTGGCTTTTCCTTTTGTGTGGTTTAGTTGCCAAACTCTCCCAGAGCTGAGGGGTGTCACAAAGCAGAGGGAAGGGGGGCTCTGTACCTCTGCCTGGATACTGGTGACTGATCCTGCAATTCCATTCTCAGTGCTGATGTTGTTGGAGCTGTTGTTCGGAGAGCTGGGACCGGATCCAGGAGCGCTGTTGCATGCAGAGTCTGAAAAACACATCCCAAAACCAACTTTTAACATTAGAAACCATCTCTGTGATGGTATTTACACAGATAACAACCCCTCAAGTTTTGTTTTGGATGAAAGCAGCCCTCCTCCTCCTCCCCTTCTTCCCCCTAAATCTTCCCAGGGCTCTTAAAATACCAACAAACACTTTCAAATGGTTTATCCAAGTACCCACTCAGCATATTTAAGTCTTCTCCCCATGGGGATTTCTCTTGGAGTGTATTAATAACTCGAAATATGATTGAAAGATAATAAAAGGCATGGAAGGTTTGAAGAGGTCAGACTGGAGGATGGCAGAGTTGTTCTGCTTCATTCTTCTGGAAGTGCCTCTCTTTCTCTCTAACCCTAAAGACACCTCCTTGCCTCAGACCTCCCTCAGAAGGTCTCTCACCTGCTCTATGGCACAGCTGCCAGTGTTCCTCCTTTTATTTGGGAAGGCTAATAACATTCAAACCATTTCTTTCGAACTTTCCTCATCCCCAACCATTTGCAGCAGGAGAATCTCCCAGCAGCTGCAGTGGCTGAGGCTGCAGCAGGCTCCCCACTGCTCCAGGAGGAATAAAAGCTCATTTTTACAGGGGCCTGGAGAGACAGGAGACAGGGGGAATGGCTTCCCACTGCCACAGGGCAGGCTTAGAGGGAATTGCAGGAACGAGTTCTTCTCTCTGAGGGTGATAAAGCCCTGGCAGAGGGTGTCCAGAGAAACTGTGGCTGCCCCATCCCTGGAAGTGCTCAAAACCAGGGTGGAGCAACCTGGTCAAGTGGAAAGTGTCCCACCAGAACCCCCTGTGTTCTTCAAGGATTAAACATAATTTCTATTCCCCAAAGTGGAACTGTTTTTAAATCTTATTTTCCGTTTAAAAGTCCCCTCTTTTTACTTTTTTACTTTTCAAACAAGCTCCAGGGTGGCTTCTTGAACTGTGTCCATGCCAGTGAGAAATGGGAGCTTCCACTGCCATTTCTGAAGTCATTGCAGGGAAAAATGGTCAGTCAGCAGAGGCTGATTTATCCCAGGAGCCATGTGCCATACAGCATTGTGTGAGTGAAGGAAATTGGATTTTCAGGTCTGAAAGGCTGCCAGAACTCATGGAAAACTCTCTCAGGCACAGGCTGGGATTTTTGGGGTGTCCTGTGCAGGCCTAGGGTTGGACTGGATTATCCTCGTGGGTGCCTTCCAACTCGGGATATTTTATGATTCCACAGCTTTTAGCTCTTGAAATCCTCCTTCCCTTCTGCAAACAGAGAGGCTCTGACCCAGAGAAGTGCTGAGGCACCCCAGGATCTCCCAAACCCACTCCCCTGTCTAAAGGGAGCTCACTTTGAGTTTGATGGAGTGATGATTGTGTGCCTCAGAGCCAGACAAGCCTGGCAAAGCTGTCACTGGGTGGTACTTACACAGAGACATCCCTAGATGGTGCTAAGAATTAACTTTATGGTAATCTCATCACGCTCTTTGCTCAGATCCCACTTGCAAACTTTGGTTCTGGAAGGACAGGACTTTTCAACAAGAAACTGTCAGTTGAGTAGTCAAAAAAAAAAAATTATCCAGCTGTATGTGTAAAGCTGCTGGGTCAAGAACCTTTTCCTATTTTCTGTCCTAACTGACACAGCTCCAGGTGTGTCAAAGGGAGCAGAGATGGGAGCTGCGGATGGGGACAAGGCCTGACCTCAGCCTCCCCAAGCTGGACAATTCCAGTGCCCTCAGTGTGTTCCAGCACTGCTGAAGCACACCAAGGAGACATTTTGGGAAGGGAGAAGGGGGTGAAGGATTGTGGAATTGTCACTTACCCGCCGTACCTGTGACGTCCAGCGGGCGCTTCTTGAGCGCCGTCACCACGGGCCCGTCCTTCCTGCGCAGGAGGGGGCTGCTCCTCCTCTCTGCCACCTTCTGCTTTAGCCTGGAGCGCAGCTTCAGGTTGGGCTCAGAGGCTGCCCAGGAAAGGAAACAGTGTTAGGAGTGTCCCAGCTGTGTTTTACTCAGCATGAAGCTGAGCTGAGCTGAGCTGTGTTGAGTTGAGCTGAGTTGGCCGCAGTCGAGCATTTGCAGGAAGCTAAATTAAATTAAGTCATTTGCTAACATAGATTTTTAATGTAACAAACAGGTCCCAGCCTGTCGCAGACATATTTTCATTAAAAATCCTTTCCTTAGGATTTTTCCTCCTCAGAAGCTGTGAGGCCTCAGGAACAAAACGTAAATAGTGGTTATCTGCTGCTGTGGAATGCAACAGGTGCATCTGTGATTGGTCTCATGTGGATGTTTGGAATTAATGGCCAATCACAGCCCAGCTGGCTCAGACTCTCTGTCCCAGCCACAAACCTTTGTTATTCATTCTTTTCTATTCTTAGCTTAGCTGGCCTTCTGAGATGAAACCTTTTCTTCTATTCTTTTAGCATAGTTTTAATGTAATATATATCATAAAATAATAAATCAAGCCTTCTGAAACATGGAGTCAACATTCTCATCTCTTCCCTCATTCGAAAAACCCTGTGAACACCGTCACACCAGCACATGCAACATCTGAATCCAACAACAGCAGTGACAGGCATTAGAATTAAAAATGGAATAATCATCCTGCAAAGTCTTCTCTGAGTGAAGACACAGACTCATGATTAGGGCAGAGTTTCCCACCTCTGCCCAACTTGCTTCCAGCCCAGTGGCAAACCCAGCTGATGGGATCCAGCAGAGGAATGGCTGAGCCAGCTGAGATGCTGCTGTTGGTAATCTCTGATGTGCTGCTGGAACAGGCAGCTCCACACCCTCGAGTCATCCAACCCCTGAGGGAGGAACGCCAGGGCATGGGAAAAGAAAACACCAAAATCAACCCCCACAAGTACAAGCAAATCAGGTGATTGTCTCCCTGCTGGCTCCTTGTGTCAGCTGGAGCCAGTGTCAACTCAAGGGAAAGGGCATGAGAGTGTGGCCAAGGAAAGCCATGGCCAGGGAGGAGGAGGTTTGTTTCTTTGTTTGTTTGTTTGTTTGTTTGGGAAGCAGCTTGGGCTTGCATCATCACAGCGCCACAGTTCAACCCTATCTAACAGCACATCTCACTCCTGGGAAGTTCCACACTGCCCAGGGCAGGTGTGGATGCATTTCCTGTGACCACAGCCTTGTGTACACCACGCTTTTGAGAGACCCCCTCCAAAGCACAAATCCTGAGCTCCCAAAAAGCCAAGGCAGAGCTGCTGGGGAGCCCCAGCGGCCCTGGGGCCAGGACAGCCGGTGACAGCGCATGCGTTATCAAACCTCCATCAGGGGCACAAGGCTTTAATTCAACACTCCTCATGCAAGATGATTTCCTCTGGGAGCTTTCCTCTGACCTCCTGAGCCCTGAGTGAAACACCTGCTGGAGGGTTTGAGAGCTCCTGACAGAGCTGAGTGAAGCAGCCCCATCCTTTCCCTTCCTCAACAGCCCCACTGCTTAATCCCTTTGAACCTGTGCTCACTCCATCACCAACCAACACACTCCAGGGCCAATGATCTACATGTCTTTGGGAGAATTAAAACAAGGTGTACCGACTGATTTGAATTAACTCAGTCTGGCTGCAGCTATGTTTCCCTTGACCACCGGGTCACGTCGAAGATCAAGCCCATCCACGTTAATTGCAGGGCTCGAAAAATCACAAGGCTGATGAATTCAAGATCAAATGCTTGGAGTTAAGCCATCAACACAGTGCTTTGATGGAATTTTGGGAGGGAAGACAAATTTTAAAAAGAAAGGAAAGAGCTTTTTTGTGAATGTTTTGGACAGAAAAACACCAGCAAGAGATAAAGGGAGCGCTAAAAAAAAAAAGTGCTTCCTCAAGATGATGCTTCAAATGCTGAATGAAGTGCATTAGCAAGGGGGGAATTATCTTCCAGAGAGAGAATTTGCATTTAAAATGGCAGGGGACTGAATGCAAATCTGCTCCCAGGGCCAATATTAAAGACTGGACCAGTTCAAACACAAGCTCAGGCTCCAAGCAGCAAATTCTCTGAGTTCTCTTCAAAACACAAGCTGGCATGATTTTAAAAGCAGCGTTTGGGTACACACCTCATCCCACATCCTTACATTCCCAGCTTTAATTTGTCCCAATTTTTGAGCATTAACAGCTGCCTGGATGCCACACTCATGGCTGGAATGAGATGATCTCTAAGGTCCCCTCCAACAAAACCACTCTGGGATTCTGTGGAAAGGGAAGGTGCCACAACTGGATGCTGATATATCCATTTTAAAGAAAGGAAGTCTAAGCCTATACCACACCTGTTGGAAGGATCTGTCCCCTGACAAAGGAAAACATGGCAATAAAAACTGTATTTCAGCCCAAATTTTATTCCTGGTGTTCAGATGAGGGATGGTTTCTGTTGGGAACACACAATCAATTAGATGTCTTTTAAATACACAGAAGGAATCGGTTTGAAACACCTTAAAAATGGGCAGGGAAACAAAAGATTTGGGGTCACAGATGACCTAACACACCCCATATTTTAAGCCACAATAAAAACCTCCTTCCATATAACAAAGAGGTGAACAAACACAGAAGATGACACCCTTCAAAGAGAAAATACCTCCAGCGTAAGTGATTGCCAAAGCAACGTATTGGAATTTGTCAGATTAATCTATTTTAAGGCAAAATCACTCTGTGCTTTCCCCTTCTGCTAGGTAATTGAGTTTCAAAACACCAAAAGGTCTATTTAAAGCCCTGCTCTGATTCTGTTGTTTATCCCTCAGATATAATCCCAAATCTAACATGGCATCAGGACCTCAGAGAGCATAATCCCTACACGGATTTAATTGGGTGCTCCAGAGCCCAAAGTAGGTGAATTAAAATTCAGCACAGCCTCAATCTCACAGAATTTACATAAAACCTCTTTTATAGTAAAATAATTTAGGCTTGTTCCCATGTTTTTTTTTAAATATTATGTAATAAAAATATTTTAAAGCTGAAGAGAGCTATCTTTCACAAGTATAAAACAGGAATTTAAACAACACAGAAGCATCAATACCTGACAGTCAATGCAGGCTCAATGCTGCCTCAGGAGCACCAATTCCACTGGAAATCTCCCCAAATTCACCCTGCCAGGCAATGTGCCCAAACAAAGCCTTGCTAACTGGAGTAAATTTAAAAGCTGGAAACTAAACTACCAAACCTAAGTTAAAAAATTACCGCTTCTCTACATCTCCAGGTGAAGTATTTAAAACAAATGCCACAAAGTTAGAAAAATTCCCCTCTAGCAAACAAATGAAGCCCATGCCCAAATCTGAGTCAGCTCCCACAAAACCAGTGGGATTTCTGAAGCACTGACACTTAATTTGGCCTATAATAAGGATTTATACAAGGAATATTTTGTTTTCCTCCAAATAATTAATAACCAGAACATAAGCCAAGAGCTTCCCTGGTTTTCACAGGCTCCAAACCAAGTTACCCCTGTTATACATCACTGTGTGCAGCAGGACCCATGTAATCCAATTCTTCCAACATTTATGTCATTCCCATTGTTTTTTTCCTAGAATTGCAGCCCCTAAGCTGCTGAACTAATTGGACATTAAATCTGTGGAAGTCAAAACTCCACCAAGTCCCGGGCAGAGTTTGCCCTGCTCCCACTGTCCATCTACATTTGTGGAATGAAAGCAAACAATGCAGCATGAAACCCCTGCTCCCAGCCCCTGAACATCTTCATTTCAGCAGGTGGGGACTGGAAAGGGATGCTATTAATTTATTATTATTATTGTTATTGTTATTATTATTGTTATTTGTAAGTTCCAGCTGAAGTTTAATAGTCAGGCAAAAGCCAACAGAATTATTTTGTCTCCTTCTAACACCCATAAGAAAACTCCATGAAAGAGGGAGCTTAAGCTGAAGGAGGGAAAGGGTTAGATGGGATATTGGGAATTAGGAATTGTTCCCTGGGAGGGTGGGCAGGCCTGGCACTGTCCAGAGCAGCTGTGGCTGCCCCTGGATCCCTGGCAGTGTCCAAGGCCAGGCTGGACACTGGGGCTTGGAGCAGCCTGGGACAATGGAAGGTGTGCCTGCCCATGAATGGGATGGGCTTTGAGATCCCCCCCAACCCCATCCTGGGATTCCATGAACAGTGCAGGCCCCTGGGAAGCAGAGATGGAGCTGGGAGGACCAAGGAGGAGGAGGGTGGGTTCCCTGAGTGACTGGGATCCCCCAAAGGTGACACTAAACCACCAGATTTTGTTTGGTCTCTTGCTGGAAGAGGTTTCTCTTCTGGTCCACCACTCACCAGGAGTGTTTTCATGATTCCACAACTGTTAAGGCTGGACAAGACTTCTGAGATGACCAAGTGCAGCCATCGATCCATCATCCCCCAAACCCTGTCCCCCAGTGCCACATCCCATTTTGTGAACACTTCCAGGGATGGTGATTCCCACCCCTACCCTGTTCCATGCCTGAGCACCTTCCCAGGCAAGAAATCTTCCCCAATATCCAAGCTAAGTGTTATTTCTGGATCAGACAGACTGACATCTTCCCCTTGGAGCAGCACAGGGTATTTCCAGCAGGGATTTCTCTGGGGCTCAGGGCCTCCTCTCAGTGTGTGGGAAGCCAGGCTCCCATGCTGGCTGCAAGGACAATGTGGGTGGGAAGGCAGAGATGCTCTCGAACTGCAGTGACACTCCATGCCACACAGAGCTCCAAGATTTCCTCTCATTATACTCCCACATTACACCAGGGTTTCTGACAAGCCTATTTTCTTCCAAACAACCTTTTGTCCTAAAACAAACCACTCCAAACACTCCAATAATCAGAACCAGTTCAGAGGGACATTATGCTTTCCTCGACAAACGCAGCATTATAATTGTTGACAAATCCTTTCATTTTCCCTTTTATTTCTTTCTAAATGCAACAAGTTCACACCAATTTCACCTGCTTAGCTGCAAATAATACCCAAACAACTCCAGTTTCCTGCAATACCAACAACCTCACAGGATGCTGCATGCTTTCCTCTCTCAGGCTCCTCTCCTTTGCATGGAAAAAGAACCATGGAGTCACAGAATCATTTAGGTTGGAAAAGCCCTCTAAGATCATCAAGTCCAAGAGGAAAAGCACGTTAAGAAGTGAAATAATTCCCTTTAAATCTTCATGATGGTGGTGGTGTCAGCTTTCTAAGTAACAGCATGTCCTAATACATCCACTGCTCAAATTTCAGAAAGCAGGGAATGCCATCAACAACCTCGTTCCCGGGGAGAAAACGAGGACAGGATTCCTTGGAAATGCAAAACTGAAAAGCTCTGCTAAAACCCACTTCAGCAGCTCCAAGAAAGGTGTTGACAAACAGCTCTTGGGGTTATCAAAACAGGCTGTCCCAACCCAGAGTCTAAAATCACTCCATCAGGATTCTCCAGAGATTTTCCTCAGAGGATCCCAGTGCAGCACATAATGAATGTTATTATGTCTGGGAGACAACAACCTTGATCTGAGGTCACTTAGAATTTCCCCTCTCAAAAACTGTCAATAAAACTCTGACATTAAATCCTACACAGAACAAAATAAATTCCCCAGAAGGGGAAATAAAAATCCTTGTGCTAATCCAGGTATTTAACAGCAAAGGCAGGAGCAGCTCCAACCAAACTGATCTTAGATCAGTGAAAAAAAGGAAGAGCCCCAAAGTGCTTGGAGAGAGAGAGAGCAGAGTGAAATCAATCCCCCAGCCAGGCTAAGAACAGGATTCAAGCAATTAGTAACTGCACCAGGAAAACAATTTCACGCTGAAACCAAACAGCCAAGAAACTGGAGCATAATTTAGGAAAACAAACCAGAGAGAGCTGCATTTCAGGGCATGGGAGGCATCAGGAGCACGCTGCAGGAGCTGACTGTTCCCCCTGCTGAAGGCTTTCAAGCACTCTGAAGATATCTTTCCTGCACTTCCTCCTTCTCCCATAACCTGTGATTATCAGGATGCTTGAAATAAGATTAAAGACACAGAGTGTTGCTAAAATGCAGGAAAATGGTACATTTGATGCAATCATGGAATTGTTTGGGTTGGAGGGACCTTAAAGTTCGCCTTGTTCCAACTCTTGCCATGGGCAGGGACACCTTCCTCTATCCCAGGGTGCTCCAAGCCCTGTTCAACCTGGCCTGGACCACTTCCAGGGATGGTGAATATTTATTCTTCCCAAAAATGTCTCAACCTGCAGGACACGCTCCCAGCTCTGCAGACTGTAAGAAATGATAATTCCAACTGCCTTCCCACCACCCCCTAAGCCGCCCTCTCCCCAGCAATGGTGCTGGTTGGATTCCAGCCCTGGTAATCAGAGCTGTATTGTGATGGGTTCTGTTATTTGAGCTGCAAATATTTAATCAAATTTAATAAAATTGGACTACACGATATGGCGGTTTTAAATTACCAACACAAAGCCAGAGCCTTGCCTGGTGCCAAAAATCTGAAAAGCTCACCCGTAATAAAGAACTTTATTTAGGATGGGCTCCAGCCTTCCCTGCCTTTTGTTTACACCAGACTGTTCAGGAGCCTTTCTTCTCCAAGCAACTTAACATTCTTGGCACTGGGAATTCTGCAGGATATTGCTGTGCCAGAGCCTGACGTGCTGTTGCGTTGAAAGGAAAATAAAAGAAAACAATGAAAAAAAGAAAATAAAATTCTCCCCTGAACCTCACAAAAGTGAACTCATTTGTATCCCAGACCAGTGCCCAGGAGATTGATGTGCTGGTGCCCAAAAAGAACAAGCACCAGCGTTCTGGCAAACCAAAATCAGCTGAACATCCTCCTGCTGGAAAACAACAATGGGTTTGGTGGCTTGCACTCCTTAATAATGTGATTAGCTCCATTCATCATCCTTAATTCCCCCTGTCTGACAGCAGGAGCTCACCCAGCAGGAGCTTCGGTGAGACAGATCCCAGTTTGGGAAGCAGCACAGGGTGGGTGAGATGTGCAGATGTCTTCCTTATCCTGCAGGAATTCCCTTCCAGGACACTGGGAGCAAGAAGGGTGACTGATGCTCAAAGCCAATCTGACAGGGTGCCCTGAGGTGATGAGCCAGGCAGGTCTGGGAGCATGTCAAAGCCCATTTCTGCTGTGGTAATGCTAACATGGTGGGAAGGGATCACCTGGCACCACAAGGCATAGGAAAGAGCTAAAAATCTCTTGGAATCAAGCTGCCCACAGGCCCTAAGTGATAGGTTTGGTGCCAAGGGATGTTTTCCTGTGTGAATCCCCAGGGCAGCCTGCAAGCTCTTCCATTTCCCAGGAGCAGAGAGGAGAGGATGCCCTGTCCTTCAGCAAACCCAGTTTTCTAAGCTTGGCTTTTGGAGTCCTCCAGGAAGGGCACAGTCAGAAGTACCATCCCCAAAGCCACAGGGACACCTTTCCTGGGGAAAACCCATATATTAAAGCCAATTTTTGACTGGGTTCTAGTGCAGCTGAAGTGCTTGTTACTCATCAAGCAACCAACCCAAGGGGGAACAGAGACAACTGCACGGATGGGACTCCATCCAGCAGGGCAGGTGCTACAGTTCCTAGTGAGACATTTCCAAAAGGGGAAAACTTCATCACTGAAAGGCTGGTCAGGCATTGGAACAGGCTGTCCAGGGCAGTGGTCAATCACCATCACTGGAATTGCTTAAAAAAACCCGTGAATGTGGCACTTGGGGCCATGGGTTAGAGGTGGCCTCGGCAGTGCTGGTTGAAAGTGATCTTTGGATCTTTTCCAACCTTAATGATTGTGTGATCTTTCCAGAGAAGCTTTTTTTGCTGCCCTGCAGTGATTCCCAGCAGGGCCAGTGAGCAGAAGAGCTCCCTCAATGGGGCAGAGCTGTTCCCCGAAGGCAGCAGCCCTGAGCTGGCTGGGTTGGGAGCCCAGGCTGTGCTGGCTCAGGCATGTGCTAGGGAGCTGAGGAGCACAGCCAAGCCAAACAACCTGGTTTACATAATACAGGCTTGAGGAGTAACTTACCTGCTCAGCCACCGTGCAGGGAGAAGCCAGACTGAAAGAGAACTGTCTAGGTGTGAACCAAACCCTCGCAGGAAGCCCCGGTGCTTGCCCTGGCACAAACCCCCTTATTTACCTCAGGTACAAACTCACACATAAAATGCAAATCCCCCCAAGAAATGAACTTTTTCTCAGTACTTTTCTCACTCAGCAAACACACTTGGGCTGGGGACACACAAATCTCTGTGAGAGCTTTGGGTTTGGGAAAATGTTGAAGATTGCCATGCAAGATGTTTTCCATTCCCATCTGTATGGCAGATTACCTTTGTCAAGTGGGCAGTTTGCTTTATCTCTCTCTCTGAGTGACCACATTCACACCTCCCTCGGGAGGGGACATTGCTGATAACAGACTATTGAATGTCACTGCATGGCTGATAAGAACTAGAACATCCCATTGGGAGATGTGAGCCCAGAGGGAGGAGCCAAGCATTGCTACCCAGATATAATCCAGAGGTGTTTGGGACACCAGCACGGCTTTCTCCACGGGATTCCCCAGAGGAACAGCAGCTGCCTCTCCTTCCACTGGATCTTCAGAGGAAGAATAGATCCTTCTCTACAGATCCCCCTGCTCCAACAGAACCACCCCTGACACTGCAGGAGGGCTGCAGCCACATTTCCAATGGGACTGCCACCAACAGCCTGACCCACAGGGTGTCAGGCTGGGTTCTGACTCTGTCACTGTTGTTCTAGTGTACTGCATTGTTTATTTTATCTTTTTTTTTTTCTTTTCCTTATTAAAGAACTGTTCTTTCCTGCTCCCATATTTTTGCCTGAGAGCCCCTTAATTTAAAATTTACAGCAATTCAGAGGGGTGAGGAGGGTTTACATTCTCCATTTCAGGGGAGGCTCCTGCCTTCCTTAGCAGACTCCTGTCTTTCCAAACCAAGACAGAAAACATCTCCCAAACTTTGACACACAGCTCTCACACACCCCGGAGCAGCCCCAGGCTCCCGGGAACACTGGGAGCACAGAGACAGGTGAAGGGGGAGCAGATGGAGAGGGAAACAAAGCACAGCCTGGAATCCAGCTTTTGGCAGCATCCCTTTTTCAGGAAGATCAGATCAGAGGGCTGAGCATGACGCAGGGACGGGCAGTGTGGCCAGGGAAGGGCAGCCCTACCTGTTTTTCTGAGTGGGAAGTCGTCTTTGGAATCGTACATGCCCAGGACTGGGTGGTTGTAGGTGCCGGAGACGCCGCTTTGGGGTGGGGAGCTCTGGTCCAGAGAGCTGTGCTGGGTCTTCCTGCACAGGAGGAAAGAGAAGAAGGGACAAGCTTTACACCAGTGACACAGAGAGGACCAGCCTGACACCTCAGGGAGCGGGGAAGGGGGCAAAGGCAAAGCTGTGAACCCCCAGGGCAGCCTGTAAGCTCTTCCATTTTCCAGGAGCAGAGAGGAGAGGATGCCCTGTCCTTCAGCAAATCCAGTTTTCTAAGCTCAGCTTTTGGAGTCCTCCAGGAAGGGCACAGTCAAAAGTACCATCCCCAAAGTACTTTCTCCTCCTGGGCACTCCTACACAAAACCCCACTAAAATCCAATACACAGGAAGGCAATTCACTTAGTTTTCAGTGTAAGACTCCACCTTGGCTCAGCTCATACCACAAGTATAAATTCTAAGATGGTTAATTCTGTATCTTGGTTTTGCTAAGTCATCTTCCTGAATCTCAGCACAGGTGAGACCTCAAATTGAGCACTTCCCTCCCCAGAATAAGCCCCCAGCTCAGCAGAGAGAGCCCAAGGCTGAAGCCGTGGCACACAGGTGGCCCCCTGCCCTTCTTCCTGCCTGTCCTCCCATCCCAGGAGCTCAGCAGAGACAGGGCCAAAGCACTCAGCACCTTTCCAGCTCAACTTCCCCGAGATGATAATTTATGGCTTTGTTTGAGCAGGCTGCTGGAAGTAAATTACAGTCTGTTTGCTGAGGATATTAAATAATGAATGAGTTTTCTCAGCCTCCTACCAGTTTGTTGGCTGCATCTTTCCTGCTTAATGACTTGTGCCCAGCTTTGCTGTTTCTCAGGAGCTCCACCAGCCTGGGAGAAGGCTCCAGCCAGCAAAGCAGCTCCATCTGATTTAGCCATGCAGGTGACACTCACTGGGCTCTCACAACTTTATTTTAAATAAAACAGAATTTAAACCCCCTATTTCTTCAAAATACTAAAGGATTTAGGACAATGGAGAGCAAGCATTTTGTAAAAAAAAAAAAAAAAGGGGAATATTTGAAATTTTGTACTACCTAAAAACCAAGCTGAAAATATTCTCCTGCAAAAGGTTCTTCAAGGAACCTAAATGAACCATTCCCAGCTGGAAATTGCACAAATTCACACCATTTCTAGAGCAGTACTAATCCCTTGACTGCAAAGCTCAACTCAGAACTTGGCTGCTGAGATCAGACATCAATTCCACTGCAAGTTAAAGCCTTCAAAAAATAAGGGGCTAATAAAATACTAGGAAAACACGTTGAATTTTCTACATAATTAAGAAACTTTCTGCAAATTTTATTTGAACATCAACATTTTCTACTCCCACAGACCTTCCAGTGGGAGGTGTCCCTGCCCATGGCAGAGGGTGGAATGGGATGGGCTTTAGGGTCCCTTCAGCCCAAACCATTCTGGGATTCTATGGAAGTATGAATGACTGTGGTTTCCCAACCCTCCCTCTTCATTATCCAGATTTCTCTGCACATAAAGAAGAATGATTTCTGGGGCTCTTGCAGGGCTGTGTTTCCCACACCCACCCCATGCTGTGCCACATCCCCACCCCTGAATGCCCCCACGCACACTTCAATCTTCACCTGCAATCGAAACAGAGACAAACTGAAAAAAAAAAATAATCCCTCCTGGGAAGAGATGTGGCTTTTTCTGCCAGGATCTGCTCATTCCATGGGAAGGCAGCACTCCCAGGAATGATGTTTCACTCCCAGGAATCCTGGGTGCTGTGATCTGAGAGCCTTGAGCCCCATCAAGTCACACAATGACATTTTTGGCTCTATATGAACAACAGATTTTTTTTTTTCTCCCTTTTCTTTTCTTTTTTTTTTTTTTTTTTTTTAATTATGACCTAAGCAGCACAATCGAGTACATTGAAGCTATTTTCATCCCTTTGTCAGGCAATGTGCAGGAATTCAAAGGGCCTGTTTAGATGTGCTCCAGGGCTGCTGAATGACAGATATTGAGCTCTGCAAACAGGAACACATTCCCTGGCTCCAGGACTGGGCTCTGACGCTGCTCCCAGCAGCATGCACTGCTCTGCATGCCCCTTCAGGAATGTCAGAGCTCTGGGAGGAGAGGAAATTGGACACTGCATGGAGCCTGCAGACATTCCTGAAAGCACATCCCTTCATCCAAGGCATCCTCTGCTCCCTGAGCTCCTTCAAACACCCACGTGCACCGACAGAAGGGTTGGAGTGATGATCTTGGAAGTCTTTTCCAACTTTAACCATTCCATGATTTGATATTTCATCCTTCAGTCATGTCCAGCAAGGTGCACTGAATATACATCCAGACATGTGTACCTGGGCTGGAATGTTTTGTGTTCACACCTGTGGATGTTGGGATCATTCAATGTAGAATTTAATGTGCAATTTAAAGTGTAATTGTGTCTCTCTACCTGCTCGCCATGCAAACACTCAGTTGAACTCCCTTCCATGGCTGCTGGCACAAGCACTGCTGACAGCTTCCCAGGGACATCACAGAGAGCAGAAACTCCTGGGAGCCAGGCTGCCCAGTTGGTTCAGAATCCAGGAGAGGGACACTCTGACAGTGCAGTTCCCAAGAACCTCCTCTGCTGCAGCCTGTCACAAAATCCCAGAGTGGTTTGGACTGGGACAGAGGTTAAACACCACCTTGTTCACCCCTTTCCACCATCCCAGGTTGCACCAAGCCCTGTCAAACTCGGCCTTGAGCATTTCCAGGGCTGGGACATCATCCTAGAGGTCTCTTGCAGCTCTAGCATCTCTGTGATTCCACGCCAGCAGAACATTTTTCCTGTCCCAGCCACTGACATCAGACCATCACGGTGCTCAATACCCTTAAGAGACTTTTTTTTTTCCTAAAGCAATGCTTTCCATTTTTAATAAAAAAAAACAAAAAGGAATTCACAAACCTTAATAAGAGCAAGGGAAGTGCTTAAAAGCAGGCTTGCTGCTTCGAGAGGCTCTCCCAGCATCTGTTAGCACTTAATGGCCTGGCCTGCTCACAGTGGGAGCATGGAGTGGATCTCCTGTGAGCCCTGCTCGTGTGTGCTCAACCCAGCCACCACCCAACTGCATCACAGCACAGCTATGTGGGGACAGGAGGGCCTCCAGAGCTCAGCTGGTAACCTATGAGATGCCATATAAATAAATACTAATATGGCAGGAATTTAAAGGTTGGTTCTCCTTTTGAAAAAAAAAATATATATATTATTTTTTTAATGGAATGGAAAAGAAAAAAATCCTCAACTTCTGCCTGAACAAGTGAAGGATGCATTTAAAAAATCCTGTGCTGCTGCCATCTGCCCTCCTTGAGGGCTCAGCAGGACAATTCAGCACTGAGAAAGAGCTGTGAGGCCCCAAGGCTTTGTCCATCTTGGGTTAGAATCCAGAATAACAATCCTCACCCCACCACAGAGCAGATGGAAAATGAGGGGATGGCATGACCTGAAATATTTGTGCAAAGGTTTGTGTTGTCTCTGCCTGTTGGCATCCCTGGAGCATCACAGGGAAGGGCTGTTAGGATGCCTGAGTGCCACAACAAACCCAAACCACACTTTGGTGCTCAGAAAGTTCTCAGCCCCAGCTGAGGCGACATCCTGAAACCCCGAACACGACGTGGCTAAAAACCTGCAGCAGCCCTGGCCTTGCATCACAGGGAATCCCAGGATGGTTTGGATGGGAAGGGATTTACAGCTCAGCTCATTCCTCCCCCTGCCATGGCAGGGACACCTTCCACTATCCCAGGTTGCTCCAAGCCCCATCCAGCCTGGCCTGGGACACTTCCAGGGATCCAGAGGCAGCCACAGCTGCTCTGGGCACCCTGAATTCTAACTGACCTTGCACCACTCCTGCATTAACTGTTATTTTAACCATCCCTTAAAGAAATGGAGGCTCAGAGTCTTCAACCACCTTTAATGAAATCCCCAAGTCTCAGATTAGATTTTCAGAGATGTATTAAAGCTGCTCAATCTCACTTTGCCTCCAATAACATCTAAATTCTTCTGCCAACTCCACATCAGCATTTCTGTCCTGGCTCAAAGCTGGGATAGCTTTCAAATTTCATTGCAGCTCAGTTTCTGGAATTTGGAAACATCTTCTGGCTATGACCTCATCCTCCCTCTACACACGTTCATTTCTTAAGACTTAAAACACTGTCAGTACTTCAGCTTGAACATTAATTTCATGGCAAAATGAAATTACTTTTGTAACTCAAAATTTCATGAATTTTGAGGTCACTAAAGCAAACATCCAAAGCACTTTGGCTTTTTATTTAATAAAGACAATGACAAAATCATAGCAGAAGAAACTTCTACTATCACATCAAATTTCTGTCACATCAAATTTCTGTCTTTAGTACAATGTAAAAGTTGATTTCTGAAACTGAAACTGGAGACCTGCAGTTGAAAACAGAGATGCTGGGGCAGTTGTAATTAGAAATACAGATTGGATCCACTGGGTGTTTCCAGTAAGAAAGTAAACAAAACTTCCAAGTCTGAGAGCTTAAGAATAGCAGTAAGTGTTAAAAGTTTTAGAATGCAAGGCTTAAGTATGAGCTGCAGGAATTCACTGAATCATAGAATATCCTGAGTTGGAAGGGACCCACAAGGATCATCAGATTCCAGCTCCTGAACATAAAAAACTATTTCTCATTTGACTAAAGTTCAAGTTTTATAACAGAAGGTGGGATCAAATCCTGGGTGAAAAGCTGTAGGATTTATAAAAGCTGATCTCTGACTGTAGAACTTGTGAGTTTGAATAATTGTGGATTACAGATGACACAGAGACCTCTCTCTACACACAGAGCATTGTGACACCAGACACGAAAACCACTCACACCTCTGGAAAACCCTCTGGAAAAGGCATTTTGGGAATGCACAGGGATCCTGCCACTGCTCTTGCTCATCCCACAAGCACATCAGGTGCATTCCCTCACGGAACTGGGGACAAAGGTGGCACTGGCTGAGCCCTGCAGAGAGCCCAGCACCACTTACCCGTACCAGAAGCGAGGGTCGCTGGATATGCAGTGGTTGAGATTCCGGTGGGCCAGAGCCTTCTTCTTGTTCAACACAAATTCCTGCAACTTCATCTTCACTTCTGTGCTTGCCACTGCACCTGCAATTACAAAATAAACATTTAAAAAAGGTTGTTAAATCAATTCGTGTATTTGAAGGCATTTTAAATTTCTAAAATAGATCCCAAATAAAATCTTTCATTTCCAGTCCAAAAAACAAGAACTTTGCTTTCAAAGAGAGAAGAACAAAGTGCCTCCAGTAAGGAGCTCTCCTTTTTTATCCCTTTAGCTTGGCATAGATTCACAAGTTATGTTTGAAAACACAGATGAAATTGGGTTTATTTCACCAGAAGAGGATATTACACTTGCAGAGAAGCACACTCAGAATAAAGCACTTGTCCGGGGTATCCCAGCTCTCTTTGAACCACAGTTATTTAAGAAAAGGGGTCTTGTGCACCCTCAAGTTGTTAAATGTCACATCTAAAAGCAGAAGGGGAATGAGCCCAGTGGCTCATGTGTAGGTTTTGTCTTGAAAACCCCTGTAAACAGGGACCTCTTTGTTCCCAATCTCTGTGCACACCACCACCGACGTAACATTTCGCTTCATTTACAAGCACGCGGATCTCTGGCTTGAGCTAGAAAACCTAACATTAAAAAAAAAACCTTAAAGAAAGGGAGTCGGTCATTCTGCAGAGCTAAAATGTCAACTGTGTAATCCCTAATCATGATTTCCTGCACAATGGAGAGCAGGCTGTTCCCCTGCCATGATGGATCCCAGTGATCATCGGCTTGACAGCCCAGACTCCCAGGCAGAGCTCCTGACGGAGCAATGCATCCCAAGTTTGGCAAGGGGACACGTGGAAAATGATGCTTCATCCCCACCGTGGCGTGAGGCAGGAGCTCCAATGGAAAATATCTGGGCTGGGAGGAAAGGGAAAGGCCAGGGAAGCTGCTGGCTCTGCTAGGAACAAGAACTAAAAGATCACCCTGCCATATTCTCGTGTCCTGCACCCTGGTCAATGATGAGGTGATGTTTGACATGCTGGGAAAACAATTCCTGGGCTCTCTCCAAGAGCAAGGAGCTGCAGCATTCCCACAAGGCTCTGCCTGGAGCTGTAAAATGGTTCAAACACCAAAGTGAGAAAATTCCCCTTTTTTGGAGCGCTGCATTTCTCACCAGCTCCACAACACCAGTTTGGTGGAAAGTTCAAGCGAAGAGCTGCAGATAAATTCCTGAGTAGCAGAAGGGGTGACAAATCCATGCTTGAAAGCCTTCTCCCTCCAAAATGTGTCATCCTTGATCCATTAGCATCCTTAGAACACTCAAACCTGGCTGTGTTCTGTCACGTTGCCATAAACCTGCTACTTAAAAGACTTGAAGTTCAATACTTTTGGAGTGTAAGGTTTACCTCCTTTACTGGAAACTGAAAGACATCATAGAACCTCAGGGAGCTTTGGGGTGGGAGGAATCCCAAGGATCATCTAATTTCAACTCTGTGCCATGGGCAGGGACACCTTCCACTGTCCCAAGGTGCTCCAGGCCTCATCCAGCCTGGCCTTGGGCTCTGCCAGGGATCCAGGGGCAGCCACAGCTGCTCTGGGCAATGCCAGGGCCTGCCCACCCTGCCAGGGAACAATTCCTAATTCCCAATATCCCATCCATCCCTGCCCTCTGGCAGTGGGAGCCATTCCCTGTGTCCTGTCCCTCCATCCCTTGTCCCCAGTCCCTCTCCAGCTCTCCTGGAGCCCCTTTAGGCTCTAAGCTCTCCCTGGAGCCTTCTCCTCTCCAGGTGAGCACCCCCAGCTCTCCCAGCCTGGCTCCAGAGCAGAGATATTAACAAGGAAGCAGAACAAACTCCACCTCTCTCACACTCTCTTCATATTTCAGATCAGGACAATTTTAGCTTCTCTTTGCCAAATTTTGTGATGTGAGAAAAATAACTTAAGTGTCCTTAAGCACTGAGGTGTGATAATGATTCTACACCACAGAACTTCTCAAATAAAAAGTAACTTAAAAATAAAACTGTAGTCATGGGAACAGGATCTTCAACTTAACATCCCCAAATTCTGGGTTTTTTTCCTCTACACCTCTGTGTTTCACCCAAAAGATGCTTTGCTTCCATTTTCCAGAGATTCAGGCATTTTAATTTCTTTCCAGATTAATGAGAATGGCCAGGTATTGGTTTTGAGGAGAGGCCCAGCAAAACCTGGATCAAACAGCAACAGCTGATGGGAGCAGCAGGGGGAAGTGGAAATGCTTAGGGATTCTGAACCTCTGGTCTTTCTAGCACTTAAAAAGGTCTCCCAGACCCCAGTTTTATCTTACTGAAAAAAATTCCTGGAGCTTTATCTTATTCCCAGTTCCCAGCCAGCATCCCATCTTCCTTCCACTACTTCTCCCATCTGAAACCAGACCTGAGGAGTTGATGGCACAACTTGGTATTTTGGTGTTTGGAGGTATTTTTCCCCCCATTGACTTGCAGAAAAAGCCCAAACAAGCAGCCCAGAGTATCTCTGATAAGGGACATTGTGAGGCCACAATGATCTCCTCGAGTGCATAATGACACAGAGTGGGGAAGGCACCCACAAGCTGTAACCTCCTGAAAAAAAATCCCCTCATGAATGGGAACGCTTCAAAAAGGGGAGAGCTGTGAACTCAACTATGTCTTAAAAAGAGTGAAATTCAGAGCAGCAGAAAGAGAAAAGGAGTGCAGCGTGCATCTGGTGTATTTTATGGGCTTAATATTCTGCCTCCATTAGGAATGCTGCCAAAAATACTTCAAAAAATGTTAAATCAAGGGAAGAGAGGATACGCTTCCTTTTGAAAAATGCTAAAATGGCATTTAGTGAGACAAAAATGAAGATAAAGCAGAGAAATTCATTTCTCTCTTCCCCTCAATTCCCTGTGCTCTCAAGGAGGTTCCTCCAGCTTTCTGAGGCTCCTCCATGCCCCCATCTGCCTGTCAGCACCCGAAGCAGTGGTGCTCTGGCCACTTACTCTCTTTCCCCTTCTCTTTGTTTTTCAGCTGCTGCAGTTTCTGCTCTCGGTGCTGCTTCTCCAGCTCCTGCTCCTGCCGGTGCTGCTCCAACTTCCTCTGGTGCTCCAGCAGCTCCTGCTGATGCTTCATGGCCAGCATCTCCTGCTGCTGCTGCGGAGAAGGGAACAGGCAAAAGGAGCAGGTTAACACCATGGGCCTTGCCAGAGCCAAAGCAGATGCTGCAGGCAGGTGACAGTAACAGTGCTCCATTCATGGCATGAAGGACAAGCACGGGCCTCCTTTCATCTCCATCACCTGATTTTAAATAAAACCCCACTAGGACACCCTCAGTATTATTTGTTGCACAGAGAAATTGTAGAAATTGTCGCTGCCCCATCCTTGGAAGTGTTCCAGGCCAGGCTGGATGGGGCTTGGAGCAACCTGGGTTAGTGGAAGGTGTCCCTGCCCATGGCAGAGGGTGGAACGAGATGGAATTTAATGGTCCATCTAACTCAAGCCACACAGAGATTCCATGATTAATGATAAAAATAATTGCTCCAACAGATCAAAGAAATAATTATCCCAACAATTTCTCAAGGAAGGATTTTCCCTGGCCCTCTCAACTCACCCATATTCATGGGAATAATCAGGAGACATGATGTCTAATTAAGGTAATTATTTGCAAAGCTTGCATCAGATGGGACAATCAAGGCTGGAAGCACCAAACGCTCTTGCCCCAGTGCAAATCCCCCCTGGGCTCCCCATGTCCCAGAAGCTTGGAGGTGTCAGTGTCCTCACCAACCTCCAGGGAAATTTGGGGAGCAGAGGGGATTCACACAGGGCAGAGCTCCCTTTTTGGGAGAGAGAGGATTCCCCCAGGGCAGAGCTCCCTGTTTGGTTGCAGAGGGGATTTTTCCAGGGCAGTTCTCCCTGTTTGGGTGCAGAGGGGATTCACACAGGGCAGAGCTCCCTGTTTGGGTGAGAGAGGATTCTCCCATCCCAGAGATTCCCATTTGGGTGCAGAGGGGATTCTGCAGGGCAGAGCTCCCTGTTTGGGTGCAGAGAGGATTCCCCCATCCCTGTTTGGGTGCAGAGGGGATTCTCCCAGCCCAGAGATTCCCATTTGGGTGAGGGGGGATTCTCCCAGCCCAGAGCTCCCTGTTTGGGTGCAGAGGGGATTTTCCCAGGGCAATTCTCCCTGTTTGGGTGCAGAGGGGATTCTCCCAGGGCAGATCTCCCTGTTTGGGTGCAGAGGGGATTCTCCCAGGGCAGTTCTCCCTGTTTGGGTGCAGAGGGGATTCTCCCAGGGCAGTTCTCCCTGTTTGGGTGCAGAGGGGATTCTCCCAGGGCAGTTCCCCCTGTTTGGGTGAGGGAGGATTCCCATGGGACTGAGGGCCGCAGTTTGATGCGCTGTGTGAGGGGACACCCTGAGTCCTGCCAGGCTGTGGCAAAGCAGGTGTACAAACAGCACATCCCAGCTGTGGGAGAGGAGCAAAGGGATCTCTGTGAGGTAAAAACCGCTTCTTCTTCAAAAGCAGAGCCCAAAGGATGATCTCTCACCGTGTAGTTGGGCCTGCACCCTGCCCAGCGAGGCGTGGGCCGCTCCTGGGCCTGCCCCACAGGCCGGGAATGGCGGGGCCCTGTGGAGCCTCTGGAGCCTCCGGAGCCCAGCACAGCCTCCGGAGCCTCCGGAGCACGGCGCCCACCCCGCACTCTTTACATTGGCAGCTCATAAACCAAGGGATTGATCGGAGCTGGCAGGCTGCAGCCCCAAAGGCCCGGCCTCTCCAGGGCCGTGCTTAATGGGGGCCTGTGCTCGGATACCACCCACGGCTCCCGCAGAGCCCCGGGGCAGATCAGGAGCACGGAGCAATTGTGGAATGCTTTGGGTTGGAAAGGACCCTAAAGATCATCAGCCCGTTCCAAGCCCCTGCTGTGGGCAGGGTCCAAGCCGTGGCTGTTGAGACAGGGAATGTGCTCTCTCCAAGAACATCTCAATCCATCCTTCTCCAAACCCTGCCAGCTCCTGCGTACATGACACTCCCACCCCAAAGGTTTTTCTTCTCCTTGAGCACATTTTCCTTTTAATCCCTTTAGCTGAGATTCTTTGGGTGTCTTGTAACGAGGATCATCTTGGACTTGATGATCCTCGTGAGCCCCTTCCAGCTCTGGATATTCCAGGCTCCTCTGATTAATTTGTGGCATTGCACTGTCGCAGACATCTTTTCATTAAAAATCCTTCTTTAAGAGTTTTTCTTCTTGAGAAGCTGAGAGGCTTCAAGGCAAAATGTAAACAATGATTGTCTGCTGCTGTAAAATGCAACAAGTGCATCTGTGATAAGTCTCATGTAGATATTTGGAATTAATGGCAAATCACAGCCCAGCTGGCTCTCTCTCTGTCTGAGCCACAAACCTTTGTTGATTCATCCCTTTCTATTCTTAGCTTAGCCAGCCTTTTGAAAACCTTTTCTTCTATTCTTTTAGTATAGTTTTAATGTAATATATATCATAAAATAATAAATCAAGCCTTCTGAAATATGGAGTCAAATCCTTGTCTCTTCCCTCATCCAAAGACCCCTGTGACCACTGTGACATTGCACATTTGCACTGCCCAATGCTACAGACATGGATGCACAATAAATACAAATAAAATCACACTATTCTATATAAAGATGGAAAAAACCCCACAATCTAAGAGGTATTTACAATCTGCCTGGCTATCTGCTGGAAACTCCCCATGGAGGAATCCTTGCTGCTGCCTGCTCCAAGCAGACAGGCTGTTGTAAAACACCAGCAATTCAGTTATTTTGTAATGACTGCACCTATGCTTCCCCTCTTAATTCTATTGAATTATATGTAAACAACTAAAAATCCACAGTGAAAAAAAAAAAAAAAAAAAAACTAGAAAAGGAGGAAAAAAAATAGAGGAAAGCAGCTATTTTTGTTTTCTAATTAAGCAGCAGCTTCTACTAACACATCTCCATTTGGGGAAAGAGTCTCTTTCCCGACTTCCAACAAGTCCACCACATGGTGGGCTTTGAGAACCTCGCCATGGAAAGTATGCAAATGAACAATATTTAATGCACAATATGGTAAAACAGGTTTTGTTATTTTTATGGAATCAGGAGCCTTTTCTCTCCATCTGCAGTCTCCTAGGCTCTGCAGGCTCTGCTTCCTGCGATGGTTTACATACATTAGGCTGCTTTAGAAGGAGCTGTGCTTTCATTGACATCTGGAGTGAAATGGGAATGAAAAGCCCAATTTGTCGCTGGATGGTTTAGGGAAGTTTCATTAGGGATGTATTGTCTCTGCTCATTCTGACCCCAGTTTCCACAAAGCCTATTCTTAATATAGTTTTTCAAATGGCTTCAAAGTTGAGAAAAAAAAAGATTAAAAAAATAAAATAATAAAGCCACGTCTCTGATTGTACCCATGAAGAATGAAAAGAAATCACTGTTGGTGTCTGCTGTAGCCTGGGAAAACAAAAAAAAGAAAATCCATCCGGGTGTCTTCTCAGGGTTATTTCTCCACACTTACCAGGAATGTTATGGGAAGACAAAAATTTAGGCTGGAGATCAGGAAAAGGTCCTACCCTCAGAGGATGATGGGCACTGCCCAGGCTGCCCAGGGAATGGGCACAGCCCCAGGCTGAGAGAGCTGCAGGAGCATTTGGACAATGCTCTCAGGGATGCACAGGGTGGAATTGTTGGGCTGTCAGGAAAAACATCCGTTTCTGGTTCATTTAAAGCAACAGAGGCAAATTAGAACAGGCACTGCCCACTCAGACCCTGTGTGTTCACCACACACAGCTGGGGCAGGGGGTTTATTCCCCAACTGTATTTCCCAAACACTGAAATCTCATTACAAAGTGATTCACAGAGGGAAATCCCTGGATCTGAGGAGCACTGTGTGACAGACACACACACACGCTGCATTAGGGAGCTCAGAACATCCAAATTAGGTGCTCTTGCCAAAATCAATATTTGTAAATATTCATAACTATGGGGATTCCTGCATATGTTTAATGTCACTGCTCCCACTATTTCTGAAAACTGCACAAATGTTCAACTGTACCTGTAGTTAGTGTTGCTGGTGCTCATTTAGCATAAATTAATATTAATAAAGGTAACAGGGAGGATGCAGAGCATTTCCAGGTATTTATCAACCGTCAGCCTACCATGAGGACTCAGCCATCCAGAGGATTTTGCCACCACACTCCTCAATTGTCTTCAGAGTTCCAGCTTGTCTGCCTGGGAGGGGGACTGACACCTTATCAGTAGAGAAACTGTCACAGAGAAACCTCTTTTTAAGGGAAATGCAGCTAAAATAATTCTCTTGAGTCTTTGCAGTGCCCTCCCAGCGAGTGTGGAGTGCTGACACCAAGATCCCATTTCCCAGAGAGAACCAGGATGGATTTCATGGAGACACATTGCATTAGGACTTCCACAAGCACTCCTCCAGATGCCAAACAAGAAACCAAGCAAAAAGATCCTTCCTGCCCTCCCAGCTCAGACTGGCTCCTGGGTGTTTACAAGAGACATTTTGAATAGCAGCAATTAGTGAAAGGGAGAGCAAAATAATTGTGAAGATAAGCACAAGCCTGGGTGAACAGAAGCTGGAACACTTCTGGCTGACAGATACTCCCTGGCATGCAAAGTTGCTG
The DNA here is from genome assembly GCF_027579445.1 of Ammospiza nelsoni. Lineage (NCBI taxonomy): Eukaryota > Metazoa > Chordata > Aves > Passeriformes > Passerellidae > Ammospiza > Ammospiza nelsoni. The sequence goes on from NC_080639.1 coordinate 2,882,412, forward strand.
TGTCCAGCTCCCAACTGCATCTCAATCCACACCCAAATTCAGCTCCAGCACGGGGGGGATATCAGGGAAAGGCCCTTCTGCCACCTGTTCTGGCCAAATTCTACAGTTTGGGGGGTTTAAATCAGGTATTCAAAACGATCTTTGGGCTCAGGCTCTTTAAAAGCAAAGTCAAATTGTAGGCGAGGATGAACGAAAACTCTCGAAAAACCCTTGGCTATGGGTGGAAGCAAAGCACAGGTGCTGGGATTTCTGGGAGCTGGATTTCTGGGAGCACTGCTCTGTTGGGCTGTTTCACAGTGATCCCAATGCTGGCTGGACTCTGTGCCTCATGTTCCCCCATCCTGTTTACTGAAGTCTCAAGCTGTGGCTCCAGTTTCAGGATCTGCTCTCTCTTGGCTTCGTGGCGGCGTGTTTGGGATATCTCCTGGAGCACTGGGCAGAATAAATCAGCTGTGCTGGAGTCTAGGAGGGGGAAACATTGTGACTTCCAGCAGCAGCCAAGACACAAAGATCTGGGAGAAGGAGCACCTCTCATCTCTTTTCTGGGACACGCATCCCAAGTGCCCCCTTCCCGCCACTGGGCAGCTGACAGCCAGCTAAACCCGTACCAGAAATTCCCATGGGCAGGGAATTTTCTGCAGGGAAATGATCCCTCCCAGCCAGCAGCTCCCTGAGACTGATCTCAGTCAGACACATCCTACTGAGAATGTCTGGTGCTCAGGTTTATGAGGCTAAAATGTCTCCAGGACCGAGAATGATGGCAAGGTTCCCTTCACGCCAGCTCTGAGTGACAAGATCCCATGTTTTTCCCTTGGCAGCTTTACACATGGATATGGGATTTTGTACCCTAGTCTCCCTCTCATGCCATTACCTCTCCCAAAAGGCTGGAAGCCCTCTGAGCTCTGAATACCTCCAAAAGTTCAGCACTGGGAAAGGTTCAGCCCTTTTGTGTGAGCCTCTTGCTGCCTGACTCCCACTCCAGCCTAATTTTTCCCTTCCTCCAGAAGCAGAATATCCAACAGCCTTCCCAGAAAGAGCCAGCTCCATTTGTTGCATCCAGCACATTCAGCTCCTCCTCCAATTTTCCCCTTTAAAGGTGAGGAAAAACTCCTTTGAGTTTGCCTCATGGTTACTGCTGAAGGGGAGAGAATCAGGAGCAGGGAGTGCCCATCCCAGCATGGATGGCAATAAGGAAATCAGAAAACTTGACTTAAACCAATCCCTGTAAACCAAAAAACCACATAAAATCTTGTAAAGGAGGAGCCCTAGATATTTGATGCTAAGTAAGAGATGAGACCTCAGTCCTTGAAGGAGCAGTTACATCCTCTGTGAACTGTTTTGGGGTGTTTTGGGTATTACAGAAATTCCACATTTCTGGACATGAACAGATCAGCACTAGTGTACATTAACAGGCTAATATTCCTGGCATAACAACAGCATCTAGTGGCGTATTTTTTTATTCCTGCCCTGATTCTCTGTGTTCTCTTTGATTACTTCCAGTTATTTTATACGTTCAAAATTAAGATAAAATTGGAATTGAACATTCAGGTGTGGGAACTGCCAAAATATCTCTTCTGCCGCCATTTACTCTGAAACTCTAAACTGACCCAAAAAAATAGTCATAGAGCCCCACATATATTTTACTCCACAAAAATCCAGAGTTCCCATTGTGTTCCTTCCAGCCAACCAACCATGGCCCATCTCAGAAGAAACCAAAAGGAAACGTTTCTTCTACCAATTTCCAGTACCAATTTCCCTGGATGAGCATTCCAGCTTCACTCCTGACACCACCAGCAGTGCTTGGATAGCAGGAAGATGCCTGAATTATCCCAGTCTGATGCAGGACTCCTTCAACCAAGAGATGGGGCAGAAGCTGCTCCATGGATCTGTTGACAGAACCAACCCTTCCATGTGCAAGTTTGTCCTCACTGCTCTCGCAAAAGATCCTGACTTTGAGGCTGAGGAAAAGTCACCACCCACTCCCTTCAAAGGGAGCAAACACTCTGATCTTCCAAAAGTTTTTCCCCAGGGTTGCTTCCATCAGAAGTTAAGTTTTGCAGGATCTAAGGTGTAAGTTTTGGAGTGGGCTCGGTGTGCCAGAAAAGCAAGGCAAGGTCACCAAGAAAGAACAGGAAACTGTCTGGAAATAGCGCGAGCTCCAAGGCGCTCGAGTAGTAACGAGGCACAAAATGTTCAGTCTGGCCTTTTACCACTGACTGTACCCAGCTGCAGCTTCCTAAGATGAATAATCCTGTCATCCCAGAATCCAGACAGAGGCGGACACCTGGTATCGTTGGGCTTTTCAAGTTCCTCTTGAAAGGGATGCGGGCTGTGAGGGACAGGCGTGCTGCGGAACAGCGGCACAAAAACGAGCAGGGGGAGCCCCTCCACAGCAACTGCTGCAGGAAGACAGCACAGAGCAGACAGGCCCAGGAATGGGAGCTGGAATATCAGGGATGGGATGGAAATTGGCCTTTCCAGAGCCCAAGGCAAGCAGGTGCTTTGCAGGAGCCATGGTGCTGCCGGCAGCGTCCCTGGGGTCATGGGGAAGGTGCCACAGGAGATCAGCAGACACCAGTCCTAGCAGCAGAACTGACACATGCCCAGCTTTCCCTGCTGAGCAGGAATCAACATGGATTGATTGAGGCCACCAAAGAGAAGCACTGGGCACTGGCAGAGCTATGCTGAGAGCAGCCCCCCTAAAGGACGATGTGATTGGAATGGGTTGGGTTGGGTTGGGTTGGGCTGGGAGGTACCCTAAAGATTATCCAGTTCCACTCCCTGCCATGGGCAGGGACACCTTCCACCACAGCCCCATCCAGCCTGGCCTTGAGCAGCTCCAGGGGTATCCTGCAGGCAAACCTGCCATTCCATGGGCAGTGGCTCCACATGAAAGCAAGGAGCAGTTTCTCCCCTCAGCATCAGCGTGACAGCTATCAAGTCTAGACATCTTTGGGAAAGAATTACATTTCTTTACAACACGGCAAAATATGTCTGGAAGATTTCCTGCAAGATTTTCACTCCCTGAAACCAAAGGAATGGCCCAGGAGTTTCACCCCGTGTCTCTGAACAAGAGGCTGATCCCTCGGATGTGTCACTATCCCTCACTCAACGTAGGAATTCATTCTGTCAAGGTTTTTCCCTTGACAGAATTTCAGGATCACTGCACAGCAAACATCCTCACAAAGCTCCTTTCCCTGCTGCTGCTTCCCTGCCCATCCTGTCTGTGCTGGATGCACTGTCTGTGCTATGGATGCACACAGTCTTTCTCAGAGGGTGGGAAAACTGGGAATGGGATTGCACAGCCACAGGTGAGGATTTCAGGCCCACGAGGAGCTGGGAGGCTCAACTGGGAGGCTCAGCCCACCACTGACAGGCATCAGCATCCCTGAGAAGTTTCCTGTGGCTGTGGCTGTAAAACAGCGGGAGCTGGGAAGAGCCCTGCTCCAAGCTGGGACACAGCAGATGAAGCACATTCCCCACGACGTCCTTCCCTCCCTGTGAGGCGCCTCTGGCCCTGCCAAAGCGCCCATCCTGCGCCTCCTCCATCCAGCCCTTGACCAGAAGGGCAAACGGAAAAGCTTTTGGTAACTTCCAGCTGATCTTGGCTGGGAATGAGTGACTCACAAAGGAAAAAATTCCCTGCCTGTTCCTCCGCGAGCAAAGGTCAGGCAAAGCTCGCAGCGGGACCTGCGGAGAGGCTTTCCACCGTCTCACCCCCTTACTCCATCCTTGGTTTTGCTCAGGAAGGCAGATGTGAAGGCCATAAATATCGTCCCACATCTGGTGAATGCATGGAGGAGTGGAAAACCCACCTGGCTGAAGGTGAGTGGCTACTGGAGAGAGGAGCAGCCGCCGGTGCCTCCAGCCTCCGGCCTCTCCCTCGGTGCCTTCTGGAGCCAGGCCTGGGCAATCTGCAGAGCTGAAAGAAACAGCCTGCCCTGCTCTGTGCAGTGAAGCCTTCAGAAGGCTTGGCTTATTTTCCCCAAACATGTCAGGGTTTTCACAGAATTGCCCAGAACGCTTTGGGTTGGGAGGGAGCACAAAGCTCAGCCCATTCCAACTCTCTGCTGTGAGCAGGGACATCTCCCACTACAGCAGTTTGCTCCAAGCCTCGTGCCTCATCACTAATTTCTTCCTAATACCCAATCTAAACTTTGTTTCAGTTTAAAGCCATTATTCCCCCTTCTTCCATCTCTCTCTCCATGCCTGTGCTTTCTCCCACTCCTCCCCTGTGCCAAGCTCTGTGTCCATTATAGAGCCCTTCCACAAATATTGTTTCGCTCATTTCCTGGCTCTCTCCACCTTGCACCATCTTGGGGAATCCGGCACTTTTATGTGAAGGCCAAAACACAAAGTCTACAAAAGCAAGGACTGGGACACTCTGGGGAAAGGATCACATGTTCAGGCAGTCATCGCCTTCTCCTCCCGCACTGGGTCAGATGATTAAAACTGAGCTGATGGAAGCAATTCCAAGCTCTGGAAAAAGCCAAAACTTCAGCTCTCCATAGGAAAAAGTTATCGACTGGGATAGAAAAAAAGGCAATCAGGCCAGCATTTTCCAGGCCAAACTTCACTCACGGAAGTGTTCCTCACACTCCTGCTTTGTTTGGGGGATGGCACGGAGGGGTGCTCAGCCCTATTCAGTTCCTGTCAAGCCAGACCAGTTCCTCTGTTCCCACCAACACCACAGCAGCAAAAGAAATAAAACAACCCCAAAGCATGACTTGTCTGTACTAGCAAAGGAGTCAGCACTGGAAACACAGGAGCTGTTTGAAAGCTTCATCAGCTGGGAGAGCTGGGGGTGCTCACCTGGACACGAGAAGGCTCCAGGGAGAACTCAGAGGCCTAAAGGGGCTCCAGGAGAGCTGGAGAGGGACTGGGGACAAGGCATGGAGGGACAGGACACAGGGAATGGCTCCCACTGCCAGAGGGCAGAGATGGATGGGATATTGGGAATTAGGAATTGTTCCCTGGCAGGGTGGGCAGGCCCTGGCATTGCCCAGAGCAGCTGTGGCTGCCCCTGGATCCCTGGCAGTGTCCCAGGCCAGGTTGAACAGGACTTGGAGCAACCTGGGATAGTGGAAGGTGTCCCTGCCCATGGCAGGGGGTTGGAATTAAATGATCCTCAGGGTCCCTGCCAACCCAAAGGTTTCAGGGATTTTATGAAATAAATATTTTGCACTCATTGATTAAAATGATGGATGCCAGGCTATAGGGGAAAAAGGCAAAGTAATCAATTCTAGACAGCACAACACACAGAGAACAGAGTAAAATGCAGAAATTCTTCCCCCTTCACTGAAACAGTTTCCAAAGCAATTCTGGGTTTAACATTATCACAGAATCACAGAATGGTTTGGGGTGGGAGGGACCTCAAAGCTCATCCCATTCCCAACCCCTGCCACGGGGTGTTCATGCCTGTGTCCACATGGGATTAAAAAAAAAAAACAAAACCCAAAAAACAAATAAATTTCTCCAAAAAGACTTCTGCATCTTCACTCAAGACTGTTTCTATATCAAACTGCACAGCTCCAGTGCTTCACTTGTAGAAGATAAATGGGTTTTATTTGTTTTAACATTCCCACCCTGCTTTTCTCATGAGCTAGGCAGCTCTGAGCCCAAATTTAAAGTTATATATTTTAATTTTCTGGGCCAAATAATTGCTTCCCTGCACTCACAGCCACTGGACTTAACACAATTGCCAGTTCTAGAGTCACCTAAACGTGGGCTGACTCTGGCACACAGAGACAAGCAGGATGTTTTCCCAGAGAAAATGCACCACACTCACACACTGGGGGATATTTTCTTTGTGAGGCATGACAGGGCTAATTGCAATGAGGGCCTGTTTGATTTTTAAAGCAACTCTGCTCCCACTGACACACTACCCTCAGAGATCACCTTGCAGGCCACCCTTTGGTACAGGATTATGCCATCCCTATTTTAAGGCTCTGATTTAGCCAAGCTTACACACAAGATGAAGAACTTCATTACCTAATGGGCTGGATATACTGTGGCATCTCAAAATTCAAGCTCAGCTTCCTCCTTAGAGAGATTTTGAGCAGAGTCAGTCAAAGCTTTGACATAAATGAGAGCAAATATGTTCCTATCACCACTGCTTTGAACTTGGCCATTAAATGGGAATGAGCCTGCCTGATTTTTCATAGACAAACAACTACAGGCATGGACAATTACAAGGGAATAATGGAAATATTTGTCACAGGAATTCCCCATCCTTCCCCCACCCTGAGTGCTTGTGCCAGTGTGCAGCCACAGAAGCATGGGGATATGTAAATGTTCCACACACACACCCAGAGATGCACACATTGCACATCCATATATAAATATATTCACACCCAGGCACCTCCTCACCTCTGCCCTGGCCACAGCACAGAGGACTCACCAAGGCACAGGGGTGTTTGCTATTAATCCAGCTTCAAACAGGGACACTTCTCACAAAGCCCAGGTCCTCTCTGTACTAAGGAGTCTGTAAACAACACCCCATTAACTTTTAATCCCATCTTCCCCACTCTGACATGCATTTTGTATTGAAATGAAAGTTATATAAGGTTGAATCGAGGTTGCTTTTTAATATTACATTAAGGCTATTTACCATGTGCAGCACTAATCCCCCTTTGAAAAAAGGAGCCTATTACCAATTCGGAAAGCTTACGTTGCCATAGCAATACTCCAGCACTGGGAAATATTTATATAATGTCTCATGTTTTCACTTGCAACAGCCATCTTCCACACTGGACTGCCCACTGACCCTGCCTGGTGTTTCTTCCCTGTCCCACAAAGGGCACAGCACCTGCCTGGTGTCTAATTCCCAAAATCTGAGCATGTCCAGACCCACCTGCAGGCACTGCCCTGCACCCCCTGCTCCTGCAGTTCCACCATGGCCCACACGCTCAGCCTGCAGCTCGTGCTGGTGGCAAACGTCCAACGAGAAGTTCCTGTGCCACCACTCCCAAAATGTGTGAGCACAGCAGCAGGTAACCTCCTGCTAGGGTCAAATCCAATGAGGCATTTTCTGTGTTCAGGGAAGGGAATGGAGCTGGGAAGGGCATTGTCTTGGATTGCCAGGCAAATTGTGTTCTATTTGCCATCTGTATGGCAGCTGTCTTCTGTTGAGTGGGCAGTTTTCCTTATCTCTTCCACAACCAATCCTCCCTCGGGAGGGGACATTGCTGATAACAGACTATTGAATGTCATTGCATGGCTGATAAGAACTAGAACATCCCATTGGGAGATGTGAGCCCAGAGGGAGGAGCCAAGCATTGCTACCCAGATATAATCCAGAGGTTTGTGAGACACCAGCACGGCTTTCTCCACGGGATTGCCCAGAGGAACAGCAGCTGCCTCTCCTTCCACTGGATCTCCAGAGGAAGAATAGATCCTTCTCTACAGATCCCCCTGCTCCAACAGAACCACCCCTGACACTGCAGGAGGGCTGCAACCACATTTCCAATGGGACTGCCACCAACACCCTGACCCACAGGGTGTCAGGCTGGGTTCTGACTCTGTCAGTGTTGTTTTGTACTACTGCATTGTTTATTTTATCCTTTATTTTCTTCCCTAATAAAGAATTGTTATCCCAGCTCCCATACTTTTGCCTGAGAGCCCCTTAATCTCAAATTTATAACAATTCAGAGGGAGGGGGTTCACATTTTTCCATTTCAGGGGAGGCTCCTGCCTTCCTTAGCAGACACCTGGGTTTTCAAGCCTAGACAGGGCTGCAGCCCTGTGACAGTGTTCACAGGGGTCTCAGGTTGAGGGAAGAGCCGAGGATCTGACTCCATGTTTCAGAAGGCTTGATTTATTATTTTATGATATATATTACATTAAAACTATAAATAGAAGTTTATAGTTTTAATGTAGAAGAACTAGAATAGAAGAAAGGATTTCCTCACAAGGCTAGCTAAGGATAGCATAGGAAAGAATGTTAACAAAGGCTTATGGCTCAGACTCTCTGTCCGAGCCATTTGTGATGTGAATTAATGGCTGTGATTTGCCATTAATTAGAAACAACCAACATGGGCCAATCACAGACCCGCCTGTTGCATTCCACAGCAGCAGATAACCACTGTTTACATTTTGTTCCTGAGGCCTCTCAGCTTCTCACGAGGAAAAATCCTAAGGAAAGGATTTTTCATAAAAGATGTCAGCAACACAGCCCCAAGAGAGACTGAGGGAGCAGGGAACGGGCTCAGCCTGGAGAAAAGGAGGTTCAGGGGGGAGCTTCTGGCACCCTGAGAGGAGGGTGGAGAGCAAGGACAAGAGGAAACAGCCTCGAGCTGTGCCAGGGAAAGTTTAGACTGGAGATCAGGGACAACATCTTCCCTGAAATAGTGGCCAGGTGCTGGAACAGGTTCCCCAGGACAGTGGTAGACTCACCACACCTGGAATTGCTCAGAAGCTGTGTGGGACGCAGTGCCTGGGGACCGTGGTGGCACTGCTAGGTTGGTGGCTGGAATGGCTGATCCTGGAATGCCTTTCCAACCTCAACAATCCCCCAATCCCCTCACCCCCAACCCCCTTACCTTGATGTGCTCGTGCAGCTGCGCCTCGTGCTGCCGGGAGAGCTGCTCGTGCTGCCGCTGGAACTCCGCGATCAGGATCTGCCTCTGGATCTGCTGCTTCTGCTTGAGGGCCAGCAGCTCCTGCTGCAGCTGCTGCTCCCGCAGCGTGGGCTCCGTCACCGGCATGGAGAACTGGTGGTCCAGCCGCAGGTCCATGGGCACCGAGCTGGGCGCCACTTGCAAGGGCAGGGCTGTGCTCACGTCAACTGCGGGGAGAGCACGAGAGCGCGGTCAGTGGGGTCCTCACCCAGCAAAGGATGGAGCAACCGGGGTCTGGATCGAGAGCAGCACCATGAAATTCACACCATTCCCTTAGGGGGAACCAGGGACTACAGGAATTCAGGGATCAACAAGTTTTCCACTAGGCAACAGCTCCTACAAACCCATGTGTTTGTGACACGCAAAGAGCATCGTGTGTGACCCATCCGTGCCTCCCAAACACGCACACTGCTCTGTTCCACTCATCCAGCACCACTGGAAATGAGGAGGATAAAGAGTAATCTGAGACTTCACAGAAAGGATTAATGCTGACTTGTCATGGATGAACTGATGGACTGCCATGCTCAGGAACGTGAGGCTCTCCCTTTAAGAAACTCATGCAAAAGCCACAATGTGTTGTTGTATAATAAATCCCAAACTGGTTTGGCTTGGGAGGAACCTCAAAGCCTCTCCAGTGCCACCCCTGCCATGGGCAGGGACACCTTCCACTGTCCCAGGCTGCTCCAAGCCCCATCCAGCCTGGCCTTGGGCACTTGCAAGGATCCAGGGGCAGCCACAGCTGCTCTGGGCAGCCTGTGCCAGGGCCTGCCCACCCTGCCAGGGAACAATTCCTAATTCCCAATATCCCATCCATCCCTGCCCTCTGGCAGTGACAAGCCACAAACCCCCCTTTGCAATAACTGAACACAGCTTGTTTCTCCTAAAAAAAAAAAAAAATTACTGCCATGGCATGAATGACTAAAAATCTTCTGAATTCCACCTGAGTGACAGTTCTGCCTTTCACGGGTATTCTGTATTAGCAACATTTGCTCACTCTCTCTCTCTATCTCTCTCTCTCTCTATCTCCGGGGCAATCCCTCAATAACTCTGCTGAGAGCTTTGAATGAACATCATTTACAGGATAACAAAGGCTAATCCCTCAGAAACACTGAGCTTCAGCAAAACTGGAAAATAAAGGTGGGGGTTTTTTTCTCCATATCCTCTGTCAGGACATTAATTTTATCCATCCCAGGGAGAGCGTTTTCATAGGGTTTTTCTTCTCAAATATTCTCATGGAGCAGAGGTCCAGGAGCATGTTCACCCCTCCCTGCACCCAGCTCAGCCAGGGAGAAGGAGGAGGAGACTTTCTTTTTTTGATGGAACCATTTTCGGCAAAAGGTCACATTACTGGAAGTGTTGCTATTTTTCAACCCACAAGCTCTTCCCTCCACTTCCCTATTGTTTTCCTTCCCGTGGCCTTTTCTGTGCTCCCCTCTCTGCCCAGCAGGACCACAGCGAGATTCCTTGCCATGGATTGATTCTCAAGCCACAGGCAGGGATTCTGGGGAGAGCAGCACACTCTGACCCAGAGACAAGCACTCAAACTCACCTCAACACTGTGTTTGAGGTCCCTGGGGAGAGCTCAGAGCTCCTTCCAGGGCCTAAAGGGGCTCCAGGAGAGCTGGAGAGGGACTGGGGACAAGGAATGGAGGGACAGGACACAGGGAATGGTTTTTAACTGACAGAGAGCGTAGATAGATGGGATATTGGGAATTAGGAATTGTTCCCTGGGAGGGTGGGGAGGGGCTGGGATGGAATTCCCAGAGCAGCTGTGGCTGCCCCTGGATCCCTGGCAGTGTCCAAGGCCAGGCTGGACAGGGCTTGGAGCCACGTGGGACTGTGGAAGGTGTCCCTGCCCATGGGGGACTGGATAGGCTTTGAGTCCCTCCAAGCCAAACCATTCTGGGATCCCACGTATTCCCCTGTGTCCTGTCCCTCCATCCCTTGTCCCCAGTCCCTCTCCAGCTCACCTGGAGCCCCCTCAGGCACTGGAAGGGGCTCTGAGCTCTCCCTGAGCCTTCTCCTCTCCAGGCTGAACACCCCCAGCTCTCCCAATCATGCAAAACTCAACCCAGTTCCAGGCAGAAGGAACACCCTACCACTTGTGACTGTGCCTTGAGATCCATTCCTCCCACTTTACTCCCCAAAAAAAAGAGCCTTAAATCGCCATTCCCTGCTGGAAAACAATCCTAAGAAAACCTGCCCAGTCTCCCATTTCCCATGCAATGAGAGTCCTGCCCCCACAGCTGCAAGGATGAGGACCACAATTCCCATTCAGGGCTGCGGCAGAGGCTGCGTCATCCCTGACTCTCGGCTATTTCAGGCTCCAAAATTCCCCTCTTTGCCGCTGACCCCAGAGCCCTGGCGAGCCCCAGCCAGCCCTCCCTGCTCAATGAACACAGCCCCACAACAAAAACCTGCCTGTGCTGCACCAGTGTTTGATGGGACACTCGAAAATTGCTTTTCTAGGCCCTGCCTCCAGAAGGCACGAGCACAATCGGAGCCGTGACGTGAGCCAAGACACAAAGACGACATTCAGGACTGCCATGAGAAATGCCAAAGCCATGAATTAGGAGACAAGATCCTGATTATGAATAACAAACTATCTCACGGTCTCTCCCTGCTTTTATTTCTTCCCTGTAGGAACAGAAAACCATCAATCTTTAAATTTCCTTTTATCCCCCCCATCCTTGGCATATAAGGAATTATTTTTTTCGTGTGGTCAAGTTAGCCTTATTTTAATTCCATGGTCGTGTTACGATGATTTTTATACTAAGTTAGAACCATTCTGCTGGTGTTTCCCTTCCCAAATAAATAAAACATGGCTGTACATCAAAGCCTGCTTGCATGCTGCACGTTAATTAAGACCTAAAGCACTTCAGTCCCCCTCAGTTGCTGGTGGAGATTGGAAATCTGACATCTCTCAGCTCGTCCTTAACACACGGAGGGGAAAAACCCAAAACACAGGGAAATGAAGCGACAGTCTCTGACCTGACAGCAAAGTGAACTTTCTACAAAAAGTATTTAATCATGGAATCACAGGATGGATTGGCTTGGCAGGAGTCTTAAAGTCATCCCATCCCACCCCCTGCCATGGGCAGGGACACCTTCCACTATCTCAGGTTGTTCCAAGTCCTGTTCAACCTGGCCTGGGACACTGCCAGGGATCCAGGGTGGGCACCCTGTGCTAGAGCCTGCCCACCCTGCCAGGGAGCAATTCCTAATTCCCAATATCCCATCCAGCCCTGCCCTCTGGCACTGGGAGCCATTCCCTGTGCCCTGTCCCTCCAACCCCTGTCCCCAGTCCCTCTCCAGCTCTCCTGGAGCCCCTTTAGGGTCTCTGAGCTCTCCCTGGAGCCTTCTCCTCTCCAGGTGAGCACATCCAGCTCTCCCAGCCTGGCTCCACTGGAAAAATTAAAAACATTTCACATAAAGACATTACATTTCACATAAGGCATTATCAGGGGACTTTGTATGTGTAGATTCTCCCACACTTCAAAATGGAAAATATCTTCTCCATAAGTCCCAAGTGCTTTGGAAGGGATTAGGGGAAGGTGACACTCTAAACCTGTGAATACACTTTTCAATAAAACTAACAGTAATAATTGAATTTTCTTCCCATTCTCTGTTACAGCATTTTCATTCTGGTCTTTAAAGGATGGAAATACAGGTTTGAGTCCTGAAAGCACATTAAAATTTTAAATCAAAAAATTCAGTATGAGATGCACCAAACGAATATTTAAATTCAAACTCTGTTTCAGCATAACCTTTACTTAAGGTTAATTTAAAAAATATTCACAGAATCCTAGAACCACAGAGGGGTTTTGTTGGAAGAGACCTTAAAGACCATTACATCCCAGCCCCCTGCCACAGGCAGGGACACTTTCCACTAGACACAAAACTGAAGGATTTTTATATCAAATGTTGTGGCCAAAATTGCTCTTTCCTTTCTTTTTTTTTTTTTTTTTTTTCCTTGATCTTATACTTTTTTTAAATTAAATTTAAGCAGCACAGAAAACTGCCTCTCACATTTGAAATCCAACATCACCTTCAAAGGGAAAGTGCAGGAAATGCTTTCCCTGAGCTCTCCCTCCCTGCGGCACAGAGCGAGTCCTGCTGAACACAAACAGCTCCTTCCCATCTCCTCTTTCTGCAACAATTCCCTTTGGAGAAGGGAAAGAAATCCCATCAACCTCCCCAAACCTGCTGCAAAACTTCTTCCCAGCTCCTCTTTCTGCAACAATTCCCTTTGGAGAAGGAAAAGAGATCCCATCAACCTCCCCAAACCTGTTGCAAAACTTCTTCTCAGCTCCTTCCCAGCTCCTCTTTCTGCAACAATTCCCTGTGGAGAAGGGAAAGAAATCCCATCAACCTCCCCAACCCTGCTGCAAAACCCCAGGGAATGAGAGTCTGCTCAAGGCTGGAGGAAGAAATCAGGACACATCCCACCTGCCCATGGCAGAGAAAGCCTGGGAGATTCTCAAAATCCCAAGAAAAGGGCATTCCAACCTCTTCTAGTGACTCTCCAGTGCCTGGTGCCCTCCCAGATCACTGCCCTCCAGGAATGAGATGTTCCTGGTGGCTGACACTCCCCAGCCAGGGCTTTTCAGAGCCCATGGACTCAGCTTCTCCCTCTCTCCCACCCTTTCTGGGCCGGGGCTTTATTCCCAGCTAATGAGTTTGCTTTTTAATTACTGCTGTGCCAGCCGTGCCCTCGGGCCAGGCTCTGCCAAGAGCAGCACGTCAGCCTTTGGGCACCCACAAAAAGCAAACACAAAGCCAGAGGATGTGCTCAGAATCCCAAACTCTTGGCTGATGCCATCAGATCATCCCCATCCTGCTGAACCACCCAGCAGGATGCTGAGGAAGTGTGAGCAGGGATCTCCCCCTCTCAGCATTATTTCCAGCTCTTTCATCCCCAGGGAAAGGCAAAAAAATCCTGTGTTTATTCCCTGACTTTATTCCTCAAGGCTGTCCTCAGTGTCCAGCAACAGTTTTGGATTTTTAAATAATTCCCTGTGTTTTGAAAGACATTTAAACACCAAGTTGCTGCTGGCAGGAATGCCTTGGGCATATGGGGAGCGTGACGTTGGCTCTGAATCCTCAAATGCCGTTCCTATAACCCATCACCCCAGTTTGCCTCCAGAACTAGCCTGGAAAGGGAGGTGAACAGCAATTGCTGACTCTGAGCACAGCCAAGGGAGCACTTGAGGTGGTTTATTCTGGCAGGAAGCTGTGTGCCAGTCAAGCATCACTGGATTATTGTGAATTAAATCCATCCCCTCTCCCAGCAATGGCTGGAGCGCTGGGATCCCCTCTGACCCAGGGATCCTTTTCCAGCAGGGCCCCCCCTCCCCAAATTGCTAAAAACCCCCCGAAACACAGCGAGATGGTGAGATCAGAGCTATAAATAGCACTGAGCTGCTGCAGTATCTGACTGCAGTGCAGGATAAAAGCAGTGGATTTTGTGGGGAAGCGGAACGAAGCCGTGGCACAGCACCCTCGGAGCTGGCTCCATCTCCACACATCCCAACCAGAAGGAGAAATTAACAGGAGAGGGGGGAAAAACACGTTACCAGCTTCACTCAATTCTGCATTTTTATCCTCTAGACAAGATTGTGCCAAGCTGGACTGGAGGAACCCCAAACTTGTCCAAGACCAGGTCAGGGCAGGGCAGCTCCAGGACACCGACATCCCACCGAGCATCGTGCAGGGGCAGGATCAGGGCACAGTCCTGCCCCTCTGTGGATCCACACCAAATTAAAGAACTATCACAGATTTATGGAATGGCCTGGGTTGGAAGGAGCCTTAAAGATCACCTGGTTCCAAACCCCTGCTGGGTGGGACAGCGGGAGGAAACAGTTCCTTCTGTTTCACTCAATTCTTACCTCTGTTATCCCATTTCCAAGGACCAGAATGCCAGGGAGGGCATTCTGGGCAGGAATTAGCCAACAAGCTTGAGCACCACAGCCCAGTTGGACCAAAGGCAGGTCAGCACCCTGGGAATTTTGGGACAGCCCAGGTAGGTGCTGCAAAGGCAGCCTGGATCCTGTCTGGGAGCACAAGCTGGGAGTAAACAGCAGCCGAGGTTTCCTACGAGCTCCACGCACGCTGCAGCTCGGCGAGGGCTGGAGTCACTCCCTGCTCAGGGAATATTTCCTGCTCTGTGAATGGGAACTGAAATTAATCATCCTATCAGCCATGGAAACACATCGTGAGGCAGCACTCCGCAGGCAACAGATGGAGCTTTAAATGTCACTCACTCATTCATTGCGAGGAAACTTCTCCCTGATTACTATCGAGACCTGCAGACAGAAACAGGGTGCAGAGATTCTGCATTTCTACATATCCAGCTCTCCTGAGCCTAATTCCTGCCCTGAACAGACCTCATCAGCATTTATTAGGAACCTACACAGAAATTTTATTCGTGACGATAAGGAAGCCAAAACTTGAAGAGCAGACCACTTATCCTACTAGCTCCATCTTAGATTTAAAGCATTAAAAAATGTCTCTTCACTTGAAGAAAAAGAAAACCCACCAAGCTACATCCACAAAAGACAGAAAACAACATTTTCCAGTAACATTTTCCAGTGTTTGCAAGGAATCCCAGAATGGCTTGGCCTAGAATGGATCTCACTCCAACCCCTCTCACCTCAGAGCAGGACATCAGAGTTTGGAAAATTATAAACTCCCATGGATAAATATCCAGGGGTATTTCCTTAATGAGAACATGGAGAGTTCAAGGTCCGCACCAAAGCCTTGATGGCACAGGCGTCTCCAACAGAGATGTCTCCAGCAGATGAGCCTGTGCAGGACAGAGCAGCTCCAAAGGGAGACACTCCAGTTTCTCCACCTCCTCTTCAACCATTATCCCACTTTATCTCCTTGCTGGTTTCATCAGTGACATCTCTAACAAATGAGTGTCTTGGATGGAGCCAGAGCTTTTTGTGAAATTAAAGATAATGGAATGAAAGGAGTCAGCTTGGACTATTTTTCATTTCAAACTTCACACAATTGTGGGAAACCTTTCCTGGAGGTTTCCTTGCATGGCGTGGATAAGCAAAACCCACTTGAGTTTCCATTGAAAAAGATCCCCAATCTAAATAAATAATAAATAATAAAACAGGAAACAACAAAAATAAATGTACAGCTCTTCTTAAAAGGCTCAGGAAGCTGTGGCTGTCCCTGGATCCCTGGAAGTGTCCAAGGGCAGGCTGGACATTGGGGTTTGGAGCCACCTGGCATAGTGGAAGGTGTCCTTGTCCATGACAGGGGGTGGGACCGGATGATGTTTAAAGCTCCTTCCAACCCAAATCATTCCAGGATTCTGTGATTCCTGGGAATGTAATTTCACCTGCCTCTTTGCTCCAGGCATTACCCAGCAACTGAACCTCTTTGATCCATCTGTCTTGCTTTCAGAACAGGAAACTTCTCTCCTCAGCAGATCCCCAGGACCAAATGCAGAGTTGGAGGAAGCCCAGCTGCACTTCTGTAGAGACAAACCCACATGGATTTCTCACATGCTTCTCTCTAATCTCACTCTGAACTTCCTTCAAGGGAAAATGACACTTTGGAGAAGAGAATTAAACATGGAAGAGATGGAGCAGGAGCCAGAAAGTCTCATTCTGAGATTACACAGTAAAAACTTCCCATGAGAAAAAAAAAAAAAAAAAAAAAAATTCCACCTGGGACACCTCCCACCATCCCAGGTGGATCCAAGCCCCATCCAGCCTGGCCCTGGGCACTGCCAGGGATCCAGGGGCAGCCACAGCTGCACTGGGCACCCTCACAGGGAACAATTCCTAATTCCCAACATCCCATCCATCCCTGCCCTTCCTCAGCCTTAGGCCACTACCCTTTGCCAAAAGAGAAGGTGAAACAAAATTCTGAGGAATTTCCTGTCCCACTGTATTTCAAACAGCAAATAAATGGTTCTTATTAGCAGGAGAGTGAGTTCATTTGTGTCACCAGCCAAGGGACTCCCAGCTGTCCAACAAGCCCCAAAATGTGCAATGCCATCTCCTTCATCATGACAAAAATAAAGCAGCAAAAGGAGCAGCTAAACAACAAATTGTAATAGGAATGCTGTTCCACAGCTTTTGAAAACTCACAGAGAGCTCAAAGGCTGCAGTTTTAAGTAGAAATCCAGACCATGGTGGAAGAGAAGCCCACCCAAATGGGCAGGAAGCCCACAGCTTCCTGTAGACCCCTCTGGAAGGGCTTTACTTCCAAATAATGGATTTAGTCAGGTTAACACCAGCTGTGTTAGGACCACAATCATGCTTGTTGTCCATTCAATACAATGAAGATACATGTTAAAATACCAAAAAAAAGGGCTTTTAAGAGAGTGTCAAACACAGGCAGCTTCCTAGAGAAATTCAAGTAACCTCAACCCATTCAAACCCCTGGGTAGCACAGGGAAATGGCTTTTAGGGAAAGGTGTTTTTCCTAAAACATCTTTTTATTTTGACAGGACAGGCAGGGGTTGCCCTACTTGGATGCACACACCAAAACACATGCCTGGGCTAAGATTTCTCTTAAAAAACAGACATTTGCCATTTTTTTCCCCCCAAGACCCAGCAGATGAACTGAATACATGAAAACCCAGAAAGCTGCTCCCCAAATCCTAAAGGATGAGGGCAGATGTGCACTGCACTCTGTGACTGTGTTCACAGAGGGAAGAGACGAGGATCTGACTCCATGTTTCAGAAGGCTTGATTTATTATTTTATGATATATATTACATTACAACTATACTAAAATAACAGAAGAAAAGGTTTCATCAGAAGGCTAGCTAAGAATAGAATAGCAAAGAGTGATAACAAAAGCTTCTGTCTCAGAGAGTCTGAGCCAGCTGACTGTGATTGGCCATTAATTAGAAACAACTCTATGAGACCAATCACAGACCCGCCTGTTGCATTCCACAGCAGCAGATAATAAATGTTTACAATTTGTTCCTGAGGCCTCTCAGCTTCTCAGGAGGAAAAATCCTAAGGAAAGGATTTTTCATAAAGTATGTCTGCGACAGTCACACACAGGCAGCTTCGTAGAGAAATTCAAGTAACTTCAACCCATTCAGACCCCTGGGCAGCACAGGGAAATGGCACAAAAACACTTTTTTATTCTGGCAGAACAGGCAGGGATTACCCTATCAGGATGCGCACACCTGGGCTAAGATTTCTCTTAAAAA
The DNA here is from genome assembly GCF_027579445.1 of Ammospiza nelsoni. Classification (NCBI taxonomy): domain Eukaryota; kingdom Metazoa; phylum Chordata; class Aves; order Passeriformes; family Passerellidae; genus Ammospiza; species Ammospiza nelsoni. The sequence goes on from NC_080639.1 coordinate 2,900,219, forward strand.
ACAGAAATTTTCAATTTTTTTCCCCCCAAGACCCAGCAGCTGAAATGCACCCATGAAAATCCAGAAAGCTGCTCCCCAAATCCTAAAGGATGAGGGCAGATGTGCACTGCACTTCCCATGGCACCAGGATTCCCTCACGTCATGGATGGCTCTGCTCAGAGGGAGCTTTCCCTTGGCATTTATCCCCAAACCACTGACACCAGGTGGCCTCTCAGACATGGCACAAAACCTCAGTGCTGCTTCTGCTGAAAACCTGCCCAGCCTGTGGCATTTTCCTTCCAGGTGCTGCTCCTCAAACAGAGCCAGACCACGCAGGGATCAGCCTGAAGACGAGTTTTAACACAACAACGCACCAGGCATGGTTGTGGAGAGTTTTGGATATTTCTCACAAGGAATCTCACTGGGATTCTCCATCTCCACCCTGCTCTGCTGAGAGCCTACCTGCAGTTCCAGCTCTGGAACTGCCAGCACAAGAAGGATGTGAAGCTGCTGGAACAAGCCCAGAGGGTGCCAAAGGATGGAGCCAGGCTGGGAGAGCTGGGCATGTTCACCTGGAGAGGAGAAGGCTCCAGAGAGACCCCTGAGCCCCTTCCAGGGCTGGAGAGGGACTGGGGACAAGGCATGGAGGGACAGGACAGAGGGAATGGCTTCCCAGGGCAGGGATAGATGAAATTCCTGGCTGGGGGCAGTAAGGTCCTGGCACAGGGTGCCCAGAGCAGCTGTGGCTGCCCCTGGATCCCTGGAAGTGTCCAAGGCCAGGCTGGATGGGGCTTGGAGCAGCCTGGGACAGTAGAAGTGGGGTGGCACTCATGAGCTTTAAGGTTCTTTCCAACCCAAACTATTCTGTGATTCTCTAAATGCTGTTTTTCAGCTCAATTTGCCTTCCTAAGGAACAAACAGCTCCATGAATGAACACAGAGAGCAGCTTAATTTTGTTCCTGGGAGCTTCTAGACTGAAACCTCACACTTCTTTTATGAAAAGCTCTGAGCTGGGTGGTCTCCTGCTGAGCATGGTGAGCAGCTTCCCACACCACAACACACCTACACTGCATCTACTACAGCCCCAGCAAGAGGGGAGCGAGTCCTCCCTTGGAAATCCTGATAAATTCTGGATTATCTTGCTTAAAAATGCAACTTCAGCTGCAAAACTTGGACCTAATACAGGGTTTAGGGATTCTGGCAAATTAAATGGTGGCTGCCTCTTTCAGTGGGAGGCTACAACTCTGCTCCAGCTACGTTCAGGCACCAAACTTCCCTGCCAAGGAGTAGACTGCAGCCTGATCCTTCCACAAAAAGAAACAGGATGCTGTGAGCAGCCCGAAGGTGAGAGACATAAAATATCTGTGTAAGGATGGAGCTCCTGTATGTACCCAAAATAACAGTGAGTCACTTCTCAGAGCACTGGGAGAAGATAAAAGGCTCGGGGAAGGAGCTGAAGAGGGTTCAGGGATTCAGCTGAGCGAGGCTTGGGAGGACACCAGGGACAAAAGGCACTTGGGAAGTTGGAGAAAGAGATGAAAAGGACATCCAGGCAGCAGCTGAGGAACAGCTGCAGGAGGCAGGCTGAAGAGGAAGGCTTTTAAAAGCAAATCCGAGGAGGTTAGATTGATTCAGTGAGAGAGAGATGGCAATGGCTTATCTGCTGCCTCCCTGAAGTACTACACACCCTGGGTATTAGCAATAAATGATGGAAATGGGACATCCAGGTTTGCTTCAGCATTCCGGGCCAAAACACTATGCAAAAGAAGCTCCAAAGAATACAGATAATCACTGCCAGAACCTTCCGTAGGTAAAACTTCTGCTTGACACACAGCTAATCCCTTCTCCACTGAGCAAACCACACCTTGCATTAACTGTGTTTGATTTTCAGGGCACTTTAATGAAGCTCTGCACTCTGCAGGGTCATCCCTCAGATTTAAGAGCCCATTCCTCCAAAAGACTACAGAAACAAGTAATTCTTCCAGGGAAAGCCAGACCAGCTGAAATATTTAAATGTGATTTTTTTTTTTTTTAGGATTTCCCTTGTCTCTTTGTGATATTTTAGAATATTTAAATTTTTTGCACATCTACTTATTTATAAATGAAATTTTTATGACTTGCGCTCACCTAGATGGGATTTTTTAGAGTGATTTTTCACCGTGAGTGAAAACACTACCCAGAGCAGCTGTCCCATCCCTGGAAGTGTCCCAAGGTTGGATGGGGCTTGTCCTTGCACTAGCCCAGGTTGCTGCATCCATATTTTCTACGTGAACCCCATGCTATGCATATCCCAATGTTCCAGAAGCCCACAGGACATGGTGCCTATGAAAGCCCCTCTGCCTCCCAGCTGATTAACCCAAGGAGCCAACACAGGGAACAGCATTTCCAAAATGCCATTATTACCATTTTTTTGCATATGGAAAGGTCTTGCAAAGAGATGGATTCCTGCACACGGCTGTGTCAGACCACCCCTCTCAGCAAGGGAAATAAGGAGCCAAACTCCAAACACATTCAATCCTGCATCAGTGCTTCCAGCCCAAAATAAAGCTGCCTGCAATCACCACAGCCTAATCCTCCCCTGATTCCTCCTGTTTCCATTCCCATGTTTCCACTTCACAGCTGATTTGCCTCAAGTCTGCTTCTCCCAGGGCAGCGGCCTTGAACTGCAGAGCCCTGCCTTGGCGGGGACCGTGAGACAGCCCCAGCTCCTGGCCACGGATCCCAAGCCCTGCAGATTTCCTAAGGACCTCACTGTCCCTTCACAAGGTCCTCGAGGTCCAGAGGTGATGCTTGAAAAATAAGGGAGCTGTCAAAGCTGCAGGAGCTGGGCACTGAGGGGCTGGAGCGTGTCCATGGAAGGGAACAGAGCTGGGAAGGGAATGGAGCCCCAGGAGGGGCTGAGGGAGCTGGGAAGGGGCTCAGCCTGGAGCAAAGGAGGCTCAGGGGGCCCTTGTGGCTCTGCACAGCTCCTGACAGGAGGGGACAGCCGGGGGGGTTGGGTAGCTGACCAGGGGAGGAATCAGGAGAACTTTCTTCCCTGAAATGGTGGTCAGGCTTTGGAATGGAGCCACCACCCCTGGAAGTGTTCAAAAGCTGTGTGGATGTGGCACTTGGGAACATGATTTAGTGGTGGCAGTGCTAGGGGACCGGGTGGACTCAGAAGGTCTTTTCCAGTTTTAGTGGCTCCACCATTCTGTCCTGTGTGAGGATGGATCCATGAGACACCAACAGAAAGGAAAATAACACAGGCCACAAGACACTGAGACACTCACATCAGCAGAGGCAGTTTCAGATAATAACTCATTTTACAGGCCCAACAGAACCAGACAAACCCAAGCAAACCAAGCCCCAAGGAGGAAGAAACAAGAGGTTGAAGCTCATTACAGTCACTTTGATCACCAGTGCGTTTTTAGAGGATGCAAAATTCACTCCTGACCTTACCCAAACTTTGACTTCCCCGTACGATCATCACTCTGTCAGAAATGCCATCTCGGTATTTTTAGGTGACAGTACATTTGTTTGTACTGTACATTTCTGCTGAGAAAACTTGTTATGTTTTGTAGGTCACTTGGTTTTACCATCTGCCTTGATTTCTGCTCAAGGAAAGTGTTGTTTCTGAAATCCTGAGTGCTGCACACAAACTGGGAGACGTCGGAACCAGCAGCAGCTTGATTTTGTATCATCCCAGTGGAAACACAGTGGAAATGCTTGCTTTAAACTAATTACTTAGTTTAAAGCAAGCATCCACTTAAAAGAAAAAGGAAATATTTCTCAGGAAACAAATCAACAGCTGTGGGTTATTACTTCCTGGATAATGGGAAAAGGGTCAGCAAAAGCTTGGGGTGGTCAGTGGGAAGCCATTCCCCCTTGTCCTGTCATTCAGTGTCTTGTGAAAAATCCCTCTCCAGCTTTCCTGCAGGCTCAAAAGTTTGGAAATATTCTACAATGACCTTAACAAAAAATAAAAAAGACATGAAGCTTATTGGTAAATGAAACCTGAGGTGGGAGAGATCCTTCAGTGCAAGGCCTCTCCTCCCATCTCGGATGCCTGAAGAAGCTTTACCACACTGACAGTGACAAAGTAAAGCACTGTGACAACTAGCTGATCCTTGGGAAGGCAAACACAAAATTATTCAGTCAGGTCTTGGAATTCTGTAGCGGATTTGTCCTTGTTTTGACCATAATCTCACAAGTGATGCCAGCAGCAAACCCATCTGGCGTGTGTAAGACTAAATATCTGCTGCTCGTGGAGATCAGCCTCTCAAAATTAGCATTTCTGCCGAGATCTGATTTGCAGTGGCTTAAAGAATAAACAAGTTCAGCTTCCTGTAAAATGCTGCACTCCTTCAGACTGCTTTGCCCAGGGAGTCTGGATTTGTTGACAGGTAAAGGAGATCCTCGAGTGATGAGCTGCAAAGAATCATGGAATGGTTTGGGTTGGAAAGGAAACCTGTCCTTAATACTTGCCATACCCACCCAGAGATGCAGAGCTCAGGATTTCAGATGTAAAGCAGCATTTGGGTAGAAACCAGCATAATATTTAATTCCAAGGTGTAAACAGCACCCTGAATTATGTAACAGCTCCTCAGAAGCTGAAATTCTCATCCTGTGGGATAAAGAGTAAAGTGCATTCTAAACTGCACAAAAGCCTCATATCCACCATGCTCCAGCATTGTCTCAAACCCTAGCTACAGCTGCTTTGAAAGGACTAGAATTTGTCTTAATATTATGCTGATTTTTAAATCACCTGTAATTTGCATTTGTCTGTCACCTCATGCACCTCACTGAAAAAGTCATTTTTCTCTTGTGGGACAGAACTGTGCTGTAGCTCCTGCACCAGCACCCTGACCAGCAGCAGGAAGTTTGTTAGAACACACAGCCAAATCTCTGCATTGAAGCCCAAACGATTTCCAAATAACACTGAAGAAATAATGAAACTAAAACACAAAAGAGGAGCATACAGACAACGTGGAAAAGTATACACTGTTAAGCCTTTTGGCAGAAGTCCATGAATATTTGAGTAGATGAGTATTTACAAGCTGCAGGAACTTGGTGGGGCTCGGTGATGTACAGAGACAAGCTGCCAAGTAACTGCATTTTCTACTTTTCTGCTGCAAGGAGCCTTTTCCAACCCAGCAAACAGCAGCACCACTCCAAAGCTCCCCCTCTGTGCCCAGGAACACAATTTCTGCTGGAACTAAAGAGAAAACAGAGATTATCCAACAAATATGGGGGGTTTGGGATATGAGCAAACCCCACATTATTGAGCCTGACAGTGAAAAGCTGGCACCTGTGAGGGAGTGTTTGGGAAAGGGAGGAGGGAATGGGGTCTTGAATGACTGAAATCCCCTTCAGAGTGGATTAATGCACGTGTTCCTGTTGCATACAGGTAGAGATATAAAAGAAAGCTCTTATAAAATATGGTTTAGGCCCTGTTACTCTAGCTAAGCTAGCAGTTAGCTTGCAACTTCAATGTGAAAAATCATAAGAATGAAAGCAGTTAGCACAACAAGCTATTCTGGTAAGAAAACTGTTTGCACCTGTAACAAACAAGAAATGTGTCCCATGGGAATCAGTGAACAAAATATGGGAATTAACCAAGAATAGAGAGATTTGACAGACACACACCCTGGCCATTTACAGACCAACATACTGAGTGTCAGCGCATTGTCAGCCAGTTAGGTCTAACACAGTGCCTTCTGATATTTCCTATAAATATCAGCTTTGTGAATAAAGAATTGGCTTTCCTGCATGAAGAAAGAGAGAATGAATGAATGAAGAAAATGAGAAAGAGAATGAAGAAGCTGCTTTACTGCAGCATGTTCCCAAACCAAGTGTTCCTGGTGGCTCCCCAATGCCCGGCTGGACAGACAGAGGTGGAGCAGCTCCTCAGGGACACGCTGCACGTCTGGCTGCACAGGGAAGCAGATGAAGTTTCCTGGCTGCTCACCCCGGACACCTGATACTCGTGTCAACACAGCCAGCACCTTCCCTGTGTCACTCCAGTCCCTGATCAGCCTTGGGACACGGCCAGGTCGTGTGTCCAGAGCCCAAACAGAAGTCAAACCTTTCCCTGCCCTGCCATCCGGGAAAGGAAACTCCAGAGAATTCCAGAATTTCCTTCTCTGCAATTTTAAGGATTACTCCACGCCAGCGTGGGGTCACCAAGGTAAAGCCCCCAAGGTCCCAAAAGGGATTTTTTTTTTTTTAATATTAAACCTATTTACTAATTTTTCAGTACCAGCCTTTCCTTCTGCATTTTCCACAGTGTTATCTCCTAACCCAATAGGCTTTGAACTCCTGAGGCTTTAGAGACTCTGTTACAGGGATGGGGGAGAGGGATCTGAGTTTTGTTTAGCGCTAATTCAAGACATGATAAATCCCTGGGACAGGGATTATACAAGCATAATACAAATATATATATACATATATAAGTATATACAAATCCCTATATCAGGGATTTACATAGAACGTGAAAGGAATTTTATTTCTTCCATCTATAAAAAAGTTTGATACCTCCAAACATGGTAGGGTGTGGTTAGGGGTATTTTTTTGATAAAATTCCAGTTTTACTTTGGTAGCACAAAATTTGCTTGAAGGTCAGGCCTGGTGTTTCCCAGCAGGAAAAGCTAGCAGCTTTTCACACCCCACAGGCTATCAAAGGCAGGACAGGGAGACAAGGAGCCCTTCCCTTTGGAGCATCTGAGCTGGCTTTGAAGCCCAGAACATGATTTGTGAGGTTAAATGCACTCACACACACACACAGCTCCACTGGAGTGGCAGCCTGGACACCATGGCCTGGCTGAGGGACAGGGACAGAGCTGGGAGCTGCTCCCAGGACCCTGATCCCACTATGAAGCAGAAGGACGGGCAGGGATGGATGGGATATTGGGGAGAAAATCTTCCCTGGCAGGGTGGGGAGGGGCTGGGATGGAATTCCCAGAGCAGCTGTGGCTGCCCCAGAGCCCTGGAAGTGTCCAAGGCCTGGTTGGATTTTGGGGCTTGGAGCAGCCTGGGATAGAGGAAGGTGTCCCTGTCCATGGCAGGGGTGGGATGGGGGGAGCTTTGAGATCCCTCCCAACCCAAAGGCTCCCGGAATGCTGTGACTGCTCAGTCCTGCAGGGATCCATACACTCAGTGTGCTGCTGGATGCTGTGATTCCTGAGGCCTGCAGGGATCCATCCACTCAGTGTGCTGCTGGATGCTGTGACTCCTGAGGCCTGCAGGGATCCATACACTCAGTGTGCTGCTGGATGCTGTGACTCCTGAGGCCTGCAGGGATCCATCCACTCAGTGTGCTGCTGGATGCTGTGACTGCTCAGTCCTGCAGGGATCCATCCACTCAGTGTGCTGCTGGATGCTGTGACTCCTCAGTCCTGCTGGATGCTGTGACTCCTGAATCCTGCAGGGATCCACTCAGGGTGCTGCTGGAGCCCAGGGCTCCTCCAGCCACCTCGGTGAGGGGAACCTGCCCGAGCGCTGCAGAACAGTGTGTGAAGGGATCTCTTGCAGCACACTGGGTGAAAGGAACTCCTGCCACTCTCTGAGTTTTACCAGCAAAACTCTGCTGCTCAGCTCAGCAGAACCCCTCTGCTGCACCCGAATGCCACCCCAAGGCAGGTGCCCCGAAGTGACAGGCACAGCAGCTCCCAGAATTGCTGGGCACGGGCAGGAGCTGGCTGCCCTCCCTCTGCCCCTCAGTGCGTCACAAACACCTGCCCAAAGCTGCTGCTGAGCCCAGGGCTCCTCCCAGCCCCTCCTGCCAGCAGGGAACAAACAGAAATCCCCACTTTCCTGCTCAGAAAGGGAGGGACAGACAAACTCCCACCTGTGCCAGGCCAGGTCCGTGTCATCCCAGTCCCAGCACTCCTTGGCAAACACCTCCAACTCTGCCCCATCCATATTTCTAAAAATACACTATTCCTCTGTTTTTTGAAAAAGAATTGTAGCAATTTACTTAATCTGACGAACAATGTGCACACAGGTGGTAGGTGACTGTCCTCAGTGAAAATAAAAAGCTTCCCATATGTCACTTAAGCAGGACAACTCAGGATCTTCATTAATATCATTAGAGTGTGACTGCCTACAAGCAGGACTATAAATGGATCCAAAAAGGCAAGTTTTGACCTAAATTTCACTGGTCATTCAGTGCAACTTGGAGAAGTCCTATAGTAGCTTGGGAGTTCTTCTCCCCAGTGGGAAAGATCACTGGACTTCATCAGAAACTTTTTTCAAAAATTCAATGTACACAATTCACTGGCAAGAACTGTCAGAGCTTTAAAATGTACCCAGGAAAAGTATCATGAAAATGTGTAGTAGATTTATTCTGCATATTACAACTGCAGTTCCAAATCAGTGATTCCAAAGCCTTTCATTAGATCATAAAAAAACTTCAGGCCAGCTTATAATGAAATCTCTAATCAAATATGAATGAATCATCTGATATGACACAATTCCTTGAATGAGAAACAGATGGAAAAGTAGTGATGATTAAGTGGTTTAGATCACAAGACATTAGTTAAGCCAAAGGAGGAGATATTTAATCACAGAACCATGGAATGGTTTGGGTTGGAAGGGACCTTAAATCCCATTCAATTCCACCCCCTGCCATGGGCAGGGACACCTTCCACTATCCCAGGCTGCTCCCATTCCATCCAAGCTGGCCTTGGACACTTCCAGGGAGGAGAATCCAACAAGGAAAGGTCTCTTTAATGAACCATCAGCAATTCCCCAGGGAAGTATCTGGAGACTGCTGCTGTATTTTAGGCATCGCTGCACAAAACATTCACCTGATATTCCCTCCACTGCCTGAAGAAAAAAGCAGAGCCAAATATAGCCCTGAAAATCAATATCCACTGGGGAAGAGCCTCCAGGATCGTGATAAATGCGTGTCATGCTGGAAGAGGAATTCCTAAAATCCTGGGAGCGCAGGTGGCTGCTCTTTCCCCTCCAGCAATAAACCAGCCCAGTTAATTTTGGCAGAAAGCTCCCTGGGGAGCTCTGCAGTGCAGGGCACAGCCATGGAAAGGGCAGGCAGCAAAAGGAAAGCCAGCCCCTGGGAATAATGGGGCTGTCCATCCTCATCCTGCAGCCAGGGCTGGCACCATCTGTGTGGGGAAGCTGATGGGAAAGAGGAGCACAGCTCCACTGCAAACCCAGGATGAGCCTTACCTCCAAAAAGTGAAGGGACTTGGAATGAAATCAAAGCAAAACAACAGAGATTTCACCCCAATTACCCCTCTGAGGCTGCAAACCCAGGTAAAGCACCCAGGCTGCAAACACACACAGCCTCCAAGATCCCCTCTGAGGCATGTGGAATTTTTTTCCCCAAGGAAGGCCTCAATCCATGATCCATTTCCATGAAACATTTATCACTTTTCATTCAGCACACAGTACTGTTATTTTTAGCAAAGCCAGAGGCAATGGGAACAAATTCCTGGACAGCCATTCAAGGGAGCCCTTCCATGTCCTGCCATCTCCTCCTTCCCTAAGCTTTCTTCACAAAGTTCTAGCATTCAAAGGCTCTTCCCTTCATCACCTGCTTCTATATCAATCAAAAGCACAAAACAACCTTTCCTGTGGGTAGGGAATCGGTAAGAATTCTTATTTTTGAAAGTAACACTTGGAGAAGAGTCAGGACTAAGGGAATCCAGCGAATTCCAGAGCTGATCGCTGTGAATTAATGAACCAAGCAAGGTGAGGGCAGAAGAAAGAAAAACCAGCAAGTTGGGGCTTGCAGCAGAGCAAACTTTCCTGCCTTTCATCCAGGAAACCAGTGCTGCATTCAAGAGCTTCACATTTAAGTGCTGCTTTCAGCTGTTAAAAGAGGGATAATCATTTATAATTCATACCAGCTCTTCCAATTGATAACCATTTCCTCATGGGTAAGAAAGGAGACAGATAAATCATGACAGATAAATACGTTTTCTGAGACAAAAGACAACAAAGCAGAGATGAGGAGCTGTGGGCTCCTGCTTTTCCCAACCCACAGGGATCAGGATATTCACATTCTGGGCTCCAGCATCAGGGCAGCTCAGGACTGCCCATCCCTGGAAGTTCCCAAGGCCAGGTTGGACAGGGCTAGGAGCAACCTGGGATAGTGGAAGATGTCCTTGCCCATGGGACAAGATGGGTTTTAAGGTGCTTTCCAACCCAAACAAGTCTGTGATTCTCTGACTGCCAGCTTGGCTAGAAGAGGGGTTTAATTCCACGCAGAACACGGATGCTGAAGCTGAGACAGAGGCGGCCAAAAACCTCATCCCTCTTCCATACAGCCCCGCACATGCACAAAGTGCTAAAGCAGAGTTAGAAGGACATTAAATTATCCCATGGCCAACAGAACAGGAGTCTGGAGACAGCATTAATCCAGAAAAGAGGTTCTGAAGCTTGAACTTCCCTGCTCCTCTGCTCTAGATGTGGCAGCTCCCTCCCCTCTCCTGCACAAATCACCCCAAATTTACTGACTGCAAAGGGCTTCTCAGAGCAGCACAACAATCCAGCAAATCCTCTGTGGAAATGGGGGAGCTGGCTGAAGGGCTGTCAGGGCTCTCCTTGCTGGGGAATGGCTCTGGAGCTTTCCTCCAGCAGGTGAAACACTCCTGTGATTGTCACTGCACGGGCCATGGTTTGCCCATTTAGCTCAGGGCAGGAAATTAAAGACAAATACTAATAAATCATAAGTACTGCAGGAAATAGAACCTTGAGCTGATTTTAAGTCTTTAAGCTGCAGTTTCTGTGCTACCTTGGAATCATGGAATGGTCTGGGTGGGAAGGGACTCAAAGCCACCCCCAGCCATGGGCAGGGACACCTCCCACTGTCCCAGGCTGCTCCCAGCCTGGCCTTGGACACTTCCAGGGGTCCATATTATAGATCAGGATATTTTTAAGACTAAAGGAAAGCCTTTCTGAGGAGTACCTACTTCTGGGGCACTACAAAACCTCACATTATTCCCTCACAGACAGAGATTAATCTCTGACTGCAAAACCAAGGGACAATATTAGTCCAGAGGCTCATACAAACCACTTATTCCTGCATACATCAACATTATTATTTTTGTGAATGACTGTGGAAGTGAGAGTGAATAAGTAGATCTGACATGGAGAAAAAGCAGCAGGGAGCTGAAATCTCCCACTTAATGCTCTGTGTTGGAAGGGACCTCATCCCTTTCCAGCTCCTTTCCAAAGGCAGGGACACCTCCCACTCTCCCAGGGTGCTCCAAGCCCTGTCCAGCCTGGCATTGGACACTTCCAGGGATCCAGGGGCTGCCACAGCTTCCCTGGGAAATCTGTACCAGGGCCTCACCAGGCTCTGATTATTTAAGAGAGAATTAAGGGAAGCAAGGTTGCTCAATAAAGTTAATTTATTCCTTTTCCTGCCCCGGGCCAAAGGCTCAGTGATCCTCAGGAGTCTGAGGCAGAGCTCTCCCAGGATGATTTTTGCACTCCAGAGCAGAGGGTAGGCTGGGGGGGCTTGGTCTCCTTGCACCTCTGTGAGCACCTCAGAAATTCAGAGCACCAATTACAGGTGATATGTCTGTGAAAAGAGAAAATGCTTCCCTTCCTCCAATTACTCCTTCATTTATACAGAAAAGAAGACAGAAGTAATGTTCACTGCTGATGACTGAACTCAGTTCTATTCAAGCAAATTCACTCCTAAAACCCATTTCATAAAATTGCTGTAAACATTTCTTGGTTTGGAGTTGAAATGCTCGGCACTTCAGGGAGGATTTTTAGAACTTTCTCACCATTTCACATCAGAGAAAAACAACTAACAAGGGTCAAACCTCTCCTTCACTTGGTTCGTGGTGAAGAGAAAAACATTTTGGTTTCCTACGAGCACACCGCAGTGATTTTATCTGAAATAGAAACCCAGCATAAAAGCTCATCGACCACTCAAGTTTATTCAACCTTACCCTGACCAGGGCAGGAGAATGTTTTAAACAAAATATCCCAAGACACAATCAAGCAGTTTTATTTTCCCTTCTGCTGTTTTTTAACACCATTATTTCAGTCGTGCCTGAGCCTTGGAACACCACCCGGCAATCCCACACACAACTTGTTTTTCCAGAGCAATGCTTGGTGCTACTTCTCCTTTCTTCCCTCAGAAAGATCTGCACAGCAAACTCCTGAAGGCAAGAATGATATAAGCCAGGCATGGCAATCCCAGAATGGGCTCAGGGATCTTCAAGGTCATTCCATTCCACCCCTGCCATGGGCAGGGACATCTCCCATTATCCCAGGCTGCTCCAAGCCCCAGTGTCCAGCCTAGCCTTGGACATTTCCAGGGATCCAGGGGCAGCCTCAGCTGCTCTGGGAATTTCATCCCAGTCCTTCCCAGGGAACAATACCCAATTCCCAATCTCCCATCCATCCCTGCCCTCTGGCAGTGGGAGCCATTCCCTGTGTCCTGTCCCTCCATCCCTTGTCCCCAGTCCCTCTCCAGCTCTCCTGGAGCCTCTTCAGGGACTCTGAGCTCTCCCTGGAGCCTTCTCCTCCCCAGGTGAGCCCCCCCAGCTCTCCCAGCCTGAATTCCATTCCCACAGCTCAGTTACTGGAGAACCATTTGCCAAAGAGGCACTGCCCATCTCTCATCCCACCCACTCCACACCAGCACAGCTCCCCAGGGATCTCTGCCTCAGTGTTCTCCCAAAAGCACAGAGGTGAGTTATGGAAAACACTCAAAATGGAGTCCAAACAGCAAGAACTCCCTAAATCCTGCTTGGCTCCATCAAACAGCCTCATTCCACCTGGGGAAAAGCAGCCAGGACAGCCTCTCCCAGCAAGTTCCCCAAGCCCTTAACCAGCACCAGTCTTTGGCCTGAAACACCCCCAAAGGAAACATTAAACTTAACCAGCAAACAAAATCACCCCCAAAATAAAGGGATAGAAGATTCAAACCCATCCCCTCCACAATGCTGGCCATGATCCACAGAGCCACAAAACCCAGCCTGGCTCACCACTGAGGTGCACAGTAAAACCTGTCCAGCACAGTGACTTGAAAATGAGAATCCCTCTGAGGGTTAGGGAAATAGAACCTCCCTTACCTGACAGACACGTTTGGGAGCACACAGAGGGGAGAGGGATTTCTCAGCATCCAAAGCCAAACGCCCGTGCCTGGTAAACAACCATCTCTTCCTTTTTTCCCCCCAATGCAACAACTCTACCTCCTTGAAGGTTTCCGTCTCCAAACAGGCATTCAAGTCCACAAAAATCTAGGTTAGGTCACAGCCCACTTTTGTTCTCCCCCTCCCAGTGTACTAAAGTTGTTTTGAATAAACTTCGTTTACATCTTTCCAACTGGCACTACCAGAAGTGCTCAGATCTTCTGCAGGATCTCATCCTTAATAGAAAAGGGCCTGAGGGCATTTTGGAAGGCAGAAGAGAAGGGAAAGTTGGGGGTTTGGAAGATCTGAGCTGCTCCCTGCAAGAGTAGATAATGTTTGCTATATCCTCTCACCCCTGGTAAAAATATCTGCTTGTACCAGGGAGAGAGAGAAGGGGGAAACAGAAAAGCCAGCAGCAGATTGTTTCCCCTCAGAATTCCACGTACTAGGAGCAGAACTTTGCTTTCCATCACTTGTAGAGCTGCAGCCCTGAGCTCCAAGAGCTCTCCCAGCTGGGCAGGGAGCAGGCAGGATGAGGAGCAGGAGGACAAGCCCCAGGAGAGGCCGTGGCAGGATCATTGGGAGAGGCAGAACAGCAAACAGCCCAGAGCCCAGCGTGACACGCTTTGATCAGCCCGGCCTTGGCTCCCTGCTCCTTCTCCCTAATGAGAGCACCAGCTCCAAAAGCTCCTTCTGGGCTGGGAAGGGACTCCTTCAGATGCTGCTTTGTTCTCCTCTCCCTTCTAAGGCAAACCAAGCATCTCCCACCAGGCTGGGCTCCCCTCAGCCCCCTGCAAGACTCCCAGGGCTGCTGTGCTCCCTTCCCAAATCCCACTCTCCCAGCCTGGGAAAGCAGAGGTGTGCAAGTCCTAACAGACTGTGTTCCAGCACTCTGCATTTGCATTCTGCTCTCCTACTCACAAGGCAGAGCTGCAGAGCCTTTTCCTGCACCCCCCAGAACAGGAATGAGCTTGAATAGGAGGTTTTTTCCTTACCAGAGCTGGGCATGTGGTTCACTCGAGGTGGATTCAACAGCTCCACTGGCTGGTCTCTGCCAGAAAGCCCATCTGGAAAGAGGAGGGAAAAAGAAAATAAAATCACATCAACACTTTGGGTAGCTGAGCTATTTTTAGCCATTCCAAGCAGAAAAAAAAATTTTAAAAAATCAGCAACCAATTATCGATGCAGAGCAGAAACACAAGGAATCAATGGAAATGAGAACATTCCCAGCAGAAAATAAAGAAGACTCTATCCCAAATTGCACTCAGGGCTTCCTGGTCTTTAAGTCCACAAGTGGTGCTGATCCCAGGCTGAGAAAATAGGCATGTCAGCTCCCAGACCTTGCCAGAGAGAACTGTGCCTCCTTCCTTGCTGGGGGAGCTGAGCTAAGACACACGCAGCCCCACGTAGCAAAGTTGAGGAATGGCTGGAATATGCCAGGGAGATGTTAAGGAAAACTGACAAATCACTGCAGGAGATTAAAATGCAGAGACATGCATAACAAGCCCCATTTTGCATAAGTTTAGATTTCAGAAAGGCATTAAAAACATACTTTGTAAATGAGATGCACAAATCCATCTTGCTGAAGCAGTTCCCTATTTAAAATATTTCCAAGATTGTATCTTGCATCCAGGTAGAGTTAAACAGAACAACCAGTGTTGGAGACTGCCACACCTGAGTTTCTAGTCACCCATTCCCCTCCCAGAAAAGCCAAAGCAAAAAATGCTAAATTATGTTTTCAGTGTAATTACGAACCCTGGGACACAGAAAATTTATCTCAAACCTATTTGTTCCACCTTTGCCAGCCTGTCTCACTTTTCCCCTCCAACCCCTTTCTGTGCTGCAGCTCTGATAGGATCAAGCCAAACCCTGTCTGGAGACATCAAAGAAGCCACCCCATCTCTCTCAGGCAAAGGACAGCGTTACAAAAATGTTAATATTTGTTTTCTTCTCCCTGCTTTCTCTGATTTTCTGGGGACTTCTCCATGTCTTGCCTGGGTTCACCTCCAATGACCATACCCAGACAGAAGGGGAAGAGCAAAACATCACTATTTAAAATATAATCAAGCCATCAGGCACTCCAGGGTCAGTGGAGAGCACAGCCCAGGAAAATTCCCAGTTTTCCTGGGGAGCAGGGCATTCTCAGCTTCTCTGCTGGGCAGTTTCAGATAAAGATGTTCCTTCACAGGAGAAGAACCCATGGAGACAAAACAGAGCCATGTAGCAGCAGCCAGGTTCTCTGTGAAACAAATCCAGGTCAATTTGGGGAATTTTTAAGACTTGTTTAATGGTAAGAAATAAAGTACATTCTTTTTTACACTCATTAAAAAAACTCCCATGCCCATAAACCAATCTTTGTTTCAAAATGAGGATTAGATTAATCACAGCAGAACATTCAGGAACATCTTTTAAAGCACTGACAGCTAAAACACTTGAAGCAAAACCAAGCTATCCAAGACCAAGGTTCTTGGTCTTTGCTGTGCAAATAACACTCCATAAAATAAAATGAAATTAAATGAAATAAAATAAAATGAAATAAAATAAAATAAAATAAAGTAAAATAAAATGAAATAAAATGAAATAAAATAAAATAAAATAAAATAAAATAAAATAAAATAAAATAAAATAAAATAAAATAAAATAAAATAAAATAAAATAAAATAAAAATAAAGTAAAATGAAATTAAATGAAATTAAAAAAAAAATAAATAAAATAAAATAAAAATAAAGCTCTAAATCTCTGGAGTCCTGCCTCAGCACAAGGATGTGGAGCTGCTGGAGCACTTGCAGTCAGGGTTTTGACTCTCCTCACAAGTCAAAAGCCCTGGTTTGAGTACTGAGACAGCCCAGACAAGCTACAAAATATTCCCCAGCTCTCTGCTGGCCAAATTGGTGCTGAGCTACTAAACAGATTTGGCAAGGAACCATCCTCTCCAATTGGTTCTCTGTGAATCATTCTGATGATTTCCCCAAAACTCTGCCACAAAGTGCTCTGTCCACGGAGCCTGGAGGGAAGCAGACACCAGCCTGGCTGATTCATGGCTCGAGTCAGGGAACATTTTGTGTAGCTTCGTTTCCAGATGGGCATTTCTAGTCATTAATTAACAAGATGAAGCCATAATTCATTGATGGAAACTTGAACACTTTGGTTTTTATCTTAATCTGTTCCAAAGAGTTAAGTTATTCAGAGAATATAGCCAGGACAGGTTTGGAAGTAGTTGAGTTTGCAGGTTTGAAAGAAGTTGAAAATAGCAAAACAAAGAGAAAATATTTATAAGTTCAGTCCAGAATAAAGCAGAAACATGACAGATAAGAACCCTCAGAAAAGATGAAGCAGCAGAACCAGAGAATTGTCAAGATTGGAAAAGACCTCTGAGATCATCCAGGGCAAAACCAAACCAGATGAAGACTGGGAAATGCAACTTCTCCACTTAAAAAAGACAAGAAATGAAGAGAAATGGAAGGCTGAAACATTCAGTGAGGTCTTAGAGAAAACTGCAAGCAGCCTGACTATAATTAACTCTGATGAGCTTTAAAATGCAGGGCAGAACTGGGAACGAAGAGGTTATTTAAATAGTTTTCCATTTATTCAGATCTTTCAACCTGATGCAAATCATCCTGGCCTACCTGAATTCCTGGAGCATAGCAATGAGCAACTAAAAATTATCTTTAAAGGACAACCAGAGTAGAGGAAAAGTTTTACAGAGGTGTAGAAGTAAAACTTTAGGAGAGACAGGGAGAAAGGCTGGAGCAAGAGGCAGAGAAAATCAGCATTACTGACTCAGATTTGTCCCTTTGAAATGCAGAATTAAAACTAAAAAAAAAAAGATGGGGGATGCAGTGACAAAGGAGTAAAACCTCCCTGCTGTGATAATGACAGAAAAAAGTGCAACTACAAATGGGAAACACCTGGCCAAGCAAGGAAAAGACAAAGGATTTTCCAAAACCAAGCACTCTGCATTCAGTGAGGATGCAGAGGATCCCAGTTTCCTCCTGGATGTGCCACCAGGGGCACGGGCAAGGTGACATGGCAGCCTCGGTGGCCACAGCTTTAGCTTCAACACCTGAACATGAAAGGTTCAAGGGGAAACCTCAGAGAGAAAATTTTTAAAAATGAGACAGAGGGGCTGCAGAACTTATCTTTGCCAGCATCAGCCTGTTCTCCACGGAGGGAAGACAACAGAGTGGCCCAGAGATTTTCCTCAGGATGAGCAGTTTTCTGTGAGTTTGAGACCACTCGACCAACTTCTGTTTCCTTTGCTTATAAATATTCTGGACAGCACCGCACTGCACAGCAGCAACCAGGGGCTCCTGAGCAGGCAGGGAATTTCCTCAGAGGGTGGGCAGGCCCTGGCACAGGGTGCCCAGAGCAGCTGTGGCTGCCCTGGATCCCTGGCAGTGCCCAAGCCAGGCTGGATGGGGCTTGGAGCCACCTGGGACGGCGGCAGGGAGCGG
The DNA here is from genome assembly GCF_027579445.1 of Ammospiza nelsoni. Taxonomy (NCBI): domain Eukaryota; kingdom Metazoa; phylum Chordata; class Aves; order Passeriformes; family Passerellidae; genus Ammospiza; species Ammospiza nelsoni. The sequence goes on from NC_080639.1 coordinate 2,917,755, forward strand.
AACAGGGTGAGCGTTGAGGTCCCAAATCATTGTGGGATTCTACAAGCCAGCACAAGCCTCGTCCCTTTGCATCAGGCTGCAGCACACAGGAGCTCCTGGCTGGTCCTGGCAGTGCCCAGCAGCTCTGTGCTGTCTCCATTACACGTGTCAGCCCACAGCAATTCCATGAATCTCCTGCAGGCACAGGGACGTGGGGTTTCTTTCCCCCCTGCTCTCAGTACCCACAGTACACCAGGCTATAAAAAGCAGCCTGCATGTTGTACCCGAGCTGGGCTGGGGGGAAGGACAATGTGCAAACAGGATTTCTCTGCTTTACTTCCTGGCAGGATCTGGGGAGGGTCCGTGGGTGGCTCTGCTCGAGCGTTTGGCTGAATTTAAAAACCAGATCATGCGCTGCCCTTGGAGCCTTGGGATGCCAGGCAGCTAAAACAGGCTGGCTGAGGAATACAAAATCTCCACCCCTGACCGTTCAGCACAGGCCACTGCAACACCCTGACTTGCATATCAAATGTGTGTGACAAGTTACAATATTAGTAATGAGAACACTAATTATCATGGATGCGTTATTTATTTGTCTGCTCACTCAAAATTTACAGAGGGGGGGAAAAAAAATCTTTCAACATTTACAAGAAAGCAATTAGGACAGCAAATGGATTATTTCTCTTTAAACCTATGAGAAAATGCTCAGTGCATATTTCCTCTCTAATTTGTCTGCACTCAAGGATCTATTTTTGGAAGTCTCCCTAGACTGTATTGTAGCACCACATGTACTGTAATGGCATTTTAATTAGCCCAGAGAGCTGGAAGATGCACTCTGCATCCGAAAGAGAGGCAGCCTAACAAAATGAGAGCATCCTTCTCTTCCCTTCTCGGAGATTTACAGCAGCTCTCAGGCCGAAATACCAATTATGGCTTCAGCTGGAACCGACTGCAAGCACTGTAAAAACCCAGCCCCTGGAACTCCAAACAGCAAAGCCAGCCTTGAAGCACTATTTACTCCTGCTTTACAGGGGGATGGTGAAATCAAAACCACTGCAGCCACACAGGGGCAGAACGGGGGACAGGAGGAGGGGAGACAAGTGAAAAAGGGACGGATTTGTGTGAGTTATCAAAACACCCATTTGGATGGAAATTAATCCAATCCCGTTCATATAGGGTAATTCTTTAATTATTAGGATTACTATTGAAGTGAGCCACCTTGCCTTGCCAGCGGGTGACATCACAATACATGTACATATACAATATATGTATCACCATCACCAGGATGGGCTGGTGTATGTACATATATTTTTAATTTGCCTTCATTCTGACTCCTTGCTTTGGATGCAGTAGGAAGTAGGTCAGGCTGGTGGCTTCCTCAGTTCTGGAAGAGGCTGGTACATATGGAATAGCAAGTCTCCCTCATGCCCTTGACAATCCTGACTGCTCCAGAGACATTCCAGAGTCCAGAGGTCAGTGGAGGAGTTCCACCAAAGCCAGGAGCCCACCCCAGCACCCAGCACCTTGCCAGAGAGAACCAGGATGGGGTTCAAGCTTCCTTTTCCGTTAGAATGCACACAAATACCTCACAAGGACCTGAAGATACCCAGGCCCATCATTTACTGCTCTCTTACCCTGGACCTTGCAAAAATAAATCCAGCAGGTCACAGTTTGGTTAGCATCAACATAAAAGCATAAAAGGAAAAATAAAAAAGTTCAAGGCCAGGCTGGACGGAGCTCTGAGCAACCTGATCCAGTGAGTGGCACCCTGGCCATGGCAGAGGAACTGCATGGTCTTGAAGGTCCCTTCCAACCCAAACCCTCCTGGGACTCTAATGCTCAGCAGCTGTTAACACAAAAAGCAACATTTAATTTATTACTAGGAAGTTATCCTAGAAGCCAAAATACCTAAGAAGCGTTTAAACAGGAAGCTGTGGTCCTCAAGGCGTTGACAGACTGATATCCAAATGACAAGACACCACTTCTCAAATGCTAAACCCTGGAAGCATTGTGTTCCACTTCCTATGCCATTATTTTCCTTAATTCTTTGCAGTGGGAGGATAAAGCAACTCCTCCTAAACATGACAATCTTCAGCCTCCTCAGCAGACTCCGATGACTTCATCCACACAAAACTGAAGAGATGTGTCACTTTGGAAATGCAGGGGAATCAAATAATCCTTGACATGCAAATGCAAGTGAGCAGAGGCTCGGAGTAACCCATGAAAGAGGTTAAGGCTCCCTGGCATCATTACAGCAGGAAGCAGGAGCTGCCCATTCCAGATTTGCTTCTCTTCCCCTTGGGCAAGGAAAGCCAGAAACCCCCCCCCCCCCCCCCCCCGCCCAGTGCCCCCCAACAAAGAATGCAGGGAAGAAAAAACAAAACACCTTAAAGGAAGAGAATGTATGCAACATTTTTTTTGTGCCTATTTTTTCTTCCAAGTGAAAAAAAAAAAAACAACATGTATTTAATGCTGGTTTGCATTCCATTTCACCATAGCTGGTTTCGAAATCAGCTCGTTTGGCCCATAGGAAGTAACTACAGAAAGCCAGGTAAAATTAGCCTCCTCCTATCCACTGCCATAAAACTCCCTCCAATCCCACTACTATCCATAACCTCACCCTCATTAAACCCTACACTCCTAACTATCCTGGCTATCCCTCAGCAGCCCTGGGAGGACGGACAGGACTCAACCAAACACAAATCTGAAAAATCCCAGCTTTTTCTTCCACACCCCTAAAGGTAACAACACCCAGAGATCAATCGTGGCACGCTGGGCCCCGAGGATGGCTCAGGAGGGAGGGGAACCCAGGGAATGCCCCCACGCACCTGGCACACCGCGGGGTCCGGCAGCGCTGCGGGGGCAGCGCAGAGTCCTGACCATTCCCGAGGGACAGAGCCGCACTCAGCCCTGCCCGCTCCGCTCCAGCCCTGCCGGCTCCGCCGGGCCAGCCCCAGCCCGAGCTCTGCTTTCCCGGGCAGGCACCGCCCCCGGTGCCGTTCCCAGGCATGCATGGGGCTGTGTCCCGGAGCCAGCTCTGTTTCGGGCTCTCTCCTGTGCACGGTGACAGCTCCCCCTGCCCAGCGCAGGGCAAAGCCCGACACACAGCTCGCTGCGGGACTCCACGCGGCATCTGCAGGATGTCACATCAGTGCCAGGTAAGGTGCTCCCTGCAGGATCAGCACCTCACATCCCCCCTATCCCAGCCTTGTCCCATAGAGAGCCACCAAGATCACACCAGGCAGCAGGAAAAACATCCTCATCTATCTGTTCCTGATAACATCCCCATCTACCTGTTCCTGAGCACAAGGGCTGGAGCCCCTCTGTTCTGGAGCCAGGCTGGGAGAGATGAGGAAGAGAAGACTCCAGGGAGAGCTCAAAGACACTTCCAGGGCCTAAAGGGGCTCCAGGAGAGCTGGAGAGGGACTGGGACAAGGGATGGAGGGACAGGACACAGGGAATGGCTCCCACTGCCAGAGGGCAGGGATGGAGGGGATATTGGGAATTAGGAATTGTTCCCTGGCAGGGTGGACAGGCCCTGGCACAGGGTGCCCCACCCTGTATCGCTGGCAATGCCCAAGGCCAGGCTGGACACTGGGGCTTGGAGCAGCCTGGGATAGTGGAAGGTGTCCCTGCCCATGGCAGGGGGTGGCACTAGATGAGCTTTAAGGTCCCTTCCCACCCACACCCCTCTGGATTCTGTGATTCCATAACACCTGCCAGCTTAGATTGTCTCTATATATCATCTTCATGTCAATTATGTACAGATTTCTAAAATTTGGACTTCAGATATTTTTAAAACCCAGATTAAAAAAAACAGACTCCCATTTCAAAGCATCTAAAAGTAGATTCCACTTTCACAGACTTGGTGGAACAGCAATTTTCCCACTTGCAATGAAGGAGCCCAGACTCCGCTGTTCATGACTATAAATATATTCATAGATATTTTCCCTGGCACAAAGCACTTCAATTTTAAAGGCAAGAGATTCATCAACTCTTCTGGAGAGCTTCATCCTTTTGCTGCTTTGATTCTGTCAGTGAGCACACGCTCCTGGCAGGAGTGGAGGAGGGCACAATCTGCCACCATCTGCACGGTGCAATCCATCTGAAAAGGTGACTGTCCTCAAGAAATTAGCATAGTCCAAGCATTTAACTTCACTCTGGAATATTATGTTCAACCAACAGGCTCTTTCCAGAGCCATTCTGCAAAATGTTCCTGCTCCCTGTGTGCTGCTGGGGATCTTTTGGTTTTAACTTGTAATGCAGCCTTTTAACAAAAGTGGATAAAATTTCCCATCCTTCTTGGGAGGCGAGCAGGATGAAGGCAGGATTCCACCCTCCCGGTTAAATGTTTCTCCAGGAGATCAGCACTATCAAAGTGAGGCGTTTAATCTGCTGAGACAGGTCCTGTGAACTTGAGCACAGTGAAAAAAGCCAGCTCCCCAGGACTCCCTCAGCATTCAGCGGGAGAGGTGCTGCTGGCACCCGGCCACTCCCCAATCACCCGCTATTCAGCACACACACACACACACATCCCCGCTGGAGAGCCACAAACCCACAGGCAGAATGCCCCTCTGATCCAAATGCTCCAGCAGGTTTTTCACAACTGATTGCTGATACAAGAATGAAGCAAAGGAGAGGGAGGGGGAGGGTGGGAAAAACACCTTGAAATTATCTGCAATTGTCAGCAGTGGGAGAGAGGCGAAGCACATTTTCAAGGCAGGAGAGAAGGTTCAGTAGCCTGCTTAATTTTCCCTTCTCTCTGGATGAATAAACTGTCAGGAAGAAATCCAGCTGAAAGATAGCCTGGCTCTTCCACAGCTTCAAATGAGGCTCCAGCTCCTGCCCACACGCTCACAGGACATGATGTTCAAGCTAATGAGATGCCATGGGAAGAAAAGGCTTCCCTCCTTCCAGAAGGGAACAAGCTGTATGTGATGGGAAGCACAGAGCATGGATTGCCTTTCAGCCCCATGCCTGGCTAGCACATGAGCTAAATAAGGCTGTTCCACACAAGTGATGGTTCTGGGGAGGCTTAGGATGGATCTCAGGAAAAGGTTCTTCCCCCAGAAGGTGCTGGCACTGCCCAGGCTCCCCAGGGAATGGGCACAGCTCCAGGCTGCCAGAGCTCCCGGAGGGTTTGAACACCATTCCCAGGGATGCACAGGGTGGGATTGCTGGTGTCTGTGGGGTTGGGCTTTGTGATTCTTGTGGGTCCCTTTCAGCTCTAGGGATTCTGTGATTCCATGAACTATTTCAAATGTAGGTTCTGATCCTTTCCAGTGCAGAAAAGGGACTTGAGGACACTTATTAAACAATTCTGCTAACCCAGGAAAAACTCCTGGATGCAGTAGAGACTGCAGGGAGAACTGAGGCAAAGGAAACTGAGGCTTGGAGCCCTCCCTGGACACTGCTGGCAACGGGAACCATGCAGGATTTCAGGACTAAGCAGATGCCTTCTGGCCTTGGGAGCTGCCTGAGCACGTCGCAGAATTGGAAAGGGCAGAGGGGAAAAAAGGGGGGATATTTCACTGAGGAAAATAAATCTGGAGACATGGAAACAGGATGGTCAGCAAACAGATCAGAGACCTTGGGTTTGATGGAGCAGTGGCTGTTAGGCTCCAAAGGCTTTCAGCCCCAACCCTTCCCAGTGCTCCATCACCCTTTCTGCTACACCCACCATCTTTCACGATGGAAAACTCATCTTCACATACAATATCACATCCAAGCCTGTAACAGCAGAACATCTGTGGCTCAGCAGAGAAAAATCCTTTTGGTCCAACCTTTTAAGGATCACAGACCAGCTGACCGTGTCACCATCATATTTTCTGAAAAATCCTCTCCTCTTTGCCCAGGATTCTTCCCCTGGGAAGCTGAGAGGCCTCACAGAAAAAGGAAAACAATAATATGTAATTTGCTTCTCCTGTGTTTTGCTGCTTTGGAATGTGGTTTGGACATTGTTTATCCAACAGGCAGGATTGTTTCATGTGATTTGTTTTAATGTAATGACCAATCACAGTCAGGCTGTGTCAGACTCTGGAGAGAGTCTTGAGATTCATTATCATTCTTTGTAGCCTTCTCTAAGTATCCTTTCTCTATTCTTTGGTATAGTTTCAGTATAGCATCCTTTAATATAATATCATAAAACAATAAATTAGCTTTCTAAGAATACAGAGTCAAATTCATTCCTTCCTACCACAGGGGACCCCAGAAAATACCACATGACCATGCTTATGAGCAGCCTGAACTGCAAATCACCCCACGCCTGCTGGAGACAACAATGTCATGTTTGAATGCCACTCTCAGTCTCAAAAAGGGAGGAGGACAAGTTTTCTCCTTGCTTTGCTCAGATTTCAAGCAGGTGCACATAAAAATTGAGTAAGTTTGAGCACAAAGTTTGGACCAAAAGCTACTGGTGCCCAGAAATCAAAATCCTGTCCCAACATGCTAATTCAGGGTGCTCAAAACAAAACTGGAGATAGTGCTTGGTCAAAATCAAAATCATCAAGGAAGTACACAAACGGCAATTAAACTGATCATGCAATTAAAACCAGTCATCTCTAAAGCAACCATAATCCAAACTTCACCATTGGCTCTTCACCCTCAAAAGAAACAAACCCCTCAAAAGTTCCAAGCACCAAGGGTGACTTTTAACTAAAGATAAGAACGTGGAGTCATTCATCAAAAGGACTGTTTTACTGTAAAATACACAAACTAAGCATTTCTGTGGGAATTACTGCCCTTAAACTAGAGCCATGAAGAAGCTGGACACTTTCAACAGAGAACTCTGGATGGAGACCACCAAATCCCAACCCAGAGGACAGCTCCCAGCACCCACCCTCAGCACCTCCTTTGATGATGATGGAAAGCAGCAGAAAGCTCCAAGAGAGGAAACTCTCACCACTGCCACCAGAAAGGCACAATCCCCAACTCCCTCACGCTCAAAAATTCCCTTTATTCTGGTTCTATTGCACATAAGGGGTTCACAGCAGCTGAAATGCTCCTGCAATGCATAATGGGCTTGCCTTACCACAATGGATCATTATTCCATGGCGATCTAATCTAGTAATAGTAGATAATTCCAGTAATATGGATTTGCTTTAGTAAAAGCATTTTAAATTGCATTAAACACAGTAACACGAGAACGGCACATTTTGAAAATGGATATTTCTAATTCCTGGTGTGTAGATGAGCAACTCCTGCTTCCAAGCCAAGGAGAAGCAAGTGTGTCTTAACACAAGGCCAACCCAAAATCATGGAATTGCAGAAAAGGTTGGAAAGACCCTCCACGATCATTGAGTCCAACCATCTCTGAGTGCAGCCTCAACGCTGGACTTGGTGTTCAAAATAATGTGACAAAGAGGAGAAAACAAACTAAAAAGCATTTTAATGAGCATTGTTGTCTGTTCCTTTAGGGCACAGAAATTTTAGCCCCAATGTGCAGCCTTCACAGGGGGCTGAACAGCACCAAACCTCCTCATGGGCTGCACTTCCGTAAGTGGATTGCTCCAGGTCTGTCTGGAGACAGCCTTCACAGGGAATCGGGAATCTCAGGAGCTGCAACACCCAGGGGACCTCTGAGTCCCTGAGGATCCCTCTGAGTGAACAATCAGCATGATGAAATACTTTTTGTGTGTTACCAAAGGAAATTGGTGTTCTAAAGAGCACTCAGCAGAGGTCTCCAGATGTAATTGTGAGTAGGTGGTTTGGGCTGGGAGGGACATGAAAGCTCATCGAGTTCCAAACTCCCTGCCATGGGCAGGGACACCTTCCACTAGCCCACATTGCTCCAGTTCAAATTTGAACTCATTTCTGTGTCATTATGTTGGGTTTTGCTTCATCACTGCAAGTAGAAAAGTGTAAATTAAGATACTTGGGTTTACTACTTCAGTTACTCCTTAAGGCACCATTTACTCAGAAGCAGTCAGGCAAAAAAGGGATGATTTTGGGTTTTGTTTTCAGGGCTTTTTTTCTTAATCTGCAGTTATTTATCTCCCATTTCTCGCCTTAAAGCCATGCCTTCCATAGCCCTCTGTGTGCCCCAACCAAAATTCAGCTGGCACCTCCCAGAAATCCATCAGAATTCCTTTAGAGTTTCTGCAGCCAAGAGGTCCCTGCTTATCATGGGAGGGGAAAAACGTTGAAAATATGATCAGCAAATAGGGAAGTGGGCTCCACATAATAAACCCAAATGTGCTGGACCTGGAGAAAAGGAGGCTCAGTTTTCTCATTCCCTAGAACCAGTGCACATTGTGAGCCTGAACATATTATCCTATCTGGATGTTTAAAATAAGAAACCACAGTGACTACAAAGTTGCTAAACAGCAAATACCTCCATTAGTTTTGACTGCATCCTTCAGTGTTTTACACCAACAGCTACGTCTGGGTTGCCTTCCTCCAGCCACTGATGGAGAATCCATCCCCTGCCTTTTGCTGGCTGGAGGCACTGCCGTGCTGACATTGCCATCAAGCCAGCAGTGCCAATCAATGGCCTCCCCAAAAAAATCAATCCTGGCCCACATTTCAATCCCCAGCCAGCAGGAATCGTTCATCCTTTGTGCAGCACGAGCAAAGGAGCAGCTGAAAACACTTGACATTTGTCAATGCAGATAAGATTCCCTCGGCGCTGGGTACGGGTGTGTTCACTCCTGGGATTGGAAATGCAGCAAGGCAGAGCTGCAGCTCTGCACAAGGACTCATCCAATCCAAAGCCTTTCAAAGAGCCAGGGGACATCCTGAAAGGAACCCACAAGGCCCATGGAGTCCAGCCCTGGCCCTGCACAGACACCCAACAATCCCATCTGTGCATCCCTGAGAACGTTGTTCAAATGCTCACAGAGCTCTGGCAGCCTTGGGGCTGTGCCCATTCCCTGGGGAGCCTGGGCAGTGCCAGCACCTTCTGGGGAAAGAACCTTTTCCTCATCTCCAGCCTCACCCTGTGGTTTGCTCCCTCTCTGCTGCGTGTTAAGAAGCCATCAAGTAACACAAATAAATCCTCACTGCTTTCCCTCAAACTCCTCCTCGATACCCAAGGCATGTCCTTGGACAGGTTTTTTGAACATCTTGTTCTCAAGCCACAGTTTGAAATTCACTGTACCCCTGCATCAATGTCGTCCTCTACTCCTGTCTCCAGCATACATGAGGTTTGACCTTTTCAGATTTACATTTACAGCGTTCACAATCCTTGTGAGCTTTGCTACAGATGGGAAAAAAAACGAGTTGAGTGGAATTTCTGGAATGGTGACTGGGCTGCTGATGTTTCCTAAGGCAAAACACACACTGCTTCTATTCCAGCCTCCTAATACCCTGGTAAACAAGAGAAAATTGATTGACAAAGGAACCCTAACTAGCTGGAATCTTCTGAAAGATAGAAAACAGACTTCCAGGGCTGCCCACACAAGTGAAGAAGCTTCGGCAGTCACCGTTCAAGGGTAGCACAAACAATGCTCCAAATGAAGAATGCAGCAGGGAAAAAAATGCAGCCCAGCAGCTGGATTTCCAACTGAAGGAAGGAAAGCCAGGCACTTCCAAAAGTGTCCCAACCACATATCCAGCCTCATGCTTCTGCCTTCCCTTTGTGCTGCAGATGCTGTGCTTGTTTTCCTGGTATCTTGATTTATGTGGATCCCTTCCACCCAGCTGTCTCAGCAGCACACAGAGCCTCAGTGTGTTCCCAGGCTGTGGGAAGCCCAGCCTGGAGCAGATCTTCCTGTCCCATCCAGCCCCCAGAGGGAGGCAGGCACGCTGCTCCTAACACATCCACCACTTACAACAGAGGCACAAACCCCAAAGCTCTGGATTTTAACAAGGCTTGGAGGGACAGGACACAGGGAATGGCTTCCCACTGCCAGAGGGCAGGGATGGATGGGATGTTGGGAATTAGGAATTCCCTGTGAGGGTGGGCAGGCCCTGGCACAGGGTGCCCAGAGCAGCTGTGGCTGCCCCTGGATCCCTGGCAGAGCCCAAGGCCGGGTTGGACTTCGGGGCTTGGAAGAGCCTGGGATAGCGGAAGATGGTGGACCTGGATGAGTTTTAAGGTCCCTCCCAACCAAGACCATCCCATGATGCTGTGATTTGTCAGCACTCCCATCCTATGAGACCATATGAGAGCAGAAACAGGCTCTTGGATGAGGATGAACAGCTCTGGATAACAATGATCCTCCTGAGACATTTGTATTCCTTGGCTCATGAAGGTACCACAGACTTTGGCTTCCCCAGCCCTAAATGCCCTTCAGTGCCACACAACACCCATGCCCAAATTCCCCCATCTGATGTGTCTCATTTTTAACATGGAAAAGAATGGGAACCCAGAGAAAACGCTGAGTTCAAGGAATGGCAGCATTCCCCCAAGCCACTTTTCCAGACCTCCTACCCCAGACCTGTGTTGAAGATTGCAATGCAAGATGTTTTCCATTCCCATCTGTATGGCAGATTACCTTTGTCAAGTGGGCAGTTTCTTTATCTCTCTCTCTGAGTGACCACATTCACACCTCCCTGGGGAGGGGACATTGCTGATAACAGACTATTGAATGTCACTGCATGGCTGATAAGAACTAGAACATCCCATTGGGAGATGTGAGCCCAGAGGGAGGAGCCAAGCATTGCTACCCAGATATAATCCAGAGGTTTGTGAGACACCAGCACGGCTTTCTCCACAGGATTCCCCAGAGGAACAGCAGCTGCCTCTCCTTCCACTGGATCTCCAGAGGAAGCATACATCCTTCTCTACAGATCCCCCTGCTCCAACAGAACCACCCCTGACACTGCAGGAGGGCTGCAGCCACATTTCCAATGGGACTGCCACCAACAGCCTGACCCACAGGGTGTCAGGCTGGGTTCTGACTCTGGCAGTGTTGTTCTAGTCTACTGCATTGTTTATTTTATCCTTTTATTTTTTTTTTTTCTTTTCCCTATTAAAGAACTGTTATTTCCTGCTCCCATATTTTTGCCTGAGAGCCCCTTAATTTAAAATTTACAGCAATTCAGAGGGGTGGGGAGGGTTTACATTCTCCATTTCAGGGGAGGCTCCTGCCTTCCTTAGCAGACTCCTGGCTTTCCAAACCAAGACAACCTGCCACCCTGCCAGTCACTGGTCTCCTACCAAATCATGGAATCATTAAAGCTGGAAAAACCTCTAAGACCAAGCCCAACCATTCCCCTAACACTGCCAACTCCACCACTAAACCATGTCCCCAAGTGCCACATGCACAGTCTGGAATAACTTTGCCTCAAAACAAATTCAGCTGCCATTTATAATGAATGGGTGAGACCCAAAATATTTTATACTTAATCACCTTTTCACATTTCCAGCACAAGACACCAATGTGCTTGTACAACACTGTTACAGATCAGAAGCATCTCCTCTACTTTTAGCAATTTTATTTCCTAGAATACTCCTGCTATGCACACTCCATCTGTCTTGTCCACCATCAATAAAATCCATTGATCAGTGTCAGCCACCAAAACCCAGCAGGAAAGGTAAAAAGAGGATAAGGAATTGAGAGCTGACTGCAAAAGAGGCAGCTCCCAGGGCAGAGGATGTAGAATTACTGTGAGTAGGGAGATGGGCAGCACAAACTTTAGGAAAGGTGAAAAAAAGTAAGAAAATGGGACACAGCTGGTTAAAAAACATCTTCCTAGTCCTTGGAGGTTTCAGCTTTGCTTGGGAATCTCTGCCTGTGAAAAGGAGACTTCACAGTACCCACAGGCTTTTGAGCAAAGCAGCCAAAGAAGTGAGAGCCATCACCAGAGCTTTGTCCCACCAGAGGGGGGATCACCCAGGGACCAGCTGCTCCTGCTTTCCCCTGTCCTTCCAAAAGTCAGGCAACAAAACAGGGCATGGGAGGGTTCTCCAGCAGTTTGGGATATGCTGTGCACACAGTTCTCTCAGTCCAAGTGCCATGTCCTCAAAAAACACAGCAGGAAGCAGAAGCAGCACCTTGAAGTCTTGAAAGGACAGCTGATTATTTCACCACAAGAAATTAAAAACTGTACTGTGCCAGGAAGAGAACAAACTATTAACAGGCTGCCAGGTTATTGTACTGCTTCTTAAATTGTGATTACCACCACAAATTCCATCATCTGGAGCTAAGTGGAGCTCCAAAGAGATGTGTGGGGTTAGAGATTAGTTCAGACAGTTTGAATAATTCCCTCCACGCTTGGAAGGAGATGTAGAAGACAGGGGAGTTTGGGGGGGATGTTTTGAGTTTCTTTGGTGTCCTCCAGCCTGGTCTCTCCTTGATTCACTGTATTTCCACTCAAACAAGCCCATGGGTAGGAGGGGCTTTGCAGGACGTGCACAGGCAGCTCCATGGCCACAAGTGCTGGGGACACCAGCCCTGCACTGTGCCTCAGCTAGTGGGGAAAAGGCAGAGCAAAAAGGGCACCAGGATGGGGGCACAGAAATGGGGGTTTTCAGAACAGGCCCCAAACCATGCCCCCAAGTGCCACATCCACATACCTTCTCCCTCCCAAGCATGGTGACTCCATCACTGCCCTGGGAAACCTGGTCCAGTGCCTGATCACCCTTTCAGGGAAGAAATTTCTCCTAATTTCCAATATCCTAAAGCTCCCCTGGCCCAGCCTGAGGCCGTTCCCTCTGTTCCTGTCCTCTTCACCCCGGCTGTCCCCTCCTGTCAGGAGCTGTGCAGAGCCACAAGGGCCCCCCTGAGCCTCCTTTACTCCAGGCTGAGTCCCTTCCCAGCTCCCTCAGCTGCTCCTGGGGCTCCATTCCCTGCCCTGGCCATTCTCCAGTGTCCCCTCAGTGTCCGTCTTGTCACGAGGGGTTCAGAAGTGACTCCAGGATTCCAGTGTGGCAGCACCTCAGGCCAGGTTCCCTAAACACACATCAAAAACCACAAGTAAAACCACCTGAGGCAAAGCTCCTTTTACTCTGTGGACACCATTAGAAACACAAGCTGGTGGGTTTTATTCTGCACACACAAAATCATCATCTCTCCTCAGAAGTAGATGCTCTGTGTAAAAACCACCACAAAGGACTTTGAACCTGCAGTTTGGAAACACACAGATCCAAGGAGCTCTTGTTTACATACAGTTTAGGGATCTTCCCTCTTAAGGAGACACAGCCCCACCTTCCACTATCCCAGGCTGCTCCAAGCCCCATCCAGCCTGGCCCTGGACACTTCCAGGGATCCATGGGCAGACACAGCTGCTCTGGGCACCCTGTGCCAGGGCCTGCCCACTCTCACAATGAAGGATTTCTCTCCAATATCTCATCAAAACCAGCCCTACTTCAGCTTAAAACCAATCCCCCCCATCCCATCATTCCAAGGCTTTGTGAGAAGTCCCTCTCCTGCTTTCCTGTCAGAAGCCTTCCCTTCCCCATCTTGCTCCTGCATCTCATTTCTGCCTCTGCGATAACTTTTTGATTGAAGCAAAACAACTGTGCCTGCAGACCAGCAAAAGGATTAATTAAAACAAAATAATAATAATAAACAACCCCCTCCACCTAATCTAATACAATGTAATACAAATTAAAACCCATATTTTGAAGTAGCAGGAACAAGTCAGTCAAAGCTGACTTTATATTTCCAAAGGACAGAGAGCCTTTGCACAGATTCTCAGAAATAAACCATTTTCATTTCAACTCAAAATCCCAGCTGGAAATTCTAGTCATACATACCTTATCCATAGTTCAAGGAGCATTTGGGAAACACCCTCAGGCACAGGGTGGGATTGTTGGGGTGTCCTGTGCAGGGCCAGGAGCTGGACTGGATGATCCTTGTGGTTCCCTCCAACTCAGGATATCCTGAGATTTTATCATTCAATTTTTCACCAGTTTTTGTCTGTCCAATCCCTGGGAAGAGCAAGGAGCCAGGCTCCAGCCTGGCCACCAAGAGCACTCCAGCAGCTCTGCTGCCAAAGGGTAAAAGGCTTCTTGAAGCATCTGCAGTTCTCAAATAAAAGGGAACATCACTCACTAAACCAGCATAAAACACAAGGTCCTGGCCTATGGATTCTGTGTTAATATTGACAGGTTGGAGCTCTCAAGCAGCACTTAGAAGAGTGAAAGAATTATGAAAAACCCAACACGAAGACTTTTTGTTGTGAAGAGCTTAAAAAAGTTGAGGAGCAAATCAAGGACCCAGAAAATGATTTTAAAAAAGGGCAGAAACGTCCCCAGAAAACTTCCAAGTGTAGTCCTAAGTCTGAGAATGACAGCATCCTGGAGTATTTAACAATTTCCACTTAAGCTAATAGAAAGATTGAACTTTAATTTCCACTGCACTACTGCCAAAAGCTTTCCTTTAGCTGAGGGTGGAAAAAGCATTCTCCCTCCTGCCTTTGCTGCTTGTTCAGGATCCATAGCAAGGAAAGGAGATTTTCACAGGGGCACAGAGTGACAGGACAAGGGGGGAACAGCCTTAAGCTGGAGGAGGGCAGGGCTGGATGGGATATTGGGAATGAGGAATTGTTCCCTGGGAGGGTGGGCGGCCCTGGCACTGCCCAGAGCAGCTGTGGAAGCCAAGCTGAGGAAGGGCAGCTCCTAAACACCTCTGACACACCTTTAAACAGGGACAAGGATCAGTACAAAATTCCAAACAAAGACCTATTTGATAGAACCATAAAATCAACGAAAGCCCTCTGTGATCATCAAATCCAACTGTTCCCTCAGCATTGCCAAGGCCACCACTAAATCATGTCCCCAGGTGCCACATCCACTTGTCTTTTCAATCCCTCCAGGGATGGGGACTCCAGCACTGCCCTGTGGACAGCCTGTGCCAGGGACTGCCTCCAAGGAATAAAACCAGCTGGGAACACAATCCCCAAGTGTGAAGAAAGAGGGAGGCAGGCCTGTGAGTGTTCATTTCCATGGGGAAACTCTGAGGTTGTCCAAAACCTGCCAAAATTAACCATCAGAGAGTCCAGAGCAGGAAAAGATGGGTGGAGGGGAAAAACCCTGCATGCTCTCTAGTGTTTTATCAACATTTATTGATTTATTTTAAAAGCTGGGTGGAACATAGGGAATTAATAGACCACCATATGCCCATGTGCTGCATCTGCTACAGCGATTTATTCTTATAGTTCTTTTATTACCTTCTTTGGGAACTGAATGAGAGAAGGATCAGCATCCTGACACTTGGAAATTAGCTCGTTTTCACAACTGTCAGCAGGAAAGCAGGAATTAATCCTCTCATTTCAGCCTGAAAAATAGTGAGAGCAAGCTGAACGAAGAAAATAAAAATAAAAATTGTTTCTGTGTTTGTAAGAGGAGGGGAAAAATAAAATGCTTGGAAGAGCAGTGGCCTTATAATGCTGGCAAGGCTACAGCCCATGAGATCAATGTTTTGATGAGCACAAGGACTTGTGCCAGAGGGGGACGGGAAGCAGGAGAAGAGACTTCAATGGGCTGAAAGCACAGAGAAAGGAAGAGGCAGGGAAGTGGTTTGGGAATGAACTGGGTCAGGGGTGTGTTTAGGACAAGGGAGAGCCTGGACAGGGACATGGCAGCGGCTCAGGACCTCAGCTACCAGCCCTGAAGGCTCTGAGGAAAGAGGAGAGGAGGCAATGTGGTGAAAGAGGATACTTAGAAGTGGAAAAGAAAGGAGAAGGATTTCCAGTGGACTTTGCAGACCACAAGAGAAGCACCATCTGCCCAAGGCAGCCCTCAGCAGGCAGGCTCAAAGGGAACTCAGAAAACCTCAGCCAGCTCCCAGAACAGCTCTGTATCCAGCTTGGAGACCTCTCTAAGGTACCAGAGATTTGAAGTGAAGAGCAGATAAGACTCTCGTGGGGTTTAGCGGTTTTTTGGGGTTTTTAGCACCTCTCCAAAAGCCTTCCTGCACAGCAGCAGCAGCAGCATCAGGTTGTGTCCCACTCCAGGGCTGAGTTTGCCAAGGGGATTTGATTTGGGGTTTGCAATTCCCCTGGAGCTGGGAGCTGCATTTCAGCACTGCCTCTGCCTGGCTCGTGATCCCATGGCAGACACAGTTTCTAGGTCAGAAAGAGGATTCTGTAACAATCACAGAATTTACTGAGTTGGAAGACACCCTGCAGGGATCATCCAGTCCAGCGCCTGACCCTGCACAGGACAACCCCAAGAATCCCACTCTGTGCCTGAGAGCATCGTCCAAACACTCCTGGAGAAATTGTAATTCTATTGAAATTCTTATTAAGAAAAAACAAGAAACTGAAACCCACAAGTAATGAAATACAAAGATAAACCTGCATCCCTTCACACAAAAACACTCATCACAGCAACTTTGGGCAGAAACCCCGTGCTTCCACAGCGAGACCTCAGGGATCAGCCTCTGGAAGAGAAGATGCATTCCAAGATGAATTTATACACCCAGCATCCAGCGGGAGAGGGCTGGAAAGGAAGGAACAGCAAGTTCCCACCTCTCCCTTAAAGCAGGGGCTCTGTCCCCAGAGCTGAGCCCGGGCTGCTGGAGAAGAGCTGCTGGAGCAGCGCTGCCCCGGCCTGGCGTTCCAGGCTGCGAACAAAGGCGCCCTTAAATGTGGTTTGATTGACGCAAATCAGGAGCTGAGCGGGTGATTCATCGCTGTCAGGGCACAAAACCAGCACGGGGTGAACTCTCCAATGTGCTCCGACCCTCAGAGCACAAAACCAGCACGGGGGGAAACTGGCCGATGGCTCCGACCCTCACAGCACAAAACCAGCACGGGGGGAAACTGGCCGATGGCTCCGACCCTCAGAGCACAAAACCAGCACAGGGTGAACTGGCCCATGGCTCCGACCCTCAGAGCACAAAACCAGCACAGGGTGAACTGGCCCATGGCTCCGACCCTCAGAGCACAAAACCAGCACGGGGTGAACTCTCCGATGTGCTCCAACCCTCAGAGCACAAAACCAGCACGGGATGAACTGGCCGACGGCTCTGACCCTCAGCGCTGCGAGGCCGCGCTCAAACCGGGCCCCTCAGGGAAGGGAGGCATCATTCCCCGCTCTTCCCCCCCTCCCACCAAAGACATTCTGCATTTTCCCAGGTTGTAACAAATTTTGGGACACAAATGTGTAGTTAGCAGGGCGCTGTACCTCTCCACAGCTCGGCAGGGAAGATCAGTGTGTCAAATGCAGTAAAGGCACAATCCCGGGGATAACCCATAGCCACACCTCACCCCACTCCTGCACTGTGACCTTTCCATGGCCAACCCCGGCCTACTCCCTCTCTCCCCACTTTCCCTCCTCTTTTCCTATCCCCTGAGCTTCTCAAGAGCAGGGCCAGGCTGGTTTAGGGCCGGGACAACAAAGTTTTCTCCCATTTTAAAAGGGGAGCCTCAAACCGGGCCCCTCAGGGGAGGGAGGCATCATTGCCCCTCTTCCCCACCTCCCACCAAAGACATTCTGCATTTTCGCAGGTTGTAATAAATCTTGGGACACAAATGTGTAGTTAGCAGGGCGCTGTACCTCCCCGAAGCTCGGCGGGGAAGATCAGTGTCAAATACAGGAAAGGCACAATCCTGGAAGGGCTGAGGGATAACCCATGGCCACCCCACTCCTGCACTGTGACCTTTCCATGGCCAACTCCAGCCTACTCCTTCTCTCCCCACTTTCCCTCCTCTTTTCCTATCCCCTGAGCTTCTCAAGAGCAGGGCCAGGCTGGTTTGGGGCCAGGATAAAAAAGTTTTCTCCCATTTTAAAAGGGAGCCTTGAGAAAGAGCCCCGAACTGCAGCTCTCGTGACAAAGCTCTGCACAGGGCAGCCACGGGTGTGGATAATGCTGGGATCACAGAATCACCCCGGAACACTGCAAGGATCCTGCCATACTCTGTGAATCCCAGTCCAACTTACCTAAAAGATTTACGAATTCAAGATGTGAAAAAAAGTGTATTTTTGTAAAAAAAAAAGTGCTTTTTGTAAATATGAAAATGAATATTATATGTGTTATGTCAGAAAGTTATGCTGCATTCATTTTTTTAGTAGTGTGTTAAATATAGTTTTAGGTTATAACAATGTTAAAGTAGAATCTATGTGTGTAAGATACTTTTTTAAAGAAAGGACTCACAGCGAGATAGCAGCCACAGAACACCCAAATCTTTCAGAGAAAGAGAATTTATTGTTCCATTATCAGAAGAAACAAACTTCTTCCCACCTTGCTCAGCCCTGAAGATGCTGTCAGGATTCAGAGGAAGAAGCTGACACTGCCCAGACAGAATCCTGTGTTTGAATGGAATTTATGCACCATGTATGAGGTGTATGAATATGCAACAGGCTGTTGCTGTTAAGGGTTAATCCTCTGTTAACGTGGGTCCTTTTTCGGGCTTATTTTGCCAGAAAAGGTACCCAGACTGTCCATAACTCTTTGTTCTTATTGCCTCATACTGTCCTAAATTCTAATAGTCCAAATTTTTATTATTCTAATTATATTACTATTTTTATAACCGTTTTATTACTATTAAACTTTTAAAATTTCAAAAACAAGTTATTGGTGTTTTTCACAAAGAGACACAACACAGATCACAAACACCTCGTCCTCCTAGCTGGAAAAGAGTGGGAACTGGGGGAAGGAAGAGCTGCTGGGCCACAGGAGGGTCCCTGCCACCAGCAGCAGGCTGGTGCTGTGCTGCTGCAGCTCTCACACCACACACAAAGACAGCAAACAAACTTCTACCATAATTAACTCATGAAAATGACACCATGACGATCCTGCAAACAATTAGGAGACAAAAGAGAATGTACAAAGTTCCTGCCAACACCACCAAACAAACTGAAGACATCATGTCATACTAATTTTCTCATAAACCATTTCAAGGCAAACATGACTGTAGGTAAGAAAATTCCAACATCCATGACTTCTGAGGTCACTCATCAATCCAAGGAACACCTTGGGGTGGAAAAGTGGATTTCAGTGGATTAGGGGCGGAAAAGGGTATCAAGATCTGTCCAGTGGCTTGCATCAAACCTCTGCTCCTCAGCATTCAGCTCTGCTAGCACAGCAATCCAAAGCCTCTGGATTGTGAGCTGGCTTTGCTGGAAAAAGTCCATGTTTGCACCTGAGCTTCCCAAAGAGCTGCCCTGATCCATGCATCACTCACAGCCCTCTGGCTCCTGGTGTTTTGCAGCCTCTCCCAGCACCACCAGGATCTCCCAGCCCCTCACCTCTCATCCCAGCTGCCTACAGTGACCCAGGGAAAGCAGCTCCCTTTGGGATGAGCGATGGAAGCGTCCTCCCTCCCAGCCCCACAAGGCTCACTTCCATCCACCTCTGCCTTGTGGTTAGCTGGAGATAAACCCTAAACCAAGCTGGCAGCAGTCTCCAGGACCCTGGGAGAAAGCAGACTCCAAGCAGAGAAAACCAGAGGCAGGGTAGATCTGCACCAACATCTCAGCTCAGTGTGTGATGGTGTTCACAGGGGTCTCAGGTTGAGGGAAGAGATGAGGATCTGACTCCATGTTTCAGAAGGCTTGATTTATTATTTTATGATATATATTACATTAAAACTATACTAAAAGAATAGATGAAAAGGTTTCATCTCAGAAAGCCAGCTAAGCTAAGAACAGAATCAGAAAGAATGATAACAAAGCTTCTGTCTCGAACAGAGAGTCCGAGCCAGCTGACTGTGACTGGCCATTAATTAGAAACAACCAACATGGGCCAATCACAGATGCACCTGTTGCATTCCACAGCAGCAGATAACCATTGTTTACATTTTGTTCCTGAGGCGTCTCAGCTTCTCAAGAGGAAAAATCCTAAGGAAAGGATTTTTCATGAAAAGATGTCTGCGACACTCAGTCCACTCCAGACTCCCCTCCTGGGACACTGCCTCTGGCAGCAGGCTCAGCTTTGTGTCTCAGGCCTTGGGCTGGAAGATCCCTGGGGGTCCCTCCCAGCTCTGGAGATTCTGTGCTTCTGGGAAACAGTGGTACTCCGCTGCAGAGAAGAGATTTTAAACGAAGGGAAAAGCCTAAAAGAACTTCCTTCGAGTGCCACACAACCCTTCCACCTGGTTCAAAAATGCCTGGTTCTGCATCTCTGCACTGCTGCAGCTGGAGCAGCCTAAGGAGAAGTCATTCCATCAGCTCCAGCATTTCAGAACGAACTCCTGAGGGTGAAAACACAGAGGGAGGGGGAGCAGAACACAAGGAGAGATTTCTCAGAAACACATTACCACGAAAGAGTGAAGCACACAAAGTTTAATCCCACAGCACTGCAGTTGTCACCCCTCCTCAGGTTCTGGCTTAGTCATCGTTGAAAAAAAAACAACCAAATACAACTCAAAGACAAAACCCTCCTGGAGTTTAGGAGTGCCCATGCAGTCATGGCAGGAGTTTTCCCCCAGGAATCTGGCAGGATGTGCCTTCAGCTGTGCTCTCCAAACAACAGATCACTTCTTATTCTTATTTCAGGAAGGGATTCTGCAGGCAGGACCCTGCAAGCAGCTGCCTGCAAGAGTCAACAGCTGGAAACTGAAGCAAATTATTTTAAAAATAGAGAGGGCAGCAGGAGATCAGCATGTGAAGATCAGGACAAGGTGACAGACAAGAGCAAATACTTTCATATACAAGATAAATTTCTCTAGCTCTCAGGGTTTGGGCTTAGGAAGCTGTCAATGTGATGAACATCTTTAGGAAGTCCAGAAATGAAATCTTTCCTTGTTTTTGGCTTAATGCAGGAAATCAGCTTTAATGACAACCTACAGCTAGCTCTGGAGTAATTTTCTTTCTGCTTCATTGACATACATGACAAGACTTTATTAGCAGGGCTAAAATTAAAAACAAAACATTTTTCCCAGCTGCACAGAATGCTTAATGCACACACTGACACCTCAAGAAAAGATACCAAAAAAAATTGTTTCAAAGCAATTCCATCACCTCTTTGTATTTCAGCTTTTCCTAGTATTTTACATGAGAATTATCACACTGTGCACAACCACAGCCACAGATTTTTCATCACCAAGAATAAGCACTGTCCAGCTTGTTGGCATGGAATCCCAGAATGATTGGGTTGGAAGGGAACTTAAAGCTCATCTCATTCCAGGGCAGGGACACCTTCCACTATCCCAGGTTGTTCTAAGCCACATCCAGCCTGGCCTTGGACATTTCCAGGGATCCAGGGCCGGCCACAGCTGCTCTGGGCACCCTGTGCCACGGCCTGCCCATCCTCAAAGTAAAAGCCATTCCTTTTTATATCTGATCTGAATTGAACCTCTTCTAGCTTAAACCCCTTAGCCTATCAATATTTTACATATCCTGCGTTCTTCAACAGTGTTAAACTTTGTGATGTAAGCATTCAAAAACTTCAAATTGATGAAGAATCACCTGAAATTACACTCTGTTAAAAAAAGAATTAAGCCATTTAAAAAGAATTTCGAAAAACCAAAAGTTTTAAAAGTTAAATGGTTTTAGGCCACTGAACTAGTTTGCTGTTTGGTACCCAATAATCCTTCCATAATTTTCCAAGTGGAAGCAGCAGCTCCCAAATGTTTCATCCTGCCAGGCATCCCTTCAACCTGGCATGGTTTTTAAAATCTTCCTGCACACAATGTTCCCTAAAGAAATGTTTTTATAAGAATCTTTCATCTATTCAGATGCTTCTTCTAATGATAGGACTTGGATTGTGTGAAATCCTAAAAATACCGAGCTAATTCAGGATCCGTGCTGCCCAATGGGATTGGGTGGTGAGGCACTGGCACAGGCTTCCCAAGGAAGCTGTGGCTGCCCCTGGATCTCTGGAAGTGTCCAAGGCCAGGCTGGATGGGATTTGGTGTCCCCTGGTCCAGTGGGAGGTGTCCCTGCCCATGGCAGGGGTGGAATGGGATGAGTTTGAGGTCAATCCCAACCCAAACCACTCGGGGATTTCACAGAACGCAGCCACATTTAAAAATTCCAGGCAATAAATCAAGTCTTCTGTAAATATGAGAAGCCTACTCAGGGTACAGATCTTTTTTAGGGTGTTCCACAGCACCACCTTAATTAACATTAAGAGGTGGTTAAACAGCAAAGGCAAGGCTAAGGGATCTAATCCCACACCGGACATCTCAGAACTGCAAACCAGGTGAAAGACACCGGCCCAAGGAACTGTGCTCACACCTCTGGAAGAGCTCATGTGAATGATTTCCAGTTATCCAGCCTGTAGCAGAAATATGGGTTGGCTTTTTGCTTCCTTTTAGAAATTTTAAGCAGAAGCGTTGGTTGAAAAGCTTCAGAAAAAAACTAAAAATGCAAAATCCCTAAAAGATTTTGCTTGAGCCCCTCTGTCCAGCATTAGAGAAGAGAAAAGAGAAGGAAGAGAGAAAGAGTAAGGAATAATGATTGTGGAAAGAAAATTTGGTTTTGGTATTGCTGCAGAGAGAAGTCACCCAAGGAAGTGATCCTGCAGCACAGCAAACCCCTCCCAGGACTCCCCCATCCACCTCCAATGGAAACACTCAGGCAAAAAGCTCCATTATGGTAAAAAACACAAATCCTAATTTACAGGAGGTCAGCAACAGCAGAGTCCTTGACACGGTGAGCAGAGTTTTCCCCTGGCTCCAAGGAGCTGCAACTCCAGCTCAGGGCATGATCAAGGAGCAGAACTTCAGTGCCTGTGTAATGAGTGACCAGACCTCGAGAGGAACATGGGATGAGGCCATTAAAAGGCAGGGATCACCACAAATGCCGTGGCTCAAGGCTGCAGTGCCTCGGCCCTGCTCTGCTGTGTGTGCCTGAAACGCTCTGTACCGGTTTGTTTGTTCATCTTGTGCTGCTCTGCCTGATTAAAAACATGTCGTTCACCCAAATAAAGCAAATATTGCCAGCACCGAGGAACTGTCTGCAGAGCTGACCCCAGTCATGTTCCTGGGGCTTTGACTGGGACTCAGAGAATCACCAAGTCCAGATATTTACTGTAAAATTGCACAGAACTTTCCAGATACATCAGGGATATGATTCCTGAAGAACTTGGGCTGATCAATCACTTACATCACTTGGATACCTATTTGGCATTTAGGGGAAGGAGAGAGCTGGGGGTGCTCACCTGGAGAGGAGAAGGCTCCAGGGAGAGCTCCAAACCCTTTCCAGGCCTAAAAGGTCTCTAGGAGAGCTGGAGAGGGACTGGGGACAAGAGATGGAGGGACAGGACAAGGGAGGATGGCTTTAAGTGAAGGAAGGCAGGTTTTGATGAGATATTAGGGAGGAATTGTTCCCTGGGAGGATGGGCAGGCCCTGGCACAGGGTGCCCAGAGAAGCTGTGGCTGCCCCTGGATCCCTGGAAGTGTCCAAGGCCGGCTTGGATGGGGCTTGGAGCAGCCTGGGACAGTGGAAGGTGTCCCTGCCCTTGGCAGGGTGAGGAATGGGATAAGTTTTAATGTCCCTTCCCACTGAGACTATTCCATAATTCCCTGAAATTCAGTACAGCAGAGACCCAGGCAGGGAAGGGGCATTTCCCCATCAAAATCCCTGAGGAGCAGGCAGACTGTGAGCCCCTGCCTTCCCCACAGTGGGAACCACTGCCAGTTCACTGAGCATTTCCCACCCCAGCAGAACACAAAGGCCCTGGAGCTGGCCCTTGGAAGAGGCACTGGAGCTATTTATAGCAGCTCAAGGTGTGTGCTGCTGCCGCTGCTGCTGCAGACAGGGAGCAGCTTGTTTTCCCAGGAATTGATCTGTACGGGCGGATTATATAAACAGTTGTTTCTCGCTCATTTCCACACCGCCGGCATCTCCCGGGGTAGGAACGTGCCTGTCAATACAGCAGCTGCTCGCAGGCAGCAGAGCTGGCAGCAGCTGCGACGCCTCGAGCTGGGCATTCTAGGTGAGCTCGGGAAAGATGTTCCAAAAATACAGCTGCAAAAGCCGTCACATGCAGCTGGATGCAGGCAGAGGAGGGCCGTAATCTCCCTCCACGCTATTCTTCTGCTGTTTAAAAAAAGCCTAAAGCCAATTCTCTCCATTTCACTCACCATAAATCCTGGTTTAAGCCTATCTGCACGAGCCTTTCGGATGATTTCTATGGGAAGCTCTGTATCCAGCTTCTGTTCTGGGAAAGTCGAATTTCTCTGAAGGCTCTTCCTTCTACTTCAGTAGTTATTTACTCCTGCCCCACAGCATTCTCCAACAATTCTATTGGAGCAAATAAAGACTGGGAAGCTGCTATAAACAGGCAGAGAAGCAATAACCACACGTGTGAGCACTTTCCTTTATCTGGCATCACCCAGGGCACACCTCATCTCTTCCAGGTTAATCAGATTTTCAGAGCAGGACCCAAAAGCTGCAGTTGAACTCTACGGTATGAGGAATGTTCCCTGCACAGAGATTCCTTATCGCTTTTCCATTTTAAAATTTAATGACAAACTGGAGAAGAGAGCCAAGGCTGCAGCCTGCTTACTGTACACTCAGAGCTCGGGGCCCTGAAACTCGCTTTCATCTACAGCAGAAAGCCACTGGAAAAGAGGGGGGAAACCACCAGCAAGCCTTTGTTTTCCCCCCAGTGATGTAGCCAGGTTAATTCTGCTGGCTGTGCATTGCAAAAGCAGCGCTCACCTAAAGGGCAGCCGGGCTGTTGAGCAATGCTCTGACCTCTGTCGCAACTGCAGAAGTTAACGCTGAGCATCGCTAGAGAAAACTCATCTCTTCCAGTTGAGGCAGCAGTGTATCACACTGGGAATCCCAAGGTTTCACCTGAGCAGCTGCTTTAAAACCCAGAGGGTTTCAGCCAGCACCGAAACAGCAAAAATCCCACACCCCAACAGAAATCCCTACATATCCATTATACACCCTCTGAGCCTGCAAGAGCCTTCCCCAAGAGTCATAAACCCTTCGACCTCCAGGCTATCACACTCCACACACATCCTGCTGCAGCTTCAGCAGGTGAGAAGGCATTTTCCTCCTCACATCTTAACAAGAAATGCACAGGAGACCTTTTTTCATTCCTTTAGATACAAAAAAGGCAAGTTCAAGTCAGCCCTGGCCAAGTGAATGCAAAATGTTGTGTTTAACCAGTACTGTCTTCACTGCTGGCTGCTGTCCCTCTCTGGGGATGGAGACAAGCTCATGGAACCACACATGCTGTGGGTTGGATTACCTCATTCCAAACTCCCTGCCATGGACAGGGATGTCACCCAGATGCTGCTTTCTGCACGGGAAATGCACGTATGCACTGGTACAATTGTGCATAAATATCCATATTCAATATGTGGTTTGGACATACAAGCATATCTAACTCCAGTAGAAATTCCCATTTATCAAACTCCTGTACTATTGACTGACCTTACAGTCCTCATCCAGACACTTATGAGGCAAGACACTGGAAAAGCTGGAATTTGGGGGGACAGCGGTGGCAGGGGATGAAAGCAAGGCCTCCCTCCCAGCATAGATGCCACCAGACAGCAGCTCCTCCCCAGCTCCCTCCTCTTTTTAAGGGAAGATCACAGAGGTTTAGAAAGGAGCAGCTGCCTTGGGGTGAGATGTGAAACAATCAGCTTACTCTGTGCCATGCTCCAGCAGTGGCAGCGAGCCTGCAGGTGAGTGCAGCCCACAGAACTGCTATTTTGGAAAAAAGTCCCAAATTCAGAGGGGTAAGCAGCAGAGAAAACGGCATTTCGCTCCACAGGCTTCATCCACTATGAAATTTGGGGAAAATCTATTCCACGCATGCATTACCAGCTGCCTGAAACCAGCACCAAAATGTACTCCTGTGTCAGCAGGCTCTGTGTCCAGGATGTTAATTAGTGCTCCTTTCCCTCCTGCCACGGGATGAGGGCCAGGTAAGAGCTCTGCACAAGTCAGTGTGATTAATCTGCCAAATCCATGATTGGCTGCCCATCATGCAGGAGTCCCACAGTTAATTCACAGCTCCAGAAGACACAAACACATTTCATGCCTTCCTGAAGCCAGCCAGCATCAGCTGCCTCCTCCCTGCAGAGCTGACAAGGCTCTCGGATTTAAACCCACGATTCCCTGGGAAACAGACTGGAATAGTGTGACAAATTGAGTAAGTCTGCAAGTTAATTTGTATCAGCCTTTAATTACATATGTTTCTAGAGGTTTCCCTTTATTATTGTCTTGATGTCAGGGTTAAATTAAAGGGTGTTCCAAGTGCATCCCCCTAAAACAGGAACAGCTTTGAGAAAACTTGACCAGAGCAGCCCTGGATCCCTGGAAGTGTCCAAAGCCAGGTTGGACGGGGCTTGGAGCAGCCTGGGATAGTGGAAGGTGTCTCTGTCCATGGAACTGGATGGGCTTTAAGGTCCTTTCCAGCCCAAACCATTCTGGTATTCTACAGAAAGTTCCTTTTGGGAAACGTTATGCTCCAGGAACTTGATCTTAGACAAGAGTCCTTATAGGAAACTTAGTGCTTTCTGCTGCAGTTGGAACAGTGGGATTTGGGGCCAATGAAACCTCAAGAGCAACAATTAAAGCTTTAAAAAAAAGAAGTGAATCACAGCAACTACGCTGGATGAAAACATTCAGTAAGCAACAGAGAAATACACTGCACTCAAAACCGTGCTGGGCTGAAACTGCTCACTTCTTTTCCTTCCTTTTTCACATTTAGTTCACTTGCCCAGGACCTATTTTCTATAATTTCTATTTGGAGAACATCCATTATCTGTCTGTTCATGGAGCTATCCAGCCAGGACCCACCCAGGCTCATACCTGATGCTTTAGCAAGTCCAAGTCTAGTTCAGCATCTCTCTGCCAGCGTCCTTCTCCACCGAGCCAACATCATCATCATCCCTGGACCTTCCTGGGCAACCTGAATACCTAAAACTACCCTCCAACACTTCAAAAAATCCCCACTGCAGCACAGAAAGAAGCAGCACAGGAGAGAGGCAGAGTTCAGGAATACGGAGGGCAAGGACACAACTGGGGCAAAGCTGTTGCTGGTCCCCCCCAGAGCGGACAGAAATATCCCCATTTGTGTAAATACAGCCTTAGTCAACAGGGTGACAAATCCATACAGAGATAAATGTCACCCGCTGACGTCAGTACCACAGCAACCTAATCAAAGTACAGCCTTCAGCTATTTTTAAACCACAGTTCAAGTATTTTTCTTTAAAAAGAAAAAAAAATTGTTAAAACCCATCTTAAAAAAAAAAAAAATTGAAAAATAAATTTATTTAGCAGTAAAACAGAGCTGAAATATTTCTTTCTCTCTGGTGCTGTGGCCATACAATAAAAGCTTTACTCAAGCCCGAAACTTGCTGTTCCATCTGATGCGTCAGTGCACTAGAAAGCAAAAGATAAGGATTTGGAAAAGCGAGCACATCAGATTGGCACTGGCCTTTGTATTGGAAATTTACCCAGACAGGTTAAAAATAACACGGGGAACATTGGGAGCCATGCTGAAGGTCGCTGGCGGCGGAGCTGCTGTTTTTATAGTAGGAGCTGCCGGGCACACGTGACGGCCCCTGCCAGCACTTGTGTCCCCAGCACACGCCGAGATCCCCTCGCAGAGCCTGCTCAGGACCCACACAGCAGAGGAGCTGAGCCCAAAGCTTCCTTCAGGGACCTGTTTTCCTTCTCAAAGCCAGCCCTGTGTGACTGACAGGGAGTCGTTCCTGTCCGCTGGCCCACATTCCCGTTCTGCACTCCCATGGTTTTCAGGGCTGGTGTCAGTGACACACAGGTGTTTACACGGAGCTCAGCACTCAGCTCCCCAAGCTCAGTAAGAGCATTGTCTTGGTTTGGAAAGACGGGAGTCTGCTAAGGAAGGCAGGAGCCTCTCCTGAAATGGAGAATGTAAACCCTCCCCACCCCTCCCAATTGCTATCAATTTTAAATTAAGGGGCTCTCAGACAAAAATATGGGAGCAGGAAATAACAGTTCTTTAATAGGGAAGAAGAAAAATAAAAGGATAAAATAAACAATGCAGTACACCAGAACAACACTGACAGAGTCAGAACCCAGCCTGACACCCTGTGGGTCAGGCTGTTGGTGGCAGTCCCATTGGAAATGTGGCTGCAGCCCTCCTGCAGTGTCAGGGGTGGTTCTGTTGGAGCAAGGGGGATCTGTAGAGAAGGATGTATTTTTCCTCTGAAGATCCAGTGGAAGGAGAGGCAGCTGCTGTTCCTCTGGGAAATCCCGTGCTGGTGTCTCACAAACCTCTGGATTATATCTGGGTAGCAATGCTTGGCTCCTCCCTCTGGGCAGAGCATCTCCCAATGGGATGCTACAGTTCTTAGCAGCTAGGCAGTGACATTCAGTAGTCTGTTATCAGCAATGTCCCCTCCCAGGGAGGTGTGAATGTGGTCACTCAAAGGCAAACTGCCCACTTGACAAAGGTAATCTGCCATACAGATGGGAATGGAAAACATCTTGCATTGCAATCTTCAACAAGCATCAGCACCTGTGCAAGAGAACTGGGCAAACATCCACCCTGAGCAACCTGAGGGGATGTTCCCCATGGTGGCCACATCTGGGCTCTCCATGCTCTCCATTTAGAAAAAAAATCACAAAATCCTCAAGGTTGGAGAGGCCTTCAAGATCATCCAGTCCAAACACCAACACAGCGTCACCATAACTGCCCTCAGTGATACCCCCAGGTGCCTCTGGAATGTTTCCATTCCCCTAGCTTCTGGGGCAACTAACTGCACCACCCTCCTTTCAGTGATATTTTTTTTTCCTATATCCAATATTCAATATCCAATCTGAACCTCCCCTGAGAGGCCACCTCCTCTCATCCTTTCACTGGAGGCACAGCAGAAGAGCTCTGCTCTAGCCCCCACTTCATCACAACCTCTGGTCAGGTACTTGTAAAGAGCGATGAGGTCCCCCCTGAGTCTCCTCTCCTCCAGAAGGAGAGCTGGAAAGGAAGCAATTCCAAACTGGGAACACCTGATTCTGGACTTCACGGGTGCAAGAGGCTCTGCTGCTTCCTTGCAGTTGTAAAGTTTTCCATAAACACTTCATGTGGGGGGAAAGTGTCTCCAACAGGTAAATCTTCAATTTCAGCTCAGACTCCAGAGTCAACATACAGAAGTCACTACTGGCTGTTGGCAGAGTTGAGGAGTGACCACCTATCATTCCCTTTCCATGCTGTCCTTGAAAGGAGAGGTGGCACAGACTGGATGCTGTTGGGAACGGCTGGCAGCAAGTGCTCACATTGATCTCTTCTCCTTGTTTGCTGGTTTTAAGGGAAGAAAGTTGCTTTTTAGGAGGAGCAAGAACCTTTAATTCTCCATTCATCTGGAAAGTACAACTCATTTAAGGGTTTCTTGAAGTTATCTGTACTTAACAGAGGGATGCCCAAAACGGGTTCTGCTCCCACAGAAAAACTGGATCTCCAGCCCCTGTGGCCTTACTCAAGCCCAAGCTCCACAGGCAAGGACCTGCTGCCAAGGGCTTCCAAGCTTAACTGGACAGAAGGAAATAAATCTTCAGCAGCCAGAGAACATATCAGTGCAGGAGGATGAAAAACACGAGGGAAGGGAAGAGGAGAATTCCCATCGGCTCCTACTCGGTGAGATCACACACACGCCTCGACTCGTGAAGATGCACATGAAGACCAAGACAGACGTGCATCAATGCCTCTCTCAACCCAGGGCTTGCCTTATTTAATGGAAGGCAGCAGATAAACTAGCGGTGGAAGAATCCATTTCCCCACCAGAGAGAATCAACGATTATCCATTTTCCCTTTTATCCTCCTCATCGTTCGGCGAATTGGAGCAAACGAGCTAACTGCAGCTCCCATCTGCTCCCCTCCCAGATGTTCCTCCAGCTCCGGAATCCCCGGCAGAGCCCGCACCAAACCTGTTCTGAGGGGATTCTCTTGCCAAATTTAAACATGACAAGCAAAGCAGCTTCCCTTGGAATGCTAAATTTAGTGTGGCTTGACCGCGTAACCCACAGAGCTGGACATGCGGAGGGGCTCTCCCGGGACTCAGCACTTGTGTCCAGCTCATTTCCAGTTGGGAATACACTGGCTCATGGATCTGGAGTAGCACACAGACTCTAATTACATTAAGGAACACAAGCACAGAATAACAAAGTCTTTAAGCAAGAGCCATGCTGAGAGCTCCAAGGTCCCCCGCAGCACTTTCCCAAATAAAACCCCACATTCGCGGAGGGGGGGGAAGGAACACAAAGTGCATTTACTGTAACGCTCGCAGATGAAAAAATTGTAATTGCTCTGCCTTGACATCTGGTTTCTATTTCGCTCCCATTCTATCAGGTTACATAACAAACAGATGATGCACCAGAGCCCCGGAGTTCTTCAGCAAGTCTTGTGCGGATTTGGTGTTTACATTCCTCGGCATAAAAATTCAAGCTATGCCACACACACAGGCATGTTCGAGGCAGACAGAGCGCTCGGAGACAAATGAGCAGTTTGCAGAGGAAAAGGAAGGCTGATTGGGGAGTGTGGGCGTGTTTTTAATAGAAGATTCCGCACAGAAAATCCTCCGCTGTCCCGATCCAGTTCAGGAATTGAGTGTGCACACGACGGCGCGGCTCGCAGCTGTGCAGACGGAGTTTACAGGAGCGAGCCACAGGGAACGCACGAGTTTACAGCCGGGCGAAACACTCGGCTGAAGCCAGTGCCAAATTTAATGATGCAAACCACAAATTCCATCCTGCCCTGTTATCTAACCAAGCACGACCTCTGGGGCCTTCCTCCACCTTCTCATTTGGGGTTTTTGTTGGTTTTTTTTTAAAGAAAATGGCACTTTTCACTCGCTTCAGCTGTCACAGTGATTCACAGCCTCAAGAGCACGCTGGAACTCAGGCATCCACTTCGCTGACCCTGTCCCCAGACATCACAGACTTGCTTCTGAGTCAACAGCACATCCTTCCTCGGCAGCAATTCAGGAAGTCGTGCAGTGCTAATAAAGCTGACTCAGCTGAGCACAGGCCCCAGAGAATCCCCTTTCCCTCCCCAAAACACCAGCACGCAGGAATGAACGCACCAAGAGCTGGAAAATCGTGGAGCTCATGCTGCTCCGGTGCTTCTCTCTGAAATTTGACCTGCAATAATCCTGAATTATTCACAAACCCCATATTAATGGAAAATTTTGCTCACAAAATATTTTCCACGGTTCACACAAGCAGCAGGTAGCCCCAAACTTTAAGTCTCCCCCAAGCTTCTCACTGCACATTTAATTGCCAGCCTGGCCTTCTTTACCTTCACAGATTAGCAAGCACTAAAATAGCCAGAATTATAAACTCATCTCACACATGATTCTATATTCTGTTCCCATTTTGGGCTCTCTGTTTTGCTTCTTAGAGGCCAAAACACCTTGTGCTTCTCACTGTCAGGCAGGAGACTTGTTCAGGGTGACATTCAGCTTCCTAAGGTACAACCCAGCCTAGGGCTGGATTCACACCTTCAGGAGAGGCCAATTCCCATGAGGACTGGCCAACCTCAGCACCACAAGTTATGTTTGAAGGAAGAAAGCCTGGCACCCTCTCTCAACTGCACTGCAAGGGTGTAAAATGTGTCCTGTAAGAGGGTACAAGATCCCCGTGCTGTGTTTGGGAAACGCCTGCCAGGGCTCCCTGTGGATGGTGCCTCTCCGAGCAGGAGGTCACTGACATTTCAGCTGGAGCCAAATATGAAAATAATAAAAGCCCTGATGGACATTGCTGCAATGCCTGCTGGTTTCCAAAGGCCGTGGCTGGCTTTTCTCCTCACACAAATCTACACACACCCACGGGCCGTGGTGCAAGGGGCACACCAGAAACGATGCAGGCATTAATCATGGGCAGGCAAGGGGCAAAATGCTCCAAAATACCAGTTTTCATGAGGCCTGTTCCTCAGGTACTACAGGTATCTCTCCACTGCTAGCTCAGGCAAACACAACAGCAAAAAGGACATTTTCCTGGCCAGAGAACCACTTCTGGCCACACCTTAACAAGTTTATCATTAAGCAGCAAGAAAGCAATTAATAGTATTGACTTTGAAGAAACACACAGCACTAGGTGCATTCCACTCCTTACCACAAGGTGTTTTTCCCTCTGTTTCCACCCTGGACTATTCCTTAGAAAGCCCACAAAGCAGCAGTTTAGGGGAAGAAAGAAGGGAAAAAGAAAACAAAAATTTTTTTTAAAACCCCATCCAAACAACATTACCTCCCATTACAAAATTCAAACAGCTAAAATACTTAAGGTGTCCCATGGAAATTCCACGGAAATTAAGCACAGAGGACAAGAGCAAGGGGCAGAGGCAGCACTGCTGTAGCCAGCAGTTCCTTACTCCAGGACATAACTTTACATCTGTCCACACTTCACTGCTCTTCTTCAAGCATCCAAATGAATGTGTTTATTATTCCATTTCACCTCCAGGTGTCCATCCACTAAAATCCATCAGGGATTTAGTCTGTGGTGATGGCATGTTTCTGGCTGGTGAAGGAGTGTCGCAGACATCTTTCACAAAAAATCCTTGCCTTAGGATTTTTCCTCCTGAGAAGCTGAGACGCCTCAGGAACAAAATGCAAACATTGATTATCTGCTGCTGTGGAATGCAACAGGTGCATCTGTGATTGGTCTCATAGAGTGTTTCTAGTTAATGGCCAATCACAGTCAGCTGGCTTGGACTCTGTCTGAGACAGAAGCTTTGTTATCATTTTTTTCTATTCTTAGCTAGCCTTCTGATGAAACCTTTATTCTTTTAGTATAGTTTTAATGTAATATATATCATAAAATAATAAATCAAGCCTTCTGAAACATGGAGTCAGATCCTCGTCTCTCCCTCATCTGAAAACCCCTGTGAACATGGTCACAAAGGAGTCCATGGATTGTGCTTTGGATATCTCTGGCTTGCCGGGGGCAAGCCAGACAGCAAAGGGGTCCTCTCCAAAACCAGCACACAGCCCAGTCAAAACACATCCTGGAGCATGCCAAGGGCAGAACAGGGAACCCCAAGTGAGGCCAAGGAGAGAGTTTTAATTCCATGCCTCTCAACACCTGTATTTCAAGCAGCAAGCAACACTCTGAGGAAAGGGACTGCAAGGCTGACTAGCTCAGGGACCAAGATGGAAAAGCTGTTTCTCCAGCACCAAAAATTTTAAGTGCTTATTCATCCCTGCTTGTCATCTGTAAGCAAACTACTCCTCCATTCACTAGAGGCTGGCAGAATGCAAAGGCGTCGCGCAGGAGCCTTCCCCGGTACTATTATAAATGATGCTATTTTTGCCTCTGAGCCTCCGGTAGCACGGATCCCACATCCCTCACAGCCTCACAGCACTCTGCTATTGTGTCTTGCTGAGCCTGAGGTGTTTTCCTGCTGCAGCTTCACCTGCTGAGAGCAGAGCTGCTGTGCCACGTGCCTGCCCCGTGTACAGCCACTCGTTTGGAGCACAGGGCAATTCATCCACAGCCACATGCGCCCAGCGAGCCCCGGAGCTTTTGGCACTCCTGGCAACCATGGAAGAGCTGCCACAGCCATGCCAGGCACCAAACCTAGCACATCCCATCCCATCCCATCACACTCTGCCCTCTCAGCTCTTCCCACCAGCACCAAGCTTTCCCTGCTGCCAGACAAAACATCTGGCCAAGGGCACCAGGCAGAGGTCAGCAGAAGCCACACAGCAAGGCATGGGATGCTGAGAGTGATCCCTCATTAGATGTGGCAGCATTTGTCACCCTGCACTCACAGCAGCGCTTTGTGAGCCCCCCAGTGCTGAGGGGTAAAACGCCCCACACACTTCAGTTCATTGTCCCAATATCTAAGGAAGGGCTTGAGCTGATATTACAATTTGGGGACCAGAGACAGCACAGCTCAAATGCTCTGCCTGCACACAAGGCCTGAGCCAGGAGATGTGGAAGCTCCGAGTCAGAAGCATTCCAATTAAAAGACTCAGCAGATGACCAGTGCAAGTGGCCAGCAGCCTCCACTAGTTCCAGTTTGGGAGGAGAAGGAGGAGGGAGGAGAAACATCCCAGGCGGATTTTTCCTCCCGGCATCTTTCCCTGTGCACAAAGGTATCCTTAGTCAGGGAAATCATTAACTTGGAAGAGGCAGAACGGTAAATAACGCAGATCTAAGCAGATAAATCACAGAGAATTTGCCAATACTGAGAATATATTAACAAACCAAGATGTTATTAACAACTTGCAAATGTGACAAAGCCAGTGAAGCTCACAGACATGATGGAAACACAGGTTTGGTGAGAAACAGTAAGCAAAAATATTAAAGGAGCAAATACTGAGCATTCTGCCTTTTTCAAAATCTTTGAAAGCTGTTGGTGAGACGGTGTTTTTGCCATATACAATCTCACCAACAACAGTTCCTAAACACTACCTACTGCTTCTTACTGCAAAATAAAACCAGGTGAAGATTTTGGGGGGTGAAAAACCCACTGATGTTCAAAGGAAACAGTCCCACAGTTGTTTCTTGCAAGAGGAAAAAGGAGTTTCCAGCGAGACAAAACTCATCTCCCAACACAAGTGTGTATCATACCTCTGCCTGCTCAAGCCACAAAAGTTTATGTGCCTAAACCAAATACTCCATCATTATTTCTGCATAAAAACAAGCTCCTTCTGCAGAGCCCTCTGGCTTCAGGAGCCTGAAAACCCAAACAAGACACCACACGCAGACCCCTTTATCCCAGCTCACCTTCCCCAGGAGGGAGGGCTCATCCCAGGGCAGAGCTGGGCTGCTGCAAATACAGAACCCAGCTCTGGGGACTGGTGGCTCCTGAAGGGACTCTCCTGCCTGCCTCTCCTGAAGAAAGCAGCCCCAGTTGTGAAACACAAGCTGAAATAGGAAGGAAATATTTAATTTTAGAGTCCACGTGGTGTTTTGAACACTTCCAAGGATGGCAACTTCACCACTGCACCGAGCAGCCTGCTTCAGTGCTTTACAAGAAAAGAAAAATTACCTCAGGCACAAAGGAATTAATTCAGAGACTCCTCAATGTGGGATGGGCATCCCAGAGAGCTCCCAGAACCAACAACCACCCCATGTCCCAGTGACAGAACCCCCGTTGCCTTTTCCTGCAACCTCAACCCCTTGTGGCTCCCTCAGCACCACCCTGCACATCACTGACCAAGGAATAAACAAACTGATCAGGAAAACGCTTTTAAACCTGCATTTTCATGCTCAAACCTCGAGCTCTTATGGGGGAAAAGCGCAGCAGGGTTATTTTTGCACACATTCTGCATTTTGACCAAAACACATAAATCTCTCTGTGAATATTAGTTTGCAGCTCCAGAGAGGAAGGCCAAGGGAACAAGTTGAGAAATCCTAGAAAATACAGAGTTTATCAAATCCCCACATGAGGCTGAGAGCCAGCCATGCTCTCCTCTCTGGCAATGCAAGTCACCTTGGAGCAGACAGTGTTCTCCCCAAAATAGGTGTTCCACCTCTGGAATTTCTTCCAAACCCAAATCCCATCAAGGTCTCCCTTCCAAACCCAAATCCCATCAAGTCCCCCCTTCTGTGGATCCATTGCCATGCACAGAATGGGTTGTTTTTCAAAGGACAGAAGGAATACCTGCAGAAGTTTATAATGGAACAGTTTGGTTTAGAGCAGCTACAGCTGATTTCTCAAAACTGGCAAAAATACCTGCCAAGAGTTTTCATCCACAGGTGGGATATTGAGGAATTTCCCCCCACCCCTCCACCAGCAGTTTGTGTTTGTATTTGGATGTAGATTACAGAATAACAAATGAAAAAAAAAAAATCTAAATTTTAGAAACACTCCTACATCATTCTTACTCTCAAGCCTGCTCAACTGCTCCATTCAGAGGCAGGGCAGCTGTGGGGGCAGCGGGAGGAGGAATGTGCTCCAGGAAAGGCCAGAGAGCAGTTCCACCAGGACATTCTCCAAGGAGAAACCTCTGCAGACACCCAGCAGTTTCCATCCCCACTCTGAAGCTGCCAATGGATGGTCCCAGCCTCTCCAGCAGCTCCCTCAAGCTTCCCTAGTGCAGGAGGATGACCCACTTTCCAGGTTTCTCACCTCCCTCCCCATTTCCAGCAGCGCTGTTTGCACAACAGCTGTTCCAGCAAATGGCTTTGCAGAAAGTCTCTTTCATCTGGTGGCTGGAACATCTAAAGATCAAGTCCCTGTTGCCCAATGATTTGGGCAATCGCTCCCAAAACATCACGTTCTTTTGTGCAACTGCTATCCCACCGTTTTCTCCAACAAAAGCAAACACCAGAAATACCAGTAAAAAAAAAAAAGATAAAATTAAAAAATAAAATAAATAAAAAAATAAAAAAATAAAATTAAAAAAATTAAATTAAAAAAAAGTTTGAGCAAGCAGCTTGAGAAGGAGCCTCCCAAGTGATGGGAGGTGAAGCAATGAAACAAGGCTGGGAGTCACTGAGCAGAGCCTTGCTCACAGCCACAAACACACTCCTGCTTTCCCAGCAAATCAAACAGATGCACCCAAACCCATGATGTCCTAAGCTGCAGAACAATATATATATTTATAACTAGAGCAGAATTCCAGAAGCTAAGGAGGGGTGGGGGGTGAAGGGGCTGGCAGCACCGACTGCAGCAGCTCTGCCAGCCCAGCCCTGCACCCTTGGACTCGACCACCCTGCAAGCTGCAGGCTGGGACCTCTGGCCTGCCTGGGGGCACGCTGGAGTCCAAGAGTATTTACGCTGACAGAGACAAGCGAGGGCTGTGACGATTTATTGACGCAAGAGCTATTTTGTGCTCCACGCCAGAAATTAATCAGTGGAGGAGGAGGAATTCTCCTTAAGCGCTTTGGTGAGCTGCTAAAAACAACAGGCTGAGGTCTCCCATGACAAACAGCGCTGAAAAGAGAGGAAAGGGAAGGGAAAAAAAAAAAATTAAAAGGGCAACTTCCACAGAGCAGCTTCCTTGGAAGGATTCGGGAATCGGGCAGTGCCTGAGCAGAACTGCCTGCATAACTTTCCTTGTGAAAGAGAAAATACATGAGAGGAACGAATCAGAGCTTTCCCAAAGCTCTGTCAACACAAGTTGGTGATGTGTTTGTTCAAATCAACCTGTCTCAAGTTTATTTGGGGGAGGTGGTGAAGGTGTAGCGACCCTTCAGGTTGGCTCTACCTGCTGCAGTTAAGATAAAAAAGAAGGAAACCAGGAGCAACAGTCCCATCACCTCCTTGAAAGAGCTACTGCACAGAGCTCCACTTTGAAGGGAAAAAATGAAAAAGAAAAGAATCTTTAATGCAGGCTGAAGGAATAGCATCAGCCCTACCTGCCAAGAAGACATCACGATAAACCTGTCAAGAGTTACGAGCCTGCAGAACAGGCCTTGCACCTGCTGGAAAGGAAAAAAAGGAAGGGAAAAAGCCATCTAATGCCAATCAGATTCTTGCTGCTGGCAGGGAAGAGATGCCAGAGCCCTTCTCCTGGGTTTGGTAAGCTGTGAGGATCACATGCTTTCCCCTGGCAGAGGTTCTGTGAGACCACTGGCAACTTAGTTAGAATAAAGCAAGTTCTGGGAAGTTGCAGAGATTTTTCCTGAAGCGACAGACGTCAAGGATTCAGTACTTGGATGGACTTGTGGAGTTTGGTGTATGATCTTTTTTACTGTTTTGGATGATTTTACGACCAGAAAAGAGAGGGTTGGTCTAGTTCAGGCTTTTATGTCTTCCCACAGGAGCAGCTCATGCATCTTCTAGATCAGGAGTGAAAAAAAAACGTTTAAAACTGTTTCCCTTTATAGGCAGCATAAAATAAAGGTCACAGTTAACAGAGAGGGTTAAGCCTCGCTTGAGTAGAAAGTGCAAGTTTTGAATGCCGAAACAGAAGAGCGAAATACAATTCTCAATGGATTATTTTAACATCACCACCAGGCTTTAAGGGTTTCCTGCCTGAAGAATTGTCAATTGATCAGAGCTGCCTAAACCACCTTTCCAGCAGCAGACAAAGAATCCAGCTGCCCTCCTCAGATCTCTGAGCAGATCTCCCAGCCGGGGCCGCGTTTCCCATCTCCGGCCGCTCCCGTTGGCCGAGCCCCGCATTGATCCGGGGCCACCGACCCCGGGTGACACCAAGAGTCACCACACGGGAGTTCAGGGACAGCAGCACTGCCAGAGAAACTCAGCATCCACAGCACAGCCCACGGGGGGCACACAGAGCCCCCAGCCCCTCGCTCCGTGGTTTGATCCCGGTGGGATCACAGGAGCACAAAACAGGCACCTGAGGCCAAGGCTGGCAGCTCACAGCTCCCATCACCATTTGCCCCATAAAGCTATTTATGTGGTTTGGCAGCACAAGGGCTTCTAGAATAGCAAAAGGGTCAGGATTGATTTTTTTTATTTTTTTTTTTTAAACAAAAAAACAAGAAGTGGTTTCTTTGAATTCGACTGCGATTTCTCTGACGCGCTGCTGATCCCAGCCCTCGCACAGAGCACAGGGGGTTTCCAGCAATCCCCTCCACTGCAAGCAGCTCTGCATTGCTGGGGAGTTTCTCCTGGAGGAAAGGCACTCTGCTTCTGCTCTGTTCACAGGGAAGTCTGTCACGGACATCTTTTATGGAAAATCCTTTCCTTAGGATCTTTCCTCCTGAGAAGCTGAGAAGCTGCGAAGCCTCAGGAACAAAATGTAAACATTGATTATCTGCTGCTGTGGAATGCAACAGGTAAATCTTTGATTAGCTCATGTTAGATGTTTGTAATTAATAGCCAATCACAGCCCAGCTAGCTCAGACAGAACCAAGCCATAAACTTTTGTTATCATTCTTTTCTATTCTATTCTTAGCTAGCCTTCTGATGAAATCCTTTCTTCTATTCTTTTAGTATAGTTTTAATGTAATATATATCATAAAATAATAAATCAAGCCTTCTGAAACATGGAGTCAGATCCTCGTCTCTTCCCTCACCCAAGAACCCCTGTGAACACTTTCACAGTAAGTCAGCAAAATAAGTTGTTTTTCAGTGCTGGGATTGTTCAGCCCTTGGTAAAACCAAAATGACAGAAAAGAAACCCCAAGAAACAACAAAACAACAAATAAAATAAAATTTACTCCATCAGCCCCTCTAAAAATCCACATCACACAAGAGAGAAGCTGAGAGGGTGTATTAAATGGCTGTTGTCACAATCCTGCCTGTCTTTCCCCCCTTTCCCCAGGTATCCACAGGTAGCTGTGGTCAGGCTCCTGTCTCCCTGGGCTGACCCCGGCAGAACCTCCTCACTCTTGGCAACTCCAGCTTCCAAAACATTTCTTGCAACATCAAAGTGGAGCAGGGCAGCTACAAACACGGAGAAGATTAAGTCTGGCTGCAGATTCCCTGGCAAAGCCTGTGCTGCCAGGGTTCAAAGCAGGACCAGCAGTGCCCCACTGAACCCCAAACACACACTCAGGAGCTCCTGGGAACTCCCACAAGCACTGCTGTCACCAGGGGTGGCTTCCAGCTGAGACAGGAGAGTCTCAGAAAAGCCCACCTGGGATTATCCCCACATGGAAATCACTTTTAAATAGGTATGAATTTTAATATCAGCCTCATCCCTCTGAAAGGCTAAAAACCTGCTCCCACACCTGAGGAAATGAGTCCATCAAGTCCAAGGGTGACAGCAATCCCCAGGGGGAACTGAGCACCTCAAAGCAAGGCAGGGCATTGCATCTTTAGATTTTCCCAGTAACTGATGAAACAACACTACTTTTGATTTTGGTTATGGAAACAAAATCTTTAAAAGACCTGCTGATGGATTAATTTTTGTTTTCTTAGCAGAAGAATAAATTGTGCGCCCCATTTCTCAGTGGTGTGACCACTCTACCTGGCAGCTCAAACAGTGCAGGTGTCAAGGCCTTCCCTGCTTAATGGCCTAAATAGAAATAATAAAATAAAGAAATAAAAGTGGGCAGGGGGAAATTCCTGGTACATGGCAAGCTATGAGGAGAAAGGGACTGGCAAAGCTTTACTGAAAGATGGGAGAATCACCAATTCCACAATTGTTCATTCTCCAGTCAGGCACCTGCTACTCCACATTCACTCACTCCCAGCTATCCTCTGACTGTAAAGGCAGTTTCTGCAGATGTCAGGGGATGAAAAAGATACACTAAACACTACACTGAAAGAAGAAACCTCACTGCAATTGTTTATCCACTCTTCTGGTAGCAGATTGAATTGGGAAAGTATGAGACACAGGGCAAACTGGGCTTGACCAAAAGTGAGTAACAAAAATGCAGTAACCTCATGGAAAAAGGTCTGTCTCCTTTCCAAGTGGGACACAAGATCCCACGGACTATCTCAAACATTATTACAGAATCACCTGACTTTAAAGGTACAACCTTTCTTATATCCTTCCCCTAACCTGTACTTCATTCAAAATAATCCAGAGTTCTCAGCCTCTCATCACAAGTACCTGCTTCTCATCTTTGCACTGCAGGAAACATCACAGGCTAAAAAACTTACTTTAGAAACAGGCTTTTAAAGAATTCCTAAGTGCAAGAACTGCATTTAAAGAAAAAGCACAAATGAGAGGAATGTACTTGGCAGGGACACTGACCTAGCAGGAACTTCAGCTTGAACCCCAAGTTGAAGCACAAAACTATTCTTCTCTTTTGAGGGTACAATCAAAACCTTGCACAGAAAGTCCCAACTATTTGAAGCTCCAGAAAGTGAAAACTTCACAGGTTTAGTGGGAGCAGACTTAAAACTTTCAAGGACCTCAAAATGACACCGTTCCTAGAGGAAATCCAGGACAGGCTCAGCTCCCACATGGGTAAGAACAGGAATGGAGGTGGAAAAGGTGTTCTGTAGAGGGCTGGAGAAAGAAAAGTGAATGGAGACATGGCCAGTTCCATCTGCTGGAGTTTCCAGCTGTTCTAACCAGAGCTTGTTGCTGAGTTTACCCCACAGCCAACCCCAAAGTCCCCCCACCCAAAACTGGGGGACCAGGCTGCTCAGGGGAACAGCCTCTGAATTCCCAGTCCAGAATAATCCAGTAAAACCAGAGCACCTGGTAAGGGGAAGCAGGGCTCTCTGGAAGTGTCCAAGGCCAGGCTGGAGGGGGCTTGGAGCAACCTGGGATAGTGGAAGGTGTCCCTGCCCATGGATGGAGTGGGCTTCTTCACAGCCCCTTCCCACCCAAACCATTCCATGGCTCCATCATACACCAGGTCCAGGTGTTCTTCCACAGTCACCAAGCACCCAGCCCTGCTAGAGGAGGGCT
This sequence comes from Ammospiza nelsoni, assembly GCF_027579445.1. Classification (NCBI taxonomy): domain Eukaryota; kingdom Metazoa; phylum Chordata; class Aves; order Passeriformes; family Passerellidae; genus Ammospiza; species Ammospiza nelsoni. Next base: position 2,958,687 of record NC_080639.1, read on the forward strand.
GGAACTCACCCCCACAGTCCCTATGCTTATTTGAAATGATGCTTTTGCCCCCAGATAACTTCCCCAGACAGCCTCGTTGCTGCCAAAAAGTAGGTCAGTGTCATTTAAAGCCGCCTTGAAATGCATCTCCACAGAAACTTCTTAATCTTTAAAAAGAGAACGCATCAAATATTTATCGCGCCGTGCAAAACATTGGGAGATGCTCGTGGGGAGAGCTCCTGTGTGTGTGTGCTGCATGAAATGGCTTTCCACGCCTCACTGAGCTGTGGAGCAGGGCAGCAGAGTGGCTGGCTGCAGATAAAGGCCCGTGCAGAAGTCCTTATCAGCCCAGCAAATCGCAGTACGTGACTCCCCAACTCGTTCTCCCGGTGCCATGTGATCCCGGAGCTCTCTGCTTCCTCAGGGAGCTCCTCTCAGCCCTAATGATCCCTGCTGCAGATTGTGCCCTATCAGCCAGGCAGCTCATTCTCAAAACTTCAATATTCCTAATTATCAAACATTCAGCACTGCAAAATGTAGCTGAAATTTGCATCTCTGCAAGAGTGGCTCTGAAGAAAGGATGGAGCATTTGCATTCAGACTGGTTAATTCCTGCAGGATAACATTTCATAAACAAAATGCTTCATTGAACATGGAGATTTTCAGCTTTTACAAAGGAAAGTGAACTTTAAACAAATACAAATCAGTTGAGTGATTAACTTTAAGTGTTTTGGTTTTTTAAAACTAATCTTTATGTATAACTAGTATCAGCAGAACAATCTTTACTGATTAAAGAAGAGAACGATAGTGAAACTCAAGCCACTGAAAATTAAGGGGGGAGGTAGAAGGCAACTGCAAGGAATCATTTAAGGTAAATAAGAGAGGGGGGAAAAACCCTAAAACATTTTAAAAACCCTATAAAAACACCCCACACCTACTCCCAACCCAGTCAGCGTGGGTAAGGTGAGCACCGCGGGTTATGTAAGGCAAGTCTAAATTGTGGCCAACGCGAACAGGTTAAGGAGTGAAACTAAACATGCTTTCCCCCGCCCCCCCAAGCTTTGTCATAATCCTAAATGTTATCTTAATTAGCCTAATTGTCTTAATTATACTTCGCAGCAACTTGAGCCTTCTGCAGCACAATCCCAGCGTCTTTTTTTCCAGCTTTGTTCCAGCGCTGGAAGAGGCGGCGACTCCTCTGCCAAAAGCCAAAGGCCACGTGATGCCTCCCAGGAAGTTTTCTCCCACCTGGGTATTCTTCTTCCTCTTCTCCAAAAGCTATTTCTTATTCCCTGCAGAATCTCAGCCCAAAACACAACAAAAGAAGAGGCAGTGGTGGGGGAAGGAGTCACACTTTTCTTAGCCAGGTGAAATCTTCTCCCTATTTTTCCACCTTGTTCGGCGAGAAGCTCTCAGTGCCCAACACTTCTCACAAAAGCTTTGCAGTGCGAAATGAAAAAAAATCAAAACAAAGCACAGAAAAAAAACCCCAACCCAAACCACTTCCATTCATCTATGCCGCAACAATTTCATGGCACAGCTCCTAAAACATCCCATTAGTGCTGGCCTTGGAGAAGATTAGAGAAGAAAGCTTGAACCCACTGAAGCAAGGCTTAATGGGCTCTTGAGTTAAGCCAGAGCCTTCCCTTAAACAATGCCCATCATTAGGAATAATTACCTGTAGCTGTATAATCAACATGGCTATGATAACTGACATGAGAAGTCCAGATGTCATCTTTGGCAAGGCTTGAGAAATATTTCTGCTCCTTATTATACAACTGACTTTTGAAAGAGAAACGAGCAGCAAGAACACCAGGGGTGAAAAGCCGCCACAAAACACCGCAGAATTCCAACCCAACCCTTGGAAGTACAACCAGAGTAAGAAGCCAGCACCCAGGAAGGGCACAAGGTGGGTATCCAGCAGCATCCTGCCCAGCTGCAGCACCCTGGCTTTTGATCACACCACCCTTCCCAGCACCATTCTAGAAAGGGTCCTTAGAGAAACAAAGCTCAAGCTGATTTTTGGATCTACAGGAACGCTGAGCCAAAGCAGCAGAAAGGGGCATGAGAAACAAGTGTTCAGTGATGGATTATGGAAGGAAGCAAGGCAAACCAGCACCAGGCTTCCACTGGCAAGAGCCCAACCAGGAAGGACATCAGCACTTCCCAAAGCTCGGGACAGCAGCTCCTTGAGGAGCCAAGGAACACCCATGGCTGGGCTTGCACTGCAGGTGGGTGTTTAAGGTGTCCCACCACCACGAGGAGAGAAAAGCAGGCAGCCACAGCTGCCCAGCCTCCCTCCTGACTCATGGAAACACTGAAACAGCAATTATCTGTTATCTGAAGAACAGAGCTCCTGAAAAACATCACTCTGCATTTGTGTCTCCAGTAAACACCTGCATTCATACAAACACACATTTCTCAACTCCTCAGAGTACCAACAAATTTCATCATCTAACACTGCTATAATATGGAAGCAGAGGCCAGGTTTGTTTTTTGTCTTTTTGATCATTCTGATGATTTTAGAGACTCATAAACTCATTTCAGTTGGGAGGAGAAGCACAGATCTCCTCCGGCTGCCTGTAGACTCCAGCACCCCTATTTATTGCAGGATTTCTTCCCCCTTAAATCTTTGGGGCTGTTCTGTGGCTTTTAGCGCTTCAGCCTTAATTGTTAACCTCAACCTGATTAAACTGAAGTCACAGAGTAATCTCTCAGAGGCAGAGTGAAATAAGTCCTTCCACGTGCCTTGCTGTTGTTGGATTATTTGCTTCCCAGCAGCCAGTTCTGTACCATAAACTGACACAGCCCAAGCACAATTAAAATTCCTCTCACAAAGCTCTAACTAACACAAAAGTTGCCCCAGACTCCCCAAAAAACAAATGTGTGAGGCACCTTTAAGCTGGAAAGCAGGTAACTGAGCAGCTACAGATCCTCCCGACAGACAGAAATGCACAATTTGGTAGTGATGAATCATGCCTCAATTTACAAGACACATTAGGGATAATCCCCCAGACAGCATTGAGGTGGATCAATTGACTTTTGTTCCAGCAAAACTATTCCTTCCTGTTAAAAAGTCCAACAGGTTTCTTAAATATCAATAAAGGCAGCAGCAGAACCATGCCCATCCCTTGGAAGTACACTCCATATCATTAGGGCTCATCAGCAGGGATTTAACAAATTAAATATCTGGTTAATGACTCAGAAAATACCTATTTTCACTGATGCAACCATTAGAAACCCAAATTTTACAACAATCAGAAGTCTGAAACAGTAAAACTTCCCTTGTGACTCTTGGTAACACCAACAGCACTTTGCACCTTCACACCAGGTATCAGATGGAGCAGGAAAGGGAGGGAGGGGGCCTGGATGAGCATTCCAGCACAATTAAAAGGTGTGTTCATGCACCAAACTGTGTTTTGGGGTCGCTGCTGGGACTCCAAGTGGCCTTGCCCTTACCTGGATGGCTTTGGGAGCTCATTGCTGGCAATGTCTAGTCCTTGGGAGAAGGGATTGCAGACAGATCAGCTGCCACGGGAGTAGCAGCAGCTCAAAAGAGCTCCAGTGCTTCACCAATACATAGGAGTGGGAAGTGGGGATTAAATCATGGCCACCTTGTAAAATCCAGGGCACAGTGACATGCTGAGTCGTATGGGAAGTAATCCAAGAGGGTGGCAGAGTGTCTTCCAATAGCTTTTAAAATGGGAACCTGCAATTAAAGAAAAAGATGTCTGCGTTAGCAAATGAAGATTAACAGCCATTTAAATTGTACATTATATAACCTATTTATCCCTGAGATTAAACTACAATGCTATTTTAGGCATTAAGGGCTGCAGAGAGAGTCATTTTCAGAGTTGTAAACGTTACTTTGATTAATAACCATAAAGATGCAAATTAATACTTAACATTATTTAAAAAAAAAAAAACAATTAAACAACTTTCCAACGACACATTCACGTCTCAGAAACCCAAAATTCCATGTTAATTCTCATCCTCCAACAGCACCATATGAAGCCACTTCAGTCCAACAGCTTCCATATTTTAAAAGCCATATGTATGAGTGGTAACTGTACTTCACGCATCTGTTCCCCAAAGAAGTCTAAAGAAAAATTCCTCAGTGCCAAGAAGTGGTCTTGGAGCAGGAAGGAAAAAAAACCCACACACAATCAATTCCACTCCCACTCTAGCCAAGCCTCCAGAAGATTACTAAGAAGCAGCTCCATACTGTCCCAGGGGGGAAAAAATCCACCATTCCCAATTATTTGGAAGCTGTGTAGCAGAGGGAGGGAGAGAGAACAGAGGGGAAATCACCCACAGGGTCAGCAACCCCTGGCCCCAACCCCCCAAAATACGGAAATACAGAAGCAGGAGATGCCCTGGTTTGGAGAAACCCCCCTGAGGCCCATGCTGACCTAACCAGCCACCCTTAGACCAAAGGATCTCGCTCAAGTTCAGTTTTGGGGGGAGTCAGGGGGGTTTTGGCACTATACCAAGTGACATCCAGTATTTCTCATCCTTGCAAGTGTCCAAGGCCAGGTTGGTTGCACCGGCCTTGGAGAAACCTGGGATAGTGGGAGGTGTCCCTGCCCATGGCAGGGGTGGAATGGGATGGGCTTTGAGGTTCCCGTCACCCAAACCATTCTGGGGTTCCTGAGCATCCCAGTTTTACAGACAGGCCGTCCCAGGGACTGTGCTGTGCCACTGCACGAGCTCCCAGCCAACACCCTGACCCACACTGAACCCAGCTGTGCCCTCCACGCAGAGCATCCCACTGCCACAGGTGACTTCCCTTCTTTACACCATAAAACACCACGAAACCAGCAGCCCAGCCCTCCTGGGTGCCCAGGGGAGCTCCTCCTGCCCGGCCAGGCATCTCCCAGCACTGGGGTGAGGTCACCCTGCTGGCAGCAGCCAGCTCCAGCCCTTCCCCACGCATCCAGCTGACTCTGCTCACCCCAAACTGCCCTGGCAGCAGCTCCCAAGGAGTGGTGCCCTGCAGCACTGCTGGGTGGGGTGCTGCCATGGGAGCTGCCATGGGGACTGCTGCTGCCTTGCACAAGGACCCTCTGGCCTCCGTGCCACGGCATTCCAGGCACTGCTGGTTGTTCCTGGAAGAGCTCCTAGCATGCTCACATCTGAGAGTTCCTTTCCAAGAAGCAAAACCAGGTCTGAGACTTTCAGCACCGACACAGTGGCTCGGGATGGGCTTTCTAAAGTTACTTCCCTGATGTGCAGGAAAATGCCTGCTGAACACAGTGCCTTCCTTGCTGTGCTTCATTAAAAACCCCCTTTAATTGGCTGTTTCTCTGCAGCCCAAGTGTCTCAGCATCACCACTCTCCAAGTTCCTCTCTGCCCATCTTGCATTCTTAGAGACCTGGAACGCGTTCCATGTTACGCGTCAAACCCGAGAGAAAATCACTTAAATGTCATTTCCAATCCCTGCAGGTCTCTGCCATCCCCAATGTTCAAGATGTTCCAGTCCCATTAATCAGCACATCCTGTTAAACAGAGCTGGGTCAGCTTAGACCAGGCATTAGCAAGATACTAACATAATTTATTTTCATTAAAACCAGCAGGTACTGCTGGAGCATAAGCCATCTCAGCTGTAGACACGAAGGATTTGGAGTGGAGTTACCAGATCTCCCTGTCCTCATTTTCCCAGCACAAGAATGAACAGTGAAAGTTTCCCAAAGAAACTGGACTGAATGAATAGCACCAAAACCATTCTACAGCATCATCAGTTTAATCCATTCCTACTTTTGCCCCATCCCTGGAAGAGTTCAAGGCCAGGGGTTCGGAGCAGCCTGGGACAGTGGGAGGTGTCCCTGCCCATGGCAGGGGGTGGAATGAGATGGGCTGTTGGTTGTAAGGTCCCTTCCAATCACTCTGTGATTCCATAATTCTCTCCAGGACACAGCAGTCCTGTCTTAAATTACCTGCCCCAAAAGTTTAATTTTCAGGTGGCCCTTGCACTGATCTCCATGCAGACCAATGCCAGGCCTCCACCTGCAAAAATTCTGTAAATTTGTCCTTTTGCCACCATCTCAAAGAAAACACCCCTTAAATTAAAAGGAGTGAAACACTGTCTCTCCCTGTGCCTCGGGTATTGGGACATCTAGAGGCTTTTCCAAGCAAATTATCTCGTTTAGGAAAAAAAAAAAAAAAAGATTAAAAAGAAAAACAAACCCGAGTTTGTTTAACTTGTGCTCCAGTGCCTGCCAGGACAAGGGCGATCACCTCTGTCCCGAGGAACAGCGAGTCCACGCCGAGCATCATTCCAGAGGCACGGGCAGAGACTGGCTCAGGGCCATCTGCCACTGCCACCCCACACACAGGAGGCACCCCTGGGGCGCAGCAAAGCTCCCTGCTGCATTTTAGGGTGCACCAAAAGGTTCTGAGCTGGAATTTTGGGGTGCGCCTCAGGCTCCGGCAGCAGCGGAGATGGGCACAGCCAGGCAGAGCGTGCCGTGAGCCCCAGGATCACCTGCTGGCCAGGGGAACTGGCCTGGCAGACAGCAAGCAGGGCCACAGGGACAGTGCCAGGGCTGGCAGGGCCACAGGGACAGTGCCAGGGCTGGCAGGGCCACAGGGACCGTGCCAGGGCTGGCACATCCCTGGGCACTGAGCAAAGGAAGGGCCCGGGAGAGCGGCCACGGACAGGGCAGGGGTGGCACCAGCAGAACTGGTTTGGCAAACAGCATTTAACCAGCACAGGCATCATCAAGCTTCCTGCCTTGCAGGAGAATTTTCAGAGTCTGGTCACTGCTGGATGTTTAAAAATCTCATGAGCACAAGGAGCCATTTAATGCCTGTTTGTTTCAGCCTGCTTCTAGCAGGGCACACCTGAGAGCACAGGCTCCCTAAAACCACGGGGGTTGGTGCATCAGCAGCTGTACCATCAAAATATCCCTGGATCAAAGGGTGGCCATGGTCTGAGAGTGCTGTCACCTCCTTGTCACAGCCCCAAACAAGCCTCTGTTCCTGCAGGACAGACTGAGGGGCAAAGCACCTCATTTCTACCTGCTTGGGAGCCTCAGCAAACCACCAAGCCTGGCAAGGCATCTTTCCTGGGTTTAAAGTCATTCCAGATCTTCTCTTACCCCAACAGAAAGCTTTTTTCCTTTTATTTTTTTTACAGTTCTGCCCCAAGACTGATTTGTTGACAGAAGGCCTGGAGCAGCTCCCCTACAGAGAAAGCTGGGGCTGTCCTGCCTGGAGAAGAGCAGGTTGCGTGGTTGGTTACCTCAAAGCAACATTCCATCGTCTGAAGGGGCTCTGAGGAAGCTGAAGAGGGACTCTGCACCAGGAACTGCAGTGAGGGCACAAGGAAAAATGGGTTCACACTGGAAAGAGTGGGAGTTTAGGTATTTGGAAGAATGTTTTACTGTGAGGGTGGTGAGACACTGGCACAGGTTGCCCAGGGAGCTTGTGGATGCTGGCACTGCTCAAGACCTGGCTGGAGCAGCCTGGGATAGTGGAAGGTGCAGGGGGTGGAACAAGGTGATCTCTAAGGTCCCTTCCAAGCCCTTATGGTTCTGTGATGCTGTGGCAACATGAACATTCACCTTCCTCCTCCCAGCCCCTTCCAGATGTGCCTCTGTGCCATCACAAGTCCAGATGTGCAGCAACCACTAATGACAGCCACCACAGGACTTTATTTACAGAGCTCCATTTTTCAGAGCTTTCACTGCTCTCCAGCCCTGATAAGAATCTTGGCCTGGGGCTGGGCTTGCAGGCTGAGTCAGCCGGGTTACTGGGGACCAGGAGCTCTGGTGCCCGGCTCTCTCTGACACAGCAGCACTGCTGCCAGCATCCCTCGGTGGAACAAAGGCATTCCACATCCTGCCTCTGCTCCAGCAGCACCCAGCACCCTGGGGTTTGCTCTCCAAAAGCTCCACACCCACCACCATGGGTGCTGCACCCATGGAAGCACCACCACCACTCCCTTCAAAAAGGCGTCACCGTCGATCCTCCTGCCTGGCACAGATCAATTCCAACGAGATTGTTATTTTTTTCCCCCAAAATTACCTTCCTGGCTGGGTTTAGAGGCAAACAGCCCTTGGTTTACACAAACACACCGAGCTGAAGGGAGGCACAGCCTCTCTCAGAGCTCGATCGATTCAAGCTCTCCTTTGACAACAGATCCTGCACTTTAACCAGAGCGGGGGAAAGCTGCCTTTGCTTCCCAGGGTTTGTTTATAAAATACTGCCAATGCAGGATCCACACATGGAAAGAGCAGGGAAGGAAGAGGCTCAGAAGTGCCTGGAAACAATTCACTGTGACCACAGGGAGATTTGCTGTGTCTTTATACGGGGAGATGGAACGGCTTGGGCTGGAAGGGACCTCCAAGCCCAGCTCACTCCCAACCCCTGGCATGGGCAGGGACACCTTCCACCAGGCCAGGCTGCTTCATTCAGAGCAGAGCCAGTGTGGAACAGCCTCCTGAGCTCACCTCCCCTCCAGGGACCTCCATCTCCCAGCCACCACTTTGCAAGGTGACAAAAGGAGTGGCAGCAGTCCCCAGGACACCCAGGACAACATCCCCTCAACCCCTGCTTCTCCAGCAGAATACAGCTGCGCTGCATCTGCCCCAGGAGAGCAGCTTGCACAAGCACTGCCCACAAGTGCTGTTTTCCCACCTCTTCTAGGAAATGTATTTGCAAACTTCAAATACCATCAGACACCGTCCTCAAAGAGTCTCGAGTCTCTAAGCAGTTTTCTCTCTAAACATACACTGTGAGAATAAGCAGGTGACACTGTAAAATCCACTGTCAGAAAAGCAACTGGATTACCATGGAATAATGAAAATCAAAAATAAAGAAGCGAATTTGGTGCTGTGTTAGCCCAGTTCCTCCAAAACCACGTGGATTTTGTGCAGATCTGGACATTCCCCTTCCTTTTCCAAGTAGCAGTGTAAGAGTTTCAAAAGGGCAAGAAAACCATCAGAGGTGTGGTACAAATTGCTCATGCAGGTGAAGCAGATTATAATAAACCTGCAGCCCAGATAGAGGTGACTTAAAGATATCACAGTGATGTAGAATCATGATTAACACAGACAAATCACTGATCATTCAGCTTTCCATCTATTTCTGTCAGAGGTAGAACTTTTTCCCCTGCTTTTGCTGGGTGAGAAGCTGAGTTGACCCAGGAGGAAGGAAAGGGTCCACAATTTGGAAAAAGCACAATTTGACGTGTGCTCTCTGCATTTACCTGCTCCTCCTTAGCTGCACTGAGAAACTGACTCAAGGTGCTGGAAAAACCAAAAGTTTTCCTGAATTCTAAAAGCAAATGGACAAATTTGTTATGGAAGATGACAAACAGCAAGTGCACGGGGCCAGGACACCCACGAGACAAGAAGTGTCACCATGGGCATGTCCTGTTGTGAAAGGCCTCCCAAAGTACATCCTCTTGGAGGCTGCTGGAGAACGTGGCAACAAGGAACTTTTAAAGACCTTAAAAAACCTTAAAATCCTAAAATGTCCCTTAAAATCTGGTGCTCAAATCTCATTTTAACACCAACCTCGAGTCACCAAACCAACTCAGCCCTGCACTGTCCCACACAGACGCGACAGCCCCATCTCCCAAGTGTAATTTTTGCTCGGTAGAACTTCCTATATTGCACTGATATCACATATCAAGATTCTTTCCAGTTTCCACACCTGCACCCAGTAAGTGAAGGGAAATACTGGCAAGTGGAAGTGTTGACACAAAACTCAGGAATCTTCATGGAAGGGGGACAGGGAGCACAAGCAGTGCGAGAGCACTGAAGCCTTCACTGAAGTTAGAGCTGTGGAAATGACAATTTTTAAACAGGAAACCCAGCCGAGAGGAGCTGTTACCAAGAGCTCCTCTCCAAGGGAACACCAGGTACAAGCATGCCCCGGCAAGGAGGATCCAGACTGACCAGTCCAGCCCTCTCTGCCCGGACATCCCATCCTGGCCAAACACATGGTTTCCCTGCAGCAGCAGCAGCAGCAGCAGCAGCAGCAGCACAGCAGAGGTGCCTGCATGTGAGATCAAAAGCTCAGCACGGTGATTCAAACACCCAGAGCAGCTCAGGAACACTTCAAGGAATCAGCCCCAGTGCATTTGTTTAGCAAATGCTGGCTTTTCCCAGCCAGCCATCACAAGAGGCTCTCACATGACAGCCCAGAGCTGAACTAACACTGTGCTTCTGCCTCTCCCTGGAACTTCCACTCTCCAGCTCACACACACGGGGAAAATCTGCTGCTCACACCAAACACTGTGGCCTCCTGACAGGTTCTGTGTGGTGACACCAGCAGGGATCCCATCTCTGGGCATGTTGGTCCTACATGTTCAATTTTTGTGTGTGTGTGTCAAATTCCAGGACTAACCAACTTCCCCAGTTCACCCAGGAGCTGCAGTGCCTTCCTGGACAGCCCCTGGGAGCAATCCTGCCACTATTCCACCAGCAATCCTGCCACTATTCCACCAGCAATCCTGCCACTATTCCCCAAACAAGTCCCTGCAATATAAGCAGTGCTACACCTGCACTGAAGTCACCGTCAGAAACAAAATGAACAGCCACACTATTAACTTATTAACTAATTATGAGCTGCTTTATTAACATGGAACTAATCCACAGCTATGGAAGGGTGGAAAACCTAGGTGGAAATAATTAATCTAATTACATGTAACAGAAATTGTCTACAAAAATCATTGAGGAAAATGTTTTCTACAATTTCCCAGCCTTCTGCTTCTCATAGTCACGGAACGCTCCACAGCTGATTTCCAGGGAATCACACAGATTCCCTGAGTAAAGCTGCTTTTTCCAAGCTCTTTTCTGTTGTGTCTCAAAGTCAGGTGCTCAGACTGATCTCTGGTGGAAGTCCGAGCACTGAGACACCAGCCCAAACTGAAAACATGGTATCTTGGTGAAAGTGAAAACACCCTTTGCCCATTTCTATGTTAAATTAACAGGAAATTGACATTATTGAGTGTGGCCCTAGCAGTATTTTCCTCACCAAACTGAGGAAATCCCTCGTGGTACCTTGCACAGACACTTTTGCAAATCACCACCCTGACCAGCACTTACAGCTGCTCTGAAAACCAAAGGTGCCTCCACAGCCTAGAAAGAAAAATAATCTGGTGGACACCCAAAACCACCCAACCGCCCTTTCTCCTTCCTTGCTGGAAACACACAGGAGTATCCACACAATTTCTGCTTCCACAGATTTCACAGTAATACCCCTGGGAAGATCTCTCAGCAGTTTTTAGACCTCGACAAGAATTGATATTGGAACCACTGTAGGTATCCCAAACACACAGAGAAGCAAAACCACTTTGGGAACAACCAAGTGCATGAGGAGTGAACCTAAACCCTCCCAAGCATCATCCAAAACTCTGAACAAAAAATCCTGAGCAAATCTGGAAATACCACCTCGCGCTCACCCCAGGTTAAAGTGACCAACAGCTTGGAAATTATTTTTTTGGAGTGGAGCAGGACGAGCTGCAGATTCAGAACCGCCCGCTTGAAACCTGGGACTGTGCGAATGTGCAGGAATACAGAGCCCTCCTTGACTAGCGAGACTCTGGCAGAGGGTCTGAAGGAGCAGGATGCTTCTGAGCTCAATCCAGTTTCTCAGCAAGAGCAGCAAGAACAAGCAGTCTCACAGATGGATCCGCGTGGGAGGGAGAAAGGATAAAAGTCTGCCTCGGGAGCCTGTTCCAGCTGCTACCGGAGCCTCGCAGGAGGCAGCACCAATTGGGCACAGCCACCTATAAAAACCTCCTGCCTTGGCTTTTGCTGAGGCCCTCTTCTCTCCCAATTGCATGTCTTTCCCTCGTCCTACTGTTTCCACGTTTGAAGGAGTCCAAATCAGATAGCTGGAAGTAGTGCTCGACAGAAGGTGAATGCAGACTGGGAGTTTATCCTGTGTCTTCATTCCTGCCTGCAGATCACCCTCACTGCACACACACTACTCAGGAGCAGAAAAACCAAAACTCCTTTCACATGCCTGACTGAGAAGTGATTAAAAATGGAATATTTGAGGCCAGGTTGGAACCTGAACCAGTGAAGGGCAGCCCTGCCTGTGGCAGGGGAGTGGAACTAGATGGTCTTTCAGGTCCCTTCTGACCCAAACCCTTCTGTAATTCCATAATTCCACATTATTTTTAACCAGAATCCCCCCAACAACATTTTCAGTGGCAGGAAGAGGCTGTGTGGCCAGCAGATAGGGAGCTTACCTCACTGGCTGAAAGCAATTCTTTACTGGGGTTGTTTTTCAGCTCCTCAGGGAGCCAAAGGCAGAGAGAAAAACATTTACCTTTTCTCTTCACATACTTGAGCTGTTCCAGCCACATCTGAACTTCTTGTTCCTTCTGACAAAGAATCAGAATTACTGGTCACTAGCTGTGCATAACCCATCTGGTCTCCCAGCATAAAATAGCTAAGTACATGTGTCATCAATCACTGTTAATTACTTTCATTAACTTGGAAAAAGAATATTGACTTTCTTTTAAAGAACAAACATTGTTTAAGGTCAGCCTAGTTCTCTCTCTCTCTTTTTTTTTTTTTTTTGTTTTAATTGAATGCTATCTGATTACCAAGAGAAAATAATTTGGCCTGAACACTCAAGCAAGCCTGCCACCCAACTTGCGCAGTTCTTTGGTCTGGTGAGATATTTCCATTTCCTCAAGTCCTTTTCTGGAAGGGCCACTTGGATCCAGAAGCTTCGCACTGCTCTGCAGTGCCCCATGTTAACCTGGCTGCCATTCCCACCTACTGCCCCCGTGGCTTTGGCAGTGCTGACCTTTGCCATGCTCTGGGAAAGAAAGAAACACGGCCCCAAGGTCTCCACAAATACATTGCATCACCGTGCAGTGGACACTCAGCCCTCTGCTGTAAAACAATGACACAGGCACAGATCTCGTCTGCAGCACGGCCTCTGCCAGCACACCAAGCCAGCCAGGAGCCTCATGGTGCCATGCAGAGCTCCCCTGGACTGTCCCCCTGCTCCAGAGGCTGCCTGGGATCACCTGGTGGCCCCAGCATGAGCCAGGGGTGGGTCCCTGTTGAAGATTGCAATGCAAGATGTTTTCCATTCCCATCTGTATGGCAGATCACCTTTGTCAAGTGGGCAGTTTGCTTTATCTCTCTCTCTGAGTGACCACATTCACTCCTCCCTGGGAGGGGACATTGCTGATAACAAACTATTGAATGTCACTGCATGGCTGATAAGAACTAGAACATCCCATTGGGAGATGTGAGCCCAGAGGGAGGAGCCAAGCATTGCTACCCAGATATAATCCAGAGGTGTTTGGGACACCAGCACGACTTTCTCCACGGGATTCCCCAGAGGAACAGCAGCTGCCTCTCCTTCCACTGGATCTCCAGAGGAAGAATACATCCTTCTCTACAGACCCCCTGCTCCAACAGAACCACCCCTGACACTGCAGGAGGGCTGCAGCCACATTTCCAATGGGACTGCCACCAACAGCCTGACCCACAGGGTGTCAGGCTGGGTTCTGACTCTGTCACTGTTGTCCTAGTGTACTGTATTGTTTATTTTATCCTTTTATTTTTTTTTTCTTCCCTATTAAAGAACTGTTATTTCCTGCTCCCATATTTTTGCCTGAGAGTCCCTTAATTTAAGATTCATATCAATTGGGAGGGGAGGGGAAGGTTTACATTCTCCATTTCAGGGGAGGCTCCTGCCCTCCTCAGCAGACTCCTGTCTTTCCAAACCAAGACAGCCCCTCTCCACCCCTGCTCACAGAGCTTCATCCAGTCAGTCACTCTCTCTCCAGAGGAGCCACTTCAACTCAGTGTTTATTACATTTTTCCACGCCTCAGTTACTCCTCCAACACTGCCCACCTCCAGAAGCACTATTTTGTTTGAGGACATCCCATGTCACTGCTGTCCCCCTGTGTCCCATAACTCTGTGCTTCCCCCCATTCCCAGGCTGAGCTTCCCATCCCACAGTGCAGGAATGTGGGCAGAGCTCAGGTGGGCACCCTCCACCCTGGCTGGTGCCCAGCTCATTGGCACAGCACATCCTCACCCACAAAAGCTCTGGGACCCTATCACAGGCTCCAAAGTTTATGTTTCTGCATGTTTTATCCTTCCTGTCTGCAACTGAGTTATTGGTATTAGTGGGTGTCATTATTATTGGTGTTATTTGGTATCATTGGCACTGAATGCCAATAATGATACCAAAACACTGCCCCTTCCCAAGCAGACAGACCCCAGTTCCAATGGAATCATGGAATCCCAGAATGGTTTGGCTTGGAAAGGCCATCTCACCCAAACCCCACTCTGCCATTTCTCCTTTTAGAGGGCCTGTTTTCCTACAGTAAATAAAAATGTTTTGTGTATCTTACTCAAAGGATCTTTACCTAAATCCAAATTTTACACACAAGCATGAAGGATAATGCACCAAAGGAAGAATTTACAGCTTTGCCTGTAAAGTGCAATATAATTTACTTTCATTTGTTAGGAAAACCTGTAACCACTGACAGGATACCTCAAGGATGCTCACAGGGCAGTCCTGGGCACTCTGCTCAGTTCTGGCCCCTCTGCCAAAGCTGCTGAGACTCCCAAGCCCCAGACTGCTGATAACTAAAGGGGCAGGAAGCTGAAATAAATATTTAGTTTTATATTCACGGGGGTTCCACCATTTCCAGTTTAAAAGCACAATTAACATTTTCCAACCACATCCACAGCCAGGATAGGAAACCAAGTTAAGTCACCACAAACCTGTCAGTTCCTCTGCTCTACAGGGTTACATTTCTCTGAACAGGATTACATTTCTCATGACCAGCATCACCCTTTAATGAAAACTACAATCTTCAGGCAAATTTTGCAGTCTTAAAAGCTGACAAGCAAGAAAGGCAAGGAAGGAGCAACTGGCACCTCTCAGGCTCCAGGAGGTTTCAGGTTGTTTATTATATATTTATCTGTTTTATGACACCATCAAAACCAAAAAGGAGCAAAACCCTTTAAAGAAGTACCTGTAGGTTACCTTGACAAAGGCCAGCAAACTTTTGGGAAATCACTTTCCAGGTTCTTGAACTCAGAGTGAAGGAAGAGCTCCATTTACTTTAGGATTTACATTTTATATGGCCCATTTTGCCTGTTGGATGTCAACACAGCAAGGCAAACTGGAATTGTTCTTGCCAGTAAGAAAACTGGACTGTAAAGCCATAAAAAGGTTGGACATATTTCAAGGACTGACACAGCACCTGCCATGGGGGCTTTTTAGGGTGGGTTTTACAATGCTGCCAGTCACCAGTCAGAAAGGGATTTCAACTCTAAGGAAGCCTTAGAGCCCTAAATTAGGGTTTGGGTTGGAAAGGACCTTAAAGCCCATCCCATCTCACCCCCTGCCATGGTAGGGACACCTTCCATTATCCCAGGTGGCTCCAAGCCCCATCCAACCTGGCCTTGGGCACTGCCAGGGATCCAGGGGCAGCCACAGCTGCTCTGGGCAGTGCCAGGGCCTGCCCACCCTGCCAGGGAACAATTCCTAATTCCCAATATCCCATCCATCCCTGCCCTCTGGCACTGGGAGCCATTCCCTGTGTGCTGTCCCTCCATCCCCTGTCCCCAGTCCCTCTCCAGCTCTCCTGGAGCCCGTTCAGGGACTCTGAGCTCTCCCTGGAGCCTTCTCCTCTCCAGGTGAGCACCCCCAGCTCTCCCAGCCTGGCTCCAGCCCTCAGAGCATCTCTGGAGCCTCCTCTGGGCTCTCTCCAGCAGCTCCAGCTCCCCCCTGGGAGGCCCCAGGGCTGGGGCAGCTCTGCGGGTTGGGTCTCACCTGAAAGGGCAGAATCCTCCCTTCCCTGCTGGTCACAGCTCTTTGGATGCAGCCCAGGGTTTGGGACTTCTGGGCTGCAGAGCACTCTGCTGGGTCCTGCTGAGCTTCTCATCCACCAACACCTCCAAGCCCTTTATGGCTTTTCACACCAACCAGCACAGACAGAACACTCCTCCCTGCCACTGCCTCCTCTTTCTGGGTGGGAATGAAGCTAAGTAATTTCCACCTGCTTTTGTCCCTCTTCAGCCTTTAAAAACATCAAAGCCCAACCTTCGGGGTCTTTCCTGGAGCTTGGGGTTTTGCACCTTTGCATGCTCCTAAACCTCCTCCTGGAAATTCTGGCTAACAGCTCCAGCTTCTGCAGCAAGAGGAATTGCTGGGCTTTCAAGATAAGCTGCCATTAGTCACCAAAGCTCTGCAGAAATCTCCTCTCACCTCATCCACCTCATCACCTGCTGCTTGGGATACTCTGAAAGAAATGAACAGGAAAGAATACAAGGGGAAAACAACACAAATCCAAAGACTCTGTGTGTAAGCCTTAGTGTGGATCCATCTTGTACCTGACAGGAGGTTCTACTGAGCTGGGGTTGGTCTTTTGCCCCTGGTAACAAGTGACAGGACAGGAGGAAACAGCCTCAGGTTGTTAATGGGGGAGGTTAATGTTGGATATTTAGAAACATTTCTGCGTGGAGAGAGTTGTCAGTCCTTGAGCAGTGGTGGAGTCCCCATCCCTGGGGTTTAAAAGCCACGTGGATGTGGCACTTAGGACATGGGTTAATGGCAGTGATGGGGAAACTGTTGGATTTGATGATCTCACAGAACTTTTCCACCTAAACGATTCTGTGTTTTTATGAACATAATGATTAATAAGCTACATTACAGCAGAGGGGAAAAAATGGCCTGACAGGCAATGCCTGCAGGCACCTCCAGCCCCTTCCCGAGGGAAACCGTGCACAGCCCCAGCCAGACCAACACCTCCTCGGGATGTCAGGCAGCTGAACATCCACATTTCAGCACCAGCTTTACATCCAGGCAAACGGCAGGGCCACAGCAGAGCAAACAGAGTCCCATGAGCTCAGAGCACTCGGCATGCAAAGAGCACTTCAGGGCTGGGGCGGGGGCAAGGAGATTGCAGGAATTCTTTCCTGAAATGGAATGGGGAGATAAGATCGAGTGAAAAGGAGCAGAGGCTGCTGACATATCTAGGCTCCCAGAAGCCAGTAAATATGCAAATAGGCTGCCATTTCTGCCAGTAACACTCAGAACCAACTTTGATTCTGCTCAAATATACCACATTAAACAAGAGAGATAAGGCCGGCACTGAATCCACACAGAGCAGCTCCCTTTGACCAAGACAGCTTCACTTCTCACTCCAGGAAATCCTGAACAAAGCTTTCTATTCAGTCTCCACTCTGACTATCACAGTGTTTATGAATAACTTTGGCCATTTACCTTTTAGCAGTCTGATTTGGAAGTGCTGTTAAAACCTCCACATAAAGCCTGGAAAAGCTGCATCCATCCAGTCCCAGTCACAAACCCTTCCCCAAACCAGGACAGGACTTGCTGCCCCGAAGCCACAAACTGCAAATTTCACATGAGATGTCAGAGAAGAGAAAAAGAAAGGGTGTATTGAGTGTGCATCCCTGGAGACAGATTACAGAGCAAGGACTGAAGCTGATGTGACCTGATAGCGATGATAAAGGCATTCCCTGGACATCCATCTGTTGTCCTTGGGGTTTGGACAGACACACCAGGCAGAAACACAGATGCATGAAAATATTAAATACAGCCGTGATTTGTTCTCATGGATATCTATACATGTGAAATAAATAGCTGTATATTCAAACGCCAGAGGCAAAGAAAGCATTTCTTATTTTCACTCCATTTTATCTGCCTACCAGCTCTGAATCAGCGAGATGAGCTCAAAGGCCAGTGCTGGCTCTGGTCTGAGGTATGCATTTTGCACGTTGCTAAACAAAAGCAAAAGCAGCTCTGCCCTGCCACGGCAGGGGCTGAACCCAGCCTCAATCACCCATTCCACTGCATGAGGCTGCTCCCTGAGAGAGGGAAAACAGCACAGCCCGCAGCCCTCCTCGACAGCCCTTGGCTGCTCCTCCCAGACGCCAGCACACAGGCAAAACTACCCAGAACGTCAAGCAACCACCAGCATCAAAAAATAAGCATGTACAGAAGCTGGGGAGATGTAAAAAAATAAACCCCAGACCTCTGCAGGCTGAATAAGCCTCCCACGTGTGGCACAACACAACAGGAACGATTTCCCCAGCCACGCCAGGCGCTGCAGGGAGATGAGAGCAGGCTCCAGGAGCAGGACCTGCAGGGAGCTGTCAGAACCATCCCCAGACCTGTGGCAAGCACAGCAGAGAGCAGTCCAACAGGAGGTGGCTGGAGAGGGCTCCCAGAGCAGCAGGAAGGTTATGACAAAGCAGGATTGCTGGTAGGAGGAGAGCAGAGACGTGGACAGGGCTGAGAGGGGCTGATCCAGGAGAGAAGGGAACAGCTGAGCTCAGTCCGTGCCCCTTCCATCCATCACATCCAGCCCCAGCACTGCCCTGCAGGAGAACACCAGGACACACAGCCATGCTCTGGCTCCAGCCTGTGCTCAGAACTCCCTTATCCCCATAATTCCCATTGTAGCTGCCAGCGCTGGGAAGGAGCCTCAGAGCTATATGCTGAGGCCCTGGAATTTAAATGTACGATAACACTGTAAATAAAAGGAAACAAATTCCTTAAGGAAAATCTTTTCACATGCCAGATCAGTTCCCAATAGTAACTGCTCTGCTTTGACAAGAGATAAATATTTACAGTCTGAAACAGAGAACACCTTGTGTTGCAATACTGGAAGGCAAACCTTGTCAGTCCTGGTATCCTGAAGAGAGGGTTTTGATATTTTAAAGAAAAAAAAAATTAGAAATAAACCTCCCAAGCTGAGCACTTAGAAGCACACACACATTATTGTGCTCATTTACCCCACCAAAACAAAAACCTGAAGGTAGTCACACAAAGAAATTGTCAAACATGCTGAATCCAGAACAGATTTTCTCAAAAGGAGACCTCATCCCCCAGGGAATGTAGACAGTTTACAGCAAAAGTCGAAATTATTGCCAAAAATATGCTGCTTTTTTTTTTTTTATTTATTTAAATACAGTCTAAGTTGCTCCTCTTAGACATTCCACCAGCGAATGCAGGCACTGAAGATTTTTCCTACTGGAGCAAAAAGGCAGCAAGGAGGACTAAATATCCATATCCAGCTCCTTGGACTGGGGCATCCCACTCCAGGAATACCCTCAGGAAGAGGGAAGAGAGATGCCAAGAGCTGAAGTCTGAGCTATCTCTGAGCTTCCAGCATGACTCCCAACCTCGGGGCCTGATCAGCTCCTTCCAGCTAAGGAAAGAATGTAGGGAATGTCATTCATAGTGGCACTTGGGAAGATGCAGGCATGAGAATCCCTGTCCCAGGAGGGTGACAAGCCTGCTGCAAGGAGATGCTCTCATTCCTGCCCAGCTCAGGTTTGCTGCCATTTTAAATGAGCTGAACACCCCATTAAACACGAGTGGGGTTTTTTGCTGCACTGTCTGAGCAGCCCAAACTCCTGTTTCTGAGAGGACCTGCACGAGGCCAGCCTGGCTGGGCTGTTGCAGGGCAGGATTTCATATCTGAGGTGCAATTTTCCTCACCCAACTGCTGTTGGGGCTTTTATGGCCCGCTCCCTTTGAAGTGGGGCAGCCACAAGAGTTCAATGTCTACCCGCCACTCTCAGCTCCCTCACTTCCTCCTCCCCTTCCCAGAGAGGGAATCATTCATTCCCCTGGGCAGAAGAATTGTCCTGCCTTGGCCTGGCTGCTGCCCCAGCATCCCATCCCTGCAGCCAGCCAAGCCTTCTGTTGTTCTGTGCTCAAGTTCTCCATTTGCTCCCCTGCTTCCAGCATCCCTGCACAGCAGTTTATTTTTAGCCCAGCATTTTTAGAGCAAAGCCCAGAAGCAGCACACTTTCAGTGCCAAACAGAATTCAGCTGTGGCTCTGATGCTGTCAGCTGACAGCAGGACACTCGGGTGGCTTTGGTGGCCACTCGAGGCTGGTGTCACTCCCTGGGGACTCTCCCAGCTGCACACACCAGTGGCACAAGGGACGGTGACTCTGCCACTCCCTGGGCAGCTCCTTCCACAACTCTTTCAGGGAGGAAATTCCTCCTGATGTCCACCCTAAATGTCCAGACAGAGAACGCAGAGCTTGACCCTTGCAGGTGCCCATGAATGTTTGCAGTTTGGGGTCACTGCTCACAGCCAGCTCAAGGCAAAGGGGAGATCCCTGCTGGCTTCACCAGGTGCTGGATCGAGCCCTTAACCACCAACACAGACAAGGAGAAGTGCCCCAGTGTACAAAGTGAGGCTCCTGCCCAGCTTTATCATCAGCTTTCAGGAGCCAGAGGTGGTTTCCATATTCTAAACACTAATACTTGCCTCCTTTTGACTATGCCTTGTTGTTTCAGTGCAATTATAGAATAAGAGATTCAGATTCAGCAGGTATCACCATCACCTTTTTCTGTTGACAGAACACAACCCGGCAGAGGCAAAAACAGTAAGAGACACCCAGACACAGCAACTGAGAGGAACAAAACCGTGTAATCTGTGTAAATCCACCCAAAATCTGCAGGGGTGGCTCAGAAAATTGCACAGTAAAAGTCTTTTCTACTCTCAACAGCTCACAGAACAAGACTGCAATGACAAGGCCATCTTCTCCAAGGCACAAAGCAGCCAGTGACAGAGCCACACTGTGCCCTGAAATCACATCAAGCCTTTTTGCCCACTGACCCAGAAGTCTCCAGCTTTTCTGCAGGTTTGATAATCTATAACCCAAAGCCTCAGATTGCTTTTCCCTGTCACAAGCTGGTGGTTTTTGCAAAGCTTCAAGCAGGAAGTGTTTTGCCTAATGTTAAATATTTCATTCACTGTTATGATTAAGCCCATCCTCAAAAGCTTCCATTCGAGGCTGAAGAGGGATGAGCAAGGGGATGAAGAAAAGCCTGACAAGGAGAAGCAAACACAGCCCCCAAGGAAGCAGCAGGTACCTACCATGTACAATCAGAATAAATACTCCTTTCTAGTCCTCTCCCTCCGCCTTTGATCATGCTTCCAGGTCAATATCTTGTGAGAGGCAGTCCTGACTCAAATGTATCCTTCAGCCTCCACCAGGATCTGACAGCAGGTATCACTTGTGGAAATAAATAAGTAAAGAACATTTCCTCCCAACCAAAGCCTATTTGACTCAAACAGGAAATCTGTCATGGTTAGGAGAAATGCACAACAGCATCCACATGGAGATTAATTTATTTTATTCATTTTTTTCCCATGCATCAGGTAGTGAGGAAGAAGTGCTTTGCACAGGGAGCAAAGACAACCCAGCAGAGACCCTGCCCACATTCATGGAATTATTAAGGTAGGAAAAAACCTCTAGGACCATTGAGTCCAGCCATTAACCCAGCCAGGTCTGTTTCCTTCCCTGCCCCTGAAGATGCTCCAGCAGCACAAACCACACTCAAACTGCACCATAACGTTGTTATAAAGGTGTGAAAAATGCAATTTTTCCTCACTCTTGCGCACATTATTTGAGCAGAGAAGCAAACCTGACCCCTCCACACACACATGGACCTGCAGTAAAAGGCATCCATGTTTTTGGCTCTACAGGAGAACCACCTGCATTGAGGATTTTACCAGAATCCACCACAAGCAGTAACAAGAACTAGGTAACTGTAGCTCCCATGGGGGGAAATGTAACCTTCCAAATGCCTTGAAAAACACTCCTGAAAATCTCTTGGGAACAGCACACACACTAGGATGAATTCCTTATTTCAGGCTCACATTGAAGACCCTTTTCTTGGAGGTGAAATTTTGAGGACCCTTTTCTTGGAGAAAAAATTTTGTCAACACGACCCCAAAACCAACCTGAGCATGATTTTCCCTGAGCAAAAGCAACATAAGCTGTTCCTGGAGCACATCAGGAAAATCCAGGCAGGAGAAGGATGTGACAGCCCAGTTATGAGTAACTGCTATTCCTCCAAGTGGAGTTAACACAAATTCTATCAGCAAACCAATGCTCACGTGACAAATGGAAGTTCATTTCACAGGGAACAAGACACAGTGTACTAATGCTCCCAGAATTTAACTGTAATTAAGTCTCGCTGACAGACACCTCATTAAAGCACCACTTCTCCAGAAAAAATTAATAAAGTGAATTATTTCCTACGTGTGAAATATCAGGGTTTTTCACTGCTCATGAAAGATACATGGAGTTCAGTTCAGCTGGATGTCACTGCTCCCCGGAATGAAGGAGTGACACGCTTAAAAAGACATTTAAAACAACACATTGCTGTGCTGCCAAAACCCAGGCTGGGATGCTCAGCCCTTGAATGTTATTTTATCCTGAAATAAAATAAACCCCCTGAAACACAATTCTTCTTCCAGTAGATACACAGATAGATGAAATAACTGGCTTGTTATTAGAAAACCAAACTAAATTAAGATAACCTAATTTTGGCCAAACTAAAAAAGGATTCTCATGAGCCAAAGATCCAGTTTTCAAATTGCAGCTTTTTGGTGTTTAAATGCTGCTTGTGTGATGAACAAAGGTTCAGCCACTGATGAGGGGGGCAGAGGGCTGTGTGTGTCCAGGCCCACGAGCCAACACACATTCCTCTGCTCTTGGAGGCACATTTTAATCAAACTTCTCTGAGGTAATATCCAGCACAAAATGAGCTGAAAAACATGGACCTGATCAAGATGTGCCCAGTAATGAACGCCTGAATTTTCAGAGGGGAAGGCCAAGCTGCAATTCCTTGCAAAGGGAAAACCACAGAAGCTTTCCAAGAGATTTTACAGCCCTTTTCTAATTGTTCCCTTTTTCAACATCATTATGCAACCTCCGTGTGCTTTCCTGCTTCTCTACCCTCCTTTATTTCACCCATTCTCCCCGCACCAACTTCTCCTAAACGCTCTGAGGCAGCTCCTTTAAGACAGCCAGAAATACAGCGCAGATTTTTCTCTCCTCCTCCTCTCAGTTTAAACTGCCCAAATCTTTCCGGTGAAGAAGCATTGCCCAAAATCTGCTCGCTATTCAAGCAGCCCTGGCAATGACAAGCAGCACTTCATGAATCATCTGTTATATATTGCCTTATCAACACGGTCCACTGCAGGAGAAAGTAAACCTGGCCCATTTGGGCCTTGTGCATAACACAATCAAAATGCAAGTGGCATTAATTACAGGAGGGCTCTGAGGAGTTCTCTCATCCAAAGATCCAATATAGGCTATATATATATATATATATACACACACACACACACACACACACATATATATATATATTTGTTTGGTAATTTATATATATTTATATATATTCATATATATAGGCATCTTGGGGTGATTTAGGTTGCCTCAAAAACATATTAAAAATATACACATATTTATTTATTTATATATATATATTTATATTTATATATATTCATATATATAGGCATTGTGGGGCAACTTAGGTTGCCTCAAATACATATTAAAAATTATTTGTTTATTTATGTATTTATATATTCATATATATATAGGCATTTTGGGGCGATTTAGATTGCCTCAAATACATATAAAAATTTATTTATTTATTTATTTTTATATATTTATATTTTTATATATTCAATATATATAGGCATTTTGGGGTGATTTAGGTTGCCTCAAATACATCTAAAAATACATATTTATTTATTTGTTTATTTTTATATATATTCATATATATATATATATATAGGCATTGTGGGGTGATTTAGGTTGCCTCAAATACATCTAAAAATATATATATATTATATATTTGAGACAACCTACATCGACCCAAAACACTAACAGCTATTTCCTCCCCCACCATACACAGCTTTTACTTTAGTATTTTAAAAGATTAAAAGACTGTTTCCCCCTTTTACTGGTTACCAATATTGCCATATTTCTAATCATTAAAGCAGACAGCATTAGTGTTTCTGCTCTTTGTCAGCTTCAGCTATTTGAGGCAAACACACATATTTTTATGGGGTTTTTTTTCCCCCAAGCTCAGCAAGTGAGGGGAACCTTGCACTGCTCTGTTTCCTTGCATGGCAGTGGAGCATTGGCATGCTTGGACTGGGGAAGCTGGAAGCAAAGGTAAATGGAAGGGGGCTCAAAACTGAAATGCAATTGTAAATTCAGTGACAGGACAAATCCCATTGGCTTCTCTGCCCACTGAAACACATCCTTACAAAAGCACAAGCTCAAGGGGTTCCAGCAGGACTCTGATAAAATCTAAGCCCACATAGACTTGTTAGCAGGATTGAAAAAGAGGATGGAAAAGTGATGGGAAAACTGGAAACAAGCTAAAGGTGAACTGGCAGAGCAGTGAAGTAGAATGTGACACCACTGAAGAAGCCAGCAAGAAGAATACTTGGCAAATATTTAACAAATGTCATTACCAGTACCCCAATAAAATGTTCAATTAATATTTCCTTGTGGTTTGGGACAAGCTCTGCCATTTGAAACAGGCCAGCAACAGATCCCACTGAGCAAATAAACTCCTTTGTGCATACTCAACCACGGGTACAAGACCAGTGAAATACAGTCCCAAGAGCTGGGGGTTCATATTTGTTTTACATATAAATACAAATACACAATGCCAAGGAGGAGGACACCAAAGAAGTGTTTTAACCCAAGGTTAAGCTGGCACAGCTGGGCAGGGAGCACTCAAGTTCTCAAAGCCTGGAGGGAGCATCACTTAGCCCGCAGCACATGGGGACAGCTGGTTACAGGGACCCTACAGAGGCACAGCGTGGCATACCAGCACAAAGGGAACCCGGAAGATGAAGGAAAACTCCTGAAATATTTGATTTATCCCATCTTATGCATTTATGGGCAAGTTAGCCTCAACACTTGGTTTGCAAGGTGTTTGGACACTCCAGGTACAGACAGTCTGCAGCTTCCCCTGATTTGAAACCTGCAAATGAACCTCGAGGACAAGCTCCAGGTATACTGCAGCAAGTTTCTGGATCACAGATACACCTTCAGCTGGCTTTAAAAAGTTTCTACTCCCCAGAAAGCACAAAGCATTTGAAAGAGAGATAAAAAGAGCAAACTGAGCTAAACCCACATGCAACTTTAACCTTTGTTTTGAACAAGTCCTGCTCCTCACCCCTGCAGCCCCATGGGTTTAAGGTTGAAGACTCAACTCCAGATTTTCAGCAGGCTATAAACAGGCAGCTCCACTGCCCATGGGAGGAAGCAATCTCCCCTGGCAGGGTGGGCAGGCCCTGGCACAGGGTCCCAGAGCAGCTGTGGCTGCCCCTGGACCCCTGGCAGTGCCCAAGGCCGGCTTGGATGGGGCTTGGAGCAGCCTGGGACGGTGGAAGGTGTCCCTGCCATGGATGGGCTTCAAGGTCCCTTCCAACCCAAACCATTCCATGATTGTATGGCCAGGAGAAGCACAGGCACTGCCCACGGGGGCTGCAGTCACTCTGCTCTCCAGGAGTGGGCAAACCACAGGGCTGGTGCTGAAAGCACAACAACCTGACAAGCTGGGCAAAGCCTCCCCCAAAAATCATCCCTCAGCTAACACAGGTCCACGGGACGTGCAAACCTTCCCAGGCCAGATGCTCCAAGGGCTCAGGAGGCAGTCTGGAGTTCAAGCCTTTAAAGATTTGGGCAAAACATGTTTCTGCAAGACAAGCCACTGCCATCTGCACCTACCTAAATACCTCCTATCAGGTCCTGCCACCAGGTAACTTCCTCAGGAGTTCATCAATCCCCAGGTGTCTCTAAACACACCACTACTAGTTTAAGAAAAACCCCCCATTCTTGTATTTACCTTTTCCTGCTGTTACTGCACTGCTGTTTTTTACCTTTTCTGCATTACTGGGACATTGCCTGTGAAACATAAGCACAGGCAAGATTAAGCAAGAAACTATCCTTACTGTTTTCATCTACTCTTGGAACGGTTTGGGTGAAAAGGGACTTAAAGGCCATCCAGTTCCACCCCCCTGCTATGGGCAGAGACACCTTCCCCTATCCCAGGCTGCTCCAAGCCCTATCCAACCTGGCCTTTCTTTATTTTCCTGGTGATTCACTATTAAAGGCAAGCAAGAAAGTGAAACTAATTTCCACTATGGAGGCCGCAGGCATCCTACACCAGGACCTGTGTTTCCTCCACCCTGGAAACTCCCTGGGCTTCTCAAGAACCTGGTAACTCACACCTGGCAGCTCTCCTCTGCTTTAGGACAGTCCATTTAGCAGATTTTAGGAGGTGGCAGCACACAGACACAGGCTGCCCACCAGACATCTCCTCCCAAGGGAGCACAAGCTTTTCATGCCTTCCTTCCACGCCTCCATCCCGCAGAGCAAACGACAAAATTCTTCTGGTGTTCTGAGCTGATTTCCAAAATGCTTTCTCTAATCTGTCTCCTTTCTAAAGCTAAGTCCTGAAGCAAAACAAACAAACAAACATAAAAACAGGGTGGCAAAGTTAAAATTGTGAAGATTTAAGGATATTTTTTCCCCTAAGTTTAGACCACCAAGGGCACAGCTTAATACCAACACCGGGAATCTGTCAGATGCACACGCTAAAAGGACGGAGGGGGAAAAAAAAGCAGAGAATCCTGGAAAGCTGCATCTTCCACATTTCACTTTACCCAGAAAATCTGCAGTCACTAAAACTTACTCTAACTGGGTGGCATTTTACATTTCCAAATGTAATTGAGTGAGCGTGTTGCCATGGCGACAGCAGGGTTCTGCAATAACTTTGTTGCCTTGTAATTGCTGTATATTTGTATACAAGCAGCTGAGCTTTCTTTAATTCAAATGCCCTCAACTCTTCCCAGCGAGGGCTGCCGAGCGACGGCGGCAGCTTTTTAGGCTGAGAACTCTCAACAGCGGTGCTGGAAACATCAGAAACCATTAAAACTCAGCGCCGCGACCGACCGCATTACACACACGCACAGAGAAAAAAAACACCCCACCAGGAAACCCGGCCAAGAACCAGATTATTATATAAACTTCAGAGCTCCTTAGCTTTTAAAAATGTTGCCGTTGCAACGACAACAACAACAAACAAGAAGGAAAAAAAAGCACGATTCGGATAATTAACTCCAGGTAGATTTGGCAGCGAGCGGAGCACTTTGAGGGCAGGGAATAAACGCAGCGCGGGTCCCATTTATTGACAGGGCGCAATACCAGCAAATCCAAACGCTTTGGCCAGGGGATTATTCGCTCGCCGTCGTCCAGAACAGCGCTTGCTCCATCTCCCCGGCCTCCGAGCAGCGCTGCGAGCACAAGGGGATGCGGCTGTGGGAAAAGGAGGTGCCTGGTGGGAGAGAAGCGGCAGGACGGCCACAGGGAGCCACAGCCCCGCCGCACGCCCCATCCATGCCAGGCTTTTACAAGGCATTTTCACACCCTCCATCCACCCACACCTTCCCGACACACATCCCCACTCCTTGCGAGCGTTCGCGGAGCTGTAATCCAGCCCGGAACATGAGGCAAGGCTGGAACACGGAATCCTCCCGGTACGGGCCGTCAGCGATTTATGCCAAAACAATTTATTGACAGGCAAAACCCCCAAAAACCCAGCGCCTTCCCCTGCCGCGGAGTGGGCGCACAGCACAATTACGCAAGTGCTTCGAGGCAAGGGCAGGTTCCCCTCCCCTCCAGCCGCTGCCCAGCACTGACAGCGTCCAATTTATTGTTATGTAAATCCATCAGCCCCGCCGAGCTGTCACCGACACC
The DNA here is from genome assembly GCF_027579445.1 of Ammospiza nelsoni. NCBI lineage: Eukaryota > Metazoa > Chordata > Aves > Passeriformes > Passerellidae > Ammospiza > Ammospiza nelsoni. The sequence goes on from NC_080639.1 coordinate 2,986,239, forward strand.
CCGGCGGGCAGCGTTTTTTGGGGGCAGCGCGCAGCATCTTTCCCCTGATAAATCCCTGCAGCAAAACCCACACGCGGCTGCCGGGCAACACCTCCCTCCCTCTCGCCAGCCCCGAAGCTCGCTTCTTTCTGCTTCATTTCGCCCCGAGCAAGCCGAGCCTCCCGGTTTCACCGAGCCACACGTGGTGTGTCCCCCCTGGAACCCCCAAAAACCGGAGCTCTGCCCGCGAGGCTGCAGCGCTGGGCCTGGGAGCCGGGATTGCCACGGCCGGGCTCCCCGAGAGCAGCACCCCCGGTTTGCTCCTCCCGGGCACAGAAAAAGCCATTTTGGGGCTTTTCTTGCAGGAGGAGCCGAGCGCCGCGGGGCCCGAGCCCGGCAGCCCCGGACGCAAACTTTCCGCAAGTCCCGCGTTATTCGCGGCGTGAGGACGAGGGAAGGACGCGCGGGGGGACAGGATGGAAGAACCGACCCCGGGCCGCGGCCCGCTCGGGCGCCGCAGGGCCCCGCCGCGGGCGTCGCCCCCGCCGCAGGGCCGCGCCCGCCCCGCCGAGCCGCGGGGCCGGGCCCCCGTGCGGCGCTGCCCGCGGCCCGCCGCTCGCTCGCCTGCCCCGCCGGTCACTCACCGCTGCCCGCATCGCCTCGCCTCGCCCCGCACGGACCGAGCGCCGCCGCCGCCGGGGGGACGAGGCGGAGCCGCGGCCGCCCGGGAGGGGCGGGGCGAGCGCGCGGGGGGGCGGGGCTACAGGCGGCGGCAGCCCCGCCCGCCCCATTCACAAAAAACCGGGTCCCGCGCGCTGAGTGGGCGGCGGCGCTGCCCGTCACGCCCCCCGCGCCCCGCCCACCCCGCCCGCCGCGCCCGGGCCGGGCCGATGGCGCGCGGCGGCCCCGCCCCGCCCGGCGCGCCGCCCAATCAGCGCGCGGCCTGGGGCGCCGCGCGGCTCAAATCCGCCCGCCACCAGCGCGCGGGCGCCTGTGATTGGCCGCGCCAGCTGCCCGTCACCTCCCCCTCCCGCGGCCGCGGCGCAGCGGCGACCAGCGGCCCCCGGGAGCGGCCCCGCCGCGCCGCCAGCCCGCCGGGCGGGGAGGCGAGCGGCCTTAAAGGGCCCGCGCCGCGGGCAGCCCGAGCGCGACGGCGGGGGCGGCGCGGCTCGGCGGCGACGGAGCGCCGCGTACTGACCTGGACGGTGGGCGCGGCGGGGACGCTGCGCGGCGATGGCTCCCCAGGCGCGGAGCGCGCCACCGACGGACTCAGCCCGTGACGGGTTCCGCCATCTTGGAAATTTTTTTAGATGGGGAGTCACGTGGTGCAACCATTTTTTCCTCGCGGCCAATCAGCGGGCGCGGGTTATTTATAGCCGCGCGGGGGAAGGGGGACCAATCGGACCCCGCCCCGCGCGCCCCCGGCCACGCCCCGTGGCGCGCGGCCCGTCGCCATGGCGACCGGGGGGCGGGACAGGGGCCGCCATGTTGGCCCCCAGCCCGCGGCTCCGCCGGGATCGGGATTGGGAATCGGGAATTGGGATCGGGTTCCTGATCCCCCCCAGCCCCGATGGCCGCAGCAACTGCGATCCGTGCCGTGTAGACGGTATTGCGGTAAAACGTGGAACTTTGGGGTGTTTTTACGCCCCAGGTTTCCGCAACCGCGATCCCGCTCCCTCACGGGCCGGTCTGTGTTTTCCGCCAGGTACCGCCTGTAACACTGAATATCTGAGGCGAGGGGTGAACGACAGAAAGGGCTAGGCATGATTCAACATAATTGCCTGAATTACCGAGTGGAAATAAAAAAATAAAAAGGCGTTTTCCGGCAATGCTTCCCTCTATCCCCGTTTTCTCAGTGATTGATTGATTTTTGAGTTGTACCTGGAATTACCCCGTTCAACTGACACATCTCGCTTCACTCGTATTTTGTTCATTCACTCAGTGCCCAAAACAACCCAAATCCTGCTTCCTGATGATGGGAAGGAAAATATTGCAGTGTTGGGTGCAAGAAGTTCATCCTGTGGGACACAAATAGATGGGAACATCCTAGCAGCGATGTGTTATCCCATTAGTTCTATTTCCCAGAGGAGCTGTGGCTGCCCCTGGATCCCTGCAAGTGTCCAAGGCCAGGCTGGACAGGGCTTGGAGCAGCCTGGGATAGTGGAAAGGAGATTTCCTGCAAAGCTTCCGAGGAGTTTCTTCCCATCCTTGCCTAAGGCAAGCTGAAACATGACATTCCTTATTCGCAGGCAGCCATCCCAGCACGCTTCTGGTGGGTTTGATTAATTGGCTCTTGCTAAATTGTTTTTAAAACTTCCAGATTTCCCTTATAGAAAAAAAAAATTAAAAAAAAAATAAATGAACTCCTGTCATTCAGCCATCTGGATTTACATAAATTCTGGGACCTGATGGGAATTGCTAACAACTTTGTCCCTCTCTCAAATTCTGCTTATATGTGGTCGTATATAAACACTGCTCCTTTTCTCTTTTACCTTTTTGGACTTGTTTACCACCTGTGTTTTCATTTGGAAAGGCCACCCTTACAAAAACCCTTGGCACATTGACCAGATCCTTGAAGTTTTGGGGTTTTTTTCCAGGCTGTCGACAGGCTCCCAGGAAATGGTGACATTTCCCCGTAATGCACACCTGAGAGCACCCCTGACATTAAGAACAACCCTTCTGCCCGAAGCCAAAGCCCTTCTTGTTGCATTTGCAGCTTCTTGGGCTTGTTTGTTGTTCCTTGGCTGCTGAGATTTCCCAGAGTTGTCCTGCCCTCTTTATTGGGGCTAGTTCAGATGGATGGGGAAACATGTGCATCAATAAGCTCCCAAATTATTTTTGAGTGCCTATGGGTGGAAAACCTTCAGGACCAGAGGGTTACCAAGGCAGGGCAATATTTGCCAAGGCAACAGCTCTGCTGCTGGTGGCTGTGGCAGCCAGGTGTGCCCTCCCCTTGGTCCCCATTTCTGCTCCAGCCATGGCAGGATTTGGTCCCAAACCCTTTAAACATGGCTTACAACCAACCCAGCTGCCTTGCCTCCCCGCACTGCTGGAGCAGTTTGGAAACAGGAAACAAGAGGAGAGAGCTGTGCACTGGAAGTTGCCATGGAGTGGAAGTTCTACCTTCAGGTTTTGATTGATGCTGTACCTGTGGCTGTGGGTGTGAGTACGTGTCTCTATTAATACCCAGTCTAGGCTAACCTGTGCATAATGGCAGAAAATTAAACCTTTGTCGTTGCTCATGGAAATTAGAGCTCGGAGATTCGCAAGGGAAAGGCTTCTTGCTGTATGTCAAATCCAACATATTGGCTATAGCTGTATATAGATTGTTTTTGCTGTATTTGAGGCTGAAAAACTTACTCAGAAGCCTGTTGGAGCAAAAAATAAAAATCTAAAATAAAAACCAACACCCTGGCAGAGCTAATTCATGAAGATTTAAATAAAAAGCAATTACAGAACTTCCCGCCTACCTCCACCTCATCTTTAGCTGAACTCCTTGTTTGTCAGGAATGATTCCATTTTTTATGTTCTCAAGCAGGAAACAGCCATCACAACACTCCAGCTAATTTCCCTCGCTAGTCACAGGGAGCTGCTGAAAGTAAAAGAGGGTGCTTCAGCTTTCCACTCCAACCCTGCCTCTCCACAGGCTAAAAAAAAGAAAAAAGAGGAGAGAGTTAGGAAGAGAGCCAGCAGGAACTTCTTCTGGAGCCCAGACACCAAAGATATTCTCCAAGTGGCTGTTCCTTGCAGAAAAGTCAAGCCTAGGCACAATTTCCAACCTGCTGATGGCTCCCTCTTCTTCCTCCTGATCATTCAGTCTCCATCACTGACCTCCCTTGGTTTTCCTGTCCCCTCATCACCCTCCTGTGCTTTATCTCCCACTGCCTGTTCTCCATCTGTCCCACTGGGTTACTCCTTTTTGCCATCCAAAGGAAAACCCCATCAAACCCACACAGCTCTGATGGGACAGGGAATTTTAAATTTACATTGCCCCCTCCTGTGTTTTCCTCCAGCACACCTTTCAGTGTGGAGTTTTGTTCTGCTGTTAGTGGTTTTTCAACACTGGTTGAGTTTTGCTTCAGCTGGAACTCCTCCTTCTCTCCTCACAGCTCACTGTGAGCCAGAACAAGGTGGTTCTCCTCCACTTCTGAGCCCCCCACGCCTGTGCTTGGCTGCAGGAGCAATTCCCAGCTTGTCTGCACACCCCACACTTCATCAAGTCTGCAGCACTCAGGGCCTGAAGAGCTGAAATCCCGAAGCAGTGAGAGCCAAACTCTGAGAAACAAGTTATTGCTGTTGTTTTGGGCAAAATCAAGTCCCTGTCCCCTGCCTGGGGGGAAAAACAAGCAAATGCAGTTCAAAATGGAGGTCACAAATGTAAATTTTGCTTTCCTCTCATATTTACACTTCATTTTTGCTGATGGAGATACACTGGATTGTTATGGCAGTCGTTTCACAATGACTGAGTACAAAACACCTTTAAAATAAAACTGCTTGTTGAAGTTTGTTTTCAATATTTTTCTGGATTTCTATCAACTTCCTATTTATTTAGCAGCTATGCTCTCAAATATGTTATGGAATATCCTGACTTGGAAGGGATCCACAAGGATCATCATTCCTACTGCAGAGAGAAAAATTATTCTGTGGCCATTACAAACCACTGCCCAAAAGTTCTTAGAGTGGCATCATCCCTCCAAATTAAACTGAAGAATTAAGAGCATGAAAGGAATCTCTTTTCCCCCTCAACTGTTTTTTGGGGGTTTTTTTGGGGTTGTTTTTTTTTTTTTTTTGGTTCAGTCAATTTTAGTAGCAATTAAGGCTCAAATTGAGATGAAAAGCAGAAGTAAGTCTAAAATGAATATGGAATCTTTGTGAAATCGAGGCTAAAATAGCTGTTGGATATGCTTAATTTATCAGCACTCATTTTCCCATTCTTAATATTAAAAATAAGGGAAATGTGCATCAGTTTATTATATTTCTTTTCATCCATGGCAGCTGCTAGGAGAAAAATGTGGGGTGTGTCTCTCTATAGTGGGAACCTTCAAGGAAATATTGATCCATTTTTCTATTCTGTCTCTTTCAACCAGGCAAAAAAAAAAAAAAAGGCATTGTCCAGGGTGAAAAACAATTAAAATCTAAATAAATGTAAGAAAAATATGACAAGGAGAAAAAAAAAAAAAGAGGAAAAATAGAAATAAACCATTTGCAGCCTGGCCCCTGGGTGTTGGTTTTACGTGAAGAGACTGACTTGCAGCTGAATGACGAGTAGGATATTTTTCTGCTGAAATATTGATAGTAGATTACACTAAACCACAAACTATCTCCAGAAAGCCCATCATTTCTAATCCTAATGGTGTTTTCTTTCCCTTGGCTGACTACTACATTCATGAGATGATGGCTTTATTCTATCTGGGGGAAAAACTTTTTACCATACAGCTAAATTAACTTGTCAAAAGACTTCAAACATCGGAAGCTTTTACAGCCCGATTCAAAGCTATTATTCAGGATTGAATGAGAAGGCTGCGGACTGTAAAAGCTGGCAAAGAAAAAAAAATAAAATAAAAATTTCAGCAGCATTCAGGAGTTGAATGGAGCACTCACTTTTTGTTCAGGTTGTGTGTGTTTCATTGAGCTGTCTCGGAAAAAGCTGGATTTTTGTATTTTAAAGCAAAATGCTTCTTTCTGCTGCTCTGGAAGCGGTCACCCAGTCCATGCTCTTTCACACACACTTGGTTATATTTAGTTTGTGCCAACCTAAATAAGTGTCAACCAGCTTTCCAGAAATGTGGGGAGCACAAAAGAGAACGGCCAGCAGCTAAATTGAGGCAGAACGAGAACACAATTAGACTTATTTTTATCCTTTTCTTTTAAAATCAGATCACAGACTATCTTACAGTCAGCTACAGCTTTCTCATGCAAATAAAAATGCCTGGCTTGAGGAGCAGCAACTTTCAGATTTTGCAGACGAGGAGCAGCTGGCAGAGCTCGTGCTTGGAGTCTTTCCTGTCGCGGATCCAATCTTCTGCGGGACAGATCTGGAATGAAAAGCCAAGCCGCCAATTGCAGCCCCCAGAAGGGAACCCAGGGCTCTCTGGGACTTGCAGACACGTTCAGGATGTGGCAGGATGGGATCCACCCGGGGAGTGGCCTTGGTTCAGCTCTGGGTGCTGTGGATGCAGCAGCCTGGGGCTGCTCCACAGCGAACGCTGAGCACAGGAGCAATCCTTAAACACAGCTCCTCACCAGGGCCTGCAGGGAGCTCCTGCTGCCCACCAGGGACCCAGAGCTCACTGTGGCGTTCAGAACCTGGATCAGAGTCCCTGGAGTGTTCGTGGGGGTGCCCAGAGCCTGCAGCACCTTGGAGTTCAGAGCACAGCACCACTGTATGGAGGATCCAAGTGCATATCCCTCTTCTGCCTGCCAGGTTCCTCCTCCATGGGCAGGGACACCTTCCACTATCCCAGGCTGCTCCAAGCCCTGTCCAGCCTGGTCTTGGACACTGCCAGGGATCCAGGGGCAGCCACAGCTTCTCTGAGCACCCTCACTGCCCTTTTACTAAAGAACTTCCTTTTAAATCATCTTCCCAAGATCTGAGCTTAGATGGGTTTCGAAGGAACCAGCAGCAGAGCACCAAGGTGTTTCAGAGCTTGGCAGTCCAGAAGCCACTTGATTGCTGCCTTCATAACAAGGTACCAAGATGATCTCAGGAATTTAAGCACTTGACACTGAAGTGGCACTGATAGATGATGTGTGCAGACAAAATTGCATGGACCTTTCAAATTCCCAACTATTCCCTCCTTTGTTTTGCTGCTCTTTTGTTTAATCTCATTTCATGTGGGTCACAGCATTTCCTGAATACCAATATCTATTTAAAACCACCTATGCTTTGCATCTAACAAAACCTCAGTTGACCCATTTCCCCTTTCCTATGGCAAAACCAGAACCACAGTTTTGGACTGGAATCCACTAAAGCACTAAAACACCTCAAATTTTCTCTGCCTGCTTATCAAGGAGCAAGGAATTTTTTCCTAATGCAAGCTCCTTAAATGTGATATCTTAAAAATTTGTGTTCCTTACGAGCACCTTCACTGAGTTCTTAAAAAGCATCAGAGCAGAGCAAGATGTGCCAGCAGCGGTGTCCAAATAGCACCAGTGGCATCAAAATAATGAGAGGAATGTCTGAAAAGTCTGAAGGGTTACACTCAAACCCTGTTAAATAGCTGGGTGGGACTCTGGAATCCAGCCCTGATACATTGTTTAATAGAAATGCAAGAACTGAGTGCTGGCCCATTAATGATAAAAATAAAGTTTTAGAATGTATGAGGATGAGAGGTCAGAGGAGTCAAAAACCTCTGCAGCCCTAGAAATGTCTGTGTGACTCTAAAACACAGGCTGAAAGGAGAGCTACTTCCCTCTTCCAGGGTCACAAGGCCTCTAAAAGACCAGGAGGTCCCTCTAGCTTTCTTCCACAAGGAAAAAAGAAAGGAAAAAAGGCAGAGTTCCCATTCTGCAAAAGAGCAGATCACAGAAACCCTGTGGTTTCCTGGACTAGATCCAAGGACAGGACTGACAAGGATGGGATGGAAACTCAAATGGAAGAGTTGTTTTTAAAAAAGCAGCGAGGCCATGGGGAGCAGCCCAGAGCTGGAATGTGAGGAGCTGATACAGGGATCAATAACACCCACCCTGCAGAATGAGGGATGTGTAACCCTCCTTTTGGGAAAGGAAGGGTTTCGCAGGCTCCTCTAGGGGTGATGCTGCAATGGGATGTGTGCACAGCCTGGCAGTGGGACTGGTTTGGGATTTCCATTCCCACTGGGATCCGAGGGGATGAGGCACAGGCACCTCCACTCATCCTCATCAGGAGCTGCTTGCCAGGTGGCCTTTTGCACATCAAAGGCTGAGTTATCAGCAGAGCCTTTGTCTTGTATCAGGATAAGGGGCAGGATGTGTTCCGCTCGCACACAAAGACCAAGGGGCAGCAATCATGTGGTGGGCCAGAACTGGGATGTGCTTGTGTGTAACTGCACAGGAGACAGAAGGTGTTGGGGCTTTTTTCCCTGCTGGTCAAAGGAACCATAGAATCCCATCCTATTTCACCCCCTGCCATGGGCAGGGACACCTTGCACTATCCCAGGCTGCTCCAAGCCTGGCCTTGGCATTGCCAGGGATGGGGAAGCCACAGCTGCTCTGGGCACCTGGGCTCTGGGCTCTAAGCTCTCTCCAGAGCCTTCTCCCTTCTCTCCAGGGTGAGCACTCCCAGCCTGTCTCCATAGGAAAGAACACTTTTTATCACCTTGCTGTTGGTAAAGGCAGACAAGTCTTTCAGGGGAGATTACTTGTTAAATTATCCACAGTGCTGCAGATGCTCGGCTCTTTATTTTGGTTGTATATTTCAAAGAACAATTTCTCCAGCAAACAGTGCAACAGCTGTGGCTGATAAAACTCCTGGGTGCCATCATTATCCTTTTTCCTGATAGAGACTGTCACAGATTTACCATCGAGTTTTGGCTTGGAGGCTGGTGCTCTACAGCCAGCCAAAAATAAAATGGAGCTGGATAAGCCTTAACACAACAAAAGAAGAATTTACGAGGTTGGAAAACTAATTTGGAACTGCGATTATCAGAGCAGAGGAAGGAGCTGTGTCCAACACAGGTACAAGAGTACAGTTTGGATGTGATAGGGATCTGCAGTGACACATTCTCCTGTGCTTGGCTACAGGGATCTTGCCACAAGACTGAGGATTTTGGAAGGTGGACTCATGCCATCATGAATTAAGATCTCTCACATATTTCCCAGTTGAATTCCCAGATCATCCATCAGTTTAGGGTGCCTTAGTTACTGACTGTCTATAAATCCATCTCTGGAGTCACACCCCAAAAACCTCTCCTGAGGTTTCTCCTCATACATAAAGTGAGACCTGGAAACCTCTTCAAAGGCATCCTCAGTCTTTCACATGCAACCATACAGAGTGTGAGGTCTCACCTTTGCCAAGATGTGCACCTGCACATCCTGGAAGGATGAGATCAGGAAGGTTGGAGAGGAGCTCCAGGATCATCGGGTCCAGCCCTGAATCCAGCACTGCAAGCACACCACCAACCCACATCCTCCAGGTGCCACAGCTTTAACACTTCCAGGGGCAGTGATCCCACCACTTCCTCACATGTCTGTCTGCAAGGCGCCTTTCCCTTGGAAATGGACTTTCCAAGCCCTGAATCCCTCACTCATTGTTCCAGATTGCCATGCAAGATGTTTTCCATTCCCATCTGTATGGCAGATTACCTTTGTCAAGTGGGCAGTTTGCTTTATCTCTCTCTTTGAGTGACCACATTTACACTCCCTGGGAGGGGACACTGCTGATAACAGACTATTGAATGTCACTGCATGGCTGATAAGAACTAGAACATCCCATTGGGAGATGTGAGCCCAGAGGGAGGAGCCAAGCATTGCTACCCAGATATAATCCAGAGGTGTTTGAGACACCAGCACGGCTTTCTCCACGGGATTCCCCAGAGGAACAGCAGCTGCCTCTCCTTCCACTGGATCTCCAGAGGAAGAATACATCCTTCTCTACAGATCCCCCTGCTCCAACAGAACCACCCCTGACACTGCAGGAGGGCTGCAGCCACATTTCCAATGGGACTGCCACCAACAGCCTGACCCACAGGGTGTCAGCTTGGGCTCTGACTCTGTCACTATTGTTCATTCAGTGTACTGCATTGTTTATTTTATCTTTTTTTTTTTCTTTTCCCTATTAAAGAACTGTTATTTCTGCTCCCATATTTTTGTCTGAGAGCCCCTTAATTTAAAATTGATAGGAATTGGGAGGGGTGGGGAGGGTTTACATTCTCCATTTCAGGGGAGGCTCCTGCCTTCCTTAGCAGACTCCTGTCTCTCCAAACCGAGACACTCATCCAAGGTGCCAAGCCCACAGCCCTGGCTTTTGGATTTCCAAAGCCAACTGCACCGTCAGCCCTTCTCAGCAACAGCTTCAAGGCTTAGTCCCAGAACTGAAGGGATGTTCCCTGGAGTCAATGGGCTCTGAGTGCTGGTGGTGAGGATGCCAGGTGAAGGGCTGGTTTTGGGATGCACACACCTGAGCACCGGGAGCAGGGGCCAGGCCACCAGGGAGCCATGGGAGCTTGGCAGCTTCCCCTCACTGCCAGCCTGGGTGGGACTGAGCCCAGCAGGGAAATGATCCCTGATCCCAAGGCACCCCATCTTCCCTGGGTTTTAATGAGCCAGCAGGATAGCCCCTTTCAGAACAGCAGCCTTTCAGCTGGGTTTAAAGAAGCATTTTTGCTCTTCTGGACTTGAGCCCAAAATCCCGCTTGGAGTAGCTCACATTCACGTCAGCAGAACTGCCCCAGCCAAACAGAAAGTTCTTTCTTTTTTTTTTTTTTTTTCTTCTCCCTTAATTAAACTGTTATTCTCTCAAATCAAATATAAGCGTTCTCCTCATTCCAGACTAAGAAAGATCACAGGTGAATACTGCCAGTGAAATTAAAAACTGACTTAAGACAGCTTTGCTTTTAAGAGAGTATTTTTTGGTTGTTTTTTTTTTTTTTGCTGGATGCCTCTTCACTGAGCCAACTGTTAGAACTGAAGTGGGGCAGGTTTTTAGGCTATCAAGTGCAAAAGATGTTTTCTGTCTGCGTTCCTCCTTCAGAAGAGATAAACCAAGCCTAGAGAAATGAGGACACTGAAGCTCCTCGTGTCGTGGAGGGGTGAGGTGACCATGCCCAAAACACCCATTATCCACAGCTGCTCCTTTTGTTCCCAGGGCCACCATGAGCTCTGCTGGCAAAAGCAAACCCTCCCTGTCACAGCTCATACCAGGTACTGGCATTTCCAGTATGCTATTCATGCCCAGAAAGTCCCAAGACCAGAAGAGCAGCCCTTACACCCAGCCTGGCTGCCTTGAGGTCACAAAAGAACCATTTAGTCGCAAAAGACATTTGGGATCCCTGAGTCCAGCTGTCCACCCAGCACCATCACCACGTTCTCCACTAGAACACATCCACACAGCTGCTGGACGCTTCCAGCAGTGGTGGCTCCACCACTGCCCTGTGCCAGCTCTTTGCAACCCTTTGAAGAAACATTCCCTTATATCCACTCCAAACCTCCCCTGGCACAACTTGAAGTCGTTCCCTCTTGTCCTGTCTCTTGTGACCTGAGTCCCACCTGGCTGCTGCCTCCTGTCAGGGATTTGTAGAACCCTCAGCTCCCACCAGCCCTTAAAAAACCCTCTTGTTACAACCCTTTATTTCCAATAAGCAATTTATTTCCATTCTGCCTGGGTGCTTTGCAGAGGAACCCTGGAGAATGGCAGAGAACAACAGTTAAAAGAATAGAGTGGAATTACCCATCTCCTGCTCATTAAGTGACTTCAGATGGTACCAGCTTGCTGCATCTCTGGCAGGGAATGTTTTATTTGCTTAGTAAAGTTTTCACATGCAATATGTTGTTGCTGTTTTGTTTTGTTTCTGAAATCCCCTACCTATATATTTATTACAGACAGATATTATACCCTGGCAGTAAAGAAACACTGCAAAGTGCTAGTTAACTTCTCAGAGCTGCCTGAATAATTCCATAAATATGAGGGGACTGAAATGACAACAATAAAAGGGATCCGTACTTTGAACAATAAATATGAACTGGAGCTCTGCTTTGGATTTGAGGCATGCTGCAGCTAATAGGTATTCAGCTTGTGTGGGCCACTGACATTTAAATAAACACATGTGCAGTCCAAGGGGGTTGGCTGCAGAGACTCTTGTCAATTGAATCCAGCCCTGGGAACACTCAGAGAGTGGCTCTGGATTGCAGGAATTCCTGGGCTGCAGCCCTCGGTGGGATCTCTCCTGAAACCAAAAGATGTCCTCCATGGGGGGGGGAAAAAAGAAAAATAGGTGGGGGACACAATGGGAATGAGGAGAGGGGGGTGGAAACCACCCCAAAATACGTGGCTACAAAGAAATGCTGAAAGTATTTATAAGCAAAATGCCTGGCAGGCTGCCTGCTGCAGGCTGAAGGAGAACTCAGCTCCTCAAGCTGAGATAGCTCAGCAACCTGAACAGCATTCCTGCACTGCCTTGGGAAAAAATCACCTCTGAACAGGGCCAGCTCATTTGGGTTTGCAGAGCCAGGCCAGAGTGTGCTCTGAAAGCCATTCCTGGTGGGAGAGGATGTTGAAGATTGCAATGCAAGATGTTTTCCATTCCCATCTGTATGGCAGATCACCTTTGTCAAGTGGGCAGTTTGCTTTATCTCTCTCTTTGAGTGACCACATTCACACCTCCCTGGGGAGGGGACATTGCTGATAACAGACTACTGAATGTCACTGCATGGCTGATAAGAACTAGAACATCCCATTGGGAGATGTGAGCCCAGAGGGAGGAGCCAAGCATTGCTACCCAGATATAATCCAGAGGTTTTTGGGACACCAGCACGGCTTTTTCCACGGGATTCCCCAGAGGAACAGCAGCTGCCTCTCCTTCCACTGGATCTCCAGAGGAAGAATACATCCTTCTCTACAGATCCCCCTGCTCCAACAGAACCACCCCTGACACTGCAGGAGGGCTGCAGCCACATTTCCAATGGGACTGCCACCAACAGCCTGACCCACAGGGTGTCAGGCTGGGTTCTGACACTGTCAGTGTTGTTCTAATGTTTATTTTATTGTTTATTTTATCCTTTGTTTTTTCCTTCCCCTGTTAAAGAACTGTTATTTCCTGCTCCCATATTTTTGACTGAGAGCCCCTTAATTTAAAATTGATAGGAATTGGGAGGGGTGGGGAGGGTTTACATTCTCCATTTCAGGGGAGGCTCCTGCCTTCCTTAGCAGACTCCTGTCTCTCCAAACCAAGACACAGGAGCAGCAGGAATGATCCTGGGGCAGCAATTTTATGCAGCTCCTGCAGCCTGCAAAGGCAGCTGGGATAACAAAGCTGATTATTACAGCTTGTCTACAAAGGTAGCTATAAAATTTAAAATTGTGTGGCAGCATCAGACAGACAGAGGGACAGGGCTTTGTGGTGCTCACCCTCAGCTACTCACACCAGAAACCGCAAAGTGACTCCAGTCAAACACACTTGTTTTGTGTGATTCTCATAACCCTGGAGAATTCACAGGAAATATTCTCCCTCAGTATTGCAGAAAGCATAATTTCACATCCAGGTGTCACCTTTTCCATCACCAGGACAAATGAGGGATGACCCAAGATGAAGGAGACATCAGCTCTGGGGCTGTCAGCCTCAGATTGAAGGAATTGGCCAGTTTAAAAAATAAAATTAAAAAAAAAACAAAACACAATAAAACCAATTTTAAAAAAACCCAAAGACAAATTAACCGAGCTACTTATCACTGAGTTTAACACCAAGCACAGCAGTGGAGGCTGTGTAACAACATTACAGATAATTAGAAAATGGGGATGGAAGGAAGCTGTTCTTTTGGAAGCTGGAATTGTGGCTCCTGGGGAATCCTTTGTGGCCATCAATGCATGCAGAATAGAGGCAATTTACTTGGTACCAGGTACTCTGGTTCCTCAAAAGCTTCCTCACCAGGGGCACCTTGGAAATTAATCTCCCCTGGGACTAGAAGAAAAGTTCTTAAGTGAATTCCAGACTGGTAGGAAACAGGAAGGGACAGGTAGGTATAAAATGGTAATTTTTCACAGCAGAGGGAATCCCAGGGGAATCCCCAGGCAATTTGGGCTGAGGCATGTGTTGTTCTCGGAGCCTAAAGGATCTGGAAAGGGGGTATTTGGAACAATTTGCAGAAGATAAAGAAAAAAATAACTAATTAAAGTAGCAGAAATTAGAAAAAAACCTTCAAAGGACCATGGGACCTGGCAATAAAAAAGAGCCCCAGGTGCAGTAACACAAAACCAGGCTGAGCTTACCAGAGCCCCTCCCTTTGTTGCTGCCACACAGCAGCAAGAGAATCCAATCGAACCCTCAATTCACTGCCAAACAGTGAGCAAAGGGATGGACAGCACAAGGAATTCACAGAATTATGGAATGGTTTGGGCCAGAAGGGACCCTAAAATCGTCTACTGCCACCCCTGCCATGGGCAGGGACGCCTTCCATTCTCCCGGGTGGCTCCAAGCCCCATCCAACCTGGCCTGGGACACTTCCAGGGATCTGGACGCTTCTGGGCACCCTGTGCCAGGGCCTCAGCACCCTGCCAGGGAACAATTCCCAATATCCCATCCATCCCTGCCCTCTGGCAGTGGGAGCCATTCCCTGTGTCCTGGCGCTCCAGAGGACATTCCCTTGGGAATCAGGAGCTGTGTGGTGGTTGGTGGTGGCTCCTTCTCTCAGTACCACAGCACCTCCACTGCACATCACTGCAATGATGCAGATTACAAACCCAAAGAAAGCCCTTTTCCCATGCAGAAAAGGGCTTCCCATGTGGGCTTTGCTCCCATGAATACTTGTGGAAGCCAGAGAAGTGAGCACTCTCCAAAGGCAGTGAGAATGATGGAAGGTGAACAAAACTAAAACATCCAGAAAACAAAAAGAGAGGGGAAAAGCCCAGTTAGAAGAGAGGCTGGGAGCCAGCACAAGGCCTGCTTTTATCCCATTTTATCCCATTAAACATCCCCCTGTCCCCAAGCATCCCCCCCAGGCAGGGGCAGGGAGCAGAGCTCCCATTTCCACGGATTAATTCTGGATCCATCCCTAATGGAGCAGGAAGGGAAACCTTTGCAGGGAGCTTGGAGAGAACTTCCAGCATGCATCCCTAATGCAGCCAAGGCTTCCAAAAGAGCCCCTACAAACAGAGTTCCCAAAATCACCCTGATGGCAGGAGGGTTTCTTAGGGGTGTGAGCTCCAAGGCAACTGCTGGGATAGGGAAAAGGAATCTGTGGAGAAATGGGATTTTTTTTTTTCCCCCACAACTTTCTTGCTGGAGGACAATCAGGGAGAGAACCTTGTGTGTTAAAATGTTCTGGAAAAGAGTTCAGACAGCTAGAACAAACAATTAAGTCACTGGAATCAATTACTTCTCATTAACAAAGAAGTAATTTGTGCCCTGTACAGGAAATTAGAGATGAAATAATTGAACTTGTAAGTGGTCACCCTAAGCTTGCTTCTTCTTCCCAAATTTTGCATTTAAAAAGAGAGGGCACATGGAAGAGCAGGGACACAGCCCAGGAGAATCAGCATCCTTCCTGTAAGGGGAGGTTTGGCCTCACCAAACCAGGGTGGTTCTGTGAGGGAGTCAACACCTGGATCAGTTGTTCTGATCTTCCTGGACTTCCAAAAACATTTCCAGTCTTTTTCACTGGAGGCTCTGAGGGGTCACAGGTTAGGTCCTTGCCTAAAAAACCTTTTTGGGGTATCACAGCTTCCTGGGTTGAGATCAGATTCTGCCCCCATAGAGCACAACATTTGGATTCTTTTCCTTCCATGTTTTACCACACAACCCAACTCCTTCATTTGCCTGCAGTGACCACGGAGCTGGAATTATCTCAGTGTTGAAGATTGCCATGCAAGATGTTTTCCATTCCCATCTGTAGGGCAGATTACCTTTGTCAAGTGGGCAGTTTGCTTTATCTCTCTCTCTGAGTGACCACATTCACACCTCCCTGGGGAGGGGACATTGCTGATAACAGACTATTGAATGTCACTGCATGGCTGATAAGAACTAGAACATCCCATTGGGAGATGTGAGCCCAGAGGGAGGAGCCAAGCATTGCTACCCAGATATAATCCAGAGGTGTTTGGGACACCAGCACGGCTTTCTCCACGGGATTCCCCAGAGGAACAGCAGCTGCCTCTCCTTCCACTGGATCTCCAGAGGAAGAATACATCCTTCTCTACAGATCCCCCTGCTCCAACAGAACCACCCCTGACACTGCAGGAGGGCTGCAGCCACATTTCCAATGGGACTGCCACCAACAGCCTGACCCACAGGGTGTCAGGCTGGGTTCTGACTCTGTCAGTGTTCTTCTGGTGTACTGCATTGTTTATTTTATCCTTTTATTTTTCTTCTTCCCTATTAAAGAACTGTTATTTCCTGCTCCCATATTTTTGTCTGAGAGCCCCTTAATTTAAAATTGATAGGAATTGGGAGGGGTGGGGAGGGTTTACATTCTCCATTTCAGGGGAGGCTCCTGCCTTCCTTAGCAGACCCCTGTCTGTCCAAACCAAGACACTCAGTCAGGGGAGCGCTTCCCTGAAGAACTGAAGAGAGCCAAATGCCCCTAGAAGATGATTTTAGCCCTGTGAGAAGCTGCTCTAACCCCTGCAGTGTATTTTGGTGATGTTCTGCTGTGCCTGGGGTTCTGTTTGAAGAGCTGACTGGTGTTGGGGAGCATTGTGTAGATTTGTCTGTACTCAGCTGAGTTATTCCTAACCAGGGAACCCCAGGGCTGTATGTCATTGTGATGGAAAGGTGGTACCATTCCACCAACACCAAAACCAATCCCTTTTTAGTCTGGTGGGATGATTGCTCTGATCCCTACCCACAGGGTGAGATGCTGCTGCACACACCACAGGAGCCAAGAAATTAAAAATAAAGCTGTCCACCCTTGAGAGAATTGCTCCCTTTCTATCCTCAACAAGATAGCAAACTGAATTTAATTCAATTCAGAATTCCCTCACAGAGTGGCTGCAGCTGGCTGCCTGTGGGAATTCAGGAAATGATGCTGGAAGGGAGAGGGATGGAGAATTTGGTGACAAGGAGTCAAATCAATCCCTTCTATGGGATTGAGACCAAACCAAGGAGCTGCAAGGCTTTAACCTGGCAGGCTGGGAGAGGAGAAGGCTCCAGGGACACCTCAGAGCCTCTTGCAGGGCCTGAAGGGGCTCCAGGAGAGCTGGAGAGGGACTGGGGACAAGGGATGGAGGGACAGGACACAGGGAATGGCTCCCACTGCCAGAGGGCAGGGATGGATGGGATATTGGGAATTAGGAATTGTTCCCTGGCAGGGTGGAGAGGGGCTGGGATGGAATTCCCAGGGCAGCTGTGGCTGCCCCTGGATCCCTGGCAGTGTCCAAGGCCAGGCTGGAAAATAATCTCTGCTCAGAACTGCAGCAATCACAGCTCTCACAGGAGCTCCAAGGCACAGAAACCTCTTTAGAGGCTGAGAGCTGCAGAGCAGCACTTCCCTCCCAGTTCATTTATTTCCAGCTTCTCCTTTTTTCAAGAGGGATTCCCCTGTGATCAGTTATTCCTTGACAGTTCCCTGCTTTCCTTGGGAAGCCAGGCTCCTCCAGCAGTGCCAGGCAGCAGAACTGAGGCACAGCCTCCCCTGGCAAGGGGATTGCAGGAGAACCTGGGGCTGCTCAGCCCCTTGCTCGGGCACCCAGCATGGGCAGCTTGGCCACAGCAGCTGGGAGGGACCGAGGGATAAATCAGGGCGCTCACCAGGGAGCATTGTCCCCCCTGCTCAGCAGAACCCACAGACGCCAGCCCTGGATATTTTCTAACAGAGCTTCTGGCCACAAAAACTTGTGACCTCAAAAAAAGAAAAAAAAGAAGGAATTTCCAGATCACTCCAGCAGCAGAAAACACACACAACCTGTATGGACCCTGATGGACTTGGACTTCCCTCTTAAGGATAAAAAGATTAATTTGCAAAGATTCAATTTACTGCTGAAAACTCCCTCTCCCCCAAAAAATTAATTAAAACTACAGCAAGATACTCTGCTATCTAAAAATATGGGAGGATAAAAAATAATCAGATTTCGCTTTAGCATTTTGGTTTTAGCAGTTCAACAGTGAACCCATAGATTATTAGAACCACCAGACCTGGCTATTTTCTATCAGAGCTTCTGGCCACAAAAACTTGTGACCTCAAAAAAGAAAAAAAAGGTAATTTCCAGTTCACTCCAGCAGCAGAAAACACACACAACCTGTGTGGAAAACACACACAACCCCCATGTACTTGGACTTCCCTTTTAAGGATAAAAACGTGAATTTGCTAAGATTCAATTTACTGCTTAAAATTTGCTCCCCCCAAAAAAATTAATTAAAACTACTGTGAGATACTCTGCTGGGGGAGAAGAAAAATCAGATTTCGCATTAGCATTTTGGTTTTAGCAGTTCAGCAGCGAATCCATAGATTGTTAGAACCAGCAGCGATTGATTCTTTTATTACCAGCTACCTGCTGAGAGCTGCCTGTGTTGATGTTTCACTGACAGCAGAACACTTCCTACACTGTTATTACCTGAAACCACTTGGAAAAATAACATATCCAGGAGGCTGCCATGAAGCCATCCTGGAGATGGGGCTGCCATCAGTGCTGCTGACATTTCAGGGGGTATTTAGGGCACCACGTGGGGTTAAACCATCTGTAATGCTTTAAAACAAGTTCAGTCAATCAGAGAGCACTGGAAGCCTTTCCAGCAGGCAATGGTGGTTTTCTTGTCACTGGATGGTAGAAATGGGGGAGAAATTATCTTTATGGACATCCAGATCACTCTGGGACCATTCCCTCCTCTCTGCCCAGCAGGCAGTCAGGAGAAGAAAAGCAGGGAGAAAGCAGGTGGAAGCCAGAATGAGCCCACAAAACATTTCCACATCCGCACCAGAGGGTTCCCCCTCAGCCACATCAGAATTGCTGTTCGCCCAAAGGGTTTCTCACGAGCTGATTGAGCAGAGGCTGTCTCCACAGGTCCCTGGAGACATCCCTGTCCCAGACGGATCTTCAGGATGCTCTTCTCTCCAAGTGCACACCAGTTCTAGCAGTAAAAACACACAGTGTTGGCTTAATGGTTGGACTGGGTCCCAGGAGCCTTTCCCAACCTCAGCGATTCTGTGGTTCCACAAGGAGTGGCCTGTGAAGTTCCTGCTCCTCTTTTCCACACCTATAAATTCTGTGGGTTAAAGGACCAGAAGAAAAAGAGCAGCAGAGAGAGCCCAGCTCCCCAGTGCCACCAAATTCCCACAGAAGCTCTTGCTGCAAAAGGGTGTGGGCACAAAGCAGACACAGAACTGGCTACAAGCAGAAGGATGGAAAAGCAGGATTTTCCAGAGGGAATGGGCTGAGAGGGGGGTGCTATTGCCAGGATTACACACCTGAAGCAGCCAACATGGTGAGAACAGCCTGGAGTGGGCTGCAGGGGACTGGGCTTTACCAGGCCCATGGTGGGAAGGGGATAATGTTAAAGATTGCAATGCAAGATGTTTTCCATTCCCATCTGTATGGCAGATTACCTTTGTCAAGTGGGCAGTTTGCTTTATCTCTCTCTCTGAGTGACCACATTCACACCTCCCTGGGAGGGGACATTGCTGATAACAGACTACTGAATGTCACTGCATGGCTGATAAGAACTAGAACATCCCACTGGGAGATGTGAGCCCAGAGGGAGGAGCCAAGCATTGCTACCCAGATATAATCCAGAGGTGTTTGAGACACCAGCACGGCTTTTTCCACGGGATTCCCCAGAGGAACAGC
Source organism: Ammospiza nelsoni (assembly GCF_027579445.1). Lineage (NCBI taxonomy): Eukaryota > Metazoa > Chordata > Aves > Passeriformes > Passerellidae > Ammospiza > Ammospiza nelsoni. Next base: position 3,005,626 of record NC_080639.1, read on the forward strand.
AGCTGCCTCTCCTTCCACTGGATCTTCACAGGAACAATACATCCTTCTCTACAGATCCCCCTTGCTCCAACAGAACCACCCCTGACACTGCAGGAGGGCTGCAGCCACATTTCCAATGGGACTGCCACCAATACCCTGACCCACAGGGTGTCAGGCTGGGTTCTGACACTGTCAGTGTTGTTCTAATGTTTATTTTATTGTTTATTTTATCCTTTGTTTTTTCCTTCCCCTGTTAAAGAACTGTTATTTCCTGCTCCCATATTTTTGCCTGAGAGCCCCTTAATTTAAAATTGATAGGAATTGGGAGGGGTGGGGAGGGTTTACATTCTCCATTTCAGGGGAGGCTTCTGCCTTCCTTAGCAGACTCCTGGCTTTCCAAACCAAGACAGGTCACTTAGACAGAAACACTCAAGGTTAATCCTGAATATGCAGCAATTCCTTTGGAAAGGTTGGTTTTGGGGTAGAATTCCTGCACATGGAAATCTCTTGGATCACCTGCCCATGCTCCAGGGCAGTTGGAGAAGGATCCCAACATCCCTCCTTAGGCCCAGACCCCTGTGAGGAGGGGATCCCTGTGAACTGGAGAAGGGAAACAAGGACTGTTGGCTTTCCAAGGGAAGAGCTGCCCTGTTGAGGAGTGGATTGCATGATCTGAAGCAGAAGCAGGAGGTCTCCTGCCCTCTCACCCTGCTCCAGGCCCATCACTCTGTGGGACATCAGCTCCCAGCCCCACAGGGAGCAGCTCAATGTCACACAGGAAAACCATGCACAGGAAGGCAGGAGCAGGGCAGAAAAAGACTTTAAAAAACCAAAATGGAAAATACAAAATTAAAAACTAAGTGGCAGTGGTTAATTGTTCAGTGTATCAACTACTTTCCCCTCAGAAAAGAGGAATTCCTGGGGCTGGAGAACACTCCAAGGAGCAGGAGGAGGGTCTGATCCTCTCAGTGCTGTGGGAAGCCTCTGGAGCCCAGCATCTGATTCCAGCTCAGCCCTTTCGAGGCATGGAGGGTCCCAGGCAGGTTCCTGTCCCTTGTTCTGTTCTTGGGGGCTGCTTTCAGGCAGGCAGGAGGTGCACAAGTCCTGGAGTTCAGCATTCCCTCCTCCTGTCCCTCAGGTCAGTGGGACCATCCCCTTTCACCATAGGGATTGCAGAGCTGGGTTTATCCATCCCCTTTCTCCGTAGGGATTGCAGAGCTGGGCTTATCCATACCTTTTTTCTGTGAGAATGGCAGAGCTGGGTTTATCCATCCATGGGGATGGCAGAGCTGGGTTTATGCATCCCCTTTTCCATGGGGATGGCAGAGATGGGTTTATCCATCCATGAGGATGGCAGAGCTGGGTTTATCCATCCCCTTTTTCCATGGGGATGGCAGAACTGTGTTTATCCATCCCCTCCCCATCGATGGGCGTGCATCAGTCGCTGCAGGGCTGTGGGAGGTGCAATCGTTCCTCAGTCAATTCCCAGCCTTTCAGCTTAACAACACCTCAGGGGGCGCGGGCTGCTTCCCCTAGCACGGAGAAAAACAGCAGGGAAAGGAATGATCCGTCGATACAAACTGAAAAGGAAAGGGGGAAAAAAAACAAACAACAAACCCCACCCCGAAGCCTCCGCAGCAGGAGGTGAAGGGAAAAACAACGCCTGGAAAAAAAAATACATCAATAAATAATTGAATCTCATTTTCTTTGGCACGAGGCAGATGAATCTCAGGATGGTTTGGATTGGGAGGGATCTGAAAGCTCATCCCATTCAACCCACTGCCATGGTCAGGGACACCTTTCACTATCCCAGGGTGCTCCAAGCCCTGTCCAACCTGGCCTTGGACACTGCCAGGGATGGGCAAAGCCTATGCCAGGGCCTCACCCTCTCACAGGGAAGGATTTCTTCCTAAAAAAAGAGAACTATTAGGGATGGATGGTTGATGGTGAGAATGCTGGAGCAGGGATGCTGGGCAGAAGCACAGGAAAAGGGGACTGGGCTGCACCACTCCCAGGGGAAGGTCAGTGCCACCACACTCCTCATGTGTGCCACACAAAAACACCCAACAGTGGAACCAGCCATCGATCTTGTGATGGACATCCCAAAAATAACACCACAGGAGTGGGAATACAGGACAGCAGGCATTTCCCATGGGATGGAAGAGAGAATGCCAGCTCCCATATACACAGGATTCCTTTGGAGCAGGATAATGGTGATCATCCCTAGACAAGGAGCTTTTACATCTGAGTGGCCTCAAGAGGAGCAGCATGGCCTGGACAGACCCATATCCCCAGCTGGGGAACCAGGAACGCTGGCAGGAGCCCATCCATCCCATTATGATGAACTTTGCCAGAATTTGGGTATATTCAACTGTTGGAAATCAGCACATCCCTCTGGATGTCCAGAGTTGCTGAGGACTCCGTCTGGGGGCTCAGAGACCCTGGCATTCTGCCCGGAACACCTGGGGATTTGATTTTGACCCTTGGAGCAAGTTACCAGCTTTGTATGAGGACATGAAAGTCACACAGGTTTGAATGGTGTAATAATAAAATATCCACAGGGTGACAATGTAGATTTTAGGATTTTTGGTATGGGGGTTATGGGGACAAGATGGAGGAACTTGGGCGTGTCTTGCCTTTTTTTCTTCTTCTTGTTCTCCATTTTCTGCTGTGATGTTGGCACTTGGGGATTGGTTTAGAACAGAAATACACTGTCTAACATAGGTGATAGGTGTTGGGAATTAAAAGTAAATATGATATGCATAGTTTGTAGTATAAAAGGACAATACTGCCTCAGGGGCGGTCAGAGTCCCTCTGGCTGCCTTGCTGAGCAGATCTCAGCCAGGCAGAAAGAAAATTTTATAGATAAGAATTAATAAACAACCTCAAGACCGAAAAGTGAAGAGTCCAGACTCATTCTTCAGCCGCACGGGCCAAAGCAGAGACATCCTGCACATCTCGGGGCAGCAGTTATCAAACAGCAACCTGAGATTCAACCACAGGAAAAGCTGTGCTGTGAGACCAGCACTCAGCAGGGAAGCACAGAGACCTTGTGGAACGGCCACAAAACCCCTGCACACCCAGACACCGCTGCCTTTGCCACTTGCCCAGCAGCGCTGGCTCTGCACCCTCGGCTCGCTGTCCCAGCTGGAACGGGGACCCTGTGGGCTCCAGAGCAGAGCCCCAGCCCAGCCTGGCAGGAGGCAGAGCCCAGGGCTGGCTCAGGGCTCCCAGGGCGCTGCCACCCCTCCCGGAGCCATCCACGTGCCGGCTCCCGTGCCGCGAGGCGCCCGTGCGGCGCAGCCCACGCTCCGGCAGGCAGATGATGTTTTTCTGAATGCATCCCCATCTCTAATGAGACATTACTCACAAGCTGCGGAATAAAATGGAATAATAGCATCTCTGGGCGTTAGTCATGCTTTAAATGCGTACCTTTCAGAGCAGGAGGGGATTTGATAGGATAATCTTCCAAGAGACACGTAGGAAGCTTTCATTGAGGGACACGGCCCCAGCAGCAAATTACAGCTTGCTGCTCTTCGTGCTGCCATGCTGAATGATGCTGTCAGGGGGGGACCAAACGTGGGCCAGGGGGGCCCACGACCCCCTGCAGAGCGGTTTGGGGCAAGACAACGGGATCTGGGAGCTTTGCCAGCTCCAGGTGCCACAATTCTTTCAGCCCTCGATGCCAGGCTGTGCCTGACCACAGTCCCACAAGGGCTTTTTCTTCCCTTTGCCCTGCTCTCCCACTCCGGCATCCTCGGTGGATGTGCTCCCTAGCCAAACAAACCCTGTGTGCCTGGGAGGGAACACGGGCTGCTGCAGAAGAATAAACTCATTTTGCACATGTGGAACCAGGCCCCAAAGCTCTGGGAGCCAGGAATGCCGCAGCCTCCCGCAGGCACCGTGCTCGGGATGCCTCACCAGAAGGAGCTGGGAATGCTGCAGGGAAGCTGGATGGGCTGGGAGAACACAGCTTAGCCCCAAAACCACGTTTGTTTGGAGCAGGAACCCACTTGCTGGGAAAGCCCAGCATCCTGAGGTGTGCCCTGGGGCAGCCCCCTGGGTGAGACAATCCGGCTCAGCATCGGGCCGGCACCGGCACCGCCTCGCTTTGTTTGGGAAAATCCATCCCAGGATCCCAGCCCTGCCATGAGCAACTCATCCCTCCTTTCTTTAGCCACGTTTGAGGCACGCTGAAGGCTGCCAGGCAATCTTTGCTGTGTGCTCAAGGAGATGGAGAGGAAATTTGGTTCCCAGTCAGAGTCTCTTAAACCAATTTCAGCCACGGAGCAGCGCGAGAGAGAAACAATTCCACGCAATTCCCTGGAATTGGGTCCTGCCGACCCCAGAGAGGCTCCTGGCAGGGATGAACAAAACACAGCAGAGCAGGTGAGGCCCAAGGCCCCCTGTCCTGCCCCAGGGAAGAGCCCCTCAACCTGCCTGAGAGAGTTTTGTCCTTAGTGGCTGCCCGAAGCCCCACCAAGGTGGGGACACTGTCACCCTTCAGCTGGAGGTGCAAAGGCTCCAGCTCTGGTAGAAAACACAGGCAGCCTCCAGGAAAGCAAAAACTCACCCTGTGCCCTTCTCCAGAGGCTTCTTGTATTGCAAAAAAAAAAAAAAAAAAAAAAAAAAGCCAAATAAAAATAGAGTAGAGAAAAGCAAAAAGGGAAGGGAAAGAGTCACATGAGGATGTTGCAGTTCTCCCAGTGAGAGCAGCTCCTCCATCACAGGTAAGATGTCAGCAAGCCTGCACACCACCTGTGTGGGAGGGGATGAGGTTTGGAGGCCTCCCAAAGCCCTAGAAGGGGATTAAAGCCACCCTGTCTTCAAGTGATGGACCCATAAAAACACATGGTGCATAACTCAGGTCCTTTCTGAACCTCCAGTGGTGCCTCAAACCACCCCAAAGAAGGAAAAATCTCCATTTTCCTGTGGCAGTGCTACACCTGCTACAACACCAGTGCGAAAAATCAGAACAGCAAGACCCAAAATACTCCCTCTCCTTTTCTTTTTGCATCCACACAGCGAATTAATTTGGAACAGCAGCAGCTAATTGATGCCACAGAGAGTTTAACAGCAGCACTGGTGACCCCTGCACACCTCCCTGGTCTCTGCAGGCACATCAGGCCCTGGTGCCTGCTGCAGGAAGCAGGTGGGAAAGCAACAACTTCCCCTTTAAACTAAATCAGGGTGAAAGCAAAAAATGAAAAGAGTGCCCTGCACGTTTCCAAGCATGAGACTCCCATACAAATGGTCCCCGCAATGTTTAAACCATTTGGGCTCCTTCCTTATGCTGTTTCTAAGTTTGAAGAATGCCTGCTGGGGATGATTAATATTCCTCCTCCTACACTTACCCGTTACTCCTGACAGCAAAAATTAAAACAGGAGCTTCTCTTCATTCAACCCCGGCCCACAGGAACGTGGTTACATGGGGAGAAGCTGCTAATAAAAAAGGGAGAAGGTTTGTAAATCCGCCGCATTCACAGGCGGCAGAGGTGTGGCTCTCATTCAGCATCCCCACTGCAGGAAAACTCCATCACCTCCTCCCGGCGGGATGCTCAGCACCAGCAATGCTCACACAACTCTGGGGGGAAGGCAGGGGTGGGCAGGGCCTGGATCTGGGTGCCTGACCTGGAGGGGATGCCCGGCAAGGATGGGGATGCCCGGAGGGGATGGGGATGCCCTGTTGCAGACATCTTTTGTGGAAAATCCTTGCCTTAGGATTTTTCCTCCTGAGAAGCTGTGAGGCCTCAGGAACAAAATGTAAACAATGGTTATCTGCTGCTGTGGAATGCAACAGGTGGATCTGTGATTGGTCTCATAGAGTTGTTTCTAATTAATGGCCAATCACAGTGAGCTGGCTTGGACTCTGTCCCAGCCACAAGCCTTTGTTATCATCTCCTTTCTATTCTTAGCTCAGCTAGCCTTCTGATGAAATCCTTTCTTCTATTATTTTAGTATAGTTGTAATGTAATATATATCATAAAACAATAAATCAAGCCTTCTGAAGCATGGAGTCAGATCCTCATCTCTTCCCTCATCCGAAAACCCCTGTGAACACAGTCACAATGCCCGGCACGGCAGGGATGGAGAGGCCCAGCAGGGATGGGGATGCCCGGCAGCCTTCCAAATTCATCTCCTCACTGTGCTGCTGTTCCTGCCCTCAGCTCTGCTCCTTTCACCTGGCTCCAAAGCTCTCTCCACAGCCAAGCCATGAGAGGAGAGGGAGAAGCTCGGTAACGATCCGTGCTCAGCCCCAGCAGCCCCACCCGTGCCTCCATCCCTGGGATGCAGTGGAGATCTTCATCCCTGGGCATCTTCCCATGACCCTGGAACAGCCTGGGGTGAAAGGAGCCTTTGCAGCTGCCCCAGGGACACAGGAGCAGCTTTGTCACCCAGGGTCTCCTTTCAGAGAAGGCCTGTTCTGCATGTGGGGTGGGCTTGAACTGTCACTACTACAAGACCTTCATGGGTTCCACCTCAAACCCATTCAAAACCCATCAAAGATTCTTCAGGGTTGTGCAGCATCCTGAAATTGAATCTTACAGGTACCCCCTGCCACGCTCATCACATGCAAACCCTCAGCTCGCTATAAAAATGGTTCTCCATCAGTTTGCCCCATTTATTTTTTGGGCATGGATAGTGGTTTGCCTTTCCTTTGTCCTCCTTGCATGGAGGGCTGGGGAAGTCAATTTTTCCCCCCGTGCTTCCACCATGTGGCTTGGCTACAGCAGATCTCCAAATTCCAGAGGGCAGAGTTAACTCTGAGTCTGGAAAGCTTCAAGGGACGTCGTGCAAGAGACACTTACACAACCCTAATGAGCCAGAGATGTCCTCGAGACAAAAAAAAAAAAAAAATTACAAGAAACCATATTAATTGCAGCCCTTTCCCTTCAATTAGCTTCCCTCCATTTTAAAGAAAGAATGAGAGATCAGAAATTCCAGGCAAGCCTGAGAAAATGGGTGTTCCACAGAGCACCTTGGGATAGTGGAAGGTGGGGATGGAATTGGACAAGATGCGAGGTCACTTCCAACCCAAACGATTCCATGATCCCAAGTGTGCTGCCCTGGAAAGGAGGAGATTCCCCATCCTCATCCCCACCATGGCATTTGGGTGCCCTCAGACGCTGCAGGTCTTTAACAAATGGAGTTAATCAGTGCCTCACACCAAGCACCTTCCCGGGGTGGGCGCGGGAACAGCGAGGAACAACAGCGCTCCTCTTTAATGAGGATAAAGATCAAAATGAAGTCAATTAAGTCTGCCGCTGCTGACATTTGTCTAAGCACATGAAAATTGGTATAAGCTGAAGCAAGACAAGTTGTTTGAACTCCGTGGGCAGGATTATTTCTCTCTTCCCCCCCCCCCCCCCCTTCAAAATTAGTTTTTCATGATGCGTTTCAATTCCGTTTCCCCGCGTTACTGGGTAGGTTCAAGGGACATGTGGGACAGATTCTACTCGACAGTTTGTAAACAGCTGACGTGGGAGGGAGAGGGCACTCGAGCTATTGGAATTGTTTTCATTCAAAAAATTTTGTAAATTAATTCCTCCCCCATCTGCCTGCTCTAAACAGCGCGGAGCCGCGTTCCTCCCCTCGGAGCGGCGCACGCACGCAGACAGATGTGCCTTCTGTTCCTCCCCAACATCCAGGCTGCGCAAATGTCAAGGTGCTAATGAGCTGAGCAGGAGTCAGCCGAGGACAAGGGAGTGCCAGGAGCCTTCCAGAGCTCCTCCTCAGCCTTGCAAAGCTCCTACACAGCCTTCCAAAGGCTCCTCTGCAGCCCCCGGGCAGGGACAGCAGCAGGAATTGGGGCTGAGCTCTATGGGATGCTCGAGGAACAGCATCCACAGGCTCACACGCTGATGGAGCTCTGTGAGCAGGGACAAGGCACCTGAGTGTCCTGTCCGTGCTCCTTCTGTGCCTTTCCTAACCCAGGATATGCCCTGCTCTTTGTGTGCCCTTCCCAGCCCAGGATATTCCTTGCTCCTTCTGTGCCCTTCCCTGCTCCTTCTGTGCCCTTCCCAACCCAGGATACTCCACCATTCCACATCAGTCCAGTCTGCCTGGAGTTTAAAATCTCTGTTTATAATCTCTGTTTTGGGGCTGAACACCAGCTCCTTGCCCTCCAAGGTGGCACCAACAAATCAGATGTTTCCTCCTCTCCTTCAGGGGAGCCAGAGCTGTTACATCCATCACACTTCCATCAATACTTTCCCATCTCCATTCCCCCCTCCTGGAATATTTTATGCCCCAGGGGACAGAGATGTCTCTGAAGCCCTCTTTGCTCGGGCAGTGCCTGCTGACCCCTCAATGGCAGGGTGATTATTACAGGGTAATTACACGGCAAACTTTCACCCAGGGAAGTGGAGCTGACACCAGCCCCACAGCCAGAGCGCTTCCCCACCAGGCACCAGAGCTCTCCTCTCCAGACTGGTGGGGAATGAGGAGTAATTAAATGTTATTTCTCGCTATTATTGCTTCCCCTGCCTCTGCGAGCAGCTGTCTCCTGGCTCTCTCTCACATTTGGAGCTCGCTGGAAGCATCCCTGCGTTGCCCTTCCTGCTCTCCAGCAAGCTGCCTTTCCCAAGGACTCCCTCCTGCATCTCCCTGCAGGAAACACAGAAAGCGCTGCTGCCTCCTCCACTGACTCATAATCCTTCCCTCAAACGTACAGATTATTTAAACACCAGCAGGGATTTCATGCCAGGGGCTGCAGAGCATTAAAATCCACCATCTTCTCCTTCAGCATGCCCAGTTCCAGCACCCAGAAGCAGAACCAGAGAGGAAAACACACACAAGGCAGCTCAGCCTGCTCCTGGAAGCAAAACCCAAACCCCTCGTGGCACTGGGCTACTGTAGGGTCACCTCCTGGACACCAAAAAAGCTGAGGTTGTACCGTGGTGGCCCAGGGTGAGTTTGCTCTCTGGCTCTCCTGGAAGCCTCAAGAAATCCACATTTCACCCACACCTATCAGCAGGCAGCAGTACAGGGATCTAGAGTCCAGATCCCCAAGAAATAAGCTAATTGGAATGCAAAAAACAAAAACCCAAAAAATCCCCAGAAGCACTGCAGGATATTCCCAATTACAAGATCCAGGCAAACACCCTCTGAGGCACCAAGCAGCAAACACTGCTCCCCAGACCTCACTCTCCCAGCAAGCCTCTGGACCAGGCCATCTCCACCTCCCTCCCCAGCAGATCCCATCCTTCCCAGGGAGCTGTTCCATCCTAAAATCCCAACAGGGCTCCTCACCTCTGCCTCATGCAGCTCCAGGAGCATTAACAGCCCCACAAAGCACTCCTCAAATCCTTGCTGCAGCCCTGCCCTTCCTTTTTAACCTTTATTCAACAGTTTTTCATTGGCATTTGATTACAGCCAGGCCTGTGGAAAAGTCCTCACATGAAAACCCTTGGTACCAGGTCTGCCCCTGTGCGCTGTCAGTCTGTCTTTACTCCATTCCTGCTTCTCCACGGGATTCCCCAGAGGAACAGCAGCTGCCTCTCCTTCCACTGGATCTCCAGAGGAAGAATAGATCCTTCTCTACAGATCCCCCTGCTCCAACAGAACCACCCCAGACACTGCAGGAGGGCTGCAGCCACATTTCCAATGGGACTGCCACCAACAGCCTGACCCACAGGGTGTCAGGCTGGGTTCTGACTCTGTCAGTGTTGTTCTGGTGTACTGAATTGTTCATTTTATCGTTTTATTTTCTTCCCTAGTAAAGAACTGTTATTTCCTGCTCCCATATTTTTTTGCCTGAGAGCCCCTTAATTTAAAATTTATCAATTGGGAGGGGTAGGGGGTTCACATTTTCCATTTCAGGCAATGGAAAATCCATGGAAAAAATGGAAAATCACCATCCCCTGCCCCATTCCCTGCCCCATTCCTGCCCATCCCCTACCCATCCCCTGCCCCCTTCCCTACCCCATTCCCTTCCCATTCCCTGCCCATCCCCTGCCCCATTCCCTGCCCCATTCCATGCCCCATTCCTTGCCCCATTCCCTGCCCCATTCCCTGCCCCATCCCCTCGCTCCTGGCACAGCCTCTGGTCATGGGCACCCAGCTCCAAACCCGGCATCTTTATCAGCAGGTGCTAAATTGCCGCTCCAGCTGCTGAATGCTAACAATTAACTCAATTAACATCTAAACAGATGCAATTTTTGAGGAAACGAACAACATTAATAACAAGCAAAAGGGGGAAAAGCTGCAATTACAAATGTGGGGGGGAAAAAAGCCTTGCAGAGAGGCGTGGGCTGGCAGGACCTGCAGCTTGGTGTCAGAACCCAGGACATCCCTCTGGCTGCCCTGGGTGACTCCAGAGCCTAACAAAAGGCTCAGAGACCTTGGCATGGAGTCAAAAACACCTGTGCCTTCCATTTTAGCCCATAGAAAAAAATTACCAGCTTCGTGTGAAGATTTACAAGCCAGCAGAGTTTGAGTAGAATGATAGTGAATTTGTCACAGAGTGAAAAAGTAGTATTTTGGGGATTTAGAATGGGGGTTCAAGAGGCAAGATTAAAAAAATCTGGGCATGTCCTGTCCTTCTTCTCCTTCTTCTTGTCCTCCATCTTCTGCTGTGATGGTGACACTTTTGTATTGGCTCCGTGACCTTTTCCTGCCAGGAGTGACCTCCTGCCTGAGCTCCGTGTAGGACACAGGGACATCTAATGGCAGGAGAACCACACTGCGAACGGCGCGGCTCAAAAACCGCGGAGGCAGCAGCGAAAAAATTGGGTGAAAAGCGCGAATTGCCAGCCTGGAGCTGGGGCTGTGTCCTGGCCCGCAGCCCTGCAGCTCCCAGCTCCTGGGAATGGTTGTGGAATGAGATGTGGCTGCCCCAGGACGTTTGTGCAAAGGGAGATTTGTTGCTTCCAAAAAAGCCTTTGTTTTCCCAAAACATCCCAAACCATCCCATCCCATCCCATCCCATCCCAAACCATCCCATCCCATCCCTACAAAGCAGGGACCTTTCCCTGGCACCCTCTGTGCCCCGCAGACAAGGAGGTTCACAGCAGGCAGAGCCCTAAGTGCAGCTCTCTGCTGGGTTTAACACTCAGATTTAATTTTAAAGAGCATTTAATTGGCAATTGCTCTGCTCTCTCCATCAATGCGCGTCTCCCTGTGCCGGTGCTGTTCCACGGGCAGAGGGGGAAGAAGAGGGTTCACAAAGGAACTGGATGGGTCTCCCCTCAAAGCCAAACTCTTCCTTTCAGAGGCTGAGGATGTTCTGTGTTGATTTGTGAGGGATCTGCCCTGGTTTTGTGGGGTTTGGAGATCGATTGTTTATGTGCATCTGCATTTCCAGATGTCGGCACAGGGAAAAGGCAGAACGCAGACTTGGGCTTTCCACGTTCATTTTCCTTGCATTCAGGAGAAAAATAAAATGTGCTGGGACAAGCAAGAACGTTCCCCTTTTTCTTTTCTTTTTTTTTTTTTTTTTTTTTTTTTTGGTTCCAGCCAATTGTCAAAATTCTGTAATTACCATTGAGGTCAGGGGTTTCTAAAGAAAGCAAACCCCAAATTCCCGTGGAAGGAAGAAGGACTGTGGTGTTTCACTCTGTTTGCCAATAAAGTGGGATTTCATCCCAATAATACCTCCCCAGGAAAAGACTCCATTTTGCTTAAACAGCAAAAGACTTGGCTGATAAATTTGGGGTTACGGATACACAAGCTACATAGGGTTTTGCCCTATCCCCAGTTTGTACCTGTCCTTATTTCGGTGTAAATAGGATTTCTGGAGCAATGCCCTGGGTCCTAGAGCCCACATCACAGCCAGCTGTTGACAAATCCCACCCTCTGCTTACTGCCATCCTCTCACTTAACTTTTTGTTCCCTGTAATTAGGAGGTCTACTGGAAACAAGGCAAACTTAGGGATAAAAACTGCCCAGGGTTTGGTGAGGCAGGATTTATCCTGAATGAGGCAGCTAAAAGAGACTCAAGACCTTTCCCAATGCAAAAACGGGAGCATCAGCCTCCAGCTCATCTTTATTTAGTCTCCAGCTCATCTTTATTTAGTCTCAATTTCATCTTTATTTAGTCTCCTGCTCAGCTGAAGTGTTATGGACTGGGCTGGCTGTTTGCACAGTGCACGCCCAGGCTGGGCTCCTGCTGCATCCTGCATCCCAGCATCTTCAGCAGCATCCCAGCATCTTCAGCAGCATCCCAGGATTCAGGGATGCTCTGCAGCTCTTCAGGCAACACACAGAAAAACCACCTTGGCACCTGTGATCCAGGTTCTTTTGGGTTTTTCCCCCATTGGCAGTGGGGCAGTGACACCTGGGCAGATTTTTATCCCCAGGCAAGGTTTGGGAAGGGCTTTTCCAGGCCCTTTGCCCAGAATTTGCTCTGCCACACGTGGGTCCATCCTAATTTCCCTCTGGATGGGGGAGGTGGAGCCTTACACCAAGATTCCCCTGCCTTTTTCCCCCAAAACCTGCTCCCAGCAGGATCCAGGAGTGCTGAGGAGCTGCTGGGTTAAAATCTGGGTAAAACAACCCTGTCTCCAGCAGAGTGGTCTGCACAAACACACTGACAAAACTCGGGTGCTTTTTCAAGCAATCATGAAAGTTGTGCAGGACAGGAGCCAATTCCCATCTCTTTTAGCATCCACTTACTCTCCATGCCAAAGCTTTTTGGAAACCCTTAACTGGTAGCTTTGAAGCATTTGGGGGGAAAAAAAAATGGTTTCCCCTTTTCATTGATGTACTGTCTCTTTTTTCTGCCAAAACCCACTTTTTTTTTTTTTTTTTGCCAAAATAAAAACCCACTAGTGTGTGAAAGCAGAGCTCGTCCCCCAGGGAGGGCAGAGCTAGCAAGTAAGAGCTGACAGAAATAGAAAAGCTTCCAGGAAATAATATCTCCAGTGCTGTTTTATCTGCTCCATCATCCTGCAGTCAGGAGAGTAATTCCACCAGGGTCCAGATGAGCCCAATTAAAGCTTTCTAATTTTCACAGAGCTCTCCAGAAAATGTGTGGATGGATGGATAATGGATGGATGGATGGATGGATGGATGGATGGATGGATGGATGGATGGATGGATGGTGGATGGTGGATGGATGGGGAATGGATGGGGATGGATGATGGATGGATGGATGGATGGATGGATGGATGGATGGATGGATGGATGGATGGATGGGGAATGGATGGATGGATGGATGGATGGATGGATGGATGGATGGATGGGGATGGATGGATGGATGGATGGATGGATGGATGGATGGATGGATGGACGGACAGATGGAGCCCCTCTCACGGCAGCTCCCCACCCCAGAAGAGGCTTTCCGGGGAGATGGGCAGCAGATCAGGCTGGGAAAGTCCTGCTAGGACACGTGTGCTCCTTTATGGCTCCAAAGGGAACATTTCTCATTATCTCTCTTCGCAATTTAATTAATCTGCATTCAGTAATGAACCTTGAAATTTCAATTAAAAACATCATTACTAATCAGGACAGGATTCAAAGCAGTCAAGGGCTCTTGATAGCTTTGCAGTGGCAGGATGTTTGGGTTTGTGTGCTCACATCCCTTCATTTTGGACACAGCCCCAGCGCTTTGCCTCTCCTCTGGCGCTGGCAAGCCCAGGCACGGGGGGCACATTTTGTGCAGAAAACCACGGGGCTCCAAAATATCCCCAAACAATGGGGACTCACCCAAAAAATCAGCAGAATAATAAAAAATAGACAAATCAATAGATGTCTGTCCCAGGCCATCGTGATCTGGAGCGTTGGCCAGCGATTTAAATCTGGGGAAATGGAAAATCTGCATCTCCTCAGCCCATGAAGGAGGCTTGGGCAGCAAATCAGACGAGTTGCAGGATGAATGCTGCCCCAGAAATGTCAGAACAACCCGACCCCAGCGAGGCATCCTCCCATGGCCCATCCTCCTCCTCCTCCTCCTCCTCATCCTCCTCCTCCTCCTCCCGAGTTTGTCCTTCCCTGGGACATCCCTCCCTGGCTGTAAATCCCAGCCCTTCCTCTGATCCAGCCACAGCTGGATCCTGCTCATAAATCCACTGGAAAAACAGCAGAAGTAAGCAAGGGGTGAAAGAGAAGTGAATCCTGTGCACCCCGAGTTGTCCCAAGTGTTCTTTAGAATAGGTAAGAATAAGAAATGTATTCGCTGGAAGGGAATAAAATTAATATTTTTTGTTTGTTTCCAAACAAAAATTAATATTTTTTGGTTTGTTTGTTTCAGGGGAAAGCTGCACCTCCAGCAAAAAGTGCAGGAGGATGAGGGAAGCTCAGGAGGCACAGGAATGCCAAGTGTCCTGGCAGTGCAGCCTCGGAAGGCACAAGCAGACAGTGGAAGGCAAAGCTGGATTTTCTATCAGCTCCCCCAGCTTTGGGCTGTGGTTTTCAGGGCACTGCAGGTGTGTTATTTCCCAGATCCACGATGCCATGCACATCCCAGCACACGGAATTATCCCACCTGGAGGTATCTGTGGGATGATGCTCTTGGGTTCTCCAGCACTGCTCCAGCCCAAAGCCCCTCCTGACCACTGAACTCCCATCTGGGAGCAGAGATTATCCCCTCCACAAATAGTTCAGATCTGAGAACACAGAGAGAGGTTGGAAGCTGGAGCCTGGCTCTGTGCAGTGCAGGTGAGAGCCCCATCAGCCCCGCTGCCTCTCCAAGGAAAAGTCAGATGGGAAATGGCAACTCTGGGATCAAACCCTTATTCCACGTGCCGTTCCCAAAGCCTGGCCAGTGCACAGCTGGGATAATTAGATTTGCACCACAGAGGCAAAACCCACAGAATGAATTATTAATGCCAGGTTGCTTGCCCAGGATCAGTGGGAGAGGAGGGAGCACTCTGGAAGCTGCAGGAGGCAGCGCTTGTGCTGCACCACCAAAGGGTGAGGGGCACACACAGGCACCCTCAGCTCCAGGATATTTTCCTCATTCCCTGCAACTGGGATGGGGAGAGGTCTCCTGGATCCCTGGCAGTGCCCAAGTTCAGGCTGGACAGGGCTTGGAGCAGCCTGGGATGGTGGAAGGTGTCCCCATCCATGGCAAGGATGGGATAGGATGGGTTTTGATGTCCGTCCCAGCCAAACCATTCCATGATGAGCAGCACGGTCCCACCACGGCTATGGAGACAGCAGGTGCCTCCCAAGCATCTCCCCAAAAATTCCCAGCTTGGCCCAGGGGGTGTTCATCCTGTTCAAGAGGGGTCCAATCCCACTCTGGGCCCTCTGCAGCTGCTCTGCACCCCTGGCTGTGGCTGTCTTTCATTGCCACCCTCCCTGTAAGCCTGGCTCAGCGCTCAGGGATGTTCCCTGGCACGGAGAGCTGGGGTAATTTTCAGTGGGGCCCACACCCAGGATTATGGCTTTGAAAAAGGAGGAAACACACGGGAGCTTGGCTCAAAGGAACACGCTAATTGCCTGAGCAGGAAAAGAAAAGAGGCTTTTTTTTCTTCCTGGTAAAAGGCATCTGATAAAAGCCTGAGACCAGTGGTATTTATATTAGCAGATTTTACATCCTCCTTGTGTGTACTTGGACTGGGAGATATAAATCAAAGCAGGGGTTCATTCCAAGAACAGTTTATTTTTATCAGAGAAGTATGTGCTGGCAAACCAGATATTGGTATGTTGATTTTGTTGGTTAGGTGTGATTTATAATGGTTCCTATTGTTTTATGGTGTGTTTCACTTAATTTATCCAAGTCGTGGGTTTAGGGTTTTTTTTGTTTTGCTCCATTTAATGTATATTTTCTTATGGGTGGTTTTTGCATTTTAGTGGTTGGCTGCAGTCTTGGAGCACTTTAATGCCAAGGAAGAGCCTGAAACCATGAAAACAAATCCTAAATGGGTTTGCAATCAAACCATCCCCCTTTCTAAATGGAGAGCAAAGCAGCCCAGAGTGCTTCTCAGCCTATCAGTGCTCCCTCAGCAGGGTTTGGGGAACAGCTGCATCCCTGGGAGCATCCAGAGGGTGAGATCCCAGGAGGCACCTGCAGCAGGGGATGTGAAACCACAGAATCACAGAAAATCCTGGGCTGGAAGGGCCCCACAGGGAGCATCCAGCATCCTGCACATCCCCAGCATCCTCTGTGAATGGGCAGGAAGGGAACAGCCCAGAAAAAGGCTGAGTTCATGTGGGGGATTCCAGTTGTGGGTTTCTCTGGGTCTGGATTGGAGGCACTTGAGACAGTATTTCATGTTTGGACTCAGGTGTTTATTATTTCTTATCAGTAAAACAGTCTCACTACTGTGAGTTCGGCAGCTTTTCATTAGAAGGCACAAAACAGCCAACAAGCTCTTGTTACAAGGCCTTTTAAGACTAAATTATCCAATTAAGAACTGACACCTGGATTATTTCCCCTTTTAACCCAATAACTGATCCCACAGAGCTGCAATGGGGACTTTTCTGCCCAATTACAAAATGCCACCCAAACCCATGGAGAAGAAGGAAGAAGAAGCATGGAGAAGAAACCCTGTGCCCTCCATCTTTGTTTCCATCCACAAAAATCCCAAAACCTCAATTTCCCACCTAAGTGATACACCTACACTGCTCTCTGCAATCTATTTCACACTTTTGTGGGTTCCAGTCTATCTTGAACTCTAGGAAACTTTCTCCATGAGTGAGGGTCAAAGTCAGTGCTGCCCAGAGCAGACACAGAAATATTCCCTGTGTGAAATATTTGGGTTTCCACAAATTCCCAGGCATGCCCAGCTCTCCCTGCAGCTCAGAACCAGGGCGCTGGGGAAGCTTTGCAGTGGAATTTCAGGAATTCCAGCAGCTCCCTGAGCCTGGCAGCTCCGTGGCAAGGAGAGTGTGCCCTGCTCGTTAGCGCGGCGCCCGCGGCTGGTAATTAAAGCAGGGAACCAGAGAGAAGATTAAAAAGAAAAAAAAAACACACCAGGAAAATCACCTTCCTCAAGATTTATGGGAATATAAACTGGGAGCTGAGATGTTCCTATCAGCACCTACGAGGCCCAAGGGACAGCTTTGCCTTAATGCAGTCGGATGTTTGTCCCAGTGATGGATTTGGGGTGTGGAAGGTGAGCAGGGTGCTCCAGAGCTCCCAGAGGAGCACACAGCACACACTCTGATTTCCCCAGAGCCTGTCCAGCTGGTGGGGGCAGTGGATGTCCTCCAGCCCTGGCCAGGGACAAGGGGGCAGCAGGGTCTGAGCCATCCCTGTCCTGCACAGGCTGAGCCTGGCCTGTCCCACCAGGGAGGGCTTTGCTGCCCTGGGGGGCTCTGAGATGCATTCTGGGCTCTGCCCTGGCAGGGTTTGCTGCTGCTCCATCCTCCCTGCTCATTCCTTTCATTCCAGGGGTCCATCAGGGAGGCCAGAACCCTGCTCTGATCAGGGGTTGGTGACTCAGGGAGAGCAAGGAGGAGCAGTGCTTGGGGCTGTGCTGCCCCAGGCACCCCAGGGCCATGGCCAGCAGGAACCCATCAACAGGCACTACAGAACCTTAAAGAAAGGAAAAATAAATAAATAAACAAAAGCAGCGCCAAGGAGGAAATTTTTAAAACACAAAAATGGAAACGCGCAGCACGAACACTCCAGATCCACTCTGGAGCCGAAGCTCCTGAAAGCTGCTGCAAACTTCCCGTAAAAGCAAGGAGAGCCTTTCCCATTTTGGGTTTCCAACCCTCTGCCCAGCCCTGGGAGTGAGCCCCAACTCCAGCGTGGAGCAAAGAGCCACATCCATTCCAGTTAAGGTAATCTCCTGCCTTAATAATTCATGGGCTGCTTCCAGGAGAGCTCGGAGCTCTGAGGAAAGCTGAAAGCTTCTGTGCACATCTGTCAGCAGCAGCAATCAGTGCCCGCCTCCAGAACAGAATGAAAATCAGGGAAAGCATTTTGATGAAGTGACAGGGTCAAGTATTGGCTCCTTCCCAGCCACACAAGTCGCATCTGGCTTATTTATGCATTTTTCTTGCCCTGAAGTCACGTAACAAAAGCATAATCCTGAAGAGAAGAGAAGGATCTCAGGGTGAAGGGCGTGCTACCTGACAGATGCACTTTTAACTGCAGAGTGCCTTGTGGAGATTGCTCCCAAGGAGCTGTCCTTGGAAACATCTCCATGGATGGTTGGTATGCCTGCTTCCATATTGTCCCCACTCTTTACCCTCATTTGTCCTGATTGCATGAGTGCTGGTGGATATTGCCCTGGGGAGCCTTGGGTCTGCCAATTAACCTGGCGGAGCCCAAAAAACCACAGCTGGGAGGTTGTGGAATGGCAGAGCCCATGGATGTCCAGCTCTGACCCTTTAGTGTTGTTCAAAGACACATTTTGCTGTGACAAGGTCAGGCTGGACATGGCTTGGAGCAGCCTGGCCCAGTGGAAGGTGTGGGACAAGGGGGTGAGACAAGAGGAGCTTATCTGTCCCTTCCAACCCAGCCCAGCCCACGATCCCTGGTCAAGGATACACCTCTGCTGATGAGGAGGTGTTGGTTTCTCCCCTCCAGACACTCCTCTTTTCATTTTCTCACCACACCTTTCCCCATTTTACAAGGAGCCCTGGCTTTCAGCGGGGTTTTGGAATCCTTTATGAGCCTGGGCTGATTTAACAGGATCCTCAGAGACGGCTGAGGGATGGAGACACACACCTGGCTGTGAGAGGAAGGACAGAGCCCTGTAAAAAAACTCCTGGCTGTTTGAGAAGATGGGCTGAGCACCCTCCAGACACAGGCATGCCCTGACACAGCACCAGGGCTTTGGGATCCATATTCCAGGGCTCAGGAACATCCCAGGTGACCGTCCCAAAGGATGTTGGTTGTGAAATGCAGCAACCACAGGAGTGGCACAGGCAGAGCAGCCTCTGAAGCCCATGGGAGCTCCTCCAAGATCCTGAAAACCTCCCAAGAGGTTTTCCCTGTGAAGATCTCTGAGACCGTGTCCACGGGGGTCTTAGGATGAGGTAAGAGATGGAGATCTGACTCCATGTTTCAGAAGGCTTGATTTATTATTTTATGATATATATTACATTAAAACTATACTAAAAGAATAGAAGAAAAAGTTTCATCAGAAGGCCAGCTAAGCTAAGAATAGAAAGGAAAGAATGATAACAAAGGCTCTGTCTCAGACTCTCTCCAAGTCAGCTCACTGTGATTGGCCATTAATTACAAACATCCAACATGAGCCAATCCCAGATCCACCTGTTGCATTCCACAGCAGCAGATAATCAATGTTTGCATTTTGTTCCTGAGGCTTCTCAGCTTCTCAGGAGGAAAAATCCTAAGGAAAGGATTTTTCATTTTTTCATGAAAAGATGTCTGCGACAAAGATCCATCTCCCAGAGCCCCTGCCCCAGGACAAATGCCATGTTGCTATGAATATCCCAATTGCTGTGAATATCCCAATCTCCCAGGCTCCAAGCCCCTGACAGCCCCTGCTGTCCCAGCCAAGGTGGGATTTCTGCAAGAAGCACCTGGTGGCACCAGGATAATTTAGTTTAATTGCACCAAAAGGCTCCACGAGCCTCTCAGCGTGGCTCTGGCTCCGTGTCACACTCGCAGACACTGCACTTTTATTTCAGGCAGCAGAGAATAATCCTGCAGTCAATTACTCCCACTTTGGGCCTTTGTGCACTGCCAGGTATTTCAGACAGCATGAAAGACACTCTTAAAATATTCTGAATGACTGCTCCAGGCTGTTGCGAGCAAGTACTCAACACAATGCACGGGGGAAAAAAATAAATCTCTCTTTTGACTGAAGGAGTCAGTGGGCTGCATCTGTGATGAGCAGGAGCTGATCCTGCCCAGCCCTTGGGCTGGAACCAGGGGGCTCAGCACGAGGGGCTGGTGCTGCTGGAGCAACATCCACTGACACTGCACAGGGCTACTCTGCATCAGGCAAGTGGTGGTGCCCTGTCACAGACATCTTTTATGAAAAATCATTTCCTTAGGATTTTTCCTCCTGAGAAGCTGTGAGGCCTCAGGAACAAAATGTAACCAATGGTTATCTGCTGCTGTGGAATGCAACAGGCGGGTCTGTGATTGGTCCATGTGGTTGTTTCTAATTAATGGCCAATCACAGCCCAGCTGGCTCAGACTCTCTGTCTGAGGCACAAGCTTTGTTATCATTCCTTCTTTTTCTATTCTTAGCTTAGCCAGCATTCTGATGAAACCTTTTCTTCTATTCTTTTAGTATAGTTTTAATGTAATATATATCATAAAATAATAAATCAAGCCTTCTGAAACATGGAGTCAATATTCTTGTCTCTTCCCTAATCCAAGAACCCCTGTGAACACCGTCACAGTGCTGCTTTTTAATTTCACCTGCAGAAGAGGCAGAAAAAGGGCCAGGAAAGGAGCAAATATCTCAGAGGCAGCCAGGCACAGAATCCTGCAGCAGTACCCTCCATAAACACTGATTTTTATTTTTCCAAGCAGCTAAAATCACGGAGTTCCTCTCCCAGCAAAGGCAAGGGGACAGAGGATCCCACACAGGACAAGCAAGGAACAAATGCAGGGCCACAAATGGGTTTTTTAGCAGAAGATGCAGCATTAGCTGGCTGGTTTGGCACCTGCATTCCAGCCACACTGCTGGGAGCCAGCAGAGATGGTGAGGCCACCAAAGGAACCTGGGCTGCAGGAGCATCCTGCTCAGGGCTCTCTGCATTGACCCCAACTGCTCCAGCGCCTGCTGCAGGCACAGACGTCCCAAAGCCAGGCTGGGGATGCAGGAGGGTGGGGTTGGTCACACAGCAGCTGCCAAACCTCCCCCTCCAGCCCTGACACCTTCTGCTACACGATGAGGAGAGGGACAGAACTCGTGGTGCCCCCAACCCCAGCCGGGAGCGGGTCTGACCCCAAATTATCCTCCAGCCCCCAGCTCCCAAACACACACAGCAAGAAATTCCAGAAGGTCAGCAGCAAACGAGCTCTTTCCTTTTGAAAGGAGGTGGGAAATTTCAGAGGCCTTTCAAAGCAAGCAGAACATGTCTACTTTGAAATGCCTCTTGCCATCACTTAAAAGGAAATGCTGAAGTGTCAGCTCCGGGGCTGGGTGTGCAGATAACCCCTCAGGCCGTCAAAGCCTCCTGCCTCCTGCTCTGGGCTGCTATAAATAGCTGCGTGCACAATTAGCAGCTTTTGGGGCAATCTGCGGAAAATCATAACCCAGGTCCAATCGATAGGATCAGCTTTCCATGCTGCAGAGTTCAGGGGGAGATCAAAGCAGCAGGTCTGCCCCAGGGGTGGGTGGCAGTGGCAGCCCTGCAGCCTGGGGATGCTCCGGGGTGCCTCTGCTTCCACAGGGGGATCCCAGGGCTGTGGATGCAGGGAAACCCCTGCCCAGCATCCTGCACCCCACTGCTGCAGGGCACACGTGCTCCTCTGATGAAAAATGCATTTAATGTTTTATCTGAGCAGAGAGGATCTGTTACCTGTGTCTGCAGCTGGCGGCTGCCCCAGAGCTGGGGTGACACAATCTGAGGAGGGGTTTTCTCCTTTCTCACCCCTGCAGCATGCGGGACATGCAGAGCTGACTGCACAAGCCAGAGTTTGCTTCAGCCTTCAAGCAGTTTGGGGACCAAAGGCATGGATGGAGGATGAACCACAGAAACACAGAATGGTTTGGGTTAGGAGGGACCTCAAGGCCCATCCAGGGCCATCCCCTGCCATGGCAGGCACACCTTCCACTGTCCCAGTGCAGGCCTGGCCTATCCTTCCTCCTGAATCATGGCTGGGACAGGGAGATGGAGCCTCCAGTGCTGGTCAGGAAGGAGAGGGAAGCACTGGGGCAGCTCCTGGGCAGCCTCTGGAGCGTGTGCTCTGGGTCAGAGTATGTTCCCCACATTCCCTCCAGGATGCCCATGGAAGGGGACGGAGCTCGGCCCAGAGCTCCATCAGAGAGGGAAAGTGCATTGAAAAGTGTGAAAAATGCATATTCTATGATTGCCTTTTCACAAATATTAAAATGAATATTATATGTGCTGTGTTAGAAAGTGATGCTGTATTAATTCTCTTAAGTAGTGTTGTTAAATATAGTTTTAGGTTATAAAAAATGTTAAAATAGAAACTATGGTGTGTAGGATGCTTTTTTGCTAAAGAAAGGACTTGCACCAGATAGCAGCCACAGGACACCCGAATCTTTCGGAGAAAGAGAATTTATTGCTCCATTATCAGGAGAAATGAACTTCTTCCCATCTCACTCAGCCCTAAAGAGGATTCAGAGGAAGAAGTTGACACTGACCACAGAATCCTGTGTTTGAATGGAATTTATGCACCATGTATGAGGTGTATGAATATGCAACAGGCTGTTGCTTTTAAGGGTTAATCCTCTGTTAACGTGGGTCCTTTTTCAGTTTTTGCCCAGAAAAACGTACCCGGATTGTCGATAACCCTTTGTTTCTATTGTGTTATATTGTCCCAATCCAAATTGTCCAAAACTTTTATTACTCTAATTATATTTGTATTTTTATAATTATTTTATTACTATTAAACTTTAAAAATTTTAAAATCAAGCGACTGGCATTTTTCACAAAAAGAGAATTATTCCAGAAATGCTTTCTCCCCCTGCCTGGTGGGACGGGCTGGATCTCCAGGATGTGAGCGGCTCACTGCTCTGGTCCATGCAGACCTCTCCCTGCCAGCCTTTCCTGCAGGGCAGAATTCCCCTTTACAGATGTCACGGAGGGGATTGTTTCCCTGCGAGGTTTCCTGCTGATTTGACACAGAAAATGAAGTTCGGCATGTGTTTTTCCAGAGGGGGACGGTCGGCACTGGAATGGTTTGCAGAGGTGAAAGCCCAAAAGCAGGAGAGAAAAGGCTCTGCCCAGGGAACACATCAGGATGTGTGGGATGATTTCCAGGGCAAGCGATGATCCTTCAGGTTTCCATCCCCCAAAAGCCACAGGACTTTGCTGTGTCACCTCAGAGCCTTTTGAAGGCAGCAGATGTTTGTGCAAAGCTGTTTTCCAGCAACGATCCATGCAAAGCCTGTTGATAATCAGGTCCTTTATTTTGGGTGGAATGATCCCTTTTGGTGCTCCAATCACACCATATTCACCCTTCTCTTTCCACACCTCTAATCTTCCCACCCTTCCAAATAAGCCGCTTTCCCCTCAAGTATCTCCATCCCCTTCCACCCAAAAATGTCTCATCCCAACGACTAATGAGCAATTAACACTCATTGGAAAGCTGCAGTTGACTCTT
Source organism: Ammospiza nelsoni (assembly GCF_027579445.1). Classification (NCBI taxonomy): domain Eukaryota; kingdom Metazoa; phylum Chordata; class Aves; order Passeriformes; family Passerellidae; genus Ammospiza; species Ammospiza nelsoni. Next base: position 3,028,724 of record NC_080639.1, read on the forward strand.
GCTTACATTAAATCACTCACTACAACAGGCACATTACCCTGCCCATGTAAAAGGCAGGCTATTATCTCTTTTTCTGCTGTTTGCTGCTTTTTTTCAGGCGAACAACACGAGATCAGCCTCATTCCTGGCCTTGGTGCGCACATCCCAACAGAGCATCGCATGAGAGGAGAAACCCAAAATCAAAGGGGGCAGATGCCCATTCCCTGGCCAGAAGGAATTACCAGGAGAGGCTTGAGCCTTTTGATACTTGGAATAAATTGTCACGCAGAAAATGGAGTGCAGAGAAGCCCGGGGAGAGTGCAGAGCAGAATTTTCTGGTTGCCATGCCGAGCCCTCCAAGAGCTGCCACTCCCTCGCCAGGAGATGCTGGGAGGCTCTGGTCGAATGCAGGCCCTGAGGAGGTGTGCAGGCTCGTGGTGCAGGGTTGGGGAGTGGAAAATGGGGCTCCCTAACTTGTCTGAGGTTTTCTGGTCTGGCCTTTTGGTATTCCCAGAATTTGGTTGCTCACTGTTTGAGCCCCTTGGCGGAGTGACAGTGAGCTTCTCTTAACACAGCTCCTCCAGAACACTGGGATAGTGGGAAAATGCCATTTTGAAGACCACCAATGTGACTTTGGAGCTGGAATCTGGCTCCCAAAAGCCTTTTAAACAATCAGCATATGGAGGCAGCAGACACAACACTATTATAGGCCAGGTCCTCCAGGTGTGAAACATCCCAGTGAGCAACTCAGTGTCCCCTTGCTGAGGGGTGACAGAGGATTCCAGGCAGTGCCTGCAGTTTATCCAGCAGAGAAAAGGAGGATCGAGCTGTGCATGTCTGGTCCTGTGCTCCTGGATCCCAGGCTGGAAATGTCCATGACAACACGAGACAAACACAGCAGCAAATACGTAAATACCTGCGTGCTCTGCTGGGCACTGCACAGAGCAGGGAAAATGGGGAGTTGTGGTGGCACTTTTCACCAGGGATTCATGAAACTCAGGGTTTTTTCCAGTGGGAGCCTGTAAATCTCAAGGGAGTGGGGACAGCTGCTGTGGGGTACAGATTCCAAGTGTTCAACATGGGGAGGAGATTTGCCAGTCTGTATATTCCTCCCATTCATTAGCTCAGAAACATGACCTCTGAAAGGAAAACTTGGAAATGCTGTTGCTTCTACATTTTAAAAAAGGGGAGAAAAAAAAAAAATAGGGGGGGGGGGGGAGGGAAGAAAAAAACCAAAGAGAAACCAAACAAAAAAAAAAAAAAAAAAAACACCACAGAATCTCTTATTACCATGAGCCATCCCTTCAAAATGTGGGTGTTCAGCACCTGGCAGCCTATTTTCCAAGGATATACAGCAGCACAAGGCAGGATTGGCTCCAGAGCCACTCGAAGGGGAGTGTCAGGACCAGGCTGCTCTGAAAAAAAGGGAGAAGAGAAAGGAGAAAATGACGGGGGAAGAATGGCAGGGCGTCTAACACTTTGCATCTAATGCCTCCACATGGCTGCAAGTGCCATGGCAATTTGGCCCCGATAACAGGGATGGAGGGATGCTGCTAACATATTGCTTCCTTGTCAAATGTCTCACTGGTTTTGCAGCCAAGTCTCCTGCCAGCGAGGCTGAGGCCGCGGCAGCGCCTCTCCGCTACTTTCATATGCAAAGAGGTTGTTAACTCAATTGCCAATAAAATTCTAGTGGGTGGAGAGGAGGACATCTGCCTGTCTAGTCCTGTGCTTGCCAACATGGTTCTTTTATCCCTGCAGAAGCCGCGAGCTCCGACTCGAGCTGGTATTTTGACAAGCATTTCTGTTTTCCTGACACAATGGGCAAAGCGGGTGCGGATCCCGCGTGCCACTCGGAATATGTTCCCGGCAGTGCCGTGACTTGCATCCCTGCCTGGGTGCAGCAGCTTGGACAGTGGGGTTTGGTCTGCCATGGGAATGTGCCACCTCTCTACTTGTGACCGCGCGAGGACAACGTGGGGACGATGGGGACGGCGCTGAGGGAAAGGAGATGTCACAGCAGGAGCTGTCCAGTTTGTGTGAATGGCACAGCTTTGGGCTGCTGCAACCCCAGGCGCCCAACTAAATTCTGCCCCCCAAATGAAAGAGACTCCTTGCAGTAATTGCAGTGGAGCCTTGTTGGACAGTGTGATCATCCTTGCACCGAGATGTGGCATTTCTGTACATAATGTGATCTGGGGTTGCATCGGTAATTTTGTCCTTGTTTTGTTTTGACCCAGGAAGGCTAAATACTATACAGAAATCCATCTTCACTGGGCCAAGAATTTCCAGTTCTTGAGGTTCATGAAGAGCCTCAGGGAGGAAAGGCTGCAGCCCTCTGAGGATGCTCCTCCAGGGCTGATGTGGCATCTGTGCTCTTGGTACCACCTCAAACCCGCCCTCGAGTGAAACCACAGCTGAAAACAAAAGGTGCCAATGACTGGAGGTGACAGCCTGGTGACTTCATCCCTAGGTGGGCTTCATCGCCTGGGACTCACAACCAGATTTTCCTGGTGCTTTCCAGGCCTAAATTCCAGGTAATCCCTGCTTTCCCGGCTGAGGATGCGCCGCCCCCTCAGCCTGCCGGAGGAGGCCCAGCAGCCGCAGGGATTCCTGCAGGAAGGGCTCGGGCACATCAGGCTGTACAGATGGCCAGAGCCAGAGTCTCTCAGGTATCACACAGGGCACAAGCAGCTCTCCTCCACCCTCCCCTTCCCCTGGCTCACCCTGCGTGCCAGCCCTGCTGCCAAGCCTCATAAATTATCCCTCAGCACGGAGGGTGGGGAAGGGAACCATGGCCCAACTGCTCCTGCAGCTGCCCAAGGGCACAGCAGCCACACTGCTGCTCTGCCTGCGCCCCCAGAACTGCTCCTCTCCCCTGGGGGAACCCACAGGCCTAAAGGACGGCTAATTTCATGCCTTTTAAACCAGATTCTCTTTAGCGCAAAAAGAAAAAATAACAGAGAAGTTTCTTATCTCCCTGGGGAATGTCTCGAGACTGGAGCTGTTTTATTATCTGGGTTAGTTTGACATCCGAGAGGAGAAGATTGTGATCTGAAATCTGCAATGAGAAGGGGGTTAGTCCTTCCCTGCATTCATAAATAAATGACCAAGAAGAGATACGTGTCACTTTGTTTTCATTTACTGGGATGAAGGTTCATCTCCAGAACAAAAGATCAGGAATTTATTGTCTTGTTAACTGTCTGGAGGCTTTTAATAAGGTGCTGTGTTACTCTGACCATCTTACCATTCTGTAATTTGATTATCCAGACATTCTGGTTCTTAATTGATAATTAATTTGAATAATGTGCAAAGAATTGAAAGATGGAAGGGAGAAAGAGAAACAGATGGTTGGTCTATGCAGCTAGAAAACATTTAACGGGGGAAAAAAACCCATCACATTTGGAGCACAACAATATACTTTGTTCATCTCTGGGAGGAGACAATGGCATATGTTGTGGCTTATGTCTTCAAACTTCTGCCCTGGTTGCAGAGGAGAAGGTGGATGGCAGAATGTGTGAGGCCTGGAGAGCTGGCAGATGTGAAATCTGGCACTGGAAAGGAGAGATCCGTGGTGCTGGTGTGGACAACCTCAAATTCAAGTCCTCCCTTATAGTGCACAGAGGCTGAAGACGGGGAGATGTAAAGCTGCAGCACCAGGGGCTCCGTGTGGTTGTTTGGAAGGGATCTGTGAGTTTTATGTTCTCAGATTCATTCCTTGCCTCTGAGTATGCTACGAAGAAGATGCAACTCCAGGAAACAGAGAGTAGGGAAAATGGCACTGAAAATGGCAGCAAATGGGAATTGGGATGGAAACAGAGACCAGGGAAAATGGCACTGGAACACCACCACTGGAAATGGCAGTGAAATGGGCATTTGAATGGAAACAGAGAACAGGGACAATGGCACTGGAACACCACCACTGAAAATGGCAGTGAAATGGGCAAATGAATGGAAACATAGGGCAAGAAAATGGCACTGGAACACCACCACTGCAAATGGCAGTGAAATGGGCATTGGAATGGAAACAGAGAGCAGGGAAAAAGGCACTGAAACGCCACCACTGTCCCCACCCCCTGCATCACCACTCCCCAAAGCCTCACTGCCCCTCCCAGCCCCTTTATTCCCACCTTCAAAATTCCCACCAGCCTCTGGATAGGACCTGGCCACCAGGGTTTCTGCAAGGACACCAGCCCCTGCCAGGGCAGTGCTCAGCATTTGGTCCAGCAGGGATCCGTGGGCAGCTGTTTCTGACCCTCTCCCCTTACCCCTGACATTCCAGCTCCTCACTGGGTGTTTTTCCAGCCATGGCCTCCAGAACTCTTCCTTCTGGTGTTTCTGGCCATCACATGGCTGAGCTTGATGAAAGCATCTTTTCCTGGAGCCTACAGCCACTTTTTAAAAAATTTGTTTTCCTGAAGGGATGTTACTTAAATGTGTTCACTCCTCCTTCAAGGGCAGGCTATACTTACAGAGACAGCAGCAAGAGTGATGGCTGAAGGCAATTCAGATTCCAGGAGGGAAACAGGGACAAACAAGCAATGCATTTTTTCCCATCCACCCACGGGTGCCAAAGGCCCAAAGCCCTGGAAAGATGAGTCAGGAGCCCACAGACACATTTGCTTTATTCTACAGACAGTGCCATGCTGGTTCTGGGTCTGAAAGCAGCCAAGCTCTCTGCACAGTGCTCTTCCCTTCCCTCCTCCAAGCTAAATCCCATTTTGTACGTGGAGGACGTTCAGGAGAACCCATCCCCACACCTTTATGTCCAAACCAGAGCACTCGGTCTCCATCAGCTGGGATTTCAAAAGGGCTCCAGCCAAGGTGAGCACGATGGCAGGGAGATGCCCAAGGTCAGACATCAAACACAATCCATTTTGGTAGGGCCTGCAGAAATAATTCCTTCCATTTTTTTCTGGCTTTCCAACCCCTCCAGAGGAACCAAAAAAAAAACCCTGCTAAAGAGGGTCTCATCGATGCAAATGGATTGCAACGGTTTTTAAAGGAGTTAAATTCGCAGCCTGAACTACTTGGCAGAATCTCTGAAATCATTATTCTTTTATTCATAGCAGTAATAAATAATAATAAACCTAAACATCCCAATGGTCCCCACACCTCCTGCATCTCCCTAGCTGCGGATCTCGAACATGAATAATAATTACAGCTTATCAAATCAGCCCATGATTAGAGACAACAGAAAGACATTTCATATTGTTAACTTCCTCGCACAAGACGGGGAAAAAAATCAGGTCATAGGGGTATTAAAAATTTATACCATAGCATTTGACTTGACTCGTCTCTTAAAAAGGAAAAAAAAGCCAGCATGTATTATGTATTTAGGCAATTCCTTTTAAACCCTCTCCCGAATGAGCAGCAGACAGGCCAATAACTTGATAGATGGATGGCTCCATCCAGCCCCTGTGCATATTTTATACACACACACGCACGTGCAGACACTCACCGGGCACTCACACCTATATAAAACACCATGTACACACACACACACAGAGGTAAAAATCTATTTATAGCCCTCAGCTGAAGGCAGATGCAGAGCTAATGTTTAAAAAAGAGGAAAAAATCCCTCTGCAGAGATAGCATCTTATTTAAATCTGGCAGCTTTGGAAGAGAGACTTTTTTGCCAATTTTTTTTGTGGAGCCGCAGCAACCTCAGCAGAGCTTGGTTCATTAGCTGCCTGATTCCTGTTTGAGTTTGCTGCTTGCGTTGTTTGTTTCTCTTTCCTGAGGCCATTTTTCTGGCTTTCGTGGCCCAGAAAATACCTTGACAAGGGGGAAAAAAGCAAGTCCTTGACGCCGTGGAGCGCAGAGGAAGGAGTGGAATAAATCAAGCCAAGCAAGAGGCTGAATTCTCATCTCCTCCCTCAGGAGATCATGAGATGGAACTAGCTCCTGCTTGGATGATTTTCAGGACCCACCTCTTGCCCTGTCCACCTGCTGGGGCTGCACATTTGCTCCAGGCAGGGGAGATCTGCAGGGCTGGGGTTCCTGTGGGAAGGTTGTATTGCATCCCATCCCATCCCATCCCATCCCATCCCATCCCATCCCATCCCATCCCATCCCATCCCATCCCATCCCATCCCACCCCTGTCCTGCCCAAGGTGTGCTTGAGCCCCTGCCTGGTTCAAGGGGAAAATGAACAATTTCAGCCAAAGCTGCCCAAGGCTGCCTTGATCTTCGTGCCTGCTCCAGCTGATGGAAGAAGAAGCCTCCAAGTTTCTCTGGATGCTTCCTCGTTCCTTGGAGCCTGGCTCAGAGTTTTCTCCAGCCCATTACAACTGCTCTAAAACCCAACCAGAATCCTCACACCGCTCAGAAAAATCCTTCCACGTGTTTCCATGTGAAAATTCCCTTTTTATGAGAGACGCGGTTCCGTGTCCAAGGGTGGTGTCAGCACCACACCTCTCGAAAATGATGCTGGGAATCTGGGAAAGGCAGAGCCCAGAGAGTGCTGCAGCAAATGTCTCTGTGCACATGCCCTGGCATCAGCCTGCTCTTTTCAGGGGAGGTCAGCACATTTACATAGATGCTTCAAAAGAGCAGCCGCCAAAATCTCCTCTAAGATGTTTTGAAAGCTTAAAAAAAAAACCCTAAAAAATAAAAACCCAAAACCCTCAAATATATTTTTTTTCAACATCTGCAGTCAGTGAAAGGAGAGATGCAAATCTGCTGTCATTTGCATGCAAATTTTTTTTACATCAAATCAGTGACAGAATGCACAATAAACACACTTTAAATTGAAATATTCCACGTTCACTTCCTCCTAGCCTTGCCTGCAGCTGGGATTCAATTTTCATGCACAGCTCCACACAGGTGACCGTCCTCCAGCGGCTCTGAAGCCAGGAAGAGTGTGGGAAAGATGGAATTACAGAGGCAAAGTAATTGCAACCAGCTCATGACTCAAAACCCAGCTGTCACGAGAGAGAGTAAAGATGAAGGTTCTTCAGAAATAAATGCTGTTGAAAGAGTCTGTATCTGTCTCAAAGCCTAAAGCATCCTTTATGATAATCACTAACATTTTGATCACAGGGAAATATGATAATCGCTCGCCCCAGAGTCCACGCAATCAGGAATAATAGCAAATATCTCTGTAGGGCTTGTTTGCTCCAGGCTCTGAGCGCTCAGCCTGTGTACAGGGAGGGGCTGGCCCGGGCTGGCCAGACAGGGATGGGGCTGCCTTGGGCCCTGTGGGAAGAGCAGTGGGGCTGGAGCAGAGCTGGGCTCCCCCCAGGGCCAACAGCCTCCCTTCTGTGTCCCATGGCCAGCCCAGCGCCAGCTCCAGGCCCACACATTCCCATTCTCCATCTGTTCCCATCTCCACCACCAGCCCTCTATCAAACCCCAACCCCATCTCCATCTCCATCCCCATCTCCATCCCCATCCCCATCTCCATCCCCATCCCCATCCCCATCTCCATCCCCATCCCCATCCCCAGCCCCATCTGTCCCCATCTCTCTCCCTAACCCCATCTCTATTCCTATCTCCATCCTCATCCCCTTCCCCACCCATCCCAACTCCATCTTCATCCCCATTCCCATTCACTTCCCATCTCCATCCCTATCTCCATCCCTGAACTCATCTCCATCCCCATTCTTCATCCTCATTCACTTCCCCATCCATCCCTATCTCCATTCCCAACTCTATCTCCATCCCTATCTCCATCCCCATTCACTTCCCATCTCCCCCCTTATCTCCATCCCCACATTTTCCTCCATCCCCATCCCCGTGTCCATCCTCATCCATCCCCATCTCCTTCCTCCCCTCCCTCTCCATCCCTTCCAGAGCCTGCTGCTTTCAGCAGTGTGCTCCAAGCCCTAGCTGGTGTTTCACTTTTCCTACCACGAAAAAAACCCCTTCCTGGTGTCTGCCCCAAACCCTTTCTGCTGTAATTTAAACCCTCTCACTCTTGTCATGCATGATCAGCTGAATATTTGTCTCCAGCAGCTCCCAGCTCCTCCCACCCCCATGGCATCCACTGAGTCCATCTCCGCTTCCATTCACCATGGAGGGCACACACTGGAGAAATCCCAGCGGAATTCCCCCCAAAACCCCACTGCTGGTGCCCACTTGTTGAGCCTGTGTATTTTGAAGGGAGTTTCTCCAGATTGTCAGAATTGCTGAAAAATCCCAGCCCTGGAAGGGCCCCAGGCATTCCTGATTCCTGTTTTTCTGCAGGGATAGAGCAGTGAGGTGTGAAGGAGCATCCCCTGCTCTCCTGCGCACTTTGCTATCCAAAGGCCATTTGAAATACAGGATGGCTGAGCTGTTTCATTTCTCCTTTTGCTTTTTTTTTGCTCCCAAGAAATTAAAAGTCCTGTTTGAGACCCCCTTATCTGGCAGGTGTGGGGATAATTGGAAGTGCCCTGGTGGAGCTGACACGTCCGGAGATCCGGCGAGGAGCAGCAGGAACATCTCGGAGACACGCACAAACTCAATAAACCTTGGGGGGGAAAATCTAATAATCACTTTGCTGTCTCAACAGCTCCTTAGCTGGTAGAAGAGCCACTCATTTTTCACTGCATGTCCACTGTTCTTTAACCCTGTGAGAGCTCCCATAAAACACCCACGCTCCGACGTGTCCTGAGTCAGCAGCGCATCTGCCCAAGGTCTCCTTGGCAATCCTCGGCAGCTGCCTCTGGAAAAGCCCAGACACTGCCGGCTGTGGGTCAGCCAGAAAATTTTTTTTCTCTCTGGCTTATGTGCCCAGAGGATTGAAAAATGCTATTTGTGGCCATCTCCCGCCTTTTCTATTAAAAATAAAGCTTGAACGCTGCTCAGGGCTTTATGGAGAACGATCAGGAAAGCACTGGCAGCAGGAAGGAGGAGGGAAGCAGGCAGTGTCCTTCTGGTGCTTCACTCCTGTTTCCATTTCCCCTCACATTTGTTGGGCAGGAGCCTCCAAGGCTGAAATCCAGCGTAGGGATGCAGGGACAGGTCCCCATCACAGCCATCCCGTGGGACACGTGGGCCGAGCCCTTGCTCTGAAGGAGACATGCCAGCATGGGCAGTTATTCCAGACCAGGCTCCATAAAAGCAATTCCAGCTCTATTTCCTCGTGCATGAGCAGGTTCCCCTTCCCTTTGGCCTCCCACAGAGTTTGCACTTTTATGGTAAAGCTTTAAAAAAAAAAAAAAAACAGTTGCACAACCTCAAGCACGGGCCCCCAGCTGGCTCGGGGATGGCGTGGCTGGTTATCCGTACAGAGGCTGTGGACACCCTGGATGGACGGGTGGAGGATGGACACAGAGCCACACAGGCTTTCCCACCACTCATGGAGCCACCCTCCACAATGGATTTGGGGTCACCAGTGGGGGTATTTTGGCTCAGAGGTCCCCAGTTTGTGCACACTGCAGGTTCAGGGTGGGGGTGTGTGATGGTGTTCACAGGGGCTCGGACTGGGGAAGAGACGAGGATCTGACTCCATGTTTCAGAAGGCTTGATTTATTTTATGGTATATATTACATTAAAACTATACTAAGAGAATAGAAGAAAAGGTTTCCTCAGCAGGCTAGCTAAGAATAGAATAGAATAGAATAGCAAAGAATGATAATAAAGGTTTGTGGCTCTGCTCTCTGTCTGAGCCAGCTGACTGTGATTGGCCATTAATTACAAACATCCAACATGGGCCAATCACAGACCCACCTGTTGCATTCCACAGCAGCAGATAATCAATGTTTACATTTTGTTCCTGAGGCCTCACAGCTTCTCAGGAGGAAAAAAATCCTAAAAAAAAAGATTTTTCATAAAAGATGTCTGCAACAGGTGTGCTTCCGCAGGATCACGGAATCAGTGATGTTGGAAAAGGCCTTGAGTCCCGCCATGAGTGATCACCACCATGTTCACCAATAAATCACGTCCCCAAGTGCCACATCTGTTCCTTTTCTGAACCCCTCCAAGCAATGGTGACTCCATTCCAGGCCCTGCATGATCCCTGCGTGTATCCCCCATGTAGGAAGTAGGGAAGAGGCAGAGCCCAGTGTGGAGAAATCCAAGCAGCTGGAGCAGAGGGAAAAAAAAACAAAAAAACATCTGCCCTTTTCCAACCTGACTGCTCTTGTATTTGTTTATTAAACACAGGTCTGGGGAGGAAATGCCTTGCTCTGGTGACAGGCCACGTTTCTAGGGTTATCCCAGAGCACAAAGCAGCACAAGAGCCATTTCTCATCCCCATAATTAGGGAGAGCACGTGTGCAGATGGGCATTAAGTGACATTTACATGCTGTGATGTGCTCCTAACCAAATGAAGGGCTTTCCCTGTCACCCTTCCCAGCACCCTGTAGCAGGCAGGGCTGTGCTCACAGTCCTGCATCAGGCCACCAGGTTTATGGAATTTGCCTTCCCTGCTTCTCATCACAGGCAATTTATGGAATTCGCCTTCCCTGCTTCTCATCGCGTGCCCGAGTGTCCTCCCAGAGGTAAATTTGAGAACAACCTCCCTCCACCACCCAGGTTTCCTTGGGTTTGCTCATAGCTCAAATCCCAGGCCGGGATGCACGGCAGGGACTGGGCATGGGATGGTCACAGAGCATTCCCGGCTTCCTCAAACCACTTTCCATGGAATGCTCCACCTCCCCTTCCCCTCCTCCCCCTCAAAAAAAAAAACAAAATCCAGCCACTCCCAGCTCCTCCACAGCCATATCCCAGGTTCCCAGACTTAACTGTCGAGGCTGCAGACACATTTATTATCTTTTTTTTTTGCCATGCCATCTGGCATTTGTGTATCAGAAGAAGATTATATCTATGTCAAACAGGGGGGAAAAATATCTCTCCCTGTAACAGTTGTAGAAGCAAGGGGGAGAAAAAAAAAAAACCACGTAAAAAAAAAAAAAAGAAAATTAAATCCCGTGGACCATATGGAAGACTCTTTCTTAAGTGATCTATCTTGAGCACTTAGGAGGTGTCACAGCCAATGTGCAGCTCCTGGGCGCGCTGCGAGAGAGGAGCAGGGTGGCAGAGCCTGAAACAGCCTGGGAAGGTGAATTATCCCCCTCTCCTGTCCCGGGATGGAGAGAGGAGAGGGAACAAAGCGGGACAGCTTGCAGCATGCCGGGTGAATCAGAGCAATGCCCTTTCTTTGCCTTTCGGGCTTTTATCAGCGGCGCGTCTTGCGAAAGCGAGAGGTGTGAACCCGCCGTGGAGCCCGGCCAGGCTCGCCGTGCCTGCTCCGTGCCTCCCCGGGCCGGCAGCGTGGAAAATTACCGGCTTCTCCTGCCAGGGCTGCCACACAGGGCCGGGGAACCGAGCCTGGCACGGCCCGGTGGGCACCGAGAGCGGCCGGGGGTGTGCGGGTGGCACCGGGATGTGCCGTGGGCACCGGGATGTGCCCATGGACACCGGGATGTGCCATGGGGTACCGGGATGTGCCAGGGGGACCGGGATGTGCCCAGCGTGACCGGGATGTGCCAAGGGCACCGGGATGTGCCATGGACACCAGGATGTACCATGGACACTGGGATGTACTGTGGGGTACCAGGATGTGCCATGGGCACTGGGATGTGCCGTGGACACTGGGATGTGTAGTGGGGCACTGGGATGTGCCATGGACACCGGGATGTGCCAGGGACACTGGGATGTGCCCAGGGGGACCAGGATGTGCCATGGGGTACCGGGATGTGCCGTGGACACCGGGATGTGGCAGGGGTACCGGGATGTGCCGTGGACACCGAGATGTGTCGTGGGCACTGGGATGTGTCCAGGGACACTGGGATGTGCCATGGGCACCGGGATGTGCCATGGGGACCAGGATGTGCCAGGGGGACTAGGATGTGCCATGGACACTGGGATGTCCCCAGGGGTACCGGGATGTGCCGTGGGCACCGGGATGTGCCATGGGCACCGAGATGTGCCATGGGGACCAGGACATGCCCAGGGACACTGGGATGTGCCGTGGGGACCGGGATGTGTCATGGGGCACTGGGATGTGCCATGGGGTACTGGGATGTGCCGTGGACACCAGGATGTGGCAGGGGTACCGGGATGTGCCATGGGGAGCAGGATGTGCCAGGGGGACTGGGATGTGCCATGGACACTGGGATGTGCCCAGGGGTACCGGGATGTGCTGTGGGCACCGGGATATGCCCAGGGGGACCGGGATGTGCCATGGACACCGGGATGTGCTGTGGGCACCAGGATGTGTCATGGGCACCAGGATGTGCCCAGGGGTACCGGGATGTGTCGTGGGCACTGGGATGTGCCCAGGGACACCAGGATGTGCCCCTGGCTGGGCGGGATGGTCACGGCCCCTCCTGGCTTGGCAAGGTGGCTCCACGGTCACCTCCTCACCCAGAGCATCCTCTGCATCGCTCCGGCTCCATCTCCAGCCGGGAGAGCAGGGGAGGTGAAGCGCTGCCAGCAGCACCCAGGAAAAGCCCTGCTGGGAAGGTGGCAGTGCCAGCAGGGCGTGGGCAGCTCCTCCTGTCCCAGGCCGGGGCTGGCAGCGCCTCCTCGGTGCCCCGATGGGAGCGGGGCTGGGAAAGCGGCTCCAGCCACGCCCTGGCAAAGCAAAGGGGCCCGGAGCGGCACAGGCAGCCCGGCCCCATCCTGCTGGGACTCACGGTAAACAAAGGAAATACCGCAAAATCAAACAGCATCACTGCCCAGGGCACAGCCGGCCGGCTTTCCCTCTCGGGAAAGGCTCCTGGCCTCTTTCCTTTTTCCCCCCTTCTGCAATTGGTGCTGTTAACTCTGGGAACAAGTTCTGCCCAGTATTTATTGTACTCTATGCCCCCCAGAAGCGCCCCTGGGTTTTGGCAGTGCCAGCCAGAGCCATTCCCTCATTCCCTCCGTGCTGCCATGGTCGGGGCAGATGTTTGCTGATGTGGGAGCGAAGGCCCAGCTGCTCCCCGCTCTCCCTGCTGCCAAAGTTGATGCCGTGGAGTTATTTTTACCAGCAAAGCCAGCTGCGGTCAGGGCTCTTTGGGCAGCTGCCCAGCCCTGGGGGTGAGGAGCACCAAACCCCACTGTTCCAGCATCCCACCCTGTGCCGGGTACCATCCCTCTGCCCCTCACATCAGCATCCCTGCAGGGCATCCCACGGGGCAGGGACGTGCCAGCACTGCCCCTGGAGCTGCTGTCCCTGCCCATCCCACTGCAAACACCCACAGTGGCAGCTCTGCCCTGGGCCCTGTGCCACTGACAACAGCCTGAGTCACTCGGGATGTCTCGTTGGGGCTTGACGGTGGCATCCCGGATTTTGGGGAGAGGTGGAAAGCGGCCAAGGGGCAGAGAGGTAGCTGAACAGCAGCAGCAGGGTCATTTAGAGGGCTCCAACCTTCTCTGCTGTGTGCCAGGAGCCCCACACTGAAGGGTATCCCCAGCCCAGCCCTCCGTTGCCCCTGTGCTTACAGGCACACAGAAAAAAATTGCCATCGATGGCTTTTCCTTGTAAAAAGCCTTTTGGAAATGCAGAATAAGTATGAAAGTCCTGGGCAAAAATTTCCATCGATGTTTTTTCCTTGTAAAAACCCTTTTGGTAAATGCAGAATGAGTGTGAAAGTCCTGCTACCAAGCCAAGGCTGGTTGTGATCCATGCTGCACGCAGGGACAGAGGATCCCTGCTGGGGTGCACCCTGTTAGAACTGCTCCCTGCAGGCCTGGGGCTGAGCAAGGCGCTGGCTTAGCAAAGCTGGTAAGAAAACCCTCAAAAACAGCTTGTTAGAAAACGTGTCCCAGCAGAAATGTTCCTGAGGTCGCTTGTGGCTTGCTTGTTTAGGCTTCTCCATCCTCCCCAAGGGTGCACCTGGAGCCTGCTCCATGCTGCAAAGCCCCTCTTGAGGGTCACTTGGGAAGCTCTTACTGTGGAGAGCAGGACACTCATTCCTGCCTTGAACTCCCTGCAGCAGCCTCTCCAGATTCACCCATTCCTCTCTTTGGTTGCCTTCATGAAAATTTCGGACATTTCCCATCCCCAGTTTGCTCTGGCAGCCCCAGCAGTGAGTCCCCTGCCTTTCTTCACCCAGATTCTCCTTTTCCCACCTGGCCTTTCATTAGAAAAGCCCTCTCCTCTGGAAAATCCTAGGCTCAACAATCCCTGACTCCATCTCCAGAGGATTTCCTGCAACTCTGGAGGTTTGGGCAGGAGATCTCCTTCCCCACCAGCATCCTTGCTCTGCATTGGAGCTCCCCATCCTGCACAGCCAGGCCTGTGAGCTGCTGTTCTGCAGGAAAAGAAGGGGATGAGGGAAATGAAGAGGGATGAGGGGAGGATGGATGTCAGGAACATCTGAGTGGAAATGAGAGCTGGCAGTCACTGAGGATCCCAGCTCTTTTTCTGTTATCTGTTTCATTAGGTTTTATTTCTGTTCCAGGAAAACTGGGGGGGAAAAAATGTATCTGAAGTCAAACAAAACATTTTCTTTTGCTAAAAGGGAAGGATTTCATCTCTGCCTCAGCATTAGAATAATTTCCATTTCAAAAGTGGGCTGTGATTTTGAAATGAAAAATTGAGACCATCCCATCCCCAAAGGCTGAAGTGGGATGTTTTGACAGACCTTTCCTTTTTTTTTCTTTTTTTTTTTCACCTCTAGGGCTCTTTTGCCTGGAATCAATATATCCCTGTAGTGAGCTCTGCATTTGACAAGCAGCAACTTTTCACCAGCTTAAACATCCCCTTAAATGTCCATCAGAGGAGGACAAGGTGCAGAGGTGCAGGGTCCTTGCTGAGGTCCCTCTGCCCTTGGATGCAGCTTCCTCCATCCCCACCATCTCCTCGGGGATGTCACCTGGCAATCCCCACAACTCATTAGCACTTAATGCACAGCGAGAGGAGCTGGTACCTATCCCTCCCACCCAAAACAATCTCCCAATGTTTGGAAATAAACGGCAGAAATATGTCCCAGCAGGTGTTACCTCTTCAATGTTGTCTTGTTTGCAGCCAGCCACAAGACAACATTCCCACAACACCAGAGGTAAGCAGATGGCACTTAATAATTTACATCGTAAATACGCTCTAATGTGCTCGCTGAGAAGCCGCTGCTGTGGGAGGCAGCCCTACCTGGCTCACACAGAACATCACAGCCCCAGCAGCTCACCTGAGAGTGGAACAGCGGTGCTGTGTCCCTGCTCTGGTTCTCCATGGAGCCTTTCCCAGCGGAACCGGAGCGGTTCTGCGGCATCCAGGGCCATCTGCACCCCCCCTTCCCCACAGCTGTCAGTACCCGCCCGCCCCAGGCGCCAACGCGCAGAAAATTACACCCAAAGTTATTAGAGGCAGCAAGACTGCAGGCAGCATGCACACAGCATATGTCCCAGAGTAAACAGATTGCGTGGAACTTTCCGGAACGTGCCGAGGGCCCCGGCGGTGCCGCTCTTCCCGAGGCACGGGGAGGGGGATGTGTGTGTGCTCCCACAGCTCACAGCCCTGCTGACCACCCCACTGCCAGCAGGGATGCGGAGCTGGAAGATCATGGAAGGGGCTCTCTCTGGGCCAGGCCGCCTGGCACACCCAGTAATGATCGGGGCTGGAGGGAGAATTAGCGACGCAGATGGGTTCGCACTAAAATAGCTCCGTCCCATCTCCCCCCCTCCCAGCCCTCCCCTCCTCTCTTCTGCAAAGCAACAAAGGCGAAAAATTGGTGAGTTTTTAATTTTTTCGAGGTTTTTGGTTTTTTTTTAATTCTGGAAAGAGGCTCAAGTAAATGGGCAGCAAAAGGAGCCCAACATCAATGAGAGATCTAAAAGATGCTACTTTTTTTGCTGAAAGTGGGGAATCACCAGCCCTCCCTTCTTGCTGGGGTCACTGTGGCTGCAAAGGGCTGTGGCACGGGACAAGAAAGGACACCTCAAGAAATGCAGTGCAGCCTCCAACTCCAACCTGCCAAGAGCATCCAGCCTGCCTGTAAGTCCCTGTCTGTGCTGCCTAATGATCCCAAACCCAGCTGCCACCCATGCTGCTTGGAGACCTTGGCAGTGTTGCTCAGAGGCCTTGTCCCCAGTGTCACCTGCGTCCAGCAGTGGCTGCGAGCACTGAGAGTAAAAACCCAAGCAGACACATCAGGAGGCTGGGATAAAAGGTCCAGGGCATCACACCATCCCTGCAGGATTTAAAAGCCACATGCCATCAGATCTGAGCCCCATAGCTGGCGCAGCACCTGCCCAGTGCCCCCTTCTCCTGCAGAGCCCAGAGCAGGGCTGGATGCAGGGAACATCACCCACACTGCAGAGTCTGCACTGGGGAGAGGAAATTCACTCCAGCTGCCAGCTCTGCCTGATAAGACAATCTCCTTTCATCTCTCATTGCCTCTCACTCCACCCCTTCATTCTTTATTTTCTCTTGGGCTGCACCCAAGGGCCCGTGCTGCCCTGGGTGCCCTGCGTCACACTGACGTCAGGGAGGCAGCCAGGGCCACGATCATGGAGCTTCTTTCACAACCTGCCTGCCCTGGGGGCTCTCATTAATCAAGATCCGCAGATAACAGCCCTGCAGAACGACTGCCAGCAGTCCCAAGGGAGCCCACACTGGTTTTTCCCAACACCCGCCCTGGCAGAGTGGGAACAGGGCAAAGTGCTGGGAAAGGAGGCTGGAAAAGGGCAGGAATAGGGCTGGAGGGGCTCCAGGTGTGGCAGCACTGGGCTTGGAGAACCCTGGTCCAGTGTCCCTGTCCCTGGCAGGGGTGGAAAATGGGATGAGCTTTAAGGTCCCTTCCAACCCAAACTTCTCTGTGATTGCTCCAGGGTTGGCACAGGACCTTCTGCATCCACCCTGGGACAAAAAAAGTGATGGATTTGGCCACAGGCCTCTGGCTTGGGCAGTCCTTCTTGTTTATCCATCCCATCCTGCTGGCTCAACACTCGGCTGTGGATATTGAGCATCAGCCCTGGCAGGAGACATCTGAGTTATCTCATGGCAGTGAGGGGAACAAGTCTTCAGTTTTTCAATTTTCCCTTCTTCTCAGAGGTCTTTATAAAAGAGAAGGGGAAAAAAAAATCTCTGAGAGTTTCCCAGCCCTACCTCCTTCTCCTTCATGCCTGCTTCCAGCTGGAAAGCAAGGATTACCTTAGCTGCTGGATTTCTCTTGCTCAAGGATAGTTATTTGCATGGCTTTGTGTGCTAAAGCCCTGGTTTTGGGAAGAGGGCATGAATTTAGGGCTCATTTCAAGCCACAACCCTCCTTTTCAGAATGTGACCCCTCCTTCCTGCATAATGAAAATCCATTCCTTGTCTTGGGGAGGGTTCATTACAGGCAGAGGAGACCAGCGTGGTTTGCACATGGAAAAGAATTACTATGAGACACTTCTTAAAGCATTTCTTTTAATTGATGTGCTCCCAGTCTCCTGCTTGCTGGTGGGTAATTAAGTCAATTAACAAGCATCTGTTTATTTATTTCCCTCATTGATGGATGCAAGCAGTTTGGGTAGCAGTTTGTAACAAGGGCCCGCTGCAGCTTGCCCGCCCGATCCATGAATATTCAGGCAATCTCTGCACTCCATCTACAGGACCTGCTCCTCCACCTCCAGGAACCTGGGAAGGAGCTCCAGGGTGGGCAGGGATGGCACAGACTGTCAGCTGGGGCTGGGATCCTGCCCTTGGTTGGAGCAACCTGCTCTGGGGCTGGGATCCTGCCCTGGGTTGGACAGGGCTTGGAGCAACCTGCTCTGGTGGAAGGTGTCCCTGCCCATGGCAAGGGGTGGAACCAGATGGGCTTTAAGGTCTGTAATTCCATGATTCTAAATCCCCTTCGAATCTGCATTTTGGCAAAAGTCCCTCGGACACTCTCAAAGTCCTCTTGGGGGTGTTTTTGCATCCCTCCTGCAGACCAAGGCTTCAGCATCCCTCAGAAAGAGTTTGAGGGCAGCTCATGGAGGCTGGAAAGCAGCACCCACCTGCCCTCAGCCCATGGGGAGATGTCAGATGTCTATCTTGGGATCATCCAGGTGGAACTCCACCAAGCCCTCTGACCCTCCTGAACATTTTTGGGGTCACCAGAGCACCCTGGACACCTCTGTCCCCATGTCCTCTGTGAAACACCAAAGGGCCAGCTGTTCCCACCTGCAGCAAACAACTCCCAGCGCTGCCTTCAAAGAGCTCCTTAATCACAGGCAGCACAATTAAGGAGGCCTGGGAGCCAGAGAAAAAGGGATTAGCAGGCGCTGGGCAGAGCATTCATCACGGCAGCAGTTCTGCAGGGGCGCATCTGCTGCTGACTCCTCTGCTCTGCTCTGCTCTGCTCTGCTCTGCTCTCCTGCAGACGCACCGGTTTTATTGCCGTGTCAGCATCGGGGATGTTTACTCCCTCCTGTGCTGGTTTTCCCACCAGCTGGGGGGAAAGGGATGCTCCCAGCCCGGGGAATTGCCATCAGCACCTCGGGGGAGGCTGCACCAAAAGCGGTCGTGGGGCTCCCCACGCCCTGTGCCCGGGAGAAGGGAGGGCGAGGCTCCTAAGCATCCTTTCAAAATTCCTCGGGTTTGGTAAATTAATTAATTTAAATCAGCAATTAGAGCTGGATTTAGCGCTAGCTCGTTGCAGCTCTGCTGGATGGCTGCACCTTCCCCTCTCCCACTCTTCAAATTGAGAGTTTTGGGGTTTTACAGGAAAAATCATCGGGGCTGCGAGTGAAGTCAGGCATGGAAGAAAACAGGGAAGGAAGGAAGGAAGGAAGGAAGGAAGGAAGGAAGGAAGGAAGGAAGGAAGGAAGGAAGGAAGGAAGGAAGGAAGGAAGGAAGGAAGGAAGGAAGGAAGGAAGGAAGGAAGGAAGGAAGGAAGGAAGGAAGGAAGGAAGGAAGGAAGGAAGGAAGGAAGGAAGGAAGGAAGGAAGGAAGGAAGGAAGGAAGGAAGGAAGGAAGGAAGGAAGGAAGGAAGGAAGGAAGGAAGGAAGGAAGGAAGGAAGGAAGGAAGGAAGGAAGGAAGGAAGGAAGGAAGGAAGGAAGGAAGGAAGGAAGGAAGGAAGGAAGGAAGGAAGGAAGGAAGGGAGGGAAGGAAGGAAGGAAGGGAAGGAAGGGAAGGAAGGATGGATTTGGCCAAGTCCTGCTTTTGGACATCTCCAGGTCAGCCTCATTTCAGAGCTCACAGAAATTTGCCATCCAGTTTTGAGACAACTCAAAAAAGTCCAACAAGAGCCCCAGGAAAACTCTCCGATTTCCAATAGCGCAGGAGGCATCATAATAAAAATAATAATAAGAGTAATGATAATTGGATGAAAGTTTGCTCTAATGAACTGGCTGCAGCCCAAAGCTGCTTAACAGCAGCTCAATTTCCATGTGATAACTCAGTGAAAGCATTGGAGAAATTCACATCCCGTGGCTCTGTTGATAAATAAAAGATCCCTTCATGACAGTGCAGAGCTGGGACCTTTTTTCCACCCCAGAGAAGCCAACTTGGTCATTGATGCCCCTGGATCCCTGGCCACGTTGGAGAGAGCTTGGAGCAACCCAGATGGGCTTTGGGGTCCCTTCCCACCCAAACCAGTGTGGGATTCCAAAATTCCACAATAACTGCACACTCCGAGCCCCCCTTTAACTCTTTTTAGAGTCTCCTGAAGACAACTGATGGAGACATCATTTTCCCAGGCAGATGAAATTATCTGCTGCTTCCCCCCCCGAGGAAATAATTTCTATTCTGCACCTTTTCCTTAATCCCACACCATTTCAGAGACGGTTGATTTATAGATTTTGGAGGCTCTCTTTTCTCCAGAAGGGAAATGGCCCAGGCACATCCAGCACTGGCTGAGGTTTCCTCTCTGTGTCCCCCAGGGATGCAGGGATGAGGTCGTGGAGGAGCTCAAACAGCACCTGGGACTCCAAAGATGGCATGGAGGAGGCACATCTGACCAAAGAAAGGGATGCTTGAGCTGAATTCCAGGGAGGAGAAGGAAAAAAAAGGATTTGGGGTTTGGGGGCCTTTCCAGGAGAGAAACAAACCCAAACCAACCAACCAAACCAAACCAACAAACAAAAAGCCTGCTCCTCCAGACAAAACAAATAACTTTTTAAACCCCATTCTCCTCCCACAAAAAAACCCCAAACTCTAGCCCCCTCAAAATACAAAGAAACAAGCAAAAAAAAAAAAACAACAACAAATTAAAAACAGTCAAATCGCCCCCAAGAAACCCAGCCCTCCAAAAAAAAAAATTTAAAAGCCAACACCTCAAAAAATAAATCCCCTGAAAATATCCCCAAACAAACCCACCCTCAAAAAACCCCCCCAAAAAAACGAAACAAAAAAACCCCAAAACAAAACAAAACACAAAAAACCCCAAAACCCTAGAAACAAACAAACAAACAAACAAAAATGAAACCAAACCCCACCCCAAAATCCCCTGAAAAAATAAAAAAACTCCTTCAGAACCCTCCCCCCCCCAAAAAAAAAAAAAAAACCCATGCATTTCCTGCATCTCCCCCTGGAAGGAACTCAGGGAAGGGTTTGAGGGGGATAAAAGTAAAAAATAAAAATAATTGAAACCCCTAATTAAGCTGGAGGCAGCTGCACAACAACAACAGGGTCTCCATGCCTGGGGTTTGGGGTAGGTTAGGGGTACAATCCTACAGGAAACTCATCCTGCTGCTTCCTCAGCTCCTGCCACGGCTCTGGGCCAAACTCACATTCCTGTGGGGACAGGGGACACCTTTGGGACTAACTGGAAATCATAAAATCACGGAATAGTTTAGTAGCTTAGGTTGGAAAGGATCTTAAGACATCATCTTGTCCAAGCCCCTGCCATGGGGAGGCACAGCTTCCATTATCCCAGGTGGCTCCAACCCCATCCAACCTGGCCAGGGATGGAGAGTCCACAGCCTGGGCTTGCTCCCCGTTTTCTTGGTGCCCAGAAATTCTCTCACAGAAAGTGTGGAGTTTCTCCTTGAATCAGCACTACCGTGGGCACTCCTCTCCCCGAGGATCTCCCCAGATCTGCTACTGCTGCACAAGGTGCTGAGGCCGGACTGGCAAAGCCCCTGAGCTTGGAAAGGGGACAGCAGAACTGTCGGCTTCCAGGGCACAACAAACAGAGATTCCTCCGGTATTCAGGAGAAAAAATGATATTGAAAACACCCCATGTCAGAGCAGAACTTCCAGAACAGCCCTTGCAGTCACTCTGGCAGGGATGGTGGGTGGGAGCATCATCCTCACAACATTGTTCCCTGGTGTCATGAGGATCTGGGACACATTTCTGGAGGTTTTGAGATCCTGTCTCCTCTTACCTCTGCACTTGTGGGGAGGGAGCTCCCAGCACTCCTTCCTTCTCCTGCAGCTGGGAGCAGGTGCTGATGCATCTCTTTGCTGCCCTGGCTGCTCCAAGCTCCCTCCCTCATCCTCAGGGATGAGCTTTGTGTCTGGCTGCAGCCTTCAGTGCTTCAGGGCTGGATCACAGGATCAGAGAATCCCAGAATCCCAGAATGGTTTGGCTTGGGAGAGACCTTAAATCCCATCTCATTCCAACCCCCTTCCACCATCCAAGGTGGAGTGTGAGGCTGCCATGGTCCTCCCTCACACAAGTCCCTGTAAATGGCTGAGGGATGGAGTAGCCAGTGCTCAGGGAGAAAGGGAAACCCTCCCAGGACTGCTGCCTGGGGAGGGGCAGCCACACAATGCAGGGATGACAATAAACCCATAAATCAGCCCAGGGAAAGCAGGGAGCATAAACACCCCGATCATCCCTGAATGCACAGGGAAGTGGACTCATAAGCAGAGGCAGGAGTTTTAATAAATACCCGTTCCTGGGGAAACTCCGCCTCTGGCACCAGCAGAGTGGAACTGGTGGGATGACTGCTCCAGAGAGGAGATGGAGCCTGTGACCCACCTGCCTGGCACTGGGGATGTGGCTAATGTGGCTTGGAGCACCCTGGGAGAGAGGGAGGTGTCCCTGCCCATGCCAGGGGGTGGAACTGTGTGGTCTTTAGAGGCCCTTCCAACCCAAACCATTCCATGTGCAAACAGCTCCTGGAGCTGTGCCCACTTCCACTGCCCTCCCTCTACCCCGTGCTGGATTTAAACCAAAGCAGCATCTGAAATGATTGCCCTGAACCTCCCTCCCAGCTGCCAGCTACATTTTCTGGGCCACAAGCCCCTGTCAACCCATTCCCTGAAGGATGCAAGGAAATGTTCAGATGTGATGTGGCAGCCTTTCCTTCCTTTGTTACGGGCAGTGCTTCCTCAGGGATGCGCCCCGTATTTATGCCCTCGGCCAGAGGATGCTCAAGCAGCTTCCAGCTCCAGGGGACAGGCAGCATCTGACTCCATCCTCCATCATCCCTGACTCTTCAAAATGCCCCATCCCTCCAAACCAACCTGCAGGGGACCAGGCCTGGCGTGAACTCCAGCCCCGACGGCCACAGAGGCAGCTCTTCCCCTGCAGCTTTCTGCTTGCTTAAGCACAGCTTCTGCTATTAAATTCAGAAAAGCAATAACATCCCCAGCAATAGATGCCACTCACGATAGCTCAGGGAGCAGATAAGGCTCCCAGGAATGTGTTATTCCTGTTCAAAGCCTTGGTCACAGTGACCTCCGCAGATACTTTCAACTCAAGCTGGTTTAAATTTGGTTCTTTGTCATTGCATCCACTTTTTAAGGAAACTTTCAGTGATCCCAAGCCCTGCTCATATCTGCTGTGCTCTGGTTTCTTTCTTCATTTAATGGGGGAAAGACTAGTTAATTAAAAAAATAAAAATCTCCATCTCCCAGCTGACAGGCTGCCCTTGGCTCTGGAGCAATCGAGCTCCCCACCCCTCTCCTCCTCCCTCCTCCCAGGAGATGGAAACCAGCCCTGGGATGGGATTTGTTGGCACCTTACAGGGGTCCAGTCAATTTAAAGAAAAAAATTTAAAAAATAAAGAAGCAGAGTCAGTTTGCTCCCCACTGAACCCCAAAGCTGGGGAATGTTCCTGCTTTAGGATGCAACACAGTCCCACAGCATTCCCACACTGCATCCCTGGCCCCGGAGATGGGACCTGTACCTCTCCCACTGCTTCCACTCAGGTGTCCATCCCCAGCAGGAGATGCAGGCAGCTCCAGCCCCAACCCTGCTGCCCACACCTCTGCTTCAGGCTCCTGAGGTGCAGGTAGGAATAAAACCGGGCGGTTTTCCCCAAAAAAGGCTCCTTCCTCCCCTCGGATGGCACGGCCTGTTTGGCATTCCCACATCTCCTCCCAGCCAGGACCAGGCTGGCTCCTGGCAGGGGCAGAGACCAGAATAGCCAAAGCCAGCTGGAGAGAGAGAGGGGCAGGGTGCTTTCATGGAGCCCCACATGGAAAAGCTCCCCTGTCCCTGTCCCCACACCATTTTCAATGCAGGAGCTGCAGACACACACGGCTGCATCCCAAACCCCTCCGTGTAATTACAGATGCACAGTTTCTTCTGGGCTCCCACTTATTTAATCATCCTCTCTCATCTGCCTCTAATACCCTGAGCTCTGTCAGAGGGCAGAAACGCAGCCTTTCCATCCAGAAGGACAAGAGTTCCCTGCAACAGCTGCTATATTTAACAGGAAAAAAAAAAAAATACGCTGGGTTGCCATGGCAACCCTGACTTCTAAAAATAGCCCTGCCATATCCAGCACAGCCGAGAGAGCACAGGCAGTGCTGACGGAAGCTGCTTTCCCCGGGCGCTGGGGAATGCAAGGAAACTTTTATTCCTCGCTGGAATCGCCACAGAGCAAACCCCGCAACAAAAAAAACCCCAAAGAAATCACACGAGCCCTTTGCTAATTAAAGCCTGGTGTGAAGGATCCCCACTTCCCTCGGCTCAGGGACTGATCCCTGCAATTTCTGGGATCAAAAGGGTGCTTTGGGTGAAGATGTGTGAGGATGGAATGATGGTGCTGGATGCGGTTGGTTTTCCTGCTGGCGCCGAGGCTCAGAGTGCCCAAGTGCCCATGGCTGGCCAGCAAAGCTGCCAGGGTCAGGCTGGCTTTGGGCACCCTCAGGGGGCACCCAAATGACCTGCAGAGAGCCGTGGTGGGGATGCACAGCTTTCCAAATGGCCCTTCCCCCCGTTCCACCAACAAAACCAGCTCTCTGGGCATGGAATCAGGAGCGTCCTCCTTCCCCACTGGAACACAGACCCTGCCACCAAAACAGCAAGAGCCAGCCGAGCATCCCAGCATCCCCTGAAAGCTGATTAGCAAGGCTGGGTGGTCACAGCCTGCCTAGGAACAGCAGTGGCTTCCCGCTGCACTCCAAGCCTGCAGCCATGTCCCTAATTCTCCTTGGCATTTCTGGCTCCGTGTGGAGGGCGCGCCCCTGGCAGACAGCGCTGCTGCCCAGCGCTGATCCCGGCTGGGAGGGTGGCAATGCCCTCCCCACGCTCTCCCCAAGCAGCCCTGGCTGCCAGGAACCCCTGAGCACGGAGGTGGAGGGCTGAGTGCCTGCTGGAGGAGGCACGGCACTGCTTGACTCCTGCTCTGCTCCCAGGAGGAAGGGCTCTTCAGGAGGAAAACACTTGAGCTGGCTGTAGCTCTCAGTGTGTGTGTGTGTGTATGTGTGCGTGTTCTTTCTTTTTGTTTCTCCCCCATTTAAGAAAAAAACAGATTGCCACACCTGATGGAAGCCCAGGGCAATCTAGTGCAATATTTCCTCTATTTCGTGGTGGTACCAACAGCCTTGGAGCAGGGTCCAGTGGATGCTCAGGGAGCCAGGCTGGGAGAGCTGGGGGTGCTCACCTGGGGAGGAGAAGGCTCCAGGGAGAGCTCAGAGTCCCTAAGGCTCCAGGAGGGCTGGAGAGGGACTGGGGACAAGGGATGGAGGGACAGCACACAGGGAATGGCTCCCAGTGCCAGAGGGCAGGGATGGATGGGATATTGGGAATTAGGAATTGTTCCCTGGCAGGGTGGGTAGGCCCTGGCACTGCCCAGAGCAGCTGTGACCAAACACCAGCAGCAGCTCTGGTTGAGGGGCTCTCTTGACTCACCTCCCAGACAAGGTGGACACGTGGACATTGCCTCCCCTCTGTGCCAAGGGGAATGCCAAAGACACTGGAGGGGCACAGGGGCCCTGCTGGAGCACTTCAGTTCTGTTTGCTTCATCCTGACCCAGTTCCTGGCCAATCCCTGCTGGCCCTGAGCTCCCTGCAGAGAGGACAAAACACGGGATGTTCCTCTGGCTCCCTCCACCACCCTGATGTCCTGCTGCAGTTCCTGCTCAGCACCTTCCCCCAGCCTCTGGAAGCAGAGCACACTTGTCCTCCTCTGTTTTATGTCATTCCTGGCCCACTTTTACACCTGTCCTGGATCCCCTTCCCCCCTTGCAGGGCCTGGAGGGGTGTTTGGCTGTGTCAGCATCACAGCAGCACCTCCTTGTCTCCCACAAGGGCAGCGAATTCATGCCCAGATAAATCCCTACCCTTGTGAAACCGTGTGAAAGGAAAGGCTTTAAATGGTGAATAAACTCCGAAACTGGCCACATGGAAAAGGGAGTGGGTGAGATTTACCTGGTGTGAGGGCAGGGGGTGCACTGGGAGCATGGAGGAGGGATGTTTGCTGCTCTGCTTTTAGAGCAGGGCAGGGAGTGAAGAGCACAGAGCCTGTTGCTGCTAATGGTGTTTGTGTTCAGAGCCTAAACTCAGGTCATGGGGAGATGATTTAGAAGGAAATTCTTTAGTATAAGGGCAGTGAGACCCTGGCACAGGGTGCCCAGAGGAGCTGTGGCTGCCCCTGGATCCCTGGAAGTGTCCCAGGCCAGGCTGGATAGGGCTTGGAGCAGCCTGGGACAGTGGAAGGTGTCCCTGCCCATGTCAGGGGGTGGAACTCGATGTGTGAAGGTCCCTTCCACCCCAATCCCATTCTGGGATTCTATGAAACAGATTTCATCAGGGCATCCTTCCCTCCCCAGGAGAGTTTCCACCGCTCAGTAAGGCCAGACCAGGTGCAGAGCTAACAGCAGCCTGCATGTCCAGGCCCAGCCACGCTGTGCTCATGGTCAGGTGGGTGCTTTCCCAAGGAAAGCTGGCTCCTGAGGGCTCTGCCCCAGCCCCAAGCCGCTGCCTCAGCCACAGGAATGCAGCAACAGCCCTGCACAAGCCCACACCGACCCGTGCAGCTCGTGGCCCACACGTGGGCTGCGCTCTGGAAGTGAAATGTGAGAGAGGTCATGCAAGGTGCTCAAGGCTTGCAGGGGATGAGGCAGGACAAACACAGTGAGATGATTAATTTTATGTGGATCTGGATGGATTTACCTCAAAGGTTTGCTGGGACCCCTGGGAGAAACTTTGTGGGTGGAACATTCCCGGCCTCAGAACGGATGAGATGCATCACAGCAGAGCCAGAGCAGCAGCACAGCCAGGCAGTGACTCCAGACAGGAGGTGACATCCCAGAATTCTGCATCCCTGATGTCCCCATCACAGATTCTCACCTCCCTCCCTGGTGGTTTCATGCCACCAGGCTGGCTCAGGTTTCTGTCCGTTTCTTGCAGACATCCCTCATCCTTGACTCTCACTTCTGGCAGGATAAAAACAAGAAAAACCATAGCAGGACATTCCTGTTTCATCAGGAATCCATGGAGAACCCACGATACATGCCAAGAGACACCGTAGGTACATTCAATCTGCTGGAAATTACGATTTTTTTACTCCACTGCTGTCCCAGACCATAGAATCCCAGACTGGTTTGGGTTGAAAGGGACTCATTGCTCATCCAGTTTCACCCCCTGACATTCCAGTGACACCTTCCACTATCCCAGGTTGCTCCAAGCCCCATCCAGCCTGGCCCTGGACACTTTCAGGGATCCAGGGCAGCCACAGTTTCTGTGGGCACCCTGTGCCAGGGCCTCAGGGAGGCTTGTCCAGCCTTTCCTCCAGCAAAACCTGATTCAACCACACTGAATTTATCCTTGGGTTTCCTTTCTTTGCTCCAAGTCTAGCTGGGTCTCTCTCCAGGAGCCAGGAATTAGGTAGCACAGCCATTCCAAAGTAAATTGCCCTACAATTTCTTTTCCATAGCAAGAGGGTTGTTTTCTTAGGGCAAACCACTTTTATCCTTGAGGAAAAATGTCAGCAGGAGGAATAGCCAGGGAAAACTCGGCCGTACTGCTGTCCTGGAGTTACTATCAAGTAAAAAAATTCCAGAGTTTCCCCTCTACAGTTTTTTGTGGCCAAGTCCTTTAACTTTTCCCCAGCTCAGCTGAGGATGTCAGAGCTGGGGCTCCCTATAAATACTCTCAACCTGGGCTGGGGAGAGCAAACCAAAAGGGCACAGGAGCCATGGAGCTGCTCCAGCCAGGGAGAAACGTCTGTAATTAATGTAGTGGGAAAATTACACGTTTATATGGCCCCCCCAAACACAAGAGCAGACATCCATTTCCTGCAGGGCTGTGGATGCCTGCCAGCCCACAAATAAATCACAAAACCACAAAGCCAACAAGGAGGGGGAAAAAAAGGGGAATTATCACAGAGGATGCAGCAGTCTTTTGTACCAGGAAAATCACCAGGGTCTCCACCAGACATCTATTGTTGATCAATAATATTCCCTGATGCTTTGGGGACTGAGGTGGAGAGGGATGTTCAAGCAGAACAACAGAGATTTTGCAAACTCCAAAGGCACAGCCAAAGGGTGGCTTGGGAGATGCATTGACCTGCCCCAGAGGCGTTTGTGGGACCAAACCCAAACAAACCCACAGCAAACCTGATATTAAATGGGCTTTGACATGGCTGAAAAGATGGAATAAACCCAAAGCTGCCGACTTTCCTCCAGGAAGAGGGTGTCTGGAGGGCAGGGATGGAGCACTCAATGGTCTGGCAGCACCTCCAGAGGGATCACATCCAGTGATGCTGGAGATTAGGAATAAGAGAACAAACAATTTCAGTGAGGACTTGCAGTCCTACTCCCACGCATTTTCCCTCCCCTTGCCTGTCCCCATGGAGGTTTAATGGCCTGGATCTCCACTTCAGAGCACCCTGGGGTCACTGAGAGCCTCCCCAGTGCCTTCCAGCTGCCTTTGGCTCCAGCAGGGGATCATGGCAGCAGCTTTGCAGCTTCCCCCGTGAAGCTGGGCTGTGTCAGCACCGGGGCACTGGGGGGGAAGCTCCATCTGTGGGGTTCTGAAGGGAAGTTCCTGTTCTCTGGGCTTGTAAATGAACCATGGTGGGTGCCATGCTTGCCAGCATATACTGTGGCTACAGAAACCCTGGCAAACGCATCAGCATTCCCAAATGGGTTTTTTTTTCTTTTCCACTCTGAGCTGAAGCGCTTCAGGGGGCACCCAAAACCAACCTGTGCTGCTCACAGAGAAGCTTCCCCAGCACCTCTTTCCCAGCCACAGGAATCTCATGGATGGCAAGGGACCCTAAAGGCCATCCAGTTCCAGCTGGGCTGGGTTGCTCCCAGCCCCTTCCCACCAGGATGAGGTGGGTTTATCTCCCCAGACCTCCTGATTTCACTGCCTGGCCACCAAACCTACACCAGAACCAGAGGTCCCACGACCAGGGGCAGCTGTGAAGAAATTCCTCCCCTGTTCCAGGCATGCCCATCCCAAATCCTCAGCCCTCCTGCTCTTACCCTGCAGTGGGGAAACACAGGTGGCACTAAGCAAAGGCAGGGCATAGAGCAAAATGCAACTCAGGCACTTCAGCTTTTCCTTTCCTTCCCTTAAAGGAAAAGGAAAAGGAAAAGGAAAAGGAAAAGGAAAAGGAAAAGAAAAGGAAAAGGAAAAGGAAAAGAAAAGGAAAAGGAAAAGGAAAAGGAAAAGGAAAAGGAAAAGGAAAAGGAAAAGGAAAAGGAAAAGGAAAAGGAAAAGGAAAAGGAAAAGGAAAGGGAAGGGAAGGGAAGGGAAGGGAAGGGAAGGGAAGGGAAGGGAAGGGAAGGGAAGGGAAGGGAAGGGAAGGGAAGGGAAGGGAAGGGAAGGAAGGGAAGGGAAGGGAAGGGAAGGGAAGGGAAGGGAAGGGAAGGGAAGGGAAGGGAAGGGAAGGGAAGGGAAGGAAGGGAAAGGGAAGGGAAGGGAAGGGAAGGGAAGGGAAGGGAAGGGAAGGGAAGGGAAGGGAAGGGGAAGGGAAGGGAAGGGAAGGGAAGGGAAGGGAAGGGAAGGGAAGGGAAGGGAAGGGAAGGGAAGGGAAGGGAAGGGAAGGGAAGGGAAGGGAAGGGAAGGGAAGGGAAGGGAAGGGAAGGGAAGGGAAGGGAAGGGAAGGGAAGGGAAGGGAAGGGAAGGGAAGGGAAGGGAAGGGAAGGGAAGGGAAGGGAAGGGAAGAAAAGAAAAGAAAAGAAAAGAAAAGAAAAGAAAAGAAAAGAAAAGAAAAGAAAAGAAAAGAAAAGAAAAGAAAAGAAAGAAAAGAAAAGAGATAGAAATTGTATTTATTCACACATACAACAGTGAAACATTTGTTTAGGAGAAAATCTCACTGATTCTTGGCTGTTATTCCAGACACAGGGAGAACAGCAGCCCTTAATGTCTGCCTGCTCCTCAGTGATTTGTGCTTTTGTGCTTTGAGCGACGTTCCCAGTTCTGATAAAGGCATTAGTGCATTTCTTGGGCTGAATTATAAATTATGAGATGCAAAGCCCTCTATTTATGCACTTCAGTGCTGAGAACTTACATGCAAAACAAGACACTCAAGCTCTCCAAGTTCCCACAGCAGGTCTCTCCACTCTGCACAGAGAAAGCACCCAAATCATTTGGCTGTGTTTATGAGGGACACATTTCAGGGATTAGGGCAGGAATAGACACCTCCTGAATGTTTTCACAGCACTTTGCTCAGAGCAGTGGCTCCTGCAGCAATATCCTCTGAGCTGGGTCCAGGGCAAGCTCCCTCTTGAGCTCAGCATGACCAAATGGCACACAGGGTAAGGACATTCAGGATAAACACATCTGGAAGTGGCTCCCTAGCTGCAAGGAAATGCTTTTAAATGCACTTTTTTTAGGGTAAAAACGGAGCAAAACTAAAATGCGGCAAGCACAGATTGGAGTTTTCATTTGGGGAAGGAGGGGAGGGGAAAGCTGTCCCCAGAGCAGAGCACACCCAGCACTGCAAACAGCAGATTAATCCTTTGTTATTTGTGCTTCCACCTCCTTTTAACCACAGAATCACAGAATCATTGAGGTTGGGAAGATCATCAAGTCTAACTGCGAATTCAAGATCACAAAAGAATTTCTCTGAGCTCCACATCCACGTGCCTTTTGAACATTTACAGCATTGGTGCCTCTGGGCAGCCTGGTCCAATACCTGACCTTTTAGTGGGGAGATTTACCCCAGTTTCCACTCTAAACCTCACCAGCACAACCTGGGGCCATTCCCTCTTGTCCTATCCCTTGAGCTCCAGAGCCTTGCCCAGCTCTGCTCCCTTCTCAGGACACTCATTCCCACAACAGGATGGAACAACAGGAAAATGAGCTGCACTACCCCAGGGCAGAGCTTTCCCCCTTCATTTTTACAAAGAGGAAGAAATAAAAACCACCTGGAAAAAAAAAAAAAAGAAGAAAAAAAATTATTTAGGCTAATCCTAAACTGAAAGTTTCTATTCCTTTGTTAGGTTTCAAAAAACAAAGTTTGTTTGGCTCAAAGTCAAATGTTTGATTTGAACTCAAAGCTTTTAACTTTGCTTAAAGTTTCTTAGAATCTTAGAAATCAGAGGACTGAACAGCTCATTTTAAAAAAGGAAAAAATAAAGTCCTCTCCCCATCAGGGTTTGAGGCAGGTGACAACAATAAGCAGCAATAAAAGAGCAATGGTGTGTGTTCACAGAAAATGCCTCAGCTTGCCCGTGTGCCCACAAGGATGCATCAGTTCATGTTGTCAAAACTGCCCTGTTTAAAAATAATAACACTTAAATGTTCCCTCAGCCAAATGGAAAGAGGGGGTGATGCCTGGCAGGAAATGGAGCCAAGTGTCCCAGCCAGGACTGCTGAATGTCCTGATGAGGGAGGGCCAGACCCCATGTCCTGCTCTTCCTGCACCATGAATTGGCTGCTGTGGAGCTCACGCTGAGCCCTGCACTGCAGCCACAGCAGCCCTGGCCCAGAGGGAGAGCCAGGCCTGTTTTTCCAGGAGGAGCCTCTGCATTGTGGCTCTGCTTCATCTCCCACTCTGCATTCTGCTCTGAAGCCCTTGCAGCACCCTAGAGACCAGATCATTGCTTCCCCACCATTCCCTGTCCATGGTATTCCTCAGAAACTGCTGTAGGAGTGCACACATCCCCCTGTAGCTCCAGCTGGCAGGAGAAATTCATTGTGCTTGGGTTTGGAACACTCTGGAAAAGCCCAGAGCCCATCCTCCATCCATTTTCATACAATCACAGAACCACTCAACTTGGACCAGGCCTCCATCCAACCCAGAACGGCGTCTTTCCTTCTCTGTATCTGAGAATTGAGATTTACCTTCATTCAAGGCTTCTCTAACAAACCAAAAACTCATATGCACCCTCATTAGCCGTTTGCTGGTGTATTTTTCCAGGCTTTCAGTGCTCAGTGCCAGTGGCTCCACACAGAAGCTCCAGCAGCTCCAGGAGCAGTTTCTGGGCAGTGCAATTCTTGTCTGTCCCATGGGAGCTCCAGGAGCAGGCTCTGGGCAATGGAATTCTTGTCTGGCACCTATGGGAGCTCCAGGAGCTCCAGGAGCAGGCTCTGGGCAATGGAATTCTTGTCTGGCACCTATGGGAGCTCCAGGAGCTCAAGAGAGCAGCTCCTGGGCAATGGAATTCTTGTCTGGCACCTATGGGAGCTCCAGGAGCAGGCTCTGGGCAGTGCAATTCTTGTCTGGCACCTATGGGAGCTCCAGGAGCAGGCTCTGGGCAATGGAATTCTTGTCTGGCACCCATGGGAGCTCCAGGAGCAGGCTCTGGGCAGTGCAATTCTTGTCTGACACAGAGCACCTGAGCCTGCTGTGTCTCAGACCATTGCCCTAAATTTTCTTTTGCTGCTCCTCTCCATTTTCCCAGCCACGATCCAATCCCGGGGGGAAATTCCACGTTCCCTGCAGCTTCTTCCAGTGCCCAGCAACGTCTCAGGAGAACAGCAGCCTTTTTTGTGCTGCTACCCTCTGGATCTGAAGGATACCCCTGAACTTTAGCCTGCCTCTTGCCCCCTGAGTCTTTGATCCAAGGAAGCCTCTGGGACATGTTCCCCTGGCTCTGCTGGGGAATTCAGCACTGCAGTATCTTGCATTGCAGATTATTTTTAGGGATGATCCAATTGAGACTGATAAAAATAAGAAAGGAGCTGGAGAATCTTTGCTGGAGCTGACTGTGAGATGCTGTGGCTTACCAGAGCCTCGTGGCCAGAGTGGGGTTCGTGATCCTAGAGCACATCCCAGAACAGGTCAAGGGTTCATCCGCAGGGCTTGATGGCCCACTTGTGCTCCCACCAGCACACAACAGACAAAAAAACAGGGATCACCACAGATAAACACAGATACCTGCATGCCAAAATACCCAAATCACGTCCAAATTCCCTTTCAAAGTTGAGGAAACACCACCCATAGCTGCCAAGGACATCCTAAGCAAGAGTGGCCAGCCAGACTGGTGATGCACTCCTGAATTTCACTGAAAGCCCTTAAAAATCATTATCAGATCCTTAATAAACTCAGCTGGGCTGTGCAGTCACAGCCCTCACTGTGCGGCTCTCAAGTGAAGAGAAGAGCAGAAAGCAGTGAGAGACCTCCCTGTGGCATATGCCCAGACTCCAGAAAATGTTTGGGGCGAAATTCCAGAGCACAGTAAAGGACAAAAACTGATTTTTTTTTCTCTTTTCACTGATGTGAAGAAACTGATTGGTCAGTATTGCCTGGGGAAAGAAAGTAAAATGAAAAAAAAAAAAACACCCTTGAGAGATGACATGTCTAAACCAGTCACTTAGAGGTATTTATTTTGTTAAGAAGGGAATTTTCCCTTTTTTTTTTATGGTCAGGTTGATTATTGCCAACAGTATTTTAACATCTGCTGTACCTGCTGACCTACCACATTTACCCTACTTACACTAATTAAACTTTAATTAAGCTTACTAGATGTTCATCTAACATCAAAAGTAAGGCAAAGGCTTTGCCAAGCAAAGGTCTTGGCGTCCGGGCAGTTTGGGTTTACATCATTTTATTTATACATTCATAAAAAAGGGGAGGGGTTTTAAGTGCAGGCCACTTCTGCCCTACTCACCTGACCCTTCCAACACCTGCTCTGCAGCTTTGTTCTGAATCAGCTCCACGAGGACTGGCACTTGTTGGGGTAACAGACACCTCCAGGGACTGACGAGTGTTTTGGGATGCTCCCATGAGTCCAGGCCCTCAGGTACCTCAGGTTTCTCCTCCCAGGCTGCCAATCAGGTCTTGTATTTCTTTTCTTAAAAAAACAAACAAACAAACAAACAAAAAAACCCAAAAAACACAAAAAAAAACCCAGAGAAAAAGCAAAAGGGCTTTCCTGCCATCCCACCCTGGCAGTGCAGGGGTGCAGTCTCTGCTCCGTGCACACACAGCTGTTTTCCAGTCAGCCTCACTCAAACAACTCCAGCCAAGTTTCCTGACAAGTCAGTTTTCCTCTCCTCTCTGCCTCCAAAATAAATCCCCTCACATCCCAGGAAAGATGCTGCCACAGGCTTGGGAAGGGAGGGAGAGGCAGCATCAGGAGTTCCTTGTGACACCTGGAGCACGGGTGTCACATTCCCCTCACCAGCCAGGGCTGCATTGGCCAGTGCGGATTAAAACAGATCCTGGCGCTCTCCTCAGCTCTAAAGATTCACAGAATCCTTAAGGCTGGAAAAGACCTCAAAGATTTTGAGTCCAACTCTTAACCCAGCACTGCTTTTCCCTAATTTCAGCAGGATCAGCTAGGAAAGCAAAAGCCGGCTGCACATGCACACTTCAAGGATCAGCAATTGGATTGTTGGCGCCCAGAATTGTCCTCTTGCATTGCTCACTCCATTCTCACCTTCAGCAAAATGGCTCTGCCTTTGATCCGGGGAAAGCCACTTATTTTAGAGCTGTTCCTCTTTTCTTCCTTTCTCCCTTTCCCTTTCCTTTCCTTTCCTTTCCTTTCCTTTCCTTTCCTTTCCTTTCCTTTCCTTTCCTTTCCTTTCCTTTCCTTTCCTTTCCTTTCCTTTCCTTTCCTTTCCTTTCCTTTCCTTTCCTTTCCTTTCCTTTCCTTTCCTTTCCTTTCCTTTCCTTTCCTTTCCTTTCCTTTCCTTTCCTTTCCTTTCCTTTCCTTTCCTTTCCTTTTCCCTTTCCCTTTCCCTTTCCTTTCCTCCCATTTCCCCTTTCTCTTTCTTTCTTTCTTTCTTTCTTTCTTTCTTTCTTTCTTTCTTTCTTTCTTTCTTTCTTTCTTTCTTTCTTTCTTTCTTTCGCAAGCAGGAACTTCAAAAAGAAGGTCTTTGGAAGAGGATATTTTGGAAACAAACCTTTCAGTTTAGTGCTTGGCAGGCACCAAGCATTTAAGCTTTGAAAAATAAAAAATTGTTCAGGGCTTTGGGGTTTTGATGTTCTTTTGGCCTTTCTAAATGAAAGCGCACATTGGTGCTGTGAGTGGGGAGGTTCTCACACACACATACACAAAAAAACCCCAAACCCTCAACCCTCAAGGATTTCCAGTGATCTCTGCATAAAAAGGTCTGAATCCAAGTCCAAATTCCCAGGAGGACCACACATGGATTCATGGAGTGATTTCCCCTGAATGACAGCTCCCAGGTAGCATTGAAGGGTGTTGGAATCATGGAATGGTTTGGAAAGGACCTTAAAACTCTTCCCATTCTCCTCCCTGCCATGGGCAGGGACACCTTCCACTGGACCAGGTTGCTCCAAACCCTGTCCAGCCTGGCCTGGGACACTCCCAGGGATGCAGAGGGTGTAAGGGAATTCATTATTCCAAACAATAACCACCTATTTGTGGTATTTTATTTTCAGTCCATCCAAGGGGAGATGCTCCTGGTGAGTGTTCTGTGCACGAACAGGGGCTCCCAGTGAGACATCCTGCCCATCAGCTGGGCCCAGCAATGGAAACTCTCTGTGCAGGGATGAAATGGGTGTCTGTGCCACAAAGGCCTGGGCAAACAGGTGCCCTGAGCACACAGCCCGGAGCCAATGCCCCTGTTACCCCTCGGTGTACAGAACAGGGTAAGAACCTCTTTAAAACCACATCCTGCATCTCTCTCAGCAGCCCTGCAAAGCCTGCTGCGAGCTTCCTTTCCTGGGATCCTGGAGTGGCTTTGCTTCCAAACTCATTTGCTTCATTGGACGAAAAATAAAAAAAATAATTAAAAAAAAAATTAAAAAAAAAAAAAAAAAAGAAGAAGAAGAAAAAAGCACAGAGGTAACAAGAGAAACGGAGCATTTGGCAAATGTGTATTGAACTTCACACAACAAACTCATTAGTTCAGGCGGCCCCGTCTCTATGGCAACCAAACAGCACAAAAACAAGGCATTAACACCTAAATGTATTAGTGGGCAAGTGCTTAGCTTTTATCATTCCAGGGGTGAATTCCCCTCCGCAGCTCGCTGGGGTTCCCAAGGAAGACGATTCTGGTTCAAATGTCAACATAAACATCGGAACACTATTTACAGACAGCCGAGCCGGAGCTTTTCGTAGTTTCAATCGCAGTTTGAAAAACAAACAACAAAACAAAACCGAGAAAAAGAGGCTCTGTGTAGGGGAGTTACCCAATTTTCACTTTGCTTTGCGAAATTGTTAAAGGTTTGCAAGTCACGGGTGAAGGGCGAGAAATGTTTTCCATCCTATCCTAACAGCTCCGTGAGGATCTTCATCAGGAGGAGAAATGGGGGTATAAACTGGTTCTCCCAAAACAATTCCCAAGTGCCCAGCCTTTATTTTAAATGGATATTATGAGCCCTAGGAAAGTGTGTAACCCAATCTCCACTGTGCCACAAGGCTCCAGGCCATGCCACAGGCTCTGTTTGGATTTGTTCCAGGAATACACAAGGGCCTGGGCATAAAGATGCTGGAAAACCGCATTTCAATGTTTCCCATTTAAAGCATGTTCCCGTTCCGAGGGCCCTGGGTGAATTCCAGCGGCCCCAAGAGCTCAGACCATGCTGGGACAGCTTGGAGAAGATAACAAGGTGTCAGCTCTCTCTCTGCAGGTCGGAGTGAGGCAGGAGAGCAAAGGATGTGTCCCAGCCCAAGGCACACCTGAAGCTGTGCTGGGGCTAACACTGCTCTTCACGTTTCCCTGAGTGCTCACTGAACTTCTTTTCTCATCTTTGCCCCAGGGTTTAGAACAACCTTCAGTAGGAATAAGGATCTGGCTTTCTTGGGGTGGATAGTCTTAAAAAACCTAATCCTGCTCACTGTCAGAGAGAGGAAATCTCTGCCCAGGGAAGCTGTGGCTGCCCCTGGATCCCTGGCAGTGTCCCAGGCCAGGCTGGATGGAGCTTGGAGCACCCTGGGAGAGTGGAAGGTGTCCCTGCCCATGGCAGGGGGTGGCACAGGATGAGCTTTGAGGTCCTTTTCAATCCAAAGCCATTCCCCCTTCCATCATGCACAGCTGTTTCCAGGTGAGAGGCACCTTGTCCTGGGGCTAATTCAGACCTAATCACTGAACATTCTGTGTCTCCACACAAAATGCTGTGTCTCCACAGCAAGGAGAACCCAGGCTACACACTCAGGAAAAACCTTTAGTGGGAAAAGCCATCAGCAGCACCAACATCCATCCCGTGTCCTCAGGCAGCACCTCCTCCTGCAAGCACTGCCAGCATTTCAGCTGGCCAGGGCCCTGCTTCCCAAGCCCTTCAGGCAGGTTGCAAGAAAGCAAATTAACAGGTTTAAAGCCTGATAATTTTCCTCTGAAACAAGGTCGCTGAGGATCTCTCAAGTCCCTGGCTGGCTGGCTCGCTATCAGCTCAAAGGCATTTCAAGAACATTAACATTATTCTGGTGCCAGAAATATCTGGGCTCATCCCTGCGGCAAAACAGCAGCAGGGAGAAGAGGAGGATGGGATGTAATGGCAGTGTCTGAACAGGCAGAGGGATGGGGGAGCAGAGATGTTTGGGGGGTGTTTTTTTGGGGTGCCTTCACCACTGGGAAGAGTTAACAAAAGAGTTTTAAAGTACCCTGTCAGCCAGAGCTAACTCTATCACCATGATGACCCCATGGTTCATAGCTGGACTCCAGGATCTTGGAGGTCTTTTCCCACCTTAATGATTCCACATTTACCTCTGGCAATAGATGTCAGCACACAGCAGCAGAGCCAACTCGAAATAAACCCTCAGCACGCCCAGTCCCCTACAAAAGGTACTACAAAAGTGCTTGCTGACATCATGTCCAGCTCACCAGTGGTTTTCCTCTACTGGAAATTTTGTTTGCAGTCTCCAGTCTCGCCTTACGGTCTTTTCAAAATGAGGGGCTTTGGGATTTACCACTGAAATCATTGCTGTGGAACAAAATTCAGTAATCAGAACAACATTTAGCAATCAGAACAACATTCAGCAATTGTAACAAGAACCATACCTGCGAGCTTCAGTACAAACCCAGCTCCAGATGGACCTGGAATAAGATCTCTTATTCCAGAATAAGAACCCTCTTTCACAGCATTCACCATTTTCTTTTTGGATTTGATGTCTAAATTAAGCATTTAGAGGCCTCCATGCTGAATCCTGGGGCTTTTTTCCCCAAAGCTCTCCTGGCTGACGTACCCTTGGGTCAAGGTGGATGCTCTGCTCCTGGTCCATGTGAGCACAGACCAGCTCTGAGTGCTCTTGTCAAACACAGCAGCATTTCTGGGCATGGGGGCAAATGGGTTTGAGCTGAAAGAGGGCAAGTATTAGACGGGATATTGGGAATAAGGAATTGTTCTCTGTGAGGGTGGGCAGGCCCCGGCACAGGGTGCCCAGAGAAGATGTGGCTGCCCCTGGATCCCTGGAAGTGTCCAGGGCCAAGTTGGACACTGGGGCTTGGAGCAGCCTGGGACAGTGGAAGGTGTCCCTGCCCATGGCAGGGGGTGGGATGAGATGAGCTTTAAAGGTTCCTTCCAACCAAACCATTCTGTGATCTGACCCCTAAAATTCACACCTGCAGAGATCTGTCCTGGTGGGCAAAGCCACCCTGGGACAGCTGCAGATCCTGGGAAGCAGCTTCTGGTCGTTGCTGCAGATTGTGAGCTGCAGATTGTGCAACAGCTCAGAGGAGCCACCCAGCAGGCCCTGCATAGCTGGTGCCATGC
Source organism: Ammospiza nelsoni (assembly GCF_027579445.1). Taxonomy (NCBI): domain Eukaryota; kingdom Metazoa; phylum Chordata; class Aves; order Passeriformes; family Passerellidae; genus Ammospiza; species Ammospiza nelsoni. The sequence continues at coordinate 3,066,726 of NC_080639.1, forward strand.
TGAATGCATTAGCTGTGCTAGGAACAAATGAATGAACCAAAGCCAGCTCGGGTTTTGTGCTGGGGGCAGAGGAGCGCGGCGCGGAGCGGCAGAGAGGCGGAGCGCGGTGACACCGCTGTCCCCAGCGTGACAGGCCAGCCTGGGCACAGCCACACACAACCCAGAGGTGCCCAGATCCAGACCTGCAGGCTGTGGCTGCTGGAGCAGTGTTTATTTCAGCCCTGCTTCCCTCAGTGCGTGCTCCCAGCAGGAGGGGATGTAAACTGGCTCAGCCGTGCCTGCCCAGCCCTCCATCCTCCGCCACATGCCAAAACTCTTCTGCTTACACTCTGCGAGGTCACATTTATTGGCAGAGAGCTCGGCTCCTTCTCCCCTCTCCCTTCCCCCATGCTCCTGGTGAAATATGAAAACAGCCTGCCACCTGCCATTTGCCTGGCCTGCTTCTCTCCGTGTGCCAAAAATTAGCAACATACCCCAAAATGTAATTGGAAACACTGCACAGCACTGCAGGGGTCCCACTGCTGTTGCATAGAAGAGGCTTGACAAAAAGCCAATTTAATTTCTAGATTCCCCGGGCTGCGTGTAGCCGCTAAGTGAGGAGGTAAAAAAAAAAAAAAAAAATTAGAAAAAAAAAAATCCCTTTTATCAGGCCAATTCCTATTAGTAGATTCAGATCTTTTAACAAGCCATGCTGGAGGAATCAGCGAGCTGTCACTGCCAGCAGATATAGGGCATCGTTTCTTGGAATTGGAGTCGTGCGCGAGGCCAGGAGTTAGAAGTCAGCATTCCCAAACTTCAGAGCCGGGAGCTGGGGTGTGCAGGGTGGAGCTGAAGGGCGCAGAGGATTCCTGAGGGCTGACATGAACCCCGGGAAGGAAAGTGCCCCGCTCCCCCTCCTCCCCAGCAGAACTTGCGCAAATCCCGGAGGATCCCGGCAGGAGGGATCTGGAGATGCTCCCGCACCTCGGCGCTCAGGGCGGCTCTGAGAGCAGAGCACAGCACCACTGCTGCTGCTGCCAGCCCTGCAGAGCCAGCAGTTATCTCCTTGTTGCAGGAAAAGGGCAGGACAGGCGGGCAAGAAAATATAGGGCACCTCATTCACACCACGCCTTGGCAGAGAGCTCGGCCAGCAGATTTGTGAAACTGAAAAGCAACATTTCACCCCCAAAGAGCTGCTTACATTGTCAGGGTCGACTTGCCAGGCTTAGGAAAGAGCTGTGCCAAACTGGCTTATTATTATCTACCTTCCCCAAAATACTCAGGGCCTGCTCCTTTGTTCTGGGATGTCTGTATCCATGGAGCTGTGCTGAAATCCATGTGCCCCGGGGGCACCTGTACACACAGACATGGGGAACTCAGCCACTCTGACAGCAATAAGGATGGATTTTGGGAAGGAGTTGTCCCCTGGGAGGGTGGGGAGGCCCTGGCAAAGGGTGCCCAGAGAAGCTGTGGCTGCCCCTGGATCCCTGGAAGTGTCCAAGGCCAGTTTGAAACATCCTGGGCTGGTGGAAGGTGTCCCTGCCCATGGCAGGGGGTGGGATGAGATGAGCTTTAAGTCCCTTCCAAACCAAACCACCCTGGGATTCTGTGAAATTGGAACTAAAGCTTCACTGACCTCATGTTTCCCCTGGAATTGTGCTCCCTCCTCAACCTTATACCAAGGCTGTACAGCACATTCAGGAGATCCAAACAGGAACAATCCTTCCATCTGCTGTCAGGGAGAAAAGTGCTTAAACCCAAATCACAGCACTATTAAATATCTCCCCACATCCTCCCTGGCCGGGTTCCTTGGAGAAGATGCACAGGGATGCTCGGATCGGGCACCCTGGGGACACTCAGGTGTGGCTGAAGGCCCAAACAGGACACCGGGACAATGGAATGCCTCTGGGGGTGGAGTCTCCCAGCCCATCTCACAGAATCACATCATTCTGAGTGGAAGGAACCCACCAGGATCATGGAGTGCCACCCCTGGCCCTGCACAGGGCAGTGCCCAGAATCCCACCCTGTGCCTGAGAATGCCGTGTTTGGGACTGGGACACCCAAACCCCACCACGGATCTGCTGCCTGGCACTGTGGGCCGCCTTCATGTCAGCCTCAGAAGGGCAAGGCAAGAGGGAGCCCTGAGGAAATTCCACGTTCCTCCTCATCAGGCTGATTACTGAATAGGCTTTCATAGATCAGGGAATGAAGAATTTGGTAAAGTCTAAATAACTGCTTTGAAATTCTTCAAAATTAGATTTTTTTTTTTGTCTATAGCAAGCATGTTATGGAATACTAGGGAGATGACCCCACGTTTCCAAACACTAAATTAAAAAAAAAGTCATCACAAAATCCACAGCTGCTCCCCATTTGCAATAAGCTGTTTAAAACAAAATAAACCAATACATTTTGCTCCAAGAGACATGCATTAGGCACTGGCAGCTTGCTTCCCTCATTCCTCTATCCCCAAACACTTTGAATGGAAGGAGGGGGAAACCTTGAAGTGATACATATGTGAGAAGCCCTGAGAACAATAGCTGCTCCCAGTTGACTCCAGAGCTGTTATTAAACTCGAGGTTCCTGTGCTAGAGGAGCACAGCTGGAACAGCACCAGCACCAGGCTCTGAGAACACCAGCAAAAGTCGGATTCCCACCTACAAATTCCTGGAAGTTTGCAGCCCAAAGAGCAAAACACCACAGATTGATGTGGGCAGGCTCAGAGGGATGGCATCCTCCAAGAGCAAAATATCAGCAGGCTAATCCTCAGATCAGGAGGGGCAGGATCCTGCTTGGAGCCCAACATAACCTTTATGGTTTTAAATGGAATTTTACTCACAAAGAGGTGCAGTCAGTACAAAGAGGCTGCAGTAGGTTTGTCACACCACAGTGTCTGGAAGTAGCAGCTCAGTCCCTGGATGTGTCAAGCAGGGGAGTGTCGCAGACAACTTTTATGAAAAATCTTTTTTTTTAGGATTTTTCCTCTTGACAAGCTGAGAAGCCTCAAGAACAAAATGTAAACATTGATTATCTGCTGCTGTAGAATGCAGCAAGTGGATTTTTGATTGGCCCATCTTAGATGTTTGTAATTAATGGCCAATCACAGCACAGCTGGCGCGGACAAAGAGCTGAGCCACAAACCTTTTTATCATTCCTTCCTATTCTATTCTTAGCTAGCCTTCTGATAAAACCTTTTCTTCTATTCTTTTGGTATAGTTTTAATGTAATATATATAATAAAATAATAAATCAAGCCTTCTGAAACATGGAGTCAGATCCTCATCTCCTCCCTCATCCAAGAACCCCTGTGAACACGGTGAAGAAGCTGAGTGCTGCTCTTTGCAAGCAGCTCACAGCTCTTGCCCCTGCTGAAAATTAAGGGAAGACTTGGAGGGTGCATCGTGCACTGGGGGTGGCTCTGAGGATCCCTTTTTGTGGGCTTTGGAAAATGAAGCTTCTCTGGACACCCACAGCTGCAAGTTTGTGCTGCTGTCCCCTCTGATTCCCCGGACACGGAGCTGGCCCATGGGAAATAATGCCATGGAAGTTTTCTCTGAGTTTAAAAGCTCAGAGATGCCTCTGAAGCACTGCCTTCCAATGAAGCCTTCACCAAGGGACGCTGTCAGGAAGAAGGAGCATCCCAGTCCAAGAGAGCCTCGCCCCAGGCAAGAAACAGAGATGAGGAAGGAGCTGAGGGAGGACTAAACCACTCTGTGCCAAATCAGATCTTCAGGCATCAAGGACTCAGAAAAGCAGGTGAAGGAAGGTTTCAAAGGCTGCCTGAGACTTGTACACTTGTACCCCCCAGCAGGCTTCTGTGCCCACATTAATCTCTTTTCTGCAGAGGACACACAAAGAGGAGGTTTCAGACCTTAGCTGAGTTATGCATCCAATACCTCTCCACTGCCACTGGATCCCAGTCCCTGATTCCCAGAGAGGCCTGATAAACTCCCAGCCCTGCATTAGGGACTCCAAGCTCAGCAGCAGGATCTCTCCATCCAGCACAGCAATAGCCCCACTCCAAGATTTCCCTGAAGGCACATTGTTCTGAGCCACCTCTCCTCCAGCCTGATATTCCCACAAAGGCTGAGGAAGGGACCTTAACATTCCAGCCCCCTGGCATGGGCTGGGACACCTCCCACTATTCCAGGTTGCTCCAAACCCCATCCAGCCTGGCCTTGGACACTCCAGGGGAGCACAGGAGACTTCCCAGAAAGTTTCAGATGTGAGGAAGCATCTGGGTTCTCCCCTGAGTGCTGGGATGCTAACACAGCTGCCCAGGAAACTTTTCATCCTGGCTGTTCTGGATTTGGGTCTTCTGCTGCTCCAGTGTGGCCTGTCAGACAGAGAGAGCCAGGCTTGGCATCTGCCACTCTGCTGTTTGAAATTTAGAGTAGGGATAAAATGATCCCTCGGCATTCCTGCACAATGACAAAGGGCAGCTCTGCCCCCTCCCTCTCCACAGGCTCTCAGAGGCAGTGGTTTGCAAACAGCCTGGTGACAACACTGCTGAGTAACACACAGGGTGTGAAGAGTCAATTCAGAATTTATTAAGAGAGGGTCCACAGGAGGTGCTGACCTGGATCCAGCTGTTGCACCCTTCTGGGGGAAGAAGTCAACTGGAGCTTTCAGACCTTCCACAGGGAGACCAGGAACAAACATTCCAATCAAACAGGAGGATTTGTTGTCTCACAAAATCCCTCTCCCTGCCAGCTGTGCTCCAGCCCCTCAAGTGCATCCCATCCTTTGCTGCTAAGCACATCCAAAAGCTCATTGCAGTCTGTGGTCATTCTAAAGGGGTCACCCAAGACCTGAACTGGCTGAAGCAAGGTGTGAATAACAGAAATCAGCTGCCAGGACCAGGCTGTAAATCATCTGAGACCTCTGATGGAGCCCAAACAGGAAAATCTTTTGACTTTTGCTGCTTGAGTTGGATCAAAAACATTTAAAGTGGCAAATGCAACATCTGCAGGGAGCTTCAGGAGAAATCCTTGGCACTGCAAGGAGTTCAGTTCTCTCAGGCAGAAATTCTTCCCTGCGGAGGTTGCCCAGAGAAACTGTGGCTACCTCTGGATCCCTGGCAGTGCCCAAGGCCAAGTTGAACACTGGGCTTGGAGGAGCTTGGGACAGTGGAAGGTGTCCCTGCCCCTGGCAGGGAGTGGCCCAGGATGAGCTTTGAGGTCCCTTCCAACCCAAAACACTCTGTGATTCTCTCAGCTGGGTGGGATTTGATTCTGGACAAGGTCTGCAGGCAATGCTCCTCTTCTTCCCACTGCCCCCACTCCTGCAGTTGAGCTCTGACACCTGGAGAGGACTCTGTGCCTTCCCCAATGACTGTGCAGCACCTGGCACAGCACTTTCCCTAAGCTGGAAAACCTTCCTCTTGGAACTGTTCCGGAGACCCTGGAGCAGGGTGATGCTTCTGCTGATGCAGAAGGTGACCTTGAGAGGCTCAGAGCTGCCTTTAGGTACCACAAGTACCTGTGTCCTGCCACCCTAACCCTTCTGGAAGGCAAAAATCCCAGGAGCTGTGCTTCCAGCGAGAGCAAGAACCTTTTCACCCGGCATCCCAGCAAAGCTGCTTTCACGGGAACCCTCGCCAGGCCTTCTGCAACATTTCCTCCAGCCAGGCCTGTCCCCTGCCTTCCACAGGAAGGAACATTTTGTTCGAAGACAGCTAATGACCCATTTACATTTGCCTATAAAACCACGTCGGGTTGTTTGTTCCTCCCCTCCTGCCTCTCGGCTGCTGCCGCTGGCCTGCAGATCCTGTCAGGGCTAATTACGTTGGCTTTTCGGTGAAGGGAGTTTTCCCTCTTGCCATGTGTTTTCTGTTCAGGGCATAGCACAATTTCAACAGGTTTTTGAAGCTGTTGTTGTTGTTGTTGTTGTTGTTCCTGACAAGAGCTGCAGTTATGAAACACATCCTCACGGCCCTGCCGAGGCCCCAGCCAAGGCAGAACCAGCTCCCTCTGACGCAGGAGCAAATTGAGACCATTTGGTACTGGGGGGCACTGGACATCTTATTCCATCTGCAAGGGAGCTGTGAGAAGGGCTGAGCTGCTCCTCCCTCCCCTTCCCTTTCAGCACACTCATTTATCCCTGCCAAAATGCAGTTTCCCTTCCAGTCTCCCCTCTTCCCTCATTTTATCCACACGCCATCAGGGCAGACACGGAAAACCACCTGCCCGTCTCTCTCAGCAGGTACCTGGGACAATCCCTGAGTTTGGGGACACAGTGCTGTCCTTCACACCCTTTGCCAGGGGAGAAGCTCCTGGCACGGCAGAGCAGCCCAGGCCAAGCCAGGCAGGGAGCTGGAGCAGGATCCCAGGAGGTGCTGCTGGAGCCGGGCTCTGCAGGAGAGCAGCCCAGGCACGAGCTGGGCCCTGCCCTGCCAGCAGGCCCTTCTCCCCAGGCCGAGGGGCTCAGCCCAGGCTGACGGAGCTGGCCGGGCTCTCCCTTCTCCCCAGGCCGAGGGGCTCAGCCCAGGCTGACGGAGCTGGCCGGGCTCTCCCTTCTCCCCACACAGAGGGACCCAGCCCAGGCTGCCAGGGCTGGCCGGGCTCTCCCTTTCCCCACACAGAGGGCCCAGCCCAGGCTGCCAGGCTAGCCCAGATCTCCATTCTCCCCACACAGAGGAACCCAGCCCAGGCTGATGGAGCTGGCCAGGCTCTCCCTTCTCCCCACACAGAGGGGCCCAGTCCAGGCTGCTGGGCTGGCCCAGAGCTCCCTTCTCCCCACACAGAGAGACCCAGTCCAGGCTGATGGAGCTGGCCAGGCTCTCCCTTCTCCCCACACAGAGGGGCCCAGCCCAGGCTGATGGGGCTGGCCCAGTGCTCCCCTCTCCCCCAAGCCGCTCCCCAGGGTGGCAGCAGGTCATTTGTCAGGAGACGGGCCAGCAGCAGCCGGGAGGTGGCAGAGCTGGAGCCCAGCTGTGCTCCCGGCAGCCTCACCTGGCGCCATGGCCCCACAGGCCCCATGGAGGCCATGCAGGCTGCACAGGACATCTGTGGAGCAGAGTGCACCTGACAGAGGGGGACGGAAAGGGACAGAAAGGGACAGAAGGGATGCTCTGGGTGGAGCACAGTGCCATCACAAACCACCCCACAGGCTGCAGAAGGTGACAGGGTCAATCAGCAGAGTCTCCTCGCTGCCCTGGCACAAGGGATGGCAGCACAGCTCCCTGCCATTTAGGGCATCCCAATGGCTGTCCCTGAAGAGAGGCTGCTCCCTGTGGGATTCCCTCCCAGCAGCTGGGGTCACAGTGGCCTTGTCCAGCCCTCAGCACTGCACAGCTCTGAACTGCTCCTGGAGACCTGGACACTACAGAGTGACCCCGAGGAGCCCTTGCAGCCCACAGGAGGGCAGGCATTGCTCTGGTTAGTGAGGAGATCCTGTTTTACCACACACACCATCCTGCCAATCTGGAAAATGAAGAGCCATCCACTCAGGGAATGGCAGCATCAGCACCCTCACACCTCTTGGCCTTGCCTGGAGAAGACACCAGTGCAAAGGCTGGGTTGTAAATCATCTTCACGTGTTAATCCAATTGGCTTTGCCAAGGAAGAAGGGAAATAAGGCAGGACATATATCATGCCTTTAAACACTGCGTAATGGCTTCAGATTGAAAGGGAGTAACTTAAATTAGATTTTGGGAAGAAATTGTCCCTTGTGAGGGTGGTAAGTTACTGGCACTGCCCAGAGCAGCTGTGGCTGCCCCTGGATCCCTGGAAGTGCCCAAGGCCAGGTTGGATATTGAGGCTTGGGATAGTGGAAGGTATTCCTGCCCATGGCAAGGATGGAATGAGATGAGTTTTAAGGTCCTTCCCAATCCAAACCATTCTGTGGTTTCATGTTTCTATGACAAAGGGAGCTCCAGGAGCCCTCCCTTTTCAAGCAGGGTCTGGATCTGCCTGTCCCTGTCTCCTGCCATGGGTGGGATCAGCTTTCTCTGGACAAAGTTCTCCAAGGATGCCCACTAGCACAGCTGCCCTGATCTCCCTCAGCCAGGAAGGCAGCCTGGTTTCAGTGGAAGGCTCATTAAGGAGGAGGAGGAGGCAGAGTTAAGTGACAAAGCAATCAGGCTTATCAAGGTCCAGCTCAGGCTTTGGGAGGAAATGCAGCCGCCAGAGCACATGCCAATATTGTTAATGCCTTTTGGGGCTGCATCTGAGACTGGGTTTGTTTTGGCAGCTGCAAAGCCTGATATAAAAACATGTCCTTGCTGCACACACCGGCAGAGAGAGCCAAGGCTGCTGAGCAGGGCAGCACAGGGATGCTCCAGCAGCAGAACCTGAGCCCCACCTGGCAGCAATCCACCTGGCTCCAGCCAATCCATTCACACCAACAGAGCAGCTGGACCCAGTTGTTTGTTTGTTTGTTTGACACCTCCTTAGGGCTTCTCTTGATGAATCTCCAGAATGGTGGGGTTCAGGTGCCACAGTGCCACGTGGCTGTCATCAAACCATGTCCTGCAGCAGTTCAGCAAGGTGTGATGGGTTCTCCTGAAGCCAAACCTTCATTGTACTTTCAGGATGGCTTCCTCAGCTGGTATTACCCCAAAACTCAGGAGGAGTCAGGCAGTTCAAACAGTTCCAAGAGCAAAAACTGGGAAGTGAGAGGTCTCTGTGTGTCAACAACCATGCAAGCGAGTTTTCCCCCCTCTCCCGGCACTTCTTCCACAAAAAGACGGGTTTAGAGGGCTAAAACCAGAACTAAGGGGGTCTCTCTCCTGGTTCATGGGCAGTGGGTGACAGTGACTCCTTGATTCATCAGTACAATGAGGGATTTGGGTAGATAACCACATCTGAAGCACATTTGCATCCTGCAGGCCCGAGAGGGATGGCTACAGCCCATGGGCCGTCAGCGATGGCATCCCAAAGGTGTCATCCTCAGCAGGATCGTGGATCACAGGATGCTTTGCACTGGAAGGGACCTGAACCTTCCCTGATGCCGCTTGAGGTCATTTCCTCTCCTCCTGTCCCTGCTCCCTGGGGGCAGAGCTGAGCCCCCTGGCTGTCCCCTCCTTGTCAGGGAGTTGTGAGAGCCACAAGGTCCCCCCGAGCCTCCTTTTCTCCAGGCTGAGCCCCTTTCCCAGCCGCTCCCCACCAGCTTTGAGCATCTCGGGATTTCTTATTTCAGCAGCGGAGCCGAGATCGCACCCACCGTGCTGCCATTGGTCGCTCTCTGCGCGCTCCCCCCACTTTTCCTCCCGCCGCCCCCACTTCATTCCACATTTTTCACATTTCTGGGGATTGTTTTTCACCTCCCAGCGCTTTCTGGAGCGCGCCCAACAGAAATAAACGCAGCCTGACCATCGCTGGTGGGGCGAGGGGCAGGGGGTTACGCTCTCGGTAAATTTAGCCCCTCACTGACAGATTTATCTTCCTTAATCAGAACCAAGCGTAGTTGGCGAGGTTTGTTTTTGTAGACTGAACTTCCCCAAAGTCAGCGCGCACTCACCTCCCCCTCCCTCCCTCCCCAATTACATAAATGCTTTTAGTTAAGAGCTGATTTCCTGGAGTGTGTGCCAGCGCTCTCTCCAAGCAAACAAAGCAAAGAGACGCTGCAAAGAGCCCGCGTTTGGCATTGAAAAGGAAGATTATCCTCACAAAAGGTGAAGAATGAGCTGTCCAAGGGTCTCTTCCCCGTTTCTCCTCCTTCATTTGCGCACGGGGGATAAAGAACAGCTGGGGAGCACCTTCCCAGCCCACAAACTCGGGTTTGCCCTGGCAGAGCGGGGTTTGGCCAGGAGCTCAAACACACCTCTCCTTCGGCACATCCATCAGTGCTCCATTTCCATCCGGCTGCCCGCTGCCGCCCTGTCCTCGCCCCGCGTTCCCAGACTGGCACCAAGGCATCCATCCCGTCCTGCCGCAGCTCGGAGCAGCTCTGGCTGCCCCGTCCTCTCCCGGGAGCAGCTCGGAGGATGTGTGCCTGGAGAGACACTGTGGGCATCTTCCCTGACGGGGCTCCTCCTCTGCATCTCTCCACGGTCCCGCTTTAACATTCCCCTTTCCTTTTCCTTGCCGCCGCGCCACTAATTAAGAACATCCCTAGCACGTGCCAGCCTGGGATGTGTTGTAATGGCCATTTATTTTCCTCTGTTTCAGCTTAAACAATATTGCTTTTACTGAGCTCAGACGCTTTCCCAGCAATTAGGAGCCACGATGAGATTTTGGGAAGGAATTCCTCCCTGTGAGGGTCTGGCACAGGGTGCCCAGAGCAGCTGTGCTGCCCCTGGATCCCTGGAAATGCCCAAGGCCAGGGCTTGGAGCACTCTGGGATAGTGGAAGGTGTTCCTTGGTGGAATGAGATGAGTTTTAAGGTCTTTCCCAATGCAAACCATTCTGTGGTTTCATGTTTACGTGACAAAAGGAGCTCCAGGAGCCCTCCCTTTTCAGGCAGGGTCTGGATCTGCCTGTCCCTGTCTCCTGCTGTCTCACCTGCGAGCAGCTCTCCCTGGACAAAGCTCTCAGAGGATGCCCACTCACAGCCCCAGCAGCCGGGAGAAGCCCCACACATCCCAGGGCACAGACAAATTTCAGCGGAGCTGGGTTTCCATGTAATACCATTAACACTTTTCCCCCACTGGTGCAATAAGGATGGATCCTTCTGTTCCCTGGTAGTTAAGTCAGCCCCGAGGCATTGCTGAAGCACCGCGAGCTGAGCTGGGCAGAAAGGAGAGAAATTCCCTCTGCTAAGAGAAATTGCAGGAGAGAGAGGCAGCAAGGCAGAGGGGAGAGGTGCACTGACACGTTTTGTGGATGAGCACAGGCTGAGATGGACTCCCGACCCCGACATCACTGATCCACTTCTCCCCCACCGGGACACAGCTCCTCCTCCTCCAGAGGGCGAGCCGGGAAAATAAATAAATAAATTCAGTGGTTTTTTTTTTTTTTTTGTTTTTTTTTTTTTTTTTGTTTTTTGTTTTTTTTTTTTTTTTGTTTTTTTTTTTTGCTTCTCCTTCAGATGAAAATTCCCCTCATTTCCCCTCAAAAGCGAGCACACGTGGGACTATTTTTACCCAGGTTTATTTTTAGCTCCTCTTGCCTGCGTTGCCTCTCACATGGCTGCACGGGGAGGGGTGGCAGCGGCTGCAAGGACACGTTCTCCCTCTAGAGCACAGCAGGGCTGGGGGCAAACACGCCGGCAGTAATTACAGCACAGCCTCGTTAATCAATCACCGCTCCCAGCCTCGCTCAGAGTGCAGCGAGCTCGCTGCCATCCAACACTGCTGCCCCCAGTGCCAGGGATATCCGCAGCAAACACGTCCCCTTCCCGCTGGTGCTGCCCCAAGGGACCCACTCCCTGCTGCCCCTGTCTCTGCCGGGCTCACGGGAAGGCAGTGGGGGCTGCAGCAAGCAGGAAATCCTGGGAGCTGCCTGGGAGCAAAGCCGGCACAGCCGCCGGCAGGGCAGGAACTGGGGCGCTGTCCGGCCCCTCTGGGACAGAGCTTTGTGTGCCTGGCCCTGGCTTCAAAGGAAAGCCTGGCAGCTGGGAAAAGGGGCTTGGGATGCTCAGGAGCTGCTGTGGCCAGGGAGGAGGCTCTGGGTGCTGGCCCAGAGGAGCCTGCAGGACACTGAATGGGTTTGGTTTGGATCAGACACATACAAAGTGTTTCACTCTTCAGCGGAATTCACACACAGCCCGAGCCTCCTCGGTGTTTTTTCCCAGAGGGAATCCCTGCTGCCAGCAGCAGGACTAACCTGCCTCAGGGGCTGTGTGCTCACCCAGCACTGCGGGCATGGAGGGCAAAAGGGAGGCACAGGAGGCTGGATCCTGCTCAGGAATCTCTCATGTCCCACTGCTGCCTCTCTCTCACCCCGCCACAGCTTCCAGAGCACCTTCCCAAGGCCTCTGCTGGCTTCCAGAAGGGAAAGCACAGCCCTCTCCATCCTGGATCACAGCGTGCCACGGTGCCCACAGTGCCATGCTGCCTGTGCCAGGCTGCAGCAGGCACTGGCAGGTCCCCTGTTACCATGGCAATGCTGCCAAGGTTCACATCTTTTCCTGAATCCCAATTTATCCTGCTGCTTTATTTCCTCCCCGCTCTCCACACCTCAGGAAGGGTCAGGGTGCAGCTCTGCCATCAGGTCACATTGCATGAAGTCCTTGCTCAGGGGTAACAGCCTTGGATCTCCTGCCAGCACAGAGGGAAATCAGGGAGCAGATACTGATAAATCCTCTGCTGTCTCTTCTCATTAGACTTAGTCACAGGGAAAAACCCAGAAGGTCTGAAACGTTTGTGTTAAGTGACAGGGATTTTTTTTCCTGGTCATTATTTTAAAATGTACCCCCGTGCAGAGGGTACAGCTGTGGATGCAGATATGTGTCACAGTGCTGGTCCCCCCACCCACATGGCCTTGCCCTGGGCATCCAGCCCATCCCAGTGTCCAGCAGCAGCCACCTGGGCAAGTGGGAACTTCCCTTGGAACATCTCCCTGGGGCCGCAGCCCCTCTCCAGCCATGTGCTGTTCCATGGAATCACAGAATCATCAGGGCTGCAGGAGACCTCCAAGATCCTTGAGCCCAACTCCAGCATCACCAAGGCCACCACCAAATCGTGTTACCAAGTGCCACATCTACACATCTTTCAGACATTTCTAGGGATGGGGACTCCACCAAGCTCTGGCCAGCGTGATCCAGTGCCTGACCACCCTTTTGGTGAAGGAATTTTTTCATCATCCAATCTAAACCTCCCCTGGCAGAGCTTGAGGCTGTTCCCTCTCCTCCTGTCCCTGATCCCTGGAGCAGAGTTTGACCCCCCTCCAGCTGCTCCCTCCTGTCAGGAGTTGTGGAGAGCCAGAAGGTCCCCCCTGAGCCTCCTTTTCTCCTGGTGGCCTCCATCCAGCTTCTCCATAGCAACATCAAGACATTCACTATAGATCCCAAAACTGCCTTTGCTAAACGCCACCTCTCCCTACCCCAGAGAAGCATTTCCAGGGAAAATCCTGGCTGCAGGATGCAGAAATGACAGCTACTCACCTTTAGCTGGTATTTCCAGGCTCTTTCCTACCCTGACATTGTCCTATGTGCACCCAACTCCTTTTAGCTTGTGGTGTGACAGGACAGGAAGAGAGACCTACAGGAGCTCCAGGAGAGCTGGAGAAAGACTTTGGACAGGGGCCTGGAGTGACAGCACAAGGGGGAATGGCTTCCCACTGCCAGAGGGCAGGGATAGATGGGATATTGGGAAAGAATTCCTCCCTGAACTAAACAGAGAGCTCAGTCACCTGGAGTGATCCCTTATCCAAGCACTGGAGCAGAGGAGCTGGGGCTTGGATTGCCATCCTGCCCTGCTCAGGGATTTTCTCCTCACCATCCTTGATTTACAGGAGTGGCACTTTGGCTGAGGATGCTGATGAGCTGAGCTTGGGACGCGGTTCCAGGAAAGGCAAATCCATTTATCAAAGTGCTTACGGCTCCCAGTTTAAGACGGGTGAAGCACCAATAAATATCGAACAAAGCAAGGGAATCAGACTCCAAAGTAGCTTCATAAATAAAAGGCTATTAAAAAAAAAAAAATATATATATATATATATATCTGCAGATGCTTGTGCCAGCCTCCCCAGAGTCCCAGCCCAGGTCTGAATCACTGAGAGGACCTGGCTGCATCCTCCTGAGCCAACATCCCAGAGGAGAAAGGTCCAAGGCACATGGCAGGCTGCACAGACAGGTCAATGGGAAGGAAAGTGCTGTCTGGCAAAGGAACGAGCTGCTAATTTATTGAAATACTTTGGAAAATGCATTTGGAAGCCTTCAGCTGTCCTGGGTTTGTGCCTTCGTGCAGGACTGGAATTTCAAGAGATGGGACTTAAAAGGGAGTGGAAAAGCAAAGAGAGCTTTGAAGCTGGAGCAGGAGAGCACTCGATCAAACGCCAAACAAAGCGCAATTCCCAGCTCCCACTCCACTCCCATGGACAAGCAGCTAGGGAACAAATCAGCCCTGTTTGTTTTCACCGAGGTGAGAAAACACCTCCAAACCTGGAAGCACCCTCTGCTCCTTCAGACAACTCCAGGGGCAGGGAACACATCCAGCATGAAGAAAAACAAAGGGCAGAGAGCAGCCCCAGGAAGGGCTGAGGAGGGAATGAGCACAATTCCAGCCCCACCACCCCCAGGCCCTGCTCTGCCAGGGCTTCCCAGGCACTTGCACTGAGGCAAGGGCAGAGGATGGATGGGGTCACTGCTCCAGCAGCACAAAGAGGGGTTCAGAGCTCTTCCCGCTGGAGCTGGCTGCCTTCCCTCCCTGCTCCCAGGGTCTGCTGACTGCCACCATCACCACCTTCCTCTTGGGCCATCTCCTGGAGGAAGGGTGTCACATGAAGCAAGAGCAATGGCCCTGCCTTGGAGGGCTCCACTGAAAACCAGCACATTGAGGGAAAAACCTCCTTGGGGTCCTCTGGTGCCCAGTGGATGGGGCCATGCTTGTTCTGAGACAGAGCTTGTATTCAGGCTCTGCACACAACGGGCCATTCAGAGGCAGTGAAGGGACAGCAAACCCAGAAGAGGTGGACAAAAAAAGGAGCATCTTTTCACACAATTTGCCTCGAGGAACTCCGTGTCATATGATGTGGCCAAGGGCAGAGACTTGTGGGATCAAACAACTGCTGAGCCAGCCCTGGCTATTGCTATTGTTCACACTGAAAAATAAATAATGTTAAAGATGGGGAAAACTCCCTGAGTGTAAGCAGCAGAAATCACTCAGGCTGTTGAAGGACTACGCTGAAGAAGACTTCCTAAGGACCTTTGCTGGGAACAGGTCCTTGGGAGAAGCCTGGATGAAGGTTGCAGGACACCCTGCAGCTTTCCCTGAGGTTCCTGGCAGCAGCTGCTGAGCCAATAAAACCCCTTGGCTAGCCACAGTGGCAAACAGCCCTCTCACCCAAGGATTCTCTCCTTCCAGCCACTCCTGGGAGATTTTCCTTACACCTGGCTTGACCCTCCTCTTCATCTCTGCACATGTCATGCAAGGAGCTGCATCCACTGCTCAGACCATGGAACCATGGAATATGGGTTGGGTTGGAATGGACCTTAAAACTCACCTCATCCCACCCCCTTGCAATAGGCAGGAACACCCTGCACTGTCCTGGCATGCTCCAAGCCCTGGACACTTCCAGGGATGGAGATTCCACAGCCTCTCTGTGCACAGAGACTTGCCCTGGGAACTTGGAATAAAGCAGGTTGCTTCCCTTCTAGAGGGAGGGAAAGGTTTAGAGAAGAGGAAGAGCTGCTAAAGTAGAACATTGCCTCCAAAATATGCCAGCAAATATTTGCCAACAAAAGCCTCCAAACACCTTCAATTATTGACGTTTCCCTATTAGCACTCACAGCATGTTAATTCTCCCCCTGGGTAGCGGTGATGCAGATGTGAGAGCACAGCCTGGGAAGGATTTGGGATGCTCTGGGAGCTTTCCTTGCTGGATTGAGCCACCCCAACACATTCCCAGGCTGAGGCTTTTCGAGCTGCAGAGATGGGGAAGAGAGTGAGATAACCCAACCCTGCAGCTCAGGTTTTTTGGTCTTCTGTTTTTTTTAAGCTGGTCAGATAAATGTTTTCAGAAGACACTTTAAAGCCACGGCTGCTCTCTCTGGGGAACCATCAGGCTGATTTCCTTTGGCCAGAGCACGATCCCAGGGTCAGGCTGTCAGCTCTAATTAAGGTTTGGATGTGTGTCACTGAATGGAAAGCACTTGGCTCTATTGCTGCTCATTAGATCACTTTATGATAAATCTAATCATTAGCCTACTCCACTGGCCCAGCTGAAGGTGATAAGGCTGCAGCCATCCCAGAGGAATCCAGACCAAATGGCATTCCCAGGAAAGGCAGCTCCATCACGGCCATGCCAGGTCCCCCGGCTCCCATGTCCCAGTGGGATGCAAATCTGGGTCCAATCCCCAGATTTGGACCTAGGAGGGATAGGTTTGGGTAATTAAGGGTAATTAAAGTCTGGCTATGTGTCACTGCTTCACATCTCCTCCTGCTGAGCTCCAGCACTGCTCCTTGGGCATCACTGGGAACAGAGGTGAAAGCTTCCCCCTCTTTATTTAAGGCTCGTCCGTGGATCAAGCTCCCTTGACTCCTCCCATGCCATAGCCAGGGGGTGGAACCCCACTGCAGGTGGTACCCTGGGGACTGAGCCATCCCTGGGTGCCACAACAGGGTCTGGGCTTTCTCCCTGGGCTGAAGGTTTGTCTGCTCCTCATGCTTTAACACATCCAGAGTAATGACTCACATCCACTATCATCCACCATCACCATCTACAGAAACTGAGCAGCTCTTCAAACTCCTGTGACCACCTCCTCTGCGGGCACATGGGTGGGCAGAGAGGTCCGGAGCAGCAACAGTTCCCTGCTCCTCTCCTCAGGGCATCCAAGAGGACAGCCAGCCCTTCCCCAGGGCATGGGAGCACTCTGAGGCCTCTGATTGTGGCAGATGTGGCAGCAGTGCCACAGCTCCCCAGCCCTCGGCTCCCATGGAATGCTTCCCATCTTCCTCTGGCTTCATGAGCTCATCAATTCATCAGAGGGAATTAAGCTGCCCCTGGCTCAGGCATCCCAGAGAAGCTGTTGAGAGTCCTTTCTGCTTTTCCAGAGCAGGATGGGAAGGGCTTGGCACCATCAGGCCAGGCAGAGCCTCTGCCTGGAAATCTGCCAGGCCATGGCCAGGCCAGGTGTGCTGGGAGCCTGTGCCACCTCCCCAGGCCTGGGCTGCACAGGCCATCTCCATGGATCCTGCTGGAGATGGGAGATGGAAAGCAAACACAAACAAGCCTATTCTCCAAGGAATTTAGGGAGCTGGAGCGGGAAGGGTCCTGCTGGGAAACGCAGAGCTGTGTTTTGAGCCACTCAGGGGCATCGGTGGCTCCCCAAAAGCCATCAGATCATCAGGTCCTTGCTGAAGGAGGCCAGAAGGCAGCTAAGCTGAAGTTTCACACCCTGCATTAATTTGCCCACAGTATTTTGGGAAGACCTTGGGATGGCAGGATGCATCTGGGTGCAGCAGGATCCATCCCAGCAGAGAAGGCTCTCCAGGTGGAGCCAGAGGCTCTCCGGGATACCACAGCAGTTTCCCATGCCCGGGGCTGATGTCAGCCCCAGCAGGGCTGATGCCAGCCCCAGCACTCGTGCCTGTGCTGACACGGCAGCCCAGCACAGCCAGCCCAGGCCTGGTCCCAAACCACACACGGAGCTGCAGCCACAGACAGCAGGAGCGGCCTCTCCTCCCTGCCAGGCACACAGGGCTGCGAACGCAGTTCAAAGTTCTCCTCGGTACAAAAACAGGCTTTGAGGGTAATTTGTTGCAGCTTGAAAGCAGCTGAAGTTAATTACAGAGCAATGAAATATTGCACTTTAATATTGCTTCATTCCCCGTGCCTGGGCTGCCGTGGAACGCTGCTCCGTCCCCAGATCCCGACCTGAGCACTCCCTCAGCTCCAGGTGACATCCCAGGTGAGCCAGGGAGAGGCAGGCTGTGGGATGTACCACTCTGTCCCTGTTAAACCCAGGAGAGGTAGGCTGAGGGATGCACAGCCCTGTCCCTGTTAAACCCAGGAGAGGGAGGCTGAGGGATGCACAGCCCTGTCCCTGTTAAACCCAGGAGAGGGAGGCTGAGGGATGCACAGCCCTGTCCCTGTTAAACCCAGGAGAGGGAGGCTGAGGGATGCACAGTCCTGTCCTTGTTAAACCCAGGAGAGGTAGGCTGAGGGATGCACAGCCCTGTCCCTGTTAAACCCAGGAGAGGGAGGCTGAGGGATGCACAGCCCTGTCCCTGTTAAACCCAGGAGAGGCAGGCTGAGGGATGCACAGCCCTGTCCTTGTTAAACCCAGGAGAGGCAGGCTGAGGGATGCACAGCCCTGTCCTTGTTAAACCCAGGAGAGAGGCAGGCTGAGGGATGCAGAGCCCTGTCCTTGTTAAACCCAGGAGAGAGGGAGGCTGAGGGATGCAGAGCCCTGTCCTTGTTAAACCCAGGAGAGGGAGGCTGAGGGATGCAGAGCCCTGTCCTTGTTAAACCCAGGAGAGAGGGAGGCTGAGGGATGCAGAGCCCTGTCCTTGTTAAACCCAGGAGGGGCAGGCTGAGGGATGCACAGCCCTGTCCTTGTTAAACCCAGGAGAGAGGCAGGCTGAGGGATGCAGAGCCCTGTCCCAGTTAAACCCAGGAGAGAGGCAGGCTGAGGGATGCACAGCCCTGTCCCTGTTAAACCCAGGAGAGGGAGGCTGAGGGATGCACAGCCCTGTCCACAGGCTGAGGGACGCACGGCCCTCCACAGCTCAGGAGGAGGAGGAGCATGGAGCAGGGGCTGCACCTGGGGGCTCCCAGCAGGCACAGGGCTGTTCAGTGCATGCCTAACCCACACTCATGGAGCCTCCAGCCCCGTTTGGGAGGCAGGGCTGTTCCCCCAGCCATGCCCAGGGCACCCCCCTTGCCCCTGGGCCCTGCTGCTGCCTGCCCCGTGCTCAGCCTGGGAAGCCCCTGGCTGCAGGCCAGCGCTGCCCAGGTGAGCTCCTGACTCACTCGGCTCCTGAGCTCCTGGAGCGCCATGGCCAAGGGCAGTGCAGGTGTCTGCATCCTCTGCAGGCCTGGGAAATGCTGCTGGGAGCACAGGGAGCAGCAGCCTGGTCCTGCCTGGAGCTCGGGCTGGCTCTGGCAGGCAGCCACATGAGCAGGAGGTGTCCTGCTGGCTGGTCAGCCCAGAGAAGGTGCCAAGTGTCCCTCTTGCCCTGATGGCACTTGGGTGCTTTCTCCTGCTTGGAAATGACAGGGAATAAAGCAACAGGGCAAAGCACTTGCAAACAGAACCTGTGTAGCCTAGGCAAGGGAGAGAGTTGGCCCAAGCATGGCCACAGCCACCACTACACGATACAGAGCACCTCAAAGCCAGGAGGGCAGGAATGCCAGCGTTCTTCTTAGTGTCAGCAGCCAAAATAGAGTTATAAGCACAGATCTGAGAGCCCTTTGCACACACTGAAAAGCCCTGGCCACCCCAGCCCACCCCACGGAGGCTGCAGCCCCTTTCTCAGTGCAGGCTGCATTGCCATCTAATGGGATGCGCAGGGAAAGCCCCGAGCATCCCGCTGGAAAGCACCGACACCGGGGCCCTGGGGGCGCTGCAGGAGCCCGGGCCACCCCCGGCTCTGTGACACAAATCAGAGGGGCCAGCAGGACCGAGAGAGAGGTTTGTGTGCCCAGAGCTGTGCCAGGGAACAAGGCAGCTGCTCCTGACCCAGTGGTATCACCACCCACATCTGGCTGGGCACACCAGAAGGCTTTATTGGGTCTCAAAGTCATTTTCCCCTCGCTGCCTCCCACAGCTCATAAAAGCTCCTGCCAGCAGAGTCCGTTGAATATTAAGCTCCTTGAGGAAGCAATTGTCCAGTTAAAGCTGCCTCCTTGCCAAAATGCTGCATGCAGGCAGACACTGAAGGGAAAACCAACTCCACAGGGACTCCAGAGATGGATGTGGGATGGAAACCAGCATGGCTAGGAGAAACAGGGCTGGTTGTGCCAGGAAAGCCCAGGGACTGAGGCACTGTGCCAAACCCCCAGCACTGACCACAGCCTTCCACCCTGCTCCTCTCCATCACCACCTGGAGAGCAACACCTGTGTGACACCACGGGGACTGTGGGAGCAGCAAGGGCCCCATCTCCCGAATTACAGAACAAGTGCACTGCCAGGATGGTGTGCTCACAGCCCTGCTCCTGCCTGCAGCACCAGCTCACAACCAGCCTGTGGCCAGGGAGCAGTTCTCTTGGCTGACAACACCTCAGAGAGAAGTCAGAGGGAACTAGAGACCCCTCGGAGTCTGTGGCGGCTTTAGTTTCCCTTCCTCACTGAAGGTACAGTCCCTGCCCATACCAACCTGACTTCCAGGACTGCTTCAGCTGCCACTGAGGGCAATGGGAGCTCGATTTTTACCCATACCCAAAGATAAAAGTGGAAATTGATTTCATCAAGTACCTCCCTCCCTCAGCCTCGAGTGTCTCCTGTAAGCAAGAGAAACCAAAACCCAAAAAGCATTAAACGGAGTCTGTGTCCTAACAGCAAATCTCAGCCCAGTTTCTGACACCCTCACCTTTTGTGACATGAAATGAATCAACCTTGTCTCCCAAAGCACCCAGAGGTGAAGGGAGACCCTGCTGCTGTGGACCCCGCCAGGGCTGCACAGGTCATGCCTGCTGTATCTTACTGCCATTTTGTGCCCTTTTTTTTTTTTTTTTGCATGCGTCAACTCCTTTCATACACCAGAAACTCTCCTGCGAGCTTTGTACCAAAGCACTTGGTTCCTGAGAAAGAAATCTGTATCAATGTTTGGAACAGCCACACTTGGTTCCTGAGAAAGAAATCTGTATCAATGTTTGGAGCAGCCACACTTGGTTCCTGAGAAAGAAATCTGTATCAATGTTTGGAACAGCCACACTTGGTTCCTGAGAAAGAAATCTGTATCAATGTTTGGAGCAGCCACCTTCCTGTAGGCAGGAGAGGAAGCAGAAGAGAGCACACTGGTTAAACCCCATGCCCTGCTCTGCAGAGGGGCACTGCTGGGCCACCCTGGCACTGCACCACTGCCCCAGGAGCTGTTCCCAGGTGTGCTCCCTGTGCCAGGAGCAGGTGGAGGGATGAGGAGCGGTGCCTGCCTCTCCCACAGGGAAGCGCAGCGCCCGCCGCCAATTCCCGCCCCGGCTGCCTTTGAAGGTGCTCGGCTCTGAGCTAATTGAGACAAAGCTTTCTCAGGCACGGGGAACTAAAGCCTCATTTGTAGCTGCAGTTTTGGCTCAGGAGGGAGGGAGCACAGCAGGAGTGGTCCCATCAGATAGCAGCAGCCAGGCTGGGCTCCAGCACCTGCATAGCAATCACAGACAGCGGGAGGCAGCGCGCCGGGCTGGGCTCGCTGGGAATGAGCCTTTGGGCTGGGAACCAGAGCAAGCTCCATGGCATCCTGCCACCCATGGTGCCAGGTGTAAGAGCTCAGCAGGATCACAGGGAGAGACGTCATCAGATGGGATCAGCCTTGGCCGACACGGATGGGAGCTCCCAGGCACTCCCAAGGAGCTCTGGCCAGTATCACACAACCATGGAATGGTTGGAGCTGGGAGGCACCTTAAAGCTCTACTCCAATCCCCCTGCCATGGGCAGGGACACCTTCCACCACCCCAGGTTCCTCCAAGCCCCATCCAAGCTGGCCTTGGGTACTTCCAGGGGCAGCCACTGCTGCTCTAGCAAGCTCTGCCCTCCCTCGTGATGTCCTCTCCTGTCACCCTCACATCAAATGCAAATCAACAGAAGGCCACCCCAAGGAGGAGAGTCCATATTTTTCCTTGATCTCCAGACTTCCTTTTCCCCCAAGCCCTCCTTGAACACAGATGGCTTCTGGGGTTCTCCATAAACACTCAGCTCACACTAAACTTGCACAGACACATTTTTGGGAAGCAGCCCATCAGGTGATATTGTGCCATCCCATCTCCCCTCTGCTTTGGTTGCTTCCACTCACTCTGCACAAAACTGATTCATTTTGCTTTTGTGAGCAGCGCTGGAAGCCAGCTGGCATTTGTTGTGCACCTAAATTCCACTTGCTCAGCAGGCTCTTCCACAGAAGGGATTCACTCCAACCTTTGTCTGTGGTGGGGACACAACAGAACTGAGGCAGCAGGGCTAATACTGAAACCTCCCTGCTACTGCATTGCCCAGAGCAGCTCTGGCTGCCACAGCCCTGGAAGTGCTCCAGGCCAGGCCAGACAGAGCTTGGAGCTACCTGGGATAGTGGAAGGTGTCCCTGCCCATGACAGGATGGGCTTTAATGTTCCTTCCAGCCCAATCCCCTTCTGTCATTTTGTAATTAAAACATCAGAATTTCACTGTGAAGGAGCACAGGAGCCCCAGGCTCGCTGTCACTGCTGAGGAGCCAATTCCTCACGGAGCAGCTCAGCCATGCACAGGTATCCCCACAGCCTGGATGGTCCTAGCCTGCCCCAGCTGAGGGGGAAGCTGCTAACAGACACACTGGGACAGCACAGACCAGCCCCAGTCACTCATCCCCCCTCTCCATCCTCCCCTCCTGTGCACAGTGAAGCCAAGGGGGAGCTTGTTGCTGAACTGGAGTGACCACAGGGAAAGCTGGTGGTGGCTTTGCCCATAAATGTGACCTTCCCCAGAGAATTTGCCCTGGAAAAGCAGGCAGAGCCAAACACAGGACAGGACAGACAAGAGGCAAAGCCCAGGGAATGGGAATTTGGGATAAGAGGACAGACTACAGATGGTTTCACACATGCCCCTACACAGAAGCATGGAGAGGACTTGAGCTGTATTATCTTCTCCAATCTAAGTAAGAACTGGAGATGGATTCATCCAACTGGCACAGCATAGCATCCAAAACCCAAATCTTTACAGCTGGTTTGCTAAGAGATTTTGCTTGAGGTGTTGGAGTGGGAAGGAGGGAAGAGAAAAACAGAGGAGGGAAGAGAAAAGCTAGCACTCCTTCCTACAGCAAGGGGAGAGAAAGTTATTTCCTTCACAGATTTAGCTTATAAACAGTTTTAAAGCAGAGTTAAAGTCTGAATAACATTTTAAAAAGTGTGTTTGAGATGCACATTGTCATTCCACAGGGCTTGCCAGCATTGCTTTTCCTGACTGGAATTAAAGTCTCTTATGTCCAAAGCGCAGCCCTCCATGCTGCTGGAGTGGGTGGGGAGGGTTCCTAAAGCTGCTCTGCACCTCAGTGAGCCCCTCCCAGCTTTAGCCACAGCACAAAACACCTCTCCAGATCTGCCACTGGGGACACAAAACACCTCTCCGGATCTGCCACTGGGCTGCACACACTGCCAAGTGAATTCCAGCACCCGGAGAAGTCAGCAACACCAGGATGGAGGACACGTGTACCAACAGAGCTGCACTCTCCAGAGGAATCCCCAAAGCACAGCAGGTGCTCCTTTCATCCCCTCAGAGCTGGGAGATGGTGCTCTGGGCAGGTGGAGGAGGCTCACTCTGCTCAGGATCTCACTGCACTGCCTGGGAGCCCTGAAGGATTCAGGCATCCCTTCCCAGAGGACAGATGGATGAGACATGAAACGCAGAAGCAAAGCACTACAGGATCAGCAGAAAGAGCCCCAGTTGTGTCCCACTGCTCCTGCAGCAGCCCCCAGGCTCTCATTAAGGGACTCTCCAGATTGCTTTTGATACAGGAACGGGCACAAGCAGGACTTGGCTGCTTCACTCCAAGGCTCTGCCCTAAATTCTGGAATGCCTGGCAGCCCTTTTCCTCAGTGACTGAAGCAGTGAGCCCCGTGCTGGAAATGCAAAATTAACTGCAGCCTAAATCTGGACAGTGGTGCTTGAACCAATGCCAAGGCACCTCATTTCTGTGACTAGTACTAAGTGAATAATTTCTTCTAGAAAAACCCTTCCAACTTGGACTTTGAGGGACTTGCAAAAATAATAATTACACTCGTCTTTTATACCCAACAAACATTTCACTCTATAGTGGAATCAAAGCAAGAAGCTGCAAGTACAACTGCTGGAAATTATTTTGACTATTTTTTAGAATTTTAAGCAGAGATTTTTGCTGTTTTGACTGAGATAACTTATTTCTATGTCTCAATGAACTTTTTATGCTTTGCTGAGGTCCAGTCAGTGCCTCTCAGAACACATTGTTGCTTCTAATGAACCTCACAGAACACCACACGTGACAGAATAAGAAATGAAGTTTGTGAGAGCCAGGAGGGTACAGGTTTAATTTCTCTTGAATCAGCAGAACAACACCAATCCTGGATAATAATGTGCCACAGCCTTGAGGAAGAGACAATTCAGCTCTGATGTTGAGCCTGCCCCAGCTCACTTGGCCACCCCCACACTGACTATCACACATCCCTGAGGAACTCAGGGAAAAACAAACCAGAATAAAGTGATTTTCCTTCTGGGAGTCTGCTCCCTTCTGCTGGGGATGGGAAATGATTTAAGCAGTGTTTCCTCGGTGCTCTGAACGTGGCTCCTCTTCCCTCAGGTCCTGTGGTCCATCCTGGCCAGGGCTCCAGCAGGACAGGATTTCATTTCAGCCAGATCCACTTGTCCCCAATGTCCGCGTTGTAGCCTGGCCCGTACTTGCGCCCGGGGAGCTGAAGAAAGCAGAAAGCTCAGTCACAACTCTGCCCACTCCCCTCTAACATTCTAACGTGGGATCTACACAACATGAAATACTCTTTTGACATTGTAACGATCAAACTTACAGAAAAATCAGGCTCTCAGAAAAGGCTGAGCCATGCACCTGAAGGAGGGACTGCAAAAACCACTATACAAAAGCCATAATAGATGTATGAAAATGAGGCCAATGAGTTTTGCACCACATTCCACCTGGATTCATCCAGCCCCTCCCAGCCTGAGTGAGATGGCTCCCCAAACTGTATCATGGAGGAGAAGAACTGAATGTCATTCCAAAATAGGCACACACATTATTAAATATATGAAATACTTCATGCATGAGATACTGAGTTAATTACCACATTAAATTAAACTGTTCAAATGAAACTGCAGATTTAGCCTTCAAGAGCTGAACTTATCTTCATTAAAGCAAAAACAGTATCTGCCTGCCTTCATCAGCAAAGTCAGGAACCACTTTTTGATGGAAAAACCCAAAGATTTTTGAAGCCTTTATCCAAATTTCAAGGACCCTGGGACCTAAGCAGCAGCCTGTGAGTCTCAGTGCTGAAGCAGCGCCCTTTGGAAGGTACTGGCCATGACCTGGAATGCCAGAGATGGTGAGATCCTGGTTCCAAAAGCAGAATCCACCTCCAGAACATCCATTCCTACCTCCAGGAGCCAAAAAGAAATGGAACAGAACACCTCAGAGCTCCAATACTGGACCCAGGAAGCAAAGCACCAGAAAAACCCAATGAGTTTGGTGAGAAAGGCTGAAGGCAGCAAAGATGCTGTAATCAAACCCTTCCTTTAAAAATAAGCTATCTGCTGGCAGCCTCTCCAAGTAATTAAGCACAGATCATCTGCTCTGTCTCCAAACAAACACTGGTTTCACACAAGACCCCAGACTTGTCCTGAGGATTTTTGCTTTCCAAAAAACATGTAAGAGGATCCTATCGGTGAGAGCTGCCCCTGCAGAGAAAAGCAAGATGCACTCTTGATAAAATCTGTACTCAGGCCACAAAAATGAACTGTTTAATAAAAGATGAAGCCTGTTGTTTTGAGGAAGGGGAACTGTGTTTATACTCACTTGAATGTCAAAAAACAAGACACTTCTTTCCCTAAAAATCAAGCTGACAGAAGACCTGACCCCCTCCACAAGACACTCCCCACCCTGCCTTGTCACAAACCATTTGTGAGCAGTTTTTCTGAGCTTTTTCAATTAATGCCTTGTCTAAACATCTGCAGAAAGCACACAGGCCTGTTGAGAGTTCCCCCCACTGAGCAAAGAGGAGATGGGAGATGAAAATAAATTATTACTACCTCTGCCCCATGGATTTCCAGCAGTGAGCCAGGGAGGACATGAGACCTCCTGTGACACAAAAACAGCTCTCCCTGGTCCTTTCCAGGCAGCACATAATTGGCCCTTTGATACTTGAAGAGATTCCCAGATAAGTAGATTATTAAAGCAACAGGAGATCTCTGGGAAAATACAGCAGTTTACAGTTTTGTTTCTGGGTACGTCTGCCCTCTTTAAAAAGCTACAATATTCAACCCCAACAGAACTCAAATTCATTGTCCAAAACAAATTCCCTGTGTGCCTTTGGTTAAAGACATGCAAGACATCAAAGCAAGTGTTGTAAGTATTCATCCATAACTAGCTAAGCTTTCAAAATAGCCAAAAAGAAGGAAAAAAAAAAAAAGAAGAAGAAAAAAAAGGGAAGAGGGAAGTAAACAACTCCCATATTACCTAGGAAGCAGAAGGATGGGAATTGATGACACAGGCCACTGCTCTTCAAAGCCCACATTTTCCAGCTGTGACTGCAGTAAAGGCTGGAACAGGGAAGGATTCTGCAGAGAGGAGTTATAGGAGCAGCAGGGAAGGTGTGGGGATGCAGGACAAGGAGGAAGATGTGCTGGCTCTGGGTAGGCTGGTGCTCCAAAGTGCCCCCAGCTGAAATTGCCAGGCTGCCCTTGGCCAGCACAAGGGCAGGGATGGAAATCAGGCAGTTTGGGTTTGTCCAGGCTGGGCAGCCTGGCTGCAAGAGATGATGGAAAGGAGACAGGAAAAAGCTCTGTGGGACTTGCCAGCAGCTGAGACAACAGAGAGGGACTGAATATTCCCCTTCTCTTGCAGTACAAGTTCCCTGCAAGTGTCCCAGGCCAGGCTGGAGGTGGAAGGTGTCAGCAGAAGGGCTGAGATCCTTTAAGGTCCCTTCCCAACCCAACCCATTCCACAATTTTCTGATCACACAGGTCTCACCAGTCAGCCCCAAGAGCTCCCCCACATCCCTGCAGCAGGAGGCAAGGCTGAGCTCCTGCCAGGTCACCAAGGAACAGATTTTTCCACTCCATGGAAACTGAGTGAGAATGAAGCCTTGGCCTGCTGCATTACACTCCACAGAGCCCAAAAGTTGGCAGTGAGGATTATTTCCAGAGGGATGGAATAAAATCCACCACACAAGAGCGCACAAAACTCCTGAAATGAGCTGAACCCAAAGGCAGAGCCAGCTCAAAGGCATCAAACTGCTCAGCTTTAAAAGAACATGAGGAAAAGAGATGAAAACAAGACCCTCTCATCAGTTAAATTAAGAACCTGCCACAGAAGTGCCTGTCAAAACCATAAACATGATGAAAAGCCCTATAAAGCAGCAGAGGCTGGGGAAGAGCAGCTGGAGCTGCTTCCTCCAGACCATTCCACAGCAGGCACGTGCAGGTAGAGCTCTGGAGGGCTCTACCCACCTGGAAAGGCTGTTGAGGAGGAGCCTGCCTTGTTTCGCAGCCTTTGGGGAACCAACAGAATTGCCATTATTGCCTGCTATTCCTTCACTGCTCTGTGCTGGTGGCTGGGCTCCACAGCTCCAGGAGCTCTATAAATAGCCTGCTTGGAGCAGCACTGATCAAAGAGCTCTTAAAAGCAGAGTCATTGCTCTGGGAGCTGGGCTCATTCATCAATATCCCCAGGCTGCTTAGAACAGCCACAACAACAGCCCCTGCCATCCCTGCTGGGAGCACATTCCTGCTTCCTACAGGAGAAATCCTCCCTTCCAAAGGCTGACAGTGCTGTGGGCACACAGCTAAAACCTGAGAGAATCTGAGAGCATGGAGATGCAGGTATTGGCTGGATTCTGCGAGGGTTTTGGTTCCCGACTGCTCCTTATTATTCCTCCTTTGGTTCCCCTCTGCAGTCAGGGGGGGTCAAGTCTCTCTTCCCAAGGGACAAGAGGAAACAGCCTCAAAATGCATCAGGGGACATTGAAATCAGGTATTAGGGAAAGAATTCTTCGTGGAAAGGGCTGTGAGCCTTGGCACAGGCTGCCCAGGAGTCCCCATCCCCGGAGGGATTCAAAAGCCATGTGGATGTGGCACCTGGGGACATGGGCTGCTGGTGGCATTGGCACTGCTGGGTTTAAGTTGGACTCAATGATCTTCTCCAACACCACTGATCCTGTGCTCCAGAGCAGCAGTTAAAGCAAGGAAGGGAACAATTCCCCCTCCGAAACACACCTGAGGTGTGCATGGCTTGGCTCAGGTGTTTGTTACAGCCTCACTCCTGCCATCCCTTACTCAAATAAAGCCCTCAATGCTGTTAACATCCACCACAGCCCCAAAAATCAAGAGCACCCAAAAGTTTTGCTGAATTGAGGTTAAAACAATTCAGTTTGCTGGAACTGTTCAATGACTTCTGTTCTGCCCTTCATTCATTCACTAAAAAAACAGACAATAAAAATCCTTTGGAAAGAGAAGTGCCCATAAGAGGATCAGTTATCCACTAGAGAGTGCAGGGAAAAGCCAAGGAACTAATCCAAGCCACACAGCACAGTTAAACACCTCAAACTGACTCTACTTCACAGTGTGAGATCCATGGAGATGCTACCCCTCTATTAAATTATATTCCAATTAATTTTAATTTAATAGAGATCTGCCCTGGGGATCACATGCCTCCACAGGTATGGGATTAAGAGGGGTTTGGGGAGGGGGATGTTCTCCCACATAAAAAAGCGTTTCCTTTCACAGGGACAGACTATCAAGTTGAAAATGGATTATTTTAATGCCAGTGAGATTTGACTGTCTTTCTGATTCACAGAGACACCCCTAAAATAAAACAGACACAACCATCAAACCCAAGATTTGTTACAAGGTCTGTCAGGCTCCTCCCCTACTGTTTCTGGGATAGATATCCCTGCCAACTGTCCATAATACTTTTCAGGGCAGGCAGGGTAGAAAAAGCTGCCTGTTCTTAAAGAGGGGATGCTCTCACACTCTCCCCATATGGACAGCATTGGTGAGAGCAGAGGACAAGTGGGAAGGTGGGAAGAGGAGCAGATCCAGGTATCCTTGAGCAACAGCTCTGTCATTCCCAGGTTTTTGTTATTCCTTTGGTCTTAGTGATACCTAGCTAGGCAACATTTTGGTACTTTAGAAAGGGCCAAAAATATTTCTGCAGAGATAAAACAGGAAAAAAAAACAACCCTTAAATGAATCCTCTTCTAATTTATTGTGTGTCTGTTTTCATTCCTTCCTGGATTCAAGAGCAGATAGGGCTGGGCATTACAGCTGCCAAATACCTCCTTTGAAACAGAATTAGGAAAGGAGATCTTGGTCCTAAAAAGAGTGAAAGCTTCATCAAGCCAAGAAAAAAATGGCAGGAGAGAGAAAACAGAAGGTTCTATCAAAGGCAGCAGCTATGGCAACGATGGCAAACATGGAGAATGAGAGATATCCTAAGCTCCCTGCTCCTGCAAAGGCCGGAGTTGATCCTGTTGCTGATCCAGACTCTGGCTTTCTGAAAGCTCAAGCATTCCTTTTGTAGCTGCTTCAGGAGATTTTTATGTGCAGAGGTCCCTCAGCAGAGATGGGGAGCCAAGGGCCCTGTGCTTGCCAGGGGCCACCCTCAGCCCCACAGTTGCCAGGAAGGGCCAGAGCAGCTCTGGGGCCCCTCAAGCCTGGAGAGCCTTCCCTCAACACCCTCCCTGTGGGGCTGGCTGGGATTTCCACTGCAAACACAAGCTCTTCCAGCATTCCCAGTGCTGGCTTGTGGCACAGAGCTGACTCATGCTGCAGCCTCACCTTCCACCACTCAAAGCTACTGCCCTGCAGCCCCTCCAGCCTGGAGGCATGGCAGACATGGGAGGATTTTGCCCCCTAAGGCTGTATCCTTATGGAAAGGAACGATGAAAAGCCTGGTGAAAAGAGTGTGGGATTCCCTCTCTCCTGCTTGCTGCTACCCAGGACTGCAGGGCCCTGCCAGCCACACAGGCAGGAGGGAGGAGGATGAGGAGCAGGGCACAAAGAGGAAGCAAGGCAAGGCAGCTGAGCTGTGCAGATGCTGTGGAAGGAGCTGGACTGCACCTCCCAGCAGCAGCCAGGACTTTGATATCTGCTTGAGTTCTCCTTGCCTCATGCTCAGCATCCCTATATCCCAAAAGCAGCCTTCCACCAAGGAAAACAGGGAGGGAATTAAAATGAGAGCCTTGTCTTACCTTTCCATGGCACAGCACAAGGAGGAATCACCTCACACTGCCAGAGGGCAGGGATGGATGGGATATTGGGAAGAAATCCTCCCCTGTGAGGGTGGGCAGGCTCTGGCACAGGGTGCCCAGAGCAGCTGTGGCTGCCCCTGTGTGACGGTGTTCACAGGGGTCTTATGTTGAGGGAAGAGATGTAGATCTGACTCCATGTTTCAGAAGGCTGATTTATTATTTTATGATATATATTACATTAAAACTATACTAAAAGAATAGAAGAAAAGGTTTCATCTCAGAAGGCAAGCTAAGCTAAGAACAGAATCGGAAAGAATGATAACAAAGGCAGCTGTCCCAGCTCTCTGTCCCAGCCACCTCACTGTGATTGGCCATTAATTACAAACATCCAACATGGGCCAATCACAGATGCACCTGTTGCATTCCACAGCAGCAGATAACCATTGTTTACATTTTGTTCCTGAGGCCTCTCAGCTTCTCAGGAGGAAAAATCCTAAGGAAAGGATTTTCATGAAAAGATGTCTGCGACACCCCTGGATCCCTGTCCAAGGCCAGGCTGGACACTGGGCTTGGGATAGTGGAAGCAGGAGCAGCCTGGGATAGTGGAAGGTGTCCCTGCCCATGGCAGGGGGTGGGAATGAGATGAGTTTTAAGGTCCCTTTCAACTCCAAAGCATTCTGTGATTCTTTGATTCTGCAAATTCCAGCAAACAGCTGCACTTTTATGTACACAGAAAAGCACACGCACGTCAGAGCCGCCGTTCTCCCCACTCCAGGAGATGCAGCAGGAGTGTGAAGTACATCAGCACATTATTTAAGTACACTGATTCCATTAAACAGAGCCATTTGTTTTCATCTCCACTGCAAACACATCTGCCTAAGTGCTCCAGCTCTCCAGCTCCACAGGGCGCACACACGGAGTTTGGAGCATTATCCCTGGGGATTGTGTGCGCTTGGAAGAAAGGCAGAGATACAGCAGTTGTTAAAGGGAAAAAAAAAAAAAGGGTAGTCAAGCCTTTACTAGTCTGACAGTTCCTAAAATAATGCTGCTTCCCTGAAGAATGAACGTGCTTATCTCTGATCTACAGAACCTCACTGATAGGTTGCTTTTCCCTTGCCAGAAGAGCATCCTTAGAAGTTTCTGAATGCCCGAGCAGAGCTGCTGGACCCTGCCTGAGGACTTCATGGTATAAGAAGGCTGCAGAAAGCCACCTTCTCACACATGAAAAGAGCCCTTACAGAAGAAATTTAGAGGATATACATTAAAAACAAAAAGTGAGTTTTGAGTATTTGGAGCTGTATGTGGCCATCTCATTATTCTGTGGAAAAGCACACATACTAAAATCTTGAACTCTGAAGAGTGTTCCTTCGTCCTCCTCCTTCCTCGTTGCTTCTAATGAATATTTTGAACAAAACCCAGCTTCTACCTGGAATTTGTAACTCCCTGAAAACCACCATTATTAGGCAGCATGAATTGTGTGCATGGAGCTCTGAAAAGCACAGCAGTTTGCTGCCTATTGGAGAGATCAAGGATTTAGGAGTAGTACGGGGGGGGGGGGGGGGGGGGGGGGGGGGAAATCCCCTATGCAAATCATTGTATTTATGTGGTAAACATCATTACACCAACTTTAAAAGCAGGCATTTCCCACAAGGAAAAGTTAAACTTCTGTAATTATCCCATAATTAAGCCTTTGCTTACAAGTCAGCCTAAACTTTTACTTACAAGTGAGCCTAAACCCTTTATTTTCAAGTTCTAAAGCAGCACAGCTGGGAACCATTCCTGCACAGCCATGGGCAAGGCAGGGGCCAGTGATTCCCTCTTTACAGACCAAACAATCTCCCAGCCGAAATCTGTGAGTCTGGAAGCTCATCTGCTCTCTGTGCCTGTGCTGCTTGGCCTCTCGCTCCATCACCTCTGCCTGAGAAAAAAAATTCAGGCCTTCATTTGCTAAACAAAGTTGGAAGGTAAAAAGAAAAAAAAAAAAAAACAAAAAAAACCCCCAGATCTTCAAAGTTTCAGCACAAAGAATGCAATCCTCACATAAGAACATAAAACAGCAGGTGGGGCTGGCTTTGTGCTTCCCATTCCAGTAGCTGATGGAAAACAGGAAAACTCAGCATTTTTTGCATTGTGCACCATCCCTGTATACCCCCCACAGCACTGAAGGAGTATTCAAGCATTTAGGAGAGAGAAAATGAGTATTAAAGTAGTCTAAATTTAACAGAATACTTCCTGAAACAAGCAACTCCTCCTGATTCCAAAGGACATTATCACTTTCCACAGCACTTTCCTGAATCAGGGCCTACAAACAAGGCTGCAGAAGGGAGATTATATTTTGGAAATGGTGGTTTTTTTGCTCAGCTTCAGCTGTCAACTAACTGGCATGGAGCAGAGCCATCCAAGAGCACAGCTTTCCTTCCCAGGTACCCAGATTCCCAACTCCCAAGCATCCCTTTGCTACATCTGCAAGGCAAGTCAAAAAAATTTCTCCTGGCAGCCAGCTAGTGGATGAGCCAGGACATTCTCAGTTTCCTGCCAGCACAAAGAGCATGTGCTGCTGTAGAGGCAGAGGAAAAAAGCCTCTCAGAAGTCTCACCCCAGGCTCTCAGCACACAGCACCGAGGTCACATCTAGCTGTGTGTCAGGCAGCCTCAGTAATTCCCAGCTCCACTGCAAAGGGACATGTCAGCCCCAAAAAAAGCCCTCTCATCTCAGGGAAGAAAGGCACAGGCAGTGCAGATGGATGCTGTGAGCTAGAGACGAGTCATGCAGCAGATCCTGCTCAAATCTGTGTGCACAGCACAGGCAGCTCCTGGAGGGCAGGGCTCCAACAATCCTGAGCTTGAAGTTTTGGATTTAAGAATGTGACAGCAAGGAGGAGGAAATTCTGAGAGCAATTTCTCAGCTGGACCAGGGAGTTTTCAAATCCATTAGATAACCTCAGATGTTTTCTGCTACTTTAACCTTTAGCTTTAGCCCCTTTTACAAGCTGGAAAGGTCACATCTCAAATGAGGCAGAACAGTGTGAGCCCAGGATCCACTACACAGCCAGCCAAAGAGAAACAAATTACTGGAATATTCTGTCCATTCCAGAAGAAAACATTGGTGCATCAGTTTCCAAACAAGTCCATAAATCTGTAGCTTACATTTTCATCTCAGTAAGAGACTGTATGCTACCAGGAAAAGAAAAATGATAGGGTTTGGATGATGCAAACCATGGCTTCTAACAATTTATATTGTATACTCCTCCCTTTGTCTTCAGGACTGCTTGGAAAATAATAAGAACAGAGGCTCACCTGTAACTCTGGCCACTCAGCGTTAATTACCATCAGCTCCACAACTTCTCCAAGGAGCTTCTCCAATACCTGGGCCTTAGGCAAGGGACAGGACCCCATGGCAGGGGAGCACTGAGCAGCACGAGGGCAGAGCTCCAGGGGGATTGGAAGCCGCTGTCTCCAGAAGCAGCAAGGCAGGAGCTAATTAAAACCCTGTGTGGGAGCCTGCATGAGGTGTATGAGAGCACTGGGCACAACAGGCTTTGGATGTGTGCCCACGTGCAGAAACACTCTATTTAAAGCAACAGCACTTTGGGGAAGCGAGGCAGCATTCATTCCTCCTCTGAAAAAACACCCCCTCCCTCAGCATTCGATAAGGACTCGCCATGGGTTCCCAATTTTCTTGTTTGACTTAAGGGACTCTTTCAGATTTCAGAGGTCAGACTTATCAGGGCACAAGAAACAGAAACAAATGAAAACCATTTATCCTTTAGTCCACATCTAAAGATGAAAAAACCCAAAAACCAAAAAAAATCAGCTTGTGAAACAAACCATTTGCTTCATTATTCCCCTGGCGGGGGGAAGCCAGACTTCAAAAAAGGTGGGGATTTGGGCAAAATGCACAAGTTCCCAGGAGCAGTGGGCAGGAAGGTGGCAGGCAGGGTGTCCCCAGCAGTGAGGAGCCCCCTGGCTGCTACCAACCTCTAGACAACAGATAATGCAATGGTTGCTGGACATAATTATTTTATCATTTATTAGGAACTAATATTTAAATCCCATTTAACGCATTCATTTTTTTTTATCTTGACATTTTTATTTTTTTATTAAATAATTAAGCCATACATCCCCACATTATCCAAACCATTTATCATCAATACACTTCCAATTAACCTCCTTCTATATTTCCTAGTGTCAAAACCAATAACCAACCACCATCATCACTCCATAACCACCCCTAAACAAACAGAGAATTAACCCCAGAACTGATCCCCCCCCAAAAAAAACCAAACAAAAACACAAACCATGATCATAAATCATCAATCAATCATCCACCAAATTTTGTGTGCATGTAGCTTATAAAAAGCATGACACTGCTGTCCCCAGCAGCGAGGACCCCTGGGCCATGTCCCCTGCAATGAGGAGCCCCCCGGCCACGTCCCCAGCAGTGAGGAGCCCCCAGCAGTGTCCCCAGCTGTCCCCAAGTGTCCCCAGCAGCACTCACCGCCCGGTACTCGTAGTAGATCCTGTCGAACTCGGTGCCGCCGATGGTGATCTCGGGGATGAAGCGCGGGATGGACACGGCATCCATCACTGCAGCCTTGTCCTGCACGCTGAGGGCAACAGGAGCACTCAGGTCACACCCTGCCCCACCAACAGCCAAGTGCTGCACCCACCCCATCACTGGAAATATTCCAGGCCAAGCTATATGGAGCAACCTGGTCCAGTGGAAGGTGTCCCTGCCCACGGCAAGGGGTGGACGGGCAGGGCTTTAAGGACCCTGGCAACCCAAACCATTCTAGGATTCATTATCATCATCTATGACTAAAGAGCTACTTTTGTGTTAAATACAGCTTCCAAAGATTTGGGCTGTTTTCCAAACATGTACTGCCCCTCATCCTTGCCTCCAGTTTGCTCCTGCTCCAACTTCCTGCTTCTCCATTTCCCCTCCTTGGAGATGCTCCATCACTCCTGGGACCGTTCTCCATGAATCCCCTCTGGCTTTTTTTTCTTTCTATGAAAGCACTGTAAAAACCAGTGGTTTTACTGAATGCCACACACTACCCTGCTAAATTCCCATGCTAAATGGAGCAGCACTGAGACAGTGAGAGGGTCTGGAAGGAGGCAGCATCCTGCCTTGGAACACCTGGAGGAAGCCGCAGCAGCTCCAGTGATGGATCTCAGAACCCACCACTTTGCACAGCACCAGCAGTTCAGATATCCCAAATTTAAAATGCCTGAGAAACTGCTAGAAAGCCTCCTGCTGCCTGTGGTTATCCACAGGCCGACAGTGCCACCTGCACGTGGCTGGCAAAAACACATGCCAATCCAGTCAGCACTGGCCAAACCCTACATCCAACACCAGAAACCCTGCAAATTGGGTTGCTTTCACTGAATTACATTGCTCAGCAAATGCTGACATGTACATCAAGCACATTCCCTGAGCAAAGCAAAGTTCATCATCTTTGAGCAATTATTCTTACCCCCCAAATCATAAATTTTGGGACCTTTCCTCCCAGCAGTGAAGAGTTCCAGCAAGTGAACTGGTTTGCTAACATACCATGATATTCCCTCTGCAAACTATCCCAGTACAGATAGACTTGTAAGGAAATAAAATAACCCAGTGGAAGTTCAGATGGGAGAAGGTGAGGATTAATGCCCTCTCCCAAGATCAGGATCAACACCAAAGATGCTTCCTATTAACTACAACAATATTTAACTTCTACAACATTAAATGTGTATTTCACATGCTGAGAGGCACAAAAGAAATAAGGTTTGGTGGTCATCCACTCTGCACTGAATCCACTCCTTCCCACATCTCAGCCAAGTGGCCACTTAGAAAGGACAATTCCCAGGTACAATTAATTTAGTTAAGGGCCAAATGACAAACTTGCTGCTCCCAAAATTTCTTTGCACAAGAAAATAATGAAAGCTACTGATGGCTTCTCTGTGTTCTCTGCACCTTCAGAAATAATTTGGAATACTAAGCAAAAGCACACCCAAAGACACCTGCCACAACAATGTCTAACCACAAAACCACAGCCGCTTGCCAGGACTAATTCCCTGCTCAGCAGGAAGCACTTACAGACAGTTTTTATGTTTCTTTCTTTTTTTTCTGTCCCTCAGCAGAAAATTATCACTATTTGTTCTTTTCTGACCCTTTACCAGACTTTCCTGAAGGAGCTCTCAACATGCAGCACCTTGCCAAAAGTGCAAGGTGGGGTAAGGGAAGGAAACTGGTTAGAAAAAAATTAATAAGCCAGGCAACCCAAAAAAATCCACCTGAGTTTGCATAGCCTGGGCTGTGATTTCTCAACGCCTGATGTTGGCATAGTCACAAAAACTCAAGTGACAAGAGAGACCTAAAAGCATTCACTGGCCTAAAAGCCAACATCACAAAACCATTCCAGATAAGTTCTGTGTTGATAGAGGAAATTAACATTCCTCCTTCTGCCAAAGGGACTCCAATTCCCTCATTTAGCCAGGCAGAACAGATATGGCACGGCCAAGGTGAGGCACAGCCACTCCCCTGGTGAGCAAACACTCAACATCAACAATAAAAAAAGTACTTCCAAAAAAAAGCAGGTCTGCAAGAACAGGGGAGAAGGTGCAACAACAGCTCTTCAGACCTAGAAAAGCCACTGCAAAGCAGAAATCACAAAATAAGTGTTTTAACTGCAGCAAAAAGATGGGGTGGGCAGGGCTTGGAGCAGCTGGGATAGTGGAAGGTGTCCCTGCCCATGGCAGGGGGACGGCTGAGATGGGCTTTAAGATCCCCTTTCAACCCAAACCCCTTTATGGTAAAGAGAGAACCAGAGTGCTAAAGGAAACAGCTTCTAGCACCAGAAGTTCCACAATTCATTGTCACAGACATCTTTTATGAAAAATCCTTTCCTTAGGATTTTTCCTCCTGAGAGGCCTCAGGAACAAAATGTAAACAATGGTTATCTGCTGCTGTGGAATGCAACAGGTGCATCTGTGATTGGCCCATGTTGGTTGTTTCTAATTAATGGCCAATCACAGTCAGCTAGCTCAGACAGAGAGTCCAAGCCACAAACCTTTGTTATCATTCTTTCTTTTTCTATTCTTAGCTAGCCTTCTGATGAAACCCTTTCTTCTATTCTTTTAGTATAGTTTTAATATAATATATATCATAAAATAATAAATCAAGCCTTCTGAAACATGGAGTCAGATCCTCATCTCTTCCCTCATCCTAAGACCCCTGTGAACACCGTCACAATTAACAGTTCATGAGACTTTTGGAATCTCCACGACAGAAGTTTCCAAGCCAGGTCCAACACATCTCTTGGCAGCCTCTCTAGTCCTGCTGTTGGCAATCAGCCATTTAAACAGGGACACTTCTTCCCTTTGCCAGGCACAGGCACACTGGGGAGCAGAGCTGCCAGGTTCTGAAGGAGCTGCAGGGACAGATCAGCTTTAGTTGTCTGAGGCAACAAGCACAGCAAGTTCTCCCCCAGGAGCTGATCAGAAACACAGGCAAGGCCACCCAGCCTGCAGCTCCTCCTCCCAAATGCATTTATTCTGCCATATGTGCAGACAGACAAATGTCACTGGGAAGGGCCCAAATAAAAAACATGCCTGAGACAGCGCAGTGGCAGCAGAGGAGCTCCCTGAGACATTTAAAAAGCCAGAATGGTTTCTGTTGGACTAGGCAGCTGGAGAGGAAGGGAAGATGTGAAGAACATCCTCTGGAACACACCTCCAGCTCCAAAGCCACAAATGCAGCCCTATTTAACCTTTTCCCAAGATCCCACAGCCACGCTGTCAGGGCAAGGGAGAGCAGTAAGGGCAAGCAGGGAGAGAAAAGAGATCATTTTGCCACTGATTGCCCATGGGCTGGGCTCACCAGTTTGATTAGCTGCATTAATCACTCAGAGGCCCTGCTGGGGTTTCCATGCATTACACCCTATACATGTGCAATTAAAAGTTCTCTTCAGCCCTGCTCACCCAGCCCTGTCCCCCAGACACACTGGTACAAGCTGAGGCTGGAAGAGACCAGCAGGGCTGACAGGTCAGCAAAGGAAGCAACTGCAGATGGCAAACCAAGCAGGGCAGAACTTGGATTAGGTATTAGGGGAATGTCACATTTTATGGCAAATCCTTTCCTTAGGATTTTTTCCTCCTGACAAGATGAGAGGCCTCAGGAACAAAATGTAAACGTCGATTATCTGCTGCTGTGGAATGCAACAGGTGGATCTGTGACAGGTCTCATGCTGTTGTTTCTAATTAATGGCCAATCACAGTCAGCTGGCTCAGACTCTCTGTCCAAGACACAAGCCTTTGTTATTCTCTCTTTTCCTATTCTTAGCCAGCCTTCTGATGAAAACTTTTTCTTCTATTCTTTTAGTATAGCTTTAATGTAATATATATCATAAAATAATAAATCAAGCCTTCTGAAACATGGAGTCAACATTCTCATCTCTCCCCTCATCCTGAGACCCCTGTGAACACTGTTACAGGGGAAATTTCCTCACTGGAAGGGTGGTCAGGCATTGGAACAGGCAGTGGTGGAATCACTGTCCTTGGAAGTGCTCCAGAGCCGTGTGGCTGTGGCACTTGAGGACATGGGCTCAGCAGTGCTGGGAGAATGGTGAACTCCATGATCTCAGAGGGCTTTTCCAACCTAAACGATCCTAAGTGGCTGCTGGAGCCGGCCAGGAACACCCAGGAGAGGGAAGCATGTGCCTGCACACCGGGAGCCTGCAGGAAAATCCCTTTCCAAAGGAACAATACACGTGGGCTCAGGACACCTGCCCATCTGCAGGGACCACACCAGGAGCCTGCAGGAAAAGCCCTTTCCAAAGGAACAACGCACATGGGCTCGGGTTATCTGCCCATCTGAGGGGATCACAGGCTCCCTGGGCATTGGAAAAAGGGAGAAAAGGCATCACCTTTAGGGCTCATGGACTCACACCTGGGCTGGGCATTGAATCCAGTACAGCTGGCCTGCAGCAGGCTCCCTGCCCCTCTGGGGTTACCATGGAAAAGAGCAGGTACAAACACACACCTGTACTAAGAGGCTCTTCCCAGGCTGCCCAAGACACTGTCCAGGATCCCCTCACTCTGCTGAGCAAAGCATGAGCTCAAGATTGGCACAGGATATGCTGTCACCCCTTTACTCATGCTCTGGCAGCCCAGCACAAAAAAGATTCAAAAGCAAACTGCAGGAGCTGGGATCAATGCTCAGTGTAGGTCCCTTCCACACAGGATATTTTATGAGTCTGTGGTTTAAATAACCAGTTTATTGCACTGTGGGATCTTGAAACAATCCCATGTGTGACTGTGTTCACAGGGGTTCTTGGATGAGGGAAGAGATGAGGATCTGACTCCATGTTTCAGAAGGCTAATTTATTATTTTATGATATATATTACATTAAAACTATACTAAAAGAATAGAAGAAAGGATTTTATCAGAAGGCTAGCTAAGAATAGAATAGCAAAGAATTATAACAAAGGTTTGTGTCTCAGACAGAGTCTGAGCCAGCTGACTGTGATTGGCCATTAATTAGAAACAACCAACATGAGCCAATCAAAGATGCACCTGTTGCATTCCACAGCAGCAGATAATCAATGTTTACATTTTGTTCCTGAGGCTTCTCAGCTTCTCAGGAGGAAAAATCCTAAGGAAAGGATTTTTCATAAAAGATGTCTGCGACAGCCATGTTTTTGCCAAAGGAATAAATAATTTCTTATTACCTTCAGTGACAAGAGCCTTGTGCAGGAGACTCACCCTCCTCCAAGGTTTAATGAAAAATTGAGTCCTTAAAGCAATTTATTCACTTCTACAACTGTGAAATAGAATTTTCATACAGTATCTTAACACACTGCTCTAATTGTAAGGTTTCCTTCAACTCCCTCCTACTCATCACAATTAATAATTCTTTCCTAATACCTGCAGTAGTAGTGTGGAGCTACAGGAAAACAAGCAACTTATTTCTTCTTTCAAAGGAAGTCTGATTGTGATCATTTTTTAGGGCCTAATTCACCAGATGTCATCCTACTACAGAAAAACCTCATCTTTGACCCATAAAATGCACCCAAATCATGACTTGTTCCTCTCAGACACCACCCAGCACTGCTCTTCTGCAATCTAGCTTCATTCTTTGATAGAAAAACCATACAATAGGAGCATTATCTCTATTTTTAGGAGTTATTTAAAGTAATAGCACAGAAAAGTAAAATGCAAGAAATATCACAATTCCGCAAAAAAAAGTTTAACTTGCTTCTCTGATGCCTGTCACAAAGACACAAACTTAAGGGCACATATTCAATTTAAAAATCTGTGTTTCTATTAACCTGTGAGATGACCAGGAAATAATGAAAATAATATAACTCTCACATTTTGTTTTAAAAATATAACTATACAGAAATTTCCCCCTGCACATTCAATATGGAGATGAAGTTGCAGCAAAATGGAGAGCCTGTCTCACTTCTGGCATTAACAGCCTTAAAAGTGCAGCTATATTGTTTATATACATCTTTGTATTTTATATAAAAAAAATTCAACATGATGCATTTGCAAAGAATTATTAAAATCAAATTAAATTCTATTCCAACAAGTTATTTTCCAGTGTCTGAGTCTGATCTCTTCCAACTGGGCACAGAAGAATCTTTGACAAAAACCACTCCTAAACTTGTCTGGAGCTTGTCTCAACAATCAACAGCAGAAATGCTACACCACGATCCAGTGCAAGCACCAATATGACAAAATGTAACCCCACTTTTAAAAACTAATGGTTTTGACCATTTTCCCTGGGATCTGATTGCTCAGTGGATGGATGACATCTTACACAAGTCACACTTACAAAAGTCTCAAGTGATGGAAAGAAACATCATCTTGCTCCTCCCATGGCCCCTTGTCAAACTTCAGGTACTCAATGTCTTCAATGACCTGGAATCAGAAAAGAAAGCTCCCTAAGGGGTGAAAAAAATCAGTGAAATAATCAGAACAGGTTATTAAACAAATGAAGAAGGCTTCACTGCTGAAGCTGTGGTAACAAGGCCAATGTCTAGAGACAACATGATCATCTCCCAGTTCTACTCCTGGAGGCTGCAGCCCTGCCAGGAGCACTGGGCACACACGTGGGCATCTCCTGACATCCTGTGCTGTTTTCAGCTCTGGATGGCAGGGAATCAACTGGCAGAGAGGTGCCTTGCTGCCAAATTCTTACCAGATCCAAGCCATTCTTCCTTAACCTGCCACTGGGGCTGAAAAGCCAAGAAGGTACAAGCTCACCCCTGAGGGAGAATGAGGAGGAAATGGAGCTAAGTCTAAATTTAACTCCTTTTTGTTACAAAAATAAAGTTTGGTCAGTTTTATTCCCAGTAACACATTCTCTGAGGCAGGGGAGCAGGTGTGGCATCTGCCTCAGTGCTGTGTGGGTCACAGCACAGAAACAAAGGCACATTTCAGGCTGGGAAACTCAGGAGCTGCAGAGAGGAGTCCAAGGGCTCAGGATTTCACCAGCCACCAGGACCCAGCCATGCATGAAAGGAAAGGTAACACTCACAGCTCAGAACCTTTCAAATAAACAATGCCAGCTCAGCAAATCATTCCTTCAGCATCCCCAAACTTATCAATCCCTGGTTTGAGCTTCCCTTGCAGCCTGGCTCCACTTGGCAACAGCTCTTTGCTGCTCCAGGAGGTAATTGCTTATCACACCTGGCTGCCTGGAGCTGAGGGGAAAGCTCAGCCCCAGTGTCAGGAAGATGCACTTCAGGTGCCTGATGAGGTGGAGACGGCACCTTGGAGCAAGCTGGGAAGGAGTGGATTGTTACAGCTCCAAACATCCCTTGACAGAGACCTTTTCCATGGGGAAAGGATAAAGCCGAGGTCATGACCAAATTCCTCATGGCACATTGTCAACCCATTGACAGGTGAGCACATGTCACAATGAAGTGACAGAATGATCAACAAAAAAATCCTTGAGTTCTTTACATTAAATGCAAGGCAATTATTCCCTGCAAACACTAAATCCCAGCTATTACCACTTCAAAAATGATAACCAAGTGCTACGACAAAGTAGCTTTGACTATAAAGATCTTAGCAGAATTTTCATGGTAAGAAATAATTATTTGGACATGAGTGAATAAACACTTCTGAGGCACAAACTGCTGCAACATAACTCCAAGATAAGAGGACAAGAGGTGTAAGTTAAGTTTGTTCAAACAGCCATTATTTCTTTGAATTATTTAATTGACAAGCTGAACAAAAGCAATTCCTTCTCCACTCCACAGCAAAGCTTTGGAAACTCTGAACCTGGTCACAGCACTAATCAGAGTTGCTACAATGGGCTCACAATATGCTACAGGGGGAAAGGAATCTGTATTCAAATTAGTTTTGCTCACTGTTAACGTAACATCAGAAGATCTCTCTCCCAGCAGCTCCTTAACAATGGCATTAGTTTCCCAAACAGGACAAAAGAACAAATTCTTAATTTATAAGGAATGCCCTGCCAATCCCCAGGAATTATCAACAAATATCCAAGGCTTTAAAAGAAATTAAACATACAGCTAACTTTGTATTCCCAGTTTTACCCTCAAGCTAAACAAGTGTGAAACATCCTAATGAAGCTCATTTCAGCACTCATTACCCCTTCAGCCACCACAACCAAAGTTAATTACAACAGGAAACCCCAACTGACCTTTTTAGGACACTTAAAAAGTCGTTTCCAAGCTGCGTATGTGTGCTCTGAGCAAACGAAAAGTTATTAAACTATAAGGCCATAAAAAAATTCAGCTCCCAAATCCCTAAGCAAACAGACTGGAGTGGGCTAATGAACACTGCTCTCTGTCAACCTGTGTGAACACACACCTTACAAGCCAAAGCCCTTATTTCCAAATTTCTTCTGTGTCATCCCAAAGGGAAACAATCTGAACAGAAAAAGGGGAAAAAACAACTGAATTCTTCCAAGTATCAGTATCTACCACCAACACCCAACAATGACATCATGGGCTGGATAATCTTACAGGGTCTTTTCCAACCTTAATCATTCTGTGGCATTATACTTTAACTTCCAAATAATAATCCTTCCCCAAGTCCACATTTGTCCAAGCAAATTAAGGATCCACTGGTGCATCTGATGAGCCTATTTAGAGCAATGGCAAGATTGCTGAGCTCAGGAGAGTCACTGCTTGAACAATAAGAACTTTAACTGACTTTAAACCCTGATTGAAAGGATTAAATCAAATCTTTAGCAATGGGGTTTACTACAAAAACAATCTGAGGAGGAAACAACCAGCTTTATTATGATCACTTGGAGATGTGTCCAGAGAGAAGGACAGGGAAAAAACAGGCATTTAACCCCCATCCCAACTTTCCTTTCATTCACCAAGTACCCATCTTGAAACACCACAGCCCTCAACTCCTATCCTTGCTTCTATGTTGTTACCCAGAAAAAGCAAATTAATTGCTCTATATTCTCTATATTCACATCACAACCTCAGCTTTTTTGTTCATATCAGCCTGAATTTTTGTGTATTTTTTCTATTTATTATCTGCTGTCACACTGAAGCCACCAGCCCTTTTTTAGGGGTATAAACCCACACTGTACCACAGTGTGGTTTATTAAAGGTTATTGATGATAACCTGCACTTGACAATAAAGGTTACTAATGATAACAATAATAATGATTAATGATAATGATAAAAAAAAATCCATCCACAACAGGAGAGGACCCAGAATGTGGCACACAACCCTGTTCTTATTGAGGGAACAAAAGGCCTAGAGACAAGCAGCAGTGCACCTATGGGGGAAAATGGAGTGTTAATTTTAGGACCAGGGGAGTCCTCATCAATATTTTCTACTTCACACAGTCATAACCAGAATGTTGAAGGACACTTCAGGCAAAAATGTAGTTTTAGTCTGTTAAGGGGCAGTTAAATATTAAAATGCATGCTCTGAATATGCTAATAAGCTTAATGAGGTACAGGCTACCACACATATGTATATATTACTCAACACTCTGCCAAGATCACACTGCACATAACATAGGAGAGGGAGTTTGGACTGTGTACAAGTAGGGTAAAAATGCCACCTCACTAGGATGAAGTCCCAAAAAGCCCTTGGAGACAGCCCATGTGCAAGTCTGCTCTCCCTCCTCCCAAGTGGGGATGATTCCTTGGCAAGCTTCCATGGAGGATTGTTATTATCCAGTCAACATCATATTACTGCTCTTAACAG
The DNA here is from genome assembly GCF_027579445.1 of Ammospiza nelsoni. NCBI lineage: Eukaryota > Metazoa > Chordata > Aves > Passeriformes > Passerellidae > Ammospiza > Ammospiza nelsoni. Next base: position 3,110,509 of record NC_080639.1, read on the forward strand.
ACATCTATCCCTAGAACTGAAATGGGCCCAAAACCTGCCCAGAGTCTCAAAAACTTTGGTGCTCTTTCCCTTAGGAACAACAGAGAGGAAAGTTAATAATGATCAAGCAAAAGGCTTCTGTTAGCCTGCCAGTAATCTCCATGAGGGAAAAAGTTCACTGAACTAAGGGAAATATTTTAAACTTACTCCCAGAAAAGCAAAACTCACCTTCTCCACATCCTCAGCTGCACTTGCTGTGTACTGCAGAACTTCACAGCTCTCACTGCAAAGAACACAGAAATTTAATTCCCCTGATAAAACTGCTCTACCCATCCTCCCCCCCAGCTCCAAAAGGAACAGAAATGAAGTTAAAAGGCATAAACACTGAACCAGAATGATTGCAATTTTTTAGATGGGTCCTAGCTATTGCAACAGAATTCCTGCTGCACCTATGAGCTGCTTCTTTGCTGCTGGAGAGTTGCTTTTAAAGGGCAAATGGTCTGGATATCAACATAACTTCAGATAAAAAAAACCTCAAAAACTACACATGTGAATTTGTTTTCATTTAATTAATGTGGATACTTGCCCCTATTACAACTGCCCCAATCTACCTGAAAATAAGTGAAATTTTCAGTGTAACCCAAAACTGTGGTAGATTTTCTTTTTTCCAAGTGCATGACTAGCTGTGATTCACCTCAAGAGAAGAACGCATTCATTTATCACTATTTACTCAGGTTGAGCTAGCTGAATGAATACAAATGCAGGCAGCATGGCCTGTAAGTGTAAAAATAATTTTTAAAAGGCAATGTTTCCTGGTTAGAAGATGGTTTTTTTTAATCAGCCAGCTGCCTTCAGAGAAAAGGCACTTGCAGAGCAGAACCACAACAGGAGCTCCTACATGAACCTTTCACACCTCACATGTTCAGCAAGAGCTGTTTCCAGCTGGAAAACCTGGAAGGCCCTGGAATAGCTGCCCAATGTGGACATGAAATCAAACATCACACAGCAAAGTTTAGGAGCATGGAGAGAAACTCAGAGAATCCCAGGATGGTTTGGGTGGGACAGGACCTTAAAGCTCATCCTGTTCCAGGACACCTTCCACCACACCAGGTTGCCCCAGGTCCTGCAGGACCTGGCCTTGGACACTTCCAGGGATGGGGCAGGCACCTGGAATAAGAGATTCTCCTCAATATCAGCCCAAGGGAGAGGTCAACCTTCACCAGCAATTGCCTCAAGGATGCTCATCAAATCACTTCATCCCATCTCTTGATTTGACTCTGCAGATTATCAGGGCTTCATTAAGAGAAAACAGCTGCTCAGTGACTCTGCAGATTATCAGAGCTTTCCCTAAGAGAAAACAGCTGCTCAGTGGAAGCAGTGCTGGATATGAAAGAGAACATTACCAAACTCAAGGCTCTGCTCCAGGAAAAGAGAAAAAGCAAACAGAACCCAAACACTGCTCCAGATCACCAGGCAGAACCTGCCACAGCACCCAGCTCACAAATCTCACCACCAATATAAAAACAAAGACATTCATAACAAGTCAACTGGAAAGAAAGCAGCAATTTTAAAGCAAAAGCCCCCTATAAACCACTTTAGGCAGCACCAGGCTGCTCCAGTTGAACAGCACAAGATAACAGGAGTTTTGCCCAGTAACAAACTGCTTTTCAAGGAGCAAGCAAACAAACTTCAACAAGGAAAGCATGCAGGAGTTTGCTCAGCAGTCTATAACAACTCTTTCTAGCCTGTTTGGACCAGACTTTGGGCAGCACCAGGAGTCAGGGAATCAAACTAGGCAGGGTAAGAGGTAACAGCTAGGCATGAACACAGCCCTGCAGCCCTGCCAGCACACAAACAGTTAAGGCAGCTGCGTCCTCAGCATTTACCCCAGACAGAGCCACCCTGAGGTGCACAGAGCTGGATTCACACACTTCCAGCTCCCCACAGCCAGGGCACAGACACAGATCTGTCACAGTCATATTTCCTGAAAAATCTCTCTGCCCAGGATTTCTCTCCTGGGAAGCTGAGAAGCCTAAGAGAAAAAGGAAAAGAATATTATCTCATTTGCTTCTCCTGTGTTTTGCTGCTTTGGAATGTGGTTGGAGATTGTTTATCCAGCATGTGAATTGTTTTTACTTATTTGCCAACAATAGCCACGCTGTGTTGGACTCTGAGGAGTCATGAGTTTTCAGTAGTATCTTGTAGCCCTCTGTCTGTATCCTTTTTCTTTTCTTTATATAGTTTTAGTATAGCATTCTTTAATATAACATAGATCATAAATAATGAATTAGCCTTCTAAGAACATGGAGTCAGATTCATCATTCCCTCCTTCCACGGGGGTCTCAGAAAACACCACACAGCCCACACAGTGTGCCAGGCTGCTGGGAGCCCAAACCCTGCCAGGATGCTGAGGTTTGCCTGCCAGGGGCACTGCCCATGCCCACACAGAGGGCAAGGAGGTGAAATCACAGCAGGTTCAGCCTGGCTGAGCACCATGAGATGCACACAGGGCTGGCTGTGCTCCAGAGAACAGCAGCAGCTGGCTCCCACCAGTGACTGCAGCACTTTGCCCTCAGGGGATGACATTCCCAAGGCTTCCCCTTCCCTTCCAAGAGCCATGTGCTGGCTGTGGGGACACACAGAGAGGCCACTGACCATCTGTGACAGCACCAAGCCCTGCCTGCATGAGTGACAAGCTCAACATCGAGTTACTCACTTCAGTAGCTGGCAGAGCCACCCACTGACCCACCTGTGGAGATGGAGCAAGCACAGGGGGACACTGGCAGGCTACAAAGCACCTGGGAATCCACTCTGATTTATATCAGCCTTCTGCACACACCACAACACAGCTTCACAGTTAACTCATTCACAATCAATTTCACAGTTAATTCATCTGATACCCGTTGAGAGCTTCCCTCCCAGAATTATGAGGGACCACAATTCTGCTTTTAGATTTTTGGACCAGTTTTAATTTTCCTAGAGCTCTTTTGTAAGAACTGGGAGAGCTGGGAGGCTCTGTTTCATCCCAGCTTTACAGGGCACATGGTTTTGCTTCCCAGCTAGAGGAAGCCAGGGGAACCCAGTGAGAGAGAGGACACAGGGAATGGCTGCCCACTGGCACAGGGCAGGGTTAGAGGGGATATTGGGAAGGAATTGTTCCCTGGGAGGGCATTGAGGCCCTGGCACAGGGTGCCCAGAGCAGCTGTGGTTGCCCCTGGATCCCTGGCAGTGCCCAAGAGGGCTTGGAGCAACCTTAGACAGTGGAAGGTGTCCCTGCCCATGGCAGGGGTGGCACTGGATGAGCTTTAAGGTCCCTCCAACCCAAACCATTCCGGGATTCTGTGACAACCGAAAGGACTTTCTGAGGAGAAAAGCCCTAAAGCCTTCCAAAAAGGCCTGAGAAAAGCTTGAATTGCCTCACTCTCTCCTCAGGCTGTGCAGACACACAGAGCCATAGCTGTGGCACTGTGCACACCACTCCTGAACCCATTTTCATCTTCCAGCACTGGCATCAGGCTCCTGGGCTGGCAGAAGTTAACTCCACTCAGTTCTCATGCTGTGACTGCAGCACCCCCTCACTGGGGCACAGTACTGTACCCTGCAGCACAACAAGGGCTTTTTCACATGATTTGTTGATATTGGCACAGATTTTAAGGTTTGCAGCCATTTTTGCTCAAAGACCTAAGAGGCAAAGCATTTTTCTTTGCTAACCTCATTGCTGGTAGGAAGGTCTTCTTGTAAGCATCCTCAATGCTCTGGAGATAGGAAGGAGACACCTTCTTCTCATATGGCTACAAAGAAACAAACAGAAAAAGCTGTGGAATTATATTTCTATCTTTTCCCACCAGCACAGACCCCAAGGTCTGCTCCACCACCTGCCAAAGGGCTCACTCTGGGATAAGCAGCCAAACATCCAAGTGAACCACGTGTACATCAGTGAAAGTTTCAAAGAATTGAGAGTGTGATCTGGAGTGTTTGGAATTCCTTACATGCCATGAAATACCTAGAGCAGCCCCCAGCTATCCAAGGACTGATTCATCCCTGCTAACTCCACATTCCAGGGAGCTGTAATAGCCACCCAGAAAACAGGAGAAGATTGTCTGAGTCCACCTTTTCCACAAGGAGGCCAAAATTGCACCTCTCTATCTCCACAGCTTCAGACAAGTGCATGGGCAAACAGCCACTCCAAACTCCTGGGAAATTCCATGGAGATCATCCCTGCTGTTAACCAGCTTGCCTTCCACACAGTGTACTTGCAATGCCACATTTGCAAAACACCAGGAATTTCTCTGATCTACCCTGTGTTCCCCAAACAACTCCTACAGAGCTCAGCACTGCCACTGACCCAAAAATGTACAAGTTACATCAGCAATTTCTGTCCACAGGTTTCAAAAATGCCACTGATTTTCATGCTCAGAAGGGCTAAGAACTCACAGGCTCTCCCAATACATGAAGAACTTCTTAACTGAGAACTTCTTTCTAATAAATCAAAGCTATCTTTTAATCTACCAGGTTTTCCAGAGTTAAACTGCATTTCCCATAGCCTTTCAACAAGGCAAGACAAATTGTGTTATATTTGAATCCTCACAACACATCTGCAAACACAAGCACGCACCTAAGTATCAAAGAAAGAGGGTAAAAAAAACCCAAATTACAAACCTTACTTAGATTAGTCATTCCCCAAAAGCACCCTGCAGGTCTCCAGGGCCAAGACTAGCTCAATAAGGCAGTCACCCAGCAGTGATTTGCTGGATGTCAGGGAGATAAGTGAACCTGCTGATCCCAGGTGACTCACACATGAACCCCAGCAGAGGTGTGAGGAAGCAGTCAACTGGGAAGCAGGAGCCAGGGAGCCCAGCTGGGCTCCTGGCACTCAGGAATGAGAAATAAATCACCTCAAAGTGCATTGCAAGCAGCACATCACCTGCCCACAGCTCTTCAAGTGGCAGCTACACAGCCAGGTATAAAAATTCACCTGCTCTTAAAACAATTTCTCATTCCACAAATGACAACATATTGATGCAGTCACACAAAAAAGTTGTTTTTTTGCCTTTTTTTTTTTATGCAAGCATAAGAGAATACCCACAGAGTCACCACCACCACCCAGATCTCACAGACATTAGCAGGCAGCAATTGTGAGAGACAAGTAACAATAAAGAGATAATTAGGCAATAATCAGAGATCAAATTACCTTGCCCTTCTCTTGAATCCTCTTCTGCACGTCTGGGACAGGCACATCCACATAAATGACCAAGTGAGGTGGCAGGAACTCAGAAATGCTGATCTCCTTGACCTCTTTGTAGTGATCAAGGCCTGTGTAAAACACAAATAAATCACATTCCCCACGTTTGTATCTGCAGGCTCTTCCTCTGGGCTCACAGAGGAAGTTAAGGTCACGCTTAATGCTCTTCCTCAAACAGAATTTAGGAAGTTTACAGAAAAACTAATCTCCAGAGAAGTTTCATGCACTGAGATCTAAGAATCTCAACCCAGTTGTATCAAAGAGGGACTTTATTCCTGGCTCAGGTTTACAGGAATCTCAGCTTCTCCTCCACCATTTAGAGACAATAAGCAGCAGTAGCTCTAATCAAGATGTTTGTTCCCTAAGGATTCCAGTACAATCCAAACTGGGATTTTGTATTAAATTGTGGGTTGCTGGGCTTTGCTGTCTCAGCAATGCAGACACAGGTCATTATAATCAGCTCCCAAAGTCACCCAGTAACTTAGAGCAGGTGGCAAAAAACAAATACACACCTCTTAAATCCAACAGCAAAAACAGGAGACAGTACAGAAAAGTGACATCCACCTCATGAGCAGCCAAAAGAACAGATTTACTAAGAACAGGCTCAGTGCCCATAACCCCAAACCAAATCACTCAGGTTGGGAGGAACATCCCCAGATCACCCAGTTCAACCAATCTGCTGAGAACTCCACCCACAGCACTCTAAGTATCTCCAAGGGGGAGATCCTGGGTGATTTGCTCCAGGGTTTGACTCCCCTTTGAATTTCAATTCATGCCCTTTATCTTCTGTCCTCTCACTGCCACCAAAACCACACCAGCTCAACCCAGCAACATTCAAACACTGAACACTTCAAGAAATCCCTCCTTCCAAGCAGGAATGTTTTGTTTCTTTTTTAAAGCAAAGTTAACTGCCAGACTTCTGAGAGATTATGGCCAAGCAGCTTCCCTGTGCTGGCAGGAACTCACATCTCTTGTGCACGTATCCCTGCTTCAGCATGGCCTCCAGGAACACGAAGTCGCTGTAGGGAGAGCGCTCCAGCACCACGCCCTGGCCTGCAAGGGAGAACAGGCTCCAGGTTGGAACAGAAGGAGCTGCAAGGTCCTTGGTTACTGTTGTATTCCTCGAACAATCTATTGCATCTATGTCCACAGTTTCAGACAAGTGCATGGGCAAACAGCCGCTCCAAACTCCTGGGAAATTCCATGGAGATCATCCCTGCTGTTAACCAGCTTGCCTTCCACACAGTGTACTTGCAATGCCACATTTGCAAAACACCAGGAATTTCTCTGATCTACCATCTATCCCTTCACCAGGATTTCTTCTCCTGGGAAGATGAGAATCCTCAGCTTCTCCATGTTTTGCTACTCTAGAATGTGGTCTGGAGATTGTTTTCCAAACATGGGTGTCGCAGACATCTTTTATGGAAAATCCTTTCTTTAGGATTTTTCCTCTTGAGAAGCTGAAAAGCCTCAGGAACAAAATGTAAACATTGATTATCTGCTGCTGTGGAATGCAACAGGTGGATCTGTGATTAGCTCATGTTAGATGTTTGTAATTAATAACTAATCAGAGCTTAGCTGGCTCAGACAGAGAGCCCGAGCCACACGCCTTTGCTATCACTCTTTGCTATTCTATTCTTATCCGGCCTTCTGATGAAACCTTTTCTTCTATTCTTTTAGTATAGTTTTAATGTAATATATATCATAAAATAATAAATCAAGCCTTCTGAAACATGGAGTCAGATCCTTGTCTCTTCCCTCAACCAAAAGCCCCTGTGAACACCATCACACATGCGATTTGTTTTTAATTAATGACCAATCACAATCCAGCTGTGTCAGATTCTGAGTCAGCCACAAGCTTTCATTTTCATTCCTGCTGAGCCTTCTGATGTACCCTCTTTCCTTAGTATAGTTTTAGCATAACATTCTTTTAATATAATACCATATCATAAAATAATACATCAGCCTTCTGAGATCGTGGGGTCAGATTCTCCTCCCTCACCTCATCCTGGAAACCTCACAAAGCCCACAGTCCCTCCCAGCCCACACCCTCCCTGAGCCCAACCTGTGCTGAGCAGGTGCTCCAGGGCGTCGGCGTACTGCAGGACGCGGCTGCCGAAGAGCCACGACTGCAGGCGGTACGAGTGCCCGTCGGGGGCCTTGGGCTCGTTGTAGAACTTCTCCAGGCTGCAGAAACCACCGAACCTCTCAGGCAGCAGCTGCCCGTCCCCTGAGAGCCTGTCCTGGTAGTGGATGTCCGCCTCAGGGAAGTACTTCATTCCTGAAAAGGAACCCACAGCGGGAATGAGCTGTGCTTGTTTGCAGCTAACGCCTCTCCAGCTGATGAGCACACAGCTGCTCATTGCCTGTGGGAATCCAGAAAATCAGAGGGGTTTGGGAAAGCTGCAAAAGGCAGGCCTCAGAGACAGCAGAACTGGGATTAGAGCTAAGCAGTAGCCATGAGATTGGTAGGCTGAAAAATTATGTAAAAAGTAGAAAAATAAGGACAAATAGAAAAAGGGTCTGTGTATTAATGCTTGGCTAGAATAACTCATTAAGCTACAGAAAAGTATATCTGAGATATTAGGAAGTTCTAAGCTTAATAATGGAGCTCTGTCCACTGTGTTTTAATGCTTACAAGCAGGTATTGTATCCAAAATAAGCAATATTGTTTGACTGAAGGTACGTGTGCTTACAGTGGTCGGACAGAACTACTGTCAGTGTGCTTTTGCTTTGTGTGATTGGTCAAAAAACTTTTAAAGTGAGTTGTAACGTGAAGTTCTTGGTCTGGTGTCAGGGCTGTGAGCTGCTGGCATCTTCCCATTGCCATAACCATGTAATGAGACTGATGTTGGAAAATAAAACAGCTCAAGGCACATTCCACAGCAGCCCTGTCCTGTTGGTAATTTGTGCAGAGACCCCCAGGCAGTGACACTTGCCCAGCTCCCACACAGCTCCTGCTCTTTGCCCAGCTCCCACACAGCCCCTGCCCCTGTGCCCAGCTCCCACACAGCCCCAGCTCCTGCTCCTGTTCCTTGCCCAGCTCCCACCCAGCCCCAGTCCCTGTGCCCACCACAGCAGAACCCAAACTCTTGAGCTCTGCCCCAGCCCACGGAGAGCTGAGCCACTCCAAGCACACCCACGTGGAACACCCACGCTCTCCAGGAGCACGAAGGCTCCATCAGAACTGAAGCCTCACTCACAACAAATCCCCATCACAAGCCTCACCAGCACCACGCACAGACCCTCCCCACTCCCTCCAGCATTCCCCAGGCAGGAGCTGCTGCTCTGGTGAGCTTCCTCTGCACAGGAGCCACCATCAAACCCTGTCAGCCCTCAGGGAAGCAGCCACAGTGACTCATACCCAGTTTGTCTGCCAACTGCTTGGCCAGCTTGCCCTTCCCAGAAGAGAGATTCCCCTCCACTGTGAAGACTTTGCTGTGCTCTGTGAACTTCTTGGTGGTCCTTTCTCCCAGCATGTACGACAGCCACCCATACTGCCGGCTCTGCTCAGGGCTGGTGTGGATTCTTGCCTGGAGGAAAAACCCATAGAAATCAGCAGATTTGGAGGGATTCTTTAGCTAAAAACACACACAGGACACACTCTTATATATCTAATACAAGGAATTGTTGCTCAGTAACCTCGGCACTGTCATTTCAGCTTAGCGGCTGCAGCAGTGCTTAGGCTGGGAAGTTGTTCATGAAATTAAAGGCTGAGAAGGCAGAAAACACGGAACAACTTCCAGTCTGAAGGCCAGACACACATCACACCCAGAGTTCCCAAGAGAGACCCCACATTAGACTTTTGCTTGCATTTTCTGTGGTTTGGGGCATGTAATAACACTAAATTCGCTCTCAGGAGAGTTACAGCTTCATTTCAATATCGCTTAGTGGGCAAAAGCTTGGACGCCGCTTCCAGCCTTAACTATTGCACGATTTCTGAGAGGCGGCAAGAGGGACCCACCTAAGCTATGAGGTGAAGGCAGGGCCTTTCTGAGCGCCTTTCTACAAACCTCATTCCGAGCGGCGCAGTGACCTCCCTCACACAGCGGCGTCCATCCCTATCTAACACTCCTTTCCCCGCAGCACCGCTGCCCACAGCCGCCACCGCAGCTCACCGCACTCCCCTCCCCGGCCTCTGCTCCAGCCTGCCCCGCATTCCTCCGCCTCTCCCAGCTCCCAGCCCCGGGGAGAGGCACCTCCGGCCCCGGGCTGTGCTGCCCACCCACCCCAGCAGGACAGCGCTCCGGACACAGCCCCGCCCAGCCGCCCGCACTCACCCTCAGCAGGATGGAGCCGCTGTCCGGCGCGGAGCGGCCCCGGGCGGCCGCGGCCCGGCCCAGCCGGGACACCCACAAGGACATGGCGGAGGGCGGCGGCGCGCGGCGATGACGCCAGCGGGAGAGGCGGCGCGCCGCGGTGAGGAAAGCGCCTTGCGGCCACGCCCATGGCCACGCCCCCTTGAGAAAGACCACGCCCACGAATCGTGAGGGCTCTGGCGGGAGAGGGGACAGGGACGGGGACTGTGGGACCGGGAACGGCCCGGGGTAGGGACTAGGGGGGACAGAGAACAGCCTGGCCAAGGAACAGGGCTCAAGCACTAGGCGGGACCAGGGACAGTCGGGTCAGTGAGCAGGTGGGACAGGGAACAGCCGGGTTAGAGAATGGAAACAGCCTGTTTAGGAACAGGGAACAGCGGGGTTAGGGAATGGGAACAGCCGGGTTAGGAACAGGGAACAGCCTGTTTAGGAACAGGGAACAGCCTGGTGAGGAACAGGGAACAGCCTGATTAGGGAATGGGAACGGCCGGGTTAGGAATAGGGAATAGGCGGGTTAGGAACAGGGAACAGCCTGGTTTGGGAATGGCGGTCGGAATAGGAACGGGCAGAAGGTGGGACCGGGCCCACCCGAGTCAGGGAGCAGTGGGATAGGGAACAGGCGGGAGCCGGGTGGGACAGGGGACAGCCTGCATTGGGAGCGGCAGGATAAGGAACAGCCGGGTTAGGGAGCAGCTGGGAATGGGGAACAGCTGGGTTAGGGAGAAGGTGGTGTGAAAAACGCCAATCACTTGTTTTTAAATTTTTAAAAGTTTAATAGTAATAAAATGGTTATAAAAATAGTAATGCAATTAGAGTAATAATAATTTGGACAATTTGGATTAGGACAATATGAGACAATAGAAACAAAGAGTTACTGATGGTCCGGGTACCTTTTTCTGGGCAAAATAAGCCCGAAAAAGGACCCACGTTAACAGAGGATTAACCCTTAAAAGCAACAGCCTGTTGCATATTCATACACCTCATACATGATGCATAAATTCCATTCAAACACAGGATTCTGTCTGATCAGTATCAGCTTCTTCCTCCAAATCCTGACAGTGCCTTCAAGGCGGAAAGAAGTTCATTTCTTCTGATAATGGAGCAATAAATTCTCTTTCTCTGAAAGATTCAGGTGTCCTGTGGCTGCTACCTTGGTGTGAGTCCTTTCTTTAGAAAAAAAGCATCCTACACACCATAGTTTCTATTTTAACATTTTTTTATAACCTAAAACTGTACTTAACAACACTTCTTAAGAGAATTAATGCAGCACTACTTTCTAACACAACACATACGATATTCATTTGAATATTTGCGAAAAGCCAATCATAGAATACAGGCATTTTTCACAGTGGGAATAGGGAACAGCCGGGTTAGGGAGCAGCCAGGAATAGGGACAGACAGGATGCCTGCACTGTGCCACCCGCAGGTCCCCACAGGAGGGAGCCTGGGACGGGTCTCTTCCCAATACCTGCACATCCAGTTGCCCTAATTCCCTCCGCACCCTGCTCCAGGTGCTGGAGCAGCATCCCCAGGCTTGGAGGCTGGCAGCGTGTGCAGTGACCCGAGCCGTCGTTTAAACGCATTAAATTAAATTCCTGGGCCTGGGAAGGTCGCAACCAAACGTTTTCCACATTTCCCATCAAAGTGACATCGGCTCTGCTGAGCTGGCGCATTTGTGACACCATTAGCGGCCTCTGCTTTGCCCCCTGGCAAGAAGCAATCAAGTTGCATGTCAAGGATTTATCCCTGGAATTTGCAAACAGCTTGAAAAACCCAGCCAAACAATCCACAAAGGATGTGTCCAGCTTTCCTTAACAGCTCTGGCTGCAGCCAGACTCGTTGGATGCTCCAAGCCCTGGCCTTGAGCCCTTCCAGGGATCCAGGGGCAGCCACAGCTTCCCTGGCCAGCCTCAGCACAGCAGCTGGAGCTGATTTTGGGGGAAGAGCAAATATTTTGGGTGACATTAACTCAGGGAAAGGCAAAAACAGGCTGGCTTTTCCTGAAGGGGCATCAGGCTCTGGAATGGTGATGCATGGACATGGTGTTTGCCAGGATTCTGTGTCCCCTTGACAATGGCCCACAGGCACGGTAATCCCCACATTCTTGGAGCATGGTGGGCCATGGATCATCCTGAGAAAAACTAAATCACAACAGTGTTTAGAATTGTGACATAAAATTGGGGCTATAAACCGCTGATGAGTAAAAATTGGGAATAGAAACTGCTGAGAAAGCTGATGAGTGCCCCTATAAATACCTGTAACCCTCAACTATCGGTGTGCAGCTGGAGGGAAAACTTCCCCCGCTGTACCCAGCGCTGTATTGCTCATACTTGACCAAAATAATTAATAAATTGATTGCTGCTTGAATATTGGCCTAGTCAAGCTTCTTATTCATAACAAGTTCTACAATAGAAAACTTTTGAAGAATAATTTTAGAATATTGCTTGTATCCTTGAAACCATAGCTTTGGAATTTATATATAAAGGCAGCATGCTTATCTCACACCTTAATAAAGCAGAGAAAAACAGCTTGAGAAAGGAAGATGAACATCAAATCAAGGATTAATAGTTTCGACCAAGGGAAGGTGGACATCACTGTTATGAGATTTACAGTCCTTGTAACTAAAAGGTAGAACCATGTGACGGTGTTCGCAGGGGTTCTTGGATAGGGGAAGAGATGAGAATGTTGGCTCCGTGTTTCAGAAGGCTTGATTTATTATTTTATGATATATATTACATTAAAACTATACTAAAAGAATAGAAGAAAAGGTTTCATCTCAGAAGGCTAGCTAAGAATAGCAAGGAAAGAATGATAACAAAGCCAGCTGTGTCCAAGCCAGCTGACTGTGATTGGCCATTAATTCCAAACATCCACATGAGACCAATCACAGACCCACCTCTTGCATTCACAGCAGCAGATAATAATTTTTTACATTTTGTTCCTGAGGCCTCATGGCTTCTCAAGAGGAAAAGTCCTAAGGAAAGGATTTTCCATAAAAGTTGTCTGCGACAGACCCACATCTGGGGAGCTGGACTTCACCAGATGGGATTCGTCTTTCTTCTTTCCAAAACCGGACCCCTGACATCTGGGGATACTCCTTTTGGGATACATCCTGAGACAAACTAAATCACAACGGCGTATAGAATTGTGATGTAAAAACTGGGACTAGAAACTGCTGAGAAAGCTGGTGAGTACCCCTATAAATAAATAAATACCTGTAAAGCTCAACTATGGGCGTGCAGCTGGAGAGGGAAAACTTCCCCCGCTGTACCCAGCGCTGCATTGCTCACACTTTACCTCTGCTGCTTGAATAGTGTCATAAATAAGAAGTGTCGAGCTCCTCATTTATGACACTAGGGACCGCGCTCCGTGGGTTCGGTGTCCCCAAGGGCGTGGTGTCCCCAAGGGCGTGGTGTCCCCAAGGGCGTGGTGTCCCCAAGGGCGTGGCCGGTGCCGGTGTCCGGAGCCCCGCCCCGGGCGCGGTGCCGCTGTCGCCGCTGTCCTTGCCGGTGGTGTCGGGGATGTACGCGGGCAGGAAGAGGAGGAAGCCGGTGCCCAAGAGGTGGGTGCGTGGGACGGGGCAGCGAGAGCCCGGCTGGGCTCTGGGAAGTGCCTTTGGGGGAGCCAAAGGCGGCGGCGGCGGCAGCAGCAGCAGCACGCTTGGGTTGCCGGGTTTAATCAGGTTTAATTGGAGCTAACGAGCTGCCGGCTCCGGCACGCTGGTGGGAGAGCAGAAATCCCGAAGATGCTCGTCCTCCGTAAGCTCGCCGCGGAGTTTGAGCCGCTCGGCGCTGATTTGCAGGCTGGGTTGTTTTTGGTGCCCGCCTAAATCAAACGTACAGCGATTAGTAATTACCAAAACACCTCGATTCTGTAATTATTAATTACCGCGCTGCTCAGTAGCTGTTGCATAACATCCCCCTCGGTGTCCCCGGTGTTTCCTGCCTTTCCCAGCTCCCAAGTCCCACCAGCCTGTTTAACCTCAGCTTTTCCAGGTGTATAGGAGCTAAAGGTGGGTGTCTGTTTCTGGGAGGCTGTGGGGAAGGACACGGATGAGCTGAGTCCAAGCCCAGGATGAAGGAGGGAGCATCAATACTTTAAACCTGTGGCGAAGTGACCCTGAGCCTCTCTTGGGTATTTAATTGAGAGTCTTGTTGAGTAAACATGAAGGATGGTTGTTTTGCCACAAACCTGTCTTCTGTTTGTCTCAAAGTGGTGATTCCAGCCCTCAGCACACCAGCCTGAGGGTTTGGGCTGGATTTTTGCGTCTCAGGGGGCAGGAGAAGGTGTCTCTTTGGAGCAGAAGGGCCCTCATTCCCTGAGTTCTGCAAGGTCAGCCTTGGGAATGGGAAGAGACTCATTTTCTCTGTGCTGGGTCAGACCTTGGAGCGGGATCCTGCTGGGAGCAGCCAGGCGGAGCAGGGCTGGTGGCAGTGGGATGTGACAGGGAGGATGGTCTGAGGGGTTTCTCCTTCTTAGTTACTCAAAAAAACTGTTCTTGAAAATTAATAGATCAGCTCAGGCAAGTGCCACTGTCAGGAATAATCTCCCTTGGTACTTGCCAGCTTGCAGAAGGGATACACTTCCCCCGTTCAAGGAGCAGCTGGGGAAAAACAAACCAGTCCCATTTTCTCTTCTTTCTTTATGTTTGGAGCTGGATTTGGATGGTGAGTGGCCAGAAGACTTTAAAGGATATCTGAGGAATCTCAGACAAATTTTCTGAAACCTAATTTAATTTTTCTCCTTCCTGGTGCATGACTGTGATTTCAAAAGTGTTTCAGCTTTGTAAACAGTGCCAGTGTGTTTTACCCAGCTTGTGTGGACTAGTTTGGAGCTGGATTGTGCCAGCCTCCCTGAGAGAGGGGATATCCCTCCTGATGCAGCTCTTATAACCCAACAGGCTTCAGCTTTCCTGGGAAAATGCTGCAGTTTTCCATTCAGCCTTAAAAGACCCCTCAGTCTCTCCCTGAGCTGCAAATTCAACAGGCACTTCGGTGCATTTCATTTAATGCTCATTTCCTCTCGTGTCACACATGCGAGCAGCCCTGCCAGATGAGATTGGAGAGTGATGGTAGAGGAGGGAGCTTAAATTGCTGCTAAACACTGGCAGGTCCTGTTATCCAAAGCTCCTTCCTGAAAAGAGGCTGCGAGTTTGTGGTTAGACAAATTACATCAAACCAAAGGAGCTGTGTGTTAGGGGATAGAGATCTGGGTTTGTCTTTGAGCTGTGAAATTCAGATTGGCATTAAAAAATGAAGGACACAGGTTGACATCCAGGACTTGTTAAAGCTATTAACTGAGCTCTTACTGCTGTGCTGGGGTTTTGGCTGGGGTGGGTGAAATAAGTGCTGCTCACAGAGATGGGACCTCGTGTAGGCTTCAGGCTGATCTCCTGGACACTGTTCCTCCTAAGTTTGGCATCAAATGCTGGTTTAATTTGGAAATGCCCATCTGAAAGGGACAGAAATCAGAATATTGGAAGAAAACAAAAGTTTTGGTTTTTTTTTTTTGTTTTTTTTTTTTAAGAGAGGCTCTTTTCACAGTGCAGTGCCCTGAATCACCCTATGCAATGTCCCTTTGTTTAAGTCACAGAATCCCAGAATGGTTTGTGTTGGTTAGGGACCTTAAAGCTCATCTCATTCTGCCCCATCCCTGAAAGTGTTCCAGGCCAGGTTGTACAGGGCTTGGAGCAGCCTGGGATAGTAGAAGGGGGTGGAACAAGATGAGCTTTGAGGTCTCTTCCAACCCCAACTACTCTGTGATTTCTAAGAGGAGCAGTGTGTGTGTGTAAAAATCTTAAGCATTTCACTGTTGTGGCTGCACCAAAGCCAGTGCTGGGTTTGAAAAGAGCCTGCTGGACAATCCCAGCTTGATTACCCTCCCCTGTGCCTCTTGCAGCCCCAAAGCCCCCCCTGCCGAGGGTGTGAAGTCCAACCCCTCCAAGCGGCACCGGGAGCGGCTGAACCAGGAGCTGAGCAAGCTGACGGGGCTGCTGCCCTTCCCCGAGGATGTGCGCTCCAGGCTGGATAAACTCTCCATCCTCCGCCTGGCCGTGGGCTACCTGAGGGTGAAGAGCTACCTGAGGGGTGAGTGTCTGTGCTGGGAGCGGGGAAAAGCCCCTGAGATCGATCCCCACTGCACAGCGGGTGTTCCGCTGTGACGGCGTTCACAGGGGTCCCGGGATGAGGGGAGAGACGAGGATCTGACTCCATGTTTCAGAAAGCTGATTAATTATTTTTTTTTATATATTACATTAAAACTATACTAAAAGAATAGAAGAAAGGATTTCATCAGAAGGCTGGCTAAGAATAGGATGGGAAAGAATGATAACAAAGGTTTGTGGCTCGGCTCTCTGTCCGAGCCAGCTGGGCTGTGATTTGCCATTAATTAGAAACAACCACATAAGACCAATCACAGATCCACCTGTTGCATTCCACAGCAGCAGATAACCACTGTTTACATTTTGGTCTTGAGGCTTCACAGCTTCTTAGGAGGAAAAATCCTAAGGAAAGGATTTTCCAAAAAAGATGTCTGTGACATTCCATCCCAAGCTTTGAGATGGGAGGTTGTGTTTCCTGAGGGAAGCGTGATGGTGAGTTATAGGAGCAGGCCCTTGGATGTTGATGCTGGCAGGAAAATGTCACCATGGATGGTGGGAGACACTTGGGGGCCTGCCCAGCAGCTGAGACCTCCTGAAAAGTTCCTTCATCTCATAAGCAGCCATCCTTTATGTCCAACAATCCAGCCAGCCTTTATGTCCAAAACTCCTCCTTGTCGCACTCCCTGCACCCTGTGGAGAAGAAGAGAGAGGTGGGTAAAGCAGTGTGTCTTGCTGAACTGCAACAATGCCCTCGTCTGACTGGAATGGGAATTCAAAATTAAATTCACTAAATAATTGAATGTTCATGATATAATACATATTACATGTTCCCTTTTACTGTATTTCATATTCTGTCTTTCCTTGTTTATTCCATATTTGGCATTCTTATATTTATTCCATATTCCTTCTCTCCCTCCTACCCTCTCTGTTATTCTTCAACCCTTTATTATTATTACAGTTGCAGTGTGTGTTTAATAAATTTTAACATTGCATATGATGCAGGGCCTGGCTGGGGGCAGTCACCACATTCCCAGGAGTCACCAGCACACGTGGATAGGGACATGTTCCCTCTGCAGTGACTTGGGCCTGATGGAATGGGAGCTGGACACTGGGGAATGCAGAGCATATGGGGCAGGAAGGCAGCAGCAGCTTTTTATATTTAGAGGCTCCTATTGTGTCTTCTCCCCACGGCAGATTGGATAAACTTGGCTCCCTTGGTTTTTCCCTCGTGCCCACTCCTCTGGGCTCTCCCAGGGCCCTCTCCAGCTGGGATGCTGGGCTCCAGGAGGAGACTCCGGTGCCAAACTCTCCAGTTGGGAGCTGTGCATCCAAGCAGGAGCTGGTTCCCAGTGGATGTGCTCAGCGTGTGCTTCCCAGCGAGAGAGCTGCTCTGGAAAAGCCTTTGGCATTGCAGGGGCTCTGCAGCCCCCTTCTGCCAGGCCAATTATTCCCATCTGGCCACTTAGCTGTGATTGCCAGCTCCTTCCCCTTGCTCTGCCCTGAAGTTCATCTTGTTTGACTTCAGATCATCCCAGATACATCAGGCTTGGCCTGGGTCTCAGGCGTGCCTGGTGAGGACCCGTGCCAGCTGCAGGTCACAGCAGCCCCATGCTGCTGGTGTTTCCTGTTGGGAATTTTGGGGGTATGTGCTGGCACCCCTTGTGCTCTGCTTTCTGCCTCAGGTTTGCTGTCCTGTGCTTTGTGCAGGCTCTTCTCCTGCAGCAGGGAGAGCATGGCATCATCTGAGGAGCATCCCTATCCTCACCCACAGCCCAAGCCCAGCCTTATCTCCAGGCAGGAGGGAGATGGATGTTTTGATAGAGTGGTAATTGCCTTATCTCCAGGCAATTGAGAGACCAATTGCAGGGTGATGCCCTGAGGCTCCTTTTCCCCTTGTGCTGCATTTTCTCCAGCCCTAGAGTGGAGCCTGCATGTGTTGTCTGCGTCTTGTCTGGCTGCTAACACCAGGAGAAATCTGAGAAGGGGCTTCCAGCCTTCTCCACCTTCTCTGGTATTTCTGAGGTGTGGGTGCTGTGGAACAGACCTGTTTAATGGGGTGTAGGAGCCTGGGGCAGTGTTTAGGGTGGGGCAGAGCAGAGGACAGCAGTGACCGTGTTCACAGGGGTCTCAGGATGAGGGAAGAGACGAGGATCTGACTCTATGTTTCAGAAGGCTGATTTATTATTTTATGATATATATTACATTAAAACTATACTAAAAGAATAGAAGAAAGGATTTCATCAGAAGGTTAGCTAAGAATAGAATAGGAAAGGATGATCACAAAAGCTTCTGTCTTGGACAGAGTCTCCAAGCCAGCTGACTGTGATTGGCCATTAAATACAAACAACCATATGAGACCCATCACAGATGCACCTGTTGCATTCCACAGCAGCAGATAATCAATGTTTACTTTTTGTTCCTGAGGCTTCTCAGGAGGAAAAATCCTAAGGAAAGGATTTTCCATAAAAAGATGTCTGCGACAGACAACCACAGTGGGTTTGGGTGCTGGTATCTGTGCCTGCTTCCACAGGGGATACAAGGAAAGGGACTTGAAATCTGCATGGGATCCTGGTTTCCATTGCAGGGTATTGACTCACTGCATCGTCCTTTGAGTCTGCTTTGCTTTTAAATATTCTCCTCTGTCTGTGCTTTAATGAGAAACCAGACTAATTAGTAGTTTGCTGGAAATGATAAGCCTCGGGCCTAGAGAGGCAAGCTCTGGGAGCTCCTTCCATGCCTCCACGGGCTGATTCAGGGTGTGTCGCAGACATCTTTCACGAAAAAATCTTTTTTTTAGGATTTTTCCTCCTGAGAAGCCTCAGGAACAAAATGTAAACAATGGTTATCTGCTGCTGTGGAATGCAACAGGTGGATCTGTGATTGGTCTCAAGGAGTTGTTTTTAATTAATGGCCAATCACAGTCAGCTGGCTCGGACTCTCTGTCCGAGACACAAACTTTTGTTATTATTCATTCTTTGTTATTCTATTCTTAGCTAGCTTTCTGATGGAACTTTTTCTTCTATTCTTTTAGTATAGTTTTAATGTAATATATATCATAAAATAATAAATCAAGCCTTCTGAAACATGGAGTCAGATCCTCGTCTCTCCCCCAGCCCAAGAGCCCCTGTGAACACCATCACAGGTGTGCACGCTGTAACTCCCCTGTGCCCCAGGGCAAACACTGCAGGTGATGCACAGCTCTTTGCTGCCTGGGATCTCAGCCTTCCCTGCACAAAACCAGGGGGCTCATGGCTTGCTCTGCCCGAGCTCTGCCCAGCCTGCGTAGTGGTGACAGCTCTGGTGCTATCACTGCCTCTGCCTCAAAGGCACTTTAAAGGTTTTGTCACTCGTGTGAACAGTGGCTGGACCTCACTGCCAGATTTGTGCTGAGCTCTGTCTGCAAACCAATTTGCAGTGGTTGCTACTTGGACCTGTGTGTGACAGCCTCCCAGACAGATCTGGAGTGACTTTGCTGATGAGAGCAAGAGCCCAAGGAGAAAAGCTGGTGTCTCTGTTGCCGACTGCCACGATGCTCAGGCCTCTCTGTGCTGTGACTTGCTGCAAAGAGGGAGATCTCATAAAATCCTGGATGGATTTTTAGTGGCTTGGTAAAGCTCCAGATAGCTGGAGAGTTGTGTGTCCTATGGTTCCTGTAGCAAAGGAAGCAGATGTTGGGATTGCAGATGTGGCTCTGCCAAGGGTGAGCAAGAAAATGGGACTTAAAATGCTCTCTGAGGTGGAGAGGGTGTGATTAGGAAATGTGCTGCCATGCCTTCTTCCTAGGAGAAGAGAGGATCACAGAGTCCCACACTGGTTTTGGTTGGAATGAAGTTCATCCCATCCCACCCCCTTCCATGGGCAGGGACACCTCCCACCATCCCAGGGTGCTCCAAACCCTGTCCAGCCTGGCCTGAAACTCTTCCAGGGATGGAGCACCCACAGCTGCTCTGGTAATCTGTGCCTCACCACCCTCACAGGGAAGAATTCTTTCCCAGCATCCAACCTAACCCAGTCTCTTTCAGAATCCATGGCAAACCATGTCCTGGTGTGAGACCACACTCTGGAGTCTGGCAAAGCTCGGGATATCTAAGAGCTCCTAGCAAACAGTGAACAGTGGGCTGCCTCCCCATGCAGCTCACCTGGTTGGAGCTCAGGAGGCCTCACCAGGTCCTTTCCCCCTCTGGTGCTGGTCTCACCAGCTCCCTCCCCAGTGCTCCACTGTAGTACAGCTGGCAGCAGGTCTCCCTGGGTAATCTCGCTGCAATCAGCACTAAATTAGCTTTTTTTTATTCATCTCCTCTTTGTTTGTTGTTACCAGAGCTGGCTGTTGGGCCAGAGCTGCAGGGGTCTGAGGCAGTGAAAGGAGTCGAGCTCAAATCTGTCCCCGGGCAAGATCCTGCAGGACTGTGTGGGATGAAGGTTTGCAGCAGCAGGTTGGAGAGGCTGGTATGGATTTGGGGATGCCAGCGCTCCCCAGGGCATTTCTGTGCTCCTCAGAAGACGCTGAGTGACTTTTCCATGGAGTTTCTAATCCGTGGGTTTGGCATTTGTCTGTCCCACTTGGATGGCACGAGCCTGCTCTGCTTGGCACCGTGCCTTTGTTCAGCAGCTGAGGAGGCAAAGGTTGGTGCTGATTTGACAGGGTTTGGGATTGGATCCAAGACAAAAATGGTTGTGTGTGTCTCGGTGTTGCTGGAGGAGCTCCTGGCTTTTGGATGCCAGGCACCTCTAGAGCCTGTTCAAAGAGAATTGTTTGCCATGGATGAAGCTTGTCAGTGTAACCCAGTCTGAGAGAGCAGATCTGGCTCTGGGGTGGTTACCAATAACCTTTTATTTTCAGCACCAAATCTATGCCAGAGGCAAGGGATGTGTTTTAGCCTTGTCACGTTTTCCTTAGGGAATGTGATGGGCAAAAAAGTGAAGGGGTTAGATTACTTTGCCCCTTTGTCTTTCTTCTGCTGGAATTTTTCCTCCATTTCAGGGCTTAGGAACCTCCTTGCAGAGGCAAGAAAGCCAACCCATAAGAGGGTGTGAGACGGTGTTCACAGGGGTCTTAGGATGACAGGAAGAGATGAGGATCTGACTCCATGTTTCAGAAGGCTGGTTTATTATTTTATGATATATATTACATTAAAACTATACTAAAGGAATAGAAGAAAGGATTTCATCAGAAGGCTAGCTAAGAATAGAAAAAGAAAGAATGATAACAAAGGTTTGTGGCTTGGACTCTCTGTCTGAGCCAGCTCACTGTGATTGGCCATTAATTGGAAACATCCAACATGGGCCAATCAAAGATCTACTTGTTGCATTCCACAGCAGCAGATAACCAACGTTTACATTTTGCTCTTGAGGCTTCTCAGCTTCTCAGGAGGAAAAATCCTAAGGAGAAGATTTTTCACAAAAGATGTCTGCGACAGGGGTGCTCTTGGGGATGTATGGGGCCCATCCTGATTCATTGATGCTGGAAGCTCTGCTGATCCTGTCTGGCATCTTCCCTGGCTGAGTGAAAACCTTGCAGTCCTTGGGGATCACACCAGCAGCAGGAAACCTGCAGTGCTCTGGATGGTATTGGGGTTTGAAACAGAGCTGGATTTCCCCCTACTGTCTTAAAAATTACACTTAGCCTCTGTCACAGCACTTTGAAAATGTAGGTGATGACCACACTGCCCCAGCAGATGCCTGGGACTTACCTGGTAATGCAGATGGCTTCTGCCATGGTCTTTTTCATGGAATTATGGAATCACTGAGCTTGGAAAGACCTCTGCCATCACCAAATCCAACCATTAACCCAGCACTGCAAAGCCCACCACTAACCCATGTCCCTAAGCACCCCAGACAGGTGTTAATTCCCATTAACTGTCCAAGATGCACTGCATGAGATGGGAAAAACTGGGCACAAACAGCAAAAGCGAATTGTCCTTTTACCCAGTTAGTTTTGTTGTTGTGGGTATATTACAGATTGGATACACGTTGGACCGGTTTCCTTTAATCCCATTAATTTGTGATCTCAGCTGCTTTGTGTGGGAGTCTGAACTGCTCTATTGGAAGGAGTGTGTTAAATGGGATGAATTAGCCAGCTTTTAATACAGCTTCTCACCTGCTTTGTGCTGCCTGGCAGCCAGTGGGGGTCTCTTCTCCCTGCCAGCCACTGTTTCCAGTCCATCTTAGCCCTTGGCCCCTGCAGACCTGGCTGCAGCAGGCTGGGGGATCCATGGCTGTCACAGACATCTTTTCATTAAAAATCCTTTCCTTAGGATTTTTTCCTTCTGAGAAGCTGAGAGGCCTTAGGAACAAAATGTAAACACTGATTATCTGCTGCTGTGGAATGCAACAGGTGCATCTGTGATTGGTCTCATGTGGATGTTTGGAATTAATGGCCAAGCATGGCACAGCTGGCTCTCTCTCTGTCCGAGCCACAAACCTTTGTTATTCATTCTTTTCTATTCTTACCTAGCCTTCTGATGAGAACTTTTTCTTCTATTATTTTAGTATAGTTTTAATGTAATATATATCACAAAATAATAAATCAAGCCTTCTGAAATACGGCGTCAACATTCTCATCTCTTCCCTCATTCAAAAACCCCTGTGAACACGGTCACACATGGCTCCAGGTGGGATTCCAGAGGGTGGCATCTCCCCATCTTGTCTCAAGCAAGGGGCTGTTTCAGGAGTGACCCCCTCCCTCACATGAGGTTTCCTGTGTTGTAAGTCAGCTGGGATATGGTTAAAATGTTGGGGTTTTCCCTTCCAAGTCAAAAAGTGTCTGGGGATACACTATGGATAAATGAAGGTGGTATAGAATGCAATCTTATCCCCCGACGAGTTGCAGCTGGACCAATTACTAAAGATTAGGAGCAGGCCTGATGTTAACAGGCCACACCTGTAGCAAGTAAGAACAGTGGTATAAAAGAGTGGATTGGTGGCATCTGGAGTCAGATGATGATTACTGTAAGGACCAGGAGCTGTCAGTGCTTAGAGGAAATACCCACGAGAAACATCGAGGAGTTACGGAACTCTGGTGGTATGGAACCCTTGCACCATAATGATAATAAAACTCTTGATAAATAAGACAACAAAACAGTGACTTGGAATAGCCCCTGTACCCTTGGTGGTTGCATGGGCCTGGAGTCCTCTGCCTGGAAGTGCTTGGGTTTCCCTTGGGATTGCTCCCAGTCCCAATGGTTCTTGGCAGTTTGAGCGAGGATGAGTTCAGAGACCTGTTTGGAGGAGGAGCGCCACAGGAACAGCAGGGCCCCTGGCTGTGGATGGTGAGGACTGGGCTGGCTGTGAGCACCAGCTGCTCCACACCGCCAGCACTTTGGGGGCAGACAACATCTCTCCGAGTTTCCTGCCCTCTCTCCATGCTCCAGACCTTCTCCCCAGGTCAGGTGTGTCCCATGGGAGACGGATTCTGGAGGATTTTTGAGCTCAGCTGTGCAGGAATGGACTGCTCTGTGCTTGAGGGAAGGGGAAGCGAGCACCTTTGGTGGGAGATTAAAAGCCCCTTCCTGAGATCAGTGGGAGAGGTGAAGAAGTTTTGCTGGAAAGCCCAAAATGGGTATTCCCCGCTGGATTCTGAAAGCCACAGCAGCTCTCCCCAGCTTTCCCTGCAGATGCTGCTGGTGGTCACTGGGAGAGAGCTGGAGGCCAGATGCTCTCAGGACATGCATGCTCTCAAAAAGTTCTGTGCCCTTTTGGAGCTTTATTTTGGGAGAACTTGTTTCTTTTTGAAATCCCCTGCCAGCCTGCCTCATTTCAATGCTTTAGAGAGGAGTCAGCCCTTCAAAAGAAATCAAATTTTAAATGAGAATCGATGTTTCATTTTGAAACTATTAGGCTCCATGAGGTGCAAATTGAAGCCATGTGGTCCAGATGGGATTTTTTTCCCTTGGGGATCGCATGGCAATCACACTTTTTGCCTGGTGTCTGTAAGCAAAGATTCTGTTGACTCTCATCTTTCCCAGAGGTCTCACATGCCCTGAGCAGGCAGGTCTGACAGCACAGGAGGGAAAAGAGCAGAAGCCGTGGCTGATGGACGAGGTGGAGATGCTGCCTGAGCATCCCCAAGGAGTGCTGAAGGTCAGAGGGAGCAGGAAATGCCCCAGCTCTGGCAGCAATGGAGATGGGGGCTGACTCTGCTCCAGAGCACCCTCTGCACTGCTGTTTGTGTCACCCTGTGCAAGACCTGCAGCTGGTTACCCTAACCCTGCTGCATCCATGCCCTGCATGATGAAACCTCCACGGGTGGGTGCTTGTGGGCACTCAGGCTCCAGGTGTAAATACATCCCAGGGATGCTTTCATTCCAAGTTAGTTTTGAATTCAAACATGCCAATCCATTTTTTTTTCTGCAGAGCAAAGTGTCCCAGATCAGCAGTTGCACGTGAAACTTCTTTAGATTCCAAATTGTTTTGGTTACCAGAGAAGAAACCAAACAAACATTTAAAGCATTTCAGTGGTGCAGTGAGAGCTTCTGCCATGGAGAAAACTAAATGTATGGATAGTTTGAGGTGCCTCCTCATATCCAGAATTCAGAGGATCTTTTCCCTTTGCTTCCAGCACCACCTGACACCCAGGGCTGAGCTGGGCAGGCAGTGCTCTCTGCTGGGATGTGAGTTACACAGGGTATCAGACCTCAGGGAGCTACACAAGCTGCTGGTGGTGGCAGGGGTGGGGTGGTTCCTACACAGGAGCTGCTTTGAGCCTTTCTGTGATTTTCTCTTTTTTTTTTTTTTTTTTTTTTTTTTGTTTTGTTTTGTTTTGTTTTTGGTGTGAGCTGGCGCAAAAACATGCCTTGAAAATCATCCTTTTGCTGGTTTGAGTTTTTTTTTTTTCCAGTGATAATCAGCAGATAAAGGATCGTGCTGGAGATGTCCCTGGGAGCCTCTGTGCTCATTCCTGTTCCCTCAAGAGCTGGTTCTGTGGGAGTCCTGTGAGCAGGGCAGCAGGAGCTTCATGCTGGCTGCACCCAAGGGTGGAAGGCATCCAGTGCTGAAGTATGAGGAGGCTCCTGAATTGTCAGGAGCCAGGACATCCCTCTGGCTGTCCTGAGCAGCCAAGACTCCTGCCAGGGGTCTCAGAGCCCAAAATGCTTGTGGTTTTGATTATGACTTGTGGAGCAAATTACTAACTTTGTATGAAGATCAGCAAGCTACAACAGTTTAACCAGAATATTAGTGAAGTTATCACGGGGTGGAAAAGTAGATTTTGGGGTTTTTGGTATGGGAGTTCAAGAAGCAAGATGGAGGGATCTGGGCATGTCCAGCCTTTCTCCTTCTTCTTCTTGGCCTCCATCTTCTGCTGTGATGTTGGCACTTTTAGATTGGTTGGAAGCAAGGAGTTGCTGCCATGAGCTCCCCAGGCTGATTCAGTGTTGGGATCTCTAGCTGGTCAGAGTGACCCCAAGATAAGTTCAAAAGTCTCTTTTCCCAGCCCAGCGCTTGAAGAAGGAGTCAGGGCTCTTAATTTCTCAGTCTCAAGGTTGTTTATTTTATCTTATCTATAAAAAATTTTCTCCTGCCCTGCTCAGCAAATCAGTTCCAGGCACTCTGCCTGCCCACAGAGCTGTGTTATGTCTTTATACTAAAAACTACTTGTACAATGTTTACAATTACTTTCCAATGCCTATGACCTATGTTAGACAGTGAGCTTCTACTCTAAACCAATCTAAAAGTGCCACCATCACAGCAGAAGATGGAGGCCAAGAAAAAGAAGGAGCTAGGCTGGACATACCCAGTTCCCTCCATCTTGCCTCCTGAACCCCCATACCAAAAACCCTAAAATCTACTTTTCCACCCCATGATAACTTCACTGATATCCTACTTAAACTGTTGTGGCTTGCTGATCTTCATACAAGGTTGGTCATTTGCTCCACGGGTCATAATCAAAACCACAGGGGCATTTTGGGCTCTGTGCCAGGGTCTCTGAGCCCCCTGGCAAGGGTCTTGGCTGCTCAGGACAGCCAGAGGGATGTCCTGGCTCCTGACATTCTCCAGCCTGGGCAGCCCAGAAGCTGGGCATGGCTCTGTGAGTGGGCTCTGTGCCAGTTCCCAGTGATGGTCACGCCTTCCACCCAGCAGCTGCATGAGCAGCCCTGGGGTGGGGAGGAGGAGCAGGAGGCTCCTGGTTTGCCTCTTCTGTCACAGGCTTCTTTTATGGAAAATCCTTTCTTTAGGATTTTTTCCTCCTGAGAAGCTGAGAAGCCTCAGGAACAAAATATAAACGATGGTTATCTGCTGCTGTGGAATGCAACAGGTGGATCTATGATTGGCCCATGTTGGATGTTTCTAATTAATGGCCAATCACAGTCAGCTGGCTCGGACAGAGAGTCCAAGCCACAAGCTTTTGTTATCATTCCTTTCTATTCTATTCTTAGCTGCCTTCTGATGAAATCCTTTCTTCTATTCTTTTAGTATAGTTTTAATGTAATATATATCATAAAATAATAACTCAAGCCTTCTGAAACATGGAGTCAGACCCTCATCTCTTCCTGTCATCCTCAGACCGCTGTGAACACCGTCACACCTGTTCCACACTGATTTCTTGCCTTCTCACTTGCAGCCACAGCTCCAAACGTTGGCAACTGCGTGGGTCAGCCCAGACACCCAGGAGGGGACAGATGGACGGAGCTGCAGGGTGACAGGGAGCTGTTCCCTGAGGGAGAGCTGCTGCTCCAGGTATGGCTTGGTCATTTGGGGTCTGCCCAAACTGCTCTGGAGCTTTTTGTGGAGTGGGAAGAGACCCTGCCTTGCCCAGAGCTGCTTCACTGTGATTCCAGCAGGCACTGAGTTCCTGGGGACAGAGACCAGTGGCACTGCCTGGCTGGGATGGGTCCGGATCCCCATTCCCAACGTTTCCTCTCATCCCACTGCAATTTGCTGCCCCTTTGATTGTGTTACATCTCATGGACACAAGCTCTATCCCAACCAGGAGGTTCAGGGATGTCATGTGGTGGTGTGAGGATGGATCCCTGAGTAGTTCCCAAGGTGCTGGGCTGGTTCATTATCTTTAGCAAAGGGCAAGAGGAGAATGTTGAGAGCTATGGGACAAAACAACCCCCAGGAACTCCTTGCCCTACTGGGGCATTGTGTGAGCTCTGTGGGGATGAGTTCACAGCCTGCCTGGGATGGGAAAAGCCAGCTTTGTAGGTTGTGGGGGAGAAAAGAAGAGCAGTTGGATGTTGGAAAACAGTGGTGGACAAAGCCAGTGGGAAGTGAGAGCTGTGCTTTGTAGAAAGGCCACGTGTGTCTCATCAAACAGCTGACAGTGAAGCTCAGAGCACCAGGGGCTGGTGAATCAGCCTCCCACAGCGCTGCTGGTTGGGGCTGCCATTTGTAAGTGTGAGCTGGAAGGGCCTGGCATGGCAGGTCACGTGGAAAGGCTGACTGCTGAGCAAACATCTGGGCACATCAGCTGAGGAACGTGGGGCTCACTGGGGCTGCAGGGCGAGTCTGGCCAAGGTCTTCAATCATGCCATGTTCTTGCCATCTCCTGTGCCTGGGCTCTCAGAGAATCCCAGAATGGTTTGGGTGGGAAGGGACCTCAAAGCTCATCTTGTGATGAGCTGCCATGGGCAGGGACACCTTCCACTGTCCCAGGCTGCTCCAAGCCCCAATGTTCAGCCTTGCCTTGGGCGCTTCCAGGGATCCAGGGGCAGCCACAGCTGCTCTGGACACCCTGTGCTGCCAGGGCCTGCCCACCCTCAGCTCTCCTGTAGGCTTTCTGGGCCTTCAGTCCTCTTCTCCCACCTCTCCAGACACCGGCAGATGGATGCTTGGCTCTCTTTAAGCCTGGCTTTGGTCGCTTCAGCCCTGCTCCTGCAGGGCCCTCCCTTCCAGGCAGCAGGCAGTGTGAGCAGACCCCCCCAGCAGGAGTCTCCATGTGGGGTTTTGGCCAGGCAGTGACTCCTGGGAGCTCCGTGTGACTTCTGGCAGTGAATCCTGCACCACACGAGGTCCCCCACGGTGCCAGCTGTGTGTGAGTGTGATGGTCACAGAGGAGCAGCTGGATACCAGCAGGGAGCCCGTGGCTGCCCCAGCCTGGATCTGCTCCCGAGCACTCCCCAGGGCTTTGGGCTTGGACCATGTGATGGCAATTTGTTGAGCCATCAACATCAGAGCATTGGCAGGCTGGAGTGATTGAAGACATCTGGAGAGCTTATGAGGTGTTACTGTGACAGAAATCCCCCTGCTGAGCTGTCTGGTGGCTTTTTTTCCTCCCCACGAAGATCATTTTAAGCATATATTGTGATTTGCAGAAATCTCTGGCTTGGGATCCCTCAGGGGGCTGTAGCACACAAAGGGAAGGAACTAGTCCCTCAGCAAGCTGGATCTGTATGCTAGGTTTCCATTTAGGGTGTTCTTTCCCTAATTTCTCTCCTTCCATTCACTAATAAATTAAACATATCACAGCCAAGAACAGGGGGCATGAGTTACTACCTAGTGCAGTGTTTTGCTTTTGGGAGAAATCAGCCTGAAATGGTCACCGGAATCATAGAATATCCAGAGCTGGAAGGGACCCACGAGGATGATCATGTCCAAAGCACAGCCCTAGGAGAGTGTAGCTATTCCCAGATGGAAACGAGGACTCCAGATCCTCCACGGAACCTCTCCTTAGCTGGTCCCTCCTGATGCAGGAGCTGCCCTGCAGTGAGAGGGGGTTCCATGGAGGGTTTGGAGAAAGTGGTCAGTCCAGCTTGGATCATTGCTCGTGCTGAGAACGAGAAACTCCACAGAAGTGGATCTTGCATGGCTATCAAGTGCTGTCCTTTGTGGGGTTCCTTGTTGGGGAAGAAGGATGCTGAAGAAACAGCTGGGGGGGATTTCATGGTTCAGCAGCTGGATGGAAGCTGGGCAGAGTAAGTTTGGGCTGAACTTTTGCTTTCAGGCACTCAATGGATTTGTCATCGCTGTGACTGGGGACGGATACATCTTCTACATCTCCCCCACCGTGCAGGACTACCTGGGCTTCCACCAGGTGAGCACCGTGTTCTCCTGGCTGGAAACAGATGGATGCAGTCCTGGTGTGGGAAGGAGGTGCAGATGGAGAGCAAAGCTTCCCAAAGGGCACCAGCTCCTTCCAAAGGGGAAGGAGCTGGAATTTGCCTGTTGTTCACACTCAATCCTGCACTTTTAGTTCTCAGGAAGGGAAACCTTCTGCCCTGCCCTCCTCCTGACACCTGTGCCAGCCTGTCCAGGAGCAGACACTGTTCTATTTTGTCATTCCAGTCGGATCTCATCTACCAGAGCGTGTACGAGCTGATCCATGCGGACGACAGGGCCTCCTTCCGCCGCCAGCTGCACGGGCCCCCGGTGCATGCTGCTGACAGTGAGTGCCAGGCTGATCCTGCAGCACTTCACTCGAGCACTTCTGATCCAGGAGCTCAGGGTGTGTGCAGCACAGCTTGGAGAGCTTCCTGTTGCCTTTGCTTTTCCAGCTTTTCCCCCTGAACAGCTGCTGCTCGCCGGCTCGCAGCGCCTCTGTGCTGAGAAGCGATCCTTTGTGGAGAGGAGCTTCACCTGCCGCTTCCGCTGCCTGCTGGATAACTCCTCGGGATTCCTGGTAATGCTGGGACACCCCTCTGCTCCTCCTGGGCCCGCAGAGCCTCTTGTGTCCCATAGGGATGAGAGCACAGCCAGTTTCCACCACCCTGTTTGCTTCACACCCATGTTTTCTAATCCATGTAAGGCCTTGAATTTCCATGGGCGCCTGAAGTTCCTTCTTGGGCAGCAAAAGTCAGCAGCAGACAAGTCCCCGGTTGCTCTCTTTGCCATTGCCACACTCCTCCAGCCTCTCTCCATCCTGGAGCTCCGGACCAAAACGCTGATCTTCCAGACAAAGCACAAGCTGGACTTCACTCCCATGGCCTGTGATTCCCGGTAAGGCATCTCACACTTTCCCTGCGGCAAAATCCTGGTGCTGGACAGAAAACTAGACCTGGTGGGGACGAGGAACACCTGACCCAGCTCCCATGGCCTGATGTATTTGTCTCTCTACTGCAGGCCCCCAGTAACACGGGGGGGAGCAGGTTAACTGGGCACCAGCACTTCTTGTCTGCTGTGGTTTGGGTGCTTTGTGGAACAGGGGATGCAGCTCAGCCCAGGGTGGAGCATTGCCCCACCCAAAGCAGGGTCTGGCCAGTGGGGTGCAGCTGTGGGGGATGCATCCCTGGTGTCACTGCATTGCTGTGCTGTCTCCAGGGGGAAGGTTGTCCTGGGATACACGGAGGTGGAGCTGTGCAGGAGGGGATCCGGATACCAGTTTGTGCACGCGGCCGACATGATGCACTGCGCAGAGCACCACGTGAGAAGTGAGTGCTGGGGGGTGTTTGTGGGGTGCCTCAAGGCTCTGGCCTGGCTGTACTATTGCTCCTTGGTGCTGTCTGTCCTGGGGCTGGAGCAGCTGTGACAAAGGCTCTTCCTCCTGGATGAGCTCAGGGAGTTGGCAGAGGGACAGCATGCTGCATCTCCTGCTCCTGTAGCACGGCCACGAGGCAATACCCAACCTTGTGGCATCACAGCACGTGTCATTTGTCTGCCCCCATGGAGGATCTCTGCATGTGGCACTTCTTTTGTGTCCCTGCCCCAGTGATGAAGACGGGCGAGAGCGGGCTGACGGTGTTCCGGCTGCTGACCAAGAGGGGCAGCTGGGTGTGGGTGCAGGCCAACGCACGGCTGGTCTACAAAGGGGACAGGCCCGACTGCATCATCGCCCGCCAGCGAGCCCTGTCGTGAGTATTGCTGTTCCCCTTCAGCCGCTCTGGGCCTGAGGGGCTGCCCGAGGCCTGCAGTGGCTGTGGAGGGGGAGGGAAGTGTAGGTGAGGTTGGCACTTTGCGGCATTTGTCCTCCTGAGTGATGCAGACCTCTCTGTGGGCTCCCCAGAGCCCTCTTGTAGCCAGCCCAATCCAGCCCCCTTTTCCTCTAGAAAAGCCAGGGCAAAGCTGTGAGTTCCCCACCCCCTTGATGTTAGAAGGGTGGTTTTGCCTGGCCTGGAGGAGATGCTCATGCTGTTTTTCCATCCCTTTTTGCCTCCACGCCGAAGGAATGAAGAAGGGGAGGAGCATCTCCACAAGAGAAACCTGCAGCTGCCTTTCAGCTTTGCCACAGGGGAAGCAGTCTTGTATGGGAATGCCCTTCCTGGGTTCTTGGATTCGTTCCAAGCCAAGGAGGAGCTGCAGGTGCAAGCAAACTCCAGCTCAGAGCAGTGCTTGGTAGACCCCAACTCTCTCCTTGGGGCCATGATGAAGCAGGATGCATCCATATACAACTCCCACACGGATAACGTGCCTCAGTTCTCCCTGCCAGGTTTCATCCCTGAGCCTGATGGGCTGACCCAGAATGAGGACACCAGCAGTGCCAAGGAGGAGAGCAACTCCCTCCTGGTGGTCATTGAAACCCTCTTTGAGAAGAGCGAGGTGGATGGAAACGCCTGTCAGAGCCTGAATGTGGACAGCATGGAGCTGCAGCAGTGGGAGGAGGCTGTGCTCAGCCTGGGGGCACAGGAGGAGCCACCAGCTCAGGGGCTTGGCACCAAGGTGCCATCCTGTGTGGGGCAGGTGCTCCTCAGGGAGGGTGCTGGAAAGAGCCTGGAGTTCCCACGCTGCCATGGGGAAAGCAGTGCTGTGGCTCACTTCCAGCGCTGCTGGGCAGCTGGCTCAGCATTCCCAGCAGAGCCCCAGGCAGCGGGCACATGGGGAGGCCAGGGGGCTGTGGGCTCCATGGGCTCTGCTCCCTCTGAGGGCAGCTTTGCCCAGCCAGAGCAGCAGGTCCCGTTCAACCCAGCCAGGCTGGTGGCAGGGACTGTGCTGGGTGTCCCCATCTCCAGCAGCAAATCCTCTGCAGCACTGCAGCTGGCAAACCAAGCCCTTCAGGCAGAAGCCACCCTCTCTGCTCCTGTAGATAACACTCTTCCTGATGCTCAGAGCCAGCCTGGGTGCCAGCTGGTGCACTCAAACACCTTGGGGACTCTGTGCCACAGTGTCCCCCTCCAGGCAAACCCAGCCACTTGCCCATCAGAGGCTTCGCTGGCCGTAGCTCCAAAACAGCTGGAAGCTGCAGGAGCATACCTGGAGTCCCAGACTCTGCCAGGTGGCAGCCCTGAGAATCCCCCAGGGGCTGGGCTGTGGCTGCCACCCCCCTCCCAATCTTTTCCTTGCCCTGCCCAGGGCTTGCATGAGTCCCTGTTCTCTGGGGATGGGAAGCTCTGTGAGGTGGAGGTAGCTCTCCCTGCCCCCTTAGGAGCCAGGCAGCTGCCAGGGCATGGTGGCTTCCCCAAACAGCCCCTGGCAGGCCATGCAGAGCCCAGCTTTTCCTGGGAGGGGCAGCAGGCAGTGCCCCTAGAGGAGAAGTGGTTCTCACAGCCGTGGCTCCTGCAGGCTGGGGCAGCTCCAGTGCACCACAGTGGGCTCCAGCCGGGCTCCAGCACGGATCCCAGTGCCCACCAGATGGACTGCCTTGTGCTGTCCGAGTGCCAGTATGGAAACAGCCTTTTCAGGCATGACAGCATGTTCCTGAGGGATGTTGCTCAAACACCCCTTCCCCAGCAGCCAGGTGCTTTGCCTTGCCCTGCTGAGAACCGCCCTGGAGCACCCTGCTCCTCACCAGGCTCAGTTCCAAGGTGCTCAGCAGCTCTCCCTGTGAAGGTGGGTGCAGGAGCCCCCCCGTGCTCCGGGCAGGGCCCTGGCTGCCCATCAGTTCCCCTCTCAGCTGGGCAGCCCCTCTGTGCCTGTGAGATTCAGCTCAAGGTGAGGTGTGAGGGCTGCAGGACCTGAGGAGGGAGCAAGGGGTCTGCCAGGGGCGCAGCCATGCCATCCTTTGTGGGCAGCCTGGTTTGGAGCTCACTGTGAACCAGGAGCCCTGTCTTGGAAAACCACCAGCAGCTGCGAGCTCTTGTCGTACCTGCCAGTGGTGCCCCTTGGTCTCTCAGGATTTTGTCATCCAATGCTGTCAGGCAGTCTAAGATTGAGTGGTTTGTTCCATGAGGAGTCTTTCAGGGAGATGCTGCTGGGCCAGGGGCAGCCTCTTGGGGATGGAGCTGCTGCCTCACAGGCAGATAGCACTGAACTGCTGTTCCTCAGCAAAACAGCGTGGTCTCCTCATCTCCTGTGTTGGACCACCCTTGTCATGCTGCTTAGTCCCCTGCATCATCTCTGCCAACCTGAGCCTCTTTTCCTCCTCTGCTCTCCATCTCCTCCAGAGACCCTCCCGAATCCTTTGGAAAAGATGTTACCAAGCACTTCAAGAAGCTCAGCAGCATTGAAGGGTCTTGATGGGAGTGGAGGCATCTTGGGGATTTGGGCTCTCCAGCAGCCTCCCAGGGGAATTTGGGGGAGGTGGGTACCAGGCCATTGTAACCTCTCTGGGATGCAGAGTGGGGAAGGTCCAGCCAAGCTCCGCTTGGGTTTGTCACTGGCTTGTCCTTGTCGTCCTCTTTGCTCCACGGTGCTGTGGGACAGAGAAGGGTCGGGGTTCCCCCTGTGGTTTTGCCAAAACAGTGGGAAGGAAAGGCAGGAAGGGATGCGGTGACCACTGGCTGCCTCTCCACTTCAGACCCACTTGATGCCCCTCAAACCATTTTTTCTGCAGCCCAGAGCAACCACTTTGTTGAATTCTCTTCCTTTTCTATATATGTAACCTGTAATGTGAATGAATTGTTTTTTCCCCACCATGAATGCAAAGTCTTGCAGATCCATCAGGGAAACCCACAAAAAAAAGCAATGACTGGGGAGGGTGGGGATGATTTGAGACCACAATGACTTGCAACATTGGGTCAGAGAGACCAGAGTGCTCGGGGACATTCACACCTTCCCCTGATGCACCCTGAGCATCACATCTGCCTGGCACACCAGTGTTAGGTATTTACAGATCAAATTAAATCAGGTAATTAGTGCAGGGCCAGCAGCAAGCCCACATGTCCTGGTGTAGCGTGGCCTCATCTCCCTGGGTCTCTTCCTTCATGCCCAGCTTTGCCTCTGCTCATGGGGCCTGGGAAAGGTCAAGCTCCTCTCTGCAGGCTGGGAGCAGAGCAATGCTGAAACGTGCTGGACCACTCTGAGGTGGCTTTGAGGAGCACCTTGGATGGGCAAGGAGTTGACTGGCCATGACCCAGATCCAAAAAGCAGCAGGATGGACTCTGCTCACCAGCCTCTGTTGTTCTGGCACTGGTGAGATGGTTTTGGGGGCATACCAGGGGCTCCCAGTGCTGCCAGAGATGGGCCTTGGGGTGGGGCACTGCTGCTTGGGGCTGTGACAGTCCCCCCATGTGCTCTGATCTCTCTGTACCTCGTGGCTGTACAGATAAAGTCTGTTCTAGTGGCAGCATCTCATTTTCTGCTCTGTGATTTCTTTGTGCTGCTGGTGGCAGCTGGAAGGTGCTGAGGAGAAAAGAGCTGTCCATAGCCTGTGTTTGGTGATGGATTAAAGGGTGATTTGCTTCGTGCTGATGTCTGTTTTGATCCGAAACTGTGAGAAACCACTGCTCACTTTGAAAATTTAAAAAGGTTTATTAAGCCTTGACAGAAATACAACAAAGGACTACATAAGGGAAAATTTGCAGTGCTGGGAACTGCCCCTCGTGTATAACATTGTGGCTGGTTTGTCTTCAAGATGGATGCTCAGCCTTTTGTACACCTGGGGGTTGCATCAGCCAGCCCTGGCCCTCCCAAAGTCTGTCAGTCAGCTCTTCCTTGCCATTTATCAGTGCAGACTGCTTTATAACTGGATTGGGGGTCAGGTGTTGCCATGCTGCACCCCCTAAGCACCAAGCTTTTCCATTCCCAGCTGCCCCATGCAAGGGACACATGTGTAGCCTTCATTGTACCTGTCCCAGACAGCCCAGGCTGTCTGATGGCAACAATACAGGGGGGAAAGGGAACTGTGGGGAGAACAGAGGGCATCTAAACCACAATAACATAATTACACATCACTACAGCCTTTCTGAATATTCACACAATAGTTATCCCTTAACTGCGAGAGCCAATCATCTCATGATCCATCTATAGCAAAACCATGTCTCTC
Organism: Ammospiza nelsoni; assembly: GCF_027579445.1. Lineage (NCBI taxonomy): Eukaryota > Metazoa > Chordata > Aves > Passeriformes > Passerellidae > Ammospiza > Ammospiza nelsoni. Next base: position 3,145,161 of record NC_080639.1, read on the forward strand.
CATTTCTTCCTTGACTGAGCAAGTGCTGGGAAAAGCCCAAGCACACACCTGGTGCTGGGTGTGTGACACTCTCGTCACTGTCCCCAGCTACTGTGGGCATGCACGGCAGCAGAGGTGTGACAGTGTCCCCCCTTTGCACCCTCAAACTGCCCTGTGGGGTTGTGGGACTCACAGGCAGGGTTACACTCGGCATTGACACACGTGGTTTTAAATATCCGACTACTAAAAATTATTACAGAGATGCCTCTGCCCAAAATAAGGTGTAAACGACACCTTATATGAATGCCAATAGCATGGATTTTTATTTAACAGCAAGCGTGAGGGCGCGGGGGGGGGGGGGGGAAGAGAGAGGGAAAAGATAGGAGGGTGGAAAGTGACTGCAGACTACATCCATCGAGTGAAGGGAAAGAGTCCAACACACATCACATCCATGGGATTTATGTCCTGCTGAGGCTAGGTGGGAACATCTCCCTGGGGCGGGGAGCTTCACACTGGATAATACTGTGCATCACGGGACACCTGGGGACTCTTTACACCTTCTGAGATGTCGCAGCTGTCTACAAGTGAGAGTAGTTAAATTAATTATGGCCCATCAGTCGGGATGGGCACCTTCAGCTTGTGTGTGAATGTCCCCGGACTTAGGAACAGGAGTTCTCACAGCTGAGCCATGACGTGAGGGAGAACATTGGCATGATAAAGCCTTACTGCACATCGCAGGATTTGCCTCTTATCAGCCTCTTCGCTTACCCGCAAGCCTCAGGTGTGCGCCCTTCTGCACCTGGCAGAGCACCAGGGGGATTGTTCGAGCCATCAGCACCCACGGCCCGGTCCGCACCTCCCCTCAGCGCCCCAAATCCCCACCTACAGCCTGCAATAATCCCCTTCACCATCCCCACGCACAGCCCTCCACGCCCCAAATCCTCCTTCATCCCCCTTCACCATCCCCACCCACAGCCCCTTCACGCCCCAAATCCTCCTTCATCCCCCTTCACCATCCCCACCCACAGCCCCTTCACGCCCCAAATCCTCCTTCATCCCCCTTCACCATCCCCTCCACCTCCTCGTTAACCCTCGCTATCCCTCCCGCCCATCACCCTTTCCCTCCGCCAGCTCCCACTCCCTCTTCAGCCCCCAAATCCCTTCTCAGCTCCATCATACACCAACCCCCCGCAGCCCCAAATCCCCGTCCATCCCCCGTCTCCCCCCTCGCCGGGGGCGGGCCGTTCCCGTTCCCATTCCCGCTCCCATTCCCGCTGCCCCTGTCGCTGCCTCTCTCCCTGAGGGAGTGGCGGGCGCTCGGGCGCTGCCGGCCCGGCCATGTACGCGGGCCGCAGGCGGAGGAAGCCGGTGCCGCGGGCGTGAGTGAGGGCGAGGGGACCGGGGCAGGGCTGAGGGGTGTCCCCGCTAACGCGGCTCTGCCCGGCAGGACGCGACCGGGCCCGGCCGAAGGCGGCGGCTCCAACCCGTCCAAGCGGCACCGGGAGCGGCTAAACCGGGAGCTGGAGCGGCTGGCGGGGCTGCTGCCCTTCCCGCCCGACGTAGTGGCCGGACTGGACAAGCTCTCGGTGCTCCGCCTCAGCGCCGGCTTTCTGCGTGCCAGGAGCTTCTTGGGCGGTAAGGGATGAGTGCCTTCCCCGCTTCCCCTGCCGCAATTCTCGCCCGGAGCTCTGTGCTGTCCCTCCTCCCTCACGGCTGCCTCCTCCTACAGCCCTGTCACCCCTCCCGGGATGTTGTTGCAACCAAAAACTTGTTTTCTTTACCTCCCAGAATCGTGCCTTTTTTTTTTTTTTTCCCGTAGTATTTTGGGGTTTCCTCTGCACTTTCAGGAGCTTCGTGTCGATCCCGCCTCGAATTTTGTGGGATTTTTTTTTTTCCCCCCTCCTCGAATTTTGACGGGTTTCCCCCACTTGAATTGTGTGGGTTTTCCGCCCTCGAATGTTTGTGTCTCTAACCGCGTCAATGATTTTTGTTTTGGGTTTTTTTTTTTTTTTTTTTGTTTCCCATTGAAATTGATCCCCTCCTTCCGCCTTGAATTTTGTGGGACTTCTCTCTTCTCCTGCAATTTTGGGTTGGGTTTTTTCCCCTCGAATTTTGGGTTTGGTTTCTCCCCTCCCCGTCCCCCTTGGATTTTGGGGGCTCCCTCCCACCCTTATTTATTTTTTCCACTTCAAATTCTGGTGGGTTTTACCCCCTCGAATTTTGTGTCGTTCCTGCTTTACACCTCTGGAATTTTGCCGTGCCCCCCATGAATTTTGTTTTCCTCTCCCCCGCGAGTATTTTGTTCTTTACCTGCCCTAGAATTTAATCTTTTTACCCCTCAGAAGTTTGGTTTCTTTTCCCTGGAATTGCTTTCCCCCCTTTTCTAGCCAACATTTCATTGCTGTGCCGTCTTCAGCTGCCGGGCTGGAGCTGTGTTCCACCCTGCCGTGGGATCAGAGGGGTCTGGAGGGGTGAAATTGATTATTTGTGGGTTCTCCTGAGGTAAAATTCTGTTTTTAGCGGGAGGGTTGAGGCAGAGCCAGCTCATCATTTACTGTTCTGAGAGCGTCTCATTTGTTCTGGGTCCTTTTTCCCCGCCTTGTCGTTCCACCTGGTTTAATTCCATGACACCGATTTCCAGTTTGTCCATCCAGTTTGGATGGCTTTGAGGCAGGTGTGGCAAAGAAGGAGGAGAGCTTCAGCCTTTCAGATGCAAGCAGAGATTGCAGACCAAGCTGAGTCCTTTGTGATGCTTAATACCAATTAAAAAAGAATCCTTAAATGGAACTCTGGGCAAGCTTATCAACAAAATAATTGATTTTAACCGACTTTATTTATCTATCCACCCTGCTTGAGTGCTCCCTAAGATAAGATTTCAGGAAAGCAAGGACAAAACCTGGGATGTGCTGCCATGGATTGTGAGGAGAAACAGCTGGAGCAGGTCTCAGGTGTTGCCCATGATTGCTGACAGCAATTCACCCAGCAGGTGTATGCCAGCCCATCCCCAGCCGGAATAAATAAATAATCATTGATTTATTAATTATTAATCGGTTTAATAATTAACAGCACATAATGTTACTTCGCCATCTCGATTTATGCGTAGCTGATATGTGTGGAAGTTTGTATGGGCTTGAAGGTCTTTGAGCTTTATAAGGATGTGTTTTTCCCGAGGACATGAGGATTTTTATTCTTTCTGTGGCCCCAAGGGAGCTGTGCCTGTGTGGGGGCATCACTCAAGGCCTGCAGTTCAGCAACAGGAATCGGAGGATTTAAGGCTGCTCAGTGTTGTTTTATCTCTGGAGTGGTTTAGGATCATCAAGCACTGCCTGTGCTGAGCGGGGTCATTTACCCAAACAGACCCAAAACATCCCCCAGCAGGCTGATGTGCTGTGTGTTGGTGGCTCTGCTGCCAGCCTGGTGCCAGCTTTCTGCAGGGCTTTGGGAGAGCAGCGGGCAGGAGCATCCTCTGTGTGATTGTGGGCTGATTCCACTCCGTTTTTCCCACTCGCATCTCTCCAGTTGAACAAAGCAGGAAGCAGCTCAGTGCCAGCTGTGTCCGGTGGTTCGGGGGGAGGTGGGATCTCAGCCAAGGTCTGCTCCCGATCCACGCCAGGTGGAAGAGGCTCCCTTTGTGATGGGGCAGCAGTGCTGTCCTCTGTGAGATTCTCAGGCGCCTCTCCCTTCCCTCATTGCCTGACTTTGCAATCCCAGGTTCACACAAGTGCTTCCTTGCCATGGAAGAGGTGAGCATAGGAGGGATGGAGACGCTGGGAGAGGTGTCCTGCTAGGGAGCAAGATACCCAGCCCATCTGACATCCATCCTGCTGGAGAAGCAGCACTGACCAGAACCCAGCACCTGGACTAGAAGGGCCAAAAGGAGCTGAGGTTGCTTCCAAGCTGAGGGTCCTATCCAAACATCAGTGCCAGCTGATTTAAAGGCTTGTCTGTCCTCCTTTCCCATCCAGGTTTCTTCCCTTACAGCAGTCCTCCCAAATGCCTTGTTTCTTCTCCGCCTTGGTGTCACAGACATATTTTATGGAAAATCCTTTCCTTAGGATTTTTCCTCCTGAGAAGCTGAGAAGCCTCAGGAACAAAATGTAAACATTGATTGTCTGCTGCTGTGGAATGCAACAGGTGGATCTGTGATGGGTCTCATGTTGGATGTTTGTAATTAATGACCAGTCAGCCCAGCTGGCTCAGACAGAGAGTTCGAGCCACAAACCTTTGTTATCATTCTTTCTTTTTCTATTGTTATCTGGCCTTCTGATGAAACCTTTTATTCTATTCTTCTAGTATAGTTTTAATGTAATATATATCATAAAATAATAGATCAAACCTTCTGAAACATGGAGTCAGATCCTCATCTCTTCCCTCATCCAAGAACCCCTGTGAACACCATCACACCTTGGCTCACAAGTATTTTTAATTCTCTTTCACTGCCTTCACCTTCCTCCCTTCTCTGCTGGAGGCTCTTTCACTCCTGGGGTTTGGTGGAGGTGGGGCTGTGCTGCAGGGCCCCTCCCTGTCCCCTCCCAGCCCGTGCGCTGCTGTCACTGCTCCAGGGGGTGCACAGCTTGTCACACCAGCTGTGTGCCAGCAGCTTATCCCGGTGGTGGTGCCTGGCCGGGCTGCTCCCCTCTAATCCCTCCCTGTTCCACCTCCTGGAGCAAGGGCCAAACAAACGCTGCTGGGAGAGGAGGAGGGGTCCCTGTCTTTTCCACCTCCTTCACCCTCTGGAAATGGAGAGAGAAGGAAGGGTGCTCCAGGGGAAGGTTTGCTGTCTTGCTCTGCGAGAACATTTCTTACCAAAAAAAAAAGATGCTTCAAAGGCGCCTTGTGGTGTGTCTGTCAGGTGCCATCTCTGTGTCTTGGGCCACTTGAACTCCTGGTGAGAGGCCAGCTGGTAGATGTCACAGTGGTCAAGGGCTCACTTTAGAGAAGCATCTCTAGCAGTTTGTTCCTGCAGAGTGCTGGGAAGCTCGTCCGAGCTGTGCTTCCCATCCTATAGCAAGACTGGCCCTTCTGGTGTGTGAGTGTAGCCCCTGCTGGGCACTCACCTGTCCCTGGGTGTCCCCAGGGCGCCCTATGCCTGTCACAGCCCTGTGCCTGATGCTCAGTGATTCATCTGTGGGATTCCTCTTGATGCTCTGAATCAAGTCAAGGGTTTATGAGCTGTAGGAAGAGGTCAGTCTGTGGTGCCAGGAGCAGTTTGAACCCCATAGCAATGGGCTAGGCCTGCCTTGAAGTGGGAATCCTCAGGGGATGCAGATGCACCTCTGCCTGTGTGCAGCATCCTGCCTGGCTCTCTGTGCATCACTGGGAGGAGAGGGGGAAACACCTCACAAACTTTTGGTTGCACAGTCTGTGATTGTGGGTCAGAGTTGTTCTGGGCTCTGTGTTGGTTTGAGCTCTGCATGGGTCTCTTCCATACAGAAGCTTAAGGTCGTGTATCCAGAACTTAAGCAGTTTTTCTCTCCCATGTCTTTAAAAGATAACACTCTTGGGGTTGTTGGGGGCTTGGGATTTTCCCAGAGTCCTCTTATAATCGTTGGTGGCTGCTGCAGGATCAATGTGCAGCCTCCGGGCTCAGCCTCACCCTTTGAACTGCGATATGAACCCAGATTGTTATTGCTGGAGCTGTGGTGGCCCCAAAAGTGCCTGAGCTGCAGTCAGGTCAGGCTGGAAAAGTGCTTTTAATTATATAATTATTACAGGCTATATGAGCGTGCCCCTGAAACCTCTGCGTAGGGATGAGGGCTCGAGATGGGGTGTGTGGGACTAAGGCTGCTCATCCCTTCACTTGTGAGCCTTCCCTCCTCCTGAGCTGTCAAACACAGCAGAGAGCTGTAGCAGCGAAGCCTGAGGGCTGGTTTAAGAAAAACAAAGCCTGGTCCTGTGATCACTGTGCTCTCTTAATTGCCTGGGTAATGAGCTGACCTTGGAGGCGCAATTCAAGGCAGAGAATTCTTGTGACTTCCTTAGGCAGGCAGTTTTCCCGCTGTGTGCTTTCCTTGCCAGGTGTTTCCCCCTGACTCTCAGGGAAGCTGTTGGGGCTCACAGCAGGCTCCTGGGGGCTGGCAGGGGAGCAGGACTGGGAAGAAACCCCAGGCTGAGGCTTTGGGCTGGGATGATCCTTCCTGGTCTGGTGGAAGAGGTCCCTCTCCACAGGAGGGGAGTGGAACCAGGTGGTGTTTAAAGTCCTTCCAACCCAAACCCTTCTGTGATGGACACTAAAGCTCCTGAGGGAGGAGCACTGGGAGAGGGAGGGTTCAGACAGTTGGTGATGCTGCAGGAAGAAGGAAAATCTGTCAGGTCCTTGTCATCTTTGTCCTTGTTTCAACTCCTGCACGTGCTTTTCTCCCTTTGAGACCCAAGTGACACAACCAAAAGCTCCATGTAGCCAAGGCCTCCTTGGTTCTAGAAGCACAGTGAGATCTTTTAAGAGGCCATCCATTATTAACCACGAGTGTGGTTCTTGGAAAGCAGGGCATCCACACCATTCAGGCAGGGATAAATAATGCATCTGTTTAATGAAATTTTTGCCAACAGGGAACTGTGGCAGGTCCGAAGTTAAGAAAAACCCCGGTATCCATTATGAATTAACAAATGGAAAGTCAGGAACTGTTTGCGAGTGGCTGGAAAATGGGATTTGAACAGCACTGATGAGAATCCAGCTGATGGTTCAGCAAGGCAGGAAAAATATGGCTCTGATGTCAGCAAACCTGTGCCCACTTCCCTCACCATTTACATGATGTTTTCTGAATTTCCAATATTTTCTCTCTTACTAACAATAAAAAGTAGGAAAAAGCAATGTTGAGGGGGTTATTTGATGTGAGCAACAGAGCTGCAGGTCCCTCTGCCCATGAGCAAGGAGAAGCTGGAGAAGTGGATGGAAAAGGGAGATCTGGAGATGCACTTGTGGGAGTAGAGACTTTACTGTGAGGTAAGACCAGTTCTTCAGGGGATTGGCACAAATCACAGAAGGAGAGAGGTGGATAAAAGGCAGTTTTGTTAAGAAATCAGTCAATCCTTCCCCCAGAGTGGTTTGTGCACTCTGGGGTGTTTGGCAGAAGGTTTGTAGGGAGCATCATTACCAAAATCCTTCTCTGTTCCGCTCTGTCCTCACTGCCTGCTCAGTCCTTCTCCTTCATCAACACCTGGAGCAGGTTTGGGATCGAGTTGTTTTCATTTTTCTCCTTTGCAGTCATTGGCTGATGGAAGCCCTGCTCCCACCAGGAGCTTTTGCTGTGTGGAGGGAAGGGGCCTGGGAGATATCCTCTCAAAAATGTTAATTCCTGCTTGGTGCTGCAGGGATTTCCCAGGTCTGCAAAGCCCTGGCAGGTTCAGGAGTTCACTGGCAAACTCTGTAGGCAGTGAGGTGTCCCTGCAGCGCCACATGAAACAGATTCCCAGGCTCAAGCATCTAGAGATGGAGCTCTTTGTGGCCAAATAGCCTGCAGGGCCTGGCAGGAGCTGTTTCTTGGAAGAAATAGCATGAAATTTGTGCAAGCCTTGCTGCTTTCAGGTGACCAGCTTCTCACCTTTCTCACCTCCAGCAACAAAGGTGTTGTATTTGAGGGGTGCTCAGATGAAGGCAGAAATGATGAATCTGACTGTGTTCTCAGAAAGCTAATTAATTATTTTATGGTGCTATATTATATTAAAGAATACTATACCAAAAGAATACAGAAAGGATACTTGCAAAATGCTAAAAGGATAATAATGAAAACTTGTGACTCTTTTCAGAGTCCCCACACAGCTTGGCACTAATTAGCTCATGGATGAAAACAATTCACGTCAGAATCTAATGAAACAATCTCTAAACACGTTCCACACGAACAAAACAGAAGAGAATCAAATAAAATAATTTTTTTTTTTGCTCTGAGCCTTCTCAGCTTCCTAGGAGAAAAATCCTGGGCAAAGGGATTTTTCCAAAGAATGTGAATACCACACAGACGTGACACTGGTGGCCAGAGGGAGGGAAAGCCACTTCTCTCGTTTTTATTCTCTTTTTTCCCTGCAAGTGCCTGTCCCCAGTTGTGCAGGAGGGGCAAAGGCTGCACCTGGTCTTGCTGCCGTGGGTGAAGGAGAGCCCTGTGCCTGGGATGGATCCCCTTTTCCTGGTCCCAGCTCTAGGCAGGATGCGCGCAGCAGAGAGGATGTGGCGGTTCCCCGGCTCCTTCTGCTCCGTCAGCCTGATGTGCTGTGACAGTTCTGCTGAATTGCTGACCCCAGGGGCTGCACGGGGCTATTTATGGACACACAAAGCTGGGGGACACCGGGCAGGGTGCCAGCCTGCTGTGGCCACAGCCAGGAGCCTGTCCTCTTTGGGGAGCCTCCACTGGAATTCTGATTTAACCCTCACACCCTGGTGGTTGAATTGTGTTTGGTGGCTGTCTTGGTTTGGAAAGACAGGAGTCTGCTAAGGAAGGCAGGAGCCTCCCCTGAAATGGAGAATGTAAACCCTCCCCACCCCTCCCAATTGCTATAAATTTTAATTTAAGGGGCTCCCAAGTAAAAATATGGGAGCAGAAATAACAGTTCTTTAATAGGGAAGAAGAAAAGTAAAAGGATGAAACAAACAATGCAGTACACTAGAACAACAGTGACAGAGTCAGAACCCAGCCTGACACCCTGTGGGTCAGGCTGTTGGTGGCAGTCCCATTGGAAATGTGGCTCAGCCCTCCTGCAGTGTCAGGGGTGGTTCTGTTGGAGCAGGGGGATCTGTAGAGAAGGATGTATTCTTCCTCTGAAGATCCAGTGGAAGGAGAGGCAGCTGCTGTTCCTCTGGGGAATCCCGTGGAGAAAGCCGTGCTGGTGTCCCAAACACCTCTGGATTATATTTGGGTAGCAATGCTTGGCTCCTCCCTCTGGGCTCACATCTCCCAATGGGATGTTCTAGTTCTTATCAGCCATGCAGTGACATTCAATAGTCTGTTATCAGCAATGTCCCCTCCCCAGGGAGGTGTGAATGTGGTCACTCAGAGAGAGAGATAAAGCAAACTGCCCACTTGACAAAGGTGATCTGCCATACAGATGGGAATGGAAAACATCTTGCATTGCAATCTTCAGCAGTGGCAGACATCCCCACAGAGGACACAGGACTGTCCTCTGCTGTCAGTGTGTCTCCTCTGGCCCCACAGCCCAGATGCTGATAGCATAGCCTGGTTTTAGGCAGTGGTTGAGATGAAGATTTCTGTTTGCAGGGGTGATATTGAGCAATTAAACCAGAGCCCTGAGCAGAGGGCAGCACCTTTAGCTGCTCTCCTCTCAGCCACGTTTATTTTTATCTCTCACCTCCAGCGCAGCAGGCTGGGAGCTCACAGAGGAGACCTTTAATAATTCATAGCTCCCACATTTCACTCCCAGCAATCAGAAAAGCAAGCTGCTGGAAGGCTGCTGGCACAAACCTGCTCCTTCCACGCCACAGGGCCCTGCCTGGGTGTTGTGGCCTCTCTCATCCCAATGGCCTGTTCCTCCCTGAGGTTTTATGTGTGCTCCAGTCTGGACAGGGGATCCCAGTGGTCCCTCGGGGTGTGAAAGGGTGAGGCCACAGCAGCCTGTGTGTGTGTCCACCCCAGCTGGCTCGGGCCCGACCCACAGTTGTGCAAGCACTGCTGTAACCTCAGTCCTGGTGTCAGCCCATCCCTGGCCAGCTCCTGAAATAGCCTGGGCAGGCTGAGCTCGGGGAGTTCTCCAGAGCTCCCAGAAGCAGTGGGATTGCTGCTGTGTCAGGTGTTTTCCTGTAAGTGTCAGAACTGGGCTGTGCTTTGCCTTTGGTTACAGAGCAAAGTTGATCTTTGGGATGGTCCTGTGCCTTAGTGGAAGAACTTTGTCCCCAGAGCCTGACTCTGGAACATCTGCCTTTTGCAGCATCTGAGATCCTTCAGGATCAGCTCTGTGCAGATGGAGGAGCTGAGTTTCAGCAGCTGCTTCAGCACAGCCCAGGGAGAGCAGAGCCTGTTACAGAGCCTGGCTTTGTTTATGTGCTGGTGGCTGTTGCCTGCTGACTTGCTGTCCTATTGCTTCCAGAGTCCACTTGCTGCTCCCAGGGCAGCCCTCCTCCTGTCCAGGAGCTGGCAAAGGCAGATCCAAGAGAGCTCTTGCTCCCTCTGTGAGCTGGCAGGCCACAGTGGTGCTGCAGCTGGCGTTTCACATCTTTCCTCCCAGATCCCAGTGGGAGCAGCAGGTTTACCAGCAGCCAAATGCTGTCCTCTGTCCTCGTGGTGCTGGCAGGAGGCTTCCCAGCTTTCCTGTGAGTTCCTCTGGATGGGCCTGTCATGCACAGGCTTGTTGTCATCTTACCCTTACACTGAAATATCCCCAGGAACTGTTCTCTTGGGGAGTACAGAACAAAATTTAGGGGCACATCCTTCAGCTCAGCTGAGTGACAGATTCCCTCATGCGCGTGGATTGTGTATGGACCACTATTGGATCTCTGTGTCTGCATCTCTGTGTTTTCTGTGGTTTTTTTTTTTTTTTTTTTTTTTTTTTTTTTTTTTTTTTTTTTTTTTTTTTTTTTTTTTTCCCCACTGTGAGCTGTGGCTTGCCTTAATTTGGTTGAGTAAACCCACTGGGTTCCTGAACTGTAACGAGACACTGGCTGAGCTGTGTCCTTCAAAATGGCACATTCCTGATGCTGGGATTTGCTGCAGTGCCTCCTGTGCAGGGCACAGTTCTGCTGCTGCTGCCAGCATGTGCCCAGGTGGTCAGGAAGGCCATGCTGTGGCCACAAGGGCAGGGCAGTGACTGTCCCCTGGGCTGAGCATTGCTGAGGCCACATCTTGGATCCTGTGTTCAATTTTGGCCCCTCACAGTATGAAAGACATTGAGGGGCTGGAGCATGTCCAGTGAAGGGAACAGAGCTGGGGAATGGACTGGAGCACAAATCTGATGAGGAACAGCTGAGGGAGCTGGGAAAGGGGGTCAGCCTGGAGAAAAGGAAGCTCAGAAGGGACCTTCTTGTTCTCCACAACTCCCTGACAGGTGAGGGCTGGGCTCTGCTTCTAGGGACCAAGGAACAGGACAAGAGGAATGTGACGGTGTTCACAGGGGTCTCAGGTTGAGGGAAGAGATGAGGATCTGACTCCATGTTTCAGAAGGATTGATTTATTATTTTATGATATATATTACACTAAAACTATACTAAAAGAATAGAAGAAAAGGTTTCATCAGAAGGCTAGGCTAAGAATAGAAAGGAAAGAATGATAACAAAGGTTTGTGTCTCGGCTCTCTCTCCGAGCCAGCTGTGCTGTGATTGGCCGTTAATTAGAAACAAGCGCATGAGACCAATCACAGATGCACCTGTTGCATTCCACAGCAGCAGATAATCAATGTTTACATTTTGTTCCTGAGGCCTCACAGCTTCTCAGGAGGAAAAAGTCCTAAGGAAAGGATTTTTCGTGAAAGGTGTCTGCGACAGAGGAAATGGCCTCAAGCTGTGCCAGGGCAGATTTACTTTGGGTATTGGGAAAAACTTCCTCACAAAAAAAGTCAGGCATTAAACCAGGCTGCCCAGGACAGTGGTGGATGCACTGTCCTGGGAAGTGTTCAGAAGACCTGTGGATGTTGCACTTGGGGATGTTGTTTGGTGGTGGTCTGGGCAGTGCTGGGGAATGGTTGGGCTCCATGATCTTTCCCCAACTTTAATGATTCCATAATTCTATGATTCTGATGCCCACCTGGCTTTAACTGCTTTTTACTTACAGGATGTTAAAAGAGGGACAAAAGGAGTGGGGGGGAAAAAAACCCCAGACTGAAACAGTTGAGGGGTGGGGAAACATCCTGTTAAAATCAATCTTGTGAGAGGTGAAGCAAAGGGCTGTGACTGCACAGTGCCTTCCCCTGCACTGTCCAGCCTGCAGCATTCCAGCTGTTGTGGCAGTGTGTTCCTGCAGCACTGATGTCTCTTCCTTCCCTTTTCTTGGTGCAGTTGCTCTGAAGAATCCTGGTGCCAAGGAAGCCCAGAGGGACGGAGCCTGTGCCGCTGGACCAGCTCTGGGCTCAGCAGCAGTTCCAGAGGGTGAGCTGCTCCTACAGGTTAGTGCTCCTCACAAATGCCTTCACGGGATCTTCCTATTGTCCCTCTTCCAGCTTCTTTGAGTTGTACCCCAGAACCAGGCTGTTCTTTCACTCATGGCAGGTGATTTGTGATTTCATGTGGTGTAGCTCACTGTGCTTCTCACTGGGCAGAAGTTTAAGACCTCCAAAGGTCCCTAGGGCAGAAACTGTTGCTTCTTCCCTGCTTTTCCCATTATTCCTGGAAAAAGTTGCCATTTTAAAATAGTCCATATGTAAGGAACATCTTGCTGGATTTCTGAGCATGGTGATTTGTATTTTGTGCTTCTCTGCCCTCATGTCTAAGTGTGCCAAAGGTACAGTGTGAAAACCAAGCTGAGCATGGTGCTTGAGTGCAGTTTTCAGTGTGGGCACACTGATCCTGACTCTCTGTGTCTGGTGGGAGAAGTGCTAAAGCCTGCCTGGTTAATAACCAGAAACTTGAGGGTTTTCCCCTCAGGATATAACCAAACTGCTCAGCAGGGCTTGCTGGGGGTTGATGTCCTGCTCATCAGCTCCTCACACAGTTGGGTACTGTCCTTTTGGAGGTACCAAACAGCATCTGAAAAGCTGGTGGAGCTCTCTCAGGGTTCTACCTATGGGACCCTGGATGTGGCAGGAGCTCAGAATCTGTCTCTGTACCCCCTCAAGGAAACATTCCTCCATGCTTACAAACATACTTCCGCCTGCTCTGTCACCTCTGATGGCCAAACTTCCTTTGTTTCTGATTCTTCCCCTTTCTTCCTCTGAAGCTGCTCAAAGGGTTAAAGTGCATTTGGCAGCACTGATTAACCTCTGCAGCAGATTCCCACACACTGAGACCAACCCCAGTAAATAGAGAGAGCGTTTGTGCCTGGAAAAAAAGGGAAGGAGAGGGGGGAGAAACTCTGACCTGGACAATGAAACAGGAGTTGGCAGCAACAATAGCTGGACTTGGCTGGGACTCCATGCCAGGCCCTAATTAATGCTGATGTCTGCCCATTATGAAGTGGGGGAAGCAGGCCAGGGCTGGCTGCTGTGGCTTCCCTGCCAGGTCAGTGCTACAGGATGGTTTTGGCTCTTAAAAGCCACAGCAAAAGAGCTGCCCTCCCAAACTGGTAGGGAAGCTCCTCTGCCCCTTCTAGTCTTCTGCACGTGTAAAGGACACTGTCATCCAGCATCCTGGTCCCTTCTCACGTGTCCTGTCCTGCTGTGGGGTTTTTAGCTCAGGGAAAACACCTAAATTACTTCCTCAATTTATGAAACCGGTAGCAATGAGCCCCTCTTGGGTAAGACAGAGGCTCTGATCAGCTCAGCCTATTCCTGCCAGGAAGCCCAGTGCTCCCTTGAATATTGACTTTGCAATCCTGGAGCCTGAGGAGTGGATGGAAGGGCCAGTGAACTGTGAAATGTCTAAGTGTGCAACATTAAAAATGCAATGGAAACTTCAGATTGATGGCTGCATTTGCTCTTCTCTGTGCGGAGGGCTTGGGGCTTCAAATCCACACAGGCACAACAGCTTTGGGTGTTTATTTTGTGAAAACAGAGCACAGCATTCAGCCTAAGGCGGGTGGGGTCTGCATGAACCAGGTAGTGTTACAGAGAAAATGATCTTGGAGGTGGTGGTGATCTTAGAGGGATTCTCCAACCTAAATGATTCTGCGATGTATTGGCAGAAAGGAAAAGGTGCTCTGGGGTCACCCAGGGATTTTGTAGTTTCCCCCCAAGTTCAGGCACCAGACTCAGCCTGAATTCCCTGCTGCTTTGGAAGAAACTGGTTTTTCAGAAATCAAGATTGTTTTTGCTGCAATTTCAAATCCAAACCTTTATGCTTTAGCTTTTGGCTTTTCCATTTCCATTGGTTAAGGCCCTTTCAGCACTGAGGAGGGAATGGGCAACAGAGACAACACCTTCCTTGGCCTTGCTCCTTGCCCAGGGACAGTCCAGGCTTTCCATGGTCCTTCTCCAGGCCACTCCTCTGGAACCTGGGATGGCCACACACACTGCCAAGGCCCTCAAGGCTGTTGGAAAGGCTCATTTCCACCAGAATGGACCTGTTCCCCAAGGCCCTTAACGCTGTTGGAAAGGCTCATTTCCACCAGAATGGACCTGTTCCTGATGGTGTCTACTTCCGTACTGCAAGAAGTTCAGAGGCTTTTATCTGCTCCCTGCACAGGATGAGGATAAATGTCCAAAGCTGAGTGGGAGTCAATGCTCCCAGGATGGAAGCACAATTTTTCATCAGTCTGGATTACGATATTCCCAGGCAGCTATGTGGAAGAGCTGCATGAGCTCAGAGAGGCCATCTGTGGTGGCTCAGCTGCCTGCTAGCCAGGCTTTGGGTGTCCTGCTGTGGAAGTGAACTGGCTGGGGCCTGTACCTGCTGATCTCCTCTCTCCCACAGGCCCTCAATGGCTTTGTGCTGGTGGTGACATCAGAAGGGCTGATATTTTACTCCTCGCATACGATCCAGGACTATCTGGGATTTCACCAGGTTGGTGGGACTCTGACTCGCTGTGGAGAGCCAGTTTTTCCTTGGTGGTGGTGAATAGCCCCAAATTCCCTGCAGGGAGGAGGCTCTGCAGGGATCACAGGCTCTCAGGGAGTTGTTTGGGGCTTTTCCTTGGGAATTTGGACCCCGTGTTGTCAGACGTGGTCACTTGTAGGTGACAAGGGACTTCATCAGCCCATAGATACTTTCCAGCAGCCAGGGGGTTCATGGCCATGGGGAGATGTCTGGGCTTCCTTGCCCAGTTTGCCTGGGGCACCCACTCAAATCCTGGTAAATCCCACAGGGCTCCAGCACTTTGGGCACCCAGGTAGCCTGGAGGAGACACTAGATCATATTTGCAGGGAAACTGTGGTTTGGTGTCACGCACACACAGCTGGCTGTGCCCAGCACCTGGGGTAGATGGCACCTGTCCACCTGGGCTCAGGGAGCAAGTCCCAGGGCATTGTTCTCTTGGGAATAGTGTAGGGATGGGGTGGCCTTGCTGCTATTTTGTTCCAAAATCCATGTTTTCATCTAATTTCTTAAGCCAGCACTAGGATTTTGACTTATGGGGATGTCAGAGGGAAGCTGTATTGGCTCTTTAAGCTTCTCAGGGGAGGAAGTCAGGCCCAACATGGGCAAGGAGTCCTTAAAGCCACATGTGCTGTCTGTTCCCACCACCATCAGTTCTGGGGGAAAGTTTCCAACCTCATTTAGCCAGGGACCCATTTGAGCACCGGGGAAACTGGGTAAGGTGAAACCATCTGGGGCCATGGCAGGCTGTTCCCAGGTGGGACATGAAAACTGGCCCTGGGGACAGGCTGCAGAGCTTACAGATGGTGTGTCCCCTCCAGACAGATGTCATGCACCAGAGTGTCTTCGAGCTGATCCACACCGAGGACCAGCCGGAGTTCAGGCGCAACCTCCGCTGGGCCCTGGACGCTGGTGAG
Source organism: Ammospiza nelsoni (assembly GCF_027579445.1). Classification (NCBI taxonomy): domain Eukaryota; kingdom Metazoa; phylum Chordata; class Aves; order Passeriformes; family Passerellidae; genus Ammospiza; species Ammospiza nelsoni. The sequence continues at coordinate 3,160,617 of NC_080639.1, forward strand.
CCCTCTGCAGCAGGTAAAGGCAGGCTGCCATCCTGGATGCCACCAGGGATGCTGGGACCCCAGCTGGCTGTCACCACTTGCCCCCATGTGGCTCAGGCCACGGCTTCGTTCCAGTGTTGTGGCTTTCCCCCCCAGTTGCTGTTGCTGTGCTCTACGAACAGCTGCAGTGCCCAGTGCTGGGCACCTCCAGCCCTCAATGGGGTGAATTCTTACTTGATTCTCTCAGTCCCTCTCTTCTACAGCAGGGAAGAGTCTTAGCTCTTCTGCTGGCATCTGCAAGCCGGATCAGCTGCCCCCAGAAAACTCCTCCTTCCTGGAGAGGAGCTTTGTGTGCCGCTTTCGCTGCCTCCTGGATAATTCCTCTGGCTTCCTGGTGAGTACAGACCCTCCGCAGCAGGAGAGGGGCTGGTGCACCACAGAGGGTCACACCAGCACTGAAACCACCCCCTGGAAAGATCCTGTGCTCCTTTCTGCCATGTTGTCTTGGTTTGGAAAGACAGGAGTCTGCTAAGGAAGGCAGGAGCCTCCCCTGAAATGGAGAATGTAAGCCCTCCCCACCCCTCCAAATTGCTATAAATTTTAAATTAAGGGGCTCTCAGGCAAAAATATGGGAGCAGAAATAACAGTTCTTTAATAGGGAAGAAGAAAAATAAGAGGATGAAATAAACAATGCAATACACTAGGACAACAGTGACAGAGTCAGAACCCAGCCTGACACCCTGTGGGTCAGGCTGTTGGTGGCAGTCCCATTGGAAATGTGGCTGCAGCCCTCCTGCAGTGTCAGGGGTGGTTCTGTTGGAGCAGGGGGATCTGTAGAGAAGGATGTATTCTTCCTCTGGAGATCCAGTGGAAGGAGAGGCAGCTGCTGTTCCTCTGGGGAATCCCGTGGAGAAAGCCGTGCTGGTGTCTCACAAACCTCTGGATTATATCTGGGTAGCAATGCTTGGCTCCTCCCTCTGGGCTCACATCTCCCAATGGGATGTTCTAGTTCTTATCAGCCATGCAGTGACATTCAATAGTCTGTTATCAGCAATGTCCCCTCCCCAGGGAGGTGTGAATGTGGTCACTCAGAGAGAGAGATAAAGCAAACTGCCCACTTGACAAAGGTGATCTGCCATACAGATGGGAATGGAAAACATCTTGCATTGCAATCTTCAACACACGTGCAGCACGTGCCTGTCTCAGCAAGAGACTTTCCCCTGTTTTTCGTAGGTTTGGCCTGTACCTACAGCCTCTCCCTGTGAGTTTTGTTCCTCTCCTCTCAGAAATGCTGAATCTTGACCAAGCAAGTGCTTTTCTCCCCTGTGTTTAGTTTTTTCTGTTGAAACTGTGTCTTCAAATCAAGTAGGTGGTGGTCATCCCTCCTTCTCTCTGCACTGGAGAACTGTGGCTGCCCCATCCCTGGAAGTGTTCACGGCCAGGTTGGAGAAACCTAGGATAGTGGAAAGGTGTCCTGGCCCATGGCAGGGGGATTGGAATAAGATGATCCTTAAAGTCACTCCAAAGCCAAACCATGCTGTGATTTGATGATTCTGTTCACACCAACTCTGTACACAGACATCTTCCTTTCCATGTAGCTCTCTTCCTTCTCACTTTTCTGCATGACACTGAGCTTTTCTTCTCTTCCCAGGCTTTGAACCTTCAAGGCAGGCTGAAATTCCTTCATGGGCAGAAGGAAAGGTCTGAAGATGGCTCTGTCCAGCCCCCCCAGCTCGCTCTGTTCGCCATCTCCACACCCCTGCAGCCGCCTTCCATCCTGCAGATCCGAACCAAGAACATGATCTTCAGGACCAAGCACAAGCTGGACTTCACCCCCTTGGCGTGCGATGCCAAGTACGCTGCAGAGCTTTCAGTGCTCCATTCCTGACATCCCCCCCAGCCTTGCCCGTGAGCTCGCTGTGCTCTCTGTGTCTCACAGGGGGAAGATCGTGCTGGGCTACACCGAGGCGGAGCTGCGGATGTGTGGCACAGGCTACCAGTTTGTCCACGCTGCTGACATGCTGTACTGTGCTGAGAACCACGTCAGGAGTAAGAGTCCCCTCCCTGCTCCCTTGTGCTGATGAGTGGGCTGGGACTGGGGCAGCTCTGTTGGCTGCTCTGTCAAGCCCAGTGGCTCTTTCCCCACAGGATGCTTTGCTGCAGGGAGCTCGGTGTGGAGTGCGGCGAGGGGTGTTCAGCTGTTCACAGGGGTCTTAGGATGAGGGAAGAGATGAGGATCTGACTCCATGTTTCAGAAGGCTTGATTTATTATTTTATGATATATGTTACAATAAAACTATACTAAAAGAATAGAAGAAAGGATTTCATCAGAAGGCTGGCTAAGAATAGAATAGTGATGCTGGCAGGGGGGCTATTTACAGACCACGAATGAGACGGGGCTGCTGTGGAAAGCACCTCGAGCTGTTTTATTTTTCAGCATCAGTCTCATTACATGATTATGACAATGGCAAGATGCCAGCAGCTCACATTCTAGGCAGCAGACACAGAACTTAATGTTACAACTTACTTTGTGAGCTTCTTGACTAATCACACAAAGCAAAAGCACATTGACAGTAGTCTTCTCCAGTCACCCTAAGCACACGTACCTTTGGTTAAAACAATGCTTGCTGCTTTCAAATACAATACCTACTTATAAGCTTTAAAACACAATGCACAGAGCTCTATTATTAAGCTTTAACCTTCCTAATATCTAGTTTAGATATGTCTAGTCTGCTAGATAAACTTTCTGTAGCTTAAAGAGTTATTCTAGACAAGTGTTAATACACAGACCTTTGTTCTATTTGCCCTTGCTTTCCTACAGTTTAAGTAATTTTTCTGCTGACCTTTCTCATGGCTGCTGCTTAGCTCTAATCACAGTTCTGCTGTCTCTGCGGCCTGCAAAAACTTTCTAATTTTGTAGATTCTCACAGAATAGGAAAGAATGATGACAAAGGCTTGTGGCTCGGACTCTCTGTCTGAGCCTGCTCACTGTGATAGGCCATTAATTAGAAACATCCAACATGGGCCAATCACAGATCCTCCTGTTGCACTCCACAGCAGCAGATAACCATCGTTTACATTTTGTTCCTGAGGCCTCTCAGGTTCTCAGGAGGAAACTATTTTTCCTTAGGATTTGCCTAAGGAAAGGCAGAGGGGACTGTCACAGACATCTTTTACGAAAAATCCTAAGGAAAGGACTTTTCACAAAAGATGTCTGTGACAGTCCCCTGTGCCTGCCAGCCACGCTGCTGCCGTTTCCAGCTGGGAAGGGCAGCGTGCCGTGGTGGCAGCAGTGGTGCTTCCTCCGGCAGTGATGCAGACGGGCGAGAGCGGGCTGACGGTGTTCCGGCTGCTGACCAAGGACAAGCGCTGGAAGTGGGTGCAGGCCAACGCCCGGCTCGTCTGCAGGAACGGCAAGCCCGAGTACATCGTGGTCACACAGAGGCCCCTCGTGTACGTGCTGGGCTGGCGTGGGCACAGCCTGCCTTTCCCCATGGCTCTGGGGTGTCCTGAGCAGGGCAGCGTGTTGGGTTTGTCCTTTGTTGCTGCAGCTGTGGGATTCTGTGCTTGGCGCTGTTCAGCCGCATCCCCGTCTGCAAGGCCAGCCCTCAACAGGGGTGATGCTCAGTCATGCTGCAGATGTTTGGTTTTTTTGTGTGTGTTTGTGTGTGTGAATGCATGCTGGCTGGAGCAAAGGGGCTTTGGCTTGCCGGGATCACAGCTGCCCATTACAGAAGCACTTGTGTGACGGTGTTCACAGGGGTTTTCAGGTGAGGGAAGAGACGAGAATGTTGACTCCATGTTCAGAAGGCTTGATTTATTATTTTATGATAGATATATATTACATTAAAACTATACTAAAAAGAGTAGAAGGAAAAGTTTCATCTCAGAAGGCTAGCTAAGCTAAGAATAGAATGGAAAGGAATAGAAAACAAAGGTTTGTGGCTCGGACAGAGAGAGAGAGCCAGCTCTGCCGTGACTGGTCACTAATTCCAAACATCCACACGAGACCAGTCACGGATCCACCTGTTGCATTCCACAGCAGCAGATAACCATTGTTTACATTTTGTTTCTGAGGCCTCACAGCTTCTCAGAAGGAATAATCCTTAAGAAAAGGATTTTCACAAAAGATGTCTGCGACACGCTTGTGGGGTGGGTTTGTGTCAGCCGCAGTGTCCTCTTCCCTCCCTGCAGAGATGAAGAAGGAGGAGAGCACCTTCGGAAGCGGTCCATGCACCTTCCCTTCACCTTTGCTACAGGAGAGGCGCTTCTATACCAAAGTTCTCATCCTCTCCCAGGCTTCCCTGACCTTTTCCAGAGCAAAGGGAAGCTCAGCAAGTCCAAGAAGCCCTCCTGCAGCCACGCAGGGCGCTCCCAGAGGAACGGCATTGACCCCAGGTCTCTGCTGGGTGCTGTGATGCAGCAGGACAAGGCGGTGTACACCTCCCACTCAGCTCCCATTCCCAACCCTTCCTTCAGCAGCACTTTCCAGCTCAAGGGTGTGTCCTTGCCAGGTGCAAGAGGGGATGCCCGGAGTATGGGCACAACTCCAGCTTCTTCAAGGGGCAACGGCCTCCAAGAGAAGCTGCTGGATTTGCAGCAGGAGGACCCTCTCTTGGCCACCATGGACTTGCTCTCAATTAAGAGTGACCAGAGCTGTTCCAACGAGCTCTTCAGTGCTTTGGAGGGCCTGGGCTTGAATGCTGAGGACCTGGGGCTCCTGCTGCTGGATGAGAAAATGGTGATGGTCAGAACGGAGCCAGACCAGTCCCCATCCCTGAATAACAGCCTGGCCAGCAACCAGATTCTTTCCCATGTCCCCAGGCCTCCAGTGGATGGGCATGAGGGAGGGCAGCAGGTCTGTCCCCTGCCAGGCACGCCCCCCAGCCCGCAGGGAGGCCCTGCTCCGTGGCACATGCAGGACGAGGACTCGGGGTGCCACCTGGCACAGCGTGCAGGGCAGCCACGCACTGCCCTGCCCCTGCCCCAGCCCCACACGCTGCTGTGGGAGCAGCCCCCCAGTGCTGTGCCAGGGCTGCTCCCAGAGCTGGCTGAGCAGGAAGAGCTCTCCAGCGGCTCCCAGTGGAGGCCAGCTGGGGAGGAGACTGTGCTCCACTCCTTCCAGCCAGTGCAGGGCACCCCATGGCACAGCACCCCCGGCTCAGCCCCGGGCGCTCCCTGCCCGCAGGAGCCACCCGGGGCCCAGCAGCTGCAGGGAGGCTGCTCAGTCGTGCAGCCCCTCCAAGAGGATGTCCAGCAGTCCTTCTGCCTGCCCAGCCAGTGCCAGGACCACGTGGCACCGCCCGGCCAGCCCAGGCACCATCACTTGCTGATGAACGGGCTGTGTGGCCCCGGCTCTTCTCCACAGCCCAGCCCTTGGCAGGACTGTGTCTGCCCTCTGCTGCGGGCTCCAGCTCAGCCTGGCGTTCCTGGCCTCAGCAGAGATGGGATCTCCCAGCCCCAGGGCTGCCTGGGCCCTGGGCCTGGCCTGCCCCCACAGCAGTTTCACCCGGATGGATTGTGCGGCCTGGATGCTGCCGGCACTGGGGACTCCTGGCAAGAGATGGCTCCATACCCCAGGATTTTTCCCCCTTTCTACCAGCTCATTCCCGAGAAGCAGCTGAGCTCTGTTCTTTCCATGCCCCAGCACTCTTCCCCCAGCTCAGCTGCAGAGCACTTTGGGAGCATCAGCAGCCCTCTGGAGACACTGAATTCCTATGGGACACGGAGCCAGGAGGGCAGGTACAGGGTAAGGGCCTTGCTCCCTCTGGGGCTCAGTGTTTTCTGCGCAGGCAGTGCTGATAACCCCCTGCAAAGCTCCTCACCGCTGTTCTCTCTCTCTCCTAGCCCCACAGCGGCTCTGGTTTGCCCAGCTCTGCCATGGGACTGCCCCAGGACCATCCAGTGCTGGGGGGAAGCCTGGCACTGCCCTGCCAGCCTCAGCCCCGGGCAGAAGTGCTGCCAGATCCCCCTCACGCCTCCACGGGGGACTTCTATCTCTAGGAGAGACGGGAATGGACAAAGCAGGACTTTTCCCTGGGGAAGGAGCTGCCTTCAAGCTGCAGAAGACAAACCTTCCCCGCTGCTGGGCGCATCCTGACCGTGCCATTGATGTCGGTTGCTTTGGCTCACCTGGGGTTTTTTTCTCAACTTCCCACCATCCTGCTTGCTGTGCTGGTGTCCCTGGTGTGGGGAGGGATGGCAGCAGGGCTGGAGGACAGATTTCCCAGGGCACTAGAGCAGGCTGAGCTGTGGTTGCAGGTCACCCCATGGGTGCAACCAAAGCTTCACCAAAGCTTTGTATTTACAAGCTGTGCATGATCCAGCATGGATACCAGCCTCATGAAAACCTTTCTGTGTCTTTCCTTAGGACAGGTTTTCATGAGGCTGGTATCCATGCTGGATCATGTGTCTTTTCATGTGTCTTTTCACTTCTGGTATTAAATTTCCTGCCATCCCTGCCAGGTACCTGTGGCCGTGGCCATGCTGTACAGATTTGTTGCCTGTTTTATAAGGAAAAGGAGCCTTGTGTGGTGTTCTTGTGCTGCTCTGGTCCTTCCCCACCCCAGCTTTCCCAGTGTGCCAGGTGTTCCCAGTGTTTGGGATCCGGGTTAGAGCTCCTGTGGCAAACACCCTGGGCTTTGCTATACTGTACAAGACATGCTGAGATTGGCTGCTAAACTGATTTTCTCTGGGTGCTGGCCTCAGGTGCCCTCAGACTTCAAGTCTCAAAGTTTTCAGTTAAAAACCAAAAATTTCAATAAGATAAAGAAAATAAGTATAATGCTACTTAATTGTAAGTACTGAGAGAGTAATTTTTTCCCACAGAAAAAAAACAAAACCACAGCCCATATGTGTGTACATAATACAAGTTGACAGATTTATTTTTATGCCGCTCCAGTGGACGGAACAAACAACCTCTTACCATCCCAAAGCAGCATCCTGTGGAATGGGATGAAAAGGTTGTTTAAAGACCAGAAACATGGTGACCCTTTAAGAAACCTGACAAAGCCCATCCCGCCTCCTGCTCGCCCAGCTTTGCATTCGTGTGAATTTCTTTTGGTTTTGTTTCAATAAATGGTTTTGGAGCTCCTCTCTGATGTTTCCCTTGCTGGTTGTGTCTCTTCCCAATCTGGAGCACATCAGGGTTTGCTAAATGCAGCATTGGAGCTCAGGCCTTGCCACTGGTGACCTGAGATGGAATGGGTTGGATTGGAAGGGATTCTGAGGAGCACCTGGAGCCTTTGGGATGCACACAGTCCACCATGGATGTTTGAAAGGGATTCAGAAATCTGACAGAGAAAGGTAAGTGTATTAAAAAAAAAATAAGTACAATATTTATATATTATAGTAATGTATAATACATATGTATATAGAGTTGCATGTAGATACATTGAAATATAAAGTATGTGTATTTATAAAGTGTCTGTATGTAGTTTCTAGTACGTAATAGAAAACATCTTTTAAGACAAATGAGCTGATTCTTTTCCCCTGCACTAGAAACTAGAAAAAACACAGGTTTCTTTGCTCTGAATGCTGAATTGTCCAACATTCCCACCCCTTCGTGGCACCTGCTTTTTCTTAGCAAAACAAGGCAGTTTTGTAACGTGTCTGAATTTTTGTTGGAGATGTGCTGGGAGCGTTTGATCTTTTATGGTTCCTGTGCCCTCCTCTGCTTTGTCCTCCCTGTTCCCTCAGAGGAGCCGGCTCTGGGCAGCCCCACCTGTGCTGGGAGGGATGGAGGGATGGGACCAGAGCATCCCTGGGGCTGCAGCTTGCTGACTCCAGATGCTGAGCACAGCCTGCCCACTGCCAGGCTTCCTCCCCGGGCCAGGTCCTGGATGTGCCGGCAACCATTCCGTGACCATTCCTGCCCCGATGGGTACCTCCTCTTCCTTGCCATGCATCAAGCCATCCTTTCTGTGCAGGGAGCTGCTCTGCTCCCAAAGTAGGCCGGCACATCCATAATTTACGCCCATCCTCATGGCAGCTGCTGCCTGTCTTCCCCCGGGCCTCGTAGCATTGATTGCTGACGCACCAGGGAGCCTGGCTGAAGGAAAACTTCCTTCTGCAGCAAGGGAGATGCCTCTGTTCATCACCCCAGCGTCTGCAGCCTGCCCTGAGCCGTGGTGGTAAGAAAGGGGAGTTGGGCAGCTGTGCATCTGTGCTCTGGTTTGAACATCTGGAGGGAGCACGGCCCCATGGGGCAGATCAATCCCCGAGAGCTGGATGAGGCCAAGGAAGGTGTGAGGAAATGTGACGGTGTTCACAGGGGTCTCAGGTGGAGGGAAGAGACGAGGATCTGACTCCATGTTTCAGAAGGCTTGATTTATTATTTTATGACATATATTAAATTAAAACTATACTAAAAGAATAGAAGAAAGGATTTCATCAGAAGGCCAGCTAAGAATAGAATAGGAGAGAATGATAACAAAGGCTCTGTCTTGGACTCTGTCCGAGCCAGCTGACTGTGATTGGCCATTAATTAGAAACAACCAACATGGGCCAATCACAGACCCACCTGTTGCATTCCACAGCAGCAGATAATAAATGTTTACAATTTGTTCCCGAGGCTTCTCAGCTTCTCAGGAGTAAAAATCTTAAGGAAGAGATTTTTCATAAAAGATGTGTGCGACAAGGAAAGAATTTGGACAGAATCATAGAATATCCTGAGCTGGAAGGATCACTGAAGTCCTGGCCCCACACAGGACAGCTCCAAGAATCCCGTGGTGTGCTTGGCTTTGGGGATGTTTGTGTAGCTGTAGGCTCAGCTCCATGTGGGAAAGGGCTGTGGTGCTCCTTGCAGCGGGGTAAGATGCACATATGGAGGGGCAGCAGGAGGAGAGCAGAGGGCATCTATTGCTTGCCTCTTTTCCCTTTGCCTTCCTGCCTGCTGTGTTCGCAAATGCCAGCCAGGACAGGGGCCTGTGAGACACAGCCTGAGGCAGAAGGGGGCTCCTGTCCTGAGCCAGCTGGGAGAGCTGACATCTGGTTCTGGCTGCATCCGTGAGGCTGAAAGCCCCAGTCCCCAGCTGGGTGTCTCCCTGGGCCCCAGGACAGCAGAGAGCAAGGTAAATATTTCCCTGGAAGCCCAGCCTGGTGTTTGCCCACAGCACAGCCGTGCACCATCCATTGCAGATGGGGCAGAGCCCTGGGCAGTGGAGCAGAACACGCTGTGGTGGCTCCTGCTTTGAACAGAGATAAAGGAGCACATCAGCCATCATCCTAGGGTGAAGGAGCAGCACATGGCTAGCAGGTACTGGAATAATGGCAAAGGTGTTGGTGGTGTTATCATCATCATCATCATCAGATATTGTTATCATTGTTATTTTCTGGACCTAGGAGAGTTTGATATGAATGGGCCAAAACTGTCTGTGTGGTTTGATAAATGTGTGTGCCTCAAAGAATAATCTCAAATCTGATGTGAAATCTCAGACTCACAGAATGGTTTAGGCTGGAGCCTTAAGGCTCATCCTGCTCCCCCTCCCCACCATGGGCAGGGACACCTTCCACTATCCCAGGCTGCTCCAAGCTCTGTCCAACCTGGCCTTGGACACTTCCAGGGATCCAGGGGCAGCCACAGCTGCTCTGGGCACCCTGTGCCATCTCTGCCCACCCTCACAGGGAGGATTTTTTCCCAATATCCCATCCATTCCTGCCCTCTGGCAGTGGGAGGCCATTTCCCCTTGTCCTGTAACTCCAGGCCCTTGTGCAAAGTCCCTCCCCAGCTTTCTTGGAGCCTCTTTAGGCACTGGAAGGCTTTAAAAGAAATGTTTTTAGCTCCCATTTCATTATTTTACACTGAAACTTACTTCAGTTTCCTTGATGGTTTTAGGAAGGTTTATATTTTATATTCCTTACCTTCTGCTGACATATCCTTGCCCCTTCTCATGACGGGCTCAGAAGCTGTGAGGACTCCTGCCCTTGCTAATAGATGTACCATTGTTACTACATTGCTGATGTCTCCCAGGTGCCTTTCCACTGAGCAGAGGAGTGTTTGGTGTCATGGTGTCCCATCTCTGCTTTAAATTTCGCCATCCTTCCCAATCCTTAATTCCCCTTTTCCTGGCAAGCTGTGGCTGCTAAACCCCCAAGTGGCTGCTAAACTCTCAAAATGCATCTAGGAAGATTTCCAAGCTCTACAGGTGGACCAAGTGTCACATCTACCTTGCACAGTGCTCTGTAGTGGTGCTGGGTTCCAGCCCCAGCTGTTGCAGCCATTTCTGATGGGTTTGGCTCTCCAGAGGAGGAAACGTCCTTTTCGAGCTCGCCCAAGAACAGTTTGTACCTCTGAGCTTTTCGCTGCCTCCTCAGAGGATGTTCCATGCCAGAAACCCCCTTGGCTTGAGTTTGAAATGCCTTCAGTATCAAAAATCCCAGCCTGGGCTGATGGTGGCTGGGCCACACAAGGGGAAGGGAGAAGAAAATCCCTTTGCACCTTGGCCCTGTGCCCCATCAGTAGCTGGGGTTACTCTGCAGGGGGCAGAGCCTGGCAGGGAAGGAGCAGACAAACAATGGGAGTTCTGCTCACAACGTGGAGGAGCTCAAAGGTGGATGGAGCTGGGGGCAGCCCAGTGTGGAGAGGGGCACTGTGAGGCAGGGCAAGCTCAGCCTTCTCCTGCCCCTCAGCAGGACTGAGGTTCCTGCAGCGAAGGAGGCTTTGAAGAAACGTGGAAGGGAGGCCAGGCAAGGCTGTGGCAAGCCAGGAGAGGAACAGGCAGAGCATTATCCGTGCTGGCTGCGCTCCCGCGGAGGTAATCTCATAGTTATTTTAGCCTCCAGCTGGGATGCAGCTCTGAGCCCAGCTTTTGCAATATCCTGCCAAGCCCAGGCTCCAAATCTGCCCTTGCTGGCTCTGAGCAAGGTGGGACCGCATGATGAGAACCTGCCATCAGCAATCGAAGGGAAAGACCTTCACACTGCTCCCTTTTTGTGCCTTGCTGCCCATTTTGGGGCTCCTGGGAAGGGGCTCTAAACGTTGGGCTTGGTAGTTTGGTTTGGGTTTTTCCCCCTCTGTAATATGCAGATTTAAAGACAAAACTGGAGCATTTGGATCCATGCTTCCCTCTGCAGAGAGGCTCCTTGCTCCCTAAAACCATCCCATAAAAACATGGGAGTTCTCTCTCCTGGGAGATGCTTCCTTTGGGTCTGTGTCCTGGAAATCCATGAGGACACTGCAAAGAAATTTACATCTGAGCTCCCCCCTGTTCATCAGCAGGGCTGGCTGCTCCTCCAGCAGTATTTCTGTAGCATCACTGGGTCTGTAGTAAGTTACAAGGACCATATCTCCTGGACACACTGGCTACTTGCTCTGGGTGGCCTCAACCTCCCTGATAAGCTCAGCAATGCTCCTTGAGCAGAGAGCCTGGCTTGAATCACTGCTGGTCCTCATACCCACAAGGATTTGAGCCCTTGCCCAGTTTCAAATGGACAGTGCTTTGCTTTGGTGAGTTCTCAGAGTGGATCAACAGGACACTCTTTGCAGTTTGGTTTGCTTCTTTATTTTCAGGATGGAAAAGGGAAACCCAGCTGGTTTGGGGAAAAAGGGAGGATGGAAAGAGCCTGGTATAAAGCAAGCTTTGCTTTCCTAGCCAGGTTGTTTTGGGAAGTCACCACATGCCTTGAAATAGATTAAGTGTGGCTCCAGGGGCCATTGTGGAGAGTGAGCACTGTAAAAATGCAGATTTTAGGGAAAGCCTTATGCACTGTGACAATTTAAAGTACCCCCGAAGGGCATTCGCTCAGGCAGAAACACACTTCACTTGGAGCACATTATGAATGAGACAGGGGAACAATTTGTTTGCTGGAGATGGGCAGGGGATCAATTAGGCAGAGCAGAGGGCACAGAGCAAGTCAATTTGTAAAAGAATAAAACACAGAGGAGGTGGCTACATCCTGTCTGGCTTCTGGGTGTTCTCTCTGCTGGGATGGAGCTGTGGCATCCCCGGAGGAGGAGATTTGCCTGCCCTGAGGAAGAGACTCAGTGTGGCGTGTTCTGGGCACTCTTACAGAGTCATTGGGTATCCCCTTGGCTCTGCTCTTCCTCCTGGTTATCCTGATCATCAGGGCTGGAGACATTTCCCCGTGGGTTGGGACAGCTGCTGGGACTCAGCTGTGCCACTCCAGGATCAGCTAACAGCTCACTTGGCTGCACAGAAGTACTGGGAAACCAAACCCTGAGCATTTTTGGAGACAGAAGAAGGAATGATGCCAAGTGCATTTGTGGGTTTTGGGTTGAAGGGGAAGGCTTTGGAATTGAATTTATTTTCTTTTTAAAGGGAAGGGACTTTGCTTAGGTAGAAGGTAAAGTGTTCAGAACTACAGAGCCTGTCTGGAAGTGACTGGGGAGAAAGAGATGATGGAAGTCTTAAAACTCCTCGAGAGTACACATGGTTTTGTGCTCCATGAGGTGTGCATGAGTTAACATCACAACTGTGAGGACCACATATGTCCTTCTGAACTTCATAACCTCAAAGCATAGCCTTAATGACCAAACGCATCCTTCTGAATTTTGCAAAACCATGAATCCTGCTGAGTGCTCATAAGTTAATTGGAATATGAGAAGAGAAAAAAATTTCCTTGCCCAGTGGGTGGTGGGCAATCTAGAATGGCCATGGGGCTCTTTATGGACATGGTTTAGTGGTGGCCTGGCAGTGCTAGGGGAATGGTGGTGTTCAAGGATCTAGGAAGCTTTTGCAACCTTAGTGATTCCCTGATTCTGTGATTCTACTGCCATCCTGTCACTTGGTGCAGGCCCTGTAACAGGCACTGCGCTGGCAGAGATCCCTGCAGCTCCGGCCCCTGCCCAGCCGCTCTGTGGGCAGCACAAAGGCTTCAGCAGAACCACCAAAGGCCAAGGGGCTTCTGGCCATTTTCCCTGCAGCACTGCACGCCTGGGCAGCTGGCTGAGTACGAACACTCTTTTCCCCCTTCAGGGCCTCAGGACCCCTCAGCCTGCTGTGCTGCTGAGCACAAGCACCTTTTTCACCCTTTCCTGCCTATTGCCCTGCAGACCCTGGGCAGCAAAGAAAAGCTCCTGGCAGTCTGTGTACCATAACACATTCTATAATTTATTTTACAATTACCTATAATATATAATAATACATATAATTCTACATAGTCTATTATTTGTATTATGTTAAAGGGGAGGGGCTTATTAGAATGTGCTAGAAGGGTCCAGGGTTTGGTGAAACAGGGGTCTGATGGGGCAAGGCAAGGTCGAAGAGAGATTGGATGAAACATCTGACCAATCATTCGAAGCCCTGCAGAAACGATTGGTCCAGAATGAACGGCGGTAAAGACCAATGAGAAGCCTGGAAATGGACCAACCATCATGAGGATCCAAAGTGCACCAATCCTGGACTCCAGGGGGACTATAAATGTGGGGAGTTCGTTTGGGTCGGGGTTCTTCTTCTTTTGGGGTACTTGTTGTTTGGGAGAACCCAGTGCACTTGGGGTGAGCACACTGTTTTCGTTTTTGGCTCGCTGTGTGGGTGCCTGGGCTTATCCTGGGCACTCCGTTCCTTGTAGCTATTTTAATAAACGAGAACCTCTTTCTCTGGAGAAAGTTTGGCCTCGTTCATATCCGTAACAATAATATATATAATTCTACATAGACTATAATTGATTTATTTACAATATAGATAAACATGGAAAAGAAGAAAAGAAAAATCTTAAAGGAAATGAAAAATCCCCACTGGCTCAGGTTGCCCCAGCAAAGAGAGCCTCTCAGATCAGCTCTCCTCATAGCTCCAGCAGTGCAGCCAGCCGAGCCCTGACAGATGAGGCCGAGTCATCCATGCCCTGCCCAGCTGATCGTGCAGCCTCTGGATGGTGGAATATCGCCCACGCTGTATATGCCCGGAGGACATGCAGTGTTTCAAGTGCCAGCTGTGACACAGCACTGCTCATGTCCTCTGTCAGGTGTTCCAGGGCTGCAAGAGAGAGGAACGGAGCCACCGCGAGAAGCTGGAGCTGTGGGAAGATGAGGGGAGCCCCCTGCAAGGACCATCCCAATCAGCTCTTTCCATGTCCAGCAGAAAAGAGGGAGCAAGGGGTTCAGAACAAAGATGCTGGCCACGAATGGCCCACGTGGCCCTAAAATGTCACTGTGCTCTGCCCACGGGAGCAGAGCCCTCCGTAGCCGGGGCAGGGCTTCCAGCTCTCCCCCGGCAGCCCCTGCTGTCAGCCCCGGCCTCTCCTGGCTGCAGAGCCCTGAGGCGCGGCCAGCAGCCGCTGGCCAAGGGCTCCCGAGGGCAGGGGGCAGAGGGCCGGCTGCTGCCCGGGGAACTGCGGTGCCGGCCCGCAGCCCCGCCGGGCCGGGGCTCCATGGGCACCCGGCTCGGGCCCACGGGAGCCTGGAGAACAGCCCGGGCGGCATCTGGCTGCAGCAGCGGGCAGGGGCACAGCTGCCAGCCCCGCACACCGAGCACCGCCCTCAGGGACCTTCTCTGGCCTGAGCCTGGGGCTTCAGGCCCTCCTTACCAGGCACTCATCAATTTTCAATGGCTGCTCCATCTTTAGCACTTTCTGGAGATCAGTCTTCCCCAAGAACCCGGCCGCACAATGCAGTGCTTGCCAAAAGGCCTGGAGAGCAGCAGAGACCCGGAGATGGCCCCACAGCCCAGGGCACTGGACCCACATCTCTGTGCCCAGGCCTGGAGGAGGCGTCAGCCCGCAAGGCACCAAGGCAGGACGCAGCCATGCCCCCTCCCAGAGATGCACCAGCATCACACAAAACCTCACCTTTGCCATGTCCGAGTTCTTATAATGACAGTAAAGTAAAAGTGCACACAGGCTCTTGGCCACAATTGTCTTCAGGGGCTTTCTTCCCTCATCCACTACCAGTTCCACCACCTTGCTGAAGAGTTGAATGGAGAGCACCTGCACATGTCTGTTGTCCTAGAGGAAACAAAAAGCCCTACATCAACTATTCCAGTCCCACATGGGCAAAGGCCTGAAAATCCAGAGGGCACCAAGTTTCTGGGAAGCACCCAAAGCCTGTAGCTCAGGATGCAGAAGCTTACATGCTCAAAGAGCAGCAGGAGTGCCTCAGCCAGCTTTGGGGCAGTGGTGTTGGATACCAGGATGTTTGTGTTGGAGCACATTGGTGAAAGCATGGAGGGTCATGCTGACCATCTCTCCATCTGCATAACCCAGCAGCTCCACAAGGCTTGGTGACAGACAGCACATTCTCCTGGCCTGTGTGGAACACAAGGCTGTGCTGGGAAGCCATGGACGGCTGCACCTCCAACACCACCCTGACACTGCAAGGCCACCCTGCTGCTGCAGGGCCCACAGGCCAAAGGCCTGCCCCAAAGCACTGGGGCAGGTGAGGCAGGAGAGCTGGGAGCAGCTGCCTCAGCTCCTGAAGCCCTGCACGCCCATGGGGCTGCTTTCCACAAGGCAACTTCAGCCATGGCCCCTCCTCACCATGAAGGGATCCTTGCTGAGCACCATGAGGCCTCTGAGCGCCAGGCAATGCCGCTCCCTGCACTTGCTGTGCAGGCAACTTGACAGGACCATCATGATGCTGTCTCCAAATTCAGTGAAGTACAAGAACTTGAGAATTAATGGATTCAGACATCATCCATTTGGCCCTGCTCTGCCACTCACCATCCTGCAGTGGCTGCAACTGATCTGATTCTTCAGGCTGTTATGCTGGGACAGCTCCAGGGCCTTTCTTATTTTTCCCCCTGAACACTTTGAACAAACTGAGGAATCTGCCTGCCATAACTTGGCGCTGCACCCCCGATCTTGGGTGGAGGGCTGGTGCTGGTGGTGCCGGCCAGCTCTGACCCCTCACCTCGGTGCACACCACTAAATGGCTGCTCCCTTCCTCCAGCCCTTGGCTTGGCTGAGGGCAGCGGATCAGCCACTGGCAGGAACCTCTCCTTCCGCTGGGCCTGGCCGAGCAGGCACCCAGAGAGTTCCTCGTGGAGTTAGACCGGTAAATAAGAAAGAGAGGGGCTTTCTGTCTGTAATTACCCATCTGCTATTTATTACCTCCCCAAAGGGAGTGAACAGATGCTACAAACTGTAGCAAGCTGGAAGGGAGCAGAAGCAGAAGAGCACAGAGTAAAGGCATACACAAAATTATAAAGGGAGGCTGACTCTGGGGAGAAGTCAGCCTAAAAACTAAACGCTAGCAACTGAGGAGGAGGATGAATAGGGACTAAATTGTCATACAACCAATGCAATAGGATAGTGGAGGAGAACATACAAAATGTACCAATGGGATTCATAGTTTCACATAATTGACATTGAAGCTTCTAGATGAAGGGGCTTGGCAAACAATGACAGACAAGCTGCAGGGGCAGGGTTTGGAGGAGTGACAGAGAAGGGTCTGGAAATAGGGGTGATTGATAGGGAAAGGGGGAGTATAAAACTTAGGGGGAAACCATTTGGGAAGTAATATGGGGCCACATAGAATGAACCAATTCAAATGTAGAAAATCCAGAACAGTAACAAACTCAACAAGTAAAGACACAAAGCACACCACAACAATGCCAGAGTGTGGCCTTGAGGGCACCCTAAAGAGAGATGCCTCAGGAAAGCGCCAAGTTAACAAGTCCTGCAGTTGGGTGTTCAAGGCACCTGTGACACAAAAGCCTCAGGAAGGCTGCAGGACTGCAAGGACTCTGATCCCTTGTTTCCTGTGTAGGGATGTAGTCCTTTTGTTTATATACATTGCCACAGCTGCAGGAGAGAATATTGGTGCAGGGGAGCCCAAAGACGCCTCGTGTGTACCAATTATGGTGTAAAAGTAATTGGAGCAAGGAGGGGAGAGAAAAAATAACATTTCAGTTTGGGAATTGAAATATCATTAAAAATCAACAGAGTGTAAGAGGAGATAAAGAAAGGACCAGGGTGGGTGTACAAGAGAGGGTGTCAGCCAGCAAGCCAATAAATCCAAAGCCCCTGGGATGCCTATTGAAACAATGGAAGAAGGTAAGAGGCCCTGGGGGCACAGAGACTAAGAAAACACTCAACAAATACTCTGATCAATAGTGACCCCTTTATATATTTGAAGACAGGGAGAAGAAGACAATAAACGACACCCTGAGTTCTTGTACCATGTTGTGGTTACTATTATTTTTATGAAAATAATGAAAAGAAGATGAAGCTGTGTACCTAAATATGTTTTGTTTATCTGAACGATCACCCTGAATTGCAGCAGGAGTGTGCCTTTAATTTGGCCCCAAGGGATCCTTCTGCCTTGGCTCTGGAAAAAGATGGCAAAACAAAAGGAAAGGCATTATAAGAAGGTGTTGTTCTGCATGTTCCATAGGACAAAGGTGTTTAAATATAAAGAGAATGAGGAAAGGATGGAGGGTTTGGTTGCTCCTTTTGAGTCATGGGAAGAGGGAGGACAGGGAATGCAGTCAAACACCCTGGTAAATACTGCTGAGAAAACTGTGCCTTTGAGCCCCCTTCCTCTCTAGAACTTGAAAGTGGAAGAACTCCCAGTACAGAACCAAAGGCAGAAGGGAAGTCGAGGTATTGTCACCATTCAGCATTCCCCTGTGACATGGTGCTGGAATTCTGCCAGTGCAGTTAAGGACAAGAAGGACCTCTTCTGTATGGGTTCCAAGGAAAGCCTTATTCCGCGGAGAGTGCAGGGACAAAAGACACAAAAAACAGGAGAACAGGGACTTTTATATGGGGAGGGCTCAGGGGGGGTACAAATTTTCAACCAATAGGGGAAGGAGTGGGGAAGAGCATAAGGCGGGTCTCCAATGTTTGAACCAATGAGGAGGAACAGGGGAAGGGTTTGCATAGACCAATAGAGCTTTGAGGAACAGGGGATTGACAGGGAAGTTTCTAGACTGAAGGGTTGGTACAAAGTGGGATTGACAGCTGAATGAGAGGAGGATCAGGTAATAACCCAGATTAAGGAACGGGCTTAAAACAACACAGACAGCTAAGACAGGAGGGTACAACTTAGGCTGAACCATTACATAGGGGATAACAAACAAACCATTAAAGAGAAAACCCACCACAAAAGCTGCCCTTGGACTCGTTTGCAGGAGCTGGGAGGAAGATCACCATCTTTTTGGGGGATGGTCATTCAGTCCCTATTATGGGAGGCCACAGGACCTTTGAGTCTCATGAAAATCAAGGTATGTCTCTCATGAGCTGATTTAGAAACCTGGAAATTTCTGCGTAGACAATACTGGGATGATCCATCAAGAATGGCCAAAAGATTCAGGACATTTGTTAAAGCCCTGGACCCAGACGGGGAGGATATACATCCTGTGCCAAATGTTTTAACAGACTCAAGGAAAGAGCTGGTATTAAAAACTGCACGGAATGATGGAAGAACCAGGCTATGGGCAGGAGAAAATACAGAAGAAACATGCCCTCTCACAAAACCTCCCTGGGACTGTAATAATTCTGGTCACTATCAACCCCCACAGAGGCACTGGGAATGTGTTTCTTTTTGAAAATGGTATCCCTAAGGCTGTACTTTGGAGTGCACTATAACAAGTGAAACAAGGGCCTCTTGAAGCCCTGAATGAATTTTTGAACCATTCCAGGAAGCCGTGCTTAAATACACTGCTCCAGACCCATCAGATGATTATGGCAAAAACCAACTCGTTTCCTGGGCCAATCCTCTAATGATATGAGGCAGAAACTGAAAATTAAAAACAGAAGACCAGGTATAGAAAAACTGCAAGCAGAAGCATGGTGAGTTCATAAAAACCATAGTCATCTAGAGCATAAGGAACTGGAGAAAGGAATGACTAACACTGTTATTGCAGCCCTTGGAGAGGAGCCACCCAAAGGCCCCTCCTCAGGACAAAGAAATGGCTGGGGTGGGCAGAGACCTATCCCTAACCTCTGGACTACTCAGTGTGCCTATTTGTGAGAAAGACAGACATAGGAAGAGAGACTGCCTGGCACTCAAACCCAAGGTGGCTGCAGAACTGAATCAATGCAAGGGCTGGCTGGAGGGCATCCATCCAGAAAACCCTCTGGTCAAAAGAGAACTGGGGGAAAAGGTGAAGAAAATGAAATGTCAGGTGAATGCGGGTGCAACACATTGTGTATTAGATAGAAAGTTGGAAGAAATTGATCCAGGTAAAGTTGTGAATGTTATTGGAGCCACAAGTCAACAGCAGAAGGTATCCTTTTTAATACCACAATCTTAATCTTATCAACTGGGAAAAACTGTAGGAATACATCAGTTCCTATATATGCCTACGTCCCCCAAAATGCCTCATCGGAAGGATTTGTTGGAGAAATGAGAATGTTGTAACAGGTTTCAACAGGTCTAAATGTAGTTTACCCCTGGAGGAGTTCAGATCAAAGTCAATGATGAACAAATAATCATGTTCTAAGTCTAGCTCTCATTACAGATTTGTCAAAATCAGAAGAGACACAGAAGTTCTTAGTCAGGTTTGTCTTTAAGTCTGAGTGGATAGGATCCCTGGTGAGGCCAAGGCAGCACAACCTCTAATCATTAAACTTAAACCTGGAACACAACCAATAAGAATGAAACAATGTCCACTTACACTGGAAAACATAAAAATATTAAGTCTATCGTGGACAATTTTCTAAAATTTGGGTTGTTACTGAAATGTGACTCTGAAGAGAATACACCCATTTTATCCGTACAGAAGCCGGTTGGCTTGAACTACAGTCTGGTTCAATACCTACAGGCTATATTAACAAAATAGCTGGAGATCTCCACCCAGTGGTTGCAACTCCATATGCTTTGCTAAGCAAAGTAAAAGATGAATATGGATGGTTTACCATTTCAGATCTCAAGGATGCTTTCTTCTGTATAGCCTTGGACGCTGGCAGCCAAAAGCTGTTTGCCTTTGAATGGGGAAACCCAGAGACTGGAAGGACAAGTCAATTTACCTGCACTGTTGTCAAGGGCTCCTGCTGGGAGCAGCTTTGGCCCCGAGCAGGCTGCACAGTCCGCATAGCTCAGTCCTCTTCTGGGGACAGACTGCCTGAAACCCAAGCAGCTCTCAGCCACTGGCTACCTTTAGCTAGCATAAGGCATATCAGCTCTTTAGCGATTATCAGCTCTTTTGAGGTCAGCTCTTTTGCTTGCTAAGGTGCCGCAGGCAGATGCTGGGTGAAAGAGAAGGCTGCTCTGGAGTTCCACAGCAATGTCTTTATTGGGGGTCTGTCAAGGGTTCCAGCGATGGCTCTTCTAACCAGAATGGGCTAAAACAGCCCATTATACAGGGTAAGGGGGGATCAGAAATTGTCCAAAATCAGGGCTTAAGGAGAAGTGACCTATGGGGTTACAGAGACATAAGCTGGGGTCCGAAACGTGGAAGACGGGGGCTTGCCATGACTTGGCATTTCCTATCTTTAGTCCTCTGCTCTCCACGGGGCCCTAGCAAGCCCATGGCCTGCTACAGACTGTAGGAACACAAGGATTCTAAATTAACCCTCCTCCTAACCATCATGAACCTATGGATGTGGTGGAAAATTAAAACAGCAGCATAACAGTACATATGTACAAAAGAATTTGCATCAGGATAAAGAGAAGGGGAGAATGAAACAAGGCCTTTGTTTTGCATAAGCCCAGGCAATTCCCATAAGTAAACAAGTACTTAGCACAGACCTACAGAAGCACTTAGCACTAGTTAGCATAAGAAAAACCTGGCTGGCCTAACTTGACAGGAGAGGGACTTGACAAAAAGCTTATACACATTCTACCAGAAAAACCAAGGGCAAGTATGGACTGAGCCCTGTGCAGGGAAGCCATGAGGAAGAAGTGCTGCTTTAGGGCATGGAGACTGCTCCTGGCCAGAACCTGGACATTAGCTTCAAGTACAGGAATCTGACAGAATGTATTTCTAACGCCCTGCCTATCAAATCACCTCAGCAGAGTAAAGATGGATGGTATTTTTGATATAATTCCTACATCAACCCACTGAAATTTACACGTGGCAGAGAAGCATTTTAGTGGGGTGATGTGGGGTCGGCTGTCTGTTCTCTGCCCCGAGATGCATGGGATGGCTCTGCAGCAGCCTCTGCTCTGAAGAATCAGTCTGGACTCTTCACTTTTTTGGTCTTCAGGTTGTTTATTATTTCTTATCTACAAAATTGTCTTTTTGCCCAGCCGAGGTCTGCACAGCAAGGCAGCCACAAGAACCCTGACCACCCCACCCCCGAGGCGGTGTCGTCCTTTTACACTTCAAACTACGTAGATCATATTTACTTTTAATTTCCAATACCTATCACCTATGTTAGACAGTGTACTTCTGTTCTAAACCAATCCCCAAGTGCCAACATCACAGCAGAAAATGGAGAACAAGAAGAAGAAAGAAGAAAGAAGAAAGAAGAAAGAAGAAAGAAGAAAGAAGAAAGAAGAAAGAAGAAAGAAGAAAGAAGAAAGAAGAAAGAAGAAAGAAGAAAGAAGAAAGAAGAAGGACTAGACAGGCCCCGATTCCTCCATCTTGTCCCTATAACGCCTACACCAAAAATCCTAAAATCTACATTTCCACTCTGTCAACACCCTGTTACTGCACCATTCAAACCTGTGTGTCTTTCACATCCCCATGCCAAGCTGGCAATTCGTTGGAAGGATCAAAATCAAGCCAGCAGGTGTTCCGTGCAGAATGCCAGGGTCTCCGAGCCCCCCGACGGGGTTCTCGGCAACCTGGACATCCAGAGGGATGTGCTGAGGTCCCACAGGGTGCAGACACCTGCCCCACTGGGAGCTTTATAAAAGATCTTTTGATGGACAATGCGTTTGTCTGCAGCTTTCTTTGAATTAGGAACACCCCTCAGGACTGCTGTATCCTGAGGGAACACTGCTGGCCATCCCCTGGGTGTATCTGCAAAAGCTTAAAATCAGCTGCCTCAGCTTCCAGGGCCTCTCTTGGCCAGCATCCTGACGTGGCTGCAGGGCTGCTGCGAGGCACTGCTGGGACCCAGCGGGACAGGACCGGCTCTCTCGTGCCCACGTAGCAGCCCTGACACAGCCAGGGCCATCCCAAAAGCGGAGAAACGCTCACGGGCCAGCAGAGAGGAGCACGGAGCACTGGGCTGCTCTCAGGCTATCTCAGCTGGGCTCGCTCCACCACACGGCCCCATGTTAAGGCCGGCTGATGCCCAGCTGCCAGAAATGCCTACCTTGTTCTCTCCAAGATGCACAGGGAGAGCCAACGAGCAGGACATCTTGGGAGGCCTTTTCTGAGGCCAGGGACACACCAAGATCAGCCAACGCTCTCCACGCTGCCTGGCCCACACATCCCAGCTCTGTGCTGGCCCTGGGCCACAGCAGCTCCCACCAAGCAGGAGGCAATGCATATTGCCAAGAGTTGAGACACAGCAGACAGGAAAGATGTGAAAAGTATGTGTGTAAAGGCCTTTTAATTCACAGTTCTCACAGAGAGCTTTGGGGCTCATGGCTGGACAGAGATGCTCCTGCTCACACCTCTGTCCAAAGAGGGTAACACACCCTCCTGCAGGTGCTGGGATTGGTTTGCAGATGCCAAACCTGCTCCTCACTGCCTTCTCCATGCCCCTCTGCCACATGCAATGGACCTCAAGCACTGAAAGGAGCCCAGAGAGCCAAAGGAGGACACTCACACCTGCCTCACGGGGAGCTCCCTGGCAAGCACTTTCCTTGAGAAGCAAGCCCCTTTCCGCCAAAGGTGTTTCCCCAAATGTGTGGCTTTCCTGGGGAACACCAACACACCCTTAAGAAATGCTGGCAAGGCTGAATGACTTCAGGTCCTTTCAGAACAGGCACTCCAGCTCTAGCTCCTCTTCCCCCAAGTGAGTTTGCAGGTGCAGGTTCAGAGGTGCAGCCCCAGGCCCTCCACAAACACAAGCTGCCCGCTGCCTTTTCACCTGCCTCAGCTCCTGCCTGTGCTCACGGCACCAAAACCAGGCTGTTCCTGGCCAGGGACCAGAGCCCTGTTCCTGCAGGATGCTCTTGCCAGCACCTTCCAGGTCTCTCTGCTGTGCACACAGAGCTTTTCATGCCCGCTCCCAACATGCTTTGGAACACAGAGCCCAAGCTGGCTTGCTCTGCCACCAGTGAAATAAACAGGGCCATGAGATTTCTTCTCCTTTTTAATGCCTTTATTAAAAGCAATCAGCTCAGGATCGGGCGGCTCGACAGGTCTGCAGCATCCGTCGTCTCTCCCAGGGCAACTCAGAGGAGGAGGATATGCGCATCTCTGTCCACCAGGGGCAGGGCTGGGGGAATCCGGTCCTCGTGGGAGCCTTTAGGGCGTGATGTCCCTGTCAGATTGTGCCCCTCCCACTCAGTCGGCCTGGTCTCACCGCCCGGGTCAACTCCCAAGGTCAGGGCGAGAGGGTCCGAAGGTGTTCCGCATCGCTGCAGGCTCAGCACTCGGCTCCTCACGTCCAGACATCACTCCAGTCTCTCAACTCTTAGGTGGCTCGTTGTTTTTGGGGTTTCTCCGTGGGTTTGGAGTCGGGGGTCCCACAAAGCATTCTGGTCTTGGGAGTCACTTTGCATAACCCCCCCACCCTCTCAGGTGTCTTCACTATTCTGGGAAAGGTACAACTTAGCCTTGGGAAGGTCCCCACCCATTACAGTCTAAGGAGAAGGGCCATTAACTCGCCCCAGCCAGGGCTTTTACTAATACAAAAACAACCATTAACGACAACGACCCGTGATTACAATAACAAAAGGCGCAAAACTTGGGCAGGGCCAGTGATCTGGCTGCCTCTTTGTAACTTTTTTCTCACAAAAAAATTTGAACCGAATTTTCGTTCATAACAACCAGCACAGCCCAAACGCAGGCGGAGGAAGAAGCAGCAGGGGCTGTTTTGCGGCCATGCCCAAGAGAGACTGGCAGGGTGCCCTCGCTCTGCTCTCCCTTGCTTGGCTTTCTGACTGGCTCTGAGCCTGGGGCTGCCATTCCTCACTTGTGGGGAGCAGAAGCACAGCCGGGATCCCAGCACTGCCTGACAGCGCTCCGGGCACCGGCTGTCGCAGGGAGGGCGACTGTGACAAACCTTTGGGTCCCCTGACTTCAGGGTGAATGTGGTGCAAAATAGGACAGATGGAGAGGCAACAATGGAGTGCCCAACAAGGAAATTACTTCTAACGACCAATAAAAATGGGAACTATGGTCAGGAACAGAACACAAGATAGGGAGAAGCTCCAAAGTGGAGAAACAAGGAAGATGTATCAATACATAGTCTTGGAAGTCGAACATTCTGGAAACAATAGCATATATGGAACACATGTAACCAATAGTGGAGTGTGATTTGGACTAATTATCATAACTACTCCAAAGGCTCCTGGGAGGAGATCTGAGGCTTGCCCTGACATAGATGAATGTTTCCCAGATTTGAAAATCATACTTGGTTTTTTTTAAGTCCAGGTGACCCTATGTCTTAGTTGGGTTGACTCCCATATATTCCTCTTCTCTTTTAAAGCTAGAAATAAAAGTGAGGGAATCTTGTAGAACTCCATGGACACTGCATTTCTTGCAGTGTTAGGAGATCAAAAAAGGAACTTTATGGTCTCATTTTTCAATGGAACACTTCTGAAAAAGATCCTTTGTTAATCACACAGTGGGTTTTCTCCCTATAGGTCTCCAAAAACATGTTTTATAACTATGGAGATGACAGCTGAAATGATAACTAGAGCCACAACAAGATTGCTATCTATGGCAGGCCAAGATTTTGTAATTATTTATTTACCTGTGAAAAGGGTTGATTGGGCTTTTCAAAATTCAGAAGACTTGCAAATTGCATTGTTAAATTATTCAGGTGTTTGTTCTATTCATTACCCAGGCCACAAATCGTTACAAGCAAAATTAAGTTTTAGAGAAAAACCCATGCTGAGTGAAGAGCCTCTAAGTGCTATAACTCTCTTCTCTGATGGAGCAGGGGAAACACACCAATCAGTAATAGTATGGCAAAATCAAAGAACCAAAACATGGGAGTCAGATGTTCAAATAATAGAGGGCTCTCCTCACATTGTTGAACTGGCTGCTGCAGTAGTTTAGGGCATTTCAGCTCTTTTCAGAGCTTCTGAATTTAATTACAGATTTGTCTTCTGTTGCTAGTATTCTTAAAAGAATAGAAGGATCAGTTTTAAAGGATGGTACAAATGATATCGTTGGCTTTCATGTCTTTCTACACTTTTGACACTCAGAACTAACCAGTATTTTGTCTCTCATTCCTCGCTTCCGGGATTCATGGCAGGAGGAAAAGCGAGAGCAGACAAACTGACAATGGTTTTTCAAACACTTTGCCAAACATTTTGAACAAGCAAAACTGAGTCATGCTTTTTTCATCAAAATGCACAAGCACTGGGGCCAACGTTTGGCACAAGCACGATCAGCACAGATGAAAACCGCACCTTTGGCACATGAGAGGCACGGACGTCAGCAATTTTCAATCCTGCCATTTACTTTCCAAGTTCTCATGGAATAACAGCATTGCAGGCATCAGGAATTTCGAGTGCTCCAGCTGCTCTCCCCAATTCCCATGGAATAACGGCTTTCCCAGCATCAGGAATTTCAAATCCTCCAGTTCCCCTCCAAAATTTCCTCCAAAACTATGGAATAATGCCATGCCGGGCATTGGAATTTTTTAATGTTCCAGCTTCCCTCCCAAATGCCCACAGAATAATGGCATTCCATGTGTTGGGAATTTCAAATCCTCCAGCTCCTCTGCAAATTCCCACCAAATTCCCATGGAATAACAGCATTCTGGGTGTCAGGAATTTTAAATCCTCCTATTCCCCTTTCAATTTCCCATGGAATAACACCATTCAGGGCATCAGGAAGTTTGAATCCTCCAGCTCCAAAGCCATATTCCCACCAAAACTGGAAAACGGAATGACTGCATTCCAGGCACTAGGAATTCCAAATCCTCCAGCTCCCCTCCCAAATTCTCATGGAAAACGGAATTCTGAGGTTCAGGAAATTTGAATCCTTCAGTTCCTTTCACAAATTCCCATGGAATAATTGCATTCCAGGCATTTGGAATTTCAAATCCTCCAGTTCCCATCCAAAATTCCCACCAAACTATGGAATAATTGCCTTTTGGACACTGGGAATTTTGAATCCTGCTGCTGCTGTCCCAAATTCACATGTAATAATGGCATTCAGGGCATAGGGAATTTAGAATCCTTCAGTCCACCTCCCAAATTCCCAAGGAATAAGGGCATTCTGTTTGTCGGGAATTTAGAATCCTGCAGATTCCCTCCCAAATTCCCATGAAAACTATGCAATAATTGCATTCTGGGCATCAGGAATTTTGGATGCTTCAGCTCCCTTCCATAAGTCCCATGGAATTCCAATGGAATACTGGCATTTCGGACATTGGGAATTTAGAATCCTGCAGTTCCCCTCCAAAATTCCCAAGGAATGAAAGCATTCCAGGTATTTAGAATCCTTCAGCTCCACTCCCAAATTCCTATAAAATTCCAATGGAATGGGAAATTCCCATTAAATTCCCACAGATTCCTCACTTTTGTGTGCTATTGCTACCATGAATCCAGAAAAGGAATCAATAGAAATATGGACATATTTAAAAGTCCCAAAGATGGAAATGTGTGTTACATCTGTTTGCAGATGTCATTCGGTTTCAACCCTTGTGGGTTTGTACCTAACATTTGTGGCAAAGAAAGAGTCTGCTGACACTGTGAGCAAGGGTTCACTCCATCCCGTGCTGGTGGCAAAGTCAGATGGAATTGTTTTCCCAGTGCTTGGGCATTTTGATGGTAGAAATCATGAGAAAGTTTGGCCTGCCTGGCCTAACTTTTGTGGCATAGTGACTGTCATGGCGAGGGCATCTGCCTTCACATCACCTTCCCCTACAGGTCCAGGCAGAGGGGTGTGGGATCTAAAGTGCAGAAGGTTGTATTGCTGAGCCCTGGAAGGGAAAAGTTGTACAGAGAGGTTAATACCAGAAAAAGAAATTTGTTAGAGACTTCCTTCAGGAATGAGTGCCGAATTCTCTCAATGATTCCTGTAACATAAAGACAATCACGAACAATGCTAATAAGTTCCTGTGATAAAAGGCAAAACGCTTCTACCACAGCTGCCAGTTTCACTAGCTGGGCTGATCCAGGGGGAAAGGTTATCACATGTTCTCACTGTCCCTTATCATTTCTCCACAGGGTCACAGCTTTATGTGTCTTTGCCGATGCGTCAGTGAAAACAGTTTTTGCATCAGCGATTGAGGTTTTCTTCTATAGTGGCCGTTGTAGAAAGGGGAGTTCCTTGAAGGATTGGAGCAGGGCATGCCGAGGCATGGTGTGACAAAATTGTCCATCATAGTCCGCAAGAGCAATTTGAAATGACAGTGAATCCCTGAAGAGAGTCTCTAATTCTGCTGCAGTAATAGGGAGATGCATTACTGCTGGATCATATCCTGTCAGGCTCGGGCATTGGAGTTTGTCCCATCGACTGCCGCTGAATAAGATTCTCAGGTTGAATGGTTATAGTTTTTGAAAAGGTGTGTGCCAGAAAAACAAACTCTATGAACCAGAGAGGATGCTCCTGTACATCCCATTGACCAGTAAGAGCATAGGTTTGGAATGTTTTCAGAATCACGAACAGTCACAAAGACAAATCTGGGTTTCGAGATGTGGCAAAGAAGTTACCGATTTCATTGCTTACAGTCTCTAAAGCCTTTTGGAAAGTTTTTGTCAAGTGCCATGGCGAAGGGAGATCTGACTCTCCTTTTCACTGTTGAAATAAGGGGGATAATTCCTTTGTGGTGATTTCCAATAAAGCGTGGATCCAATGAATAATGCCTAACAACTTTCCAACTCATTCAATGTGTGTATAATGGTTTTTCGGGTGACTGGCTGTGGGGTGACTGTTGTCTCCAATAATTTGAAGCCCAGGTATTTCCAGGGAGGTTCGGTTTGTATTTTTTTTGTGGCTATGCACAAGCCTCTGCTGGCAAGCATTACCTTTAAAGCAGCAAGACAGTCACCCAAAAATGGAGAATTGCCAGAAGTAATTAAAATTTTCTCCAGGTAGTGATACATCAAGACAGATAGCTATTTTTGCTGTACTGGTTGTATTGCTGAGTCAATGATAAAGTGACTGATAACAGGACTGCTCTTCATAGCCTGGGGGAGGTGGCAGTGTGTGCAAGGGCCCTTTGTGACACGGTGCAGCACAGTCACCATGGCATGGAACGGGACAGGGTGTCCAAGGGCCCTTTGTGACACGTGGTGGCATAGGAGCTGGCAGTGACAAGAGCAGGCCACAGTGCTCGGAGCAGGCGACGGGACAGGACAGGACAGAGCGGTGCCGTGAGGAGCCCCCGCACAGCGCGCTCGTTCGTGTCCCACCCGGAGCTTTTCCGAGTCGTTGTTCCTACAGGTGACCTCGTGGCCAGACTGCGGGCCCTGGTGGCTCGTGGCCTCCCCGAGGATCTTGTTTTCCAGGCGCCTTTGAGGCCAGACTGAGGGACTTGGTGACTCGGAGCTTTGCCGAGACATCTCCTGTCCCTGCAGCCGGTGCCCTCAAGGCAAAACCTTGGGATCTGGTGACCACCATAGTTTATGAGGAGTCTCCTGTCCTTGTGACAGGAGCCCTCAAGACCAGAGTGCAGGACTTGCTGTCCTGCAGCCCTTCTGAGGCTTCTCTGTCTCAGGTGCTTTCAAGGCACAGCTGCACAACTTGTTGACTTTGAGCTTCCTTGAGGCATCTCTCTTTAAGGTGCCCTCGAGGCCAGACTCTGACATGGCGGGCAGATTCCGCGGCCTGTTCAAAGTGTTCAGGGGGAAAGAAAAGAGAGACCCTGGAACTGCCCCAGCACAACAGCCTGAAGATCCAGAGCAGTTTCAGACACTGCAGGAAGGTGAGCAGATGACGTGGGGCACAGGGCTGATGGCTGCAGCCAGCTTGGCCCCGTCCCATCCCATCCCATCCCATCCCATCCCATCCCATCCCATCCCATCCCATCCCATCCCATCTCATCCCATTCCATCCCATCCCACCCCATCCCATCCCCTGGGGACATGCCCAGGGACAGGATGGAACAGGGGCAGGGCAGACACCCCACAGTGGCCGTGCTCCATCCCCTGGGCCATCCCGGGGCTCTCCCTGCCTGGGCAGCACAGGGCTGGGCTGTGCTCTCCGGCCTCTCCCACAGCCCGTCAGCTCCGGCTGCGCTCTCTCTTTGTCAGGTGCAGCCCTGGACAAGACACAAGAGCAGGAATACGGCCGTGGCCGCTTGCGCAAAACCCTGAAGGTACCTGCAGCCACCCCCACCTGGGCTGGGCCTGCTGTCCCTGCTCAGCCCAGCACCACGTGTGGAGCATGCCATGGAGCATCCCTGGTTTCCCTGTCCTTTTTTTCCTGCAGAGGTTCCGGAAATTCCTGCCCATTGAGCGTAGAAAAACCAAAACCAAAGCAGCAGAGGTCCAAGCTGAGCGTGACTCCAGGCTGACCCATTTCCAGGCAAAGCCTCACGCCAGCCGAGACCTGACAGCACACTCAGTAAACAATGCAATGAATTATCAAAGAGTGAAGGCTGCTGACATGGCAATGTCTGAGAGCAAGGCCATCAGAAGTGCTGAAACAAGAACGACCCAGGGCATCACAAATACAGGCAACATTCCCGCTCCCACTAAGGATTTTTTCAAAGACAGTGCTGTTCCTACTCAGCAGCAGGTAAGCAGCCTGGGGCCAGGCCTGGGGGATTGCCAGGATTGTGTGTTCCCTCAAGCCATGGTGACTGGGCCCCCTCAGCCTTTCAGGCCAGCTCAGTGTGATCGGTAGGGAAACATTTCCTGGGGGAAGCTGGGGAAGTTGCTTCCTAGGACAGCACTCAGAATCTCCCCCATGCCTCCTCCAGGTGCCAGCCATTGTAAGGAGCATCCACCAGAGTCTACAGTCGCATGTCACTGTGGATGCCAGGCTGCAAATTGACATTGTGAGGCTGGCTGAAGAACACCCTGATGATGTGGTGCTGACCCTCCTGCGCTGTGCCCCAACATGTGACAGGTACGGGGCCCACGTGCCTGCACAGCTCAGGGCCCACCAGCCCTTAGGGCCCATGGCCCTGCACAGCCTGTGCTATGGGCTCTGCCAGACAGGCACAGAGCTCCAGGACCCTGGGGCCCCTCTGTTCCCCAAGCCTGCTGCCAATGCTCCCTCCCTGCCCCTCAGGGCACAGGGGCTCTGTCACCTGGGCCCCCACAGCTGCACAGGGCATGGTCCTGGGACTGAGATGCCCCTGACACAGAGCTCTGATCCCACAGAGCTGCTACAATGATATGGAGAACCATAGGATCACTGGGACCAGCCGTGGAGAAAGTGCTGCCAACACTGCTCTGCGTAATGGAGGATTGGCCACTGCACAGCTCATGCACCTCTGATGGGGATGACGGGGACGTTTTTGCCCTGGCTGTGAGTTTCTGGATTTGGCCCCTGCTTGCCCCTCGGTCACCTCGCCAGCAGCTCTCCATCCTCTCCATGCCTCAGGCGCTGAGCTGAACCCTGGGCTAGGGGCAGGCTTAGGGGGCACCAGGCCCGCTGCTCCTCCTGCATCTGCCCTTGGGCCCTGTTCCACAGACATGTCGGCACTGAGCGCTGTCTTGGGCTGCTTCTTTTGCAGGCAACTCTGGTGATCTGGGTCATTGTCCAGGTGCCTGAATGCCACGAGGCAATGATACTGTATTCCTCCCGCCTGTTAGTGGCTCTGCTCTTCCATGTTGTCATCACCACACAGCAGATGCCACCAGTGGAAGCTGGTAACTTCTGGAGAGCATGCCAGGAGGAACACCGCCTTCCCAGCAAATGCAACAGGTCCCAGTCCTCCTGTACTTCCCATGCCTTTGTGGCCAGTGCCAGTGCTCCCAGTGTAACCTGGGCTTTGCTCTGCACACAGGTTTGCAGTGCAGGCCATGAAGGCTCTGCTCTGCCGAGTGCGCTATGACAATGAGGTGGTGGCTATGGAGCGCAAGTGTGGCTGGGACACGATGCTGTGTGCTCACACCCAGCACTATGCCATGGGTCTGCTGGCCAGGTGAGACCCCCTTCTCCCCACTGCCCCTGGCATTTGTGCCCTGTGCCCCACTCTGTCCCTTTGGTCATGGGCCAGAGTGCCTCGTCACTGAGGGACAGCCAGGGAAACTGGAAAAGCCTGGGAGAGGAGGGTGCCCAAAAGGGGCCACCTCCAAGTGCACGCACATCCACTGCAGGGATGCTGGGGAAAGACCAGAGCTCTCTGAGTCAGTCCTGGGAGAGGTTTGTCCCCCACCTCAGGGTCTTGGTGCCTTTTTCCCCCTGCTAGGGAGATGCGCCGTCGCTTGGTCCCTTTGTGCTCTCGCATCGCACTCCACTTGCTCCGGCAGCTCAGCAGCCAGGACCCATACAGGGATCTGCCCTTGCTGGCATTCCTTGTGGAGGTGAGCCTGGTTCCAGCGCTGCCTGGCTGAGCTGCCTCCCAGCTCCCTGCCCTCTCACAGCCACAGCTGCCTGGGACGGTGCCCACGCCCTGTGCTGCTGCCTGGGCCCAGCCCTGTGCGCTTCTGGGATCCTGCTGGCCGGCTCCCCTGTCACTGCCCTGTGCCTTTCAGGTCCTCGAGTGCCTGGACTTGAGGGAATGTGGTGACAGTGTCCTGAAGGTCTTGGCAAGGCACCTGCACAGCGAGTGCAGGGAGCGGCGTCTCCTGGCGCTCAGAGGCCTCGTGGTGGTCAGCAAGGATCCCTTGATGGTGAGGAGGGACTGTGGCTGAATCTGCGCTGTGGAAAGAAGCCCCAAGGGCGTGCAGGGCTTCAGGAGCTGAGGCAGCTGCTCCCAGCTCTCCGGCCTCACCTGCCCCAGTGCTTTGGGGCAGGCCTTTGGCCTGTGGGCCCTGCAGCAGCAGGGTGGCCTTGCAGTGCCAGGGCGGTGTTGGTGGTGCAGCCGTCCATGGCTTCCCAGCACAGCCTTGTGTTCCACACAGGCCAGGAGAATGTGCATCCTGTCTCCAAGCCTTCTGGAGCTACTGTATGATGCAGAGGGAGAGATGGTCACTATGACCCTCAATGCTTTTGCCAATGTGCTCCAGCACAAAGACATCCTGGTATCCAGCACCACTGCCCCAAAGCTGGCTGAGGCACTCCTGCTGCTCTTTGAGCATGTAAGCTTCTGCATCCTGAGCTACAGGCAATGGGTGCTTCCCAGAAACTTGGTGCCCTCTGGATTTTTAGGCCTTTCCCCATGTGGGACTGGAATAGTTGATGTAGGGCTTTTTGTTTCCTCTAGGACAACAGCCATGTACAGGTGCTCTCCATTCAACTCTTCAGCAAGGTGGTGGAACTGGTAGTGGATGAGGGAAGAAAGCCCCTGAAGACAATTGTGGCCAAGAGCCTTTGTGCACTTTTACTGTACTGTCATGATAAGAACTCGGACGTGGCAAAGGTGAGGTTTTCTGTGATGCTGGTACATCTCTGGGAGGGGGCATGGCTGCGTCCTGCCTTGGTGCCTTGCGGGCTGACGCCTCCTCCAGGCCTGGGTACAGAGATGTGGGTCCGGTGCCCTGGGCTGTGGGGCCATCTCTGAGTCTCTGCTGCTCCCCAGGCCTCTCGAGAAACACTGCTTCGTGTGGCCAAGTTCCTGAAGAGGAGAAAGCTCGTGCAGCTGTTGAAGAAGCAGCCACCGATGAATGTCGAGGAGTGCAAGGTAAGGAGGGCCTGAAGCCCCAGGCTCAGGCCGGAGAAGGCCCCTGAGGGCGGTGCTCAGTGTGCGGGGCTGGCAGCTGTGCTCCTGCCCGCTGCTGCAGCCAGAGGCCGCCCGGGCTCTTCTCCAGGCTCCCGTGGGCCCGAGCCGGGTGCCCATGGAGCCCCGGCCCGGCGGGGCTGCGGGCCGGCACCGCGGCTCCCCGGGCAGCAGCCGGCCCTCTGCCCCCTGCCCTCGGGAGCCCTTGGCCAGCGGCTGGTGGCCGCGCCGCAGGACTCTGAGGCCAGGGGAGGCCGGGGCTGGGCGCAGGCAGCGCCCGGCCCAGGGGCTGAGCCCGCGCCAACCCTTCCCTCCTGCCGCTCTCTGCAGCTGGCACAGGACAGGAGCCGAGCGGCCGATCACCTGCGCCGGGCTCTGCGCTACCTGCAGAGCCCACAGGAGCCCCTGCGAGAGGCGGCCGTCACGTTCATGGGTGAGCCCCGAGCCCGGGCTCCCTCCCCGGCCCGGCCCGCCGCAGCTCGGCCCCGGCCCCGCCTGCTGCCCCGGCAGCACCAGCCGAGCCCGGCGCCGTGCAGCCCCGCCTGGCCTGGGCATTGCTGCTGCCGCCCTCTGGCAGCCGTGCCCTGGGTGGCAGCGTGCGGCAAGGGCCGGGTGAGCCCTGCCGGGCCAGCAGCCCGTGTGGCCACAGCGCCGGCAGCGCCGCTGGCAGGCAGCTGTGCCACTGGGCCCGTGACTGGCTCTGTGCTCACAGGCATGGCCGGGCACTGCCTCAGGAGGCAGCAGCAAGAGCTCCGGCTGATCTGGACAGGTGAGTGAGGGCAGCGGGCTGACAGCGGGGGCTGCCGGGGGTCCTGCAAGTCCTGTCCCGGCTTTGCAGGGCTCTGCTCCCTGTGCCGATGAGGGCTGGTGTGGGCAGGGCACACAGAGATTTCAGGGACATGTCGGGGAGTCATGGCCAGTACCTCCCAGCTGATTCCAATGTCACCTACTCCCTTCTGGGTGCAATGGCCCTGTCCAGAAGGTCTTGTACTATTCCCTCAGACCCGGGCTGTTGCCAGGGCTCTGTTCCTCTCTCTTTCAGCCCTACAAGCCCGGAGGCAACGTGCCAGCCCATCCTGCCGTGACCTGGAAAATCAAGCCGAATTTCCCCAAAGAGCTGAAGAACTGGGGACGTCTTCTGGATCCAGTCAACCAGTGCCCCAAGAGGAGCACCAGGAGACACCCAAGAGGACACTGCCTCCCAGCGCTGCTGGAAGTCCTGGCACAGCTGATGCTGGGCAGAGTTCTTGTGGCTTCAGCCCTTTCCCTGCCTGTTGACTGCCCCGTCCCTCCAGGCCTCAGTCACTACCCATCGCCATTTTTTCCCTCCACTCTCCCTCCCTATAGGTGGCTCCCTCTCTCCAGCCCTCAGACTCTCCATCCCCATTTTTTCCCTCCTTTCTCCCTCCCTTTTGGTGGCTCCCTCCCTCCAGGCCTCATACACTGTCCATCCCCATTTTTGCTCTCCACTATTCCTCCCTGTTGATAGCTCTGCCCCACCGGCCCTCAGGCTGTCCATCACCTTTTTTTCCCTCCACTCTCCCTCCCTGTTGACAGCTCCTCCCCTCCAGCCCTCAGACCCTCCCCATTTCCTTTTTCCACCCCCAGCTCATCCCTTTGCTTCGCCTTTCAATAATAAACAGTTTGGCATCTTCACTTTGCCCTCATCCCTGTGGAGCTGAAGCAAATCCGGGGCCCTGGGACACACAGGCCCTGCTGCTGTTCTCTGCCACACCGTGTTTGTGCACGGACACAGAGGAACGAGGGCAGGTCAGGCTGGAAAGGTCCCTGTGCTGAAGGTGCAGTTCCACAGCACTGTGCAGTTACACATCTTGCTGAGCACCCTGGAGCCCCTGGATTTTGGGAGAGCCAACCTGAGTATGCTCTGAACCCAGCTGAGAGGGATTCCATGGCAAGCATCCGTGGAGGGCAAAGGAGCTAAGAATGCTGGAAGCTTTCAAGAATAGTTTCCTGAAAGCACAGCAGTGCTCCATCCCTGCACAGGATGAGGAAGAGGGCAGAAGCAGAGAGCATCGTGGCATAGCAGGGAGCTCTGGGTGTGCCCAAGAGCAAATGAAGCAGCAGCACGGTGCCCGAGACTCGGACACGCGGCCGTGCCGGTGCCCGGAGCACTGTCAGGCAGTGCCGGGATCCCGGCTGTGCTTCTGCTCCCCACAAGTGAGGAATGGCAGCCCCAGGCTCAGAGCCAGTCAGAAAGCCAAGCAAGGGAGAGCAGAGCGAGGGCACCCTGCCAGTCTCTCTTGGGCATGGCCGCAAAACAGCCCCTGCTGCTTCTTCCTCCGCCTGCGTTTGGGCTGTGCTGGTGGCAGAGCCAGCCAGGTTGGGCTCTGTGTTCCAAAGCCTGTTGGGAGAGGGCATGAAAAGCTCTGTGTGCACAGCAGAGAGACCTGGAAGGTGCTGGCAAGAGCATCCTGCAGGAACAGGGCTCTGGTCCCTGGCCAGGAACAGCCTGGTTTTGGTGCCGTGAGCACAGGCAGGAGCTGAGGCAGGTGAAGAGGCAGGGGGCAGCTTGTGTTTGTGGAGGGCCTGGGGCTGCACCTCTGAACCTGCACCTGCAAACTCACTTGGGGGAACAGGAGCTAGAGCTGGAGTGCCTGTCCTGAAAGGACCTGAAGTCATTCAGCCTTGCCAGCATTTCTTAAGGGTGTGTTGGTGTTCCCCAGGAAAGCCATACATTTGGGGAAACACCTTTGGAGGAAAGGGGCTTGCTTCTCAAGGAAAGTGCTTGCCAGGGAGCTCCCCGTGAGGCAGGTGGGAGTGTCCTCCTTTGGCTCTCTGGGATCCTTTCAGTGCTTGAGGCCCATTGCATGTGGCAGAGGGGCATGGAGAAGGCAGTGAGGAGCAGGTTTGGCATCTGCCTGGTCCTTTGCAGACCAATCCAAGCACCTGCAGCAGGGTGTGTTACCCTCTTTGGACCGAGGGTGAGCAGGAGCATCTCTATCCAGCCATGAGCCCCAAAGCTCTCTGTGAGAACTGTGAATTAAAAGGCCTTTACACACATACTTTTCACATCTTTTCTCTCTGCTGTGTCTCAACTCCTGCCAATATGCATTGCCAAGTGTTTGGGGGGTGGGTGTTGGGGGCGTGTTGGGGAAGGAGTTTTCTGGAAGGTGAGAGTCTGGGCTGGAATTTGAGTCAGTTTGAAGGCAGCATCTGTGCTTTGGCACAGCTTTGGTTATGGAGGGCAGATAGAATATCTGTGACTATTTCTTTTACTGGTCCTGTTTCCCGTGCAGGGAACAAGAGGGGAGAGCTGTACTTTATTGGCCACTTAGATATCTGTACTGGGAGAGGATCAGTCCTCTTCCCATCTACTCATTTGTTTTGGTTATTCTTTTAACACTGAGTGGTCTTTCATTCCTTGAGAGCTTTTATTCCTTTAGAGACTTAGGAGATTAATATCCCTTCATCGAAAACCATTTGCAAACCAAAGAATGGCCTTCTTTTTGGCTCTGTGCAGGTTTATGTTTTGTAAAGTGACTTCCAGTGGATGATTTTAAGGCATATGTCTTGCTGCTTTGAGATGGGAACGAAATTCATTCCCACTCTCCGGCAACTGCTTTTAATTTTAGAAGTTTGCAAATTTTGGATGTCCTTGAGCTGAGCAATGGGAAGTAAAGCTTTCCTGAAGTGAGGTTTTCTTAAATGCCCTGAGCCCGCAGAGCAGGGCAGCATTTGCTGATGCTCTGAGCCCTTCCTAAAGATCCTGTGGGGCTGCCTTGGACACCTGGGGCCAGGCATTCCTTCCAGCCTGGGCCACTTTGGCTGGGCAGGGGGCGGCCCCAGGGCAGGCGGCAGTGTGTGCAAGGGCCCTTGGTGACACGGTGCAGCATGGTCACCGTGGCATGGAATGGAACAGGGTGTCCTTTGTGACACGTGTGGTGACATAGGATCTGCAGTGACAGGAGCAGGCCACAGTGCTCGGAGCACACGACGGGACAGGACGGGACAGAGCGGTGCCGTGAGGAGCCCCCGTGCAGCGCGCTCGTTCGTGTCCCACCCGGAGCTGTTCCAAGGCGTTGCTTCTACATGTGACTTCGGGGCCAGTCCGGAGGACTTCATGACCCATAGCCTTCAATAGGCATTTATCTTGTAATCTGGCATTATTTCAATCCATGACATGGAGCAGAGTCCCTCAAGACTGTCTAAGTTTGCCTGGGTGGAGAAACAGCACGAATACCCTGAAACTGACCTGGAACTGCAGACCGAGGAGGTTGTGCCTATCCAGGTGCTGCAGGACGGTGCGTGGCAGAGTTTGGCCACAGGGCTGTTGCCTGCAGCCAGCTTGGCCCCATCCCATCCCATCCCATCCCATCCCATCCCATCCCATCCCATCCCATCCCATCCCATCCCATCCCATCCCATCCCATCCCATCCCATCCCATCCCTGGTGGTCAAAGTTTGAATTTGACAGAGTTTGGACTTGAAGGTCCAAGGTTGGATTTGGTGGTGAACAATTGGATTTATTGGTCAAAATTTGGATTTGATGGTCCAGCGTTGCATTTGGTGGGCAACACTGGAATGCCATGGAATAACAGCATTCCAGGGGTTGGGAGTTTAGAATCATCTGCTTCCCCTCACAACTTCCCATCAACACTGGCAATCCATGGAATAACAGCATTCTGGGCACAGGGAATATCGAATCCTCCAGTTCTCCTCACAAATTCCCATGGAATCATGTCATTCTGGGCATTGGGAATTTATAAAAATGGCACCTTTGGTGCTCCAAGATGGACACATGTGTGATGGCATTGGATACTACAGGTGGCAAGGAAAACTGGGAATGCCTCTGGCGGCTCCGCAATCTCCACCAAGCTCAGCATCCTGTCCGGAGAACTTTACAACTCAGGACTACAGCAAAATCATGGAAAAATCAAGGCACTCAGGCGCACATTGGAAACAAAATGTAACTGTTCTTTTTTTGCTTGCTTTTTATATTTTTAACAGATTTTGTCTTTGTTTTTTACTTTTTTCCCAGTTTTTCCCCCTTTTTTCTTTTCTCCCCTTTTTTTAAAAATTTTCAACACCTTTAAATTTTCAACCAGAAAAATTCCCAGCAACTCAAGGGAAAATACCCAAACAACTCAAGAAACCAAAGCAGTTTTTATCTCCAGGATAACACATAGCAAAATAACATCTTTTAAATAGTAAAAGAAAACACTAAAGGTTTATTCCCCAAAACATCTACAAAGAAGAAATATTCAGGATCTTGGCAATTTATTTTTGACATTTTTCAATTACTTGTTCTTTTTATATTATCAGTATTAATATTAATAATAATACTAATAATATATCTTATTTTTAAAAATGTTTTTTCTGTTTTTTTAATTCTTAATTCAGGAATGAACATGGGCAAAACCACTACAGCATAAACAGGAGGCAACTTCCAGTCCATTCAGAAAAGAAAAGTAGGATTCTCTTTGAAAAACATGCAGTCACGTTTAAAAAACACCTCTAAAATTTTCCCAAATAAAGTAACAATCTGGGCCCTGCGGGGCCCTGGTAGACAGTTGTGTTGGAATTTCTCCTATTGCGCCTCCAGGTTATTCTTTACAAGTGGATTCATTTGGAATTTTATCCTTCTTTTTCCCTATTTTTACTTCTTAAAAACTCTTTTCTTCCCTGTTTCTTTGTGCTTGTTTCCACCGAGTTCTGCTCATTTCCAGTTCTATATGGGATTTTTCCAGATCTGGATTGTATCCTGCTTTCTTCCCTTATCCCAGGCCCCTGAAATCCCCCTAAAATATCCCAAAAAACCTCAGAAGACTGAATCATCACATCAGCACTATTACTAGAGTGTTCCTAGACAAGTGGGCAGAAAATTTGGAATGAACACCGCCTATCCAGCAGACCCATGAATTCCTGCAACGTGGAGGTGGAAAAAGCTGCTAAAATTGGGATCTTGCCTTTCCAGGAGCGTTTTTGAACCTGGTTTTATTCATTATCTTGTTGATGTGCACAACAGGGGACCAAATATGGCAGGGCCTTAGACATGACTTTGGTCCCTGACACACACCTGTCCCACTGCTGGCCTTCAGTGTGCTCAGCAAGACGTGTAACTGCACAGTGCTGTGGAACTGCACCTTCCGCACAGGGACCTTTCCAGCCTGACTTGCCCTCGTTCCTCTGCGTCCGTGCACAAAACACGGCGTGGCAGAGAATGGCAGCAGGGCCTGTGTGTCCCAGGGTCTGGGATTTGCTTCAGCTCCACAGGGATGATGGCAAAGTGAAGAAGCCAAACTGTTTATTAATGAAAGGCGAAGCAAAGGGATGAGCTGGGAGGGACAAAGGGAATGACCAGGGTTTCAGGGCTGGTGGGAGGGAGATATCTACAGGCAGGCTGAAGGCAGGAGCTACCGAGCTTCTCACAGGCTCAGCTGTGTCCAGCATCAGCCGTGCCTGGAGCTCCAGTGGCAGTGGGAGATGGCGTCCTCTTCAGTGTCTCCTGAGGCTGTTCTTGGGACACTGGTTCACTGGATTCTGAAGATGCACCTAATTCTTCAGCTCTTCTGGCACATTGGGTGTGAATATCCAGGTTATCGTGGGATGGACTAGTGTCTTTCCTTGGGACTTAAATGGCTGGAACAGAGAGGAAGACAGCCATAGTCAGCACCCACATCTGCAGGAATCCTAGAAGACGCTCCTGTCAAGGTGTGCTGGTTTGTGCATCACAGACATGATGTTTTGGGAGAGGCTGCTGGTAGGTTCCTCTGTGTCGGATCGGAAACCAGTCAAGGGTTGGCTTTGGGAATTGATAATCTGGAAAGCTGTACATGAAAGCCTCTGTGAAAAACACACGTTACGAACAAAAGAAACTTGGGAACTTTCTCTTTTCCCTTCTGGCCGACAAAGAGGTAACACAGCTGACCCAGCCCAGGCCTGGCTGAGGTCAGTGAAGAAGTCAAGTCCCAGATGGGAGGGATGAGGAGATGCCTTTAGTTTTAGGCTGAAATCCTCTTGTAAATATATGGAGAAGGACACTTTTTTCCCTATAACACATGAAGGTATGGGGAGATGAAAGTGTTCAAATGGAAGGTATGGAGCAAAACCTCCATGCTAAAGTCAGCAGATGTTAAAGTAGCTGTGATACTATGAAAAGTTTGAACAGAGACGGAGAGAAGAGTGATGAAGATCCTGTGCCCCCAGGAACAGAAGATCTCTCTTGCTAGAAATGGAAGAGGATTTTAGAGATAGATAAAGAGAACCTTTGCCTTTGAACATCTCAGCTTTAGAACAGCACCCCCTAAGCTGACATGGCACAGAAACACAGCTGTGGGAAAAGCTTGTGGAAAATGGGAGCGATTTCAGAATTGT
Source organism: Ammospiza nelsoni (assembly GCF_027579445.1). Lineage (NCBI taxonomy): Eukaryota > Metazoa > Chordata > Aves > Passeriformes > Passerellidae > Ammospiza > Ammospiza nelsoni. The sequence continues at coordinate 3,200,574 of NC_080639.1, forward strand.
AGATTTCCCTGCGGTGTGGCTGCTTTCATGGAAATTAAGAGCCATGAGAGAACTGTTTTCTTGTGGAAAATCTCCATAACATTAACAAGAGGGACTTTTCTCCTTAAGTGAGCAGGAGAAGGACTATTCTAGAGGTAGTAAAGTGACTCAAAATTTTGGTTTTGTCTCTTTACATTGTCAGTGGGAAAGAAACAGTTGTAGGGGGAGGAGAGGTGTTCTGAAGGTTTTGTTCTGATTCTTATTCTTATTACTCCTTCTTTTAGTTACTGTTAACAATTTTTTCTTCATACCCATACCCTTTTAAAGTTTGGAGCCTGCTTTGCCTTCCTCCTAATCCTATCTCAAAGAGAAAATTATTAAATACACGCTACTGGATGAACTGGTGATTAACCAACACGGAACTTACCACACTAATTGGAACATGGGCCAGGAAATGATCAATTGGCGAACCAAAACCACTACTCAAGGGTGTCCCACTCAGCTCTTGCATCGGCCAGAAGAGAGGAGGGGCCGACGGGATCAGCCGGAGGACGCTGGCCACGAATCCCCCCGAGCAGTGTCCCTGAAATCGCTCGCTGTGCCCTGCCCAGGCCACCCCTCATCCCCACAGGGAGCAAAGCCTGCCACAGCCGGGACAGGGACTGCAGCTCCGTGCCGGGGCAATGCAGCTCTCCCGGGCAGTCCCCGCTGTCAGCGCGGTGTCCTCACTCACCGGGACTGTGGGCCCGGAGCTCGTCCCTCTTCCCCCCGAGGCACCGCCCGGCCATGCCTCTGAACACAGAGGCTGTCACGGCCCCAGCGGCACAGCTCCGTGCCAGCGGCGCTGCCGGGGCAGCAGGCGGGGCTGGGGCCGAGCTGCGGCGGCCCGGGGAGGGAGCCCGGGCTCGGGACTCACCGATGATCCTGACGGCCGCCTCTCGTACGGACTCCTGCGGGCTATCCAGGAACCGCAGGGCCCACTGCATCTGCTGGGCCGCTCGGCTCCTGTCCTGTGCCAGCTGCAGAGAGCGGCAGGAGGGAAGGGTTGGCGCGGGCTCAGCCCCTGGGCCGGGCGCTGCCTGCGCCCAGCCCCGGCCTCCCCTGGCCGCAGAGCCCTGAGGCGCGGCCAGCAGCCGCCGGCCAAGGGCTCCCGAGGGCAGGGGGCAGAGGGCCGGCTGCTGCCCGGGGAGCCGCGGTGCCGGCCCGCAGCCCCGCCGGGCCGGGGCTCCATGGGCACCCGGCTCGGGCCCACGGGAGCCTGGAGAAGAGCCCGGGCGGCCTCTGGTTGCAGCAGCGGGCAGGAGCACAGCTGCCCTGCCCGCACACCGAGCACCGCCCTCTGGGGCCTTTTCCTGCCTGAGCTTGGGGCTTCAGGCCCTCCTTACCAGGCACTCATCAATTTTCAATGGCTGCTCTGTCTTCAGCACCTTCTGGAGATCCCTCTTCCCCAGGAACCCGGCTGCAAAATGAAGTGCTTCTCTAAAGGCCTGGAGAGCAGCAGAGACCCAGAGATGGCCCCACAGCCCAGGGCACCGGAATCCCAAGGCCTGGAGGAGGCTGCAGTCCATGAGGTGCCGGAGCAGGAGGCAGCCAAGCCCCCTCCCAGGGATCAACCAGCATCACAGAGAACCTCACCTCTGCCAGGTGTTGGTTCTCCTCACGGCTGTGCAAGAAGAGGAGGAGCAAGCTCTGGTTCACAATTGTCTTCAGGGGCCCTTTTCCCTCATCTACTACCAACTCCATCACCTTGCGGAAGAGGTAAATGGAGAGCAACTGCACTTGGCTGTTCTCCTGGAGGAAAGGAGGAAGAAAATACTTGAGCAACAAATATCCTCTACTCCTGGGCAAACACCTGAATATCCAGAGAGCACAAAATTTCTGGTCAGCAGCAAGTGCCCATGGCTGGGGGCAGAGAGCCTTACATTGTCAAAGAGCGGCAGGAGGGCCTCAACCAGCTTTGGGGCAGAAGTGCTAGATATCACCAGATGATTTTTCTCGAGCATCTTCTTGAACAGAGAGAGGGACATGCTGACCACCTCTCCATCTGCATCACCCAGAAGCTTCAGAAGGCTTCGAGACACACTGCGTAGAGGTTTGGCCTGTGTGGAACACAAGGCTGTGCTGGGAAGCCATGGACGGCTGCACCACCAACACCGCCCTGGCACTGCAAGGCCACCCTGCTGCTGCAGGGCCCACAGGCCAAAGGCCTGCCCCAAAGCACTGAGGCAGGTGAGGCAGGAGAGCTGGGAGCAGCTGCCTCAGCTCCTGAAGCCCTGCACGCCCATGGGGCTGCTTTCACAGCACAGCCTAAGCCATGGCCCCCTCCTCACCATCAAGGGATCCTTGCCGACCACCATGAGGCCTCTGAGGGCCAGGCGACGCCGCTCCTTGCACTTGCTCTGCAGGTACCTTGACATGATCTTCACGACAGTGAGAGCACATTCCCTCAAGTCCAGGCACTCGAGGACCTGAAAGGCACAGGGCAGTGACAGGGGAGCCGGCCAGCAGGAGCCCAGAAGCGCACAGGGCTGGGCCCAGGCAGCAGCACAGGGCGTGGGCACCGTCCCAGGCAGCTGTGGCTGTGAGAGGGCAGGGAGCTGGGAGGCAGCTCAGCCAGGCAGCGCTGGAACCAGGCTCACCTCCACAAGGAATGCCAGCAAGGGCAGATCCCACCTTGGCTTTTCACTGCTGATCAGCAGGAGAAGGCGATATGCAACATGGGAACACAGGGTGGTCAAGACATAACGCATGTCCCTGGCAGGGGGAAAAAGGCACCAAGACCCTGAGGTGGGGGACAAACCTCTCCCAGGACTGACTCAGAGAGCTCTGGCCTTTCCCTAGCATCCCTGGAGGGAATGTGGGTGCTCTGGGAGATGGCCCCTTCTGGGCACCCTCCTCTCCCAGCCTTTTCCCGTATTCTTGGCCGTCCCTTAGTGACAAGGGTCTCTGGACCCTGACCACAAGGACTGAGTGGGGCACAGGGCGCAAATGTTGGGGGCAGTGGGGAGAAGGGGGTCTCACCTGGCCAGCAGACCCATGGCATAGTGCTGGGTGTGAGCACACAGCATCGTGTCCCAGCCACGCTTGCGCTCCATAGACATCACCTCATTGTCACAGTCCAGTCGGCAGAGCAGAGCCTTCATGGCCTGCACTGCAAACCTGTGTGCAGAGCAAAGCCCAGGTCACACTGGGAGCACTGGCACTGGCCACAAGGGCACGGGAAGGACAGGAGGACTGGGACCTGTTAAGCTTGCTGGGAAGGCGGTGTTCCTCCTGGCATGCTCTCCAGAAGGTATCAACTTCCTCTGGTGGCATCTGCTGTGTGGTGATGGCAACATGGAAGAGCAGAGCCACAAACAGAGGGTAGAAAGAATGAGTTGTTGCCTCATGGTAGTGGGGCACCTGGATAATCACCCAGATCACCAGAGTTGCCTGCAAAAGAAGCAGCCCAAGACTGCGCTCAGTGCCGAGGTGTCCGTGGGACAGGGCCCAAGGGCAGATGCAGGAGGAGCAGCGGGCCTGGTGCCCCCTGAGCCTGCCCCTAGTCCAGGGTTCAGCCCAGCGCCTGAGGCATGGAGAGGATGGAGAGCTGCTGGCAAGGTGACCGAGGGGCAAGCAGAGCCCAGATCCAGAAACTCACAGCCAGGGCAAAAACGTCCCTGTCGTCCCCATCAGAGGTGCATGCGCTGTGCAGTGGCCAATCCTCCATTACATGGACCAGTGTTGGCAGCACTTTCTCCATGGCTGGTTCCATTGATCCTATGGGTCTCCGCATTATTGTAGCAGCTCTGTGGGATGAGAGCTCTGTGTCAGGGGCATCTCAGTCCCAGGACCATGCCCTGTGCAGCTGTGGGGGCCCAGGTGACAGAGCCCCGGTGCCCTGAGGGGCAGGGAGGGAGCATTGGCAGCAGGCTTGGGGAACAGAGGGGCCCCAGGGTCCTGGAGCTCTGTGCCTGTCTGGCAGAGCCCATAGCACAGGCTGTGCAGGGCCACGGGCCCTAAAGTCTGGTGGGCCCTGAGCTGTGCAGGCACGTGGGCCCCGTACCTGTCACATGTTGGGGCACAGCGCAGGAGGGTCAGCACCACATCATCAGGGTGTTCTTCAGCCATCCTCAGAATGTCAATTTGCAGCCTGGCATCCAGAGTGACATCGGAGAATAGACTCTGGTGGATGCTCCTTACAATGGCTGGCACCTGGAGGAGGCATGGGGGAGATTTTGAGTGCTGTCCAAGGCAGCAACTTCCCCAGCTTCCTCCAAGAAGTGCTTCCCTTCCCACCACACTGTGGTAGCCTCAAAGCCTGAGGGGGCCTTAGTGACCATGGCTTGAGGGGACAGAAGATCCTTGAAGGCCTCCAGGCCTGGCCCCAGGCTGCTTACCTGCTGCAGAGAAGGAACAGATCTGTCCTCAAAAAAATCCATAGTGGGAGCAGGAATCTCAGTGTGAGTGGGTGTGCTGTTAGTATTTGAGATGTCCTCAGTCTCTTCATTGTCTGTGTTTCTGATGACCACATCCTTGGTCATTGCTGTGAGAAGAGATTTTGCCCAATTTTCAGTCACTGAGGTGTCAAAGACTTGTGAGTGCTCTGCCAAATCTGGGCTGACATTGGGCTCTGCCTGGAGCTCGGTCAGCCCTGAGTCAGGCTCGGCTGTGCCCTCAGCTGCTGCAGTGCTGGTCTTTGTGCGCCGAAGGGGCAGGAATTTCCGGAACCTCTGCAGGAGAACATAGGACATGGAAACCAGGGATGCTCCATGGCATGCTCCAAGCGTGGTGCTGGGCTGAGCAGGGACAGCAGGCCCAGCCCAGGTGGGGGTGGCTGCAGGTACCTTCAGGGTTTTGCACAAGTGGCCACGGCCAGGTTCCTGCTCTTGTGTCTTGTCCAGGGCTGCACCTGACAAAGAGCGAGCGCAGACAGAGCTGAGGGGCTGCGGGAGAGGCCGGAGAGCACAGCCCAGCCCTGTGCTGCCCAGGCAGGGAGAGCCCCGGGATGGCCCAGGGGATGGAGCACGGCCACTGCGGGGTGTCTGCCCTGCCCCTGTTCCATCCTGTCCATGGGCATGTCCCCAGGGAATGGGATGGGATGGGATGGGATGGGATGGGATGGGATGGGATGGGATGGGATGGGATGGGATGGGATGGGATGGGATGGGGCCAAGCTGGCTGCAGCCATCAGCCCTGTGGGCCAGCTCTGCCACTCACCATCCTGCAGTGGCTGGATCTGCTCCAGATCTTCAGGCTGTTGTGCTGGGGCAGCTCCACAGTCTTTAGTGTCTTTCCCCCTGAACACTTTGAACAGGCCGAGAAATCTGCCCGCCATTCCACCACACGGCCTTGACCGTCCCTTCCAGAGAGATGCCTCAGGATATCGCCAAGTCAGCAATTACAGTTGTGCCTTCAAGCACCTGCAACAGGGAAGCCCCAGGACGGCTGCAGGACACGAAGTCCTGCACTTTGGTCTTTAGGGCTCCTGCCACAATGACAGGAGACTCCTCATTAATGATTCAGGTGACCAAATCCCACGGTCTGGACTTGATGGCAATGGCCGCAGGAATGGGAGACGCCTGGAAAAGTTCCGAGTCACCAAGTCCTGCAGTCCGGCCTCAAGGTCAGCTGCAGGAATAATGCTACGGAAAAGCTCCGGAGGAGACGGGAACGAGCGCGCTGTGCGGGGACTCCTCACGGCACCACTCTGTCCCGTCCTGTCCCGTCGCGTACTCCGAGCACCCGGGCAAGCTTCTATTTCCCACGTGTCACAAAGGGCCCTTGCACACACTGCCGCCTGCCCTGGGGCCGCCCCCTGCCAAGCCAAAGTGGCCCAGGCTGGAAGGAATGCCTGGCCCCAGGTGTCCAAGGCAGCCCCACAGGATCTTTAGGAAGGGCTCAGAGCATCAGCAAACGCTGCCCTGCTCTGCGGGCTCAGGGCAGCAGAAGGAGCCCCCAGGGCTGCCGACGCAGCTGTGCTGGGAAGGGCACGGGGCCTTCCAGGGACGCTGGCACGGCCTCCCTGGGACACGTCCCGGCCCGTGGCCATCCTAAACCCGCGGGTGTGACTCGCACAAGGAACGTGTGGGCCCGGGCACCAATGCTGCTCTGAGCCCTGGGGCCCGGGCAGCGCTGCCATCAGCAGCTGGGGCAGAGTCCCTGCCCAAGCAGAGCTGCCACCCCCCGAGCCCTGGCAGCGCTGGTGCCCGTCTCCCGCCCCACAGACCTGTGCCCCCGGGGGGCTTCTGTGCCACAGGGAGCCAAAGCCCACGTGCATTGGGGGCTGATGGCAGGAGCACCTGGAGCAACTGCGGGCAACACTTGGTTTGTGTCAGGAGCTCTTCCTCCATGCTGGAATGATTTTCTCATTGAAGCAATTTGCCGCAGCACAAAAACATCTTTACCTTGAAAACACAGAAGAATCAGGCAATAAAGTATCCTCACTTCAGGAAACCTTTACCTCTCATTGCTCAACTCGAGTCGGTCAAAAAAGCTGCATAATTCCCAAATTAATTGAGATGCCCTAAGAACATTGTGAGAAACGAGGCTCACTTTTAAAATTTCAAAGGCTTATTAAACCTTAACAAAAATACAATCAAGAATGAATAAGGAAAAATTACAGGACTGGGAGTCTGCAGGGCCAAAAGCCCACGTGCTCATCTACAAAATCGATGCTCTGCCTTTTATACCCTTAGCCCCTCCCAAAGTTTTTCCAGTCAACTCTTTCTCTGCCATCCAATGGTGGAAGTCACTTTCTTACATGTTGATTGGAGGTCAGGTGTTGCCGTGCTCTGCCTCCTGGTATCAAGCTCTCCCTCCCCTAAATGCCCCACTAGTGACATCAATAAGGGGGGAAGGGAAAGAGTACTATGGAGAGAACATGCAAAAATAACACGACTATACAGCTATAAAAATTCTCTTAACATAAACATAATATCTCTTAATTGTGAGAGCCAACTATCCTCTTATTCATTTATAACAACCTGAAGGATTTTCAAGTTTGCTTCCAACTCAAAGCAGTAACTCATTTGCCTTAATGTCAACCACTGAGAGTCACTTTAGAAAACGTAACACAGAAGCAAAAAAATGGCCATCCATTGGTTTGCAAATGTTTTTGTGTGAATGGATGTTAACACCCTAATTCTAAAGGAATAAAAGCCCTCATGGAATGAAGGTCCAGTCAGTGTTACAAAAGGAAACTGAACAAATGAGTAGATTCCAAAAAGGTCAGTCCTCCCCCTGGCAGAGATAACTTAGTGGCCAATGAAGTACAGCTCTGCCCTCTTGTTCCCTGCAGGAGAATCACGACCTGGGGGCCACGTTTGGGCCCTTTGGCAGGACAGGGACTGGCCCTGGTATAAGGTGTGTAATAAAGAGACTGAGAACAAGGAGGAAAGAAGATCCAGGAAATGCAGATTGTTGGTGGAAAGATTAGGATGTTCTTTTAAGGAGTTTGTTTGGTTCACTGGAAAGACGAATGGCTTTGAGCTGCAGAAAATGAGTCCCCACTGGCAGTATCAGGGAGGACTAGAGGAAGGGCAGAATATGTCCCTGGATGAAGTGCTTAGAAAGATACAACAACGGTATGTAAAAAGGGATGCTGAAAAGGAGAAAGCCAAGACAAAGGCGATGGCAGAATTTTTACAGCCCCCGAGGGCCCCAGGACCCAAGTGGTCCCCCATAATAGAAGGGACAGGGTCGGCTACAAGGAAGTGGCAGAAGCATTCCCTCCTCAGCAGGGGAGAGCCAAGCCAAACAGCAGCTGGGAAACAATCAGTGTGCTCTGTGCTAGGCAGAGGGACACTGGAAGTGGGAATGTTCACAAAAACAGCTGGACCCTCAGGAGGAGGAAATCCAGGGTGTAATGGAGATGGACTATTAGATGTGTCAGGGGCTCCCATTGCAGCAGGGACACACCACACCGGAGCCCTTGTTAACTTTTCAGGTGGGTTCAGATGGAGAGGAGGTGTGTTTCCTATTAAACACAGGGCCTCTCCATCCACCTTACATTTTATCCCTAAGGTGGGAGAATTGTCAAAAATATCTTCAATTATTCAAAGAGTTGTGGGAACTGTAGTTTATTCTGTAGGCTTGGAAGTCTGAGAGCATCTTTCTCTGAAGGAATTGTGGATATCATGGTAAATGGGTTTAGGGATTTAATTCCTTTGTCTATGTGGGGTTTTGTGCAGAGCTGAAAAGCTCCTGTTTGGAGGGGACCCACGCCCCTGTGCTTTGTGTGTTTTGTTGTTAAAAGCCAGACATGGCGGGTTTCAGTCCTGAAACCAATTCTGCAGCTCCACCAGTCTGTGGTCTGTTGTGGAGAACTAGAATTGGCAGTTTTAATCGTGAGGCCAATTCTGCAGCGGCTGCCTTGTGGAGATGGCGTTGTCCCTATGCAAGCCTAGGTATTTATCATGCAGCTTCCTCTCTGGGGGCTATAGGAAAACTTCAGGGGGAAATAATTTGGTATTCTTCCTTGGTTAATGTAGTAGTTGCCTCCCTACCTCTGGGGTGCACTTGATCAAAAAGAAAAAAGGATAAAGAGAAATTGGCCACTAAGAAGATGATTGGTTATTAAAAAAGTGATTGGTTGTTAAGAAAGGCTCTAGGCAGCGGCATTGCTTGCTGCAGAACTTGATCATGTCCAAAAGGAAAGTCACTGGAGTAAAAGGAGCAAACTGCTAAGGTGAACTGCTCCAGGATGAGTAGCAAAAGCCTGCTAAAACCCTGAACTAAAAGCAACTCAACTGCTTAATTCATGGATTGCAACTCTTGTAAAACATTTTAAAAGCAGTCTCACTCCCTCTGCTGACCAATCTATTGGAGGAAACCCCACTGAACACCTGTGGGAAGCAACAAAAGGGGGAGGAGGGTAGGGAAGAACACACACTCATCCCTCTCCCCACTCCAGGCACGTTAACGTTACAAAACCTAACCCTATAATAAATAACCCTGCATTTACTGCCAACTCTGAACCTGGAGATGTCCCGTTCACTGATACCTCAGCCAAAAACATTGATGGTAAAAGTATAGAGCTGTTACTCCCCAGGTTGCAGCTTAGCTTATTAGTTTCTTATCAGTTGACCAGAGTGTTTTGTTACTTTTGACATGCAGGGTTCATTGTCAGGTCTGGATGGTTTTGTTTAAGCCTCAGCTGGCACTGGGAACACTGTGTGAAAACACTGTTCCACATCTTTCAGGGCAATTGCCAACCTCAGGTTTGTGCTGCAAAAAAGAATTTCCATTGTGCCCTAATTCAGAATGTACCCATTGATCAAATTCTGTGCTGTGGATCAATTTTTATCCTTCTGACTTTTGTCAGCCGCTCCACTTTATCATTCTATGATATTTGTAAAATCTGATAGTGCGCATGGGTTTTAACCCATCCTACACGGATTTGTTAGGACTGAGTTTGTAAAAACAACCATTCAAATCCTCCCTTTGCCAAACCTCTTTTCCATTCACTTCTCAATGAACATTTTCACTGACAAAATCACTGTGTGGCACCTGCTGGCCAGGGCTCCATGGGCATCCAGCTGGGGCCCACAGGAGCCTGGAGCAGAGCCCGCGTGGCCCAGGGAAGAGAACGGCTTGGGTGGGGCTGCAGCTGCCGGCCACACACAATGAGCAGCGCGTTCAGGGGGCTGCTCCAGCCTGAGGCTGGGGCTTGCAGGCCGTCCTTACAACACGGAACCTCCAGGTCTGATCCAGCAGCAGCTTCCTTTGGAGATCCCTCCTGTGCAGGAATCTGGCTGAACAGTTCAACATTTCCCGGAAGGCCTGGAGATTGCGGATGTGATGGTGGTCAAAGGGGTGTTCTGTTGAAGGAAGAGACAAAGATTTGACTCCATATTTCAGAAGGCTTGATTTATTATTTTATCATATATATTACATTAAAACTATACTAAAAGGATAGAAGAAAAGGTTTCATCTCAGAAGGCCAGCTAAGCTAAGAATAGAATGGAATGAATAACAAAGGTTTGTGGCTGGGACAGAGAGTCTGAGCCAGCTGGGCTGTGATTGGCCATTAATTCCAAACATCCACATGAGACCAATCACAGACCCGCCTGTTGCATTCCACAGCAGCAGATAACCACTATTTACATTTTGTTCCTGAGGCCTCACAGCTTCTGAGGAGGAAAAATCCTAAGGAAAGGATTTTCATGAAAAGATGTCTGTGACACGCGGAGGCAGCACCCGCTGCAGGGGTAGGGCTTGGATGTTGGGGTGAGGAAAGGAATGGAGGAGGACCATCCCAGATGCCTTTTTGAGTGGCCAAGGCAGGAGAATCTCGCACCGCAGCATTCAAAATGGGAGATCCGGCCATGTGGCCAGTGCCATCTTGTCCAATAGAAGTTAATGGTAGTTTAGGATAAAGCAGTGTAAAAACAGGGGTTCGCTCAGAGCCCAGCATGGCATGGCTGTGGGTGGCCAGAGCAGCTTCCCCAGGCAGGTGGTGTCGGGGTGCCTGCAGTACCAAAAGCGTCTCCATTTCGGGCTGCCTGGACAATTCCCCCAACCGACCAGATGCCTGAGCACGGATGGTGTAATCAAAGCCTCACCAGAGAAAATGAGAGGACTCTTTGCATGGCAGATCCAGCAGGGTTTATTGGGGGAAGATCCAGAGGTCCGGGTGGGGCAAAGGTGAAGAGAGAAACAGGAACAAGCAGGACCACAACCTCCGCTGAAGGGAACCAGGGGAGAAGAGCCAGGAGCAGGGGGGCCATGGTATATAACTGGGGGAAGGTAGGAGGGGTCAGGGTACAAATTATCCAATGGGGAAGGGAATCAGGGGTGGAGTTGAGGTGGGGTGACACAGGATACACCAATGGGGGAGTGGTAGGGGTCTCTCAGAGAAAGCCAATGGAGGAACGGGGAGTACAGAACTTTCTGTAACTGGGGGATGAACAGCAGTCGATTGACAACAGCACATTAACATTAACAAGCAAAGAACCATGGGGAATTGTGCCAGTCTCTCAGCGTAACTTAAACAGTGGTGTCCTCCCATGGCATTCCAAGTTCATCTTCTCTATGGCTGTCTCCCACACATGGCCAGTACCAGCTTGAGCAAGGGACAGGCTAAGAACTGGAAATGGCATGAGGCAGTTAGCACTCCTGTGCCTTTTTTAGGCAGTTTCTACCTCTAGACCTGCCCCGAGGGGATGACAGGAAAGGAGCACAGGGGGAGGAATGCCTGTAGCAGTGTGGGGTTTAGATGGTGGTTGCTGCTACCTGTTTCCCAGGAAGCAGTTCCTGTGGAAAGGCTGCTTGTGTGAGCATGCAGGCAAGGCAGTCAAGTCCACACTCCCCACACTCACCACAGCTAGCTCAGCCACGAGAGGCACCAGGGCCTTTTACATGGTCAGTTCCAGCGAGGTTTATTTCAACACACCAAAGGGGAACCAGAGGCAAAAGACAGACCATGTGCTCTGCACAAGGTTTAAGTATGGGAGGGTAGGGGGTGGTACAAAGGGCAGGACAAGAGGGATTGGCTTTCAGGGAAGACAGGGCCAGCCAACCAATGAGGAAACAGGGAAAAGAGAAACCAGGGCAAGCTGGCGCATATGGGGAAAGGAACTGGGATATATCACTGTTCAGTAAAAGTCTATGAGGAAGATCTTTCTGTCCACCAGAGTGTGGGGAACACTATGGCAATTCTCTCCAAGGCAGGGCTCTGGGGATTTCCCTGAGAGGAAAGGAATCAGAGGATTCCACACTGGTGCCCATGGCAGCAGCACTGGGCAGGGGCGCAGCTGCCAGCCCCACACACTGAGCAGTGCAGTCAGGGGGCTTCTCCAGGCTGAGGCTGGGGCTTCCAGGCCATCTGTAGCTGACCCACACCAAACCTCCAGATGTGATCCAGCTTCAGGATCTGTTGGAGGTCCTTCCCATTCACGAACCTGGCTGAACAACACAGTTCAAAGTTTCCTGGGAGGCCTGGAGAGCAGCAGAGACCCAGAGATGGCCCCAAAGCTGAGGAGAAGAACCCATGTCTCTATATCAAGGCCAGGAGGAGGCTGCAGCCTGTGAGGCAGCAGAGCACGAGCCAGGCTTCTGGTGGCACGGCTGACGTCCTCTGCCTTGTCTTCAAGAGCTGCAAGAAAGACAAACAGAGCCACTGTCAGATCCCAGGTTGGCAGGGCCCTGAGGAGCCCCCCGTGCCAGGGCCAGTGCAGGCGGCTCTGGCCATGGGCAGAAGGCAGAAGGGACCAAAGGGATCAGCCCGAAGCTAATGCACACTATTGCCCCATATGCCCCAAAAATCCCTGTGTGCGCACTGGCCACGCCAAGCCTCGTCCACAGAGCAAGCACAGCCCTCGGCACTGGGGCAGGGCTTGCAGGTCCCCAAGCAGCTGGGGCTGTCAGCTCGCTGCCCTCACTCACCTGTCCAGATCAGCTGGAGGTCTTGCTGCTGCCTCCTGAGGCACCGCCCGGCCATGCCTGTGAGCACAGAGCCAGTCACGGCCCCAGCGGCACAGCTGCCTGCCAGCGGCGCTGCCGGCGCTGTGGCCACACGGGCTGCTGGCCCGGCAGGGCTCAGCCCGGCCCTTGCCGCACGCTGCCGCCCCAGGGCACGGCTGCCAGAGGGCGGCAGCAGCAATGCCCAGGCCAGGCGGGGCTGCACGGCGCCGGGCCCGGCTGGCGCTGCCGGGGCAGCAGGCGGGGCTGGGGCCGAGCTGCGGCGGGCCGGGGATGGGTGGGACACGGTGGAGCCAGGTTGGGCAGGGCAGGAGAGGGTGGAGCATGACAGGGTTGGGCAGGGCAGGGCGGGGCAGAGAGAGGTGGGGCAGGGTGGGCTGGGGCGGAGCAGGGTGGGGTGGGGCGGGGTTTGGTGGAGCAGGACAGGCTGCAGCAAAAAAGGGTTGGACAGGGCAGGGCGAGATGAGGTTGAGTGTGGCAGAGCTGGGTGGGGCAGGGTGGGGCCAGTTTGGTGTGGTGGGGCGGGGCAGTGCAAAAGGTTTGGGGCAGAGTGGGGAAGGGTGCGGTGAAGCGGGGCTGGGTTGGGCAAAGCAGGAGACAGCGCAGCATGATGGGTTGGGCAGAGCAGGGTGAATCTGAGTTGGGTGGGGTAGGGCGGGTTGGGGTGGGATAGGGCGGGGCAGGGTAGGGCAGGGTCTGGCAAAGTTCAGTGAAGCATGACAGAGCGAAGCACAAAAGGGTTGGGCAGGGCAGTGTTGAAGTGAGGGGAGAACGACCATCCTTTGATGCATCGAACTCGAGTTTATTGATCGATCAGCCAGTTTAAATAATAGTGTTAATGAACTTCATGCATATTCCAAAATCCAGGTTTATGATAGGCTAACAGAGAAAACTCTAACCACTCCTTTTGTTTTACAATACCGTTGATTGTTTACACAAAATAAAACCAGTGTTCCCACTGTGATATGAAAGGTTCCCAAAACTTCCACATCTGTCCCCAGGGTGCCAGCTTTTCCCAGAGAGAGTGTTTCGCTTGTTATGGGAAGACTGCCTGAGAACCTTATTGTTTATAAAGTGATGCCTGAGAGAGTCTAATTGTTTATAGAAATCAGGCTGGGAACTGCTTTTGGAACTGCTTCACAACTACCTTTTACTTTTCTCTCAATTGTATGGCTTCATGGACTTTTTCTTTAAGCCATGCTTGAACTAAACTCCCGACAGGGCAGGGTGAGGTTGGGTGTGGCAGGGCTGGGAGGGGAAGGGCAGGGCAGGGTGGAGATAGGTTGGGTGGAGCAGGAGAGGGAGAAGCATGACAGGGTTGGGCAGGGAAGGGTGGGGGAGGGAGAGGTGGACAGGGTGAGGAGTGGTGGTGTGGAACAGGGTGGGGCAAAGGGGGCGGGGCAGAGTGGGGAAGAGTGCAGCGAGGCAGGGCTCAGTTGGGTGAAGCAGGAGAGGGTGCAGCATGATGGGGTTCGACAGGGCGAGGCAAAATTGGGTGCAGTGGGGTTGGGCAGGGTGAGGCAGGGTGGGGTAGAATGTGACCAGGTTTAATGAAACTGAACAGAGTGGAGCATGACTGTTTAAGGCAGGAAAGGGTCAGGCAGAGACAGGTTGGGAAGGGTGAGGCAGAGTGGGTTGGGGCCGGGCCAGGTGGGGGAAAGAAGGACAGGGCAGAGAATAAAAGTGCTGGGCAGGGCGGAGGAATGATAGCTGGGGCCTTGTGAGGCTGCGCAGGGCAGGGTGGGATTGCGCAGGGCAGGGTGGGATTGCGCAGGGGAGCACAGGCTCATAGCTCAGCCATGAAACTCACGGCCGCCTCTCGCAGGGGTTCCTGTGGGCTCCGCACGTAGCGCAGGGCCCGGCGCAGGTGCTCACCTGCTCGGCTCCTGTCCTCTGCCAGCTGCAGAGAGCGGCAGGAGGGAAGGGTTGGCGCGGGCTCAGCCCCTGGGCCGGGCGCTGCCTGCGCCCAGCCCCGGCCTCCCCTGGCCGCAGAGCCCTGAGGCGCGGCCAGCAGCCGCTGGCCAAGGGCTCCCGAGGGCAGGGGGCAGAGGGCCGGCTGCTGCCCGGGGAGCCGCGGTGCCGGCCCGCAGCCCCGCCGGGCCGGGGCTCCATGGGCACCCGGCTCGGGCCCACGGGAGCCTGGAGAAGAGCCCGGGCGGCCTCTGGCTGCAGCAGCGGGCAGGGGCACAGCTGTCAGCCCCGCACACTGGGCACCGCCCTCAGGGACCTTCTCCAGGCTGAGCCTGGGGCTTCAGGCCCTCTTTACCAGGACCTCGGTGAACTTTGACAGCTGCCCCTTCTTCACCAGCTGCTTGAGCTTCCTCATCTTCAGGAGCTCAGCCACAAGACGCAGCGTTTCCCAAGAGGCCTGGAGAGCAGCAGAGGCCCAGAGATGGCCCCACAGCCCAGGGCACCAGACTCACATCCCTGTGCCAATGTCTCGAGAAGGCGGCAGTCCATGAGGTGCCAGGACAGGAGGCAGCTGAGCCCCTCCCAGAGATACACCAGCCTCACACAAAACCTCACCTACATCACGCGCCAGTCCTCATTATTGCAGTCAAAGAAGGAGTAGGTTTTGGTTCAAAATCTTCTCAAGGGGCTTTTTTCCCTCATCCACTACCAAGTCCATCACCCTGAAGAAGAGCTCAAGGGAAAGGACTTGCACATTGCTGTTCTCCTGGAGGAAGGGAAGGGAAGCAGGCCTTGAGACCAATTTATTCAAGCTCACGTGGGCAAAGTTTCTGGGCAGCAGCCAGTGCCTGCAGCTGGGGACACAGAGCCTTTTGTGGTCAAAGAGCAGCAGCAGTGCCTCAGCCAGCTTTGCATCAGTGGTGCTGGATACAAGGATGACTTTGTGCTGGCACACATTCGTGAACAAAGAGAAGGACATGCTCACCACCTCTCCATCTGCATCACCCAGCAGCTCCACAAGGCTTGGTGACAGAAAGCACATTCTCCTGGCCTGTGTGGAACACAAGGCTGTGCTGGGAAGCCATGGACGGCTGCACCACCGACACCACCCTGGCACTGCAAGGCCACCCTGCTGCTGCAGGGCCCACAGGCCAAAGGCCTGCCCCAAAGCACTGGGGCAGGTGAGGCAGGAGAGCTGGGAGCAGCTGCCTCAGCTCCTGAAGCCCTGCACGCCCATGGGGCTGCTTTCCACAACACAGCTTCAGCCACGGCCCCTTCTCACCATCGAGGGATCCTTGCTGACCACCACGAGGCCTCTGAGCAGCAGGAAATGCCACTCCCTGAACTTGCTGTGCAGGCAACTTGACAGGACCGTCATGATGCTGTCACCAAATTCAGTGAAGTCCAAGAACTTGAGAATTAATGGATTCAGCCATCAGCCCTGTGACCCTGCTCTGCCACTCACCATCCTGCAGTGGCTGGAACTGATCTGATTCTTCAGGCTGTTATGCTGGGACAGCTCCAGGGCCTTTCTTATTTTTCCCCCTGAACACTTTGAACAAACTGAGGAATCTGCAGAATCTGCCTGCCATAACTTGGCGCTCCACCCCCGATCTCGGGTGGAGGGCTGGTGCTGGTGGTGCCAGACAGCCCTGACCCCTCACCTCAGTGCACCCCACTAAATGGCTGCTCCCTTCCTCCAGCCCTTGGCATGGCTGAGGGCAGCGGATCAGCCACTGGCAGGAACCTCTTTCCGCTGTGCCTCATGGAGTTAGACCGGTAAATAAGAAAGAGAGGGGCTTTCTGTCTTTAATTACCCATCTGCTGTTTATTACCTCCCCAAAGGGAGTGAACAGATGCTACAAACTGTAGCAAGCTGGAAGGGAGCAGAAGCAGAAGAGCACAGAGTAAAGGCATACACAAAATTATAAAGGGAGGCTGACTCTGGGGAGAAGTCAGCCTAAAAACTAAACGCTAGCAACTGAGGAGGAGGATGAATAGGGACTAAATTTTCATACAACCAATGCAATAGGATAGTGGAGGAGAACATACAAAATGTACCAATGGGATTCATAGTTTCACATAATTGACATTGAAGCTTCTAGATAAAGGGGCTTGGCAAACAATGACAGACAAGTTGCAGGGGCAGGGTTTGGAGGAGTGACAGAGAAGGGTCTGGAAATAGGGGTGATTGATAGGGAAAGGGGGAGTATAAAACTTAGGGGGAAACCATTTGGGAAGTAAGATGGGTCCACATAGAATGAACCATTTCAAACATAGAAAATCCAGTACAGTAACAAACTCAACAAGTAAAGACACAAAGCACACCACAACAATGCCAGAGTGTGGCCTCGAGGGCACCCTAAAGAGAGGTGCCTCAGGAAAGCACCAAGTTATCAATTCCTCCAGTTGGGTCTTGAAGGCACCTGTGACGCAGAAGCCTCAGGAAGGCTGCAGGACTGCAAGGTCTCTGATCCCTTGTTTCTTGTGTAGGGGTGTAGTCCTTTTGTTTATATACATTGCCACAGCTGCAGGAGAGAATATTGGTGCAGGGGAGCCCAAAGACGCCCTGTGTGTACCAATTGTGGTGTAAAAGTAATTGGAGCAAGGAGGGGAGAGAAAAAAATAACATTTCAGTTTGGCAATTCAAATATCATTAAAAATCAACAGAGCGTAAGAGGACATAAAGAAATGACCAGGGTGGGTGTCCAAGAGAGGGTGTCAGCCAGCAAGCCAATAAATCCAAACACCCTGGGATGCCTATTGAAACAATGGAAGAAGGTAAGAGAGGCCCTGCAGGCATAGAGACTAAGAAAACACTCAACAAATACTCTGATCCATAGTGGCCCCTTTATATATTTAAAGACAGGGAGAAGAAGACAATAAACGACACCCTGAGTTCTTGTACCGTGTTGTGGTTACTATTATTTTTGTGGAAAGAATGAAAAGAAGATGAAGCTGTGTACCTAAACATGTTTTGTTTATCTGAACGATCACCCTGAATTGCAGCAGGAATGTGCCTTTAATTTGGCCCCAAGGGATACTTCTGCCTTGGCTCTGGAAAAAGATTGCAAAACAAAAGGAAAGGCAGGACTCAGAAGGTGTTGTTCTGCATGTTCCATAGGACAAAGGTGTTTCAATATAAAGAGAATGAGGAAAGGATGGAGGGTTTGGTTGCTCCTTTTGAGTCATGGGAAGAGGGAGGACAGGGAATGCAGTCAAACTGCCTGGTAAATACTGCTGAGAAAACTGTGCCTTTGAGCCCCCTTCCTCTCTAGAACTTGAAAGTGGAAGAACTCCCAGTACAGAACCAAAGGCAGAAGGGAAGTCGAGGTATTGTCACCATTCAGCATTCCCCTGTGACATGGTGCTGGAATTCTGCCAGTGCAGTTAAGGACAAGAAGGACCTCTTCTGTATGGGTTCCAAGGAAAGCCTTATTCCGCGGAGAGTGCAGGGTCAAAAGACACAGAAAACAGGGGAACAGGGACTTTTATATGGGGAGGGCACAAGGGAGGGTACAAATTTTCAACCAATAGGGGAAGGACTGGGGAAGAGCATAAGGCGGGTCTTACAATGTTTGAACCAATGAGGAGGAGCAGGGGGAGGATTTGCATAGACCAATAGAGCTTTGAGGAACAGGGGATTGACAGGGAAGTTTCTAGACTGAAGGGTTGGTACAAAGTGGGATTGACAGCTGAATGAGAGGAGGATCAGGGAATATCCCAGATTAAGGAACGGGCTTAAGACAAGACAGACAGCTAAGACAGGAGGGTACAACTTAGGCTGAACCATTACGTAGGGGATAACAAACAAACCATTAAAGAGAAAACCCACCACAAAAGCTGTCCTTGGACTCGTTTGCAGGAGCTGGGAGGAAGATCACCATCTTTTTGGAGGATGGTCATTCAGTCACTGTTATGGGAGGCCACAGGACCTTTGAGTCTCATGAAAATCAACGTATGTCTCTCATGAGCTGATTTAGAAACATGGAAATTTCTGCCTAGACAATACTGGGATGATCCATCAAGAATGGCCAAAAGATTCAGGACATTTGTTAAAGCCCTGGACCAAGACGGGGAGGATATAGATCTTGTGCCAAATGTTTTAACAGACTCAAGGAAAGAGCTGGTATTAAAAACTGCACGGAATGATGGAAGAACCAGGCTATGGGCAGGAGAAAATACAGAAGAAACATGCCCTCTCACAAAACCTCCCTGGGACTGTAATAATTCTGGTCACTATCAACTCCCACAGAGGCGGTGGGAATGTGTTTCTTTTTGAAAATGGTATCCCTAAGGCTGTACTTTGGAGTGCACTATAACAAGTGAAACAAGGGCCTCTTGAAGCCCTGAATGAATTTTTGAACCATTCCAGGAAGCCATGCTTAAATAAACTGCTCCAGACCCATCAGATGATTATGGCAAAAACCAACTCGTTTCCTGGGCCAATCCTCTAATGATATGAGGCAGAAACTGAAAATTAAAAACAGAAGACCAGGTATAGAAAAACTGCAAGAAGAAGCATGGTGAGTTCATAAAAACCATAGTCGTCTAGAGCATAAGCAACTGGAGAAAGGAATGACTAACACTGTTATTGCAGCCCTTGGAGAGGAGCCACCCAAAGGCCCCTCCTCAGGACAAAGAAATGGCTGGGGTGGGCAGAGACCTATCCCTAACCTCTGGACTACTCAGTGTGCCTATTTGTGAGAAAGACAGACATAGGAAGAGAGACTGCCTGGCACTCAAACCCAAGGTGGCTGCAGAACTGAATCAATGCAAGGGCTGGCTGGAGGGCATCCCCCCAGAAAACCCTCTGGTCAAAAGAGAACTGGGGGAAAAGGTGAGGAAAATGAAATGTCAGGTGAATGCAGGTGCAACACATTTTGTATTAGATAGAAAGTTGGAAGAAATTGATCCAGGTAAAGTTGTGAATGTTATTGGAGCCACAAGTCAACAGCAGAAGGTATCCTTTTTAATACCGCAATCTTAATCTTATCAACTGGGAAAAACAGTAGGAATACATCAGTTCCTATATATGCCTACGTCCCCCAAAATGTGTCATTGGAAGGATTTGTTGGAGAAATGAGAATGTTGTAACAGGTTTCAACAGGCTGAAATGTAGTTTACCCCTGGAGGAGTTCAGATCAAAGTCAATGATGAACAAATAATCATATTCGAAGTCTAGCTCTCCTTACAGATTTGTCCAAATCAGAAGAGACACAGAAGTTCTTAGTCAGCTTTGTCTTTAAGTCTGAGTGGATAGGATCCCTGGTGAGGCCAAGGCAGCACAACCTCTAATCATTAAACTTAAACCTGGAACACGACCAATAAGAATGAAACAATGTCCACTTACACTGGAAAACATAAAAATATTAAGTCTATCGTGGACAATTTTCTAAAATTTGGGTTGTTACCGGAATGTGACTCTGAAGAGAATACACCCATTTTACCCGAACAGAAGCCTCATGGCTTGAACTACAGTCTGGTTCAATACCTACAGGCTATATTAACAAAATAGCTGGAGATCTCAACCCAGTGGTTTGCTAAGCAAAGTAAAAGATGAATATGGATGGTTTACCATTTCAGATCTCAAGGATGCTTTCTTCTGTATAGCCTTGGACCCTGGCAGCCAAAAGCTGTTTGCCTTTGAATGGGGAAACCCAGAGACTGGAAGGACAAGTCAATTTACCTGCACTGTTGTCAAGGGCTCCTGCTGGGAGCAGCTTTGGCCCCGAGCAGGCTGCACAGTCTGCATAGCTCAGTCCTCTTCTGGGGACAGACTGCCTGAAACCCAAGCAGCTCTCAGCCACTGGCTGCCTTTAGCTAGCATAAGGCATATCAGCTCTTTAGTGATTATCAGCTCTTTTGAGTTCAGCTCTTTTGCTTGCTACAGCACCACAGGCAGACGCTGGGTGAAAGAGGAGAAGGCTGCTCTGGAGTTCCACAGCAATGTCTTTACTGGGGGTCTGTCAAGGGTTCCAGCGACGGCTCTTCTAACCAGAATGGGCTAAAACAGCCCATTATACAGGGTAAGGGGGGATCAGAAATTGTCCAAAAGCAGGGCTTGAGGAGAAGTGACCTATGGGGTTACAGAGACATAAGCTGGGGTCCGAAAGGTGGAAGACGGGGGCTTGCCATGACTTGGCATTTCCTATCTTTAGTCCTCTGCTCTCCACAGGGCCCTAGCAAGCCCATGGCCTGCTACAGACTATAGGAACACAAGGATTCCAAATTAACCCTCCTCCTAACCATCATGAACCTATGGATGTGGTGGAAAATTAAAACAGCAGCATAACAGTACATATGTACAAAAGCATTTGCATCAGGATAAAGAGAAGGGGAGAATGAAACAAGGCCTTTGTTTTACATAAGCCCAGGCAATTCCCATAAGTAAACAAGTACTTAGCACAGACCTACAGAAGCACTTAGCACTAGTTAGCATAAGAAAAACCTGGCTGGCCTAATTTGACAGGAGAGGGACTTGACAAAAAGCTTTAGACACATTCTACCAGAAGAACCCAGGGCAAGTATGGAATGAGCCCTGTGCAGGGAAGCCATGAGGAAGAAGTGCTGCTTTAGGGCATGGAGACTGCTCCTGGCCAGCGCCTGGACATTAGCTTCAAGTACAGGAATCTGACAGAATGTATTTCTAACGCCCTGCCTATCAAATCACCTCAGCAGAGTAAAGATGGATGGTATTTTTGATATAATTCCTACATCAACCCACTGAAATTTACATGTGGCAGAGAAGCATTTTAGTGGGGTGATGTGGGGTCGGCTGTCTGTTCTCTGCCCCGAGATGCGTGGGATGGCTCTGCAGCAGCCTCTTCTCTGAAGAATGAGTCTGGACTCTTCACTTTTTTGGTCTTCAGGTTGTTTATTATTTCTTATCTACGAAATTGTCTTTTTGCCCAGCCAAGGTCTTCACAGCAAGGCAGCCACAAGAACCCTGACCACCCCCCGCCCCGAGGCGGTGCCGTCCTTTTATACTGCAAACTACGTAGATCATATTTACTTTTAATTTCCAATACCTATCACCTATGTTAGACAGTGTACTTCTGTCCTAAACCAATCCCCAAGTCCCAACATCACAGTAGAAAATGGAGAACAAGAAGAAGAAGAAAGAAGAAAGAAGAAAGATAAAAGAAGAAAGAAGAAAGAAGAAAGAAGAAAGAAGAAAGAAGAAAGAAGAAAGAAGAAAGAAGAAAGAAGAAAGAAGAAAGAAGAAGAACGAGACAGGCCCTGATTCCTCTATCTTGTCCCTAAAACCCCTGTACCAAAAATCCTAAAATCTACATTTCCACCCTGTCACCACCCTGTTACTTCACCATTCAAACCTCTCACGCCCCCATGCCAAGCTGGATATTCGTTGGAAGGACCAAAATCAAGCCAGCAGGTGTTCCAGACAGAATGCCAGGATCTCGAGCCCCCTGACAGTGTTCTCGGCAACCTGGACATCCAGAGGGATGTGCTGAGTTCCCATAGTGTGCAGACACCTGCCCTCCTGGTAGCATTATAAAAGATCTTTTTATGGACAATGCGTTTGTCTGCAGCTTCCTTGAATTAGGAACACCCCTCAGGACTGCTGTATCCTGAGGGAACACCGCTGGCCATCCCCTGGGTGTATCTGCAAAAGCTTAAAATCAGCTGCCTCAGCTTCCAGGGCCTCTCTTGGCCAGCATCCTGACGTGGCTGCAGGGCTGCTGCGAGGCACTGCTGGGACCCAGCGGGACAGGACCGGCTGTCTCGTGCCCACGTAGCAGCCCTGACACAGCCAGGGCCATCCCGAAAGCAGAGAAACGCTCACGGGCCAGCAGAGAGGAGCACGGAGCACTGGGCTGCTCTCAGGCTATCTCAGCTGGGCTCGCTCCACCACACGCCCCCATGTTAAGGCCGGCTGATGCCCAGCTGCCAGAAATGCCTGCCTTGTTCTCTCCAAGATGCACAGGGAGAGCCAAGGAGCAGGACACCTTGAGAGGCCTTTTCTGCGGCCAGGGACACACCAAGATCAGCCAAGGCTCTCCACGCTGCCTGGCCCACACATCCCAGCTCTGTGCTGGCCCTGGGCCACAGCAGCTCCCACCAAGCAGGAGGCAATGCATATTGCCAAGAGTTGAAACACAGCAGAGAGGAAAGATGTGAAAAGTATGTGTGTAAAGGCCTTTTAATTCACAGTTCTCGCAGAGAGCTTTGGGGCTCATGGCTGGACAGAGATGCTCCTGCTCACACCTCTGCCGAAAGGGGGGAACACACTCTGCTGCAGGTGCTGGGATTGGTTTGCAGATGCCAAACCTGCTCCTCACTGCCTTCTCCATGCCCCTCTGCCACATGCAATGGGCCGCAAGCACTGAAAGGATCCCAGAGAGCCAAAGGGGGACACTTGCACCTGCCTCACGGGGAGCTCCCTGGCAAGCACTTTCCTTGAGAAGCAAGCCCCTTTCCGCCAAAGGTGTTTCCCCAAATGTGTGGCTTTCCTGGGGAACACCAACACACCCTTAAGAAACGCTGGCAAGGCTGAATGACTTCAGGTCCTTTCAGGACAGGCACTCCAGCTCTAGCTCCTCTTCCCCCAAGTGAGTTTGCAGGTGCAGGTTCAGAGGTGCAGCCCCAGGCCCTCCACAAACACAAGCTGCCCGCTGCCTCTTCACCTGCCTCAGCTCCTGCCTGTGCTCACGGCACCAAAACCAGGCTGTTCCTGGCCAGGGACCAGAGCCCTGTTCCTGCAGGATGCTCTTGCCAGCACCTTCCAGGTCTCTCTGCTGTGCACACAGAGCTTTTCATGCCCGCTCCCAACAGGCTTTGGAACACAGAGCCCAACCTGGCTGGCTCTGCCACCAGCACAGCCCAAACGCAGGCTGAGGAAGAAGCAGCAGGGGCTGTTTTGCGGCCATGCCCAAGAGAGACTGGCAGGGTGCCCTCGCTCTGCTCTCCCTTGCTTGGCTTTCTGACTGGCTCTGAGCCTGGGGCTGCCATTCCTCACTTGTGGGGAGCAGAAGCACAGCCGGGATCCCGGCACTGCCTGACAGTGCTCCGGGCACCGGCACGGCCGCGTGTCCGAGTCTCGGGCACCGTGCTGCTGCTTCATTTGCTCTTGGGCACACCCAGAGCTCCCTGCTAAGCCAGGATGCTCTCTGCTTCTGCCCTCTTCCTCATCCTGTGGAGGGATGGAGCACTGCTGTGCTTTCAGGAAGCTATTCTTGAAAGCTTCCAGCATTCTTAGATCCTTTGCCCTCCACGGATGCTTGCCATGGAATCCCTCTCAGCTGGGTTCAGAGAATACTCAGGTTGGCTCTCCCAAAATCCAGGGGCTCCAGGGTGCTCAGCAAGATGTGTAACTGCACAGTGCTGTGGAACTGCACCTTCAGCACAGGGACATTTCCAGCCTGACCTGCCCTCGTTCCACTGTGTCCGTGCACAAAACACGGCGTGGCAGAGAATGGCAGCAGCCCTGTGTGTCCCAGGGTCTGGGATTTACATCAGCTGCACAGAGAATCAGGTAAGGGGGAAAACCAAACTGTTTATTAATGGAAGGGAAAGTGAAGGGATGGGCTGGGAGTTAAAAAAGCTAATGGGGATGGTCTGAGGGCTGGAGGGAGCGAGCTGTCAACAGGGAGGGAGAGTGGAGGGAAAAAAAGGTGATGGACAGTCTGAGGGCTGGCGGGGCAGAGCTATCAAAGTGGAGGAATAGTGGAGGGAAAAATGGGGATGGAGAGTGTGAGGGCTGGACGGAGGAAGCCACCAAAAGGGAGGGAGAGTGGAGGGAAAAAATGGGGATGGAGAGTCTGAGGGCTGGAGAGAGGGAGCCACCTATAGGGAGGGAGAGTGGAGGGAAAAAATGGGGATGGGCAGATATGAGGGCTGGAGTCAGGGAGCCATCTACAGGGAGGGAGAGTGGAGGGAAAAAATGGGGATGGGCAGTGACTGAAGCCTGGAGGGACGGGGCAGTCAACAGGCAGGGAAAGGGCTGAAGCCACAAGAACTCTGCCCAGCATCAGCTGTGCCAGGACTTCCAGCAGCGCTGGGAGGCAGTGTCCTCTTGGGTGTCTCCTGGTGCTCCTCTTGGGGCACTGGTTGACTGGATGCAGAAGACGTCCCCAGTTCTTCAGCTCCTTGGGGAAACTCGGCTTGATTTTCCAGGTCACGGCAGGATGGGCTGGCACATTGCCTCCAGGCTTGTAGGGCTGAAAGACAGAGGAACAGAGCCCTGGCAACAGCCCGGGTCTGAGGGAATAGTACAAGACCTTCTGGACAGGGCCATTGCACCCAGAAGGGAGTAGGTGACATTGGAATCAGCTGGGAGGTACTGGCCATGACTCCCCTACGTGTCCCTGAAATCTCTGTGTGCCCTGCCCACATCAGCCCTCGTCGGCACAGGGAGCAGAGCCCTGCAAAGCCGGGACAGGACTTGCAGGACCCCCGGCAGCCCCCGCTGTCAGCTCGCTGCCCTCACTCACCTGTCCAGATCAGCCGGAGCTCTTGCTGCTGCCTCCTGAGGCACCGCCCGGCCATGCCTGTGAGCACAGAGCCAGTCACGGGCCCAGCGGCACAGCTGCCTGCCAGCGGCGCTGCCGGCGCTGTGGCCACACGGGCTGCTGGCCCGGCAGGGCTCACCCGGCCCTTGCCGCACGCTGCCACCCAGGGCACGGCTGCCAGAGGGCGGCAGCAGCAATGCCCAGGCCAGGCGGGGCTGCACGGCGCCGGGCCCGGCTGGCGCTGCCGGGGCAGCAGGCGGGGCTGGGGCCGAGCTGCGGCGGCCCGGGCCGGGGAGGGAGCCCGGGCTCGGGGCTCACCCATGAACGTGACGGCCGCCTCTCGCAGGGGCTCCTGTGGGCTCTGCAGGTAGCGCAGGGCCCGGCGCAGGTGATCGGCCGCTCTGCTCCTGTCCTGTGCCAGCTGCAGAGAGCGGCAGGAGGGAAGGGTTGGCGCGGGCTCAGCCCCTGGGCCGGGCGCTGCCTGCGCCCATCCCCGGCCTCCCCTGGCCTCAGAGTCCTGAGGCGCGGCCAGCAGCCGTTGGCCAAGGGCTCCCGAGGGCAGGGGGCAGAGGGCCGGCTGCTGCCCGGGGAGCCGCGGTGCCGGCCCGCAGCCCCGCCGGGCCGGGGCTCCATGGGCACCCGGCTCGGGCCCACGGGAGCCTGGAGAAGAGCCTGGGCGGCATCTGGCTGCAGCAGCGGGCAGGGGCGCAGCTGCCAGCCCTGCACACTGCGCACCGCCCTCAGGGGCCTTTTCCGGCCTGAGCCTGGGGCTTCAGGCCCTCCTTACCAGGCACTCCTCGACATTCATCGGCGGCTGCTTCTTCAACAGCTGTACCAGCTTCCTCCTCTTCAGGAACTTGGCCACATGAAGCAGCGTTTCTCGAGAGGCCTGGAGAGCAGCAGAGACTCAGAGATGGCCCCACAGCCCAGGGCACTGGACCCACATCTCTGTGCCCAGGCCTGGAGGAGGCTGCAGCCCACAAGGCACCAGGGCAGGACGCAGGCATGCCCCCTCCCAGAGATGCACGAGCATCACACAAAACCTCACCTTTGCCATGTCCGAGTCTTCATCATGAGAGTACAGTAAAAGTGCATACATGCTCTTGCTCACAATTGTCTTCAGGGGCTTTTTTCCCTCATCCACGACCAATTCCACCACCTTGCTGAAGAGTTGAATGGAGAGCACCTGCACATGTCGGTTGTCCTAGAGGAAAAACAATCCTTGCATCAACTATTCCATTCCCACTTGGGCAAAGGCCTGAAAATCCAGAGGGCACCAAGTTTCTGGGAAGTACCAATGCCTGTGACTAAGGATGAAGAAGCTTACATGCTCAAAGAGCAGCAGGAGTGCCTCAGCCAGCTTTGGGGCAGTGGTGCTGGATACTAGGATGTCTTTGTGCTGGAGCACATTGGTGAACACAGAGAGGGACATCCTGACCACCTCTCCATCTGCATCATCCAGTAGCTCCAGAAGGCTTGGAGACAGGATGCACATTCTCCTGGCCTGTGTAGAACACAAGGTTGTGCTGGGAAGCCATGGACGGCTGCACCGCCAACACCGCCCTGGCACTGCAAGGCCAACCTGCTGCTGCAGGGCCCACAGGACAAAGACCTGACCCAAAGCACTGAGGCAGGTGAGGCTGGAGAGCTGGGAGCAGCTGCCTCAGCTCCTGAAGCCCTGCACGCCCATGGGGCTGCTTTCACAGCGCAGCTTCAGCCACGGCCCCTCCTCACCATCAAGGGATCCTTGCTGACCACCACGAGGCCTCTGAGCGCCAGGAGACGCCGCTCCCTGCACTTGCTATGCAGGTGCCTTGCCAAGACCTTCAGGACACTGTCACCACATTCCCTCAAGTCCAGGCACTCGAGGACCTGAAAGGCACAGGGCAGTGACAGGGGAGCCGGCCAGCAGGAGCCCAGGAAAGCACAGGGCTGGGCCCAGGCAGCAGCACTGGGCATGGGCATCGTCCCAGGCAGCTGTGGCTGTGAGAGGGCAGAGAGCTGAGATGCAGCTCAGCCAGGCAGCGCTGGAACCAGGCTCACCTCCACAAGGAATGCCAGGAAGGGCAGATCCCTGTATGGGTCCTGGCTGCTGAGCTGCCGGAGCAAGTGGAGTGCGATGCGAGAGCACAAAGGGACCAAGCGACGGCGCATCTCCCTAGCAGGGGGAAAAAGGCACCACGACCCTGAGGTGGGGGACAAACCTCTCCCAGGACTGACTCAGAGAGCTCTGGTCTTTCTCTAGCATGTGGACGGATGTGGGTGCACTGGGAGGTGGCCCCTTCTGGGCACCTTCCTCTCCCAGCCTATTCCACTCTCCTTGGCTGTCCCTCAGTGACGAGGCACTCTGGCCCATGACCACAGGGACAGAGTGGGGCACAGGGCACAAATGCCGGGGGCAGTGGGGAGAAGGGGGTCTCACCTGGCCAGCAGACCCACGGCATAGTGCTGGGTGTGAGCACACAGCATCGTGTCCCAGCCACGCTTGCGCTCCATAGACATCACCTCATTGTCACAGCACAGTCGGTAGAGCAGAGCCTTCATGGCCTGCACTGCAAACCTGTGTGCAGAGCAAAGCCCAGGTTACACTGGGAGCACTGGCCCTGGCCACAAGGTTATGGGAAGGACAGGAGGACTGGGACCTGTTAAGCTTGCTGGGAAGGCGGTGTTCCTCCTGGCATGCTCTCCAGAAGTTACCAGCTTCCACTGGTGGCATCTGCTGTGTGGTGATGACAACATGGAAGAGCAGAGCCACAAACAGGCGGGAGGAATAAAGTATCATGGCCTGGTGGCACTCAGGAATCTGGATAATCAACCAGATCACCAGAGTTGCCTGCAAAAGAAGCAGCCCAAGACAGTACTTAGTGCTGAGGTGTCCATGTGACAGGGCCCAAGGGCAGATGCAGGAGGAGCAGCGGGCCTGCTGCCCCCTGAGCCTTCCCCTAGCCCAGGGTTCAGCCCAGCGCCTGAGGATGGAGAGCTGCTGGCGAGGTGACCGAGGGGCAAGCAGAGGCCAAATCCAGAAACTCACAGCCAGGGCATAAACGTCCCCGTCGTCCCCATCAGAGGTGCATGAGCTGTGCAGTGGCCAATCCTCCATCACGCAGAGCAGTGTTGGCAGCACTTTCTCCACGGCTGGTCCCGATGACCCTATGGTTCTCCAAATCATAGCAGCCGCTCTGTGGGATCAGAGCTCTGTGTCAGGGGCATCTCAGTCCCAGGACCATGCCCTGTGCAGCTGTGGGGGCCCAGGTGACAGAGCCCCAGTGCCCTGAGGGGCAGAGATGGAGCATTGGCAGCAGGCTTGGGGAACAGAGGGGCCCCAGGGTCCTGGAGCTCTGTGCCTGTCTGGCAGAGCCCATAGCACAGGCTGTGCAGGGCCATGGGCCCTAAAGTCTGGCGGGCCCTGAGCTGTGCAGGCACGTGGGCCCCGTACCTGTCACATGTTGGAGCACAGCGCAGGAGGGTCAGCACCACGTCAGCAGGGTGTTCTTCAGCCAGCCTCACAATATTAATTTGCAGCCTGGCTTCCACAGCGACATGGGACACCAGCCTCTGGTGAATGTTCCTTACAATGGCTGGCACCTGGAGGAGGCATGGGGAAGACTTGGAGCACTGTCCTAGGGAGCAACTTCCCCAGCTTCCTCCAAAAAGTGCTTCCCTTCCTGACAGACTGTGCTGGACTCAAAGGCTGAGGGGCCCAGTGACCGTGGCTTGAGGGGACACACGGTTCTGGCAGGCCTCCAGGCCTGGCCCCAGGCTGCTTACCTGCTGCTGAGGAGAAACAGCACTGTCGTCAAAAAAATCCATAGTGGGAGCACAAATCACAATGGGAGCGGGCATGGTGCCAGTGTTTGTGATGCCCTGAGACATTCTGGTGTCAGTGTTTCTGATGGCCTTGCTCTCAGTCACTGCCATGTGAACAGCCTCATTTTGATAATTCATTGCATTATTGTGTGCTGTCCGTTCTGGGCTGGCGTGAGGCGTTGCCTGGAACTTGGTCAGCCTGGAGTCAGGCTGGGCTGGGACCTCTGCTGCTGTGGTTCTGGTCTCTCTATGCTGAATGAGCAGGAATTTTGTGAACATTTGCAGAACAAAGGACAGGGTAGGCAGGGATGCTCCATGGCATGCTGCAGGCGTGGTGCTGGGCTGAGCAGGGACAGCAGGCCCAGCCCAGGTGGGGGTGGCTGCAGGTACCTTCAGGGTTTTGCGCAAGCAGCCACGGCCGGGTTCCTGCTCTTGTGTCTTGTCCAAGGCTGCATCTGGCAAAGAGCGAGCGCAGCCAGAGCTGAGGGGCTGCGGGAGAGGCCGGAGAGCACAGCCCAGGCCTGCGTTGCCCAGGCCGGGAGAGCCCCAAGTTGGCCCAGGGGATGAAGCACGGCCACTGCGGGGTGTCTGCCCTGCCCCTGTTCCATCCTGTCCATGGGCATGTCCCCAGGGGATGGGATGGGGTGGGATGGGATGGGATGGGGCCAAGCTGGCTGCAGCCATCAGCCCTGAGACCCAGCTCTCTCACTCACTCTCCTTCACTGGCTGGACTTTTGGTGATGCGTTACGCTGCTTTGCTGGGGCAGCTAAAGAATCTTTGTTCTTCTTCTTACTGAACAGGCCTTGGCGTTTCTCTGCCATTCTCCCAAAATCTGCTGCCGATGGCACCTGCAAGAGAGAGGCCTTGGAAGAGCACTGAGTAGACAAGTCCAATGGTCTGGCCTTGAGGACACTGGCCACAAGGATGGCAGTTCCTTCGGAAAAGTTCCGAGTCACCAAGTCCCGCGGTCTGCCCTTGAGGGGTCCTGCAAAAGAAAAGTCCCGAGAAGGCCACGGGCCACCGAGTCCTGTGGTCTGGACTCGAGGTCACCTGCAGCAGTAAGGTCAAGGGAAAAGTCCAGGTCAGCAATGAACGAGCACGCTGTGTGGGGGCTCCTCACGGCACCGCTCTGCCTGTCGTGTGCTCCGAGCACTGTGGCCTGCTCTTGTCACCGCCAGCTCCTATGTCACCACGTGTCACAAAGGACACCCTGTCCCGTTCCATGCCACGGTGACCGTGCTGCACCGTGTCACCATGGGCTCTTGCACACACTGCCGCCTGCCCTGGGGCCGCCCCCTGCCAAGCCAAAGTGGCCCAGGCTGGAAGGAATGCCTGGCCCCAGGTGTCCAAGGCAGCCCCACAGGATCTTTAGGAAGGGCTCAGAGCATCAGCAAACGCTGCCCTGCTCTGCGGGCTCAGGGCAGCAGAAGGAGCCCCCAGGGCTGCCGACGCAGCCGCGCTGGGAAGGGCACGGGGCCTTCCAGGGACGCTGGCACGGCCTCCCTGGGACACGTCCCGGCCCGTGGCCATCCTAAACCCGCGGGTGTGACTCGCACAAGGAACGTGTGGGCCCGGGCACCAATGCTGCTCTGAGCCCTGGGGCCCGGGCAGCGCTGCCATCAGCAGCTGGGGCAGAGTCCCTGCCCAAGCAGAGCTGCCACCCCCCGAGCCCTGGCAGCACTGGTGCCCGTCTCCCGCCCCACAGACCTGTGGCCCCGCGGGGCTTCTGTGCCACAGGGAGTCAAAGCCCATGAGCATTGGGGGCTGATGGCAGGAGCACCTGGAGCAACTGCGGGCAACACTTGGTTTCTGTCAGGAGCTCTTCCTCCATGCTGGAATGATTTTCTCATTGAACTAATTTCCTGCACCACAGAAACATCTTTCTCTCGAAGGCACAGAAGAACCTGGCATAAAGAAATCCTCACTTCAGGAAAGCTTAACTTCCCATTGCTCAGCTCAAGGACTTCCAAAATTTGCAAACTTCCCAAATTTATGGGAATGGTGTGAGAATGTGACTGGTCTACAAGTTTGCGTCCCAGTCTGAAGCAGCAACTCATTTGCCTTATCATCCGTTGAATGTCACTTTACAAAACATAACCCTGCACAGAGCCAAAAAGAAGGCCATTCTTTGGTTTGCAAATGGTTTTCGATGAAGGGATTGTAATCTCCTAATTCTCTTCAGGAATGAAAGCTCTCAAGGAATGAAAGACCACTCAGTGTTACAACAGTAACCCAAACAAATGAGTTGATGGCAAAAGGGCTGGTCATCCCCCAGTAGAGATATCTAAGTGGCCAATAAAATACAGCTCTCCCCTCTTGTTCCCTGCAGGGGAAACAGGACTAGTAAAAGAAGACGTCAAAGATATTCTTTCTGCCCTCCATAACCAAAGCTATGCCAAAGCACAGATGCTGCCTTCAAACTGACTCAAATTCCAGCCCAGACTCTCACCTTCCAGACAACTCCTTCTCCATAACGCCCCCCAACACCCACCTCCAAACACACCCTCAGAAGCCCTCAACACCCCGCCAGGAGCCCCATCTGTGCCCGTCCCTCCGCAGAGTTTTCCCAGCCTCCAGCAGAGCCCCTGGTTCCCTGCACGTGCCGTGGGATGGCAGCCAGGAGGGTCTGATCCAAGGCCTTCCCTGGCAGCAAAGCCAGGCTGCCCGGCCTATGGTTCCTGGATCATCCTTCCCAGCGAGCCTTCCCGTGCACGGCTGTTCCATTGGCACATCTGCGCTCAGCTCAGACTGCTCCACTCAACCAGGGCTGCTGGGAAAGGATCCAGAGCAGCCTGGCAAGCTCTTTCTCCAGCTCCCTCTTCACTCCTGGGGGAGGTAGATAATTCCACAGGAAAGCAGCTGGTGCCACACGGAGTGGGTGGCATCAGGCAGCTCTGGGGAGGCCCCTCAGGACTGCTGTATCCTGAGGGAACACCGCTGGCCATCCCCTGGGTGTATCTGCAAAAGCTTAAAATCAGCTGCCTCAGCTTCCAGGGCCTCTCTTGGCCAGCATCCTGACGTGGCTGCAGGGCTGCTGCGAGGCACTGCTGGGACCCAGCGGGACAGGACCGGCTGTCTCGTGCCCACGTAGCAGCCCTGACACAGCCAGGGCCATCCTGAAAGCAGAGAAACGCTCACGGGCCAGCAGAGAGGAGCACGGAGCACTGGGCTGCTCTCAGGCTATCTCAGCTGGGCTCGCTCCACCACACGGCCCCATGTTAAGGCCGGCTGATGCCCAGCTGCCAGAAATGCCTACCTTGTTCTCTCCAAGATGCACAGGGAGAGCCAACGAGCAGGACACCTTGGGAGGCCTTTTGTTATGGTTTTGGCCTGGCAAAGCCAGAGCCCCCATGCGTACACCTTCTCCCCGGTGTCTGCTGTGAGATGTGACCAGGAATAAGCAAAGCAGGCTCCAGCTTAAACATAAAGAAAAATTTATTAACTAAACTACACACAAACAATTACTAAACTACACACCAAAGGAAAAAAAAAAAAAAAAAACACGAGGAAAATGAAAACCTCACAAAAAACACTCTCCCTCTCCTCCCCCCTAAATTCCCAATACAATACATCCTCCAAAATCACCAGTTCTGGGTCCAACACCACCCTTTAGATTGCTCAAACTTTCAGTTCCTCAAGAGGAGAGGGAGTCCTTCCATGTGTCGTGGTGGCCTTTTCCGTCCTTGTTCCAGTGCTCTCACCACCGAACAGGGATCAGGACTGCTTCCACGGTTGTCTTTTTAAGGATGCTTTGTCCAGTTCCAGAAAAGCACAGTATCTCACCTTCTCACCTTTGCGACATCTATCCCCCCCATATTTTATATACCCCCTGGGGCCGAGGGGTACCCACACTGAATCTTCTTTGGCACTGGGACATTTCTCCCCCTGGACTCAGTCTCTGTATCACACGGAAACATGGCTCGGTCCATGGCTACACAAAAGAGTCCAGCATAAAATGCCACTCCATCTTCTCCATTCTTTCAACATCTCTCACTCTCTCTCTCTCTCTCTGGTCTAGACCTCCATCACTCGTTCATTTCCTTCGTCCCCCTCCACTCTTATCACTCGTCTAGGAAGGGTTAATGTTCTGTAAGGTTTTCATTGTCCAAAAAAGGTTAAAAACTCCTCCAGGCGGCTGGACTCCTGGCTGCACCCCCCCCACATCTCCTCAGCCGGGCTGCCTGCTGCCAGCACACATTTACTGAGTTTCAAGATAAGGACACAGGCTGCACTCTCTCTCTCTCTGTCTGTCTGTCTCCAAGGGGGGGAGGGAATGGCTGCCCGATGTCTCTTGGGGCTCCTCCACCCTTCCATCCTCCAAGGCCTCCTCACCCCCATCTCTGTCCAGGCCCAGGCCTACCACATGGCTGCCCCTCCCCCGCCCAGCAGCAGCGGCTGGACGGGGGGAAGGGAGATCCGACCTCCATCCCTCCAAGTCCCAAGAGAGCCTCCCAGGCCTGAAGCTCTGCTTTTAACCCCTGTGTGTTCTCGGAGGTGTGTCCAAAATACCACTAGCTACACCTGGTGCCAATATCAAAATCCAAGCACCCATTGGTTTGACCACAACATCCCAGAATTCCCACTTCTTCCTGGTCAAACCACCACACCTTTTCTGAGGCCAGGGACACACCAAGATCAGCCAAGGCTCTCCATGCTGCCTGGCCCACACATCCCAGCTCTGTGCTGGCCCTGGGCCACAGCAGCTCCCACCAAGCAGGAGGCAATGCATATTGCCAAGAGTTGAGACACAGCAGAGAGGAAAGATGTGAAAAGTATGTGTGTAAAGGCCTTTTAATTCACAGTTCTCACAGAGAGCTTTGGGGCTCATGGCTGGACAGAGATGCTCCTGCTCACCCTCTGTCCAAAGAGGGTAACACACCCTCCTGCAGGTGCTGGGATTGGTTTGCAGATGCCAAACCTGCTCCTCACTGCCTTCTCCATGCCCCTCTGCCACATGCAATGGGCCGCAAGCACTGAAAGGATCCCAGAGAGCCAAAGGGGGACACTTGCACCTGCCTCACGGGGAGCTCCCTGGCAAGCACTTTCCTTGAGAAGCAAGCCCCTTTCCGCCAAAGGTGTTTCCCCAAATGTGTGGCTTTCCTGGGGAACACCAACACACCCTTAAGAAACGCTGGCAAGGCTGAATGACTTCAGGTTCTTTCAGGACAGGCACTCCAGCTCTAGCTCCTCTTCCCCCAAGTGAGTTTGCAGGTGCAGGCTCAGAGGTGCAGCCCCAGGCCCTCCACAAACACAAGCTGCCCGCTGCCTCTTCACCTGCCTCAGCTCCTGCCTGTGCTCACGGCACCAAAACCAGGCTGTTCCTGGCCAGGGACCAGAGCCCTGTTCCTGCAGGATGCTCTTGCCAGCACCTTCCAGGTCTCTCTGCTGTGCACACAGAGCTTTTCATGCCCGCTCCCAACAGGCTTTGGAACACAGAGCCCAACCTGGCTGGCTCTGCCACCAGCACAGCCCAAACGCAGGCGGAGGAAGAAGCAGCAGGGGCTGTTTTGCGGCCATGCCCAAGAGAGACTGGCAGGGTGCCCTCGCTCTGCTCTCCCTTGCTTGGCTTTCTGACTGGCTCTGAGCCTGGGGCTGCCATTCCTCACTTGTGGGGAGCAGAAGCACAGCCGGGATCCCGGCACTGCCTGACAGCGCTCCGGGCACCGGCACGGCCGCGTGTCCGAGTCTCGGGCACCGTGCTGCTGCTTCATTTGCTCTTGGGCACACCCAGAGCTCCCTGCTAAGCCAGGATGCTCTCTGCTTCTGCCCTCTTCCTCATCCTGTGGAGGGATGGAGCACTGCTGTGCTTTCAGGAAGCTATTCTTGAAAGCTTCCAGCATTCTTAGCTCCTTTGCCCTCCGCGGATGCTTGCCATGGAATCCTTCTCAGCTGGGTTCAGAGCATACTCAGGTTGGCTCTCCCAAAATCCAGGGGCTCCAGGGTGCTCAGCAAGATGTGTAACTGCACAGTGCTGTGGAACTGCACCTTCAGCACAGGGACATTTCCAGCCTGACCTGCCCTCGTTCCACTGTGTCCGTGCAAAAAACACGGCGTGGCAGAGAACGGCAGCAGGGCCTGTGTGTCCCAGGGCCTTGGATTTACATCAGCTGCACAGAGATGCAGGTAAGGGGGAAAACCAAACTGTTTATTAATGGAAGGGAAAGTGAAGGGATGAGATGGGGGCAAAAAAAAGGGGTGGGGAGGGTCTGAGGACTGGAGGGAGGGAACTGTCAACAGGGACAGGGAAAAACCAAAATGTTTATTAATGGAAGGGAACGTGAAAGGATGAGATGGGGGCAAAAAAAAAGGGGTGGGGAGAGTCTGAGGGCTGAAGGGAGGGAACTGTCAACAGGGAGGGAGAAGGCAGTGGCGATGGAAGCCTCCCACAGGCTCAGCTGTAGCCAGCATCAGCTGTGGCTGGAGCTCCAGTGACGCTGAATGGTGGTCCTCTCTTCACAGTCTCCTGGTACTGTTCTTGGCTCCCCGGATCTCTGAGTCCAGGAGATGACCTTAATTCTGAAGATCTTTGTCCAAAAATTGCCTGCACTTCCAGGTTACTGGAGGATGGACTGTCATCTTTGCTCATGGCTTCAAGGGCTGGAAGAGAGATGAAGTACCAGGGTCAGAGCCCAGACGGACACCCGGAGATTGTCCTGCTAAGCCCATTGCTCCCTGCTCTCACACCGGCCACAAGAGAGGCTGACCCTTGCAAGATGCTGGCCACGAATGCCCCCACCAGTATCCCTGAAATGGGCCTGTGCTCTGCCCATGCCACCCTTCATCCATACAGGGAGCAAAGCCTGCCACAGCCGGGACCAGCACTGCAGCTCCGTGCCGGGGCAATGCAGCTCTCCCGGGCAGTCCCCGCTGTCAGCGCGCTGCCCTCACTCACCCTGAGTGAGAACGTGAAGCTCTGCTGGCTGTCCCTTCAGGCACCGCCCGGCCATGCCTGTGAACACAGAGGCTGTCACGGCCCCAGCGGCACAGCTCCGTGCCAGCGGCGCTGCCGGGGCAGCAGGCGGGGCTGGGGCCGAGCTGTGGCGGGCCGGGGTGGGAGCCCGGGCTCGGGACTCACCGATGAACCTGATGGCCGCCTCACGTACGGACTCCTGCGGGTTGTCCAGGTAGGGCAGGGCCCGGCGCAGGTGTTGGGCCGCTTGGCTTCTGTCCTCTGCCAGCTGCAGAGAGCGGCAGGAGGGAAGGGTTGGCGCGGGCTCAGCCCCTGGGCAAGGCGCTGCCTGCGCCCAGCCCCGGCCTCCCCTGGCCGCAGAGCCCTAAGGCGCGGCCAGCAGCCGCTGGCCAAGGGCTCCCGAGGGCAGGGGGCAGAGGGCCGGCTGCTGCCCGGGGAACTGCGGTGCCGGCCCGCAGCCCCGCCGGGCCGGCGCTCCATGGGCACCCGGCTCGGGCCCACGGGAGCCTGGAGAAGAGCTCGGGCGGCCTCTGGCTGCAGCAGCGGGCAGGGGCGCAGCTGCCAGCCCCGCACACCGAGCACCGCCCTCAGGGACCTTCTCCGGGCTGAGGCTGGGGCTTCAGGCCCTCCTTACCAGGCATTTGCCGAACTTTGACAGCTGCCCCTTCTTCACCAGCTGCTTGAGCTTCCTCCTCTTCAGGAACCCGGCCGCACAATGCAGCGTTTTCTGAGAGGCCTGGAGAGCAGCAGACCCAGAGATGGCCCCACAGCCCAGGGCACTGGACCCACATCCCTTTTCCAAGGCCTGGAGGAGGCTGCAGCCTGTGAGGTTCCAGGGCAGGAGGCAGCCGAGCCCTCTCCCCGAGATCCACCAGCATCGCACAAAACTCACATTGGCCACACGCTGGTTCTCCTCATGGCAGTGTATGAAGAGTGGGAGCAGGCTGTGGTTCGCGATTCTCTTCAGAGGCTTTTTTCCCTCATCCACTACTAAGTCTATAACCTTTTCAAACAGCTGAATGGAGAGCAGCTGCACATTGCTGTTGTCCTGGAGGAAAGGACGCAGAAAAGACCTCACCAACATTTCTCAAGGCCCCCCTGAGTAAAAGACTAAAAATGCCCAGGGCACAAAGTTTCTGGTCAGCAGCCAGTGCCATGGCTGGGGCCACAGAGCCTTACATGGTCAAAGAGTTGTACAAGTGCCTCAGCTAGCCTTGGGGCAGTAGTGCTGGCTACCAAGATATCCTTGTGCTGGAGAACATTCATGAAGACACAGAGGGACATCCTGACCACCTCTGCATCTTGATCACCCAGAACATCCACAAGCCGTTGAGACAGGATGCACATTCTCCTGGCCTGTGTGGAACACAAGGCTGTGCTGGGAAGCCATGGACGGCTGCACCGCCAACACCGCCCTGGCACCGCAAGGCCACCCTGCTGCTGCAGGGCCCACAGGCCAAAGGCCTGCCCCAAAGCACTGGGGCAGGTGAGGCAGGAGAGCTGGGAGCAGCTGCCTCAGCTCCTGAAGCCCTGCACGCCTATGGGGATGCTTTCCACAGCGCAGATTCAGCTGCTGCCCCCTCCTCACCAGCAGGCGATCCCTGATGAGAACCACGAGGCCTCTGAGTGCCAGGCGACGCCGCTCCCTGCACTCGCTCTGCAGGTACCTTGCCATCATCTCCAGAACACTCTCGCTGCATTCCCTCAAGTCCAGGTACTCAAGGACCTGCAAGGCACAGGGCAGTGACAGGGGAGCCGGCCAGCAGGAGCCCAGAAGCGCACAGGGCTGGGCCCAGGCAGCAGCACAAGGCGTGGGCGCCGTCCCAGGCAGCTGTGGCTGTGAGAGCGCAGAGAGCTGGGAGGCAGCTCAGCCAGGCAGCGCTGGAACCAGGCTCACCTCCACAAGGAATGCCAGGAAGGGCAGATCCCAGCGATGCCCTTCCGTGCTGAGCAGCCCAAGCAGGTGGATGGCAGTGCGACAACACAGCGGGATCACGTCACGGCGCATCTCCCTGGCAAGAGGAAAAGGGCACCAAGACTCTGAGGCATGGGTGTCAAACATCTCCCAGAACTGGCTCACAAGGATTCCATCTTTCCCCAACACCCTGGAGGGGATGAGGGCCCTCTGAGAGGTAGCTCCTTGTGGGCACCCTCCTCTCCCAGCCTTTTCCCATCTTCTTGGCTGTCCCTCAGTGACGAGGCTCTCTGGCCCATGACCACAGGGACAGAGTGGGGCACAGGGCACAAATGCCAGGGGCAGTGGGGAGAAGGGGGTCTCACCTGGCCAGCAGACCCACGGCATAGTGCTGGGTATGAGCACACAGCACCGTGTCCCAGCCATGCTTGCGTGCCATTTGCATGACCACATTTTCACAGCGCAGTCGGCAGAGCAGAGCCTTCATAGTCTGCATGGCAAATCTGTATGCAGAGCAAAGCCCAGGTCATACTGTGATCCCTGGCTCCTGCCTTGGGGACATGGGAGGGATGGGAGAAGAAGGATGGAGAACCTGCTGGCGTTTATGTTAAGGTGGTGTTCTTCCTGGCATTTCTTCCAAAAGGTGTCAACTTCCTCAGAAGCATGTGCTGTGCTCTCACAAATTTGAACTATCAGAGTCACGAGAAGGTGGGGGGCATACTTGTGCATTGCCTCGTGGCACTTGGGCACCTGGATAATCACCCAGATCACCAGAGTTGCCTGCAAAAGAAGCAGGCCAAGACAGCGCTCAGTGCCCAGGTGTCCGTGGGACAGGGCCCAAGGGCAGATGCAGGAGGAGCAGCGGGCCTGGTGCCCCCTGAGCCTGCCCCTTGCCCAGGGTTCAGCCCAGCGCCTGAGGCATGGAGAGGATGGAGAGCTGCTGGCAAGGTGACCGAGGGGCAAGCAGAGCCCAGATCCAGAAACTCACAGCCAGGGCAAAGACATTGGTATCATCTCCATCAGAGGTGAACATGCTGTGCACAGGCCAATCCTCCATCACACAGATCAGTGTTGGCAGCACCTTCTCCACTGTGGGACTCGACGAGCCTATGGTTCTCCATATCATTGTAGCAGCTCTGTGGGATCAGAGCTCTGTGTCAGGGGCATCTCAGTCCCAGGACCATGCCCTGTGCAGCTGTGGGGGCCCAGGTGACAGAGCCCCGGTGCCCTGAGGGGCAGGGAGGGAGCATTGGCAGCAGGCTTGGGGAACAGAAGGGCCCCAGGGTCCTGGACCTCTGTGCCTGTCTGGCAGAGCCCATAGCACAGGCTGTGCAGGGCCATGGGCCCTAAGGGCTGGTGGGCCCTGAGCTGTGCAGGCACGTGGGCCCCGTACCTGTCACATGTTGGGGCACAGCGCAGGAGGGTCAGCACCACACCAGCAGGGTGTTCTTCAGCCATCCTCAGAATGTTCATGAATAGCCTGACATCGGCAGTCTCAGGGGATGCAAGTCTCTGGTGCATAATCCTCACCATTTCTGGCACCTGGAAGAGATGTGAGGAAAATTGGGAGTGCTTCCTGAGGGAGGAGATTCCCCAGTTTCCCCGGAGAAGTGCTTCCCTTGCCCCTACACTGTGCTGGCCTCAAAGGCTGAGGCAGGCAAGTGGACATGGCTTGATGGCCGCATGACCCTGGAAGGCCTCCAGCCATGGGCAACGGCTGCTTATTGCTTCTGATAATAAAACATGAATGTCAATGAATAATAAATTGTGAGCATAAATGGTAGTTAATGTGGGAATAGTATCCATTATTTTTATGACCTCAGTCACTCAGGTATCTGAGTTGGCCTCATTTGTTACCTGGTCAGCCTTCAGTATGTAATTAGTCCATTCCGCGCATTCAATTGATGCCGTGGTACAATCAAGCGGCCTGTATTTGTTCGGATCCTCCTTTTCTGTCTTTCCACATGCAAAGAACTTCTGCAAAAGAGCAGAGAAGAGAGGGACATTCCATGGAGTGCTCCTAACACAGTGCTCAGCTGAGCAGGGACAGCAGGCCCAGCCCAGGTGGGGATGGCTCCAGGTACCTTCAGTGAGTTGCTGAAGCCACCAGCAGCAGCGTCCTTCTTCTTCTCTGCATTTGGCAAAGAGCAAGCACAGACAGAGATGAGGGGCTGCGGGAGAGGCCGAAGAGCACAGCCCAGGCCTGCGCTGCCCAGGCAGGGAGAGCCCCAGGATGGCCCAGGGGATGGAGCACGGCCACTGCGGGGTGTCTGCCCTGCCTCTGTTCCATCCTGTCCATGGGCATGTCCCCAGGGGATGGGATGGGATGGGATGGGATGGGATGGGATGGGATGGGATGGGATGGGATGGGGCCAAGCTGGCTGCAGCCATCAGCCCTGGGACCAGCTCTCTCACTCACTCTCCTTCACTGGCTGGACTTTTGGTGACGCGTTACGCTGCTTTGCTGGGGCAGCTAAAGAATCTTTGTTCTTCTTCTTACTGAACAGGCCTTGGCGTTTCTCTGCCATTCTCCCAAAATCTGCTGCCGATGGCACCTGCAAGAGAGAGGCCTTGGAAGAGCACTGAGTAGACAAGTCCAATGGTCTAGCCTTGAGGACACTGGCCACAAGGATGGCAGTTCCTTCAGAAAAGTTCCGAGTCACCAAGTCCCGCGGTCTGCCCTTGAGGGGTCCTGCAAAAGAAAAGTCCCGAGAAGGCCACGGGCCACCGAGTCCTGTGGTCTGGACTCGAGGTCACCTGCAGCAGTAAGGTCAAGGGAAAAGTCCAGGTCAGCAATGAACGAGCACGCTGTGTGGGGGCTCCTCACGGCACCGCTCTGCCTGTCGTGTGCTCTGAGCACTGTGGCCTGCTCCTGTCACCGCCAGCTCCTATGTCACCACGTGTCACAAAGGACACCCTGTCCCGTTCCATGCCACGGTGACCGTGCTGCACCGTGTCACCAAGGGCCCTTGCACACACTGCCGCCTGCCCTGGGGCCGCCCCCTGCCAAGCCAAAGTGGCCCAGGCTGGAAGGAATGCCTGGCCCCAGGTGTCCAAGGCAGCCCCACAGGATCTTTAGGAAGGGCTCAGAGCATCAGCAAACGCTGCCCTGCTCTGCGGGCTCAGGGCAGCAGAAGGAGCCCCAGGGCTGCCGACGCAGCTGCGCTGGGAAGGGCACGGGGCCTTCCAGGGATACTGGCACGGCCTCCCTGGGACACGTCCCGGCCCGTGGCCATCCTAAACCCGCGGGTGTGACTCGCACAAGGAACGTGTGGGCCCGGGCACCAATGCTGCTCTGAGCCCTGGGGCCCGGGCAGCGCTGCCATCAGCAGCTGGGGCAGAGTCCCTGCCCAAGCAGAGCTGCCACCCCCCGAGCCCTGGCAGCGCTGGTGCCCGTCTCCCGCCCCACAGACCTGTGGCCCCGCGGGGCTTCTGTGCCACAGGGAGTCAAAGCCCACGAGCATTGGAGGCTGATGGCAGGAGCACCTGGAGCAACTGCGGGCAACACTTGGTTTCTGTCAGGAGCTCTTCCTCCATGCTGGAATGATTTTCTCATTGAACTAATTTCCTGCACCACAGAAACATCTTTCTCTCGAAGGCACAGAAGAACCTGGCATAAAGAAATCCTCACTTCAGGAAAGCTTAACTTCCCATTGCTCAGCTCAAGGACTTCCAGAATTTTCAAACTTCCCAAATTTATGGGAATGGTGTGAGAATGTGACTGGTCTACAAGTTTGCGTCCCAGTCTGAAGCAGCAACTCATTTGCCTTATCATCCGTTGAATGTCACTTTACAAAACATAACCCTGCACAGAGCCAAAAAGAAGGCCATTCTTTGGTTTGCAAATGGTTTTCGATGAAGGGATTGTAATCTCCTAATTCTCTTCAGGAATAAAAGCTCTCAAGGAATGAAAGACCACTCAGTGTTACAACAGTAACCCAAACAGATGAGTAGATGGCAAAAGGGCTGATCCTCCCCCAGTACAGATATCTAAGTGGCCAATAAAATACAGCTCTCCCCTCTTGTTCCCTGCAGGGGAAACAGGACTAGTAAAAGAAGACGTCAAAGATATTCTTTCTGCCCTCCATAACCAAAGCTATGCCAAAGCACAGATGCTGCCTTCAAACTGACTCAAATTCCAGCCCAGACTCTCACCTTCCAGACAACTCCTTCTCCATCACACCCCCCAACACCCACCTCCAAACACACCCACAGAAGCCCTCAACACCCCGCCAGGAGCCCCATCTGTGCCCGTACCTCTGCAGAGCTTTCCCAGCCTCCAGCAGAGCCCCTGGTTCCCTGCACGTGCCGTGGGATGGCAGCCAGGAGGGTCTGCTCCAAGGCCTTCCCTGGCAGCAAAGCCA
This sequence comes from Ammospiza nelsoni, assembly GCF_027579445.1. Lineage (NCBI taxonomy): Eukaryota > Metazoa > Chordata > Aves > Passeriformes > Passerellidae > Ammospiza > Ammospiza nelsoni. The sequence goes on from NC_080639.1 coordinate 3,242,335, forward strand.
GGCTGCCCGGCCTATGGTTCCTGGATCATCCTTCCCAGCGAGCCTTCCCGTGCACGGCTGTTCCATTGGCACATCTGCGCTCAGCTCGGACTGCTCCACTCAACCAGGGCTGCTGGGAAAGGATCCAGAGCAGCCTGGCAAGCTCTTTCTCCAGCTCCCTCTTCACTCCTGGGGGAGGTAGATAATTCCACAGGAAAGCAGCTGCTGCCACACGGAGTGGGTGGCATCAGGCAGCTCTGGGGAGGCCCCTCAGGACTGCTGTATCCTGAGGGAACACCGCTGGCCATCCCCTGGGTGTATCTGCAAAAGCTTAAAATCAGCTGCCTCAGCTTCCAGGGCCTCTCTTGGCCAGCATCCTGACGTGGCTGCAGGGCTGCTGCGAGGCACTGCTGGGACCCAGCGGGACAGGACCGGCTGTCTCGTGCCCACGTAGCAGCCCTGACACAGCCAGGGCCATCCCGAAAGCAGAGAAACGCTCACGGGCCAGCAGAGAGGAGCACGGAGCACTGGGCTGCTCTCAGGCTATCTCAGCTGGGCTCGCTCCACCACACGGCCCCATGTTAAGGCCGGCTGATGCCCAGCTGCCAGAAATGCCTACCTTGTTCTCTCCAAGATGCACAGGGAGAGCCAACGAGCAGGACACCTTGGGAGGCCTTTTGTTATGGTTTTGGCCTGGCAAAGCCAGAGCCCCCATGAGTACACCTTCTCCCTGGTGTCTGCTGTGAGATGTGACCAGGAATAAGCAAAGCAGGCTCCAGCTTAAACATAAAGAAAAATTTATTAACTAAACTACACACAAACAATTACTAAACTACACACCAAAGGAAAAAAAAAAAAAAAAAACACGAGGAAAATGAAAACCTCACAAAAAACACTCTCCCTCTCCTCCCCCCTAAATTCCCAATACAATACATCCTCCAAAATCACCAGTTCTGGGTCCAACACCACCCTTTAGATTGCTCAAACTTTCAGTTCCTCAAGAGGAGAGGGAGTCCTTCCATGTGTCGTGGTGGCCTTTTCCGTCCTTGTTCCAGTGCTCTCACCACCGAACAGGGATCAGGACTGCTTCCACGGTTGTCTTTTTAAGGATGCTTTGTCCAGTTCCAGAAAAGCACAGTATCTCACCTTCTCACCTTTGCGACATCTATCCCCCCCCATTATTTATATACCCCCTGGGGCCGAGGGGTACCCACACTGAATCTTCTTTGGCGCTGGGACATTTCTCCCCCTGGACTCAGTCTCTGTATCACACGGAAACATGGCTCGGTCCATGGCTACACAAAAGAGTCCAGCATAAAATGCCACTCCATCTTCTCCATTCTTTCAACATCTCTCACTCTCTCTCTCTCTCTCTGGTCTAGACCTCCATCACTCGTTCATTTCCTTCGTCCCCCTCCACTCTTATCACTCGTCTAGGAAGGGTTAATGTTCTGTAAGGTTTTCATTGTCCAAAAAAGGTTAAAAACTCCTCCAGGCGGCTGGACTCCTGGCTGCACCCCCCCCACATCTCCTCAGCCGGGCTGCCTGCTGCCAGCACACATTTACTGAGTTTCAAGATAAGGACACAGGCTGCACTCTCTCTCTCTCTGTCTGTCTGTCTCCAAGGGGGGGAGGGAATGGCTGCCCGATGTCTCTTGGGGCTCCTCCACCCTTCCATCCTCCAAGGCCTCCTCACCCCCATCTCTGTCCAGGCCCAGGCCTACCACATGGCTGCCCCTCCCCCGCCCAGCAGCAGCGGCTGGACGGGGGGAAGGGAGATCCGACCTCCATCCCTCGAAGTCCCAAGAGAGCCTCCCAGGCCTGAAGCTCTGCTTTTAACCCCTGCGTGTTCTCGGAGGTGTGTCCAAAATACCACTAGCTACACCTGGTGCCAATATCAAAATCCAAGCACCCATTGGTTTGACCACAACATCCCAGAATTCCCACTTCTTCCTGGTCAAACCACCACACCTTTTCTGAGGCCAGGGACACACCAAGGTCAGCCAAGGCTCTCCACGCTGCCTGGCCCACACATCCCAGCTCTGTGCTGGCCCTGGGCCACAGCAGCTCCCACCAAGCAGGAGGCAATGCATATTGCCAAGAGTTGAGACACAGCAGAGAGGAAAGATGTGAAAAGTATGTGTGTAAAGGCCTTTTAATTCACAGTTCTCACAGAGAGCTTTGGGGCTCATGGCTGGACAGAGATGCTCCTGCTCACCCTCTGTCCAAAGAGGGTAACACACCCTCCTGCAGGTGCTGGGATTGGTTTGCAGATGCCAAACCTGCTCCTCACTGCCTTCTCCATGCCCCTCTGCCACATGCAATGGGCCGCAAGCACTGAAAGGATCCCAGAGAGCCAAAGGGGGACACTTGCACCTGCCTCACCGGGAGCTCCCTGGCAAGCACTTTCCTTGAGAAGCAAGCCCCTTTCCGCCAAAGGTGTTTCCCCAAATGTGTGGCTTTCCTGGGGAACACCAACACACCCTTAAGAAACGCTGGCAAGGCTGAATGACTTCAGGTTCTTTCAGGACAGGCACTCCAGCTCTAGCTCCTCTTCCCCCAAGTGAGTTTGCAGGTGCAGGCTCAGAGGTGCAGCCCCAGGCCCTCCACAAACACAAGCTGCCCGCTGCCTCTTCACCTGCCTCAGCTCCTGCCTGTGCTCACGGCACCAAAACCAGGCTGTTCCTGGCCAGGGACCAGAGCCCTGTTCCTGCAGGATGCTCTTGCCAGCACCTTCCAGGTCTCTCTGCTGTGCACACAGAGCTTTTCATGACCGCTCCCAACAGGCTTTGGAACACAGAGCCCAACCTGGCTGGCTCTGCCACCAGCACAGCCCAAACGCAGGCGGAGGAAGAAGCAGCAGGGGCTGTTTTGCGGCCATGCCCAAGAGAGACTGGCAGGGTGCCCTCGCTCTGCTCTCCCTTGCTTGGCTTTCTGACTGGCTCTGAGCCTGGGGCTGCCATTCCTCACTTGTGGGGAGCAGAAGCACAGCCGGGATCCCGGCACTGCCTGACAGCGCTCCGGGCACCGGCACGGCCGCGTGTCCGAGTCTCGGGCACCGTGCTGCTGCTTCATTTGCTCTTGGGCACACCCAGAGCTCCCTGCTAAGCCAGGATGCTCTCTGCTTCTGCCCTCTTCCTCATCCTGTGGAGGGATGGAGCACTGCTGTGCTTTCAGGAAGCTATTCTTGAAAGCTTCCAGCATTCTTAGATCCTTTGCCCTCCACGGATGCTTGCCATGGAATCCCTCTCAGCTGGGTTCAGAGAATACTCAGGTTGGCTCTCCCAAAATCCAGGGGCTCCAGGGTGCTCAGCAAGATGTGTAACTGCACAGTGCTGTGGAACTGCACCTTCAGCACAGGGACATTTCCAGCCTGACCTGCCCTCGTTCCACTGTGTCCGTGCAAAAAACACGGCGTGGCAGAGAACGGCAGCAGGGCCTGTGTGTCCCAGGGCCTTGGATTTACATCAGCTGCACATAGATGCAGGTAAGGGGGAAAACCAAACTGTTTATTAATGGAAGGGAAAGTGAAGGGATGGGCTGGGAGTTAAAAAAGCTAATGGGGATGGTCTGAGGGCTGGAGGGAGCGAGCTGTCAACAGGGAGGAATAGTGGAGGGAAAAATGGGGATGGAGAGTGTGAGGGCTGGACGGAGGAAGCCACCAACAGGGAGGGAGAGTGGAGGGAAAAAATGGGGATGGAGAGTCTGAGGGCTGGAGAGAGGGAGCCACCTATAGGGAGGGAGAGTGGAGGGAAAAAATGGGCATGGGCAGATATGAGGGCTGGAGGCAGGGAGCCATCTACAGGGAGGGAGAGTGGAGGGAAAAAATGGGGATGGGCAGTGACTGAGGCCTGGAGGGACGGGGCAGTCAACAGGCAGGGAAAGGGCTGAAGCCACAAGAACTCTGCCCAGCATCAGCTGTGCCAGGACTTCCAGCAGCGCTGGGAGGCAGTGTCCTCTTGGGTGTCTCCTGGTGCTCCTCTTGGGGCACTGGTTGACTGGATGCAGAAGACGTCCCCAGTTCTTCAGCTCCTTGGGGAAACTCGGCTTGATTTTCCAGGTCACGGCAGGATGGGCTGGCACGTTGCCTCCAGGCTTGTAGGGCTGAAAGACAAAGGAACAGAGCCCTGGCAACAGCCCGGGTCTGAGGGAATCCTACAAGAGCTTCTGGACAGGGCCATTGCACCCAGAAGGGAGTAGGTGACATTGGAATCAGCTGGGAGGTACTGGCCATGACTCCCCTACGTGTCCCTGAAATCTCTGTGTGCCCTGCCCACATCAGCCCTCGTCGGCACAGGGAGCAGAGCCCTGCAAAGCCGGGACAGGACTTGCAGGACCCCCGGCAGCCCCCGCTGTCAGCTCGCTGCCCTCACTCACCTGTCCAGATCAGCCGGAGCTCTTGCTGCTGCCTCCTGAGGCACCGCCCGGCCATGCCTGTGAGCACAGAGCCAGTCACGGGCCCAGTGGCACAGCTGCCTGCCAGCGGCGCTGCCGGCGCTGTGGCCACACGGGCTGCTGGCCCGGCAGGGCTCACCCGGCCCTTGCCGCACGCTGCCACCCAGGGCACGGCTGCCAGAGGGCGGCAGCAGCAATGCCCAGGCCAAGCGGGGCTGCACGGCGCCGGGCCCAGCTGGCGCTGCCGGGGCAGCAGGCGGGGCTGGGGCCGAGCTGCGGCGGCCCGGGCCGGGGAGGGAACCCGGGCTCGGGGCTCACCCATGAACATGACGGCCGCCTCTCGCAGGGGCCCTTGTGGGCTCTGCAGGTAGCGCAGGGCCCGGCGCAGGTGATCGGCCGCTCTGCTCCTGTCCTGTGCCAGCTGCAGAGAGCGGCAGGAGGGAAGGGTTGGCGCGGGCTCAGCCCCTGGGCCGGGCGCTGCCTGCACCCAGCCCTGGCCTCCCCTGGCCTCAGAGTCCTGAGGCGCGGCCAGCAGCCGCTGGCCAAGGGCTCCCGAGGGCAGGGGGCAGAGGGCCGGCTGCTGCCCGGGGAGCCGCGGTGCCGGCCCGCAGCCCCGCCGGGCCGGGGCTCCATGGGCACCCGGCTCGGGCCCACGGGAGCCTGGAGAAGAGCCTTGGCGGCATCTGGCTGCAGCAGCGGGCAGGGGCACAGCTGCCAGCCCCGCACACTGAGCACCGCCCTCAGGGGCCTTTTCCGGCCTGAGCCTGGGGCTTCAGGCCCTCCTTACCAGGCACTCTTCGACATTCATCGGTGGCTGCTTCTTCAACAGCTGTACCAGCTTCCTCCTCTTCAGGAACTTGGCCACATGAAGCAGCGTTTCTCGAGAGGCCTGGAGAGCAGCAGAGACTCAGAGATGGCCCCACAGCCCAGGGCACTGGACCCACATCTCTGTGCCCAGGCCTGGAGGAGGCTGCAGCCCACAAGGCACCAGGGCAGGACGCAGGCATGCCCCCTCCCAGAGATGCACGAGCATCACACAAAACCTCACCTTTGCCATGTCCGAGTCTTCATCATGAGAGTACAGTAAAAGTGCATACATGCTCTTGCTCACAATTGTCTTCAGGGGCTTTTTTCCCTCATCCACGACCAATTCCACCACCTTGCTGAAGAGTTGAATGGAGAGCACCTGCACATGTCGGTTGTCCTAGAGGAAAAACAATCCTTGCATCAACTATTCCATTCCCACTTGGGCAAAGGCCTGAAAATCCAGAGGGCACCAAGTTTCTGGGAAGTACCAATGCCTGTGACTAAGGATGAAGAAGCTTACATGCTCAAAGAGCAGCAGGAGTGCCTCAGCCAGCTTTGGGGCAGTGGTGCTGGATACTAGGATGTCTTTGTGCTGGAGCACATTGGTGAACACAGAGAGGGACATCCTGACCACCTCTCCATCTGCATCATCCAGTAGCTCCAGAAGGCTTGGAGACAGGATGCACATTCTCCTGGCCTGTGTAGAACACAAGGTTGTGCTGGGAAGCCATGGACGGCTGCACCGCCAACACCGCCCTGGCACTGCAAGGCCAACCTGCTGCTGCAGGGCCCACAGGACAAAGACCTGACCCAAAACACTGAGGCAGGTGAGGCTGGAGAGCTGGGAGCAGCTGCCTCAGCTCCTGAAGCCCTGCACGCCCATGGGGCTGCTTTCACAGCGCAGCTTCAGCCACGGCCCCTCCTCACCATCAAGGGATCCTTGCTGACCACCACGAGGCCTCTGAGCGCCAGGAGACGCCGCTCCCTGCACTTGCTATGCAGGTGCCTTGCCAAGACCTTCAGGACACTGTCACCACATTCCCTCAAGTCCAGGCACTCGAGGACCTGAAAGGCACAGGGCAGTGACAGGGGAGCCGGCCAGCAGGAGCCCAGGAAAGCACAGGGCTGGGCCCAGGCAGCAGCACTGGGCATGGGCATCGTCCCAGGCAGCTGTGGCTGTGAGAGGGCAGAGAGCTGAGATGCAGCTCAGCCAGGCAGCGCTGGAACCAGGCTCACCTCCACAAGGAATGCCAGGAAGGGCAGATCCCTGTATGGGTCCTGGCTGCTGAGCTGCCGGAGCAAGTGGAGTGCGATGCGAGAGCACAAAGGGACCAAGCGACGGCGCATCTCCCTAGCAGGGGGAAAAAGGCACCACGACCCTGAGGTGGGGGACAAACCTCTCCCAGGACTGACTCAGAGAGCTCTGGTCTTTCTCTAGCATGTGGACGGATGTGGGTGCACTGGGAGGTGGCCCCTTCTGGGCACCTTCCTCTCCCAGCCTATTCCACTCTCCTTGGCTGTCCCTCAGTGACGAGGCACTCTGGCCCATGACCACAGGGACAGAGTGGGGCACAGGGCACAAATGCCGGGGGCAGTGGGGAGAAGGGGGTCTCACCTGGCCAGCAGACCCACGGCATAGTGCTGGGTGTGAGCACACAGCATCGTGTCCCAGCCACGCTTGCGCTCCATAGACATCACCTCATTGTCACAGCACAGTCGGTAGAGCAGAGCCTTCATGGCCTGCACTGCAAACCTGTGTGCAGAGCAAAGCCCAGGTTACACTGGGAGCACTGGCCCTGGCCACAAGGTTATGGGAAGGAGAGGAGGACTGGGACCTGTTAAGCTTGCTGGGAAGGCGGTGTTCCTCCTGGCATGCTCTCCAGAAGTTACCAGCTTCCACTGGTGGCATCTGCTGTGTGGTGATGACAACATGGAAGAGCAGAGCCACAAACAGGCGGGAGGAATAAAGTATCATGGCCTGGTGGCACTCAGGCATCTGGATAATCAACCAGATCACCAGAGTTGCCTGCAAAAGAAGCAGCCCAAGACAGTACTTAGTGCTGAGGTGTCCATGTGACAGGGCCCAAGGGCAGATGCAGGAGGAGCAGCGGGCCTGCTGCCCCCTGAGCCTTCCCCTAGCCCAGGGTTCAGCCCAGCGCCTGAGGATGGAGAGCTGCTGGCGAGGTGACCGAGGGGCAAGCAGAGGCCAAATCCAGAAACTCACAGCCAGGGCATAAACGTCCCCGTCGTCCCCATCAGAGGTGCATGAGCTGTGCAGTGGCCAATCCTCCATCACGCAGAGCAGTGTTGGCAGCACTTTCTCCACGGCTGGTCCCGATGACCCTATGGTTCTCCAAATCATAGCAGCCGCTCTGTGGGATCAGAGCTCTGTGTCAGGGGCATCTCAGTCCCAGGACCATGCCCTGTGCAGCTGTGGGGGCCCAGGTGACAGAGCCCCAGTGCCCTGAGGGGCAGAGATGGAGCATTGGCAGCAGGCTTGGGGAACAGAGGGGCCCCAGGGTCCTGGAGCTCTGTGCCTGTCTGGCAGAGCCCATAGCACAGGCTGTGCAGGGCCATGGGCCCTAAAGTCTGGCGGGCCCTGAGCTGTGCAGGCACGTGGGCCCCGTACCTGTCACATGTTGGAGCACAGCGCAGGAGGGTCAGCACCACGTCAGCAGGGTGTTCTTCAGCCAGCCTCACAATATTAATTTGCAGCCTGGCTTCCACAGCGACATGGGACACCAGCCTCTGGTGAATGTTCCTTACAATGGCTGGCACCTGGAGGAGGCATGGGGAAGACTTGGAGCACTGTCCTAGGGAGCAACTTCCCCAGCTTCCTCCAAAAAGTGCTTCCCTTCCTGACAGACTGTGCTGGACTCAAAGGCTGAGGGGCCCAGTGACCGTGGCTTGAGGGGACACACGGTTCTGGCAGGCCTCCAGGCCTGGCCCCAGGCTGCTTACCTGCTGCTGAGGAGAAACAGCACTGTCGTCAAAAAAATCCATAGTGGGAGCACAAATCACAATGGGAGCGGGCATGGTGCCAGTGTTTGTGATGCCCTGAGACATTCTGGTGTCAGTGTTTCTGATGGCCTTGCTCTCAGTCACTGCCATGTGAACAGCCTCATTTTGATAATTCATTGCATTATTGTGTGCTGTCCGTTCTGGGCTGGCGTGAGGCGTTGCCTGGAACTTGGTCAGCCTGGAGTCAGGCTGGGCTGGGACCTCTGCTGCTGTGGTTCTGGTCTCTCTATGCTGAATGAGCAGGAATTTTGTGAACATTTGCAGAACAAAGGACAGGGTAGGCAGGGATGCTCCATGGCATGCTGCAGGCGTGGTGCTGGGCTGAGCAGGGACAGCAGGCCCAGCCCAGGTGGGGGTGGCTGCAGGTACCTTCAGGGTTTTGCGCAAGCAGCCACGGCCGGGTTCCTGCTCTTGTGTCTTGTCCAAGGCTGCATCTGGCAAAGAGCGAGCGCAGCCAGAGCTGAGGGGCTGCGGGAGAGGCCGGAGAGCACAGCCCAGGCCTGCGTTGCCCAGGCCGGGAGAGCCCCAAGTTGGCCCAGGGGATGAAGCACGGCCACTGCGGGGTGTCTGCCCTGCCCCTGTTCCATCCTGTCCATGGGCATGTCCCCAGGGGATGGGATGGGGTGGGATGGGATGGGATGGGGCCAAGCTGGCTGCAGCCATCAGCCCTGAGACCCAGCTCTCTCACTCACTCTCCTTCACTGGCTGGACTTTTGGTGATGCGTTACGCTGCTTTGCTGGGGCAGCTAAAGAATCTTTGTTCTTCTTCTTACTGAACAGGCCTTGGCGTTTCTCTGCCATTCTCCCAAAATCTGCTGCCGATGGCACCTGCAAGAGAGAGGCCTTGGAAGAGCACTGAGTAGACAAGTCCAATGGTCTGGCCTTGAGGACACTGGCCACAAGGATGGCAGTTCCTTCGGAAAAGTTCCGAGTCACCAAGTCCCGCGGTCTGCCCTTGAGGGGTCCTGCAAAAGAAAAGTCCCGAGAAGGCCACGGGCCACCGAGTCCTGTGGTCTGGACTCGAGGTCACCTGCAGCAGTAAGGTCAAGGGAAAAGTCCAGGTCAGCAATGAACGAGCACGCTGTGTGGGGGCTCCTCACGGCACCGCTCTGCCTGTCGTGTGCTCCGAGCACTGTGGCCTGCTCCTGTCACCGCCAGCTCCTATGTCACCACGTGTCACAAAGGACACCCTGTCCCGTTCCATGCCACGGTGACCGTGCTGCACCGTGTCACCAAGAGCTCTTGCACACACTGCTGCCTGCCCTGGGGCCGCCCCCTGCCAAGCTAAAGTGGCCCAGGCTGGAAGGAATGCCTGGCCCCAGGTGTCCAAGGCAGCCCCACAGGATCTTTAGGAAGGGCTCAGAGCATCAGCAAACGCTGCCCTGCTCTGCGGGCTCAGGGCAGCAGAAGGAGCCCCCAGGGCTGCCGACGCAGCTGCGCTGGGAAGGGCACGGGCCCTTCCAGGGACGCTGGCACGGCCTCCCTGGGACACGTCCCGGCCCGTGGCCATCCTAAACCCGCGGGTGTGACTCGCACAAGGAACGTGTGGGCCCGGGCACCAATGCTGCTCTGAGCCCTGGGGCCCGGGCAGCGCTGCCATCAGCAGCTGGGGCAGAGTCCCTGCCCAAGCAGAGCTGCCACCCCCCGAGCCCTGGCAGCGCTGGTGCCCGTCTCCCGCCCCACAGACCTGTGGCCCCGCGGGGCTTCTGTGCCACAGGGAGCCAAAGCCCACGAGCACTGGGGGCTGATGGCAGGAGCACCTGGAGCAACTGCGGGCAACACTTGGTTTCTGTCAGGAGCTCTTCCTCCATGCTGGAATGATTTTCTCATTGAACTAATTTCCTGCACCACAGAAACATCTTTCTCTCGAAGGCACAGAAGAACCTGGCATAAAGAAATCCTCACTTCAGGAAAGCTTAACTTCCCATTGCTCAGCTCAGGGACTTCCAAAATTTGCAAACTTCCCAAATTTATGGGAATGGTGTGAGAATGTGACTGGTCTACAAGTTTGCGTCCCAGTCTGAAGCAGCAACTCATTTGCCTTATCATCCGTTGAATGTCACTTTACAAAACATAACCCTGCACAGAGCCAAAAAGAAGGCCATTCTTTGGTTTGCAAATGGTTTTCGATGAAGGGATTGTAATCTCCTAATTCTCTTCAGGAATAAAAGCTCTCAAGGAATGAAAGACCACTCAGTGTTACAACAGTAACCCAAACAAATGAGTAGATGGCAAAAGGGCTGATCCTCCCCCAGTACAGATATCTAAGTGGCCAATAAAATACAGCTCTCCCCTCTTGTTCCCTGCAGGGGAAACAGGACTAGTAAAAGAAGACGTCAAAGATATTCTTTCTGCCCTCCATAACCAAAGCTATGCCAAAGCACAGATGCTGCCTTCAAACTGACTCAAATTCCAGCCCAGACTCTCACCTTCCAGACAACTCCTTCTCCATCACACCCCCCAACACCCACCTCCAAACACACCCACAGAAGCCCTCAACACCCCGCCAGGAGCCCCATCTGTGCCCGTACCTCCGCAGAGCTTTCCCAGCCTCCAGCAGAGCCCCTGGTTCCCTGCACGTGCCGTGGGATGGCAGCCAGGAGGGTCTGCTCCAAGGCCTTCCCTGGCAGCAAAGCCAGGCTGCCCGGCCTATGGTTCCTGGATCATCCTTCCCAGCGAGCCTTCCCGTGCACGGCTGTTCCATTGGCACATCTGCGCTCAGCTCGGACTGCTCCACTCAACCAGGGCTGCTGGGAAAGGATCCAGAGCAGCCTGGCAAGCTCTTTCTCCAGCTCCCTCTTCACTCCTGGGGGAGGTAGATAATTCCACAGGAAAGCAGCTGCTGCCACACGGAGTGGGTGGCATCAGGCAGCTCTGGGGAGGCCCCTCAGGACTGCTGTATCCTGAGGGAACACCGCTGGCCATCCCCTGGGTGTATCTGCAAAAGCTTAAAATCAGCTGCCTCAGCTTCCAGGGCCTCTCTTGGCCAGCATCCTGACGTGGCTGCAGGGCTGCTGCGAGGCACTGCTGGGACCCAGCGGGACAGGACCGGCTGTCTCGTGCCCACGTAGCAGCCCTGACACAGCCAGGGCCATCCCGAAAGCAGAGAAACGCTCACGGGCCAGCAGAGAGGAGCACGGAGCACTGGGCTGCTCTCAGGCTATCTCAGCTGGGCTCGCTCCACCACACGGCCCCATGTTAAGGCCGGCTGATGCCCAGCTGCCAGAAATGCCTACCTTGTTCTCTCCAAGATGCACAGGGAGAGCCAACGAGTAGGACACCTTGGGAGGCCTTTTGTTATGGTTTTGGCCTGGCAAAGCCAGAGCCCCCATGAGTACACCTTCTCCCCGGTGTCTGCTGTGAGATGTGACCAGGAATAAGCAAAGCAGGCTCCAGCTTAAACATAAAGAAAAATTTATTAACTAAACTACACACAAACAATTACTAAACTACACACCAAAGGAAAAAAAAAAAAAAAAACACGAGGAAAATGAAAACCTCACAAAAAACACTCTCCCTCTCCTCCCCCCTAAATTCCCAATACAATACATCCTCCAAAATCACCAGTTCTGGGTCCAACACCACCCTTTAGATTGCTCAAACTTTCAGTTCCTCAAGAGGAGAGGGAGTCCTTCCATGTGTCGTGGTGGCCTTTTCCGTCCTTGTTCCAGTGCTCTCACCACCGAACAGGGATCAGGACTGCTTCCACGGTTGTCTTTTTAAGGATGCTTTGTCCAGTTCCAGAAAAGCACAGTATCTCACCTTCTCACCTTTTCGACATCTATCCCCCCCATATTTTATATACCCCCTGGGGCCGAGGGGTACCCACACTGAATCTTCTTTGGCGCTGGGACATTTCTCCCCCTGGACTCAGTCTCTGTATCACACGGAAACATGGCTCGGTCCATGGCTACACAAAAGAGTCCAGCATAAAATGCCACTCCATCTTCTCCATTCTTTCAACATCTCTCACTCTCTCTCTCTCTCTCTCTGGTCTAGACCTCCATCACTCGTTCATTTCCTTCGTCCCCCTCCACTCTTATCACTCGTCTAGGAAGGGTTAATGTTCTGTAAGGTTTTCATTGTCCAAAAAAGGTTAAAAACTCCTCCAGGCGGCTGGACTCCTGGCTGCACCCCCCCCACATCTCCTCAGCCGGGCTGCCTGCTGCCAGCACACATTTACTGAGTTTCAAGATAAGGACACAGGCTGCACTCTCTCTCTCTCTGTCTGTCTGTCTCCAAGGGGGGGAGGGAATGGCTGCCCGATGTCTCTTGGGGCTCCTCCACCCTTCCATCCTCCAAGGCCTCCTCACCCCCATCTCTGTCCAGGCCCAGGCCTACCACATGGCTGCCCCTCCCCCGCCCAGCAGCAGCGGCTGGACGGGGGGAAGGGAGATCCGACCTCCATCCCTCGAAGTCCCAAGAGAGCCTCCCAGGCCTGAAGCTCTGCTTTTAACCCCTGTGTGTTCTCGGAGGTGTGTCCAAAATACCACTAGCTACACCTGGTGCCAATATCAAAATCCAAGCACCCATTGGTTTGACCACAACATCCCAGAATTCCCACTTCTTCCTGGTCAAACCACCACACCTTTTCTGAGGCCAGGGACACACCAAGGTCAGCCAAGGCTCTCCACGCTGCCTGGCCCACACATCCCAGCTCTGTGCTGGCCCTGGGCCACAGCAGCTCCCACCAAGCAGGAGGCAATGCATATTGCCAAGAGTTGAGACACAGCAGAGAGGAAAGATGTGAAAAGTATGTGTGTAAAGGCCTTTTAATTCACAGTTCTCACAGAGAGCTTTGGGGCTCATGGCTGGACAGAGATGCTCCTGCTCACCCTCTGTCCAAAGAGGGTAACACACCCTCCTGCAGGTGCTGGGATTGGTTTGCAGATGCCAAACCTGCTCCTCACTGCCTTCTCCATGCCCCTCTGCCACATGCAATGGGCCGCAAGCACTGAAAGGATCCCAGAGAGCCAAAGGGGGACACTTGCACCTGCCTCACCGGGAGCTCCCTGGCAAGCACTTTCCTTGAGAAGCAAGCCCCTTTCCGCCAAAGGTGTTTCCCCAAATGTGTGGCTTTCCTGGGGAACACCAACACACCCTTAAGAAACGCTGGCAAGGCTGAATGACTTCAGGTCCTTTCAGGACAGGCACTCCAGCTCTAGCTCCTCTTCCCCCAAGTGAGTTTGCAGGTGCAGGCTCAGAGGTGCAGCCCCAGGCCCTCCACAAACACAAGCTGCCCGCTGCCTCTTCACCTGCCTCAGCTCCTGCCTGTGCTCACGGCACCAAAACCAGGCTGTTCCTGGCCAGGGACCAGAGCCCTGTTCCTGCAGGATGCTCTTGCCAGCACCTTCCAGGTCTCTCTGCTGTGCACACAGAGCTTTTCATGACTGCTCCCAACAGGCTTTGGAACACAGAGCCCAACCTGGCTGGCTCTGCCACCAGCACAGCCCAAACGCAGGCGGAGGAAGAAGCAGCAGGGGCTGTTTTGCGGCCATGCCCAAGAGAGACTGGCAGGGTGCCCTCGCTCTGCTCTCCCTTGCTTGGCTTTCTGACTGGCTCTGAGCCTGGGGCTGCCATTCCTCACTTGTGGGGAGCAGAAGCACAGCCGGGATCCCGGCACTGCCTGACAGCGCTCCGGGCACCGGCACGGCCGCGTGTCCGAGTCTCGGGCACCGTGCTGCTGCTTCATTTGCTCTTGGGCACACCCAGAGCTCCCTGCTAAGCCAGGATGCTCTCTGCTTCTGCCCTCTTCCTCATCCTGTGGAGGGATGGAGCACTGCTGTGCTTTCAGGAAGCTATTCTTGAAAGCTTCCAGCATTCTTAGATCCTTTGCCCTCCACGGATGCTTGCCATGGAATCCCTCTCAGCTGGGTTCAGAGCATACTCAGGTTGGCTCTCCCAAAATCCAGGGGCTCCAGGGTGCTCAGCAAGATGTGTAACTGCACAGTGCTGTGGAACTGCACCTTCAGCACAGGGACCTTTCCAGGCTGACCTGCCCTCGTTCCTCTGTGTCCGTGCACAAAACACGGCGTGGCAGAGAACGGCAGCAGGGCCTGTGTGTCCCAGGGCCTTGGATTTACATCAGCTGCACATAGATGCAGGTAAGGGGGAAAACCAAACTGTTTATTAATGGAAGGGAAAGTGAAGGGATGGGCTGGGAGTTAAAAAAGCTAATGGGGATGGTCTGAGGGCTGGAGGGAGCGAGCTGTCAACAGGGAGGAATAGTGGAGGGAAAAATGGGGATGGAGAGTGTGAGGGCTGGACGGAGGAAGCCACCAACAGGGAGGGAGAGTGGAGGGAAAAAATGGGGATGGAGAGTCTGAGGGCTGGAGAGAGGGAGCCACCTATAGGGAGGGAGAGTGGAGGGAAAAAATGGGCATGGGCAGATATGAGGGCTGGAGGCAGGGAGCCATCTACAGGGAGGGAGAGTGGAGGGAAAAAATGGGGATGGGCAGTGACTGAGGCCTGGAGGGACGGGGCAGTCAACAGGCAGGGAAAGGGCTGAAGCCACAAGAACTCTGCCCAGCATCAGCTGTGCCAGGACTTCCAGCAGCGCTGGGAGGCAGTGTCCTCTTGGGTGTCTCCTGGTGCTCCTCTTGGGGCACTGGTTGACTGGATGCAGAAGACGTCCCCAGTTCTTCAGCTCCTTGGGGAAACTCGGCTTGATTTTCCAGGTCACGGCAGGATGGGCTGGCACGTTGCCTCCAGGCTTGTAGGGCTGAAAGACAGAGGAACAGGGCCCTGGCAACAGCCCATGTCTGAGGGAATCCTACAAGAGCTTCTGGACAGGGCCATTGCACCCAGAAGGGAGTAGGTGACATTGGAATCAGCTGGGAGGTACTGGCCATGACTCCCCTACGTGTCCCTGAAATCTCTGTGTGCCCTGCCCACATCAGCCCTCGTCGGCACAGGGAGCAGAGCCCTGCAAAGCCGGGACAGGACTTGCAGGACCCCCGGCAGCCCCCGCTGTCAGCTCGCTGCCCTCACTCACCTGTCCAGATCAGCCGGAGCTCTTGCTGCTGCCTCCTGAGGCACCGCCCGGCCATGCCTGTGAGCACAGAGCCAGTCACGGGCCCAGTGGCACAGCTGCCTGCCAGCGGCGCTGCCGGCGCTGTGGCCACACGGGCTGCTGGCCCGGCAGGGCTCACCCGGCCCTTGCCGCACGCTGCCACCCAGGGCACGGCTGCCAGAGGGCGGCAGCAGCAATGCCCAGGCCAAGCGGGGCTGCACGGCGCCGGGCCCGGCTGGCGCTGCCGGGGCAGCAGGCGGGGCTGGGGCCGAGCTGCGGCGGCCCGGGCCGGGGAGGGAACCCGGGCTCGGGGCTCACCCATGAACGTGACGGCCGCCTCTCGCAGGGGCTCCTGTGGGCTCTGCAGGTAGCGCAGGGCCCGGCGCAGGTGATCGGCCGCTCTGCTCCTGTCCTGTGCCAGCTGCAGAGAGCGGCAGGAGGGAAGGGTTGGCGCGGGCTCAGCCCCTGGGCCGGGCGCTGCCTGCACCCAGCCCTGGCCTCCCCTGGCCTCAGAGTCCTGAGGCGCGGCCAGCAGCCGCTGGCCAAGGGCTCCCGAGGGCAGGGGGCAGAGGGCCGGCTGCTGCCCGGGGAGCCGCGGTGCCGGCCTGCAGCCCCGCCGGGCCGGGGCTCCATGGGCACCCGGCTCGGGCCCACGGGAGCCTGGAGAAGAGCCTTGGCGGCATCTGGCTGCAGCAGCGGGCAGGGGCACAGCTGCCAGCCCCGCACACTGAGCACCGCCCTCAGGGGCCTTTTCCGGCCTGAGCCTGGGGCTTCAGGCCCTCCTTACCAGGCACTCTTCGACATTCATCGGTGGCTGCTTCTTCAACAGCTGTACCAGCTTCCTCCTCTTCAGGAACTTGGCCACATGAAGCAGCGTTTCTCGAGAGGCCTGGAGAGCAGCAGAGACTCAGAGATGGCCCCACAGCCCAGGGCACTGGACCCACATCTCTGTGCCCAGGCCTGGAGGAGGCTGCAGCCCACAAGGCACCAGGGCAGGACGCAGGCATGCCCCCTCCCAGAGATGCACGAGCATCACACAAAACCTCACCTTTGCCATGTCCGAGTCTTCATCATGAGAGTACAGTAAAAGTGCATACATGCTCTTGCTCACAATTGTCTTCAGGGGCTTTTTTCCCTCATCCACGACCAATTCCACCACCTTGCTGAAGAGTTGAATGGAGAGCACCTGCACATGTCGGTTGTCCTAGAGGAAAAACAATCCTTGCATCAACTATTCCATTCCCACTTGGGCAAAGGCCTGAAAATCCAGAGGGCACCAAGTTTCTGGGAAGTACCAATGCCTGTGACTAAGGATGAAGAAGCTTACATGCTCAAAGAGCAGCAGGAGTGCCTCAGCCAGCTTTGGGGCAGTGGTGCTGGATACTAGGATGTCTTTGTGCTGGAGCACATTGGTGAACACAGAGAGGGACATCCTGACCACCTCTCCATCTGCATCATCCAGTAGCTCCAGAAGGCTTGGAGACAGGATGCACATTCTCCTGGCCTGTGTAGAACACAAGGTTGTGCTGGGAAGCCATGGACGGCTGCACCGCCAACACCGCCCTGGCACTGCAAGGCCAACCTGCTGCTGCAGGGCCCACAGGACAAAGACCTGACCCAAAGCACTGAGGCAGGTGAGGCTGGAGAGCTGGGAGCAGCTGCCTCAGCTCCTGAAGCCCTGCACGCCCATGGGGCTGCTTTCACAGCGCAGCTTCAGCCACGGCCCCTCCTCACCATCAAGGGATCCTTGCTGACCACCACGAGGCCTCTGAGCGCCAGGAGACGCCGCTCCCTGCACTTGCTATGCAGGTGCCTTGCCAAGACCTTCAGGACACTGTCACCACATTCCCTCAAGTCCAGGCACTCGAGGACCTGAAAGGCACAGGGCAGTGACAGGGGAGCCGGCCAGCAGGAGCCCAGGAAAGCACAGGGCTGGGCCCAGGCAGCAGCACTGGGCATGGGCATCGTCCCAGGCAGCTGTGGCTGTGAGAGGGCAGAGAGCTGAGATGCAGCTCAGCCAGGCAGCGCTGGAACCAGGCTCACCTCCACAAGGAATGCCAGGAAGGGCAGATCCCTGTATGGGTCCTGGCTGCTGAGCTGCCGGAGCAAGTGGAGTGCGATGCGAGAGCACAAAGGGACCAAGCGACGGCGCATCTCCCTAGCAGGGGGAAAAAGGCACCACGACCCTGAGGTGGGGGACAAACCTCTCCCAGGACTGACTCAGAGAGCTCTGGTCTTTCTCTAGCATGTGGACGGATGTGGGTGCACTGGGAGGTGGCCCCTTCTGGGCACCTTCCTCTCCCAGCCTATTCCACTCTCCTTGGCTGTCCCTCAGTGACGAGGCACTCTGGCCCATGACCACAGGGACAGAGTGGGGCACAGGGCACAAATGCCGGGGGCAGTGGGGAGAAGGGGGTCTCACCTGGCCAGCAGACCCACGGCATAGTGCTGGGTGTGAGCACACAGCATCGTGTCCCAGCCACGCTTGCGCTCCATAGACATCACCTCATTGTCACAGCACAGTCGGTAGAGCAGAGCCTTCATGGCCTGCACTGCAAACCTGTGTGCAGAGCAAAGCCCAGGTTACACTGGGAGCACTGGCCCTGGCCACAAGGTTATGGGAAGGAGAGGAGGACTGGGACCTGTTAAGCTTGCTGGGAAGGCGGTGTTCCTCCTGGCATGCTCTCCAGAAGTTACCAGCTTCCACTGGTGGCATCTGCTGTGTGGTGATGACAACATGGAAGAGCAGAGCCACAAACAGGCGGGAGGAATAAAGTATCATGGCCTGGTGGCACTCAGGCATCTGGATAATCAACCAGATCACCAGAGTTGCCTGCAAAAGAAGCAGCCCAAGACAGTACTTAGTGCTGAGGTGTCCTTGGGGCATGGCCCAAGGGCAGATGCAGGAGGAGCAGCGGGCCTGCTGCCCCCTGAGCCTTCCCCTAGCCCAGGGTTCAGCCCAGCGCCTGAGGATGGAGAGCTGCTGGCGAGGTGACCGAGGGGCAAGCAGAGGCCAAATCCAGAAACTCACAGCCAGGGCATAAACGTCCCCGTCGTCCCCATCAGAGGTGCATGAGCTGTGCAGTGGCCAATCCTCCATCACGCAGAGCAGTGTTGGCAGCACTTTCTCCACGGCTGGTCCCGATGACCCTATGGTTCTCCAAATCATAGCAGCCGCTCTGTGGGATCAGAGCTCTGTGTCAGGGGCATCTCAGTCCCAGGACCATGCCCTGTGCAGCTGTGGGGGCCCAGGTGACAGAGCCCCAGTGCCCTGAGGGGCAGAGATGGAGCATTGGCAGCAGGCTTGGGGAACAGAGGGGCCCCAGGGTCCTGGAGCTCTGTGCCTGTCTGGCAGAGCCCATAGCACAGGCTGTGCAGGGCCATGGGCCCTAAAGTCTGGCGGGCCCTGAGCTGTGCAGGCACGTGGGCCCCGTACCTGTCACATGTTGGAGCACAGCGCAGGAGGGTCAGCACCACGTCAGCAGGGTGTTCTTCAGCCAGCCTCACAATATTAATTTGCAGCCTGGCTTCCACAGCGACATGGGACACCAGCCTCTGGTGAATGTTCCTTACAATGGCTGGCACCTGGAGGAGGCATGGGGAAGACTTGGAGCACTGTCCTAGGGAGCAACTTCCCCAGCTTCCTCCAAAAAGTGCTTCCCTTCCTGACAGACTGTGCTGGACTCAAAGGCTGAGGGGCCCAGTGACCGTGGCTTGAGGGGACACACGGTTCTGGCAGGCCTCCAGGCCTGGCCCCAGGCTGCTTACCTGCTGCTGAGGAGAAACAGCACTGTCGTCAAAAAAATCCATAGTGGGAGCACAAATCACAATGGGAGCGGGCATGGTGCCAGTGTTTGTGATGCCCTGAGACATTCTGGTGTCAGTGTTTCTGATGGCCTTGCTCTCAGTCACTGCCATGTGAACAGCCTCATTTTGATAATTCATTGCATTATTGTGTGCTGTCCGTTCTGGGCTGGCGTGAGGCGTTGCCTGGAACTTGGTCAGCCTGGAGTCAGGCTGGGCTGGGACCTCTGCTGCTGTGGTTCTGGTCTCTCTATGCTGAATGAGCAGGAATTTTGTGAACATTTGCAGAACAAAGGACAGGGTAGGCAGGGATGCTCCATGGCATGCTGCAGGCGTGGTGCTGGGCTGAGCAGGGACAGCAGGCCCAGCCCAGGTGGGGGTGGCTGCAGGTACCTTCAGGGTTTTGCGCAAGCAGCCACGGCCGGGTTCCTGCTCTTGTGTCTTGTCCAAGGCTGCATCTGGCAAAGAGCGAGCGCAGCCAGAGCTGAGGGGCTGCGGGAGAGGCCGGAGAGCACAGCCCAGGCCTGCGTTGCCCAGGCCGGGAGAGCCCCAAGTTGGCCCAGGGGATGAAGCACGGCCACTGTGGGGTGTCTGCCCTGCCCCTGTTCCATCCTGTCCATGGGCATGTCCCCAGGGGATGGGATGGGGTGGGATGGGATGGGATGGGGCCAAGCTGGCTGCAGCCATCAGCCCTGAGACCCAGCTCTCTCACTCACTCTCCTTCACTGGCTGGACTTTTGGTGATGCGTTACGCTGCTTTGCTGGGGCAGCTAAAGAATCTTTGTTCTTCTTCTTACTGAACAGGCCTTGGCGTTTCTCTGCCATTCTCCCAAAATCTGCTGCCGATGGCACCTGCAAGAGAGAGGCCTTGGAAGAGCACTGAGTAGACAAGTCCAATGGTCTGGCCTTGAGGACACTGGCCACAAGGATGGCAGTTCCTTCGGAAAAGTTCCGAGTCACCAAGTCCCGCGGTCTGCCCTTGAGGGGTCCTGCAAAAGAAAAGTCCCGAGAAGGCCACGGGCCACCGAGTCCTGTGGTCTGGACTCGAGGTCACCTGCAGCAGTAAGGTCAAGGGAAAAGTCCAGGTCAGCAATGAACGAGCACGCTGTATGGGGGCTCCTCACGGCACCGCTCTGCCTGTCGTGTGCTCCGAGCACTGTGGCCTGCTCCTGTCACCGCCAGCTCCTATGTCACCACGTGTCACAAAGGACACCCTGTCCCGTTCCATGCCACGGTGACCGTGCTGCACCGTGTCACCAAGGGCTCTTGCACACACTGCTGCCTGCCCTGGGGCCGCCCCCTGCCAAGCCAAAGTGGCCCAGGCTGGAAGGAATGCCTGGCCCCAGGTGTCCAAGGCAGCCCCACAGGATCTTTAGGAAGGGCTCAGAGCATCAGCAAACGCTGCCCTGCTCTGCGGGCTCAGGGCAGCAGAAGGAGCCCCCAGGGCTGCCGACGCAGCTGCGCTGGGAAGGGCACGGGGCCTTCCAGGGGCGCTGGCACGGCCTCCCTGGGACACGTCCCGGCCCGTGGCCATCCTAAACCTGCGGGTGTGACTCGCACAAGGAACGTGTGGGCCCGGGCACCAATGCTGCTCTGAGCCCTGGGGCCCGGGCAGCGCTGCCATCAGCAGCTGGGGCAGAGTCCCTGCCCAAGCAGAGCTGCCACCCCCCGAGCCCTGGCAGCGCTGGTGCCCGTCTCCCGCCCCACAGACCTGTGGCCCCGCGGGGCTTCTGTGCCACAGGGAGTCAAAGCCCACGAGCATTGGAGGCTGATGGCAGGAGCACCTGGAGCAACTGCGGGCAACACTTGGTTTCTGTCAGGAGCTCTTCCTCCATGCTGGAATGATTTTCTCATTGAACTAATTTCCTGCACCACAGAAACATCTTTCTCTCGAAGGCACAGAAGAACCTGGCATAAAGAAATCCTCACTTCAGGAAAGCTTAACTTCCCATTGCTCAGCTCAGGGACTTCCAAAATTTGCAAACTTCCCAAATTTATGGGAATGGTGTGAGAATGTGACTGGTCTACAAGTTTACGTCCCAGTCTGAAGCAGCAACTCATTTGCCTTATCATCCGTTGAATGTCACTTTACAAAACATAACCCTGCACAGAGCCAAAAAGAAGGCCATTCTTTGGTTTGCAAATGGTTTTCGATGAAGGGATTGTAATCTCCTAATTCTCTTCAGGAATAAAAGCTCTCAAGGAATGAAAGACCACTCAGTGTTACAACAGTAACCCAAACAAATAAGTAGATGGCTAAAGGGCTGATCCTCCCCCAGTACAGATATCTAAGTGGCCAATAAAATACAGCTCTCCCCTCTTGTTCCCTGCAGGGGAAACAGGACTAGTAAAAGAAGACGTCAAAGATATTCTTTCTGCCCTCCATAACCAAAGCTATGCCAAAGCACAGATGCTGCCTTCAAACTGACTCAAATTCCAGCCCAGACTCTCACCTTCCAGACAACTCCTTCTCCATAACGCCCCCCCAACACCCACCTCCAAACACACCCAGAGAAGCCCTCAACACCCCGCCAGGAGCCCCATCTGTGCCCGTACCTCCGCAGAGCTTTCCCAGCCTCCAGCAGAGCCCCTGGTTCCCTGCACGTGCCGTGGGATGGCAGCCAGGAGGGTCTGCTCCAAGGCCTTCCCTGGCAGCAAAGCCAGGCTGCCCGGCCTATGGTTCCTGGATCATCCTTCCCAGCGAGCCTTCCCGTGCACGGCTGTTCCATTGGCACATCTGCGCTCAGCTCGGACTGCTCCACTCAACCAGGGCTGCTGGGAAAGGATCCAGAGCAGCCTGGCAAGCTCTTTCTCCAGCTCCCTCTTCACTCCTGGGGGAGGTAGAACATTCCACAGGAAAGCAGCTGCTGCCACACGGAGTGGGTGGCATCAGGCAGCTCTGGGGAGGCCCCTCAGGACTGCTGTATCCTGAGGGAACACCGCTGGCCATCCCCTGGGTGTATTGGAAAAGCTTAAAATCAGCTGCCTCAGCTTCCAGGGCCTCTCTTGGCCAGCATCCTGACGTGGCTGCAGGGCTGCTGCGAGGCACTGCTGGGACCCAGCGGGACAGGACCGGCTGTCTCGTGCCCACGTAGCAGCCCTGACATAGCCAGGGCCATCCCGAAAGCAGAGAAACGCTCACGGGCCAGCAGAGAGGAGCACGGAGCACTGGGCTGCTCTCAGGCTATCTCAGCTGGGCTCGCTCCACCACACGGCCCCATGTTAAGGCCGGCTGATGCCCAGCTGCCAGAAATGCCTGCCTTGTTCTCTCCAAGATGCACAGGGAGAGCCAACGAGTAGGACACCTTGGGAGGCCTTTTGTTATGGTTTTGGCCTGGCAAAGCCAGAGCCCCCATGAGTACACCTTCTCCCCGGTGTCTGCTGTGAGATGTGACCAGGAATAAGCAAAGCAGGCTCCAGCTTAAACATAAAGAAAAATTTATTAACTAAACTACACACAAACAATTACTAAACTACACACCAAAGGAAAAAAAAAAAAAAAAACACGAGGAAAATGAAAACCTCACAAAAAACACTCTCCCTCTCCTCCCCCCTAAATTCCCAATACAATACATCCTCCAAAATCACCAGTTCTGGGTCCAACACCACCCTTTAGATTGCTCAAACTTTCAGTTCCTCAAGAGGAGAGGGAGTCCTTCCATGTGTCGTGGTGGCCTTTTCCGTCCTTGTTCCAGTGCTCTCACCACCGAACAGGGATCAGGACTGCTTCCACGGTTGTCTTTTTAAGGATGCTTTGTCCAGTTCCAGAAAAGCACAGTATCTCACCTTCTCACCTTTGCGACATCTATCCCCCCCATTATTTATATACCCCCTGGGGCCGAGGGGTACCCACACTGAATCTTCTTTGGCGCTGGGACATTTCTCCCCCTGGACTCAGTCTCTGTATCACACGGAAACATGGCTCGGTCCATGGCTACACAAAAGAGTCCAGCATAAAATGCCACTCCATCTTCTCCATTCTTTCAACATCTCTCACTCTCTCTCTCTCTCTCTCTGGTCTAGACCTCCATCACTCGTTCATTTCCTTCGTCCCCCTCCACTCTTATCACTCGTCTAGGAAGGGTTAATGTTCTGTAAGGTTTTCATTGTCCAAAAAAGGTTAAAAACTCCTCCAGGCGGCTGGACTCCTGGCTGCACCCCCCCCACATCTCCTCAGCCGGGCTGCCTGCTGCCAGCACACATTTACTGAGTTTCAAGATAAGGACACAGGCTGCACTCTCTCTCTCTCTGTCTGTCTGTCTCCAAGGGGGGGAGGGAATGGCTGCCCGATGTCTCTTGGGGCTCCTCCACCCTTCCATCCTCCAAGGCCTCCTCACCCTCATCTCTGTCCAGGCCCAGGCCTACCACATGGCTGCCCCTCCCCCGCCCAGCAGCAGCGGCTGGACGGGGGGAAGGGAGATCCGACCTCCATCCCTCGAAGTCCCAAGAGAGCCTCCCAGGCCTGAAGCTCTGCTTTTAACCCCTGTGTGTTCTCGGAGGTGTGTCCAAAATACCACTAGCTACACCTGGTGCCAATATCAAAATCCAAGCACCCATTGGTTTGACCACAACATCCCAGAATTCCCACTTCTTCCTGGTCAAACCACCACACCTTTTCTGAGGCCAGGGACACACCAAGGTCAGCCAAGGCTCTCCACGCTGCCTGGCCCACACATCCCAGCTCTGTGCTGGCCCTGGGCCACAGCAGCTCCCACCAAGCAGGAGGCAATGCATATTGCCAAGAGTTGAGACACAGCAGAGAGGAAAGATGTGAAAAGTATGTGTGTAAAGGCCTTTTAATTCACAGTTCTCACAGAGAGCTTTGGGGCTCATGGCTGGACAGAGATGCTCCTGCTCACCCTCTGTCCAAAGAGGGTAACACACCCTCCTGCAGGTGCTGGGATTGGTTTGTAGATGCCAAACCTGCTCCTCACTGCCTTCTCCATGCCCCTCTGCCACATGCAATGGGCCGCAAGCACTGAAAGGATCCCAGAGAGCCAAAGGGGGACACTTGCACCTGCCTCACCGGGAGCTCCCTGGCAAGCACTTTCCTTGAGAAGCAAGCCCCTTTCCGCCAAAGGTGTTTCCCCAAATGTGTGGCTTTCCTGGGGAACACCAACACACCCTTAAGAAACGCTGGCAAGGCTGAATGACTTCAGGTCCTTTCAGGACAGGCACTCCAGCTCTAGCTCCTCTTCCCCCAAGTGAGTTTGCAGGTGCAGGCTCAGAGGTGCAGCCCCAGGCCCTCCACAAACACAAGCTGCCCGCTGCCTCTTCACCTGCCTCAGCTCCTGCCTGTGCTCACGGCACCAAAACCAGGCTGTTCCTGGCCAGGGACCAGAGCCCTGTTCCTGCAGGATGCTCTTGCCAGCACCTTCCAGGTCTCTCTGCTGTGCACACAGAGCTTTTCATGCCCGCTCCCAACAGGCTTTGGAACACAGAGCCCAACCTGGCTGGCTCTGCCACCAGCACAGCCCAAACGCAGGCGGAGGAAGAAGCAGCAGGGGCTGTTTTGCGGCCATGCCCAAGAGAGACTGGCAGGGTGCCCTCGCTCTGCTCTCCCTTGCTTGGCTTTCTGACTGGCTCTGAGCCTGGGGCTGCCATTCCTTACTTGTGGGGAGCAGAAGCACAGCCGGGATCCCGGCACTGCCTGACAGCGCTCCGGGCACCGGCTGTCGCAGTGAGGGCGGCTGTGACAAACCTTTGTGTCCCCTGACTTCAGGGTGAATGTGGTGCAAAATAAGAGAGAAGGAGAAGCAACAATGGTGTGCCCAACTAGGAAATTACTTCTAACGACCAATAAAAATGGGAACTATGCTCAGGAACAGAACACAAGATAGGGAGAAGCTCCAAAGAGGAGAAACAGGGAAGATGTATAAATACTTAGTCTTGGAAGTCGAACATTCTGGAAACAATAGCATATATGGAACACATGTAACCAATAGGGGAGTGGAACTTGGACTAATTATCATAACTACTCCAAAGGCTCCTGGGAGGAGATCTGAAGCTTGCCCTGATGTAGATGAATGTTTCCCAGATTTGAAAATCAGACTTGGTTTGTTTTAAGTCCAGGTGACCCTATGTCTTAGTTGGGTTGACTCCCATATCTTCCTCTTTTCTTTTAAAGCTAGAAATAAAAGTGAGGGAATCTTGTAGAACTCCATGGACACTGCATTTCTTGCAGTGTTAGGAGATCAAAAAAGGAACTTTATGGTCTCATTTTTCAATGGAATGCTTCTGAAAAAGATCCTTTGTTAATCACACAGTGGGTTTCCTACTTATAGGTCTCCAAAAGCAAGTTTTACAACTATGGAGATGACAGCTGAAATGATAACTAGAGCCACAACAAGATTGCTATCTATGGAAGGCTAAGATTTTTTAATTATTTATTTACCTGTGAAAAGGGTTGATTGGGCTTTTCAAAATTCAGAAGACTTGCAAATTGCATTGTTAAATTATTCAGGTGTTTGTTCTCTTCATTACCCAGGCCAGAAATTGTTACAAGCAAAATTAAGTTTTAGAAAAAACCCATGCTGAGTGAAGAGCCTCTAAGTGCTATAACTCTCTTCACTGATGGAGCAGGGGAAACACACCAATCAGTAATAGTATGGCAAAATCAAACAACCAAAACATGGGAGTCAGATGTTCAAACAATAGAGGGCTCTCCTCACATTGTTGAACTGGCTGCTGCAGTAGTTTAGGGCATTTCAGCTCTTTTCAGAGCTTCTGAATTTAATTACAGATTTGTCTTCTGTTGCTAGTATTCTTAAAAGAATAGAAGGATCAGTTTTAAAGGATGGTACAAATGATATCGTTGGCTTTCATGTCTTTCTACACTTTTGACACTCAGAACTAACCAGTATTTTGTCTCTCATTCCTCGCTTCCAGGATTCATGGCAGGAGGAAATGCGAGAGCAGACAAACTGACAATGGTTTTTCAAACACTTTGCCAAACATTTTGAACAAGCAAAACTGAGTCATGCTTTTTTTCATCAAAATGCACAAGCACTGGGGCCAACGTTTGGCACAAGCACGATCAGCACAGATGAAAACCGCACCTTTGGCACATGAGAGGCACGGACGTCAGCAATTTTCAATCCTGCCATTTA
This sequence comes from Ammospiza nelsoni, assembly GCF_027579445.1. NCBI lineage: Eukaryota > Metazoa > Chordata > Aves > Passeriformes > Passerellidae > Ammospiza > Ammospiza nelsoni. The sequence continues at coordinate 3,268,462 of NC_080639.1, forward strand.
CCTTCCAAGTTCTCATGGAATAACAGCATTGCAGGCATCAGGAATTTTGAATGCTCCAGCTGCTCTCCCCAATTCCCATGGAATAATGGCTTCCCCAGCATCAGGAATTTCAAATCCTCCAGTTCCCCTCCAAAATTTCCGCCAAAACTATGGAATAACGGCATGCTGGGCATTGGGGATTTTGAATGCTCCAGTTCCCCTCCCAAATTCTCATGAAATAACTATATTCTGGGAGTCAGGAATTTCAAATCTCCCATTCCCCTCCCAAATTCTCATGGAATTGCAGCATTCTGGGCATCAGGAACTTTGAGTCCTCCAGCTCCATTGTCATGTTCCTGCCCAAACAGGAAAATGGAATGACTGCATTCCAAGCACCAGGAATTTAAAATCCTTCCCTCCCACATTCCCCTTCTGGGCATTGGGAATTTGGAATACTTCAGTTCCCCTCCCAAACTCCCAAGGATATTCTGGGTGTCAAGAATTTAGAATCCTGAAGCTCCCGTCCAAAACGCCTACCAAAACAATGGAATAATTGCATTCTGGGCATTGGGAATTTGAAATGCTTCAGCTCCCTTCCAAAAATACCCATGGAATTCCCATGGAATACTGGAATTCCGGATGCTGGGAATTTGGAATCCTGCAGATCCCCTCCCAAACTCCCAAGGAATGACAGCATTCTGGGCATTGGGAATTTAGAATCCCTCAGCTCCCCTCCAAAATCCCATCAAATTCCCAAGGATTTCTCACCCTTGTGTACTGTTGCTACCATGAATCCAGAAAAGGTATCAATAGAAACATGGACATATTTAAAAGTCCCAAAGCTGGACATGTGTGTTACATCTGTTTGCAGATGTCATTCGGTTTCAGCCCTTGTGGGTTTGTACCTAACATTTGTGGCAAAGAAAGAGTCTGCTGACACTGTGAGCAAGGGTTCACTCCATCCCGTGCTTGTGGCAAAGTCAGATGGAATTGTTTTCCCAGTGCTTGGGCATTTTGATGGTAGAAATCATGAGAAAGTTTGGCCTGCCTGGCCTAACTTTTGTGGCATAGTGACTGTCATGGTGAGGGCATCTGCCTTCACATCACCTTCCCCTACAGGTCCAGGCAGAGGGGTGTGGGATCTAAAGTGCAGAAGGTTGTATTGCTGAGCCCTGGAAGGGAAAAGTTGTACAGAGAGGTTAATACCAGAAAAAGAACTTTGTTAGACACTTCCTTCAGGAATGAGTGCTGAATTCTCTCAATGATTCCTGTAACATAAAGACAATCACGAACAATGCTAATAAGTTCCTGTGATAAAAGGCAAAACGCTTCTACCACAGCTGCCAGTTTCACTAGCTGGGCTGATCCAGGGGGAAAGGTTATCGCATGTTCTCACTGTCCCTTATCATTTCTCCAAAGGGTCACAGCTTTGTGTGTCTTTCCCGATGTGTCAATGAAAACAGTTTTTGCAACAGGGATTAGAGTTTTCTTCTATAGTGGCCGTTGTAGAAAGGGGAGTTCCTTGAAGGATTGGAGCAGGGCATGCCGAGGCTTGGTGTGACAAAATTGTCCATCATAGTCCGCAAGAGCAATTTGAAATGACAGTGAATCCCTGAAGACAGTCTCTAATTCTGCTGCAGTAATAGGGAGATGCATTACTGCTGGATCATATCCTGTCAGGCTCGGGCATTGGAGTTTGTCCCATCAACAGCTGCTGAATAAGATTCTCAGGTTGAATGGTTACAGTTTTTGAAAAGGTGTGTGCCAGAAAAAGCCACTCTATGAACCAGAGAGGATGCTCCTGTACATCCCATTGACCAGTAAGAGCATAGGTTTGGAATGTTTTCAGAATCACGAACAGTCACAAAGGCAAATCTGGGTTTCGACACATGGCAAAGAAGTTACCGATTTCATTGCTTACAGTCTCTAAAGCCTTTTGGAAAGTTTTTGTCAAGTGCCATGGGGAACGGAGATCTGGCTCTCCTTTTCACTGTTGAAATAAGGGGGATAATTCCTTTGTGGTGATTCCCAATAAAGCGTGGATCCAATAAACAGTGCCTAACAACTTTCCAACTCATTCAATGTGTGTATATTGGTTTTTCGGGTGACTGGCTGTGGGGTGACTGTTGTCTCCAATAATTTGAAGCCCAGGTATTTCCAGGGAGGTTCGGTTTGTATTTTTTTTGTGGCTATGCACAAGCCTCTGCTGGCAAGGATTACCTTTAAAGCAGCAAGACAGTCACCCAATAATGGAGAATTGCCAGAAGTAATTAAAATTTTCTCCAGGTAGTGATACATCAAGACAGATAGCTATTTTTGCTGTACTGGTTGTATTGCTGAGTCAATGATAAAGTGACTGATAACAGGACTGCTCTTCATAGCCTGGGGGAGGTGGCAGTGTGTGCAAGGGCCCTTTGTGACACGGTGCAGCACAGTCACCATGGCATGGAACGGGACAGGGTGTCCAAGGGCCCTTTGTGACACGTGGTGACATAGGAGCTGGCAGTGACAAGAGCAGGCCACAGTGCTCGGAGCAGGCGACGGGACAGGACAGGACAGAGCGGTGCCGTGAGGAGCCCCCGCACAGCGCGCTCGTTCGTGTCCCACCCGGAGCTTTTCCGAGGCGTTGTTCCTACAGGTGACCTCGTGGCCAGACTGCGGGCCCTGGTGGCCTGTGGCCTCCCCGAGGATTTTGTTTTCCAGGTGCCTTTGAGGTCAGACTGAGGGACTTGGTGACTCGGAGCTTTGCCGAGACACCTCCTGTCCCTGCAGCCGGTGCCCTCGAGGCAAAAGCTTGGGATCTGGTGACCACCATAGTTTATGAGGAGTCTCCTGTCCTTGTGACAGGCGCCCTCAAGACCAGAGTGCAGGACTTGCTGTCCTGCAGCCTTTCTGAGGCTTCTCTGTCTCAGGTGCCTTCAAGGCACAACTGCACAACTTGTTGACTTTAAACTTCCTTGAGGCATCTCTCTTTAAGGTGCCCTCGAGGCCAGACTCTGATATGGCGGGAAGATTCCACGGCCTGTTCAAAATGTTCAGGGGGAAAGAAAAGAGAAACCGTGGAGCTGCCCCAGCACAACAGCCTGTAGATCCAGAGCCGTTTCATACGCTGCAGGAAGGTGAGCAGAAGACCTGGGGCACTGGGCTGATGGCTGCAGCCAGCTTAGCCCCATCCCATCCCATCCCATCCCATCCCATCCCATCCCATCCCATCCCATCCCATCCCATTCCATCCCATCCCATCCCCTGGGGACATGCCCATGGACAGGATGGAACAGGGGCAGGGCAGACACCCCACAGTGGCCGTGCTCCATCCCCTGGGCCATCCCGGGGCTCTCCCTGCCTGGGCAGCACAGGGCTGGGCTGTGCTCTCCAGCCTCTCCCGCAGCCCCTCAGCTCTGTCTGTGCTCGCTCTTTGCCAGATGCAGCCCTGGACAAGACACAAGAGCAGGAATACGGCCATGGCCGCTTGCGCAAAACCCTGAAGGTACCTGCAGCCACCCCCAGCTGGGCTGGGCCTGCTGTCCCTGCTCAGCCCAGCACCACGCTTGGAGCATGCCAGGGAGCATCCCTGGTTTCCCTGTCCTTTATTCTCCCGCAGAGGTTCCGGAAATTCTTGCGCATTCGTCGCACAAAGACCAGCACTGCAGCAGCTGAGTGCACAGCCGAGCCTGACTCAGGGCTGACCGAGCTCCAGGCAGAGCCCAATGTCAGCCCAGATTGGGCTGAGCGCTCACAGGACTCTGAGGCTGCAACGAACGAGGACAGGACAAAGGCGGACAAGGAAGAGACTGAGGACCTGCCCATCACTGGAGAGATTCAGGACATCACAAATACTGACACCAAACCATATTCAGATGAATACTCACAAGACTCTAACGATGCAATGAACGAGGACAGGACCAAGGTGGACACAGCAGTGACTGAGGATGTGCCCATCACAAACACCAACACCGGAGACACTGAGGACATCTCAAATACTGGCGCCTCGCCTGCTCCCACTCTCAGTCAAGAACTAATACAGGACTACTTCAAGGACTCTTCTGTTTCTCCGCAGCAGCAGGTAAGGAGCCTGGGCCAGGCCTGGAGGCCTGCCAGGATTGTGTGTCCCCTCAAGCCATGGTCACTAAGGCCCCTCAGCCTTTGAGGCCAGCACAGTGTGGTGGGAAGGGAAGCACTTCTTGGAGGAAGCTGGGGAAGTTGCTGCCTTGGTCAGTGCTCCAATCTCCCCCATGCCTCCTCCAGGTGCCAGCCATTGTAAGGAGCATCCACCAGAGTCTACAGTCGCATGTCACTGTGGATGCCAGGCTGCAAATTGACATTGTGAGGCTGGCTGAAGAACACCCTGATGATGTGGTGCTGACCCTCCTGCGCTGTGCCCCAACATGTGACAGGTACGGGGCCCACGTGCCTGCACAGCTCAGGGCCCACCAGCCCTTAGGGCCCATGGCCCTGCACAGCCTGTGCTATGGGCTCTGCCAGACAGGCACAGAGCTCCAGGACCCTGGGGCCCCTCTGTTCCCCAAGCCTGCTGCCAATGCTCCCTCCCTGCCCCTCAGGGCACCGGGGCTCTGTCACCTGGGCCCCCACAGCTGCACAGGGCATGGTCCTGGGACTGAGATGCCCCTGACACAGAGCTCTGATCCCACAGAGCTGCTACAATGATATGGAGAACCATAGGATCACTGGGACAAGCTGTGGAGAAAGTGCTGCCAACACTGGTCCATGTAATGGAGGATTGGCCACTGCACAGCGCACGCACCTCTGATGGGGATGACAGGGATGTTTTTGCCCCGACTGTGAGTTTCTGGATTTGGCCTCTGCTTGCCCCTCGGTCACCTCACCAGCACCTCTCCATGCTCTCCATGCCTCAGGCGCTGGGCTGAACCCTGGGCTAGAGGCAGGCTCAGGGGGCACCAGGCCCGCTGCTCCTCCTGCATCTGCCCTTGGGCCCTGTCCCACGGACATGTCAGTACTGAGCACTGTCTTGGGCTGCTTCTTTTGCAGGCAACTCTGGTGATCTGGGTGATTGTCCAGGTGCCTGAGTGCCACCAGGCCATGATACTTTATTCCTCCCGCCTGTTTGTGGCTCTGCTCTTCCATGTTGTCATCACCACACAGCAGATGCCACCAGTGGAAGCTGGTAACTTCTGGAGAGCATGCCAGGAGGAACACCGCCTTCCCAGCAAGCTTAACAGGTCCCAGTCCTCCTCTCCTTCCCATAACCTTGTGGCCAGTGCCAGTGCTCCCAGTGTGACCTGGGCTTTGCTCTGCACACAGGTTTGCAGTGCAGGCCATGAAGGCTCTGCTCTGCCGACTGCGCTGTGACCACGTCGTTGTTGCAATGCAGCGCAAGGGTGGCTGGGACACGATGCTGTGTGCTCACACCCAGCACTATGCCATGGGTCTGCTGGCCAGGTGAGACCTCCTTCTCCCCACTGCCCCCAGCATTTTTGATTTGTGCCCTGTGCCCCACTCTGTCCCTGTGGTCATGGGCCAGAGAGCCTAGTCACTAAGGGCTAGCCAAGGAGATGGAAAAGCCTGGGAGAGGAAGGTGCCCAGAAGATGCCACCTCCCAGAGCATCCATATCCCCACCAGAGTTGCTGGGGAATGATCAGAGCTCACTGAGTCAGTCCTTGGAGAGGTTTGTCTACCACCTCAGGATCTTGATGTCTTTTTTCCCCCTGCCAGGGAGATGTGCAATGTCGTGGTCCCCTTCTGTTCCCGCATTGCATTCCATCTTCTCCAGCCACTCCGCAGGGAGGAGCCATGGGATCTGCCCTTCCTGGCATTCTTTGTGGAGGTGAGCCTGGTTCCAGCGCTGCCTGGCTGAGCTGCCTCCCAGCTCTCTGCGCTCTCAAAGCCACAGCTGCCTGGGACGGCGCCCACGCCCTGTGCTGCTGCCTGGGCCCAGCCCTGTGTGTTTCTGGGCTCCTGCTGGCCAGCTCCCCAGTCACTGCCCTGTGCCTTTCAGGTCTTAGACATCTTGGATTTCACTAAATATGGTATCAGCATCCTGAATGTCATGGCAAGGAACCTGGACAGCGAATGCAAGGAGCGGCGTCGCCTGGCGCTCAGAGGCCTCATGGTGGTCAGCAAGGATTCCTCGATGGTGAGAAGGGGCCGTGGCTGAAGCTGTGTTGTGGAAAGCAGCCCCATAGGCGTGCAGGGCTTCAGGAGCTGAGGCAGCTGCTCCCAGCTCTCCTGCCTCACCTGCCCCAGTGCTTTGGGGCAGGCCTTTGGCCTGTGGGCCCTGCAGCAGCAGGGTGGCCTTGCAGTGCCAGGGCGGTGTTGGTGGTGCAGCCGTCCATGGCTTCCCAGCACAGCCTTGTGTTCCACACAGGCCAGGAGAATGTGCATCCTGTCTCCAAGCCTTCTGAAGCTTCTGGATGATGCAGAGGGAGAGGTGGTCAGGATGTCCCTCTCTGTGTTCAGAAATGTGCTCCAGCACAAAGACATCCTAGTATCCAGCACCACTGCCCCAAAGTTGGCTGAGGCACTACTGCTGCTCTTTGACCATGTAAGGCTCTGTGTCCTCAGCTGCAGGCACTGGCTGCTGCCCAGAAACTTTGCCCAGGTGAGGCTTGAGAAATTTGTCACAAGGCCTGATTCTCTTCCCTTTCTCCAGGACAACAGCTATGTGCAAGTGCTCTCGCTTGAGCTCTTCATCAGGGTGATGGACTTGGTCGTGGATGAGGGAAAAAAGCCTCTTGAGAAGATTTTGATCCAAAGTCTCCTCCCACTCTTCTTCCACTGCCATGAGAAGAACTGGGATGTGGCAAAGGTGAGGTTTTGTAGTATGCCGGTGGATCTTGGGGAGGGGGCTCGGGTGCCTCCTGCCTGGGCACCTCATGTACTGAAGCCTCTTCAGGCTTTGGCAAATGTTTGTGGGTCCTGTGCCCTGGGCTGTGGGGCCATCTCTGGGTCTCTGCTGCTCTCCAGGCCTCTCAGAAAACGCTGATTCGTGTGGCCGAGTTCCTAAAGATGAGGAAGCTCAAGCAGCTGTTGAAGAAGGGGCAGCTTTCAAAGTTCACTGAGGTCCTGGTAAGGAGGGCCTGAAGCCCCTGGCTCAGGCCGGAGAAGGCCCCTGAGGGCGGTGCTCAGTGTGCAGGCAGGGCAGCTGTGCTCCTGCCCGCTGCTGCAACCAGAGGCCGCCCGGGCTCTTCTCCAGACTCCCGTGGGCCCGAGCCGGGTGCCCATGGAGCCCCGGCCCGGCGGGGCTGTGGGCCGGCACCGCGGCTCCCCGGGCAGCAGCCGGCCCTCTGCCCCCTGCCCTCGGGAGCCCTTGGCCAGCGGCTGCTGGCCGCGCCTCAGGGCTCTGCGGCCAGGGGAGGCCGGGGATGGGCGCAGGCAGCGCCCGGCCCAGGGGCTGAGCCCGCGCCAACCCTTCCCTCCTGCCGCTCTCTGCAGCTGGCACAGGACAGGAGCCGAGCGGCCGAGCACCTGCGCCGGGCCCTGCCCTACCTGCAGAGCCCACAGGAGCCCCTGCGAGAGGCGGCCGTCATGTTCATGGGTGAGCCCCGAGCCCGGGCTCCCTCCTTGGGCCTGGCCCACCGCAGCTTGGCCCCAACCCCACCCGCTGCCCCATCAGCGCCGCTGGCATGGAGCTGTGCCGCTGGGGCCAAGATGAACTCTTTGTTCTCAGAGATGGCCGGGTTTCCCATGACGGAGGAGCAGCAGGAAGAGCTCCAGGATCTCAGTCAGGGTGAGTGAGGGCAGCGGGCTGGCCAGGCGAGCTGCAATGCTTGAACAGGTAGCTGCAATGCCTGTCCTGGCTGCATTGGGCTTCGCACCCTGTGTTGACAAGAGGTGTTGTGGGCAGATCACACAGAGATTTCAGGGACATGGGTGGAATTCCTGGCCCGCAGCTTGCTGCTGATCCTGTTGGCAACACCTCTCTCTTGGCCATGGCAAGGGTTGGGTGAGGTGGCCCTGGCAGAACGGTCTCCTCAGGTCACTGCAGATCCAGGCTCTGACCATGACTCTCTTGCTCTCTGTTCCAGGCCTAGAATCCCCAAAGAACAATGCCAGCCCACCCTGCTCTAACATTGAAAGTCATTCTCAATTAGGCCTAAGACCTGAAGAAATAGGGTCCTTTTCTGGATCCGGTGAACCAGTGTCCCAAGAACAGCACCAGGAGACACTGAATAGGACAGCATCTCCCATTGCCTCAGGAGCTCTTGACGGAGTTGATGATTGCTACAGCTGAGCCTGTGGGAAGCTCGCATGGCTTCAGCCCTCTCCGTGCCTGTAGATAGCTCACTCCCTCCAGCCCTCAGACAATGTCCATCCACTTTTCCCCTCCACTCTCCCTCCCTTTCGACAGCTCTATCTCACCAGCCCTCAGACCATGCCTATTCCTGTGTTTTCCTTCCACTCTTGCTTTTGACAGCTCCATCCCTCCAGACCTCAAACCCTGCCTATTCCCCTTTTCCCTCCCATATCAGCCCTTTGCTTCGCCTTCCAATAATAAACAGTTTGGCTTCTTCACTTTGCCTGCATCCCTGTGCAACTGAAGCAAATCCGAGACCCTGAGACACACCAGCCCCTGCTGCTGTTCTCTGCCACGCCGTGTTTTGTGCACGGACACAGAGGAACGAGGGCAGGTCAGGCTGGAAAAGTCCCTGTGCTGAAGGTGCAGTTCCACAGCACCGTGCAGTTCCAGATCTTGCTGAGCACATTGAAGGCCAGCAGTGGGACAAGGAGCCTGTGTGTGTATCAGGGACCAAAGTCATGTCTAAGGCCCTGCCATATTTGGTCCGCTGTTGTGCGTGTCAACAAAAGAATGAAGAGCAGACAATTAAAGAAATCTTACAGTTAAACTGGTGGGAATTTGACCCTTAAGAGAAACAATGGACTGGTCAATCGATGGGAAGTGAACCTGTCTGTGAAAGAGGAGCAATACACAATGGAGCTGTGGTTGGCATGGAGGCGGTATCACAGGTCACTGCAGCCTCATCTCACGCGCTGGCCAAGTGTCAGATGACGTTGTAACTGGAAAAACTCCACTCCAGAGGAGGAGATGTCAGGCCTGGTTCTGAGGTGGAGGGACAGAAAGGACAAAATGCCCATCCTTTTGATGCAGGGGATGCCCTGAATGTGGGAGGTCTGCCTGCCCCTCTCACTGGAGAACCATGCCGAGATCGCCTCAGAGCAGCCCAGTGCTCCGTGCTCCTCTCTGCTGGCACGTGAGCGTTTCTCCGCTTTTGGGATGGCCCTGGCTGTGTCAGGGCTGCTACGTGGGCACGAGAGAGCCGGTCCTGTCCCGCTGGGTCCCAGCAGTGCCTCGCAGCAGCCCTGCAGCCACGTCAGGATGCTGGCCAAGAGAGGCCCTGGAAGCTGAGGCAGCTGATTTTAAGCTTTTGCAGATACACCCAGGGGATGGCCAGCGGTGTTCCCTCAGGATACAGCAGTCCTGAGGGGTGTTCCTAATTCAGAGAAAGCTGCAGACAAACGCATTGTCCATCAAAAGATCTTTTATAAAGCTAGCAGGAGGGCAGGTGTCTGCACCCTGTGGGAACTCAGCACAACCCTCTGGATGTCCAGGTTGCCGAGAACCCCATCAGGGGGCTCGAGACCCTGGCATTCTGCCTGGAACACCTGCAGGCTTTATTTTGATCCTTCCAATGAATTGCCAGCTTGGCATGGGGATATGAAAGACACACAGGTTTCAATGGTGCAGTAACAGGGTGTTGACAGGGTGGAAATGTAGATTTTAGGATTTTTGGTGTAGGGGTTATAGGGACAAGATGGAGGAATCAGGGCCTGTCTAGTCCTTCTTCTTTCTTCTTTCTTCTTCTTGTTCTCCATTTTCTGCTGTGATGTTGGCACTTGGGGATTGGTTTAGAACAGAAGTACACTGTCTAACATAGGTGATAGGTATTGGAAATTAAAAGTAAGTATGATCTACGTAGTTTGCAGTATAAAAGGACGACACCGCCTCGGGGGTGGGGTGGTCAGGGTTCTTGTGGCTGCCTTGCTGTGCAGACCTCGGCTGGGCAAAAAGACAATTTCGTAGATAAGAAATAATAAACAACCTGAAGACCAAAAAAGTGAAGAGTCCAGACTCATTCTTCAGAGCAGAGGCTGCTGCAGAGCCATCCCATGCATCTGGGGGCAGAGAACAGACAGCCGACCCCACATCACCCCACAAAATGCTTCTCTGCCACGTGTAAATTTCAGTGGGTTGATGTAGGAATTATATCAAAAATACCATCCATCTTTACTCTGCTGAGGTGTTTTGATAAGCAGGGGGTTAGAAATACATTCTGTCAGATTCCTGTACTTGAAGCTAATGTCCAGGTGCTGGCCAGGAGCAGTCTCCATGCCCTAAAGCAGCACTTCTTCCTCATGGCTTCCCTGCACAGGGCTCATTCCATACTTGCCCTTGGTTTTTCTGGTAGAATGTGTATAAGCTTTTTGTCAAGTCCCTCTCCTGTCAAGTTAGGCCAGCCAGGTTTTTCTTATGCTAACTAGTGCTAAGTGCTTCTGTAGGTCTGTGCTAAGTACTTGTTTACTTATGGGAATTGCTTGGGCTTATGTAAAACAAAGGCCTTGTTTCATTCTCCCCTTCTCTTTATCCTGATGCAAATTCTTTTGCAAGATCCTCTGGACAGTCCACAGTACATATGTACTGTTATGCTGCTGTTTTAATTTTCCACCACATCCATAGGTTCGTGATGGTTAGGGGGAGGGTTAATTTAGAATCCTTGTGTTCCTACAGTCTGTAGCAGGCCATGGGCTTGCTAGGGCCCCGTGGAGAGCAGAGGACTAAAGATAGGAAATGCCAAGTCATGGCAAGCCCCCGTCTTCCACCTTTTCGGACCCCAGCTTATGTCTCTGTAACCCCATAGGTCACTTCTCCTCAAGCCCTGCTTTTGGACAATTTCTGATCCCCCCTTACCCTGTATAATGGGCTGTTTTAGCCCATTCTGGTTAGAAGAGCCGTCGCTGGAACCCTTGACAGACCCCCAGTAAAGACATTGCTGTGGAACTCCAGAGCAGCCTTCTCCTCTTTCAGCCAGCGTCTGCCTGTGGTGCCGTAGCAAGCAAAAGAGCTGAACTCAAAAGAGCTGATAATCGCTAAAGAGCTGATATGCCTTATGCTTGCTAAAGGCAGCCAGTGGCTGAGAGCTGCTTGGGTTTCAGGCAGTCTGTCCCCAGAAGAGGACTGAGCTATGCGGACTGTGCAGCCTGCTCGGGGCCAAAGCTGCTCCCAGCAGGAGCCCTTGACAACAGTGCAGGTAAATTGACTTGTCCTTCCAGTCTCTGGGTTTCCCCATTCAAAGGCAAACAGCTTTTGGCTGCCAGCGTCCAAGGCTATACAGAAGAAAGCATCCTTGAGATCTGAAATGGTAAACCATCCATATTCATCTTTTACTTTGCTTAGCAAAGCATATGGATTTACAACCACTGGGTGGAGATCTCCAGCTATTTTGTTTATATAGCCTGTACGTATTGAACCAGACTGTAGTTCAAGCCATCAGGCTTCTGTTCTGGTAAAATGGGTGCATTCTCTTCAGAATCACATTCCAGTAACAACCCAAATTTTAGAAAATTGTCCGCGATAGTCTTAATATTTTTATGTTTTCCACTGTAAGTGGATATTGTTTCATTCTTATTGGTTGTGTTCCAAGTTTAAAGCTGGCTGAGGCACTCCTGCTGCTCTTTGAGCATGTAAGCTTCTGCATCCTGAGCCACAGGCATTGGTGCTTCCCAGTAACTTGGTGCCCTATGGATTTTCAGGCCTTTGCCCAGGTGGGAATGGAATAGTTGATGTAGGGCTTTTTGTTTCCTCTAGGACTACAGCCATGTGCAGGGGCTCTCCATTCAACTCTTCAGCGAGGTGGTGGAATTGGTAGTGGATGAGGGAAAAAAGCCCTTGAAGTCAATTGTGAGCAAGAGCCTGTGTGCACTTTTACTTTACTGTCATGATAAGAACTCGGACGTAGCAAAAGTGAGGTTTTGTGTGATGCTGGTGCATCTCTGGGAGGGGGCATGCCTGCGTCCTGCCCTGGTGCCTCACGGGCTGCAGCCTCCTCCATGCCTGGGCACAGAGATGTGGGTCTGGTGCCCTGGGCTGTGGGGCCATCTCTGAGTCTCTGCTGCTCTCCAGGCCTCTCGAGAAACGCTGCTTCGTGTGGCCGAGTTCCTGAAGAGGATGAAGCTGGTACAGCTGTTGAAGAAGCAGCCACTGATGAATGTCGAAGAGTGCCTGGTAAGGAGGGCCTGAAGCCCCAGGCTCAGGCCGGAGAAGGCCCCTGAGGGCGGTGCTCGGTGTGCGGGGCTGGCAGCTGTGCCCCTGCCCGCTGCTGCAGCCAGAGGCCGCCCGGGCTCTTCTCCAGGCTCCCGTGGGCCCGAGCCGGGTGCCCATGGAGCCCCGGCCCGGCGGGGCTGCGGGCCGGCACCGCGGCTCCCCGGGCAGCAGCCGGCCCTCTGCCCCCTGCCCTCGGGAGCCCTTGGCCAGCGGCTGCTGGCCGCGCCTCAGGGCTCTGCGGCCAGGAGAGGCCGGGGATGGGCGCAGGCACGCCCGGCCCAGGGGCTGAGCCCGCGCCAACCCTTCCCTCCTGCCGCTCTCTGCAGCTGGCACAGGACAGGAGCCGAGCGGCCGAGCACCTGCGCCGGGCTCTGCCCTACCTGCAGAGCCCACAGGAGCCCCTGCGAGAGGCGGCCGTCATGTTCATGGGTGAGCCCCGAGCCCGGGCTCCCTCCTTGGGCCTGGCCCACCGCAGCTTGGCCCCAACCCCACCCGCTGCCCCATCAGCGCCGCTGGCATGGAGCTGTGCCGCTGGGGCCAAGATGAACTCTTTGTTCTCAGAGATGGCCGGGTTTCCCATGACGGAGGAGCAGCAGGAAGAGCTCCAGGATCTCAGTCAGGGTGAGTGAGGGCAGCGGGCTGGCCAGGCGAGCTGCAATGCTTGAACAGGTAGCTGCAATGCCTGTCCTGGCTGCATTGGGCTTCGCACCCTGTGTTGACAAGAGGTGTTGTGGGCAGATCACACAGAGATTTCAGGGACATGGGTGGAATTCCTGGCCCGCAGCTTGCTGCTGATCCTGTTGGCAACACCTCTCTCTTGGCCATGGCAAGGGTTGGGTGAGGTGGCCCTGGCAGAACGGTCTCCTCAGGTCACTGCAGATCCAGGCTCTGACCATGACTCTCTTGCTCTCTGTTCCAGGCCTAGAATCCCCAAAGAACAATGCCAGCCCACCCTGCTCTAACATTGAAAGTCATTCTCAATTAGGCCTAAGACCTGAAGAAATAGGGTCCTTTTCTGGATCCGGTGAACCAGTGTCCCAAGAACAGCACCAGGAGACACTGAATAGGACAGCATCTCCCATTGCCTCAGGAGCTCTTGACGGAGTTGATGATTGCTACAGCTGAGCCTGTGGGAAGCTCGCATGGCTTCAGCCCTCTCCGTGCCTGTAGATAGCTCACTCCCTCCAGCCCTCAGACAATGTCCATCCACTTTTCCCCTCCACTCTCCCTCCCTTTCGACAGCTCTATCTCACCAGCCCTCAGACCATGCCTATTCCTGTGTTTTCCTTCCACTCTTACTTTTGACAGCTCCATCCCTCCAGACCTCAAACCCTGCCTGTTCCCCTTTTCCCTCCCATATCAGCCCTTTGCTTCGCCTTCCAATAATAAACAGTTTGGCTTCTTCACTTTGCCTGCATCCCTGTGCAACTGAAGCAAATCCGAGACCCTGAGACACACCAGCCCCTGCTGCTGTTCTCTGCCACGCCGTGTTTTGTGCACGGACACAGAGGAACGAGGGCAGGTCAGGCTGGAAAAGTCCCTGTGCTGAAGGTGCAGTTCCACAGCACCGTGCAGTTCCAGATCTTGCTGAGCACATTGAAGGCCAGCAGTGGGACAAGGAGCCTGTGTGTGTATCAGGGACCAAAGTCATGTCTAAGGCCCTGCCATATTTGGTCCGCTGTTGTGCGTGTCAACAAAAGAATGAAGAGCAGACAATTAAAGAAATCTTACAGTTAAACTGGTGGGAATTTGACCCTTAAGAGAAACAATGGACTGGTCAATCGATGGGAAGTGAACCTGTCTGTGAAAGAGGAGCAATACACAATGGAGCTGTGGTTGGCATGGAGGCGGTATCACAGGTCACTGCAGCCTCATCTCACGCGCTGGCCAAGTGTCAGATGACGTTGTAACTGGAAAAACTCCACTCCAGAGGAGGAGATGTCAGGCCTGGTTCTGAGGTGGAGGGACAGAAAGGACAAAATGCCCATCCTTTTGATGCAGGGGATGCCCTGAATGTGGGAGGTCTGCCTGCCCCTCTCACTGGAGAACCATGCCGAGATCGCCTCAGAGCAGCCCAGTGCTCCGTGCTCCTCTCTGCTGGCACGTGAGCGTTTCTCCGCTTTTGGGATGGCCCTGGCTGTGTCAGGGCTGCTACGTGGGCACGAGAGAGCCGGTCCTGTCCCGCTGGGTCCCAGCAGTGCCTCGCAGCAGCCCTGCAGCCACGTCAGGATGCTGGCCAAGAGAGGCCCTGGAAGCTGAGGCAGCTGATTTTAAGCTTTTGCAGATACACCCAGGGGATGGCCAGCGGTGTTCCCTCAGGATACAGCAGTCCTGAGGGGTGTTCCTAATTCAGAGAAAGCTGCAGACAAACGCATTGTCCATCAAAAGATCTTTTATAAAGCTAGCAGGAGGGCAGGTGTCTGCACCCTGTGGGAACTCAGCACAACCCTCTGGATGTCCAGGTTGCCGAGAACCCCATCAGGGGGCTCGAGACCCTGGCATTCTGCCTGGAACACCTGCAGGCTTTATTTTGATCCTTCCAATGAATTGCCAGCTTGGCATGGGGATATGAAAGACACACAGGTTTCAATGGTGCAGTAACAGGGTGTTGACAGGGTGGAAATGTAGATTTTAGGATTTTTGGTGTAGGGGTTATAGGGACAAGATGGAGGAATCAGGGCCTGTCTAGTCCTTCTTCTTTCTTCTTTCTTCTTCTTGTTCTCCATTTTCTGCTGTGATGTTGGCACTTGGGGATTGGTTTAGAACAGAAGTACACTGTCTAACATAGGTGATAGGTATTGGAAATTAAAAGTAAGTATGATCTACGTAGTTTGCAGTATAAAAGGACGACACCGCCTCGGGGGTGGGGTGGTCAGGGTTCTTGTGGCTGCCTTGCTGTGCAGACCTCGGCTGGGCAAAAAGACAATTTCGTAGATAAGAAATAATAAACAACCTGAAGACCAAAAAAGTGAAGAGTCCAGACTCATTCTTCAGAGCAGAGGCTGCTGCAGAGCCATCCCATGCATCTCGGGGCAGAGAACAGACAGCCGACCCCACATCACCCCACAAAATGCTTCTCTGCCACGTGTAAATTTCAGTGGGTTGATGTAGGAATTATATCAAAAATACCATCCATCTTTACTCTGCTGAGGTGTTTTGATAAGCAGGGGGTTAGAAATACATTCTGTCAGATTCCTGTACTTGAAGCTAATGTCCAGGTGCTGGCCAGGAGCAGTCTCCATGCCCTAAAGCAGCACTTCTTCCTCATGGCTTCCCTGCACAGGGCTCATTCCATACTTGCCCTTGGTTTTTCTGGTAGAATGTGTATAAGCTTTTTGTCAAGTCCCTCTCCTGTCAAGTTAGGCCAGCCAGGTTTTTCTTATGCTAACTAGTGCTAAGTGCTTCTGTAGGTCTGTGCTAAGTACTTGTTTACTTATGGGAATTGCTTGGGCTTATGTAAAACAAAGGCCTTGTTTCATTCTCCCCTTCTCTTTATCCTGATGCAAATTCTTTTGCAAGATCCTCTGGACAGTCCACAGTACATATGTACTGTTATGCTGCTGTTTTAATTTTCCACCACATCCATAGGTTCATGATGGTTAGGAGGAGGGTTAATTTAGAATCCTTGTGTTCCTACAGTCTGTAGCAGGCCATGGGCTTGCTAGGGCCCCGTGGAGAGCAGAGGACTAAAGATAGGAAATGCCAAGTCATGGCAAGCCCCCGTCTTCCACCTTTTCGGACCCCAGCTTATGTCTCTGTAACCCCATAGGTCACTTCTCCTCAAGCCCTGCTTTTGGACAATTTCTGATCCCCCCTTACCCTGTATAATGGGCTGTTTTAGCCCATTCTGGTTAGAAGAGCCGTCGCTGGAACCCTTGACAGACCCCCAGTAAAGACATTGCTGTGGAACTCCAGAGCAGCCTTCTCCTCTTTCAGCCAGCGTCTGCCTGTGGTGCTGTAGCAAGCAAAAGAGCTGAACTCAAAAGAGCTGATAATCGCTAAAGAGCTGATATGCCTTATGCTTGCTAAAGGCAGCCAGTGGCTGAGAGCTGCTTGGGTTTCAGGCAGTCTGTCCCCAGAAGAGGACTGAGCTATGCGGACTGTGCAGCCTGCTCGGGGCCAAAGCTGCTCCCAGCAGGAGCCCTTGACAACAGTGCAGGTAAATTGACTTGTCCTTCCAGTCTCTGGGTTTCCCCATTCAAAGGCAAACAGCTTTTGGCTGCCAGCGTCCAAGGCTATACAGAAGAAAGCATCCTTGAGATCTGAAATGGTAAACCATCCATATTCATCTTTTACTTTGCTTAGCAAAGCATATGGATTTACAACCACTGGGTGGAGATCTCCAGCTATTTTGTTTATATAGCCTGTACGTATTGAACCAGACTGTAGTTCAAGCCATCAGGCTTCTGTTCTGGTAAAATGGGTGCATTCTCTTCAGAATCACATTCCAGTAACAACCCAAATTTTAGAAAATTGTCCGCGATAGTCTTAATATTTTTATGTTTTCCACTGTAAGTGGATATTGTTTCATTCTTATTGGTTGTGTTCCAAGTTTAAAGCTGGCTGAGGCACTCCTGCTGCTCTTTGAGCATGTAAGCTTCTGCATCCTGAGCCACAGGCATTGGTGCTTCCCAGTAACTTGGTGCCCTATGGATTTTCAGGCCTTTGCCCAGGTGGGAATGGAATAGTTGATGTAGGGCTTTTTGTTTCCTCTAGGACTACAGCCATGTGCAGGGGCTCTCCATTCAACTCTTCAGCGAGGTGGTGGAATTGGTAGTGGATGAGGGAAAAAAGCCCTTGAAGTCAATTGTGAGCAAGAGCCTGTGTGCACTTTTACTTTACTGTCATGATAAGAACTCGGACGTAGCAAAAGTGAGGTTTTGTGTGATGCTGGTGCATCTCTGGGAGGGGGCATGCCTGCGTCCTGCCCTGGTGCCTCACGGGCTGCAGCCTCCTCCATGCCTGGGCACAGAGATGTGGGTCTGGTGCCCTGGGCTGTGGGGCCATCTCTGAGTCTCTGCTGCTCTCCAGGCCTCTCGAGAAACGCTGCTTCGTGTGGCCGAGTTCCTGAAGAGGATGAAGCTGGTACAGCTGTTGAAGAAGCAGCCACTGATGAATGTCGAAGAGTGCCTGGTAAGGAGGGCCTGAAGCCCCAGGCTCAGGCCGGAGAAGGCCCCTGAGGGCGGTGCTCGGTGTGCGGGGCTGGCAGCTGTGCCCCTGCCCGCTGCTGCAGCCAGAGGCCGCCCGGGCTCTTCTCCAGGCTCCCGTGGGCCCGAGCCGGGTGCCCATGGAGCCCCGGCACGGCGGGGCTGCGGGCCGGCACCGCGGCTCCCCGGGCAGCAGCCGGCCCTCTGCCCCCTGCCCTCGGGAGCCCTTGGCCAGCGGCTGCTGGCCGCGCCTCAGGGCTCTGCGGCCAGGAGAGGCCGGGGATGGGCGCAGGCACGCCCGGCCCAGGGGCTGAGCCCGCGCCAACCCTTCCCTCCTGCCGCTCTCTGCAGCTGGCACAGGACAGGAGCCGAGCGGCCGAGCACTCGCGCCGGGCCCTGCGCTACCTGCAGAGCCCACAGGAGCCCCTGCGAGAGGCGGCCGTCATGTTCATGGGTGAGCCCCGAGCCCGGGCTTCCTCCCCGGCCCGGCCCGCCGCAGCTTGGCCCCAGCCCCGCCTGCTGCCCCGGCAGCGCCGCTGGCGCGGAGCTGTGCAGCCCCGCCTGGCCTGGGCATTGCTGCTGCCGCCCTCTGGCAGCCGTGCCATGGGTGGCAGCGTGCGGCAAGGGCCGGGCTGAGCCCTGCCGGGCCAGCAGCCCGTGTGGCCACAGCGCCGGCAGCGCCGCTGGCAGGCAGCTGTGCCGCTGGGGCCGTGACTGGCTCTGTGCTCACAGGCATGGCCGGGCGGTGCCTCAGGAGGCAGCAGCAAGAGCTCCGGCTGATCTGGACAGGTGAGTGAGTGAGTGCAGCGAGCTGACAGCGGGGGCTGCCGGGGGTCCTGCAAGTCCTTTCCCGGCTTTGCAGGGCTCTGCTCCCTGTGCCGACGAGGGCTGATGTGGGCAGGGCACACAGAGATTTCAGGGACACGTAGGGGAGTCATGGCCAGTACCTCCCAGCTGATTCCAATGTCACCTACTCCCTTCTGGGTGGGATGGCCCTGTCCAGAAGCTCTTGTAAGATTCCCTCAAACCCGGGCTGTTGCCAGGGCTCTGTTCCTCTGTCTTTCAGCCCTACAAGCCCGGAGGCAACGTGCCAGCCCATCCTGCTGTGACCTGGAAAATCAAGCCGAGTTTCCCCAAGGAGCTGAAGAACTGGGGACGTCTTCTGCATCCAGTCAACCAGTGCCCCAAGAGGAGCACCAGGAGACACCCAAGAGGACACTGCCTCCCAGCGCTGCTGGAAGTCCTGGCACAGCTGATGCTGGGCAGAGTTCTTGTGGCTTCAGCCCTTTCCCTGCCTGTTGACTGCCCCGTCCCTCCAGGCCTCAGTCACTGCCCATCCCCATTTTTTCCCTCCACTCTCCCTCCCTGTAGATGGCTCCCTGCCTCCAGCCCTCATATCTGCCCATCCCCATTTTTTCCCTCCACTCTCCTTCCCTTTTGGTGGATCTCTCTCTTCAGCCCTCAGACTCTCCATTCCCATTTTTTCCCTCCACTCTCCCTCCCTGTTGGTGGCTTCCTCCGTCCAGCCCTCACACTCTCCATCCCCATTTTTTGCCTCCACTATTCCTCCCTTTTGATAGCTCTGCCCCGCCGGCCCTCAGACTGTCCATCACCTTTTTTTCCCTCCACTCTCCCTCCCTGTTGGACAGCTCCCTCCCTCCAGCCCTCAGACCCTCCCCATTAGCTTTTTTAACTCCCAGCTCATCCCTTTGCTTCACATTTCACTAATAAACAGTTTGGCATCTTCACTTTGCCTGCATCCCTGTGGAGCTGAATAAATCCGGGGCCCTGGGACACACAGGCCCTGCTGCCATTCTCTGCCACGCCGTGTTTTGTGCACGGACACAGTGGAACGAGGGCAGATCAGCCTGGAAAGGTGCCTGCGCTGAAGGTGCAGTTCCACAGCAATGTGCAGTTACACATCCTGCTGAGCACCCTGGAGCCCCTGGATTTTGGGAGAGCCAACCTGAGTATGCTCTGAACCCAGCTGAGAGGGATTCCATGGCAAGCATCCGTGGAGGGCAAAGGAGCTTGGAATGCTGGAAGCTTTCAAGAATAACTTCCTGAAAGCACAGCAGTGCTCCATCCCTCCACAGGATGAGGAAGAGGGCAGAAGCAGAGAGCATCCTGGCTTAGCAGGGAGCTCTGGGTGTGCCCAAGAGCAAATGAAGCAGCAGCACGGTGCCCGAGACTCGGACACGCGGCCGTGCCGGTGCCCGGAGCGCTGTCAGGCAGTGCCGGGATCCCGGCTGTGCTTCTGCTCCCCACAAGTGAGGAATGGCAGCCCCAGGCTCAGAGCCAGTCAGAAAGCCAAGCAAGGGAGAGCAGAGCGAGGGCACCCTGCCAGTCTCTCTTGGGCATGGCCGCAAAACAGCCCCTGCTGCTTCTTCCTCCGCCTGCGTTTGGGCTGTGCTGGTGGCAGAGCCAGCCAGGTTGGGCTCTGTGTTCCAAAGCCTGTTGGGAGCGGGCATGAAAAGCTCTGTGTGCACAGCAGAGAGACCTGGAAGGTGCTGGCAAGAGCATCCTGCAGGAACAGGGCTCTGGTCCCTGGCCAGGAACAGCCTGGTTTTGGTGCCGTGAGCACAGGCAGGAGCTGAGGCAGGTGAAGAGGCAGCGGGCAGCTTGTGTTTGTGGAGGGCCTGGGGCTGCACCTCTGAACCTGCACGTGGAAACTCACTTGGGGGAAGAGGAGCTAGAGCTGGAGTGCCTGTCCTGAAAGGACCTGAAGTCATTCAGCCTTGCCAGCGTTTCTTAAGGGTGTGTTGGTGTTCCCCAGGAAAGCCACACATTTGGGGAAACACCTT
Organism: Ammospiza nelsoni; assembly: GCF_027579445.1. Taxonomy (NCBI): domain Eukaryota; kingdom Metazoa; phylum Chordata; class Aves; order Passeriformes; family Passerellidae; genus Ammospiza; species Ammospiza nelsoni. The sequence goes on from NC_080639.1 coordinate 3,288,649, forward strand.
TGGCGGAAAGGGGCTTGCTTCTCAAGGAAAGTGCTTGCCAGGGAGCTCCCCGTGAGGCAGGTGCAAGTGTCCCCCTTTGGCTCTCTGGGATCCTTTCAGTGCTTGCGGCCCATTGCATGTGGCAGAGGGGCATGGAGAAGGCAGTGAGGAGCAGGTTTGGCATCTGCAAACCAATCCCAGCACCTGCAGGAGGGTGTGTTACCCTCTTTGGAAAGAGGTGTGAGCAGGAGCATCTCTGTCCAGCCATGAGCCCCAAAGCTCTCTGTGAGAACTGTGAATTAAAAGGCCTTTACACACATACTTTTCACATCTTTGCTGTCTGCTGTGTTTCAACTCTTGGCAATATGCATTGCCTCCTGCTTGGTGGAAGCTGCTGTAGCCCAGGGCCAGCACTGAGCTGGGATGTGTGGGCCAGACAGCATGGAGAGCCTTGGCTGACCTTGGTGTGTCCCTGGCCTCAGAAAAGGCCTCCCAAGGTGTCCTGCTCGTTGGCTCTCCCTGTGCATCTTGGAGAGAACAAGGTAGGCATTTCTGGCAGCTGGGCATCAGCCGGCCTTAACATGGGGCCGTGTGGTGGAGCGAGCCCAGCTGAGATAGCCTGAGAGCAGCCCAGTGCTCCGTGCTCCTCTCTGCTGGCCCGTGAGCGTTTCTCTGCTTTCGGGATGGCCCTGGCTGTGTCAGGGCTGCTACGTGGGCACGAGACAGCCGGTCCTGTCCCGCTGGGTCCCAGCAGTGCCTCGCAGCAGCCCTGCAGCCACGTCAGGATGCTGGCCAAGAGAGGCCCTGGAAGCTGAGGCAGCTGATTTTAAGCTTTTGCAGATACACCCAGGGGATGGCCAGCGGTGTTCCCTCAGGATACAGCAGTCCTGAGGGGCCTCCCCAGAGCTGCCTGATGCCACCCACTCCGTGTGGCACCAGCTGCTTTCCTGTGGAATTATCTACCTCCCCCAGGAGTGAAGAGGGAGCTGGAGAAAGAGCTTGCCAGGCTGCTCTGGATCCTTTCCCAGCAGCCCTGGTTGAGTGGAGCAGTCCGAGCTGAGCGCAGATGTGCCAATGGAACAGCCGTGCACGGGAAGGCTCGCTGGGAAGGATGATCCAGGAACCATAGGCCGGGCAGCCTGGCTTTGCTGCCAGGGAAGGCCTTGGATCAGACCCTCCTGGCTGCCATCCCATGGCACATGCAGGGAACCAGGGGCTCTGCTGGAGGCTGGGAAAGCTCTGCAGAGAGACGGGCACAGATGGGGCTCCTGGCGGGGTGTTGAGGGCTTCTCTGGGTGTGTTTGGAGGTGGGTGTTGGGGGGCGTGTTGAGGAAGGAGTTGTCTGGAAGGTGAGAGTCTGGGCTGGAATTTGAGTCAGTTTGAAGGCAGCATCTGTGCTTTGGCATAGCTTTGGTAATGGAGGGCAGAAAGAATATCTGTGACTATTTCTTTCACTGGTCCTGTTTCCCTGCAGGGAACAAGAGGGAACTTAGTTATTTGTACTGGGCGAGGATCAGCCCTTCTGCCATCCATTCTTTTGTTTGGGTTACTGTTGTGACACTGAGTGGTCTTACATTCCTTGAGTGCTTTTATTCCTTGAGAGGATTAGGATATTACCATCCGAAACCAATGAATGGTCTTCTTTTTGGCTCTGTGTAGTGTTAGGTTTTGTAAAGTGTCTTTCAGTGGGTGATATTAAAGCAAATGAGTTGCTGCTCTTAGTTTGGAACAAACTTCAAAACCATTCCCATTCTCCGGCCATGCCAATAAATTTGTCCCTTTTTGGAAGTCCTTGTGCTGAACAATGGGAACTTAAGCTTTCCTGAAGTGAGGATTTCTTTATGCCAGGTTCTTCTGTGCCTTCGAGGAGAAGATGTTTCTGTGGTGAAGGAAATTAGTTCAATGCGAAAATCATTCCAGCATGGAGGAAGAGCTCCTGACAGAAACCAAGTGTTGCCCGCAGTTGCTCCAGGTGCTCCTGCCATCAGCCCCCAATGCTCGTGGGCTTTGGCTCCCTGTGGCACAGAAGCCCCGCGGGGCCACAGGTCTGTGGGGCGGGAGACGGGCACCAGCGCTGCCAGGGCTTGGGGGGTGGCAGCTCTGCTTGGGCAGGGACTCTGCCCCAGCTGCTGATGGCAGCGCTGCCCGGGCCCCAGGGCTCAGAGCAGCATTGGTGCCCGGGCCCACACGTTCCTTGTGCGAGTCACACCCGCGGGTTTAGGATGGCCATGGGCCGGGACGTGTCCCAAGGAGGCCGTGCCAGCGTCCCTGGAAGGCCCCGTGCCCTTCCCAGCGCGGCTGCGTCGGAAGCCCTGGGGGCTCCTTCTGCTGTCCTGAGCCCGCAGAGCAGGGCAGCGTTTGCTGATGCTCTGAGCCCTTCCTAAAGATCCTGTGGGGCTGCCTTGGACACCTGGGGCCAGGCATTCCTTCCAGCCTGGGCCACTTTGGCTTGGCAGGGGGCAGCCCCAGGGCAGGCGGCAGTGTGTGCAAGGGCCCTTGGTGACACGGTGCAGCATGGTCAGGGTTGCATGGAATGGAACCTGGTGTCCAAGGGCCCATTGTGACACGTGGGAAATAGAAGCTTGCCCGGGTGCTCGGAGTACGCGACGGGACAGGACGAGACAGAGCGGTGCCGTGAGGAGTCCCCACACAGCGCGCTCGTTCCCGTCTCCTCCGAAGCTTTTCCGTAGCGTTATCCCTGCAGCTGACCTAGAGGCCAGACTGCAGGACTTGGTGACTCGTAAGTTTTCCAGGCATCCTGTGGTCCAGTGCCATCAAGTCCGGACCGTGGGATTTGGCCACCTGAATCGTTAATGAAGAGGCTCCTGTGATTTTGGCAGGAGTCCTCAACAGCAGAGTGCAGGACTTTCTGTCCTGCAGCCTTTCTGAGGCTTCCTTGTTGCAGGTGCCTTGAAGGCACAACTGCAAGTGTTGACTCGGCAGTATCCTGGGGCATCTCTCTAGAAGGTACCGTCAAGGCCGAGTGGTGGAATGGCGGGCAGATTTCTCGGCCTGTTCAAAGTGTTCAGGGGGAAAGACACTGAAAACCGTGGAGCTGCCCCAGCACAAGAGCCTGAAGATCTGGAGCAGATCCAGACACTACAGGATGGTGAGTGGCAGAGCTGGGCCACAGGGCTGATGGCTGTAGCCAGCTTGGCCCCATCCCATCCCATCCCATCCCATCCCATCCCATCCCATCCCATCCCATCCCATCCCATCCCATCCCATCCCATCCCATCCCATCCCCTGGGGACATGCCCATGGACAGGATGGAACAGGGGCAGGGCAGACACCCCGCAGTGGCCGTGCTCCATCCCCTGGGCCATCCCGGGGCTCTCCCTGCCTGGGCAGCACAGGGCTGGGCTGTGCTCTCCGGCCTCTCCCGCAGCCCCTCAGCTCTGGCTGCGCTCGCTCTTTGCCAGATGCTGCCTTGGACAAGACACAAGAGCAGGAACCCGGCCGTGGCCGCTTGCGCAAAACCCTGAAGGTACCTGCAGCCACCCCCACCTGGGCTGGGCCTGCTGTCCCCACTCAGCCCAGCACCACGCGTGGAGCATGCCATGGAGCATCCCTGGTTTCCCTGTCCTTTATTCTCCTGCAGAGGTTCCGGAAATCCCTGCGCATTCGGTGCACAAAGACCAGCACTGCAGCAGCTGAGGGCACAGCCGAGCCTGACTCAGGGCTGACCGAGCTCCAGGCAGAGCCCAATGTCAGCCCAGATTTGGATGAGAACTCACAGGACTCTGAGGCTGCAATGAACGAGGACAGGGCAAAGACAGACAAGGCAGTGACTGAGGATGTGCCCATCAGAAACACGGACAATGAAGAAACTGAGGACATCTCAAAAACTGGCACCATGCCCATTCCCATTGTGATTCCTGCTCCCACTATGGATTCTTGTGATGACACTGCTGTTCCTTCTCAGCAGCAGGTAAGCAGCCTGGGGCCAGGCCTGGAGGCCTGCCAGGACCATGTGTCCCCTCAAGCCACGGTCACTGGGCCCCCTTTAGCCTTTGAGGCCAGCACAGTGTGGCAGGAAGGGAAGCACTTCCTGGGGGAAGCTGGGGAAGTTGCTGCCTTGGACAGCACTCAAAATCTCCCCCATGCCTCCTCCAGGTGCCAGCCATTGTAAGGGGCATCCACCAGACTCTACTTTCCGATGTCACTCTGGATGCCAGGCTGAAAAGTGACATTGTGAGGCTGGCTGAAGAACACCCTGATGACATTGTGCTGACCCTCCTGCGCTGTGCCCCAACATGTGACAGGTACGGGGCCCACGTGCCTGCACAGCTCAGGGCCCACCAGCCCTTAGGGCCCATGGCCCTGCACAGCCTGTGCTATGGGCTCTGCCAGACAGGCACAGAGCTCCAGGACCCTGGGGCCCCTCTGTTCCCCAAGCCTGCTGCCAATGCTCCCTCCCTGCCCCTCAGGGCACAGGGGCTCTGTCACCTGGACCGCCACAGCTGCACAGGGCATGGTCCAGGGACTGAGATGCCCCTGACACAGAGCTCTCATCCCACAGAGCTGCTACAATCATGTGGAGAATCATTGGCTCGTCACAAGTAACAATGGAGAAAGTGCTGCCAACACTAGTGCGTGTAATGGAGGATTGGCCACTGCACAGCGCACGCACCTCTGATGGGGACGACAGGGACGTTTATGCCCTGGCTGTGAGTTTCTGGGCCCATGCTCACCCCCAGGACGCCTCTCCAGCAGCTCTCCATGCTCTCCATGCCTCAGGCACTGGGCTGAACCCTCGGCTAGGGGCAGGCTCAGGGGGCACCAGGCCTGCTGCTCCTCCTGCATCTGCCCTTGGGCCATGCCCCAAGGACACCTCGGCAATGAGCGCTGTCTTGGGCTGCTTCTTTTGCAGGCAACTCTGGTGATCTGGGTGATTGCCCAGGTGCCTCACTTCCATGAGGGAACAATTCATTCTTTCTATCCTCTGTTTGTGGCTCTGCTCTTCCATGTTGCCATCACCACACAGCAGATGCCACCAGAGGAAGTTGATACCTTCTGGAGAGCATGCCAGGAGGAACACCGCCTTCCCAGCAATTACAACAGGTCCCAGTCCTCCTGTCCTTCCCATACCCTTGTGGCCAGGGCCAGTGCTCCCAGTGTGACCTGGGCTTTGCTCTGCACACAGGTTTGCAGTGCAGGCCATGAAGGCTCTGCTCTACCTACTGCGCTGTGACAATGAGGTGATGTCTATGGAGCGCAAGCGTGGCTGGGACACGATGCTGTGTGCTCACACCCAGCACTATGCCATGGGTCTGCTGGCCAGGTGAGACCCCCTTCTCCCCACTGCCCCCAACATTTGTGCCCTGTGCCCCACTCAGTATCTGTGGTCGTGGCCCAGAGAGCCTCATCACTGAAGGACAGCCAAGAAGATGGGAAAAGGCTGGGAGAGGAGGGTGCCCAGAAGGGGCCATCTCCCAGAGCACCCACATTCCCTCCAGGGATGCTGGGGAAGGGCCAGAGCTCTCTGAGTCAGTCCTGGGAGAGGTTTGTCCCCCACCTCAGGGTCTTGGTGCCTTTTTCCCCCTGCTAGGGAGATGCGTTATGTCTTGACCACCCTGTGTTCCCATGTCGCATATCGCCTTCTCCTGCTGCTCAGCAGTGAAAAGCCAAGGTGGGATCTGCCCTTGCTGGCATTCCTTGTGGAGGTGAGCCTGGTTCCAGCGCTGCCTGGCTGAGCTGCCTCCCAGCTCCCTGCCCTCTCACAGCCACAGCTGCCTGGGACGGTGCCCACGCCCTGTGCTGCTGCCTGGGCCCAGCCCTGTGCGCTTCTGGGCTCCTGCTGGCCGGCTCCCCTGTCACTGCCCTGTGCCCTTCAGGTCCTCGAGTGCCTGGACATGAGGGAATGTGCTCTCACTGTCGTGAAGATCATGTCAAGGTACCTGCAGAGCAAGTGGAGGGAGCGGCGTCGCCTGGCGCTCAGAGGCCTTGTGGTGGCCAGCAAGGATCCCTTGATGGTGAGGAGGGGGCCATGGCTGAAGTTGCCTTGTGGAAAGCAGCCCCATGGGCGTGCAGGGCTTCAGGAGCTGAGGCAGCTGCTCCCAGCTCTCCTGCCTCACCTGCCCCAGTGTTTTCGGGCAGGCCTTTGGCCTGTGGGCCCTGCAGCAGCAGGGTGGCCTTGCAGTGCCAGGGTGGTGTTGGTGGTGTCCAGTTGTCCATGGCTTCCCAGCACAATCTTGTGTTCCACACAGGCCAAACCTCTACGCAGCGTGTCTCGAAGCCTTCTGAAGCTTCTGGGTGATGCAGATGGAGAGGTGGTCAGCATGTCCCTCTCTCTGTTCAAGAAGATGCTCGAGAAAAAACATCTGGTGATATCTAGCACTTCTGCCCCAAAGCTGGCTGAGGCCCTCCTGCCGCTCTTTGACAATGTAAGGCTCTCTGCCCCCAGCCATGGGCACTTGCTGCTGACCAGAAATTTTGTGCTCTCTGGACATTCAGGTGTTCGCCCAGGAGTAGAGGATATTTGTTGCTCAAGTATTTTCTTCCTCCTTTCCTCCAGGAGAGCAGCCAAGTGCAGGTGCTCTCCATTTACCTCTTCCGCAAGGTGATGGAGTTGGTAGTAGATGAGGGAAAAGGGCCCCTGAAGACAATTGTGAACCAGAGCCTGCTCCTCCTCTTCTTGCACTCCCATGAGGAGAATCAACACCTGGCAGAGGTGAGGTTCTCTGTGATGCTGGTTGATCCCTGGGAGGGGGCTTGGCTGCCTCCTGCCCTGGCACCTCATGGACTGCAGCCTCCTCCAGGCCTTGGGATTCCGGTGCCCTGGGCTGTGGGGCCATCTCTGGGTCTCTGCTGCTCTCCAGGCCTTTAGAGAAGCACTTCATTTTGCGGCCGGGTTCCTGGGGAAGACGGATCTCCAGAAGGTGGTGAAGATGGAGCAGCCATTGAAAATTGATGAGTGCCTGGTAAGGAGGGACTGAAGCCCCAGGCTAAGCCCGAAGAAGGCCCCTGAGGGCGGTGCTCGGTGTGCAGGGCTGGCAGCTGTGCCCCTGCCCGCTGCTGCAGCCAGAGGCCGCCCGGGCTCTTCTCCAGGCTCCCGTGGGCCGAGCCGGGTGCCCATGGAGCCCCGGCCCGGCGGGGCTGCGGGCCGGCACCGCGGCTCCCCGGGCAGCAGCCGGCCCTCTGCCCCCTGCCCTCGGGAGCCCTTGGCCGGCGGCTGCTGGCCGCGCCTCGGGGCTCTGCGGCCAGGGGAGGCCGGGGCTGGGCGCAGGCAGCGCCCGGCCCAGGGGCTGAGCCCGCGCCAACCCTTCCCTCCTGCCGCTCTCTGCAGCTGGCACAGGACAGGAGCAGAGCGGCCCAGCAGATGCAGTGGGCCCTGCGGTTCCTGGATAGCCCGCAGGAGTCCGTACGAGAGGCGGCCGTCAGGATCATCGGTGAGTCCCGAGCCCGGGCTCCCTCCCCGGGCCGCCGCAGCTCGGCCCCAGCCCCGCCTGCTGCCCCGGCAGCGCCGCTGGCACGGAGCTGTGCCGCTGGGGCCGTGACAGGCTCTGTGTTCACAGGCATGGCCGGGCGGTGCCTCATGGGCAAGAGGGACGAGCTCCGGGCCCACAGTCCCGGTGAGTGAGGGCAGCGCGCTGACAGCGGGGACTGCCCGGGAGAGCTGCATTGCCCCGGCACGGAGCTGCAGTCCCTATCCCGGCTGTGGCAGGCTTCGCTCCCTGTGGGGATGAGGGGTGGCCTGGGCAGGGCACAGCGAGCGATTTCAGGGACACTGCTCGGGGGGATTCGTGGCCAGCGTCCTTCGGCTGATCCCGTCGGCCCCTCCTCTCTTCTGGCCGATGCAAGAGCTGAGTGGGACACCCTTGAGTAGTGGTTTTGGTTCGCCAATTGATCATTTCCTGGCCCATGTTCCAATTAGTGTGGTAAGTTCCGTGTTGGTTAATCACCAGTACATCCAGTACCGTGTATTTAATAATTTTCTCTTTGAGATAGGATTAGGAGGAAGGCAAAGCAGGCTCCAACCTTTAAAAGGGTATGAAGAAAAAATTGTTAACAGTAACTAAAAGAAGGAGTAATAAGAATAAGAATCAGAACAAAACCTTCAGAACACCTCTCCTCCCCCTACATCTGTTTCTTTCCCACTGACAATGTAAAGAGACAAAACCAAAATTTTGAGTCACTTTACTACCTCTAGAATAGTCCTTCTCCTGCTCACTTAAGGAGAAAAGTCCCTCTTGTTAATGTTATGGAGATTTTCCACAAGAAAACAGTTCTCTCATGGCTCTTAATTTCCATGAAAGCAGCCACACTGCAGGGAAATCTGCAATTCTGAAATCGCTCCCATTTTCCACAAGCTTTTCCCACAGCTGTGTTTCTGTGCCATGTCAGCCTAGGGGATACTGTTCTAAAGCTGAGATGTTCAAAGGCAAAGGTTCTCTTTATCTATCTCTAAAATCCTCTTCCATTTCTAGCAAGAGAGATCTTCTGTTCCTGGGGGCACAGGATCTTCATCACTCTTCTCTCCGTCTCTGTTCAAACTTTTCATAGTATCACAGCTACTTTAACATCTGCTGACTTTAGCATGGAGGTTTTGCTCCATACCTTCCATTTGAACACTTTCATCTCCCCATACCTTCATGCGTTATAGGGAAAAAAGTGTCCTTCTCCATATGTTTACAAGAGGATTTCAGCCTAAAACTAAAGGCATCTCCTCATCCCTCCCATCTGGGACTTGACTTCTTCTTCACTGACCTCAGCCAGGCCTGGGCTGGGTCAGCTGTGTTACCTCTTTGTCGGCCAGAAGGGAAAAGAGAAAGTTCCCAAGTTTCTTTCGTTTGTAACGTGTGTTTTTCACAGAGGCTTTCATGTACAGCTTTCCAGATTATCAATTCCCAAAGCCAACCCTTGACTGGTTTCCGATCCGACACGGAGGAACCTACCAGCAGCCTCTCCCAAAACATCATGTCTGTGATTCACAAACCAGCACACCTTGACAGGAGCGTCTTCTAGGATTCCTGCAGATGTGGGTGCTGACTATGGCTCTCTTCCTCTCTGTTCCAGCCATTTAAGTCCCAAGGAAAGACACTAGTCCATCCCACGGTAACCTGGATATTCACACCCAATGTGCCAGAAGAGCTGAAGAATTAGGTGCATCTTCAGAATCCAGTGAACCAGTGTCCCAAGAACAGCCTCAGGAGACACTGAAGAGGACGCCATCTCCCACTGCCACTGGAGCTCCAGGCACGGCTGATGCTGGACACAGCTGAGCCTGTGAGAAGCTCGGTAGCTCCTGCCTTCAGCCTGCCTGTAGATATCTCCCTCCCACCAGCCCTGAAACCCTGGTCATTCCCTTTCTCCCTCCCAGCTCATCCCTTTGCTTCGCCTTTCATTAATAAACAGTTTGGCATCTTCATTTTGCCTACATCCCTGTGGAGCTGAAGCAAATCCCAGACCCTGGGACACACAGGCCCTGCTGCCATTCTCTGCCACGCCGTGTTTTGTGCACGGACGCAGAGGAACGAGGGCAAGTCAGGCTGGAAAGGTCCCTGTGCGGAAGGTGCAGTTCCACAGCACTGTGCAGTTCCACATCTTGCTGAGCACACTGAAGGCCAGCAGTGGGACAGGTGTGTGTCAGGGACCAAAGTCATGTCTAAGGCCCTGCCATATTTGGTACCCTGTTGTGCACATCAACAAGATAATGAATAAAACCAGGTTCAAAAATGCTCCTGGAAAGGCAAGATCCCAATTTTAGCAGCTTTTTCCACCTCCATGTTGCAGGAATTCATGGGTCTGCTGGATAGGCGGTGTTCATTCCAAATTTTCTGCCCACTTGTCTAGGAACACTCTAGTGATAGTGCTGATGTGATGATTCAGTCTTCTGAGGTTTTTTGGGATATTTTAGGGGGATTTCAGTGTTGCCCGATTGATAAATGACACAAAACTCGGATAAGTTTTGTGGGTGCTTTATTAAGGGCCCGGGGAACTGGGGGACTCACGTCCCAAAGTCCGAGCCCCCCGAATTCGCGTATGGGTGCTTCCCTCCTATACATGCGATTCACAACAAAGTCTCTAAGGAACAGTTTCCCCGTTCCCCTTGCCTGGTCACAGACCCCTTGTGATACATTCCTTGGTTCACAAATAAGATCATTAATCCTCTGCTTATCTTATTCTAAGAGCATTGTATGCTGCCTCTAGACAGTTTAGCATTCTTACCTTCTTGCACTAGTTTAATTATTTATTAAATCTCTAAGACTACCTGCTAGGTAACACACAAAACCCAACACACTTTCAACGGCTACAAAACTACTTTTTAACAAACCAGTTCACACACAACTCACTATAATTAAATATTTTGCTAAATTTCATTTCTTTTCCAACATTTCCCCCCTTTTGAGCATCCTTCAGTCCTGCTGCAAGGATGCTCAATCAACAGTATTGACAGTAAGATCTTCATAAAGAGGTGGGGAGTGTTCTTCATTCTGCCGCCCACGGGACATCGCCTTCAGCAACCGGAGAGATCGCCTCTTTTCCTTTTCGATCACACCTGGTGGGGTCCGCTCCATGATTCCCGTAGCGGATCCGTGATCCACTTCTTGACGTACACCTGGTCCCCAGGCTGGATGTCGTGGACAGAATTCTCCAGCGTGAGCGGTCTATTCCACTGTAACGTATTTCTTAAAGAATTCAAGATCTTATTAAGTGACATAACATACTCTGCAATCGCCTGGTCCCCACTCACATGTACCTCCCCTTTTAATACAGTTGCATGATATGGTTTGCCATATAATATCTCATATGGACTTACGCCTACCTTTTCCCTTGGTTTAATTCAAATCCTGAGTAGGGCCAAAGGCAAAGCTTGAGGCCAGTGCAGTTTAGCTTCCTGGCAAATCTTTTTGATTTGTCCTTTCAGGGTTTGATTCATCCTTTCCACCTGCCCACTAGACTGAGGTCTCCAGGGGGTATGCAAATTCCAGGTTATATCTAACATTCGTGCTAATTCCTGCACTACCCCGGCTATAAAATGCGGACCTCTATCTGATGACAATCCTAAAGGTACTCCAAATCTTGGTATTATTTCTTTTAACAAGATTTTTACCACCTCCTTAGCCTGATTAGTTCTACATGGAAAAGCTTCCGGCCACCCTGAGAATGTACATACGTACACTAAGAAGTATCTGTATCCCTGTGCCCTAGGCAATTCAGAAAAATCAACTTGCCAGTAATCTCCTGGTTGTGGCCCGACTTGCAACTTTCCCATTTGTATTTGTCTCCTAACTACTGGATTATTTTTCAAACATACCGGGCACATTGCATTAACTCTTTTTGCCATTGTTAACATCTGATTAGAGATTATCTCATTCTTCAAAAATTTTACCAATACTTCTGCCCCCCAATGACATTTATTATGTTCTGATTCCAAAATAAATTTCATTATGTGGGTAGGTACCACTATTTGTCCCATTGGTGTAACGTACCACTCAAGTTGATTCTTCTGTGCCCCTAGCAAGTTTATTAGTTTTCCATCTTCTATTGAATATTTGGGCTCCTGATTCAGGTATGGGGTAGCCGGATTTGTTCTTACCGGTACCAATGCCATTTGAGTCCATACTTCCCGTGCCACTTGCCGAGCTGTAACATCAGCAAATCGATTTCCTCTGTAAACATCTCCTTCCGCAGTCTGATGTCCTCTAACATGCATTACTGCAACTGCTTTGGGACTGTGTACCGCATCCAGTAGCTGTAGCACTTCTTCCCGGTGCTTGATGTTGGTTCCCTGTGAATTCAAAAGCCCCCTTTCCTTCCATAACGCCCCATGTACATGAACCACACCAAAGGCATATTTAGAATCTGTCCAGATATTAACCCTTTTGTCCTTGCTCAAATACAGGGCTCTGGTGAGTCCAATCACCTCTGCCTTCTGGGCCGAAGTTCCAGGTAACAAAGCCTTTGCCTCTATTACCTGATCCAATGTTACCACTGCATACCCGGCATAGCGAGTCCCATTCTCGACAAAACTGGATCCATCAGTGTATAGTTCCCATTCAGGTTCTTCCAATGGTTCATCCTTTAGGTTGGGTCTGCTGGCATATACTTGTTCAATTACCTCTACGCAATCATGCACCAGTCCCCCAGCTTCCTGGTCACTGCGTAAAAACTCTGCTGGATTAACATGATTAGTAGTCCTTATTTCAATATCATCCTGTTCTCTCAGGATGGCCTGGTATTGCAACATTCGACTGGATGATAGCCAGTGACCCCCCTTTTGCTCCAAAACGGCCATGACCATATGGGGAACAAACACTTTCATTTTTGCCCCCAAAGTCAATTTCCGGGCCTCTTGAATACGAATTATTGTTGCCGCCACGGCTCGTAAACACGAGGGCCACCCGGAACTTACCGAATCCAGTTGTTTAGAGAAGTATCCCACTGGCCTCTTCCAGGATCCCACCTTCTGGGTGAGGACCCCCAATGCCAGTTTTTGCCTCTCATTCACGTACAACTGGAATTCCTTGGTCACGTCAGGGAGTCCTAGCGCTGGGGCCTCCTTTAGTGCCTGCTTCAATTCCTGGAAGGCCTTCTTTTGCTGTGTCGTCCACTCCAACCGATGCTGCTTCAAGGCCTCATATAGTGGCTTGGCTAGGAGACCGAAATTCATGATCCACAGTCGACACCATCCCACCATTCCTAGAAAAGATCTCAATTCCTGATGGTTACGAGGCAAAGGAATAGCACATATTGCCTCTATTCAGTTTACTCCCAAATGTCTCTGCCCTTGTGTGATCTCACAACCGAGGTAAATAACGCTATTTTTGACCAATTGAGCTTTTTCCTTAGAAACCCGATACCCTGCTTGGCCAAGCATGTTGAGTAATTTAATTGTTAATTCCATGCACATTTCCCTTTCCTTAGTAGCCAGAAAAATGTCGTCCACGTACTGCAGGACTACATACAAGGATGGGGATATTGTTACCTGGGTTATCTTCCATTCCTCCAGCTCCTTGGCCAGTTGGTTTCCAAAAATAGTAGGGGAGCATTTAAATCCCTGTGGGAGTCTCGTCCACATAAGCTGCTTCTTTTCTCCCAAAAATAGGACTCTCCCACTCGAAGGCAAAATATTTCCTACTCTCTCTTGCCAGTGGGATGCAGAAGAAGGCATCTTTAAGGTCAATCACTGAGAACCATTTAAACTCCTCTGATACAGATGTTAACAAAGTATAAGGATTAGCAACAACTGGATGTATGTCTTTCACTATTGCATTAATAGCCCTTAAGTCCTGTACCAAACGGTACTTACCATTAGGTTTTTTTTACTGGAAAAATTGGAATATTATACTCCGATTCACATTCCTGTAATATTCCTTGAGCCAAAAATTGTTTAATTAACGGGGGTACTCCCCACCTTGCCTCAAGCTTCAAGGGGTATTGCTTTATCTTCACTGGTCGGGCCCCTTCCTTTAGTTCCACCTTTACTGGCTGTGCAGCTTTAGATTTTCCGGAGACCCCTGACTCCCATACCCAGGGTACTACAGCCTGCTCAATTTCTTCTGGAATAGGAGAGGCATCCACTTCCTTGATCACAAAAATGCCTGCTATTTGTTCCTCAGGTATTTCCAATTTCACCCTTCCCCCTTCAAACATTATTTTCACATTAAGTCGGGACAACAGGTCTCTGCCAAGAAGGGGTGTGGGGCAGTTTGGCATATACAAAAATTGGTGATCTAATTCCTTCCCCCCAAACCTAAGATTTAAAGGTTGTAAAAATGGTTGTTCCTCTAGCTTCCCTGTTGCCCCCACCACCTGTACCGTTGTGTCACTCAAAGGTCCCAATTGTCTATTGAGTACAGAATAAGTAACTCCAGTGTCTACCATAAATTCTTGATCCTTTCCATCTATTTCTAAAACTACCCTTAAATCCTTTTCTAGTCAGCTTTGATTCTGATAGTTTCCCAAAACTAGTGCTTGAGCGACTTCTGCTGGTCCTCCCGTGAATCCTCCCACAGGGGCATTTCCCATTGGGGCTGTCCTTAATCCCATGTTTCCCATGCCCATACCTCCTCTAACCGGGCATTCATTTTTCCAGTGTCCCAATTGTCGGCAAAAGGCACACTGGTTTGGATCCAACCTCCCCATGTTAGGTGCAAACCCAAATCCTCCCCGACCTCTTGGCAACCCCCTCTGTCCGTGATTAGCTCCTCCCCGACCTCGACCCCTAATGGGTCTTCCTCCTGCCCCTGCCTGTTGCATTACAGCCAGAATACTAGCTTGTTGTCTTTTTGCAGTTTCTTTATCCCTGTTGTTGTATACCTTCCACGCTACCTCCAGCATTTTTTTTTTGAGTGGCTCTAACAACCATTTCCTTTTTCGTGGAATCCATTATAGTATCTAATAATACCTGTAAATCATTCCAGTCCGGATTCTGAGTCTTTATTACCATTTTAACCACCCTTGCCACCCTTTCAGGATCCTCCCGATAACTCCCCGCTGATTGCTTCCATATTACCAAATCCCCGGGGGAGAAAGGCACCTTTATAAGTATCCTTTCTCCCTGTGGTCCCACAGCTTCCCTCAACGGCGCAATTAAATGTGGCCCCTTCTGCCCCTTCCTTCCCTTGCGAGTCCGCCCTGCTAACGGAGTTCTTTTAACACTCTCATTCTTTTCACCATCACCACCATCACTATCACTCTCACTAGATCCCGTTTTTATAGCTATATCCGCAGGGGGAGCAAGAGGCACATTAGGAGCAACCGGAACCCTTGGAGGTGCTATACAATAAGACAAATCTTCCTCGACTGAAGGATACAAATTACGCTTCTTTCTTTCTTTACATCCCACACACTCCCTTTCATCATTCACTTCTAAAACCAAGATACCACATTCCTTTTGCCATTCTTCTTTCCAATATAAAACGAAAAACAAATCCAAATATGGTATTTCATCCCATTTCTCATTTCTCCTTAAAAATTGCATCAAAGATTCCATTATCCCGAATTCCAGTGTACCATTCATCGGCCATCCCGCTTCCCCAATCTCATATTCAGGCCACCAATGATTACAATAATCTATCATTTTACTTTTATCCAATTCTTGATAATACCCTTCACTTTTCCACCGTTTCAATATACAACCTAATGGTGTATTTCCAGGTATTTTACCATTGGCTTGCACTAAGGTTTTAAAAGTTTTAAAAGACATCATATTATGACCTTTAATTCTACTATTAATCCCAATAAACCAATATACCTTAAACCAATATACCTTCTCGCCGTCCTTCCCTAAAACAAACAGGAGGCGAGTTCCGGTCCTGCGTCCTTAGACGTCTTATGGCCGGAGCCTAGGCTTTTTTACCAACCACCAAATCCAAATCCAATTATCACCTTTTTCCAATATAAAGCACCTTCGGGCTTACCTTGGCAGTTGTCCAACAGGCGCGGGGTGTCGGTCACGACCGATGACTCCCCGAGAAGTCCTCGGTGCCGGCTTGGAGTGGATCGGGACGCGAACCGCCCCAGCAGCCCTTGGAGTCCTGCCACGGTCGCCAGAAAACTGTTGCCCGATTGATAAATGACACAAAACTCGGATAAGTTTTGTGGGTGCTTTATTAAGGGCCCGGGGAACTGGGGGACTCACGTCCCAAAGTCCGAGCCCCCCGAATTCGCGTATGGGTGCTTCCCTCTTATACATGCGATTCACAACAAAGTCTCTAAGGAACAGTTTCCCCGTTCCCCTTGCCTGGTCACAGACCCCTTGTGATACATTCCTTGGTTCACAAATAAGATCATTAATCCTCTGCTTATCTTATTCTAAGAGCATTGTATGCTGCCTCTAGACAGTTTAGCATTCTTACCTTCTTGCACTAGTTTAATTATTTATTAAATCTCTAAGACTACCTGCTAGGTAACACACAAAACCCAACACACTTTCAACGGCTACAAAACTACTTTTTAACAAACCAGTTCACACACAACTCACTATAATTAAATATTTTGCTAAATTTCATTTCTTTTCCAACATCAGGGGCCTGGGATAAGGGAAGAAAGCAGGATACAATCCAGATCTGGAAAAATCCCATATAGAACTGGAAATGAGCAGAACTCGGTGGAAACAAGCACAAAGAAACAGGGAAGAAAAGAGTTTTTAAGAAGTAAAAATAGGGAAAAAGAAGGATAAAATTCCAAATGAATCCACTTGTAAAGAATAACCTGGAGGCGCAATAGGAGAAATTCCAACACAACTGTCTACCAGGGCCCCGCAGGGCCCAGATTGTTACTTTATTTGGGAAAATTTTAGAGGTGTTTTTTAAATGTGACTGCATGTTTTTCAAAGAGAATCATACTTTTCTTTTCTGAATGGACTGGAAGTTGCCTCCTGTTTATGCTGTAGTGGTTTTGCCCATGTTAATTCCTGAATTAAGAATTAAAAAAACAGAAAAAACATTTTTAAAAAGAAGATATATTATTAGTATTATTATTAATATTAATACTGATAATATAAAAAGAACAAGTAATTGAAAAATGTCAAAAATAAATTGCCAAGATCCTGAATATTTCTTCTTTGTAGATGTTTTGGGGAATAAACCTTTAGTGTTTTCTTTTACTATTTAAAAGATGTTATTTTGCTATGTGTTATCCTGGAGATAAAAACTGCTTTGGTTTCTTGAGTTGTTTGGGTTTTTTCCCTTGAGTTGCTGGGAATTTTTCTGGTTGAAAATTTAAAGGTGTTGAAAATTTTTTAAAAAAGGGGAGAAAAGAAAAAAGGGGGAAAAACTGGGAAAAAAGTAAAAAACAAAGACAAAATCTGTTAAAAATATAAAAAGCAAGCAAAAAATGAACAGTTACATTTTGTTTCCAATGTGCGCCTGAGTGCCTTGATTTTTCCATGATTTTGCTGTAGTCCTGAGTTGTAAAGTTCTCCGGGCAGGATGCTGAGCTTGGTGGAGATTGCGGAGCTGCCAGAGGCATTCCCAGTTTTCCTTGCCACCTGTAGTATCCAATGCCATCACACATGTGTCCGTCTTGGAGCACCAAAGGTGCCATTTTTATAAATTCCCAATGCCCAGAATGACATGATTCCATGGGAATTTGTGAGGAGAACTGGAGGATTCGATATTCCCGATGCCCGGAGTGCTGTTATTCCATGGATTGCCAGTGTTGATGGGAAGATGTGAGGGGAAGCAGATGATTCTAAACTCCCAACCCCTAGAATGCTGTTATTCCATGGCATTCCAATGTTGCCCACCAAATGCAACCCTGGACCATCAAATCCAAATTTTGACCAATAAATCCAATTGTTTACCACCAAATAAAACCTTGGACCTTCAAGTCCAAACTCTGTCAAATTCAAACTTTGACCACCAGGGATGGGATGGGATGGGATGGGATGGGATGGGATGGGATGGGATGGGATGGGATGGGATGGGATGGTGCTGCAGGTACCAGCTCTGTGACCCAGCTCTGCAACTCACCCTCTGGCAGCAGCTGGATTGGCACAACCTCCTCGGTCTCCACTTCTGGGTCAGGGTCAGGCTCTTCTTCGTCCTCCCCCACCCAGGCCAGCTTGGGAACTCTTGGGGGTTTCTGCTCAATGATCTTGCCATCCCTGTTCGGTTCTGTCCATGGGAACGATGGGATGGGATGGGATGGGATGGGATGGGATGGGATGGGATGAGGCCAAGCTGGTTGCAGGCACCAGCCCTGTGGCCCAGCTCTGCCACGCACCGTCCTGCAGCACCTGGATAGGCACAACCTCCTCAGTCTGCAGTTCCAGATCAGTTTCAGGGTATTCGTGCTGTTTCTCCACCCAGGCAAACTTAGACAGTCTTGAGGGTCTCTGCTCCATGTCATGGATTGCAATAATGCCAGATTACAAGACAAATGCCTCTGGAAGGCTACGGGTCATGAAGTCCTCCGGACTGGCCCCGAAGTCACATGTAGAAGCAACGCCTTGAAACAGCTCCGGGTGGGACACGAACGAGCGCGCTGTGTGGGGGCTCCTCACGAAACCGCTCTGCCTGTCGTGTGCTCGGAGCACTGTAGCCTGCTCCTGTCACCGCCAGCTCCTAGGCCAACACACATGTCACAAAGGACATCCTGTCCCATTCCATGCCACTGAAACAGTGCTGCAGCGTGTCACCAAGGGCCCTTGCACACACTGCCGCCTGCCCTGGAGCCGCCCCCTGCCAAGCCAAAGCGGCCCAGGCTGGAAGGAATGCCTGGCCCCAGGTGTCCAAGGCAGCCCCACAGGATCTTTAGGAAGGGCTCAGAGCATCAGCAAACGCTTCCCTGCTCTGCGGGCTCAGGGCAGCAGAAGGAGCCCCCAGGGCTGCCGACGCAGCCGCGCTGGGAAGGGCACGGGGCCTTCCAGGGACGCTGGCACGGCCTCCCTGGGACACGTCCCGGCCCGTGGCCATCCTAAACCCGCGGGTGTGACTCGCACAAGGAACGTGTGGGCCCAGGCACCAATGCTGTTCTGAGCCCTGGGGCCCGGGCAGCGCTGCCATCAGCAGCTGGGGCAGAGTCCCTGCCCAAGCAGAGCTGCCACCCCCCGAGCCCTGGCAGCGCTGGTGCCCGTCTCCCGCCCCACAGACCTGTGCCCCCGCGGGGCTTCTGTGCCACAGGGAGCCAAAGCCCACGAGCATTGGGGGCTGATGGCAGGAGCACCTGGAGCAACTGCTGGCAACACTTGGTCTCTGTCAGGAGCTCTTCCTCCACGCTGGAATGATTTTCTCATTGAAGTAATTCGATGCAGCACAAAAACATCTTTACCTTGAAAACACAGAAGAATCAGGCAATAAAGTATCCTCACTTCAGGAAACCTTCACCTCTCCTTGCTCATCTCGAGTTGGTAAAAAAAGCTGCATAATTCCCAAATTATTTGAGATGCCCTAAGAACATTGTGAGAAACGAGGCTCACTTTTAAAATTTCAAAGGCTTATTAAACCTTAACAAAAATACAACCAAGAATGAATAAGGAAAAATTACAGGACTGGGAGTCTCCATGGCCAAAAGCCCACCTGCTCATCTACAAAATGGATGCTCTGACTTTTATACCCTTAGCCCCTCCCAAAGTTTTTCCAGTCAACTCTTTCTCTGCCATCCAATGGTGGAAGTCACTTTCTTACATGTTGATTGGAGGTCAGGTGTTGCCGTGCTCTGCCTCCTGGTATCAAGCTCTCCCTCCCCTAAATGCCCCACTAGTGACAGCAATAAGGGGGGAAGGGAAAGAGTACTATGGAGAGAACTTGCAAAAATAACACGACTATACAGCTATAAAAATTCTCTTAACATAAACATAATATTCATCTCCTAATTGTGAGAGCCAACTATCCCCTTATTCATTTATAACAACCTGAAGGATTTTCAAGTTTGCTTCCAACTCAAAGCAGTAACTCATTTGCCTTAATGTCAACCACTGAGAGTCACTTTAGAAAACGTAACACAGAAGCAAAAAAATGGCCATCCATTGGTTTGCAAATGTTTTTCTGTGAATGGATGTTAACACCCTAATTCTAAAGGAATAAAAGCCCTCATGGAATGAAAGAACAGTCAGTGTTACAAAATGAAACTGAACAAATGAGTAGATTCCAAAAAGGTCAGTCCCTTAGTGGCCAAAAAACTACAGCTCTGCCCTCTTGTTCCCTGCAAGAGAATCACGACCTGGGGGCCACGTTTGGACCCTTTGGCAGGACAGGGACTGGCCCTGGTATAAGGTGTGTAATAAAGAGACTGAGAACAAGGAGGAAAGAAGATCCAGGAAATGCAGATTGTTGGTGGAAAGATTAAGATGTTCTTTTAAGGATTTTGTTTGGTTCACTGGAAAGACGAATGGCTTTGAGCTGCAGAAAATGAGTACCCACTGGCAGTATCAGGGAGGACTAGAGGAAGGGCAGAATATGTCCCTGGATGAAGTGCTTAGAAAGATATAACAACGGTATGTAAAAAGGGATGCTGAAAAGAAGAAAGCAAAGACAAAGGTGATGGCAGAATTTTTACAGCCCCCGAGGGCCCCAGGACCCAAGTGGTCCCCCATAATAGAAGGGACAGGGTCGGCTACAAGGAAGTGGCAGAAGCATTCCCTCCGCAGCAGGGGAGAGCCAAGCCAAACAGCAGCTGGGAAACAATCAGTGTGCTCTGTGCTGGGCAGAGGGACACTGGAAGTGGGAATGTTCACAAAAACAGCTGGACCCTCAGGAGGAGGAAGTCCAGGGGATAATGGAGATGGACTATTAGATGTGTCAGGGGCTCCCATTGCAGCAGGGACACACCACACCGGAGCCCTTGTTAACTTTTCAGGTGGGTTCAGATGGAGAGGAGGTGTGTTTCCTATTAAACACAGGGCCTCTCCATCCACCTTACATTTTATCCCTAAGGTGGGAGAATTGTCAAAAATATCTTCAATTTTTCAAGGGGTTGTGGGAATTGTAGTTTATTCTGTAGGCTTGGAAGTCTGAGAGCATCTTTCTCTGAAGGAATTGTGGATATCGTGGTTAATGGGTTTAGGGATTTAATTCCTTTGTCGATGTGGGGTTTCGTGCAGAGCTGAAAAGCTCCTGTTTGGAGGGGACCCACGCCCCTGTGCTTTGTGTGTTTTGTTGTTAAAAGCCAGACATGGCGGGTTTCAGTCCTGAAACCAATTCTGCAGCTCCACCAGTCTGTGGTCTGTTGTGGAGAACTAGAATTGGCAGTTTTAATCGTGAGGCCAATTCTGCAGCGGCTGCCTTGTGGAGATGGCGTTGTCCCTATGCAAGCCTAGGTATTTATCATGCAGCTTCCTCTCTGGGGGCTATAGGAAAACTTCAGGGGGAAATAATTTGGTATTCTTCCTTGGTTAATGTAGTAGTTGCCTCCCTACCTCTGGGGTGCACTTGATCAAAAAGAAAAAAGGATAAAGAGAAATTGGCCACTAAGAAGATGATTGGTTATTAAAAAAGTGATTGGTTGTTAAGAAAGGCTCTAGGCAGCGGCATTGCTCGCTGCAGAACTTGATCATGTCCAAAAGGAAAGTCACTGGAGTAAAAGGAGCAAACTGCTAAGGTGAACTGCTCCAGGATGAGTAGCAAAAGCCTGCTAAAACCCTGAACTAAAAGCAACTCAACTGCTTAATTCATGGATTGCAACTCTTGTAAAACATTTTAAAAGCAGTCTCACTCCCTCTGCTGACCAATCTATTGGAGGAAACCCCACTGAACACCTGTGGGAAGCAACAAAAGGGGGAGGAGGGTAGGGAAGAACACACACTCATCCCTCTCCCCACTCCAGGCACGTTAACGTTACAAAACCTAACCCTATAATAAATAACCCTGCATTTACTGCCAACTCTGAACCTGGAGATGTCCCGTTCACTGATACCTCAGCCAAAAACATTGATGGTAAAAGTATAGAGCTGTTACTCCCCAGGTTGCAGCTTAGCTTATTAGTTTCTTATCAGTTGACCAGAGTGTTTTGTTACTTTTGACATGCAGGGTTCATTGTCAGGTCTGGATGGTTTTGTTTAAGCCTCAGCTGGCACTGGGAACACTGTGTGAAAACACTGTTCCACATCTTTCAGGGCAATTGCCAACCTCAGGTTTGTGCTGCAAAAAAGAATTTCCATTGTGCCCTAATTCAGAATGTACCCATTGATCAAATTCTGTGCTGTGGATCAATTTTTATCCTTCTGACTTTTGTCAGCCGCTCCACTTTATCATTCTATGATATTTGTAAAATCTGATAGTGCGCATGGGTTTTAACCCATCCTACACGGATTTGTTAGGACTGAGTTTGTAAAAACAACCATTCAAATCCTCCCTTTGCCAAACCTCTTTTCCATTCACTTCTCAATGAACATTTTCACTGACAAAATCACTGTGTGGCACCTGCTGGCCAGGGCTCCATGGGCATCCAGCTGGGGCCCACAGGAGCCTGGAGCAGAGCCCGCGTGGCCCAGGGAAGAGAACGGCTTGGGTGGGGCTGCAGCTGCCGGCCACACACAATGAGCAGCGCGTTCAGGGGGCTGCTCCAGCCTGAGGCTGGGGCTTGCAGGCCGTCCTTACAACACGGAACCTCCAGGTCTGATCCAGCAGCAGCTTCCTTTGGAGATCCCTCCTGTGCAGGAATCTGGCTGAACAGTTCAACATTTCCCGGAAGGCCTGGAGATTGCGGATGTGATGGTGGTCAAAGGGGTGTTCTGTTGAAGGAAGAGACAAAGATTTGACTCCATATTTCAGAAGGCTTGATTTATTATTTTATCATATATATTACATTAAAACTATACTAAAAGGATAGAAGAAAAGGTTTCATCTCAGAAGGCCAGCTAAGCTAAGAATAGAATGGAATGAATAACAAAGGTTTGTGGCTGGGACAGAGAGTCTGAGCCAGCTGGGCTGTGATTGGCCATTAATTCCAAACATCCACATGAGACCAATCACAGACCCGCCTGTTGCATTCCACAGCAGCAGATAACCACTATTTACATTTTGTTCCTGAGGCCTCACAGCTTCTGAGGAGGAAAAATCCTAAGGAAAGGATTTTCATGAAAAGATGTCTGTGACACGCGGAGGCAGCACCCGCTGCAGGGGTAGGGCTTGGATGTTGGGGTGAGGAAAGGAATGGAGGAGGACCATCCCAGATGCCTTTTTGAGTGGCCAAGGCAGGAGAATCTCGCACCGCAGCATTCAAAATGGGAGATCCGGCCATGTGGCCAGTGCCATCTTGTCCAATAGAAGTTAATGGTAGTTTAGGATAAAGCAGTGTAAAAACAGGGGTTCGCTCAGAGCCCAGCATGGCATGGCTGCGGGTGGCCAGAGCAGCTTCCCCAGGAAGGTGCTGTCGGGGTGCCTGCAGTACCAAAAGCGTCTCCATTTCGGGCTGCCTGGACAATTCCCCCAACCGACCAGATGCCTGAGCACGGATGGTGTAATCAAAGCCTCACCAGAGAAAATGAGAGGACTCTTTGCATGGCAGATCCAGCAGGGTTTATTGGGGGAAGATCCAGAGGTCCGGGTGGGGCAAAGGTGAAGAGAGAAACAGGAACAAGCAGGACCACAACCTCCGCTGAAGGGAACCAGGGGAGAAGAGCCAGGAGCAGGGGGGCCATGGTATATAACTGGGGGAAGGTAGGAGGGGTCAGGGTACAAATTATCCAATGGGGAAGGGAATCAGGGGTGGAGTTGAGGTGGGGTGACACAGGATACACCAATGGGGGAGTGGTAGGGGTCTCTCAGAGAAAGCCAATGGAGGAACGGGGAGTACAGAACTTTCTGTAACTGGGGGATGAACAGCAGTCGATTGACAACAGCACATTAACATTAACAAGCAAAGAACCATGGGGAATTGTGCCAGTCTCTCAGCGTAACTTAAACAGTGGTGTCCTCCCATGGCATTCCAAGTTCATCTTCTCTATGGCTGTCTCCCACACATGGCCAGTACCAGCTTGAGCAAGGGACAGGCTAAGAACTGGAAATGGCATGAGGCAGTTAGCACTCCTGTGCCTTTTTTAGGCAGTTTCTACCTCTAGACCTGCCCCGAGGGGATGACAGGAAAGGAGCACAGGGGGAGGAATGCCTGTAGCAGTGTGGGGTTTAGATGGTGGTTGCTGCTACCTGTTTCCCAGGAAGCAGTTCCTGTGGAAAGGCTGCTTGTGTGAGCATGCAGGCAAGGCAGTCAAGTCCACACTCCCCACACTCACCACAGCTAGCTCAGCCACGAGAGGCACCAGGGCCTTTTACATGGTCAGTTCCAGCGAGGTTTATTTCAACACACCAAAGGGGAACCAGAGGCAAAAGACAGACCATGTGCTCTGCACAAGGTTTAAGTATGGGAGGGTAGGGGGTGGTACAAAGGGCAGGACAAGAGGGATTGGCTTTCAGGGAAGACAGGGCCAGCCAACCAATGAGGAAACAGGGAAAAGAGAAACCAGGGCAAGCTGGCGCATATGGGGAAAGGAACTGGGATATATCACTGTTCAGTAAAAGTCTATGAGGAAGATCTTTCTGTCCACCAGAGTGTGGGGAACACTATGGCAATTCTCTCCAAGGCAGGGCTCTGGGGATTTCCCTGAGAGGAAAGGAATCAGAGGATTCCACACTGGTGCCCATGGCAGCAGCACTGGGCAGGGGCGCAGCTGCCAGCCCCACACACTGAGCAGTGCAGTCAGGGGGCTTCTCCAGGCTGAGGCTGGGGCTTCCAGGCCATCTGTAGCTGACCCACACCAAACCTCCAGATGTGATCCAGCTTCAGGATCTGTTGGAGGTCCTTCCCATTCACGAACCTGGCTGAACAACACAGTTCAAAGTTTCCTGGGAGGCCTGGAGAGCAGCAGAGACCCAGAGATGGCCCCAAAGCTGAGGAGAAGAACCCATGTCTCTATATCAAGGCCAGGAGGAGGCTGCAGCCTGTGAGGCAGCAGAGCACGAGCCAGGCTTCTGGTGGCACGGCTGACGTCCTCTGCCTTGTCTTCAAGAGCTGCAAGAAAGACAAACAGAGCCACTGTCAGATCCCAGGTTGGCAGGGCCCTGAGGAGCCCCCCGTGCCAGGGCCAGTGCAGGCGGCTCTGGCCATGGGCAGAAGGCAGAAGGGACCAAGGGGATCAGCCCGAAGCTAATGCACACTATTGCCCCATATGCCCCAAAAATCCCTGTGTGCGCACTGGCCACGCCAAGCCTCGTCCACAGAGCAAGCACAGCCCTCGGCACTGGGGCAGGGCTTGCAGGTCCCCAAGCAGCTGGGGCTGTCAGCTCGCTGCCCTCACTCACCTGTCCAGATCAGCTGGAGGTCTTGCTGCTGCCTCCTGAGGCACCGCCCGGCCATGCCTGTGAGCACAGAGCCAGTCACGGGCCCAGCGGCACAGCTGCCTGCCAGCGGCGCTGCCGGCGCTGTGGCCACACGGGCTGCTGGCCCGGCAGGGCTCAGCCCGGCCCTTGCCGCACGCTGCCGCCCCAGGGCACGGCTGCCAGAGGGCGGCAGCAGCAATGCCCAGGCCAGGCGGGGCTGCACGGCGCCGGGCCCGGCTGGCGCTGCCGGGGCAGCAGGCGGGGCTGGGGCCGAGCTGCGGCGGGCCGGGGATGGGTGGGACACGGTGGAGCCAGGTTGGGCAGGGCAGGAGAGGGTGGAGCATGACAGGGTTGGGCAGGGCAGGGCGGGGCAGAGAGAGGTGGGGCAGGGTGGGCTGGGGCGGAGCAGGGTGGGGTGGGGCGGGGTTTGGTGGAGCAGGACAGGCTGCAGCAAAAAAGGGTTGGACAGGGCAGGGCGAGATGAGGTTGAGTGTGGCAGAGCTGGGTGGGGCAGGGTGGGGCCAGTTTGGTGTGGTGGGGCGGGGCAGTGCAAAAGGTTTGGGGCAGAGTGGGGAAGGGTGCGGTGAAGCGGGGCTGGGTTGGGCAAAGCAGGAGACAGCGCAGCATGATGGGTTGGGCAGAGCAGGGTGAATCTGAGTTGGGTGGGGTAGGGCGGGTTGGGGTGGGATAGGGCGGGGCAGGGTAGGGCAGGGTCTGGCAAAGTTCAGTGAAGCATGACAGAGCGAAGCACAAAAGGGTTGGGCAGGGCAGTGTTGAAGTGAGGGGAGAACGACCATCCTTTGATGCATCGAACTCGAGTTTATTGATCGATCAGCCAGTTTAAATAATAGTGTTAATGAACTTCATGCATATTCCAAAATCCAGGTTTATGATAGGCTAACAGAGAAAACTCTAACCACTCCTTTTGTTTTACAATACCGTTGATTGTTTACACAAAATAAAACCAGTGTTCCCACTGTGATATGAAAGGTTCCCAAAACTTCCACATCTGTCCCCAGGGTGCCAGCTTTTCCCAGAGAGAGTGTTTCGCTTGTTATGGGAAGACTGCCTGAGAACCTTATTGTTTATAAAGTGATGCCTGAGAGAGTCTAATTGTTTATAGAAATCAGGCTGGGAACTGCTTTTGGAACTGCTTCACAACTACCTTTTACTTTTCTCTCAATTGTATGGCTTCATGGACTTTTTCTTTAAGCCATGCTTGAACTAAACTCCCGACAGGGCAGGGTGAGGTTGGGTGTGGCAGGGCTGGGAGGGGAAGGGCAGGGCAGGGTGGAGATAGGTTGGGTGGAGCAGGAGAGGGAGAAGCATGACAGGGTTGGGCAGGGAAGGGTGGGGGAGGGAGAGGTGGACAGGGTGAGGAGTGGTGGTGTGGAACAGGGTGGGGCAAAGGGGGCGGGGCAGAGTGGGGAAGAGTGCAGCGAGGCAGGGCTCAGTTGGGTGAAGCAGGAGAGGGTGCAGCATGATGGGGTTCGACAGGGCGAGGCAAAATTGGGTGCAGTGGGGTTGGGCAGGGTGAGGCAGGGTGGGGTAGAATGTGACCAGGTTTAATGAAACTGAACAGAGTGGAGCATGACTGTTTAAGGCAGGAAAGGGTCAGGCAGAGACAGGTTGGGAAGGGTGAGGCAGAGTGGGTTGGGGCCGGGCCAGGTGGGGGAAAGAAGGACAGGGCAGAGAATAAAAGTGCTGGGCAGGGCGGAGGAATGATAGCTGGGGCCTTGTGAGGCTGCGCAGGGCAGGGTGGGATTGCGCAGGGCAGGGTGGGATTGCGCAGGGCAGGGTGGGATTGCGCAGGGGAGCACAGGCTCATAGCTCAGCCATGAAACTCACGGCCGCCTCTCGCAGGGGTTCCTGTGGGCTCCGCACGTAGCGCAGGGCCCGGCGCAGGTGCTCACCTGCTCGGCTCCTGTCCTCTGCCAGCTGCAGAGAGCGGCAGGAGGGAAGGGTTGGCGCGGGCTCAGCCCCTGGGCCGGGCGCTGCCTGCGCCCAGCCCCGGCCTCCCCTGGCCGCAGAGCCCTGAGGCGCGGCCAGCAGCCGCTGGCCAAGGGCTCCCGAGGGCAGGGGGCAGAGGGCCGGCTGCTGCCCGGGGAGCCGCGGTGCCGGCCCGCAGCCCCGCCGTGCCGGGGCTCCATGGGCACCCGGCTCGGGCCCACGGGAGCCTGGAGAAGAGCCCGGGCGGCCTCTGGCTGCAGCAGCAGGCAGGGGCACAGCTGTCAGCCCCGCACACTGGGCACCGCCCTCAGGGACCTTCTCCAGGCTGAGCCTGGGGCTTCAGGCCCTCTTTACCAGGACCTCGGTGAACTTTGACAGCTGCCCCTTCTTCACCAGCTGCTTGAGCTTCCTCATCTTCAGGAGCTCAGCCACAAGACGCAGCGTTTCCCAAGAGGCCTGGAGAGCAGCAGAGGCCCAGAGATGGCCCCACAGCCCAGGGCACCAGACTCACATCCCTGTGCCAATGTCTCGAGAAGGCGGCAGTCCATGAGGTGCCAGGACAGGAGGCAGCTGAGCCCCTCCCAGAGATACACCAGCCTCACACAAAACCTCACCTACATCACGCGCCAGTCCTCATTATTGCAGTCAAAGAAGGAGTAGGTTTTGGTTCAAAATCTTCTCAAGGGGCTTTTTTCCCTCATCCACTACCAAGTCCATCACCCTGAAGAAGAGCTCAAGGGAAAGGACTTGCACATTGCTGTTCTCCTGGAGGAAGGGAAGGGAAGCAGGCCTTGAGACCAATTTATTCAAGCTCACGTGGGCAAAGTTTCTGGGCAGCAGCCAGTGCCTGCAGCTGGGGACACAGAGCCTTTTGTGGTCAAAGAGCAGCAGCAGTGCCTCAGCCAGCTTTGCATCAGTGGTGCTGGATACAAGGATGACTTTGTGCTGGCACACATTCGTGAACAAAGAGAAGGACATGCTCACCACCTCTCCATCTGCATCACCCAGCAGCTCCACAAGGCTTGGTGACAGAAAGCACATTCTCCTGGCCTGTGTGGAACACAAGGCTGTGCTGGGAAGCCATGGACGGCTGCACCACCGACACCACCCTGGCACTGCAAGGCCACCCTGCTGCTGCAGGGCCCACAGGCCAAAGGCCTGCCCCAAAGCACTGGGGCAGGTGAGGCAGGAGAGCTGGGAGCAGCTGCCTCAGCTCCTGAAGCCCTGCACGCCCATGGGGCTGCTTTCCACAACACAGCTTCAGCCACGGCCCCTTCTCACCATCGAGGGATCCTTGCTGACCACCACGAGGCCTCTGAGCAGCAGGAAATGCCACTCCCTGAACTTGCTGTGCAGGCAACTTGACAGGACCGTCATGATGCTGTCACCAAATTCAGTGAAGTCCAAGAACTTGAGAATTAATGGATTCAGCCATCAGCCCTGTGACCCTGCTCTGCCACTCACCATCCTGCAGTGGCTGGAACTGATCTGATTCTTCAGGCTGTTATGCTGGGACAGCTCCAGGGCCTTTCTTATTTTTCCCCCTGAACACTTTGAACAAACTGAGGAATCTGCAGAATCTGCCTGCCATAACTTGGCGCTCCACCCCCGATCTCGGGTGGAGGGCTGGTGCTGGTGGTGCCAGACAGCCCTGACCCCTCACCTCAGTGCACCCCACTAAATGGCTGCTCCCTTCCTCCAGCCCTTGGCATGGCTGAGGGCAGCGGATCAGCCACTGGCAGGAACCTCTTTCCGCTGTGCCTCATGGAGTTAGACCGGTAAATAAGAAAGAGAGGGGCTTTCTGTCTTTAATTACCCATCTGCTGTTTATTACCTCCCCAAAGGGAGTGAACAGATGCTACAAACTGTAGCAAGCTGGAAGGGAGCAGAAGCAGAAGAGCACAGAGTAAAGGCATACACAAAATTATAAAGGGAGGCTGACTCTGGGGAGAAGTCAGCCTAAAAACTAAACGCTAGCAACTGAGGAGGAGGATGAATAGGGACTAAATTTTCATACAACCAATGCAATAGGATAGTGGAGGAGAACATACAAAATGTACCAATGGGATTCATAGTTTCACATAATTGACATTGAAGCTTCTAGATAAAGGGGCTTGGCAAACAATGACAGACAAGTTGCAGGGGCAGGGTTTGGAGGAGTGACAGAGAAGGGTCTGGAAATAGGGGTGATTGATAGGGAAAGGGGGAGTATAAAACTTAGGGGGAAACCATTTGGGAAGTAAGATGGGTCCACATAGAATGAACCATTTCAAACATAGAAAATCCAGTACAGTAACAAACTCAACAAGTAAAGACACAAAGCACACCACAACAATGCCAGAGTGTGGCCTCGAGGGCACCCTAAAGAGAGGTGCCTCAGGAAAGCACCAAGTTATCAATTCCTCCAGTTGGGTCTTGAAGGCACCTGTGACGCAGAAGCCTCAGGAAGGCTGCAGGACTGCAAGGTCTCTGATCCCTTGTTTCTTGTGTAGGGGTGTAGTCCTTTTGTTTATATACATTGCCACAGCTGCAGGAGAGAATATTGGTGCAGGGGAGCCCAAAGACGCCCTGTGTGTACCAATTGTGGTGTAAAAGTAATTGGAGCAAGGAGGGGAGAGAAAAAAATAACATTTCAGTTTGGCAATTCAAATATCATTAAAAATCAACAGAGCGTAAGAGGACATAAAGAAATGACCAGGGTGGGTGTCCAAGAGAGGGTGTCAGCCAGCAAGCCAATAAATCCAAACACCCTGGGATGCCTATTGAAACAATGGAAGAAGGTAAGAGAGGCCCTGCAGGCATAGAGACTAAGAAAACACTCAACAAATACTCTGATCCATAGTGGCCCCTTTATATATTTAAAGACAGGGAGAAGAAGACAATAAACGACACCCTGAGTTCTTGTACCGTGTTGTGGTTACTATTATTTTTGTGGAAAGAATGAAAAGAAGATGAAGCTGTGTACCTAAACATGTTTTGTTTATCTGAACGATCACCCTGAATTGCAGCAGGAATGTGCCTTTAATTTGGCCCCAAGGGATACTTCTGCCTTGGCTCTGGAAAAAGATTGCAAAACAAAAGGAAAGGCAGGACTCAGAAGGTGTTGTTCTGCATGTTCCATAGGACAAAGGTGTTTCAATATAAAGAGAATGAGGAAAGGATGGAGGGTTTGGTTGCTCCTTTTGAGTCATGGGAAGAGGGAGGACAGGGAATGCAGTCAAACTGCCTGGTAAATACTGCTGAGAAAACTGTGCCTTTGAGCCCCCTTCCTCTCTAGAACTTGAAAGTGGAAGAACTCCCAGTACAGAACCAAAGGCAGAAGGGAAGTCGAGGTATTGTCACCATTCAGCATTCCCCTGTGACATGGTGCTGGAATTCTGCCAGTGCAGTTAAGGACAAGAAGGACCTCTTCTGTATGGGTTCCAAGGAAAGCCTTATTCCGCGGAGAGTGCAGGGTCAAAAGACACAGAAAACAGGGGAACAGGGACTTTTATATGGGGAGGGCACAAGGGAGGGTACAAATTTTCAACCAATAGGGGAAGGACTGGGGAAGAGCATAAGGCGGGTCTTACAATGTTTGAACCAATGAGGAGGAGCAGGGGGAGGATTTGCATAGACCAATAGAGCTTTGAGGAACAGGGGATTGACAGGGAAGTTTCTAGACTGAAGGGTTGGTACAAAGTGGGATTGACAGCTGAATGAGAGGAGGATCAGGGAATATCCCAGATTAAGGAACGGGCTTAAGACAAGACAGACAGCTAAGACAGGAGGGTACAACTTAGGCTGAACCATTACGTAGGGGATAACAAACAAACCATTAAAGAGAAAACCCACCACAAAAGCTGTCCTTGGACTCGTTTGCAGGAGCTGGGAGGAAGATCACCATCTTTTTGGAGGATGGTCATTCAGTCACTGTTATGGGAGGCCACAGGACCTTTGAGTCTCATGAAAATCAACGTATGTCTCTCATGAGCTGATTTAGAAACATGGAAATTTCTGCCTAGACAATACTGGGATGATCCATCAAGAATGGCCAAAAGATTCAGGACATTTGTTAAAGCCCTGGACCAAGACGGGGAGGATATAGATCTTGTGCCAAATGTTTTAACAGACTCAAGGAAAGAGCTGGTATTAAAAACTGCACGGAATGATGGAAGAACCAGGCTATGGGCAGGAGAAAATACAGAAGAAACATGCCCTCTCACAAAACCTCCCTGGGACTGTAATAATTCTGGTCACTATCAACTCCCACAGAGGCGGTGGGAATGTGTTTCTTTTTGAAAATGGTATCCCTAAGGCTGTACTTTGGAGTGCACTATAACAAGTGAAACAAGGGCCTCTTGAAGCCCTGAATGAATTTTTGAACCATTCCAGGAAGCCATGCTTAAATAAACTGCTCCAGACCCATCAGATGATTATGGCAAAAACCAACTCGTTTCCTGGGCCAATCCTCTAATGATATGAGGCAGAAACTGAAAATTAAAAACAGAAGACCAGGTATAGAAAAACTGCAAGAAGAAGCATGGTGAGTTCATAAAAACCATAGTCGTCTAGAGCATAAGCAACTGGAGAAAGGAATGACTAACACTGTTATTGCAGCCCTTGGAGAGGAGCCACCCAAAGGCCCCTCCTCAGGACAAAGAAATGGCTGGGGTGGGCAGAGACCTATCCCTAACCTCTGGACTACTCAGTGTGCCTATTTGTGAGAAAGACAGACATAGGAAGAGAGACTGCCTGGCACTCAAACCCAAGGTGGCTGCAGAACTGAATCAATGCAAGGGCTGGCTGGAGGGCATCCCCCCAGAAAACCCTCTGGTCAAAAGAGAACTGGGGGAAAAGGTGAGGAAAATGAAATGTCAGGTGAATGCAGGTGCAACACATTTTGTATTAGATAGAAAGTTGGAAGAAATTGATCCAGGTAAAGTTGTGAATGTTATTGGAGCCACAAGTCAACAGCAGAAGGTATCCTTTTTAATACCGCAATCTTAATCTTATCAACTGGGAAAAACAGTAGGAATACATCAGTTCCTATATATGCCTACGTCCCCCAAAATGTGTCATTGGAAGGATTTGTTGGAGAAATGAGAATGTTGTAACAGGTTTCAACAGGCTGAAATGTAGTTTACCCCTGGAGGAGTTCAGATCAAAGTCAATGATGAACAAATAATCATATTCGAAGTCTAGCTCTCCTTACAGATTTGTCCAAATCAGAAGAGACACAGAAGTTCTTAGTCAGCTTTGTCTTTAAGTCTGAGTGGATAGGATCCCTGGTGAGGCCAAGGCAGCACAACCTCTAATCATTAAACTTAAACCTGGAACACGACCAATAAGAATGAAACAATGTCCACTTACACTGGAAAACATAAAAATATTAAGTCTATCGTGGACAATTTTCTAAAATTTGGGTTGTTACCGGAATGTGACTCTGAAGAGAATACACCCATTTTACCCGAACAGAAGCCTCATGGCTTGAACTACAGTCTGGTTCAATACCTACAGGCTATATTAACAAAATAGCTGGAGATCTCAACCCAGTGGTTTGCTAAGCAAAGTAAAAGATGAATATGGATGGTTTACCATTTCAGATCTCAAGGATGCTTTCTTCTGTATAGCCTTGGACCCTGGCAGCCAAAAGCTGTTTGCCTTTGAATGGGGAAACCCAGAGACTGGAAGGACAAGTCAATTTACCTGCACTGTTGTCAAGGGCTCCTGCTGGGAGCAGCTTTGGCCCCGAGCAGGCTGCACAGTCTGCATAGCTCAGTCCTCTTCTGGGGACAGACTGCCTGAAACCCAAGCAGCTCTCAGCCACTGGCTGCCTTTAGCTAGCATAAGGCATATCAGCTCTTTAGTGATTATCAGCTCTTTTGAGTTCAGCTCTTTTGCTTGCTACAGCACCACAGGCAGACGCTGGCTGAAAGAGGAGAAGGCTGCTCTGGAGTTCCACAGCAATGTCTTTATTGGGGGTCTGTCAAGGGTTCCAGCGACGGCTCTTCTAACCAGAATGGGCTAAAACAGCCCATTATACAGGGTAAGGGGGGATCAGAAATTGTCCAAAAGCAGGGCTTGAGGAGAAGTGACCTATGGGGTTACAGAGACATAAGCTGGGGTCCGAAAGGTGGAAGACGGGGGCTTGCCATGACTTGGCATTTCCTATCTTTAGTCCTCTGCTCTCCACAGGGCCCTAGCAAGCCCATGGCCTGCTACAGACTATAGGAACACAAGGATTCCAAATTAACCCTCCTCCTAACCATCATGAACCTATGGATGTGGTGGAAAATTAAAACAGCAGCATAACAGTACATATGTACAAAAGCATTTGCATCAGGATAAAGAGAAGGGGAGAATGAAACAAGGCCTTTGTTTTACATAAGCCCAGGCAATTCCCATAAGTAAACAAGTACTTAGCACAGACCTACAGAAGCACTTAGCACTAGTTAGCATAAGAAAAACCTGGCTGGCCTAATTTGACAGGAGAGGGACTTGACAAAAATCTTTAGACACATTCTACCAGAAGAACCCAGGGCAAGTATGGAATGAGCCCTGTGCAGGGAAGCCATGAGGAAGAAGTGCTGCTTTAGGGCATGGAGACTGCTCCTGGCCAGCGCCTGGACATTAGCTTCAAGTACAGGAATCTGACAGAATGTATTTCTAACGCCCTGCCTATCAAATCACCTCAGCAGAGTAAAGATGGATGGTATTTTTGATATAATTCCTACATCAACCCACTGAAATTTACATGTGGCAGAGAAGCATTTTAGTGGGGTGATGTGGGGTCGGCTGTCTGTTCTCTGCCCCGAGATGCGTGGGATGGCTCTGCAGCAGCCTCTTCTCTGAAGAATGAGTCTGGACTCTTCACTTTTTTGGTCTTCAGGTTGTTTATTATTTCTTATCTACGAAATTGTCTTTTTGCCCAGCCAAGGTCTTCACAGCAAGGCAGCCACAAGAACCCTGACCACCCCCCGCCCCGAGGCGGTGCCGTCCTTTTATACTGCAAACTACGTAGATCATATTTACTTTTAATTTCCAATACCTATCACCTATGTTAGACAGTGTACTTCTGTCCTAAACCAATCCCCAAGTCCCAACATCACAGTAGAAAATGGAGAACAAGAAGAAGAAGAAAGAAGAAAGAAGAAAGATAAAAGAAGAAAGAAGAAAGAAGAAAGAAGAAAGAAGAAAGAAGAAAGAAGAAAGAAGAAAGAAGAAAGAAGAAAGAAGAAAGAAGAAAGAAGAAAGAAGAAAGAAGAAAGAAGAAAGAAGAAGAACGAGACAGGCCCTGATTCCTCCATCTTGTCCCTAAAACCCCTGTACCAAAAATCCTAAAATCTACATTTCCACCCTGTCACCACCCTGTTACTTCACCATTCAAACCTCTCACGCCCCCATGCCAAGCTGGATATTCGTTGGAAGGACCAAAATCAAGCCAGCAGGTGTTCCAGACAGAATGCCAGGATCTCGAGCCCCCTGACAGTGTTCTCGGCAACCTGGACATCCAGAGGGATGTGCTGAGTTCCCATAGTGTGCAGACACCTGCCCTCCTGGTAGCATTATAAAAGATCTTTTTATGGACAATGCGTTTGTCTGCAGCTTCCTTGAATTAGGAACACCCCTCAGGACTGCTGTATCCTGAGGGAACACCGCTGGCCATCCCCTGGGTGTATCTGCAAAAGCTTAAAATCAGCTGCCTCAGCTTCCAGGGCCTCTCTTGGCCAGCATCCTGACGTGGCTGCAGGGCTGCTGCGAGGCACTGCTGGGACCCAGCGGGACAGGACCGGCTGTCTCGTGCCCACGTAGCAGCCCTGACACAGCCAGGGCCATCCCGAAAGCAGAGAAACGCTCACGGGCCAGCAGAGAGGAGCACGGAGCACTGGGCTGCTCTCAGGCTATCTCAGCTGGGCTCGCTCCACCACACGCCCCCATGTTAAGGCCGGCTGATGCCCAGCTGCCAGAAATGCCTGCCTTGTTCTCTCCAAGATGCACAGGGAGAGCCAAGGAGCAGGACACCTTGAGAGGCCTTTTCTGCGGCCAGGGACACACCAAGATCAGCCAAGGCTCTCCACGCTGCCTGGCCCACACATCCCAGCTCTGTGCTGGCCCTGGGCCACAGCAGCTCCCACCAAGCAGGAGGCAATGCATATTGCCAAGAGTTGAAACACAGCAGAGAGGAAAGATGTGAAAAGTATGTGTGTAAAGGCCTTTTAATTCACAGTTCTCGCAGAGAGCTTTGGGGCTCATGGCTGGACAGAGATGCTCCTGCTCACACCTCTGCCGAAAGGGGGGAACACACTCTGCTGCAGGTGCTGGGATTGGTTTGCAGATGCCAAACCTGCTCCTCACTGCCTTCTCCATGCCCCTCTGCCACATGCAATGGGCCGCAAGCACTGAAAGGATCCCAGAGAGCCAAAGGGGGACACTTGCACCTGCCTCACGGGGAGCTCCCTGGCAAGCACTTTCCTTGAGAAGCAAGCCCCTTTCCGCCAAAGGTGTTTCCCCAAATGTGTGGCTTTCCTGGGGAACACCAACACACCCTTAAGAAACGCTGGCAAGGCTGAATGACTTCAGGTCCTTTCAGGACAGGCACTCCAGCTCTAGCTCCTCTTCCCCCAAGTGAGTTTGCAGGTGCAGGTTCAGAGGTGCAGCCCCAGGCCCTCCACAAACACAAGCTGCCCGCTGCCTCTTCACCTGCCTCAGCTCCTGCCTGTGCTCACGGCACCAAAACCAGGCTGTTCCTGGCCAGGGACCAGAGCCCTGTTCCTGCAGGATGCTCTTGCCAGCACCTTCCAGGTCTCTCTGCTGTGCACACAGAGCTTTTCATGACCGCTCCCAACAGGCTTTGGAACACAGAGCCCAACCTGGCTGGCTCTGCCACCAGCACAGCCCAAACGCAGGCTGAGGAAGAAGCAGCAGGGGCTGTTTTGCGGCCATGCCCAAGAGAGACTGGCAGGGTGCCCTCGCTCTGCTCTCCCTTGCTTGGCTTTCTGACTGGCTCTGAGCCTGGGGCTGCCATTCCTCACTTGTGGGGAGCAGAAGCACAGCCGGGATCCCGGCACTGCCTGACAGTGCTCCGGGCACCGGCACGGCCGCGTGTCCGAGTCTCGGGCACTGTGCTGCTGCTTCATTTGCTCTTGGGCACAGCCAGAGCTCCCTGCTAAGCCAGGATGCTCTCTGCTTCTGCCCTCTTCCTCATCCTGTGGAGGGATGGAGCACTGCTGTGCTTTCAGGAAGCTATTCTTGAAAGCTTCCAGCATTCTTAGATCCTTTGCCCTCCACGGATGCTTGCCATGGAATCCCTCTCAGCTGGGTTCAGAGAATACTCAGGTTGGCTCTCCCAAAATCCAGGGGCTCCAGGGTGCTCAGCAAGATGTGTAACTGCACAGTGCTGTGGAACTGCACCTTCAGCACAGGGACATTTCCAGCCTGACCTGCCCTCGTTCCACTGTGTCCGTGCACAAAACACGGCGTGGCAGAGAATGGCAGCAGCCCTGTGTGTCCCAGGGTCTGGGATTTACATCAGCTGCACAGAGAATCAGGTAAGGGGGAAAACCAAACTGTTTATTAATGGAAGGGAAAGTGAAGGGATGGGCTGGGAGTTAAAAAAGCTAATGGGGATGGTCTGAGGGCTGGAGGGAGCGAGCTGTCAACAGGGAGGGAGAGTGGAGGGAAAAAAAGGTGATGGACAGTCTGAGGGCTGGCGGGGCAGAGCTATCAAAGTGGAGGAATAGTGGAGGGAAAAATGGGGATGGAGAGTGTGAGGGCTGGACGGAGGAAGCCACCAAAAGGGAGGGAGAGTGGAGGGAAAAAATGGGGATGGAGAGTCTGAGGGCTGGAGAGAGGGAGCCACCTATAGGGAGGGAGAGTGGAGGGAAAAAATGGGGATGGGCAGATATGAGGGCTGGAGTCAGGGAGCCATCTACAGGGAGGGAGAGTGGAGGGAAAAAATGGGGATGGGTAGTGACTGAAGCCTGGAGGGACGGGGCAGTCAACAGGCAGGGAAAGGGCTGAAGCCACAAGAACTCTGCCCAGCATCAGCTGTGCCAGGACTTCCAGCAGCGCTGGGAGGCAGTGTCCTCTTGGGTGTCTCCTGGTGCTCCTCTTGGGGCACTGGTTGACTGGATGCAGAAGACGTCCCCAGTTCTTCAGCTCCTTGGGGAAACTCGGCTTGATTTTCCAGGTCACGGCAGGATGGGCTGGCACGTTGCCTCCAGGCTTGTAGGGCTGAAAGACAGAGGAACAGAGCCCTGGCAACAGCCCGGGTCTGAGGGAATCCTACAAGAGCTTCTGGACAGGGCCATTGCACCCAGAAGGGAGTAGGTGACATTGGAATCAGCTGGGAGGTACTGGCCATGACTCCCCTACGTGTCCCTGAAATCTCTGTGTGCCCTGCCCACATCAGCCCTCGTCGGCACAGGGAGCAGAGCCCTGCAAAGCCGGGACAGGACTTGCAGGACCCCCGGCAGCCCCCGCTGTCAGCTCGCTGCCCTCACTCACCTGTCCAGATCAGCCGGAGCTCTTGCTGCTGCCTCCTGAGGCACCGCCCGGCCATGCCTGTGAGCACAGAGCCAGTCACGGGCCCAGCGGCACAGCTGCCTGCCAGCGGCGCTGCCGGCGCTGTGGCCACACGGGCTGCTGGCCCGGCAGGGCTCACCCGGCCCTTGCCGCACGCTGCCACCCAGGGCACGGCTGCCAGAGGGCGGCAGCAGCAATGCCCAGGCCAAGCGGGGCTGCACGGCGCCGGGCCCGGCTGGCGCTGCCGGGGCAGCAGGCGGGGCTGGGGCCGAGCTGCGGCGGCCCGGGCGGGGGAGGGAGCCCGGGCTCGGGGCTCACCCATGAACGTGACGGCCGCCTCTCGCAGGGGCTCCTGTGGGCTCTGCAGGTAGCGCAGGGCCCGGCGCAGGTGATCGGCCGCTCTGCTCCTGTCCTGTGCCAGCTGCAGAGAGCGGCAGGAGGGAAGGGTTGGCGCGGGCTCAGCCCCTGGGCCGGGCGCTGCCTGCGCCCATCCCCGGCCTCCCCTGGCCTCAGATTCCTGAGGCGCGGCCAGCAGCCGCTGGCCAAGGGCTCCCGAGGGCAGGGGGCAGAGGGCCGGCTGCTGCCCGGGGAGCCGCGGTGCCGGCCCGCAGCCCCGCCGGGCCGGGGCTCCATGGGCACCCGGCTCGGGCCCACGGGAGCCTGGAGAAGAGCCTGGGCGGCATCTGGCTGCAGCAGCGGGCAGGGGCGCAGCTGCCAGCCCTGCACACTGCGCACCGCCCTCAGGGGCCTTTTCCGGCCTGAGCCTGGGGCTTCAGGCCCTCCTTACCAGGCACTCCTCGACATTCATCGGCGGCTGCTTCTTCAACAGCTGTACCAGCTT
The DNA here is from genome assembly GCF_027579445.1 of Ammospiza nelsoni. Lineage (NCBI taxonomy): Eukaryota > Metazoa > Chordata > Aves > Passeriformes > Passerellidae > Ammospiza > Ammospiza nelsoni. Next base: position 3,326,632 of record NC_080639.1, read on the forward strand.
CCTCCTCTTCAGGAACTTGGCCACATGAAGCAGCGTTTCTCGAGAGGCCTGGAGAGCAGCAGAGACTCAGAGATGGCCCCACAGCCCAGGGCACTGGACCCACATCTCTGTGCCCAGGCCTGGAGGAGGCTGCAGCCCACAAGGCACCAGGGCAGGACGCAGGCATGCCCCCTCCCAGAGATGCACGAGCATCACACAAAACCTCACCTTTGCCATGTCCGAGTCTTCATCATGAGAGTACAGTAAAAGTGCATACATGCTCTTGCTCACAATTGTCTTCAGGGGCTTTTTTCCCTCATCCACGACCAATTCCACCACCTTGCTGAAGAGTTGAATGGAGAGCACCTGCACATGTCGGTTGTCCTAGAGGAAAAACAATCCTTGCATCAACTATTCCATTCCCACTTGGGCAAAGGCCTGAAAATCCAGAGGGCACCAAGTTTCTGGGAAGTACCAATGCCTGTGACTAAGGATGAAGAAGCTTACATGCTCAAAGAGCAGCAGGAGTGCCTCAGCCAGCTTTGGGGCAGTGGTGCTGGATACTAGGATGTCTTTGTGCTGGAGCACATTGGTGAACACAGAGAGGGACATCCTGACCACCTCTCCATCTGCATCATCCAGTAGCTCCAGAAGGCTTGGAGACAGGATGCACATTCTCCTGGCCTGTGTAGAACACAAGGTTGTGCTGGGAAGCCATGGACGGCTGCACCGCCAACACCGCCCTGGCACTGCAAGGCCAACCTGCTGCTGCAGGGCCCACAGGACAAAGACCTGACCCAAAGCACTGAGGCAGGTGAGGCTGGAGAGCTGGGAGCAGCTGCCTCAGCTCCTGAAGCCCTGCACGCCCATGGGGCTGCTTTCACAGCGCAGCTTCAGCCACGGCCCCTCCTCACCATCAAGGGATCCTTGCTGACCACCACGAGGCCTCTGAGCGCCAGGAGACGCCGCTCCCTGCACTTGCTATGCAGGTGCCTTGCCAAGACCTTCAGGACACTGTCACCACATTCCCTCAAGTCCAGGCACTCGAGGACCTGAAAGGCACAGGGCAGTGACAGGGGAGCCGGCCAGCAGGAGCCCAGGAAAGCACAGGGCTGGGCCCAGGCAGCAGCACTGGGCATGGGCATCGTCCCAGGCAGCTGTGGCTGTGAGAGGGCAGAGAGCTGAGATGCAGCTCAGCCAGGCAGCGCTGGAACCAGGCTCACCTCCACAAGGAATGCCAGGAAGGGCAGATCCCTGTATGGGTCCTGGCTGCTGAGCTGCCGGAGCAAGTGGAGTGCGATGCGAGAGCACAAAGGGACCAAGCGACGGCGCATCTCCCTAGCAGGGGGAAAAAGGCACCACGACCCTGAGGTGGGGGACAAACCTCTCCCAGGACTGACTCAGAGAGCTCTGGTCTTTCTCTAGCATGTGGACGGATGTGGGTGCACTGGGAGGTGGCCCCTTCTGGGCACCTTCCTCTCCCAGCCTATTCCACTCTCCTTGGCTGTCCCTCAGTGACGAGGCACTCTGGCCCATGACCACAGGGACAGAGTGGGGCACAGGGCACAAATGCCGGGGGCAGTGGGGAGAAGGGGGTCTCACCTGGCCAGCAGACCCACGGCATAGTGCTGGGTGTGAGCACACAGCATCGTGTCCCAGCCACGCTTGCGCTCCATAGACATCACCTCATTGTCACAGCACAGTCGGTAGAGCAGAGCCTTCATGGCCTGCACTGCAAACCTGTGTGCAGAGCAAAGCCCAGGTTACACTGGGAGCACTGGCCCTGGCCACAAGGTTATGGGAAGGACAGGAGGACTGGGACCTGTTAAGCTTGCTGGGAAGGCGGTGTTCCTCCTGGCATGCTCTCCAGAAGTTACCAGCTTCCACTGGTGGCATCTGCTGTGTGGTGATGACAACATGGAAGAGCAGAGCCACAAACAGGCGGGAGGAATAAAGTATCATGGCCTGGTGGCACTCAGGAATCTGGATAATCAACCAGATCACCAGAGTTGCCTGCAAAAGAAGCAGCCCAAGACAGTACTTAGTGCTGAGGTGTCCATGTGACAGGGCCCAAGGGCAGATGCAGGAGGAGCAGCGGGCCTGCTGCCCCCTGAGCCTTCCCCTAGCCCAGGGTTCAGCCCAGCGCCTGAGGATGGAGAGCTGCTGGCGAGGTGACCGAGGGGCAAGCAGAAGCCAAATCCAGAAACTCACAGCCAGGGCATAAACGTCCCCGTCGTCCCCATCAGAGGTGCATGAGCTGTGCAGTGGCCAATCCTCCATCACGCAGAGCAGTGTTGGCAGCACTTTCTCCACGGCTGGTCCCGATGACCCTATGGTTCTCCAAATCATAGCAGCCGCTCTGTGGGATCAGAGCTCTGTGTCAGGGGCATCTCAGTCCCAGGACCATGCCCTGTGCAGCTGTGGGGGCCCAGGTGACAGAGCCCCAGTGCCCTGAGGGGCAGAGATGGAGCATTGGCAGCAGGCTTGGGGAACAGAGGGGCCCCAGGGTCCTGGAGCTCTGTGCCTGTCTGGCAGAGCCCATAGCACAGGCTGTGCAGGGCCATGGGCCCTAAAGTCTGGCGGGCCCTGAGCTGTGCAGGCACGTGGGCCCCGTACCTGTCACATGTTGGAGCACAGCGCAGGAGGGTCAGCACCACGTCAGCAGGGTGTTCTTCAGCCAGCCTCACAATATTAATTTGCAGCCTGGCTTCCACAGCGACATGGGACACCAGCCTCTGGTGAATGTTCCTTACAATGGCTGGCACCTGGAGGAGGCATGGGGAAGACTTGGAGCACTGTCCTAGGGAGCAACTTCCCCAGCTTCCTCCAAAAAGTGCTTCCCTTCCTGACAGACTGTGCTGGACTCAAAGGCTGAGGGGCCCAGTGACCGTGGCTTGAGGGGACACACGGTTCTGGCAGGCCTCCAGGCCTGGCCCCAGGCTGCTTACCTGCTGCTGAGGAGAAACAGCACTGTCGTCAAAAAAATCCATAGTGGGAGCACAAATCACAATGGGAGCGGGCATGGTGCCAGTGTTTGTGATGCCCTGAGACATTCTGGTGTCAGTGTTTCTGATGGCCTTGCTCTCAGTCACTGCCATGTGAACAGCCTCATTTTGATAATTCATTGCATTATTGTGTGCTGTCCGTTCTGGGCTGGCGTGAGGTGTTGCCTGGAACTTGGTCAGCCTGGAGTCAGGCTGGGCTGGGACCTCTGCTGCTGTGGTTCTGGTCTCTCTATGCTGAATGAGCAGGAATTTTGTGAACATTTGCAGAACAAAGGACAGGGTAGGCAGGGATGCTCCATGGCATGCTGCAGGCGTGGTGCTGGGCTGAGCAGGGACAGCAGGCCCAGCCCAGGTGGGGGTGGCTGCAGGTACCTTCAGGGTTTTGCGCAAGCAGCCACGGCCGGGTTCCTGCTCTTGTGTCTTGTCCAAGGCTGCATCTGGCAAAGAGCGAGCGCAGCCAGAGCTGAGGGGCTGCGGGAGAGGCCGGAGAGCACAGCCCAGGCCTGCGTTGCCCAGGCCGGGAGAGCCCCAAGTTGGCCCAGGGGATGAAGCACGGCCACTGCGGGGTGTCTGCCCTGCCCCTGTTCCATCCTGTCCATGGGCATGTCCCCAGGGGATGGGATGGGGTGGGATGGGATGGGGCCAAGCTGGCTGCAGCCATCAGCCCTGAGACCCAGCTCTCTCACTCACTCTCCTTCACTGGCTGGACTTTTGGTGATGCGTTACGCTGCTTTGCTGGGGCAGCTAAAGAATCTTTGTTCTTCTTCTTACTGAACAGGCCTTGGCGTTTCTCTGCCATTCTCCCAAAATCTGCTGCCGATGGCACCTGCAAGAGAGAGGCCTTGGAAGAGCACTGAGTAGACAAGTCCAATGGTCTGGCCTTGAGGACACTGGCCACAAGGATGGCAGTTCCTTCGGAAAAGTTCCGAGTCACCAAGTCCCGCGGTCTGCCCTTGAGGGGTCCTGCAAAAGAAAAGTCCCGAGAAGGCCACGGGCCACCGAGTCCTGTGGTCTGGACTCGAGGTCACCTGCAGCAGTAAGGTCAAGGGAAAAGTCCAGGTCAGCAATGAACGAGCACGCTGTGTGGGGGCTCCTCACGGCACCGCTCTGCCTGTCGTGTGCTCCGAGCACTGTGGCCTGCTCTTGTCACCGCCAGCTCCTATGTCACCACGTGTCACAAAGGACACCCTGTCCCGTTCCATGCCACGGTGACCGTGCTGCACCGTGTCACCATGGGCTCTTGCACACACTGCCGCCTGCCCTGGGGCCGCCCCCTGCCAAGCCAAAGTGGCCCAGGCTGGAAGGAATGCCTGGCCCCAGGTGTCCAAGGCAGCCCCACAGGATCTTTAGGAAGGGCTCAGAGCATCAGCAAACGCTGCCCTGCTCTGCGGGCTCAGGGCAGCAGAAGGAGCCCCCAGGGCTGCCGACGCAGCCGCGCTGGGAGGGGCACGGGGCCTTCCAGGGACGCTGGCACGGCCTCCCTGGGACACGTCCCGGCCCGTGGCCATCCTAAACCCGCGGGTGTGACTCGCACAAGGAACGTGTGGGCCCGGGCACCAATGCTGCTCTGAGCCCTGGGGCCCGGGTAGCGCTGCCATCAGCAGCTGTGGCAGAGTCCCTGCCCAAGCAGAGCTGCCACCCCCCGAGCCCTGGCAGCGCTGGTGCCCGTCTCCCGCCCCACAGACCTGTGGCCCCGCGGGGCTTCTGTGCCACAGGGAGTCAAAGCCCACGAGCATTGGGGGCTGATGGCAGGAGCACCTGGAGCAACTGCGGGCAACACTTGGTTTCTGTCAGGAGCTCTTCCTCCATGCTGGAATGATTTTCTCATTGAACTAATTTCCTGCACAACAGAAACATCTTTCTCTCGAAGGCACAGAAGAACCTGGCATAAAGAAATCCTCACTTCAGGAAAGCTTAACTTCCCATTGCTCAGCTCAAGGACTTCCAAAATTTGCAAACTTCCCAAATTTATGGGAATGGTGTGAGAATGTGACTGGTCTACAAGTTTGCGTCCCAGTCTGAAGCAGCAACTCATTTGCCTTATCATCCGTTGAATGTCACTTTACAAAACATAACCCTGCACAGAGCCAAAAAGAAGGCCATTCTTTGGTTTGCAAATGGTTTTCGATGAAGGGATTGTAATCTCCTAATTCTCTTCAGGAATGAAAGCTCTCAAGGAATGAAAGACCACTCAGTGTTACAACAGTAACCCAAACAAATGAGTTGATGGCAAAAGGGCTGGTCATCCCCCAGTAGAGATATCTAAGTGGCCAATAAAATACAGCTCTCCCCTCTTGTTCCCTGCAGGGGAAACAGGACTAGTAAAAGAAGACGTCAAAGATATTCTTTCTGCCCTCCATAACCAAAGCTATGCCAAAGCACAGATGCTGCCTTCAAACTGACTCAAATTCCAGCCCAGACTCTCACCTTCCAGACAACTCCTTCTCCATAACGCCCCCCAACACCCACCTCCAAACACACCCTCAGAAGCCCTCAACACCCCGCCAGGAGCCCCATCTGTGCCCGTCCCTCCGCAGAGTTTTCCCAGCCTCCAGCAGAGCCCCTGGTTCCCTGCACGTGCCGTGGGATGGCAGCCAGGAGGGTCTGATCCAAGGCCTTCCCTGGCAGCAAAGCCAGGCTGCCCGGCCTATGGTTCCTGGATCATCCTTCCCAGCGAGCCTTCCCGTGCACGGCTGTTCCATTGGCACATCTGCGCTCAGCTCAGACTGCTCCACTCAACCAGGGCTGCTGGGAAAGGATCCAGAGCAGCCTGGCAAGCTCTTTCTCCAGCTCCCTCTTCACTCCTGGGGGAGGTAGATAATTCCACAGGAAAGCAGCTGCTGCCACACGGAGTGGGTGGCATCAGGCAGCTCTGGGGAGGCCCCTCAGGACTGCTGTATCCTGAGGGAACACCGCTGGCCATCCCCTGGGTGTATCTGCAAAAGCTTAAAATCAGCTGCCTCAGCTTCCAGGGCCTCTCTTGGCCAGCATCCTGACGTGGCTGCAGGGCTGCTGCGAGGCACTGCTGGGACCCAGCGGGACAGGACCGGCTGTCTCGTGCCCACGTAGCAGCCCTGACACAGCCAGGGCCATCCTGAAAGCAGAGAAACGCTCACGGGCCAGCAGAGAGGAGCACGGAGCACTGGGCTGCTCTCAGGCTATCTCAGCTGGGCTCGCTCCACCACACGGCCCCATGTTAAGGCCGGCTGATGCCCAGCTGCCAGAAATGCCTACCTTGTTCTCTCCAAGATGCACAGGGAGAGCCAACGAGCAGGACACCTTGGGAGGCCTTTTGTTATGGTTTTGGCCTGGCAAAGCCAGAGCCCCCATGAGTACACCTTCTCCCCGGTGTCTGCTGTGAGATGTGACCAGGAATAAGCAAAGCAGGCTCCAGCTTAAACATAAAGAAAAATTTATTAACTAAACTACACACAAACAATTACTAAACTACACACCAAAGGAAAAAAAAAAAAAAAAAACACGAGGAAAATGAAAACCTCACAAAAAACACTCTCCCTCTCCTCCCCCCTAAATTCCCAATACAATACATCCTCCAAAATCACCAGTTCTGGGTCCAACACCACCCTTTAGATTGCTCAAACTTTCAGTTCCTCAAGAGGAGAGGGAGTCCTTCCATGTGTCGTGGTGGCCTTTTCCGTCCTTGTTCCAGTGCTCTCACCACCGAACAGGGATCAGGACTGCTTCCACGGTTGTCTTTTTAAGGATGCTTTGTCCAGTTCCAGAAAAGCACAGTATCTCACCTTCTCACCTTTGCGACATCTATCCCCCCCATATTTTATATACCCCCTGGGGCCGAGGGGTACCCACACTGAATCTTCTTTGGCACTGGGACATTTCTCCCCCTGGACTCAGTCTCTGTATCACACGGAAACATGGCTCGGTCCATGGCTACACAAAAGAGTCCAGCATAAAATGCCACTCCATCTTCTCCATTCTTTCAACATCTCTCACTCTCTCTCTCTCTCTCTGGTCTAGACCTCCATCACTCGTTCATTTCCTTCGTCCCCCTCCACTCTTATCACTCGTCTAGGAAGGGTTAATGTTCTGTAAGGTTTTCATTGTCCAAAAAAGGTTAAAAACTCCTCCAGGCGGCTGGACTCCTGGCTGCACCCCCCCCACATCTCCTCAGCCGGGCTGCCTGCTGCCAGCACACATTTACTGAGTTTCAAGATAAGGACACAGGCTGCACTCTCTCTCTCTCTGTCTGTCTGTCTCCAAGGGGGGGAGGGAATGGCTGCCCGATGTCTCTTGGGGCTCCTCCACCCTTCCATCCTCCAAGGCCTCCTCACCCCCATCTCTGTCCAGGCCCAGGCCTACCACATGGCTGCCCCTCCCCCGCCCAGCAGCAGCGGCTGGACGGGGGGAAGGGAGATCCGACCTCCATCCCTCCAAGTCCCAAGAGAGCCTCCCAGGCCTGAAGCTCTGCTTTTAACCCCTGTGTGTTCTCGGAGGTGTGTCCAAAATACCACTAGCTACACCTGGTGCCAATATCAAAATCCAAGCACCCATTGGTTTGACCACAACATCCCAGAATTCCCACTTCTTCCTGGTCAAACCACCACACCTTTTCTGAGGCCAGGGACACACCAAGATCCGCCAAGGCTCTCCATGCTGCCTGGCCCACACATCCCAGCTCTGTGCTGGCCCTGGGCCACAGCAGCTCCCACCAAGCAGGAGGCAATGCATATTGCCAAGAGTTGAGACACAGCAGAGAGGAAAGATGTGAAAAGTATGTGTGTAAAGGCCTTTTAATTCACAGTTCTCACAGAGAGCTTTGGGGCTCATGGCTGGACAGAGATGCTCCTGCTCACCCTCTGTCCAAAGAGGGTAACACACCCTCCTGCAGGTGCTGGGATTGGTTTGCAGATGCCAAACCTGCTCCTCACTGCCTTCTCCATGCCCCTCTGCCACATGCAATGGGCCGCAAGCACTGAAAGGATCCCAGAGAGCCAAAGGGGGACACTTGCACCTGCCTCACGGGGAGCTCCCTGGCAAGCACTTTCCTTGAGAAGCAAGCCCCTTTCCGCCAAAGGTGTTTCCCCAAATGTGTGGCTTTCCTGGGGAACACCAACACACCCTTAAGAAACGCTGGCAAGGCTGAATGACTTCAGGTTCTTTCAGGACAGGCACTCCAGCTCTAGCTCCTCTTCCCCCAAGTGAGTTTGCAGGTGCAGGCTCAGAGGTGCAGCCCCAGGCCCTCCACAAACACAAGCTGCCCGCTGCCTCTTCACCTGCCTCAGCTCCTGCCTGTGCTCACGGCACCAAAACCAGGCTGTTCCTGGCCAGGGACCAGAGCCCTGTTCCTGCAGGATGCTCTTGCCAGCACCTTCCAGGTCTCTCTGCTGTGCACACAGAGCTTTTCATGCCCGCTCCCAACAGGCTTTGGAACACAGAGCCCAACCTGGCTGGCTCTGCCACCAGCACAGCCCAAACGCAGGCGGAGGAAGAAGCAGCAGGGGCTGTTTTGCGGCCATGCCCAAGAGAGACTGGCAGGGTGCCCTCGCTCTGCTCTCCCTTGCTTGGCTTTCTGACTGGCTCTGAGCCTGGGGCTGCCATTCCTCACTTGTGGGGAGCAGAAGCACAGCCGGGATCCCGGCACTGCCTGACAGCGCTCCGGGCACCGGCACGGCCGCGTGTCTGAGTCTCGGGCACCGTGCTGCTGCTTCATTTGCTCTTGGGCACACCCAGAGCTCCCTGCTAAGCCAGGATGCTCTCTGCTTCTGCCCTCTTCCTCATCCTGTGGAGGGATGGAGCACTGCTGTGCTTTCAGGAAGCTATTCTTGAAAGCTTCCAGCATTCTTAGCTCCTTTGCCCTCCGCGGATGCTTGCCATGGAATCCTTCTCAGCTGGGTTCAGAGCATACTCAGGTTGGCTCTCCCAAAATCCAGGGGCTCCAGGGTGCTCAGCAAGATGTGTAACTGCACAGTGCTGTGGAACTGCACCTTCAGCACAGGGACATTTCCAGCCTGACCTGCCCTCGTTCCACTGTGTCCGTGCAAAAAACACGGCGTGGCAGAGAACGGCAGCAGGGCCTGTGTGTCCCAGGGCCTTGGATTTACATCAGCTGCACAGAGATGCAGGTAAGGGGGAAAACCAAACTGTTTATTAATGGAAGGGAAAGTGAAGGGATGAGATGGGGGCAAAAAAAAGGGGTGGGGAGGGTCTGAGGACTGGAGGGAGGGAACTGTCAACAGGGACAGGGAAAAACCAAAATGTTTATTAATGGAAGGGAACGTGAAAGGATGAGATGGGGGCAAAAAAAAAGGGGTGGGGAGAGTCTGAGGGCTGAAGGGAGGGAACTGTCAACAGGGAGGGAGAAGGCAGTGGCGATGGAAGCCTCCCACAGGCTCAGCTGTAGCCAGCATCAGCTGTGGCTGGAGCTCCAGTGACGCTGAATGGTGGTCCTCTCTTCACAGTCTCCTGGTACTGTTCTTGGCTCCCCGGATCTCTGAGTCCAGGAGATGACCTTAATTCTGAAGATCTTTGTCCAAAAATTGCCTGCACTTCCAGGTTACTGGAGGATGGACTGTCATCTTTGCTCATGGCTTCAAGGGCTGGAAGAGAGATGAAGTACCAGGGTCAGAGCCCAGACGGACACCCGGAGATTGTCCTGCTAAGCCCATTGCTCCCTGCTCTCACACCGGCCACAAGAGAGGCTGACCCTTGCAAGATGCTGGCCACGAATGCCCCCACCAGTATCCCTGAAATGGGCCTGTGCTCTGCCCATGCCACCCTTCATCCATACAGGGAGCAAAGCCTGCCACAGCCGGGACCAGCACTGCAGCTCCGTGCCGGGGCAATGCAGCTCTCCCGGGCAGTCCCCGCTGTCAGCGCGCTGCCCTCACTCACCCTGAGTGAGAACGTGAAGCTCTGCTGGCTGTCCCTTCAGGCACCGCCCGGCCATGCCTGTGAACACAGAGGCTGTCACGGCCCCAGCGGCACAGCTCCGTGCCAGCGGCGCTGCCGGGGCAGCAGGCGGGGCTGGGGACGAGCTGTGGCGGGCCGGGGTGGGAGCCCGGGCTCGGGACTCACCGATGAACCTGATGGCCGCCTCACGTACGGACTCCTGCGGGTTGTCCAGGTAGGGCAGGGCCCGGCGCAGGTGTTGGGCCGCTTGGCTTCTGTCCTCTGCCAGCTGCAGAGAGCGGCAGGAGGGAAGGGTTGGCGCGGGCTCAGCCCCTGGGCAAGGCGCTGCCTGCGCCCAGCCCCGGCCTCCCCTGGCCGCAGAGCCCTAAGGCGCGGCCAGCAGCCGCTGGCCAAGGGCTCCCGAGGGCAGGGGGCAGAGGGCCGGCTGCTGCCCAGGGAACTGCGGTGCCGGCCCGCAGCCCCGCCGGGCCGGCGCTCCATGGGCACCCGGCTCGGGCCCACGGGAGCCTGGAGAAGAGCTCGGGCGGCCTCTGGCTGCAGCAGCGGGCAGGGGCGCAGCTGCCAGCCCCGCACACCGAGCACCGCCCTCAGGGACCTTCTCCGGGCTGAGGCTGGGGCTTCAGGCCCTCCTTACCAGGCATTTGCCGAACTTTGACAGCTGCCCCTTCTTCACCAGCTGCTTGAGCTTCCTCCTCTTCAGGAACCCGGCCGCACAATGCAGCGTTTTCTGAGAGGCCTGGAGAGCAGCAGACCCAGAGATGGCCCCACAGCCCAGGGCACTGGACCCACATCCCTTTTCCAAGGCCTGGAGGAGGCTGCAGCCTGTGAGGTTCCAGGGCAGGAGGCAGCCGAGCCCTCTCCCCGAGATCCACCAGCATCGCACAAAACTCACATTGGCCACACGCTGGTTCTCCTCATGGCAGTGTATGAAGAGTGGGAGCAGGCTGTGGTTCGCGATTCTCTTCAGAGGCTTTTTTCCCTCATCCACTACTAAGTCTATAACCTTTTCAAACAGCTGAATGGAGAGCAGCTGCACATTGCTGTTGTCCTGGAGGAAAGGACGCAGAAAAGACCTCACCAACATTTCTCAAGGCCCCCCTGAGTAAAAGACTAAAAATGCCCAGGGCACAAAGTTTCTGGTCAGCAGCCAGTGCCATGGCTGGGGCCACAGAGCCTTACATGGTCAAAGAGTTGTACAAGTGCCTCAGCTAGCCTTGGGGCAGTAGTGCTGGCTACCAAGATATCCTTGTGCTGGAGAACATTCATGAAGACACAGAGGGACATCCTGACCACCTCTGCATCTTGATCACCCAGAACATCCACAAGCCGTTGAGACAGGATGCACATTCTCCTGGCCTGTGTGGAACACAAGGCTGTGCTGGGAAGCCATGGACGGCTGCACCGCCAACACCGCCCTGGCACCGCAAGGCCACCCTGCTGCTGCAGGGCCCACAGGCCAAAGGCCTGCCCCAAAGCACTGGGGCAGGTGAGGCAGGAGAGCTGGGAGCAGCTGCCTCAGCTCCTGAAGCCCTGCACGCCTATGGGGATGCTTTCCACAGCGCAGATTCAGCTGCTGCCCCCTCCTCACCAGCAGGCGATCCCTGATGAGAACCACGAGGCCTCTGAGTGCCAGGCGACGCCGCTCCCTGCACTCGCTCTGCAGGTACCTTGCCATCATCTCCAGAACACTCTCGCTGCATTCCCTCAAGTCCAGGTACTCAAGGACCTGCAAGGCACAGGGCAGTGACAGGGGAGCCGGCCAGCAGGAGCCCAGAAGCGCACAGGGCTGGGCCCAGGCAGCAGCACAAGGCGTGGGCGCCGTCCCAGGCAGCTGTGGCTGTGAGAGCGCAGAGAGCTGGGAGGCAGCTCAGCCAGGCAGCGCTGGAACCAGGCTCACCTCCACAAGGAATGCCAGGAAGGGCAGATCCCAGCGATGCCCTTCCGTGCTGAGCAGCCCAAGCAGGTGGATGGCAGTGCGACAACACAGCGGGATCACGTCACGGCGCATCTCCCTGGCAAGAGGAAAAGGGCACCAAGACTCTGAGGCATGGGTGTCAAACATCTCCCAGAACTGGCTCACAAGGATTCCATCTTTCCCCAACACCCTGGAGGGGATGAGGGCCCTCTGAGAGGTAGCTCCTTGTGGGCACCCTCCTCTCCCAGCCTTTTCCCATCTTCTTGGCTGTCCCTCAGTGACGAGGCTCTCTGGCCCATGACCACAGGGACAGAGTGGGGCACAGGGCACAAATGCCGGGGGCAGTGGGGAGAAGGGGGTCTCACCTGGCCAGCAGACCCACGGCATAGTGCTGGGTATGAGCACACAGCACCGTGTCCCAGCCATGCTTGCGTGCCATTTGCATGACCAAATTTTCACAGCGCAGTCGGCAGAGCAGAGCCTTCATAGTCTGCATGGCAAATCTGTATGCAGAGCAAAGCCCAGGTCATACTGTGATCCCTGGCTCCTGCCTTGGGGACATGGGAGGGATGGGAGAAGAAGGATGGAGAACCTGCTGGCGTTTATGTTAAGGTGGTGTTCTTCCTGGCATTTCTTCCAAAAGGTGTCAACTTCCTCAGAAGCATGTGCTGTGCTCTCACAAATTTGAACTATCAGAGTCACGAGAAGGTGGGGGGCATACTTGTGCATTGCCTCGTGGCACTTGGGCACCTGGATAATCACCCAGATCACCAGAGTTGCCTGCAAAAGAAGCAGGCCAAGACAGCGCTCAGTGCCCAGGTGTCCGTGGGACAGGGCCCAAGGGCAGATGCAGGAGGAGCAGCGGGCCTGGTGCCCCCTGAGCCTGCCCCTTGCCCAGGGTTCAGCCCAGCGCCTGAGGCATGGAGAGGATGGAGAGCTGCTGGCAAGGTGACCGAGGGGCAAGCAGAGCCCAGATCCAGAAACTCACAGCCAGGGCAAAGACATTGGTATCATCTCCATCAGAGGTGAACATGCTGTGCACAGGCCAATCCTCCATCACACAGATCAGTGTTGGCAGCACCTTCTCCACTGTGGGACTCGACGAGCCTATAGTTCTCCATATCATTGTAGCAGCTCTGTGGGATCAGAGCTCTGTGTCAGGGGCATCTCAGTCCCAGGACCATGCCCTGTGCAGCTGTGGGGGCCCAGGTGACAGAGCCCCGGTGCCCTGAGGGGCAGGGAGGGAGCATTGGCAGCAGGCTTGGGGAACAGAAGGGCCCCAGGGTCCTGGACCTCTGTGCCTGTCTGGCAGAGCCCATAGCACAGGCTGTGCAGGGCCATGGGCCCTAAGGGCTGGTGGGCCCTGAGCTGTGCAGGCACGTGGGCCCCGTACCTGTCACATGTTGGGGCACAGCGCAGGAGGGTCAGCACCACACCAACAGGGTGTTCTTCAGCCATCCTCAGAATGTTCATGAATAGCCTGACATCGGCAGTCTCAGGGGATGCAAGTCTCTGGTGCATAATCCTCACCATTTCTGGCACCTGGAAGAGATGTGAGGAAAATTGGGAGTGCTTCCTGAGGGAGGAGATTCCCCAGTTTCCCCGGAGAAGTGCTTCCCTTGCCCCTACACTGTGCTGGCCTCAAAGGCTGAGGCAGGCAAGTGGACATGGCTTGATGGCCGCATGACCCTGGAAGGCCTCCAGCCATGGGCAACGGCTGCTTATTGCTTCTGATAATAAAACATGAATGTCAATGAATAATAAATTGTGAGCATAAATGGTAGTTAATGTGGGAATAGTATCCATTATTTTTATGACCTCAGTCACTCAGGTATCTGAGTTGGCCTCATTTGTTACCTGGTCAGCCTTCAGTATGTAATTAGTCCATTCCGCGCATTCAATTGATGCCGTGGTACAATCAAGCGGCCTGTATTTGTTCGGATCCTCCTTTTCTGTCTTTCCACATGCAAAGAACTTCTGCAAAAGAGCAGAGAAGAGAGGGACATTCCATGGAGTGCTCCTAACACAGTGCTCAGCTGAGCAGGGACAGCAGGCCCAGCCCAGGTGGGGATGGCTCCAGGTACCTTCAGTGAGTTGCTGAAGCCACCAGCAGCAGCGTCCTTCTTCTTCTCTGCATTTGGCAAAGAGCAAGCACAGACAGAGATGAGGGGCTGCGGGAGAGGCCGAAGAGCACAGCCCAGGCCTGCGCTGCCCAGGCAGGGAGAGCCCCAGGATGGCCCAGGGGATGGAGCACGGCCACTGCGGGGTGTCTGCCCTGCCTCTGTTCCATCCTGTCCATGGGCATGTCCCCAGGGGATGGGATGGGATGGGATGGGATGGGATGGGATGGGATGGGATGGGATGGGATGGGATGGGATGGGATGGGGCCAAGCTGGCTGCAGCCATCAGCCCTGAGACCAGCTCTCTCACTCACTCTCCTTCACTGGCTGGACTTTTGGTGACGCGTTACGCTGCTTTGCTGGGGCAGCTAAAGAATCTTTGTTCTTCTTCTTACTGAACAGGCCTTGGCGTTTCTCTGCCATTCTCCCAAAATCTGCTGCCGATGGCACCTGCAAGAGAGAGGCCTTGGAAGAGCACTGAGTAGACAAGTCCAATGGTCTAGCCTTGAGGACACTGGCCACAAGGATGGCAGTTCCTTCAGAAAAGTTCCGAGTCACCAAGTCCCGCGGTCTGCCCTTGAGGGGTCCTGCAAAAGAAAAGTCCCGAGAAGGCCACGGGCCACCGAGTCCTGTGGTCTGGACTCGAGGTCACCTGCAGCAGTAAGGTCAAGGGAAAAGTCCAGGTCAGCAATGAACGAGCACGCTGTGTGGGGGCTCCTCACGGCACCGCTCTGCCTGTCGTGTGCTCCGAGCACTGTGGCTTGCTCTTGTCACCGCCAGCTCCTATGTCACCACGTGTCACAAAGGACACCCTGTCCCGTTCCATGCCACGGTGACCGTGCTGCACCGTGTCACCCTGGGCTCTTGCACACACTGCCGCCTGCCCTGGGGCCGCCCCCTGCCAAGCCAAAGTGGCCCAGGCTGGAAGGAATGCCTGGCCCCAGGTGTCCAAGGCAGCCCCACAGGATCTTTAGGAAGGGCTCAGAGCATCAGCAAACGCTGCCCTGCTCTGCGGGCTCAGGGCAGCAGAAGGAGCCCCCAGGGCTGCCGACGCAGCCGCGCTGGGAAGGGCACGGGGCCTTCCAGGGACGCTGGCACGGCCTCCCTGGGACACGTCCCGGCCCGTGGCCATCCTAAACCCGCGGGTGTGACTCGCACAAGGAACGTGTGGGCCCGGGCACCAATGCTGCTCTGAGCCCTGGGGCCCGGGCAGCGCTGCCATCAGCAGCTGGGGCAGAGTCCCTGCCCAAGCAGAGCTGCCACCCCCCGAGCCCTGGCAGCACTGGTGCCCGTCTCCCGCCCCACAGACCTGTGGCCCTGCGGGGCTTCTGTGCCACAGGGAGTCAAAGCCCATGAGCATTGGGGGCTGATGGCAGGAGCACCTGGAGCAACTGCGGGCAACACTTGGTTTCTGTCAGGAGCTCTTCCTCCATGCTGGAATGATTTTCTCATTGAACTAATTTCCTGCACCACAGAAACATCTTTCTCTCGAAGGCACAGAAGAACCTGGCATAAAGAAATCCTCACTTCAGGAAAGCTTAACTTCCCATTGCTCAGCTCAAGGACTTCCAAAATTTGCAAACTTCCCAAATTTATGGGAATGGTGTGAGAATGTGACTGGTCTACAAGTTTGCGTCCCAGTCTGAAGCAGCAACTCATTTGCCTTATCATCCGTTGAATGTCACTTTACAAAACATAACCCTGCACAGAGCCAAAAAGAAGGCCATTCTTTGGTTTGCAAATGGTTTTCGATGAAGGGATTGTAATCTCCTAATTCTCTTCAGGAATGAAAGCTCTCAAGGAATGAAAGACCACTCAGTGTTACAACAGTAACCCAAACAAATGAGTTGATGGCAAAAGGGCTGGTCATCCCCCAGTAGAGATATCTAAGTGGCCAATAAAATACAGCTCTCCCCTCTTGTTCCCTGCAGGGGAAACAGGACTAGTAAAAGAAGACGTCAAAGATATTCTTTCTGCCCTCCATAACCAAAGCTATGCCAAAGCACAGATGCTGCCTTCAAACTGACTCAAATTCCAGCCCAGACTCTCACCTTCCAGACAACTCCTTCTCCATAACGCCCCCCAACACCCACCTCCAAACACACCCTCAGAAGCCCTCAACACCCCGCCAGGAGCCCCATCTGTGCCCGTCCCTCCGCAGAGTTTTCCCAGCCTCCAGCAGAGCCCCTGGTTCCCTGCACGTGCCGTGGGATGGCAGCCAGGAGGGTCTGATCCAAGGCCTTCCCTGGCAGCAAAGCCAGGCTGCCCGGCCTATGGTTCCTGGATCATCCTTCCCAGCGAGCCTTCCCGTGCACGGCTGTTCCATTGGCACATCTGCGCTCAGCTCAGACTGCTCCACTCAACCAGGGCTGCTGGGAAAGGATCCAGAGCAGCCTGGCAAACTCTTTCTCCAGCTCCCTCTTCACTCCTGGGGGAGGTAGATAATTCCACAGGAAAGCAGCTGCTGCCACACGGAGTGGGTGGCATCAGGCAGCTCTGGGGAGGCCCCTCAGGACTGCTGTATCCTGAGGGAACACCGCTGGCCATCCCCTGGGTGTATCTGCAAAAGCTTAAAATCAGCTGCCTCAGCTTCCAGGGCCTCTCTTGGCCAGCATCCTGACGTGGCTGCAGGGCTGCTGCGAGGCACTGCTGGGACCCAGCGGGACAGGACCGGCTGTCTCGTGCCCACGTAGCAGCCCTGACACAGCCAGGGCCATCCTGAAAGCAGAGAAACGCTCACGGGCCAGCAGAGAGGAGCACGGAGCACTGGGCTGCTCTCAGGCTATCTCAGCTGGGCTCGCTCCACCACACGGCCCCATGTTAAGGCCGGCTGATGCCCAGCTGCCAGAAATGCCTACCTTGTTCTCTCCAAGATGCACAGGGAGAGCCAACGAGCAGGACACCTTGGGAGGCCTTTTGTTATGGTTTTGGCCTGGCAAAGCCAGAGCCCCCATGAGTACACCTTCTCCCCGGTGTCTGCTGTGAGATGTGACCAGGAATAAGCAAAGCAGGCTCCAGCTTAAACATAAAGAAAAATTTATTAACTAAACTACACACAAACAATTACTAAACTACACACCAAAGAAAAAAAAAAAAAAAAAAAAACGAGGAAAATGAAAACCTCACAAAAAACACTCTCCCCCTCCTCCCCCCTAAATTCCCAATACAATACATCCTCCAAAATCACCAGTTCTGGGTCCAACACCACCCTTTAGATTGCTCAAACTTTCAGTTCCTCAAGAGGAGAGGGAGTCCTTCCATGTGTCGTGGTGGCCTTTTCCGTCCTTGTTCCAGTGCTCTCACCACCGAACAGGGATCAGGACTGCTTCCACGGTTGTCTTTTTAAGGATGCTTTGTCCAGTTCCAGAAAAGCACAGTATCTCACCTTCTCACCTTTGCGACATCTATCCCCCCCATATTTTATATACCCCCTGGGGCCGAGGGGTACCCACACTGAATCTTCTTTGGCACTGGGACATTTCTCCCCCTGGACTCAGTCTCTGTATCACACGGAAACATGGCTCGGTCCATGGCTACACAAAAGAGTCCAGCATAAAATGCCACTCCATCTTCTCCATTCTTTCAACATCTCTCACTCTCTCTCTCTCTCTCTGGTCTAGACCTCCATCACTCGTTCATTTCCTTCGTCCCCCTCCACTCTTATCACTCGTCTAGGAAGGGTTAATGTTCTGTAAGGTTTTCATTGTCCAAAAAAGGTTAAAAACTCCTCCAGGCGGCTGGACTCCTGGCTGCACCCCCCCCACATCTCCTCAGCCGGGCTGCCTGCTGCCAGCACACATTTACTGAGTTTCAAGATAAGGACACAGGCTGCACTCTCTCTCTCTCTGTCTGTCTGTCTCCAAGGGGGGGAGGGAATGGCTGCCCGATGTCTCTTGGGGCTCCTCCACCCTTCCATCCTCCAAGGCCTCCTCACCCCCATCTCTGTCCAGGCCCAGGCCTACCACATGGCTGCCCCTCCCCCGCCCAGCAGCAGCGGCTGGACGGGGGGAAGGGAGATCCGACCTCCATCCCTCGAAGTCCCAAGAGAGCCTCCCAGGCCTGAAGCTCTGCTTTTAACCCCTGCGTGTTCTCGGAGGTGTGTCCAAAATACCACTAGCTACACCTGGTGCCAATATCAAAATCCAAGCACCCATTGGTTTGACCACAACATCCCAGAATTCCCACTTCTTCCTGGTCAAACCACCACACCTTTTCTGAGGCCAGGGACACACCAAGATCAGCCAAGGCTCTCCATGCTGCCTGGCCCACACATCCCAGCTCTGTGCTGGCCCTGGGCCACAGCAGCTCCCACCAAGCAGGAGGCAATGCATATTGCCAAGAGTTGAGACACAGCAGAGAGGAAAGATGTGAAAAGTATGTGTGTAAAGGCCTTTTAATTCACAGTTCTCACAGAGAGCTTTGGGGCTCATGGCTGGACAGAGATGCTCCTGCTCACCCTCTATCCAAAGAGGGTAACACACCCTCCTGCAGGTGCTGGGATTGGTTTGCAGATGCCAAACCTGCTCCTCACTGCCTTCTCCATGCCCCTCTGCCACATGCAATGGGCCGCAAGCACTGAAAGGATCCCAGAGAGCCAAAGGGGGACACTTGCACCTGCCTCACGGGGAGCTCCCTGGCAAGCACTTTCCTTGAGAAGCAAGCCCCTTTCCGCCAAAGGTGTTTCCCCAAATGTGTGGCTTTCCTGGGGAACACCAACACACCCTTAAGAAACGCTGGCAAGGCTGAATGACTTCAGGTTCTTTCAGGACAGGCACTCCAGCTCTAGCTCCTCTTCCCCCAAGTGAGTTTCCAGGTGCAGGCTCAGAGGTGCAGCCCCAGGCCCTCCACAAACACAAGCTGCCCGCTGCCTCTTCACCTGCCTCAGCTCCTGCCTGTGCTCACGGCACCAAAACCAGGCTGTTCCTGGCCAGGGACCAGAGCCCTGTTCCTGCAGGATGCTCTTGCCAGCACCTTCCAGGTCTCTCTGCTGTGCACACAGAGCTTTTCATGCCCGCTCCCAACAGGCTATGGAACACAGAGCCCAACCTGGCTGGCTCTGCCACCAGCACAGCCCAAACGCAGGCGGAGGAAGAAGCAGCAGGGGCTGTTTTGCGGCCATGCCCAAGAGAGACTGGCAGGGTGCCCTCGCTCTGCTCTCCCTTGCTTGGCTTTCTGACTGGCTCTGAGCCTGGGGCTGCCATTCCTCACTTGTGGGGAGCAGAAGCACAGCCGGGATCCCGGCACTGCCTGACAGCGCTCCGGGCACCGGCACGGCCGCGTGTCTGAGTCTCGGGCACCGTGCTGCTGCTTCATTTGCTCTTGGGCACACCCAGAGCTCCCTGCTAAGCCAGGATGCTCTCTGCTTCTGCCCTCTTCCTCATCCTGTGGAGGGATGGAGCACTGCTGTGCTTTCAGGAAGCTATTCTTGAAAGCTTCCAGCATTCTTAGCTCCTTTGCCCTCCGCGGATGCTTGCCATGGAATCCTTCTCAGCTGGGTTCAGAGCATACTCAGGTTGGCTCTCCCAAAATCCAGGGGCTCCAGGGTGCTCAGCAAGATGTGTAACTGCACAGTGCTGTGGAACTGCACCTTCAGCACAGGGACATTTCCAGCCTGACCTGCCCTCGTTCCACTGTGTCCGTGCAAAAAACACGGCGTGGCAGAGAACGGCAGCAGGGCCTGTGTGTCCCAGGGCCTTGGATTTACATCAGCTGCACAGAGATGCAGGTAAGGGGGAAAACCAAACTGTTTATTAATGGAAGGGAAAGTGAAGGGATGAGATGGGGGCAAAAAAAAGGGGTGGGGAGGGTCTGAGGACTGGAGGGAGGGAACTGTCAACAGGGACAGGGAAAAACCAAAATGTTTATTAATGGAAGGGAACGTGAAAGGATGAGATGGGGGCAAAAAAAAAGGGGTGGGGAGAGTCTGAGGGCTGAAGGGAGGGAACTGTCAACAGGGAGGGAGAAGGCAGTGGCGATGGAAGCCTCCCACAGGCTCAGCTGTAGCCAGCATCAGCTGTGGCTGGAGCTCCAGTGACGCTGAATGGTGGTCCTCTCTTCACAGTCTCCTGGTACTGTTCTTGGCTCCCCGGATCTCTGAGTCCAGGAGATGACCTTAATTCTGAAGATCTTTGTCCAAAAATTGCCTGCACTTCCAGGTTACTGGAGGATGGACTGTCATCTTTGCTCATGGCTTCAAGGGCTGGAAGAGAGATGAAGTACCAGGGTCAGAGCCCAGACGGACACCCGGAGATTGTCCTGCTAAGCCCATTGCTCCCTGCTCTCACACCGGCCACAAGAGAGGCTGACCCTTGCAAGATGCTGGCCACGAATGCCCCCACCAGTATCCCTGAAATGGGCCTGTGCTCTGCCCATGCCACCCTTCATCCATACAGGGAGCAAAGCCTGCCACAGCCGGGACCAGCACTGCAGCTCCGTGCCGGGGCAATGCAGCTCTCCCGGGCAGTCCCCGCTGTCAGCGCGCTGCCCTCACTCACCCTGAGTGAGAACGTGAAGCTCTGCTGGCTGTCCCTTCAGGCACCGCCCGGCCATGCCTGTGAACACAGAGGCTGTCACGGCCCCAGCGGCACAGCTCCGTGCCAGCGGCGCTGCCGGGGCAGCAGGCGGGGCTGGGGCCGAGCTGTGGCGGGCCGGGGTGGGAGCCCGGGCTCGGGACTCACCGATGAACCTGATGGCCGCCTCACGTACGGACTCCTGCGGGTTGTCCAGGTAGGGCAGGGCCCGGCGCAGGTGTTGGGCCGCTTGGCTTCTGTCCTCTGCCAGCTGCAGAGAGCGGCAGGAGGGAAGGGTTGGCGCGGGCTCAGCCCCTGGGCAAGGCGCTGCCTGCGCCCAGCCCCGGCCTCCCCTGGCCGCAGAGCCCTAAGGCGCGGCCAGCAGCCGCTGGCCAAGGGCTCCCGAGGGCAGGGGGCAGAGGGCCGGCTGCTGCCCAGGGAACTGCGGTGCCGGCCCGCAGCCCCGCCGGGCCGGCGCTCCATGGGCACCCGGCTCGGGCCCACGGGAGCCTGGAGAAGAGCTCGGGCGGCCTCTGGCTGCAGCAGCGGGCAGGGGCGCAGCTGCCAGCCCCGCACACCGAGCACCGCCCTCAGGGACCTTCTCCGGGCTGAGGCTGGGGCTTCAGGCCCTCCTTACCAGGCATTTGCCGAACTTTGACAGCTGCCCCTTCTTCACCAGCTGCTTGAGCTTCCTCCTCTTCAGGAACCCGGCCGCACAATGCAGCGTTTTCTGAGAGGCCTGGAGAGCAGCAGACCCAGAGATGGCCCCACAGCCCAGGGCACTGGACCCACATCCCTTTTCCAAGGCCTGGAGGAGGCTGCAGCCTGTGAGGTTCCAGGGCAGGAGGCAGCCGAGCCCTCTCCCCGAGATCCACCAGCATCGCACAAAACTCACATTGGCCACACGCTGGTTCTCCTCATGGCAGTGTATGAAGAGTGGGAGCAGGCTGTGGTTCGCGATTCTCTTCAGAGGCTTTTTTCCCTCATCCACTACTAAGTCTATAACCTTTTCAAACAGCTGAATGGAGAGCAGCTGCACATTGCTGTTGTCCTGGAGGAAAGGACGCAGAAAAGACCTCACCAACATTTCTCAAGGCCCCCCTGAGTAAAAGACTAAAAATGCCCAGGGCACAAAGTTTCTGGTCAGCAGCCAGTGCCATGGCTGGGGCCACAGAGCCTTACATGGTCAAAGAGTTGTACAAGTGCCTCAGCTAGCCTTGGGGCAGTAGTGCTGGCTACCAAGATATCCTTGTGCTGGAGAACATTCATGAAGACACAGAGGGACATCCTGACCACCTCTGCATCTTGATCACCCAGAACATCCACAAGCCGTTGAGACAGGATGCAC
Organism: Ammospiza nelsoni; assembly: GCF_027579445.1. Taxonomy (NCBI): domain Eukaryota; kingdom Metazoa; phylum Chordata; class Aves; order Passeriformes; family Passerellidae; genus Ammospiza; species Ammospiza nelsoni. The sequence goes on from NC_080639.1 coordinate 3,348,396, forward strand.
ATTCTCCTGGCCTGTGTGGAACACAAGGCTGTGCTGGGAAGCCATGGACGGCTGCACCGCCAACACCGCCCTGGCACCGCAAGGCCACCCTGCTGCTGCAGGGCCCACAGGCCAAAGGCCTGCCCCAAAGCACTGGGGCAGGTGAGGCAGGAGAGCTGGGAGCAGCTGCCTCAGCTCCTGAAGCCCTGCACGCCTATGGGGATGCTTTCCACAGCGCAGATTCAGCTGCTGCCCCCTCCTCACCAGCAGGCGATCCCTGATGAGAACCACGAGGCCTCTGAGTGCCAGGCGACGCCGCTCCCTGCACTCGCTCTGCAGGTACCTTGCCATCATCTCCAGAACACTCTCGCTGCATTCCCTCAAGTCCAGGTACTCAAGGACCTGCAAGGCACAGGGCAGTGACAGGGGAGCCGGCCAGCAGGAGCCCAGAAGCGCACAGGGCTGGGCCCAGGCAGCAGCACAAGGCGTGGGCGCCGTCCCAGGCAGCTGTGGCTGTGAGAGCGCAGAGAGCTGGGAGGCAGCTCAGCCAGGCAGCGCTGGAACCAGGCTCACCTCCACAAGGAATGCCAGGAAGGGCAGATCCCAGCGATGCCCTTCCGTGCTGAGCAGCCCAAGCAGGTGGATGGCAGTGCGACAACACAGCGGGATCACGTCACGGCGCATCTCCCTGGCAAGAGGAAAAGGGCACCAAGACTCTGAGGCATGGGTGTCAAACATCTCCCAGAACTGGCTCACAAGGATTCCATCTTTCCCCAACACCCTGGAGGGGATGAGGGCCCTCTGAGAGGTAGCTCCTTGTGGGCACCCTCCTCTCCCAGCCTTTTCCCATCTTCTTGGCTGTCCCTCAGTGACGAGGCTCTCTGGCCCATGACCACAGGGACAGAGTGGGGCACAGGGCACAAATGCCGGGGGCAGTGGGGAGAAGGGGGTCTCACCTGGCCAGCAGACCCACGGCATAGTGCTGGGTATGAGCACACAGCACCGTGTCCCAGCCATGCTTGCGTGCCATTTGCATGACCACATTTTCACAGCGCAGTCGGCAGAGCAGAGCCTTCATAGTCTGCATGGCAAATCTGTATGCAGAGCAAAGCCCAGGTCATACTGTGATCCCTGGCTCCTGCCTTGGGGACATGGGAGGGATGGGAGAAGAAGGATGGAGAACCTGCTGGCGTTTATGTTAAGGTGGTGTTCTTCCTGGCATTTCTTCCAAAAGGTGTCAACTTCCTCAGAAGCATGTGCTGTGCTCTCACAAATTTGAACTATCAGAGTCACGAGAAGGTGGGGGGCATACTTGTGCATTGCCTCGTGGCACTTGGGCACCTGGATAATCACCCAGATCACCAGAGTTGCCTGCAAAAGAAGCAGGCCAAGACAGCGCTCAGTGCCCAGGTGTCCGTGGGACAGGGCCCAAGGGCAGATGCAGGAGGAGCAGCGGGCCTGGTGCCCCCTGAGCCTGCCCCTTGCCCAGGGTTCAGCCCAGCGCCTGAGGCATGGAGAGGATGGAGAGCTGCTGGCAAGGTGACCGAGGGGCAAGCAGAGCCCAGATCCAGAAACTCACAGCCAGGGAAAAGACATTGGTATCATCTCCATCAGAGGTGAACATGCTGTGCACAGGCCAATCCTCCATCACACAGATCAGTGTTGGCAGCACCTTCTCCACTGTGGGACTCGACGAGCCTATAGTTCTCCATATCATTGTAGCAGCTCTGTGGGATCAGAGCTCTGTGTCAGGGGCATCTCAGTCCCAGGACCATGCCCTGTGCAGCTGTGGGGGCCCAGGTGACAGAGCCCCGGTGCCCTGAGGGGCAGGGAGGGAGCATTGGCAGCAGGCTTGGGGAACAGAAGGGCCCCAGGGTCCTGGACCTCTGTGCCTGTCTGGCAGAGCCCATAGCACAGGCTGTGCAGGGCCATGGGCCCTAAGGGCTGGTGGGCCCTGAGCTGTGCAGGCACGTGGGCCCCGTACCTGTCACATGTTGGGGCACAGCGCAGGAGGGTCAGCACCACACCAACAGGGTGTTCTTCAGCCATCCTCAGAATGTTCATGAATAGCCTGACATCGGCAGTCTCAGGGGATGCAAGTCTCTGGTGCATAATCCTCACCATTTCTGGCACCTGGAAGAGATGTGAGGAAAATTGGGAGTGCTTCCTGAGGGAGGAGATTCCCCAGTTTCCCCGGAGAAGTGCTTCCCTTGCCCCTACACTGTGCTGGCCTCAAAGGCTGAGGCAGGCAAGTGGACATGGCTTGATGGCCGCATGACCCTGGAAGGCCTCCAGCCATGGGCAACGGCTGCTTATTGCTTCTGATAATAAAACATGAATGTCAATGAATAATAAATTGTGAGCATAAATGGTAGTTAATGTGGGAATAGTATCCATTATTTTTATGACCTCAGTCACTCAGGTATCTGAGTTGGCCTCATTTGTTACCTGGTCAGCCTTCAGTATGTAATTAGTCCATTCCGCGCATTCAATTGATGCCGTGGTACAATCAAGCGGCCTGTATTTGTTCGGATCCTCCTTTTCTGTCTTTCCACATGCAAAGAACTTCTGCAAAAGAGCAGAGAAGAGAGGGACATTCCATGGAGTGCTCCTAACACAGTGCTCAGCTGAGCAGGGACAGCAGGCCCAGCCCAGGTGGGGATGGCTCCAGGTACCTTCAGTGAGTTGCTGAAGCCACCAGCAGCAGCGTCCTTCTTCTTCTCTGCATTTGGCAAAGAGCAAGCACAGACAGAGATGAGGGGCTGCGGGAGAGGCCGAAGAGCACAGCCCAGGCCTGCGCTGCCCAGGCAGGGAGAGCCCCAGGATGGCCCAGGGGATGGAGCACGGCCACTGCGGGGTGTCTGCCCTGCCTCTGTTCCATCCTGTCCATGGGCATGTCCCCAGGGGATGGGATGGGATGGGATGGGATGGGATGGGATGGGATGGGATGGGATGGGATGGGATGGGATGGGATGGGATGGGGCCAAGCTGGCTGCAGCCATCAGCCCTGAGACCAGCTCTCTCACTCACTCTCCTTCACTGGCTGGACTTTTGGTGACGCGTTACGCTGCTTTGCTGGGGCAGCTAAAGAATCTTTGTTCTTCTTCTTACTGAACAGGCCTTGGCGTTTCTCTGCCATTCTCCCAAAATCTGCTGCCGATGGCACCTGCAAGAGAGAGGCCTTGGAAGAGCACTGAGTAGACAAGTCCAATGGTCTAGCCTTGAGGACACTGGCCACAAGGATGGCAGTTCCTTCAGAAAAGTTCCGAGTCACCAAGTCCCGCGGTCTGCCCTTGAGGGGTCCTGCAAAAGAAAAGTCCCGAGAAGGCCACGGGCCACCGAGTCCTGTGGTCTGGACTCGAGGTCACCTGCAGCAGTAAGGTCAAGGGAAAAGTCCAGGTCAGCAATGAACGAGCACGCTGTGTGGGGGCTCCTCACGGCACCGCTCTGCCTGTCGTGTGCTCCGAGCACTGTGGCTTGCTCTTGTCACCGCCAGCTCCTATGTCACCACGTGTCACAAAGGACACCCTGTCCCGTTCCATGCCACGGTGACCGTGCTGCACCGTGTCACCCTGGGCTCTTGCACACACTGCCGCCTGCCCTGGGGCCGCCCCCTGCCAAGCCAAAGTGGCCCAGGCTGGAAGGAATGCCTGGCCCCAGGTGTCCAAGGCAGCCCCACAGGATCTTTAGGAAGGGCTCAGAGCATCAGCAAACGCTGCCCTGCTCTGCGGGCTCAGGGCAGCAGAAGGAGCCCCCAGGGCTGCCGACGCAGCCGCGCTGGGAAGGGCACGGGGCCTTCCAGGGACGCTGGCACGGCCTCCCTGGGACACGTCCCGGCCCGTGGCCATCCTAAACCCGCGGGTGTGACTCGCACAAGGAACGTGTGGGCCCGGGCACCAATGCTGCTCTGAGCCCTGGGGCCCGGGCAGCGCTGCCATCAGCAGCTGGGGCAGAGTCCCTGCCCAAGCAGAGCTGCCACCCCCCGAGCCCTGGCAGCACTGGTGCCCGTCTCCCGCCCCACAGACCTGTGGCCCTGCGGGGCTTCTGTGCCACAGGGAGTCAAAGCCCATGAGCATTGGGGGCTGATGGCAGGAGCACCTGGAGCAACTGCGGGCAACACTTGGTTTCTGTCAGGAGCTCTTCCTCCATGCTGGAATGATTTTCTCATTGAACTAATTTCCTGCACCACAGAAACATCTTTCTCTCGAAGGCACAGAAGAACCTGGCATAAAGAAATCCTCACTTCAGGAAAGCTTAACTTCCCATTGCTCAGCTCAAGGACTTCCAAAATTTGCAAACTTCCCAAATTTATGGGAATGGTGTGAGAATGTGACTGGTCTACAAGTTTGCGTCCCAGTCTGAAGCAGCAACTCATTTGCCTTATCATCCGTTGAATGTCACTTTACAAAACATAACCCTGCACAGAGCCAAAAAGAAGGCCATTCTTTGGTTTGCAAATGGTTTTCGATGAAGGGATTGTAATCTCCTAATTCTCTTCAGGAATGAAAGCTCTCAAGGAATGAAAGACCACTCAGTGTTACAACAGTAACCCAAACAAATGAGTTGATGGCAAAAGGGCTGGTCATCCCCCAGTAGAGATATCTAAGTGGCCAATAAAATACAGCTCTCCCCTCTTGTTCCCTGCAGGGGAAACAGGACTAGTAAAAGAAGACGTCAAAGATATTCTTTCTGCCCTCCATAACCAAAGCTATGCCAAAGCACAGATGCTGCCTTCAAACTGACTCAAATTCCAGCCCAGACTCTCACCTTCCAGACAACTCCTTCTCCATAACGCCCCCCAACACCCACCTCCAAACACACCCTCAGAAGCCCTCAACACCCCGCCAGGAGCCCCATCTGTGCCCGTCCCTCCGCAGAGTTTTCCCAGCCTCCAGCAGAGCCCCTGGTTCCCTGCACGTGCCGTGGGATGGCAGCCAGGAGGGTCTGATCCAAGGCCTTCCCTGGCAGCAAAGCCAGGCTGCCCGGCCTATGGTTCCTGGATCATCCTTCCCAGCGAGCCTTCCCGTGCACGGCTGTTCCATTGGCACATCTGCGCTCAGCTCAGACTGCTCCACTCAACCAGGGCTGCTGGGAAAGGATCCAGAGCAGCCTGGCAAACTCTTTCTCCAGCTCCCTCTTCACTCCTGGGGGAGGTAGATAATTCCACAGGAAAGCAGCTGCTGCCACACGGAGTGGGTGGCATCAGGCAGCTCTGGGGAGGCCCCTCAGGACTGCTGTATCCTGAGGGAACACCGCTGGCCATCCCCTGGGTGTATCTGCAAAAGCTTAAAATCAGCTGCCTCAGCTTCCAGGGCCTCTCTTGGCCAGCATCCTGACGTGGCTGCAGGGCTGCTGCGAGGCACTGCTGGGACCCAGCGGGACAGGACCGGCTGTCTCGTGCCCACGTAGCAGCCCTGACACAGCCAGGGCCATCCTGAAAGCAGAGAAACGCTCACGGGCCAGCAGAGAGGAGCACGGAGCACTGGGCTGCTCTCAGGCTATCTCAGCTGGGCTCGCTCCACCACACGGCCCCATGTTAAGGCCGGCTGATGCCCAGCTGCCAGAAATGCCTACCTTGTTCTCTCCAAGATGCACAGGGAGAGCCAACGAGCAGGACACCTTGGGAGGCCTTTTGTTATGGTTTTGGCCTGGCAAAGCCAGAGCCCCCATGAGTACACCTTCTCCCCGGTGTCTGCTGTGAGATGTGACCAGGAATAAGCAAAGCAGGCTCCAGCTTAAACATAAAGAAAAATTTATTAACTAAACTACACACAAACAATTACTAAACTACACACCAAAGAAAAAAAAAAAAAAAAAAAAACGAGGAAAATGAAAACCTCACAAAAAACACTCTCCCCCTCCTCCCCCCTAAATTCCCAATACAATACATCCTCCAAAATCACCAGTTCTGGGTCCAACACCACCCTTTAGATTGCTCAAACTTTCAGTTCCTCAAGAGGAGAGGGAGTCCTTCCATGTGTCGTGGTGGCCTTTTCCGTCCTTGTTCCAGTGCTCTCACCACCGAACAGGGATCAGGACTGCTTCCACGGTTGTCTTTTTAAGGATGCTTTGTCCAGTTCCAGAAAAGCACAGTATCTCACCTTCTCACCTTTGCGACATCTATCCCCCCCATATTTTATATACCCCCTGGGGCCGAGGGGTACCCACACTGAATCTTCTTTGGCACTGGGACATTTCTCCCCCTGGACTCAGTCTCTGTATCACACGGAAACATGGCTCGGTCCATGGCTACACAAAAGAGTCCAGCATAAAATGCCACTCCATCTTCTCCATTCTTTCAACATCTCTCACTCTCTCTCTCTCTCTCTGGTCTAGACCTCCATCACTCGTTCATTTCCTTCGTCCCCCTCCACTCTTATCACTCGTCTAGGAAGGGTTAATGTTCTGTAAGGTTTTCATTGTCCAAAAAAGGTTAAAAACTCCTCCAGGCGGCTGGACTCCTGGCTGCACCCCCCCCACATCTCCTCAGCCGGGCTGCCTGCTGCCAGCACACATTTACTGAGTTTCAAGATAAGGACACAGGCTGCACTCTCTCTCTCTCTGTCTGTCTGTCTCCAAGGGGGGGAGGGAATGGCTGCCCGATGTCTCTTGGGGCTCCTCCACCCTTCCATCCTCCAAGGCCTCCTCACCCCCATCTCTGTCCAGGCCCAGGCCTACCACATGGCTGCCCCTCCCCCGCCCAGCAGCAGCGGCTGGACGGGGGGAAGGGAGATCCGACCTCCATCCCTCGAAGTCCCAAGAGAGCCTCCCAGGCCTGAAGCTCTGCTTTTAACCCCTGCGTGTTCTCGGAGGTGTGTCCAAAATACCACTAGCTACACCTGGTGCCAATATCAAAATCCAAGCACCCATTGGTTTGACCACAACATCCCAGAATTCCCACTTCTTCCTGGTCAAACCACCACACCTTTTCTGAGGCCAGGGACACACCAAGGTCAGCCAAGGCTCTCCACGCTGCCTGGCCCACACATCCCAGCTCTGTGCTGGCCCTGGGCCACAGCAGCTCCCACCAAGCAGGAGGCAATGCATATTGCCAAGAGTTGAGACACAGCAGAGAGGAAAGATGTGAAAAGTATGTGTGTAAAGGCCTTTTAATTCACAGTTCTCACAGAGAGCTTTGGGGCTCATGGCTGGACAGAGATGCTCCTGCTCACCCTCTGTCCAAAGAGGGTAACACACCCTCCTGCAGGTGCTGGGATTGGTTTGCAGATGCCAAACCTGCTCCTCACTGCCTTCTCCATGCCCCTCTGCCACATGCAATGGGCCGCAAGCACTGAAAGGATCCCAGAGAGCCAAAGGGGGACACTTGCACCTGCCTCACCGGGAGCTCCCTGGCAAGCACTTTCCTTGAGAAGCAAGCCCCTTTCCGCCAAAGGTGTTTCCCCAAATGTGTGGCTTTCCTGGGGAACACCAACACACCCTTAAGAAACGCTGGCAAGGCTGAATGACTTCAGGTCCTTTCAGGACAGGCACTCCAGCTCTAGCTCCTCTTCCCCCAAGTGAGTTTGCAGGTGCAGGCTCAGAGGTGCAGCCCCAGGCCCTCCACAAACACAAGCTGCCCGCTGCCTCTTCACCTGCCTCAGCTCCTGCCTGTGCTCACGGCACCAAAACCAGGCTGTTCCTGGCCAGGGACCAGAGCCCTGTTCCTGCAGGATGCTCTTGCCAGCACCTTCCAGGTCTCTCTGCTGTGCACACAGAGCTTTTCATGACTGCTCCCAACAGGCTTTGGAACACAGAGCCCAACCTGGCTGGCTCTGCCACCAGCACAGCCCAAACGCAGGCGGAGGAAGAAGCAGCAGGGGCTGTTTTGCGGCCATGCCCAAGAGAGACTGGCAGGGTGCCCTCGCTCTGCTCTCCCTTGCTTGGCTTTCTGACTGGCTCTGAGCCTGGGGCTGCCATTCCTCACTTGTGGGGAGCAGAAGCACAGCCGGGATCCCGGCACTGCCTGACAGTGCTCCGGGCACCGGCACGGCTGCGTGTCCGAGTCTCGGGCACCGTGCTGCTGCTTCATTTGCTCTTGGGCACACCCAGAGCTCCCTGCTAAGCCAGGATGCTCTCTGCTTCTGCCCTCTTCCTCATCCTGTGGAGGGATGGAGCACTGCTGTGCTTTCAGGAAGCTATTCTTGAAAGCTTCCAGCATTCTTAGATCCTTTGCCCTCCACGGATGCTTGCCATGGAATCCCTCTCAGCTGGGTTCAGAGCATACTCAGGTTGGCTCTCCCAAAATCCAGGGGCTCCAGGGTGCTCAGCAAGATGTGTAATTGCACAGTGCTGTGGAACTGCACCTTCAGCACAGGGACATTTCCAGCCTGACCTGCCCTCGTTCCACTGTGTCCGTGCAAAAAACACGGCGTGGCAGAGAACGGCAGCAGGGCCTGTGTGTCCCAGGGCCTTGGATTTACATCAGCTGCACATAGATGCAGGTAAGGGGGAAAACCAAACTGTTTATTAATGGAAGGGAAAGTGAAGGGATGGGCTGGGAGTTAAAAAAGCTAATGTGGATGGTCTGAGGGCTGGAGGGAGCGAGCTGTCAACAGGGAGGAATAGTGGAGGGAAAAATGGGGATGGAGAGTGTGAGGGCTGGACGGAGGAAGCCACCAACAGGGAGGGAGAGTGGAGGGAAAAAATGGGGATGGAGAGTCTGAGGGCTGGAGAGAGGGAGCCACCTATAGGGAGGGAGAGTGGAGGGAAAAAATGGGCATGGGCAGATATGAGGGCTGGAGGCAGGGAGCCATCTACAGGGAGGGAGAGTGGAGGGAAAAAATGGGGATGGGCAGTGACTGAGGCCTGGAGGGACGGGGCAGTCAACAGGCAGGGAAAGGGCTGAAGCCACAAGAACTCTGCCCAGCATCAGCTGTGCCAGGACTTCCAGCAGCGCTGGGAGGCAGTGTCCTCTTGGGTGTCTCCTGGTGCTCCTCTTGGGGCACTGGTTGACTGGATGCAGAAGACGTCCCCAGTTCTTCAGCTCCTTGGGGAAACTCGGCTTGATTTTCCAGGTCACGGCAGGATGGGCTGGCACGTTGCCTCCAGGCTTGTAGGGCTGAAAGACAGAGGAACAGGGCCCTGGCAACAGCCCATGTCTGAGGGAATCCTACAAGAGCTTCTGGACAGGGCCATTGCACCCAGAAGGGAGTAGGTGACATTGGAATCAGCTGGGAGGTACTGGCCATGACTCCCCTACGTGTCCCTGAAATCTCTGTGTGCCCTGCCCACATCAGCCCTCGTCGGCACAGGGAGCAGAGCCCTGCAAAGCCGGGACAGGACTTGCAGGACCCCCGGCAGCCCCCGCTGTCAGCTCGCTGCCCTCACTCACCTGTCCAGATCAGCCGGAGCTCTTGCTGCTGCCTCCTGAGGCACCGCCCGGCCATGCCTGTGAGCACAGAGCCAGTCACGGGCCCAGTGGCACAGCTGCCTGCCAGCGGCGCTGCCGGCGCTGTGGCCACACGGGCTGCTGGCCCGGCAGGGCTCACCCGGCCCTTGCCGCACGCTGCCACCCAGGGCACGGCTGCCAGAGGGCGGCAGCAGCAATGCCCAGGCCAAGCGGGGCTGCACGGCGCCGGGCCCGGCTGGCGCTGCCGGGGCAGCAGGCGGGGCTGGGGCCGAGCTGCGGCGGCCCGGGCCGGGGAGGGAACCCGGGCTCGGGGCTCACCCATGAACGTGACGGCCGCCTCTCGCAGGGGCTCCTGTGGGCTCTGCAGGTAGCGCAGGGCCCGGCGCAGGTGATCGGCCGCTCTGCTCCTGTCCTGTGCCAGCTGCAGAGAGCGGCAGGAGGGAAGGGTTGGCGCGGGCTCAGCCCCTGGGCCGGGCGCTGCCTGCACCCAGCCCTGGCCTCCCCTGGCCTCAGAGTCCTGAGGCGCGGCCAGCAGCCGCTGGCCAAGGGCTCCCGAGGGCAGGGGGCAGAGGGCCGGCTGCTGCCCGGGGAGCCGCGGTGCCGGCCCGCAGCCCCGCCGGGCCGGGGCTCCATGGGCACCCGGCTCGGGCCCACGGGAGCCTGGAGAAGAGCCTTGGCGGCATCTGGCTGCAGCAGCGGGCAGGGGCACAGCTGCCAGCCCCGCACACTGAGCACCGCCCTCAGGGGCCTTTTCCGGCCTGAGCCTGGGGCTTCAGGCCCTCCTTACCAGGCACTCTTCGACATTCATCGGTGGCTGCTTCTTCAACAGCTGTACCAGCTTCCTCCTCTTCAGGAACTTGGCCACATGAAGCAGCGTTTCTCGAGAGGCCTGGAGAGCAGCAGAGACTCAGAGATGGCCCCACAGCCCAGGGCACTGGACCCACATCTCTGTGCCCAGGCCTGGAGGAGGCTGCAGCCCACAAGGCACCAGGGCAGGACGCAGGCATGCCCCCTCCCAGAGATGCACGAGCATCACACAAAACCTCACCTTTGCCATGTCCGAGTCTTCATCATGAGAGTACAGTAAAAGTGCATACATGCTCTTGCTCACAATTGTCTTCAGGGGCTTTTTTCCCTCATCCACGACCAATTCCACCACCTTGCTGAAGAGTTGAATGGAGAGCACCTGCACATGTCGGTTGTCCTAGAGGAAAAACAATCCTTGCATCAACTATTCCATTCCCACTTGGGCAAAGGCCTGAAAATCCAGAGGGCACCAAGTTTCTGGGAAGTACCAATGCCTGTGACTAAGGATGAAGAAGCTTACATGCTCAAAGAGCAGCAGGAGTGCCTCAGCCAGCTTTGGGGCAGTGGTGCTGGATACTAGGATGTCTTTGTGCTGGAGCACATTGGTGAACACAGAGAGGGACATCCTGACCACCTCTCCATCTGCATCATCCAGTAGCTCCAGAAGGCTTGGAGACAGGATGCACATTCTCCTGGCCTGTGTAGAACACAAGGTTGTGCTGGGAAGCCATGGACGGCTGCACCGCCAACACCGCCCTGGCACTGCAAGGCCAACCTGCTGCTGCAGGGCCCACAGGACAAAGACCTGACCCAAAGCACTGAGGCAGGTGAGGCTGGAGAGCTGGGAGCAGCTGCCTCAGCTCCTGAAGCCCTGCACGCCCATGGGGCTGCTTTCACAGCGCAGCTTCAGCCACGGCCCCTCCTCACCATCAAGGGATCCTTGCTGACCACCACGAGGCCTCTGAGCGCCAGGAGACGCCGCTCCCTGCACTTGCTATGCAGGTGCCTTGCCAAGACCTTCAGGACACTGTCACCACATTCCCTCAAGTCCAGGCACTCGAGGACCTGAAAGGCACAGGGCAGTGACAGGGGAGCCGGCCAGCAGGAGCCCAGGAAAGCACAGGGCTGGGCCCAGGCAGCAGCACTGGGCATGGGCATCGTCCCAGGCAGCTGTGGCTGTGAGAGGGCAGAGAGCTGAGATGCAGCTCAGCCAGGCAGCGCTGGAACCAGGCTCACCTCCACAAGGAATGCCAGGAAGGGCAGATCCCTGTATGGGTCCTGGCTGCTGAGCTGCCGGAGCAAGTGGAGTGCGATGCGAGAGCACAAAGGGACCAAGCGACGGCGCATCTCCCTAGCAGGGGGAAAAAGGCACCACGACCCTGAGGTGGGGGACAAACCTCTCCCAGGACTGACTCAGAGAGCTCTGGTCTTTCTCTAGCATGTGGACGGATGTGGGTGCACTGGGAGGTGGCCCCTTCTGGGCACCTTCCTCTCCCAGCCTATTCCACTCTCCTTGGCTGTCCCTCAGTGACGAGGCACTCTGGCCCATGACCACAGGGACAGAGTGGGGCACAGGGCACAAATGCCGGGGGCAGTGGGGAGAAGGGGGTCTCACCTGGCCAGCAGACCCACGGCATAGTGCTGGGTGTGAGCACACAGCATCGTGTCCCAGCCACGCTTGCGCACCATAGACATCACCTCATTGTCACAGCACAGTCGGTAGAGCAGAGCCTTCATGGCCTGCACTGCAAACCTGTGTGCAGAGCAAAGCCCAGGTTACACTGGGAGCACTGGCCCTGGCCACAAGGTTATGGGAAGGACAGGAGGACTGGGACCTGTTAAGCTTGCTGGGAAGGCGGTGTTCCTCCTGGCATGCTCTCCAGAAGTTACCAGCTTCCACTGGTGGCATCTGCTGTGTGGTGATGACAACATGGAAGAGCAGAGCCACAAACAGGCGGGAGGAATAAAGTATCATGGCCTGGTGGCACTCAGGCATCTGGATAATCAACCAGATCACCAGAGTTGCCTGCAAAAGAAGCAGCCCAAGACAGTACTTAGTGCTGAGGTGTCCATGTGACAGGGCCCAAGGGCAGATGCAGGAGGAGCAGCGGGCCTGCTGCCCCCTGAGCCTTCCCCTAGCCCAGGGTTCAGCCCAGCGCCTGAGGATGGAGAGCTGCTGGCGAGGTGACCGAGGGGCAAGCAGAGGCCAAATCCAGAAACTCACAGCCAGGGCATAAACGTCCCCGTCGTCCCCATCAGAGGTGCATGAGCTGTGCAGTGGCCAATCCTCCATCACGCAGAGCAGTGTTGGCAGCACTTTCTCCACGGCTGGTCCCGATGACCCTATGGTTCTCCAAATCATAGCAGCCGCTCTGTGGGATCAGAGCTCTGTGTCAGGGGCATCTCAGTCCCAGGACCATGCCCTGTGCAGCTGTGGGGGCCCAGGTGACAGAGCCCCAGTGCCCTGAGGGGCAGAGATGGAGCATTGGCAGCAGGCTTGGGGAACAGAGGGGCCCCAGGGTCCTGGAGCTCTGTGCCTGTCTGGCAGAGCCCATAGCACAGGCTGTGCAGGGCCATGGGCCCTAAAGTCTGGCGGGCCCTGAGCTGTGCAGGCACGTGGGCCCCGTACCTGTCACATGTTGGAGCACAGCGCAGGAGGGTCAGCACCACGTCAGCAGGGTGTTCTTCAGCCAGCCTCACAATATTAATTTGCAGCCTGGCTTCCACAGCGACATGGGACACCAGCCTCTGGTGAATGTTCCTTACAATGGCTGGCACCTGGAGGAGGCATGGGGAAGACTTGGAGCACTGTCCTAGGGAGCAACTTCCCCAGCTTCCTCCAAAAAGTGCTTCCCTTCCTGACAGACTGTGCTGGACTCAAAGGCTGAGGGGCCCAGTGACCGTGGCTTGAGGGGACACACGGTTCTGGCAGGCCTCCAGGCCTGGCCCCAGGCTGCTTACCTGCTGCTGAGGAGAAACAGCACTGTCGTCAAAAAAATCCATAGTGGGAGCACAAATCACAATGGGAGCGGGCATGGTGCCAGTGTTTGTGATGCCCTGAGACATTCTGGTGTCAGTGTTTCTGATGGCCTTGCTCTCAGTCACTGCCATGTGAACAGCCTCATTTTGATAATTCATTGCATTATTGTGTGCTGTCCGTTCTGGGCTGGCGTGAGGCGTTGCCTGGAACTTGGTCAGCCTGGAGTCAGGCTGGGCTGGGACCTCTGCTGCTGTGGTTCTGGTCTCTCTATGCTGAATGAGCAGGAATTTTGTGAACATTTGCAGAACAAAGGACAGGGTAGGCAGGGATGCTCCATGGCATGCTGCAGGCGTGGTGCTGGGCTGAGCAGGGACAGCAGGCCCAGCCCAGGTGGGGGTGGCTGCAGGTACCTTCAGGGTTTTGCGCAAGCAGCCACGGCCGGGTTCCTGCTCTTGTGTCTTGTCCAAGGCTGCATCTGGCAAAGAGCGAGCGCAGCCAGAGCTGAGGGGCTGCGGGAGAGGCCGGAGAGCACAGCCCAGGCCTGCGTTGCCCAGGCCGGGAGAGCCCCAAGTTGGCCCAGGGGATGAAGCACGGCCACTGTGGGGTGTCTGCCCTGCCCCTGTTCCATCCTGTCCATGGGCATGTCCCCAGGGGATGGGATGGGGTGGGATGGGATGGGATGGGGCCAAGCTGGCTGCAGCCATCAGCCCTGAGACCCAGCTCTCTCACTCACTCTCCTTCACTGGCTGGACTTTTGGTGATGCGTTACGCTGCTTTGCTGGGGCAGCTAAAGAATCTTTGTTCTTCTTCTTACTGAACAGGCCTTGGCGTTTCTCTGCCATTCTCCCAAAATCTGCTGCCGATGGCACCTGCAAGAGAGAGGCCTTGGAAGAGCACTGAGTAGACAAGTCCAATGGTCTGGCCTTGAGGACACTGGCCACAAGGATGGCAGTTCCTTCGGAAAAGTTCCGAGTCACCAAGTCCCGCGGTCTGCCCTTGAGGGGTCCTGCAAAAGAAAAGTCCCGAGAAGGCCACGGGCCACCGAGTCCTGTGGTCTGGACTCGAGGTCACCTGCAGCAGTAAGGTCAAGGGAAAAGTCCAGGTCAGCAATGAACGAGCACGCTGTATGGGGGCTCCTCACGGCACCGCTCTGCCTGTCGTGTGCTCCGAGCACTGTGGCCTGCTCCTGTCACCGCCAGCTCCTATGTCACCACGTGTCACAAAGGACACCCTGTCCCGTTCCATGCCACGGTGACCGTGCTGCACCGTGTCACCAAGGGCTCTTGCACACACTGCTGCCTGCCCTGGGGCCGCCCCCTGCCAAGCCAAAGTGGCCCAGGCTGGAAGGAATGCCTGGCCCCAGGTGTCCAAGGCAGCCCCACAGGATCTTTAGGAAGGGCTCAGAGCATCAGCAAACGCTGCCCTGCTCTGCGGGCTCAGGGCAGCAGAAGGAGCCCCCAGGGCTGCCGACGCAGCTGCGCTGGGAAGGGCACGGGGCCTTCCAGGGGCGCTGGCACGGCCTCCCTGGGACACGTCCCGGCCCGTGGCCATCCTAAACCTGCGGGTGTGACTCGCACAAGGAACGTGTGGGCCCGGGCACCAATGCTGCTCTGAGCCCTGGGGCCCGGGCAGCGCTGCCATCAGCAGCTGGGGCAGAGTCCCTGCCCAAGCAGAGCTGCCACCCCCCGAGCCCTGGCAGCGCTGGTGCCCGTCTCCCGCCCCACAGACCTGTGGCCCCGCGGGGCTTCTGTGCCACAGGGAGTCAAAGCCCACGAGCATTGGAGGCTGATGGCAGGAGCACCTGGAGCAACTGCGGGCAACACTTGGTTTCTGTCAGGAGCTCTTCCTCCATGCTGGAATGATTTTCTCATTGAACTAATTTCCTGCACCACAGAAACATCTTTCTCTCGAAGGCACAGAAGAACCTGGCATAAAGAAATCCTCACTTCAGGAAAGCTTAACTTCCCATTGCTCAGCTCAGGGACTTCCAAAATTTGCAAACTTCCCAAATTTATGGGAATGGTGTGAGAATGTGACTGGTCTACAAGTTTGCGTCCCAGTCTGAAGCAGCAACTCATTTGCCTTATCATCCGTTGAATGTCACTTTACAAAACATAACCCTGCACAGAGCCAAAAAGAAGGCCATTCTTTGGTTTGCAAATGGTTTTCGATGAAGGGATTGTAATCTCCTAATTCTCTTCAGGAATAAAAGCTCTCAAGGAATGAAAGACCACTCAGTGTTACAACAGTAACCCAAACAAATAAGTAGATGGCTAAAGGGCTGATCCTCCCCCAGTACAGATATCTAAGTGGCCAATAAAATACAGCTCTCCCCTCTTGTTCCCTGCAGGGGAAACAGGACTAGTAAAAGAAGACGTCAAAGATATTCTTTCTGCCCTCCATAACCAAAGCTATGCCAAAGCACAGATGCTGCCTTCAAACTGACTCAAATTCCAGCCCAGTCTCTCACCTTCCAGACAACTCCTTCTCCATAACGCCCCCCCAACACCCACCTCCAAACACACCCAGAGAAGCCCTCAACACCCCGCCAGGAGCCCCATCTGTGCCCGTACCTCCGCAGAGCTTTCCCAGCCTCCAGCAGAGCCCCTGGTTCCCTGCACGTGCCGTGGGATGGCAGCCAGGAGGGTCTGCTCCAAGGCCTTCCCTGGCAGCAAAGCCAGGCTGCCCGGCCTATGGTTCCTGGATCATCCTTCCCAGCGAGCCTTCCCGTGCACGGCTGTTCCATTGGCACATCTGCGCTCAGCTCGGACTGCTCCACTCAACCAGGGCTGCTGGGAAAGGATCCAGAGCAGCCTGGCAAGCTCTTTCTCCAGCTCCCTCTTCACTCCTGGGGGAGGTAGAACATTCCACAGGAAAGCAGCTGGTGCCACACGGAGTGGGTGGCATCAGGCAGCTCTGGGGAGGCCCCTCAGGACTGCTGTATCCTGAGGGAACACCGCTGGCCATCCCCTGGGTGTATTGGAAAAGCTTAAAATCAGCTGCCTCAGCTTCCAGGGCCTCTCTTGGCCAGCATCCTGACGTGGCTGCAGGGCTGCTGCGAGGCACTGCTGGGACCCAGCGGGACAGGACCGGCTGTCTCGTGCCCACGTAGCAGCCCTGACATAGCCAGGGCCATCCCGAAAGCAGAGAAACGCTCACGGGCCAGCAGAGAGGAGCACGGAGCACTGGGCTGCTCTCAGGCTATCTCAGCTGGGCTCGCTCCACCACACGGCCCCATGTTAAGGCCGGCTGATGCCCAGCTGCCAGAAATGCCTACCTTGTTCTCTCCAAGATGCACAGGGAGAGCCAACGAGTAGGACACCTTGGGAGGCCTTTTGTTATGGTTTTGGCCTGGCAAAGCCAGAGCCCCCATGAGTACACCTTCTCCCCGGTGTCTGCTGTGAGATGTGACCAGGAATAAGCAAAGCAGGCTCCAGCTTAAACATAAAGAAAAATTTATTAACTAAACTACACACAAACAATTACTAAACTACACACCAAAGGAAAAAAAAAAAAAAAAACACGAGGAAAATGAAAACCTCACAAAAAACACTCTCCCTCTCCTCCCCCCTAAATTCCCAATACAATACATCCTCCAAAATCACCAGTTCTGGGTCCAACACCACCCTTTAGATTGCTCAAACTTTCAGTTCCTCAAGAGGAGAGGGAGTCCTTCCATGTGTCGTGGTGGCCTTTTCCGTCCTTGTTCCAGTGCTCTCACCACCGAACAGGGATCAGGACTGCTTCCACGGTTGTCTTTTTAAGGATGCTTTGTCCAGTTCCAGAAAAGCACAGTATCTCACCTTCTCACCTTTGCGACATCTATCCCCCCCATTATTTATATACCCCCTGGGGCCGAGGGGTACCCACACTGAATCTTCTTTGGCGCTGGGACATTTCTCCCCCTGGACTCAGTCTCTGTATCACACGGAAACATGGCTCTGTCCATGGCTACACAAAAGAGTCCAGCATAAAATGCCACTCCATCTTCTCCATTCTTTCAACATCTCTCACTCTCTCTCTCTCTCTCTCTGGTCTAGACCTCCATCACTCGTTCATTTCCTTCGTCCCCCTCCACTCTTATCACTCGTCTAGGAAGGGTTAATGTTCTGTAAGGTTTTCATTGTCCAAAAAAGGTTAAAAACTCCTCCAGGCGGCTGGACTCCTGGCTGCACCCCCCCCACATCTCCTCAGCCGGGCTGCCTGCTGCCAGCACACATTTACTGAGTTTCAAGATAAGGACACAGGCTGCACTCTCTCTCTCTCTGTCTGTCTGTCTCCAAGGGGGGGAGGGAATGGCTGCCCGATGTCTCTTGGGGCTCCTCCACCCTTCCATCCTCCAAGGCCTCCTCACCCCCATCTCTGTCCAGGCCCAGGCCTACCACATGGCTGCCCCTCCCCCGCCCAGCAGCAGCGGCTGGACGGGGGGAAGGGAGATCCGACCTCCATCCCTCGAAGTCCCAAGAGAGCCTCCCAGGCCTGAAGCTCTGCTTTTAACCCCTGCGTGTTCTCGGAGGTGTGTCCAAAATACCACTAGCTACACCTGGTGCCAATATCAAAATCCAAGCACCCATTGGTTTGACCACAACATCCCAGAATTCCCACTTCTTCCTGGTCAAACCACCACACCTTTTCTGAGGCCAGGGACACACCAAGGTCAGCCAAGGCTCTCCACGCTGCCTGGCCCACACATCCCAGCTCTGTGCTGGCCCTGGGCCACAGCAGCTCCCACCAAGCAGGAGGCAATGCATATTGCCAAGAGTTGAGACACAGCAGAGAGGAAAGATGTGAAAAGTATGTGTGTAAAGGCCTTTTAATTCACAGTTCTCACAGAGAGCTTTGGGGCTCATGGCTGGACAGAGATGCTCCTGCTCACCCTCTGTCCAAAGAGGGTAACACACCCTCCTGCAGGTGCTGGGATTGGTTTGCAGATGCCAAACCTGCTCCTCACTGCCTTCTCCATGCCCCTCTGCCACATGCAATGGGCCGCAAGCACTGAAAGGATCCCAGAGAGCCAAAGGGGGACACTTGCACCTGCCTCACCGGGAGCTCCCTGGCAAGCACTTTCCTTGAGAAGCAAGCCCCTTTCCGCCAAAGGTGTTTCCCCAAATGTGTGGCTTTCCTGGGGAACACCAACACACCCTTAAGAAACGCTGGCAAGGCTGAATGACTTCAGGTCCTTTCAGGACAGGCACTCCAGCTCTAGCTCCTCTTCCCCCAAGTGAGTTTGCAGGTGCAGGCTCAGAGGTGCAGCCCCAGGCCCTCCACAAACACAAGCTGCCCGCTGCCTCTTCACCTGCCTCAGCTCCTGCCTGTGCTCACGGCACCAAAACCAGGCTGTTCCTGGCCAGGGACCAGAGCCCTGTTCCTGCAGGATGCTCTTGCCAGCACCTTCCAGGTCTCTCTGCTGTGCACACAGAGCTTTTCATGACTGCTCCCAACAGGCTTTGGAACACAGAGCCCAACCTGGCTGGCTCTGCCACCAGCACAGCCCAAACGCAGGCGGAGGAAGAAGCAGCAGGGGCTGTTTTGCGGCCATGCCCAAGAGAGACTGGCAGGGTGCCCTCGCTCTGCTCTCCCTTGCTTGGCTTTCTGACTGGCTCTGAGCCTGGGGCTGCCATTCCTCCACTTGTGGGGAGCAGAAGCACAGCCGGGATCCCGGCACTGCCTGACAGTGCTCCGGGCACCGGCACGGCCGCGTGTCCGAGTCTCGGGCACCGTGCTGCTGCTTCATTTGCTCTTGGGCACACCCAGAGCTCCCTGCTAAGCCAGGATGCTCTCTGCTTCTGCCCTCTTCCTCATCCTGTGGAGGGATGGAGCACTGCTGTGCTTTCAGGAAGCTATTCTTGAAAGCTTCCAGCATTCTTAGATCCTTTGCCCTCCACGGATGCTTGCCATGGAATCCCTCTCAGCTGGGTTCAGAGCATACTCAGGTTGGCTCTCCCAAAATCCAGGGGCTCCAGGGTGCTCAGCAAGATGTGTAATTGCACAGTGCTGTGGAACTGCACCTTCAGCACAGGGACATTTCCAGCCTGACCTGCCCTCGTTCCACTGTGTCCGTGCAAAAAACACGGCGTGGCAGAGAACGGCAGCAGGGCCTGTGTGTCCCAGGGCCTTGGATTTACATCAGCTGCACATAGATGCAGGTAAGGGGGAAAACCAAACTGTTTATTAATGGAAGGGAAAGTGAAGGGATGGGCTGGGAGTTAAAAAAGCTAATGGGGATGGTCTGAGGGCTGGAGGGAGCGAGCTGTCAACAGGGAGGAATAGTGGAGGGAAAAATGGGGATGGAGAGTGTGAGGGCTGGACGGAGGAAGCCACCAACAGGGAGGGAGAGTGGAGGGAAAAAATGGGGATGGAGAGTCTGAGGGCTGGAGAGAGGGAGCCACCTATAGGGAGGGAGAGTGGAGGGAAAAAATGGGCATGGGCAGATATGAGGGCTGGAGGCAGGGAGCCATCTACAGGGAGGGAGAGTGGAGGGAAAAAATGGGGATGGGCAGTGACTGAGGCCTGGAGGGACGGGGCAGTCAACAGGCAGGGAAAGGGCTGAAGCCACAAGAACTCTGCCCAGCATCAGCTGTGCCAGGACTTCCAGCAGCGCTGGGAGGCAGTGTCCTCTTGGGTGTCTCCTGGTGCTCCTCTTGGGGCACTGGTTGACTGGATGCAGAAGACGTCCCCAGTTCTTCAGCTCCTTGGGGAAACTCGGCTTGATTTTCCAGGTCACGGCAGGATGGGCTGGCACGTTGCCTCCAGGCTTGTAGGGCTGAAAGACAGAGGAACAGGGCCCTGGCAACAGCCCATGTCTGAGGGAATCCTACAAGAGCTTCTGGACAGGGCCATTGCACCCAGAAGGGAGTAGGTGACATTGGAATCAGCTGGGAGGTACTGGCCATGACTCCCCTACGTGTCCCTGAAATCTCTGTGTGCCCTGCCCACATCAGCCCTCGTCGGCACAGGGAGCAGAGCCCTGCAAAGCCGGGACAGGACTTGCAGGACCCCCGGCAGCCCCCGCTGTCAGCTCGCTGCCCTCACTCACCTGTCCAGATCAGCCGGAGCTCTTGCTGCTGCCTCCTGAGGCACCGCCCGGCCATGCCTGTGAGCACAGAGCCAGTCACGGGCCCAGTGGCACAGCTGCCTGCCAGCGGCGCTGCCGGCGCTGTGGCCACACGGGCTGCTGGCCCGGCAGGGCTCACCCGGCCCTTGCCGCACGCTGCCACCCAGGGCACGGCTGCCAGAGGGCGGCAGCAGCAATGCCCAGGCCAAGCGGGGCTGCACGGCGCCGGGCCCGGCTGGCGCTGCCGGGGCAGCAGGCGGGGCTGGGGCCGAGCTGCGGCGGCCCGGGCCGGGGAGGGAACCCGGGCTCGGGGCTCACCCATGAACGTGACGGCCGCCTCTCGCAGGGGCTCCTGTGGGCTCTGCAGGTAGCGCAGGGCCCGGCGCAGGTGATCGGCCGCTCTGCTCCTGTCCTGTGCCAGCTGCAGAGAGCGGCAGGAGGGAAGGGTTGGCGCGGGCTCAGCCCCTGGGCCGGGCGCTGCCTGCACCCAGCCCTGGCCTCCCCTGGCCTCAGAGTCCTGAGGCGCGGCCAGCAGCCGCTGGCCAAGGGCTCCCGAGGGCAGGGGGCAGAGGGCCGGCTGCTGCCCGGGGAGCCGCGGTGCCGGCCCGCAGCCCCGCCGGGCCGGGGCTCCATGGGCACCCGGCTCGGGCCCACGGGAGCCTGGAGAAGAGCCTTGGCGGCATCTGGCTGCAGCAGCGGGCAGGGGCACAGCTGCCAGCCCCGCACACTGAGCACCGCCCTCAGGGGCCTTTTCCGGCCTGAGCCTGGGGCTTCAGGCCCTCCTTACCAGGCACTCTTCGACATTCATCGGTGGCTGCTTCTTCAACAGCTGTACCAGCTTCCTCCTCTTCAGGAACTTGGCCACATGAAGCAGCGTTTCTCGAGAGGCCTGGAGAGCAGCAGAGACTCAGAGATGGCCCCACA
This sequence comes from Ammospiza nelsoni, assembly GCF_027579445.1. NCBI lineage: Eukaryota > Metazoa > Chordata > Aves > Passeriformes > Passerellidae > Ammospiza > Ammospiza nelsoni. Next base: position 3,369,489 of record NC_080639.1, read on the forward strand.
GCCCAGGGCACTGGACCCACATCTCTGTGCCCAGGCCTGGAGGAGGCTGCAGCCCACAAGGCACCAGGGCAGGACGCAGGCATGCCCCCTCCCAGAGATGCACGAGCATCACACAAAACCTCACCTTTGCCATGTCCGAGTCTTCATCATGAGAGTACAGTAAAAGTGCATACATGCTCTTGCTCACAATTGTCTTCAGGGGCTTTTTTCCCTCATCCACGACCAATTCCACCACCTTGCTGAAGAGTTGAATGGAGAGCACCTGCACATGTCGGTTGTCCTAGAGGAAAAACAATCCTTGCATCAACTATTCCATTCCCACTTGGGCAAAGGCCTGAAAATCCAGAGGGCACCAAGTTTCTGGGAAGTACCAATGCCTGTGACTAAGGATGAAGAAGCTTACATGCTCAAAGAGCAGCAGGAGTGCCTCAGCCAGCTTTGGGGCAGTGGTGCTGGATACTAGGATGTCTTTGTGCTGGAGCACATTGGTGAACACAGAGAGGGACATCCTGACCACCTCTCCATCTGCATCATCCAGTAGCTCCAGAAGGCTTGGAGACAGGATGCACATTCTCCTGGCCTGTGTAGAACACAAGGTTGTGCTGGGAAGCCATGGACGGCTGCACCGCCAACACCGCCCTGGCACTGCAAGGCCAACCTGCTGCTGCAGGGCCCACAGGACAAAGACCTGACCCAAAGCACTGAGGCAGGTGAGGCTGGAGAGCTGGGAGCAGCTGCCTCAGCTCCTGAAGCCCTGCACGCCCATGGGGCTGCTTTCACAGCGCAGCTTCAGCCACGGCCCCTCCTCACCATCAAGGGATCCTTGCTGACCACCACGAGGCCTCTGAGCGCCAGGAGACGCCGCTCCCTGCACTTGCTATGCAGGTGCCTTGCCAAGACCTTCAGGACACTGTCACCACATTCCCTCAAGTCCAGGCACTCGAGGACCTGAAAGGCACAGGGCAGTGACAGGGGAGCCGGCCAGCAGGAGCCCAGGAAAGCACAGGGCTGGGCCCAGGCAGCAGCACTGGGCATGGGCATCGTCCCAGGCAGCTGTGGCTGTGAGAGGGCAGAGAGCTGAGATGCAGCTCAGCCAGGCAGCGCTGGAACCAGGCTCACCTCCACAAGGAATGCCAGGAAGGGCAGATCCCTGTATGGGTCCTGGCTGCTGAGCTGCCGGAGCAAGTGGAGTGCGATGCGAGAGCACAAAGGGACCAAGCGACGGCGCATCTCCCTAGCAGGGGGAAAAAGGCACCACGACCCTGAGGTGGGGGACAAACCTCTCCCAGGACTGACTCAGAGAGCTCTGGTCTTTCTCTAGCATGTGGACGGATGTGGGTGCACTGGGAGGTGGCCCCTTCTGGGCACCTTCCTCTCCCAGCCTATTCCACTCTCCTTGGCTGTCCCTCAGTGACGAGGCACTCTGGCCCATGACCACAGGGACAGAGTGGGGCACAGGGCACAAATGCCGGGGGCAGTGGGGAGAAGGGGGTCTCACCTGGCCAGCAGACCCACGGCATAGTGCTGGGTGTGAGCACACAGCATCGTGTCCCAGCCACGCTTGCGCTCCATAGACATCACCTCATTGTCACAGCACAGTCGGTAGAGCAGAGCCTTCATGGCCTGCACTGCAAACCTGTGTGCAGAGCAAAGCCCAGGTTACACTGGGAGCACTGGCCCTGGCCACAAGGTTATGGGAAGGACAGGAGGACTGGGACCTGTTAAGCTTGCTGGGAAGGCGGTGTTCCTCCTGGCATGCTCTCCAGAAGTTACCAGCTTCCACTGGTGGCATCTGCTGTGTGGTGATGACAACATGGAAGAGCAGAGCCACAAACAGGCGGGAGGAATAAAGTATCATGGCCTGGTGGCACTCAGGCATCTGGATAATCAACCAGATCACCAGAGTTGCCTGCAAAAGAAGCAGCCCAAGACAGTACTTAGTGCTGAGGTGTCCATGTGACAGGGCCCAAGGGCAGATGCAGGAGGAGCAGCGGGCCTGCTGCCCCCTGAGCCTTCCCCTAGCCCAGGGTTCAGCCCAGCGCCTGAGGATGGAGAGCTGCTGGCGAGGTGACCGAGGGGCAAGCAGAGGCCAAATCCAGAAACTCACAGCCAGGGCATAAACGTCCCCGTCGTCCCCATCAGAGGTGCATGAGCTGTGCAGTGGCCAATCCTCCATCACGCAGAGCAGTGTTGGCAGCACTTTCTCCACGGCTGGTCCCGATGACCCTATGGTTCTCCAAATCATAGCAGCCGCTCTGTGGGATCAGAGCTCTGTGTCAGGGGCATCTCAGTCCCAGGACCATGCCCTGTGCAGCTGTGGGGGCCCAGGTGACAGAGCCCCAGTGCCCTGAGGGGCAGAGATGGAGCATTGGCAGCAGGCTTGGGGAACAGAGGGGCCCCAGGGTCCTGGAGCTCTGTGCCTGTCTGGCAGAGCCCATAGCACAGGCTGTGCAGGGCCATGGGCCCTAAAGTCTGGCGGGCCCTGAGCTGTGCAGGCACGTGGGCCCCGTACCTGTCACATGTTGGAGCACAGCGCAGGAGGGTCAGCACCACGTCAGCAGGGTGTTCTTCAGCCAGCCTCACAATATTAATTTGCAGCCTGGCTTCCACAGCGACATGGGACACCAGCCTCTGGTGAATGTTCCTTACAATGGCTGGCACCTGGAGGAGGCATGGGGAAGACTTGGAGCACTGTCCTAGGGAGCAACTTCCCCAGCTTCCTCCAAAAAGTGCTTCCCTTCCTGACAGACTGTGCTGGACTCAAAGGCTGAGGGGCCCAGTGACCGTGGCTTGAGGGGACACACGGTTCTGGCAGGCCTCCAGGCCTGGCCCCAGGCTGCTTACCTGCTGCTGAGGAGAAACAGCACTGTCGTCAAAAAAATCCATAGTGGGAGCACAAATCACAATGGGAGCGGGCATGGTGCCAGTGTTTGTGATGCCCTGAGACATTCTGGTGTCAGTGTTTCTGATGGCCTTGCTCTCAGTCACTGCCATGTGAACAGCCTCATTTTGATAATTCATTGCATTATTGTGTGCTGTCCGTTCTGGGCTGGCGTGAGGCGTTGCCTGGAACTTGGTCAGCCTGGAGTCAGGCTGGGCTGGGACCTCTGCTGCTGTGGTTCTGGTCTCTCTATGCTGAATGAGCAGGAATTTTGTGAACATTTGCAGAACAAAGGACAGGGTAGGCAGGGATGCTCCATGGCATGCTGCAGGCGTGGTGCTGGGCTGAGCAGGGACAGCAGGCCCAGCCCAGGTGGGGGTGGCTGCAGGTACCTTCAGGGTTTTGCGCAAGCAGCCACGGCCGGGTTCCTGCTCTTGTGTCTTGTCCAAGGCTGCATCTGGCAAAGAGCGAGCGCAGCCAGAGCTGAGGGGCTGCGGGAGAGGCCGGAGAGCACAGCCCAGGCCTGCGTTGCCCAGGCCGGGAGAGCCCCAAGTTGGCCCAGGGGATGAAGCACGGCCACTGTGGGGTGTCTGCCCTGCCCCTGTTCCATCCTGTCCATGGGCATGTCCCCAGGGGATGGGATGGGGTGGGATGGGATGGGATGGGGCCAAGCTGGCTGCAGCCATCAGCCCTGAGACCCAGCTCTCTCACTCACTCTCCTTCACTGGCTGGACTTTTGGTGATGCGTTACGCTGCTTTGCTGGGGCAGCTAAAGAATCTTTGTTCTTCTTCTTACTGAACAGGCCTTGGCGTTTCTCTGCCATTCTCCCAAAATCTGCTGCCGATGGCACCTGCAAGAGAGAGGCCTTGGAAGAGCACTGAGTAGACAAGTCCAATGGTCTGGCCTTGAGGACACTGGCCACAAGGATGGCAGTTCCTTCGGAAAAGTTCCGAGTCACCAAGTCCCGCGGTCTGCCCTTGAGGGGTCCTGCAAAAGAAAAGTCCCGAGAAGGCCACGGGCCACCGAGTCCTGTGGTCTGGACTCGAGGTCACCTGCAGCAGTAAGGTCAAGGGAAAAGTCCAGGTCAGCAATGAACGAGCACGCTGTATGGGGGCTCCTCACGGCACCGCTCTGCCTGTCGTGTGCTCCGAGCACTGTGGCCTGCTCCTGTCACCGCCAGCTCCTATGTCACCACGTGTCACAAAGGACACCCTGTCCCGTTCCATGCCACGGTGACCGTGCTGCACCGTGTCACCAAGGGCTCTTGCACACACTGCTGCCTGCCCTGGGGCCGCCCCCTGCCAAGCCAAAGTGGCCCAGGCTGGAAGGAATGCCTGGCCCCAGGTGTCCAAGGCAGCCCCACAGGATCTTTAGGAAGGGCTCAGAGCATCAGCAAACGCTGCCCTGCTCTGCGGGCTCAGGGCAGCAGAAGGAGCCCCCAGGGCTGCCGACGCAGCTGCGCTGGGAAGGGCACGGGGCCTTCCAGGGGCGCTGGCACGGCCTCCCTGGGACACGTCCCGGCCCGTGGCCATCCTAAACCTGCGGGTGTGACTCGCACAAGGAACGTGTGGGCCCGGGCACCAATGCTGCTCTGAGCCCTGGGGCCCGGGCAGCGCTGCCATCAGCAGCTGGGGCAGAGTCCCTGCCCAAGCAGAGCTGCCACCCCCCGAGCCCTGGCAGCGCTGGTGCCCGTCTCCCGCCCCACAGACCTGTGGCCCCGCGGGGCTTCTGTGCCACAGGGAGTCAAAGCCCATGAGCATTGGAGGCTGATGGCAGGAGCACCTGGAGCAACTGCGGGCAACACTTGGTTTCTGTCAGGAGCTCTTCCTCCATGCTGGAATGATTTTCTCATTGAACTAATTTCCTGCACCACAGAAACATCTTTCTCTCGAAGGCACAGAAGAACCTGGCATAAAGAAATCCTCACTTCAGGAAAGCTTAACTTCCCATTGCTCAGCTCAGGGACTTCCAAAATTTGCAAACTTCCCAAATTTATGGGAATGGTGTGAGAATGTGACTGGTCTACAAGTTTGCGTCCCAGTCTGAAGCAGCAACTCATTTGCCTTATCATCCGTTGAATGTCACTTTACAAAACATAACCCTGCACAGAGCCAAAAAGAAGGCCATTCTTTGGTTTGCAAATGGTTTTCGATGAAGGGATTGTAATCTCCTAATTCTCTTCAGGAATAAAAGCTCTCAAGGAATGAAAGACCACTCAGTGTTACAACAGTAACCCAAACAAATAAGTAGATGGCTAAAGGGCTGATCCTCCCCCAGTACAGATATCTAAGTGGCCAATAAAATACAGCTCTCCCCTCTTGTTCCCTGCAGGGGAAACAGGACTAGTAAAAGAAGACGTCAAAGATATTCTTTCTGCCCTCCATAACCAAAGCTATGCCAAAGCACAGATGCTGCCTTCAAACTGACTCAAATTCCAGCCCAGACTCTCACCTTCCAGACAACTCCTTCTCCATAACGCCCCCCCAACACCCACCTCCAAACACACCCTCAGAAGCCCTCAACACCCCGCCAGGAGCCCCATCTGTGCCCGTACCTCCGCAGAGCTTTCCCAGCCTCCAGCAGAGCCCCTGGTTCCCTGCACGTGCCGTGGGATGGCAGCCAGGAGGGTCTGCTCCAAGGCCTTCCCTGGCAGCAAAGCCAGGCTGCCCGGCCTATGGTTCCTGGATCATCCTTCCCAGCGAGCCTTCCCGTGCACGGCTGTTCCATTGGCACATCTGCGCTCAGCTCGGACTGCTCCACTCAACCAGGGCTGCTGGGAAAGGATCCAGAGCAGCCTGGCAAGCTCTTTCTCCAGCTCCCTCTTCACTCCTGGGGGAGGTAGAACATTCCACAGGAAAGCAGCTGGTGCCACACGGAGTGGGTGGCATCAGGCAGCTCTGGGGAGGCCCCTCAGGACTGCTGTATCCTGAGGGAACACCGCTGGCCATCCCCTGGGTGTATTGGAAAAGCTTAAAATCAGCTGCCTCAGCTTCCAGGGCCTCTCTTGGCCAGCATCCTGACGTGGCTGCAGGGCTGCTGCGAGGCACTGCTGGGACCCAGCGGGACAGGACCGGCTGTCTCGTGCCCACGTAGCAGCCCTGACATAGCCAGGGCCATCCCGAAAGCAGAGAAACGCTCACGGGCCAGCAGAGAGGAGCACGGAGCACTGGGCTGCTCTCAGGCTATCTCAGCTGGGCTCGCTCCACCACACGGCCCCATGTTAAGGCCGGCTGATGCCCAGCTGCCAGAAATGCCTACCTTGTTCTCTCCAAGATGCACAGGGAGAGCCAACGAGTAGGACACCTTGGGAGGCCTTTTGTTATGGTTTTGGCCTGGCAAAGCCAGAGCCCCCATGAGTACACCTTCTCCCCGGTGTCTGCTGTGAGATGTGACCAGGAATAAGCAAAGCAGGCTCCAGCTTAAACATAAAGAAAAATTTATTAACTAAACTACACACAAACAATTACTAAACTACACACCAAAGGAAAAAAAAAAAAAAAAACACGAGGAAAATGAAAACCTCACAAAAAACACTCTCCCTCTCCTCCCCCCTAAATTCCCAATACAATACATCCTCCAAAATCACCAGTTCTGGGTCCAACACCACCCTTTAGATTGCTCAAACTTTCAGTTCCTCAAGAGGAGAGGGAGTCCTTCCATGTGTCGTGGTGGCCTTTTCCGTCCTTGTTCCAGTGCTCTCACCACCGAACAGGGATCAGGACTGCTTCCACGGTTGTCTTTTTAAGGATGCTTTGTCCAGTTCCAGAAAAGCACAGTATCTCACCTTCTCACCTTTGCGACATCTATCCCCCCCATTATTTATATACCCCCTGGGGCCGAGGGGTACCCACACTGAATCTTCTTTGGCGCTGGGACATTTCTCCCCCTGGACTCAGTCTCTGTATCACACGGAAACATGGCTCTGTCCATGGCTACACAAAAGAGTCCAGCATAAAATGCCACTCCATCTTCTCCATTCTTTCAACATCTCTCACTCTCTCTCTCTCTCTCTCTGGTCTAGACCTCCATCACTCGTTCATTTCCTTCGTCCCCCTCCACTCTTATCACTCGTCTAGGAAGGGTTAATGTTCTGTAAGGTTTTCATTGTCCAAAAAAGGTTAAAAACTCCTCCAGGCGGCTGGACTCCTGGCTGCACCCCCCCCACATCTCCTCAGCCGGGCTGCCTGCTGCCAGCACACATTTACTGAGTTTCAAGATAAGGACACAGGCTGCACTCTCTCTCTCTCTGTCTGTCTGTCTCCAAGGGGGGGAGGGAATGGCTGCCCGATGTCTCTTGGGGCTCCTCCACCCTTCCATCCTCCAAGGCCTCCTCACCCCCATCTCTGTCCAGGCCCAGGCCTACCACATGGCTGCCCCTCCCCCGCCCAGCAGCAGCGGCTGGACGGGGGGAAGGGAGATCCGACCTCCATCCCTCGAAGTCCCAAGAGAGCCTCCCAGGCCTGAAGCTCTGCTTTTAACCCCTGCGTGTTCTCGGAGGTGTGTCCAAAATACCACTAGCTACACCTGGTGCCAATATCAAAATCCAAGCACCCATTGGTTTGACCACAACATCCCAGAATTCCCACTTCTTCCTGGTCAAACCACCACACCTTTTCTGAGGCCAGGGACACACCAAGGTCAGCCAAGGCTCTCCACGCTGCCTGGCCCACACATCCCAGCTCTGTGCTGGCCCTGGGCCACAGCAGCTCCCACCAAGCAGGAGGCAATGCATATTGCCAAGAGTTGAGACACAGCAGAGAGGAAAGATGTGAAAAGTATGTGTGTAAAGGCCTTTTAATTCACAGTTCTCACAGAGAGCTTTGGGGCTCATGGCTGGACAGAGATGCTCCTGCTCACCCTCTGTCCAAAGAGGGTAACACACCCTCCTGCAGGTGCTGGGATTGGTTTGCAGATGCCAAACCTGCTCCTCACTGCCTTCTCCATGCCCCTCTGCCACATGCAATGGGCCGCAAGCACTGAAAGGATCCCAGAGAGCCAAAGGGGGACACTTGCACCTGCCTCACCGGGAGCTCCCTGGCAAGCACTTTCCTTGAGAAGCAAGCCCCTTTCCGCCAAAGGTGTTTCCCCAAATGTGTGGCTTTCCTGGGGAACACCAACACACCCTTAAGAAACGCTGGCAAGGCTGAATGACTTCAGGTCCTTTCAGGACAGGCACTCCAGCTCTAGCTCCTCTTCCCCCAAGTGAGTTTGCAGGTGCAGGCTCAGAGGTGCAGCCCCAGGCCCTCCACAAACACAAGCTGCCCGCTGCCTCTTCACCTGCCTCAGCTCCTGCCTGTGCTCACGGCACCAAAACCAGGCTGTTCCTGGCCAGGGACCAGAGCCCTGTTCCTGCAGGATGCTCTTGCCAGCACCTTCCAGGTCTCTCTGCTGTGCACACAGAGCTTTTCATGACCGCTCCCAACAGGCTTTGGAACACAGAGCCCAACCTGGCTGGCTCTGCCACCAGCACAGCCCAAACGCAGGCGGAGGAAGAAGCAGCAGGGGCTGTTTTGCGGCCATGCCCAAGAGAGACTGGCAGGGTGCCCTCGCTCTGCTCTCCCTTGCTTGGCTTTCTGACTGGCTCTGAGCCTGGGGCTGCCATTCCTCACTTGTGGGGAGCAGAAGCACAGCCGGGATCCCGGCACTGCCTGACAGCGCTCCGGGCACCGGCACGGCCGCGTGTCCGAGTCTCGGGCACTGTGCTGCTGCTTCATTTGCTCTTGGGCACAGCCAGAGCTCCCTGCTAAGCCAGGATGCTCTCTGCTTCTGCCCTCTTCCTCATCCTGTGGAGGGATGGAGCACTGCTGTGCTTTCAGGAAGCTATTCTTGAAAGCTTCCAGCATTCTTAGCTCCTTTGCCCTCCACGGATGCTTGCCATGGAATCCCTCTCAGCTGGGTTCAGAGAATACTCAGGTTGGCTCTCCCAAAATCCAGGGGCTCCAGGGTGCTCAGCAAGATGTGTAACTGCACAGTGCTGTGGAACTGCACCTTCAGCACAGGGACATTTCCAGCCTGACCTGCCCTCGTTCCACTGTGTCCGTGCAAAAAACACGGCGTGGCAGAGAACGGCAGCAGGGCCTGTGTGTCCCAGGGCCTTGGATTTACATCAGCTGCACATAGATGCAGGTAAGGGGGAAAACCAAACTGTTTATTAATGGAAGGGAAAGTGAAGGGATGGGCTGGGAGTTAAAAAAGCTAATGGGGATGGTCTGAGGGCTGGAGGGAGCGAGCTGTCAACAGGGAGGAATAGTGGAGGGAAAAATGGGGATGGAGAGTGTGAGGGCTGGACGGAGGAAGCCACCAACAGGGAGGGAGAGTGGAGGGAAAAAATGGGGATGGAGAGTCTGAGGGCTGGAGAGAGGGAGCCACCTATAGGGAGGGAGAGTGGAGGGAAAAAATGGGCATGGGCAGATATGAGGGCTGGAGGCAGGGAGCCATCTACAGGGAGGGAGAGTGGAGGGAAAAAATGGGGATGGGCAGTGACTGAGGCCTGGAGGGACGGGGCAGTCAACAGGCAGGGAAAGGGCTGAAGCCACAAGAACTCTGCCCAGCATCAGCTGTGCCAGGACTTCCAGCAGCGCTGGGAGGCAGTGTCCTCTTGGGTGTCTCCTGGTGCTCCTCTGGTTGACTGGATGCAGAAGACGTCCCCAGTTCTTCAGCTCCTTGGGGAAACTCGGCTTGATTTTCCAGGTCACGGCAGGATGGGCTGGCACGTTGCCTCCAGGCTTGTAGGGCTGAAAGACAGAGGAACAGGGCCCTGGCAACAGCCCATGTCTGAGGGAATCCTACAAGAGCTTCTGGACAGGGCCATTGCACCCAGAAGGGAGTAGGTGACATTGGAATCAGCTGGGAGGTACTGGCCATGACTCCCCTACGTGTCCCTGAAATCTCTGTGTGCCCTGCCCACATCAGCCCTCGTCGGCACAGGGAGCAGAGCCCTGCAAAGCCGGGACAGGACTTGCAGGACCCCCGGCAGCCCCCGCTGTCAGCTCGCTGCCCTCACTCACCTGTCCAGATCAGCCGGAGCTCTTGCTGCTGCCTCCTGAGGCACCGCCCGGCCATGCCTGTGAGCACAGAGCCAGTCACGGGCCCAGTGGCACAGCTGCCTGCCAGCGGCGCTGCCGGCGCTGCGGCCACACGGGCTGCTGGCCCGGCAGGGCTCACCCGGCCCTTGCCGCACGCTGCCACCCAGGGCACGGCTGCCAGAGGGCGGCAGCAGCAATGCCCAGGCCAAGCGGGGCTGCACGGCGCCGGGCCCGGCTGGCACTGCCGGGGCAGCAGGCGGGGCTGGGGCCGAGCTGCGGCGGCCCGGGCCGGGGAGGGAACCCGGGCTCGGGGCTCACCCATGAACATGATGGCCGCCTCTCGCAGGGGCCCTTGTGGGCTCTGCAGGTAGCGCAGGGCCCGGCGCAGGTGATCGGCCGCTCTGCTCCTGTCCTGTGCCAGCTGCAGAGAGCGGCAGGAGGGAAGGGTTGGCGCGGGCTCAGCCCCTGGGCCGGGCGCTGCCTGCACCCAGCCCTGGCCTCCCCTGGCCTCAGAGTCCTGAGGCGCGGCCAGCAGCCGCTGGCCAAGGGCTCCCGAGGGCAGGGGGCAGAGGGCCGGCTGCTGCCCGGGGAGCCGCGGTGCCAGCCCGCAGCCCCGCCGGGCCGGGGCTCCATGGGCACCCGGCTCGGGCCCACGGGAGCCTGGAGAAGAGCCTTGGCGGCATCTGGCTGCAGCAGCGGGCAGGGGCACAGCTGCCAGCCCCGCACACTGAGCACCGCCCTCAGGGGCCTTCTCCGGCCTGAGCCTGGGGCTTCAGGCCCTCCTTACCAGGCACTCTTCGACATTCATCGGTGGCTGCTTCTTCAACAGCTGTACCAGCTTCCTCCTCTTCAGGAACTTGGCCACATGAAGCAGCGTTTCTCGAGAGGCCTGGAGAGCAGCAGAGACTCAGAGATGGCCCCACAGCCCAGGGCACTGGACCCACATCTCTGTGCCCAGGCCTGGAGGAGGCTGCAGCCCACAAGGCACCAGGGCAGGACGCAGGCATGCCCCCTCCCAGAGATGCACGAGCATCACACAAAACCTCACCTTTGCCATGTCCGAGTCTTCATCATGAGAGTACAGTAAAAGTGCATACATGCTCTTGCTCACAATTGTCTTCAGGGGCTTTTTTCCCTCATCCACGACCAATTCCACCACCTTGCTGAAGAGTTGAATGGAGAGCACCTGCACATGTCGGTTGTCCTAGAGGAAAAACAATCCTTGCATCAACTATTCCATTCCCACTTGGGCAAAGGCCTGAAAATCCAGAGGGCACCAAGTTTCTGGGAAGTACCAATGCCTGTGACTAAGGATGAAGAAGCTTACATGCTCAAAGAGCAGCAGGAGTGCCTCAGCCAGCTTTGGGGCAGTGGTGCTGGATACTAGGATGTCTTTGTGCTGGAGCACATTGGTGAACACAGAGAGGGACATCCTGACCACCTCTCCATCTGCATCATCCAGTAGCTCCAGAAGGCTTGGAGACAGGATGCACATTCTCCTGGCCTGTGTAGAACACAAGGTTGTGCTGGGAAGCCATGGACGGCTGCACCGCCAACACCGCCCTGGCACTGCAAGGCCAACCTGCTGCTGCAGGGCCCACAGGACAAAGACCTGACCCAAAGCACTGAGGCAGGTGAGGCTGGAGAGCTGGGAGCAGCTGCCTCAGCTCCTGAAGCCCTGCACGCCCATGGGGCTGCTTTCACAGCGCAGCTTCAGCCACGGCCCCTCCTCACCATCAAGGGATCCTTGCTGACCACCACGAGGCCTCTGAGCGCCAGGAGACGCCGCTCCCTGCACTTGCTATGCAGGTGCCTTGCCAAGACCTTCAGGACACTGTCACCACATTCCCTCAAGTCCAGGCACTCGAGGACCTGAAAGGCACAGGGCAGTGACAGGGGAGCCGGCCAGCAGGAGCCCAGGAAAGCACAGGGCTGGGCCCAGGCAGCAGCACTGGGCATGGGCATCGTCCCAGGCAGCTGTGGCTGTGAGAGGGCAGAGAGCTGAGATGCAGCTCAGCCAGGCAGCGCTGGAACCAGGCTCACCTCCACAAGGAATGCCAGGAAGGGCAGATCCCTGTATGGGTCCTGGCTGCTGAGCTGCCGGAGCAAGTGGAGTGCGATGCGAGAGCACAAAGGGACCAAGCGACGGCGCATCTCCCTAGCAGGGGGAAAAAGGCACCACGACCCTGAGGTGGGGGACAAACCTCTCCCAGGACTGACTCAGAGAGCTCTGGTCTTTCTCTAGCATGTGGACGGATGTGGGTGCACTGGGAGGTGGCCCCTTCTGGGCACCTTCCTCTCCCAGCCTATTCCACTCTCCTTGGCTGTCCCTCAGTGACGAGGCACTCTGGCCCATGACCACAGGGACAGAGTGGGGCACAGGGCACAAATGCCGGGGGCAGTGGGGAGAAGGGGGTCTCACCTGGCCAGCAGACCCACGGCATAGTGCTGGGTGTGAGCACACAGCATCGTGTCCCAGCCACGCTTGCGCTCCATAGACATCACCTCATTGTCACAGCACAGTCGGTAGAGCAGAGCCTTCATGGCCTGCACTGCAAACCTGTGTGCAGAGCAAAGCCCAGGTTACACTGGGAGCACTGGCCCTGGCCACAAGGTTATGGGAAGGACAGGAGGACTGGGACCTGTTAAGCTTGCTGGGAAGGCGGTGTTCCTCCTGGCATGCTCTCCAGAAGTTACCAGCTTCCACTGGTGGCATCTGCTGTGTGGTGATGACAACATGGAAGAGCAGAGCCACAAACAGGCGGGAGGAATAAAGTATCATGGCCTGGTGGCACTCAGGCATCTGGATAATCAACCAGATCACCAGAGTTGCCTGCAAAAGAAGCAGCCCAAGACAGTACTTAGTGCTGAGGTGTCCATGTGACAGGGCCCAAGGGCAGATGCAGGAGGAGCAGCGGGCCTGCTGCCCCCTGAGCCTTCCCCTAGCCCAGGGTTCAGCCCAGCGCCTGAGGATGGAGAGCTGCTGGCGAGGTGACCGAGGGGCAAGCAGAGGCCAAATCCAGAAACTCACAGCCAGGGCATAAACGTCCCCGTCGTCCCCATCAGAGGTGCATGAGCTGTGCAGTGGCCAATCCTCCATCACGCAGAGCAGTGTTGGCAGCACTTTCTCCACGGCTGGTCCCGATGACCCTATGGTTCTCCAAATCATAGCAGCCGCTCTGTGGGATCAGAGCTCTGTGTCAGGGGCATCTCAGTCCCAGGACCATGCCCTGTGCAGCTGTGGGGGCCCAGGTGACAGAGCCCCAGTGCCCTGAGGGGCAGAGATGGAGCATTGGCAGCAGGCTTGGGGAACAGAGGGGCCCCAGGGTCCTGGAGCTCTGTGCCTGTCTGGCAGAGCCCATAGCACAGGCTGTGCAGGGCCATGGGCCCTAAAGTCTGGCGGGCCCTGAGCTGTGCAGGCACGTGGGCCCCGTACCTGTCACATGTTGGAGCACAGCGCAGGAGGGTCAGCACCACGTCAGCAGGGTGTTCTTCAGCCAGCCTCACAATATTAATTTGCAGCCTGGCTTCCACAGCGACATGGGACACCAGCCTCTGGTGAATGTTCCTTACAATGGCTGGCACCTGGAGGAGGCATGGGGAAGACTTGGAGCACTGTCCTAGGGAGCAACTTCCCCAGCTTCCTCCAAAAAGTGCTTCCCTTCCTGACAGACTGTGCTGGACTCAAAGGCTGAGGGGCCCAGTGACCGTGGCTTGAGGGGACACACGGTTCTGGCAGGCCTCCAGGCCTGGCCCCAGGCTGCTTACCTGCTGCTGAGGAGAAACAGCACTGTCGTCAAAAAAATCCATAGTGGGAGCACAAATCACAATGGGAGCGGGCATGGTGCCAGTGTTTGTGATGCCCTGAGACATTCTGGTGTCAGTGTTTCTGATGGCCTTGCTCTCAGTCACTGCCATGTGAACAGCCTCATTTTGATAATTCATTGCATTATTGTGTGCTGTCCGTTCTGGGCTGGCGTGAGGCGTTGCCTGGAACTTGGTCAGCCTGGAGTCAGGCTGGGCTGGGACCTCTGCTGCTGTGGTTCTGGTCTCTCTATGCTGAATGAGCAGGAATTTTGTGAACATTTGCAGAACAAAGGACAGGGTAGGCAGGGATGCTCCATGGCATGCTGCAGGCGTGGTGCTGGGCTGAGCAGGGACAGCAGGCCCAGCCCAGGTGGGGGTGGCTGCAGGTACCTTCAGGGTTTTGCGCAAGCAGCCACGGCCGGGTTCCTGCTCTTGTGTCTTGTCCAAGGCTGCATCTGGCAAAGAGCGAGCGCAGCCAGAGCTGAGGGGCTGCGGGAGAGGCCGGAGAGCACAGCCCAGGCCTGCGTTGCCCAGGCCGGGAGAGCCCCAAGTTGGCCCAGGGGATGAAGCACGGCCACTGCGGGGTGTCTGCCCTGCCCCTGTTCCATCCTGTCCATGGGCATGTCCCCAGGGGATGGGATGGGGTGGGATGGGATGGGATGGGGCCAAGCTGGCTGCAGCCATCAGCCCTGAGACCCAGCTCTCTCACTCACTCTCCTTCACTGGCTGGACTTTTGGTGATGCGTTACGCTGCTTTGCTGGGGCAGCTAAAGAATCTTTGTTCTTCTTCTTACTGAACAGGCCTTGGCGTTTCTCTGCCATTCTCCCAAAATCTGCTGCCGATGGCACCTGCAAGAGAGAGGCCTTGGAAGAGCACTGAGTAGACAAGTCCAATGGTCTGGCCTTGAGGACACTGGCCACAAGGATGGCAGTTCCTTCGGAAAAGTTCCGAGTCACCAAGTCCCGCGGTCTGCCCTTGAGGGGTCCTGCAAAAGAAAAGTCCCGAGAAGGCCACGGGCCACCGAGTCCTGTGGTCTGGACTCGAGGTCACCTGCAGCAGTAAGGTCAAGGGAAAAGTCCAGGTCAGCAATGAACGAGCACGCTGTGTGGGGGCTCCTCACGGCACCGCTCTGCCTGTCGTGTGCTCCGAGCACTGTGGCCTGCTCCTGTCACCGCCAGCTCCTATGTCACCACGTGTCACAAAGGACACCCTGTCCCGTTCCATGCCACGGTGACCGTGCTGCACCGTGTCACCAAGGGCTCTTGCACACACTGCTGCCTGCCCTGGGGCCGCCCCCTGCCAAGCCAAAGTGGCCCAGGCTGGAAGGAATGCCTGGCCCCAGGTGTCCAAGGCAGCCCCACAGGATCTTTAGGAAGGGCTCAGAGCATCAGCAAACGCTGCCCTGCTCTGCGGGCTCAGGGCAGCAGAAGGAGCCCCCAGGGCTGCCGACGCAGCTGCGCTGGGAAGGGCACGGGGCCTTCCAGGGACGCTGGCACGGCCTCCCTGGGACACGTCCCGGCCCGTGGCCATCCTAAACCCGCGGGTGTGACTCGCACAAGGAACGTGTGGGCCCGGGCACCAATGCTGCTCTGAGCCCTGGGGCCCGGGCAGCGCTGCCATCAGCAGCTGGGGCAGAGTCCCTGCCCAAGCAGAGCTGCCACCCCCCGAGCCCTGGCAGCGCTGGTGCCCGTCTCCCGCCCCACAGACCTGTGGCCCCGCAGGGCTTCTGTGCCACAGGGAGTCAAAGCCCACGAGCATTGGGGGCTAATGGCAGGAGCACCTGGAGCAACTGCGGGCAACACTTGGTTTCTGTCAGGAGCTCTTCCTCCATGCTGGAATGATTTTCTCATTGAACTAATTTCCTGCACCACAGAAACATCTTTCTCTCGAAGGCACAGAAGAACCTGGCATAAAGAAATCCTCACTTCAGGAAAGCTTAACTTCCCATTGCTCAGCTCAGGGACTTCCAAAATTTGCAAACTTCCCAAATTTATGGGAATGGTGTGAGAATGTGACTGGTCTACAAGTTTGCGTCCCAGTCTGAAGCAGCAACTCATTTGCCTTATCATCCGTTGAATGTCACTTTACAAAACATAACCCTGCACAGAGCCAAAAAGAAGGCCATTCTTTGGTTTGCAAATGGTTTTCGATGAAGGGATTGTAATCTCCTAATTCTCTTCAGGAATAAAAGCTCTCAAGGAATGAAAGACCACTCAGTGTTACAACAGTAACCCAAACAAATGAGTAGATGGCAAAAGGGCTGATCCTCCCCCAGTACAGATATCTAAGTGGCCAATAAAATACAGCTCTCCCCTCTTGTTCCCTGCAGGGGAAACAGGACTAGTAAAAGAAGACGTCAAAGATATTCTTTCTGCCCTCCATAACCAAAGCTATGCCAAAGCACAGATGCTGCCTTCAAACTGACTCAAATTCCAGCCCAGACTCTCACCTTCCAGACAACTCCTTCTCCATCACACCCCCCAACACCCACCTCCAAACACACCCACAGAAGCCCTCAACACCCCGCCAGGAGCCCCATCTGTGCCCGTACCTCCGCAGAGCTTTCCCAGCCTCCAGCAGAGCCCCTGGTTCCCTGCACGTGCCGTGGGATGGCAGCCAGGAGGGTCTGCTCCAAGGCCTTCCCTGGCAGCAAAGCCAGGCTGCCCGGCCTATGGTTCCTGGATCATCCTTCCCAGCGAGCCTTCCCGTGCACGGCTGTTCCATTGGCACATCTGCGCTCAGCTCGGACTGCTCCACTCAACCAGGGCTGCTGGGAAAGGATCCAGAGCAGCCTGGCAAGCTCTTTCTCCAGCTCCCTCTTCACTCCTGGGGGAGGTAGATAATTCCACAGGAAAGCAGCTGCTGCCACACGGAGTGGGTGGCATCAGGCAGCTCTGGGGAGGCCCCTCAGGACTGCTGTATCCTGAGGGAACACCGCTGGCCATCCCCTGGGTGTATCTGCAAAAGCTTAAAATCAGCTGCCTCAGCTTCCAGGGCCTCTCTTGGCCAGCATCCTGACGTGGCTGCAGGGCTGCTGCGAGGCACTGCTGGGACCCAGCGGGACAGGACCGGCTGTCTCGTGCCCACGTAGCAGCCCTGACACAGCCAGGGCCATCCCGAAAGCAGAGAAACGCTCACGGGCCAGCAGAGAGGAGCACGGAGCACTGGGCTGCTCTCAGGCTATCTCAGCTGGGCTCGCTCCACCACACGGCCCCATGTTAAGGCCGGCTGATGCCCAGCTGCCAGAAATGCCTACCTTGTTCTCTCCAAGATGCACAGGGAGAGCCAACGAGTAGGACACCTTGGGAGGCCTTTTGTTATGGTTTTGGCCTGGCAAAGCCAGAGCCCCCATGAGTACACCTTCTCCCCGGTGTCTGCTGTGAGATGTGACCAGGAATAAGCAAAGCAGGCTCCAGCTTAAACATAAAGAAAAATTTATTAACTAAACTACACACAAACAATTACTAAACTACACACCAAAGGAAAAAAAAAAAAAAAAAACACGAGGAAAATGAAAACCTCACAAAAAACACTCTCCCTCTCCTCCCCCCTAAATTCCCAATACAATACATCCTCCAAAATCACCAGTTCTGGGTCCAACACCACCCTTTAGATTGCTCAAACTTTCAGTTCCTCAAGAGGAGAGGGAGTCCTTCCATGTGTCGTGGTGGCCTTTTCCGTCCTTGTTCCAGTGCTCTCACCACCGAACAGGGATCAGGACTGCTTCCACGGTTGTCTTTTTAAGGATGCTTTGTCCAGTTCCAGAAAAGCACAGTATCTCACCTTCTCACCTTTTCGACATCTATCCCCCCCATATTTTATATACCCCCTGGGGCCGAGGGGTACCCACACTGAATCTTCTTTGGCGCTGGGACATTTCTCCCCCTGGACTCAGTCTCTGTATCACACGGAAACATGGCTCTGTCCATGGCTACACAAAAGAGTCCAGCATAAAATGCCACTCCATCTTCTCCATTCTTTCAACATCTCTCACTCTCTCTCTCTCTCTCTCTGGTCTAGACCTCCATCACTCGTTCATTTCCTTCGTCCCCCTCCACTCTTATCACTCGTCTAGGAAGGGTTAATGTTCTGTAAGGTTTTCATTGTCCAAAAAAGGTTAAAAACTCCTCCAGGCGGCTGGACTCCTGGCTGCACCCCCCCCACATCTCCTCAGCCGGGCTGCCTGCTGCCAGCACACATTTACTGAGTTTCAAGATAAGGACACAGGCTGCACTCTCTCTCTCTCTGTCTGTCTGTCTCCAAGGGGGGGAGGGAATGGCTGCCCGATGTCTCTTGGGGCTCCTCCACCCTTCCATCCTCCAAGGCCTCCTCACCCCCATCTCTGTCCAGGCCCAGGCCTACCACATGGCTGCCCCTCCCCCGCCCAGCAGCAGCGGCTGGACGGGGGGAAGGGAGATCCGACCTCCATCCCTCGAAGTCCCAAGAGAGCCTCCCAGGCCTGAAGCTCTGCTTTTAACCCCTGCGTGTTCTCGGAGGTGTGTCCAAAATACCACTAGCTACACCTGGTGCCAATATCAAAATCCAAGCACCCATTGGTTTGACCACAACATCCCAGAATTCCCACTTCTTCCTGGTCAAACCACCACACCTTTTCTGAGGCCAGGGACACACCAAGGTCAGCCAAGGCTCTCCACGCTGCCTGGCCCACACATCCCAGCTCTGTGCTGGCCCTGGGCCACAGCAGCTCCCACCAAGCAGGAGGCAATGCATATTGCCAAGAGTTGAGACACAGCAGAGAGGAAAGATGTGAAAAGTATGTGTGTAAAGGCCTTTTAATTCACAGTTCTCACAGAGAGCTTTGGGGCTCATGGCTGGACAGAGATGCTCCTGCTCACCCTCTGTCCAAAGAGGGTAACACACCCTCCTGCAGGTGCTGGGATTGGTTTGCAGATGCCAAACCTGCTCCTCACTGCCTTCTCCATGCCCCTCTGCCACATGCAATGGGCCGCAAGCACTGAAAGGATCCCAGAGAGCCAAAGGGGGACACTTGCACCTGCCTCACCGGGAGCTCCCTGGCAAGCACTTTCCTTGAGAAGCAAGCCCCTTTCCGCCAAAGGTGTTTCCCCAAATGTGTGGCTTTCCTGGGGAACACCAACACACCCTTAAGAAACGCTGGCAAGGCTGAATGACTTCAGGTCCTTTCAGGACAGGCACTCCAGCTCTAGCTCCTCTTCCCCCAAGTGAGTTTGCAGGTGCAGGCTCAGAGGTGCAGCCCCAGGCCCTCCACAAACACAAGCTGCCCGCTGCCTCTTCACCTGCCTCAGCTCCTGCCTGTGCTCACGGCACCAAAACCAGGCTGTTCCTGGCCAGGGACCAGAGCCCTGTTCCTGCAGGATGCTCTTGCCAGCACCTTCCAGGTCTCTCTGCTGTGCACACAGAGCTTTTCATGACTGCTCCCAACAGGCTTTGGAACACAGAGCCCAACCTGGCTGGCTCTGCCACCAGCACAGCCCAAACGCAGGCGGAGGAAGAAGCAGCAGGGGCTGTTTTGCGGCCATGCCCAAGAGAGACTGGCAGGGTGCCCTTGCTCTGCTCTCCCTTGCTTGGCTTTCTGACTGGCTCTGAGCCTGGGGCTGCCATTCCTCACTTGTGGGGAGCAGAAGCACAGCCGGGATCCCGGCACTGCCTGACAGTGCTCCGGGCACCGGCACGGCCGCGTGTCCGAGTCTCGGGCACCGTGCTGCTGCTTCATTTGCTCTTGGGCACACCCAGAGCTCCCTGCTAAGCCAGGATGCTCTCTGCTTCTGCCCTCTTCCTCATCCTGTGGAGGGATGGAGCACTGCTGTGCTTTCAGGAAGCTATTCTTGAAAGCTTCCAGCATTCTTAGATCCTTTGCCCTCCACGGATGCTTGCCATGGAATCCCTCTCAGCTGGGTTCAGAGCATACTCAGGTTGGCTCTCCCAAAATCCAGGGGCTCCAGGGTGCTCAGCAAGATGTGTAATTGCACAGTGCTGTGGAACTGCACCTTCAGCACAGGGACATTTCCAGCCTGACCTGCCCTCGTTCCACTGTGTCCGTGCAAAAAACACGGCGTGGCAGAGAACGGCAGCAGGGCCTGTGTGTCCCAGGGCCTTGGATTTACATCAGCTGCACATAGATGCAGGTAAGGGGGAAAACCAAACTGTTTATTAATGGAAGGGAAAGTGAAGGGATGGGCTGGGAGTTAAAAAAGCTAATGGGGATGGTCTGAGGGCTGGAGGGAGCGAGCTGTCAACAGGGAGGAATAGTGGAGGGAAAAATGGGGATGGAGAGTGTGAGGGCTGGACGGAGGAAGCCACCAACAGGGAGGGAGAGTGGAGGGAAAAAATGGGGATGGAGAGTCTGAGGGCTGGAGAGAGGGAGCCACCTATAGGGAGGGAGAGTGGAGGGAAAAAATGGGCATGGGCAGATATGAGGGCTGGAGGCAGGGAGCCATCTACAGGGAGGGAGAGTGGAGGGAAAAAATGGGGATGGGCAGTGACTGAGGCCTGGAGGGACGGGGCAGTCAACAGGCAGGGAAAGGGCTGAAGCCACAAGAACTCTGCCCAGCATCAGCTGTGCCAGGACTTCCAGCAGCGCTGGGAGGCAGTGTCCTCTTGGGTGTCTCCTGGTGCTCCTCTTGGGGCACTGGTTGACTGGATGCAGAAGACGTCCCCAGTTCTTCAGCTCCTTGGGGAAACTCGGCTTGATTTTCCAGGTCACGGCAGGATGGGCTGGCACGTTGCCTCCAGGCTTGTAGGGCTGAAAGACAGAGGAACAGGGCCCTGGCAACAGCCCATGTCTGAGGGAATCCTACAAGAGCTTCTGGACAGGGCCATTGCACCCAGAAGGGAGTAGGTGACATTGGAATCAGCTGGGAGGTACTGGCCATGACTCCCCTACGTGTCCCTGAAATCTCTGTGTGCCCTGCCCACATCAGCCCTCGTCGGCACAGGGAGCAGAGCCCTGCAAAGCCGGGACAGGACTTGCAGGACCCCCGGCAGCCCCCGCTGTCAGCTCGCTGCCCTCACTCACCTGTCCAGATCAGCCGGAGCTCTTGCTGCTGCCTCCTGAGGCACCGCCCGGCCATGCCTGTGAGCACAGAGCCAGTCACGGGCCCAGTGGCACAGCTGCCTGCCAGCGGCGCTGCCGGCGCTGTGGCCACACGGGCTGCTGGCCCGGCAGGGCTCACCCGGCCCTTGCCGCACGCTGCCACCCAGGGCACGGCTGCCAGAGGGCGGCAGCAGCAATGCCCAGGCCAGGCGGGGCTGCACGGCGCCGGGCCCGGCTGGCGCTGCCGGGGCAGCAGGCGGGGCTGGGGCCGAGCTGCGGCGGCCCGGGCCGGGGAGGGAACCCGGGCTCGGGGCTCACCCATGAACGTGACGGCCGCCTCTCGCAGGGGCTCCTGTGGGCTCTGCAGGTAGCGCAGGGCCCGGCGCAGGTGATCAGCCGCTCTGCTCCTGTCCTGTGCCAGCTGCAGAGAGCGGCAGGAGGGAAGGGTTGGCGCGGGCTCAGCCCCTGGGCCGGGCGCTGCCTGCACCCAGCCCTGGCCTCCCCTGGCCTCAGAGTCCTGAGGCGCGGCCAGCAGCCGCTGGCCAAGGGCTCCCGAGGGCAGGGGGCAGAGGGCCGGCTGCTGCCCGGGGAGCCGCGGTGCCGGCCCGCAGCCCCGCCGGGCCGGGGCTCCATGGGCACCCGGCTCGGGCCCACGGGAGCCTGGAGAAGAGCCTTGGCGGCATCTGGCTGCAGCAGCGGGCAGGGGCACAGCTGCCAGCCCCGCACACTGAGCACCGCCCTCAGGGGCCTTCTCCGGCCTGAGCCTGGGGCTTCAGGCCCTCCTTACCATGCACTCCTCGACATTCATCTGTGGCTGCTTCTTCAACAGCTGTACCAGCTTCCTCCTCTTCAGGAACTTGGCCACATGAAGCAGCGTTTCTCGAGAGGCCTGGAGAGCAGCAGAGACTCAGAGATGGCCCCACAGCCCAGGGCACTGGACCCACATCTCTGTGCCCAGGCCTGGAGGAGGCTGCAGCCCACAAGGCACCAGGGCAGGACGCAGGCATGCCCCCTCCCAGAGATGCACGAGCATCACACAAAACCTCACCTTTGCCATGTCCGAGTCTTCATCATGAGAGTACAGTAAAAGTGCATACATGCTCTTGCTCACAATTGTCTTCAGGGGCTTTTTTCCCTCATCCACGACCAATTCCACCACCTTGCTGAAGAGTTGAATGGAGAGCACCTGCACATGTCGGTTGTCCTAGAGGAAAAACAATCCTTGCATCAACTATTCCATTCCCACTTGGGCAAAGGCCTGAAAATCCAGAGGGCACCAAGTTTCTGGGAAGTACCAATGCCTGTGACTAAGGATGAAGAAGCTTACATGCTCAAAGAGCAGCAGGAGTGCCTCAGCCAGCTTTGGGGCAGTGGTGCTGGATACTAGGATGTCTTTGTGCTGGAGCACATTGGTGAACACAGAGAGGGACATCCTGACCACCTCTCCATCTGCATCATCCAGTAGCTCCAGAAGGCTTGGAGACAGGATGCACATTCTCCTGGCCTGTGTAGAACACAAGGTTGTGCTGGGAAGCCATGGACGGCTGCACCGCCAACACCGCCCTGGCACTGCAAGGCCAACCTGCTGCTGCAGGGCCCACAGGACAAAGACCTGACCCAAAGCACTGAGGCAGGTGAGGCTGGAGAGCTGGGAGCAGCTGCCTCAGCTCCTGAAGCCCTGCACGCCCATGGGGCTGCTTTCACAGCGCAGCTTCAGCCACGGCCCCTCCTCACCATCAAGGGATCCTTGCTGACCACCACGAGGCCTCTGAGCGCCAGGAGACGCCGCTCCCTGCACTTGCTATGCAGGTGCCTTGCCAAGACCTTCAGGACACTGTCACCACATTCCCTCAAGTCCAGGCACTCGAGGACCTGAAAGGCACAGGGCAGTGACAGGGGAGCCGGCCAGCAGGAGCCCAGGAAAGCACAGGGCTGGGCCCAGGCAGCAGCACTGGGCATGGGCATCGTCCCAGGCAGCTGTGGCTGTGAGAGGGCAGAGAGCTGAGATGCAGCTCAGCCAGGCAGCGCTGGAACCAGGCTCACCTCCACAAGGAATGCCAGGAAGGGCAGATCCCTGTATGGGTCCTGGCTGCTGAGCTGCCGGAGCAAGTGGAGTGCGATGCGAGAGCACAAAGGGACCAAGCGACGGCGCATCTCCCTAGCAGGGGGAAAAAGGCACCACGACCCTGAGGTGGGGGACAAACCTCTCCCAGGACTGACTCAGAGAGCTCTGGTCTTTCTCTAGCATGTGGACGGATGTGGGTGCACTGGGAGGTGGCCCCTTCTGGGCACCTTCCTCTCCCAGCCTATTCCACTCTCCTTGGCTGTCCCTCAGTGACGAGGCACTCTGGCCCATGACCACAGGGACAGAGTGGGGCACAGGGCACAAATGCCGGGGGCAGTGGGGAGAAGGGGGTCTCACCTGGCCAGCAGACCCACGGCATAGTGCTGGGTGTGAGCACACAGCATCGTGTCCCAGCCACGCTTGCGCTCCATAGACATCACCTCATTGTCACAGCACAGTCGGTAGAGCAGAGCCTTCATGGCCTGCACTGCAAACCTGTGTGCAGAGCAAAGCCCAGGTTACACTGGGAGCACTGGCCCTGGCCACAAGGTTATGGGAAGGACAGGAGGACTGGGACCTGTTAAGCTTGCTGGGAAGGCGGTGTTCCTCCTGGCATGCTCTCCAGAAGTTACCAGCTTCCACTGGTGGCATCTGCTGTGTGGTGATGACAACATGGAAGAGCAGAGCCACAAACAGGCGGGAGGAATAAAGTATCATGGCCTGGTGGCACTCAGGCATCTGGATAATCAACCAGATCACCAGAGTTGCCTGCAAAAGAAGCAGCCCAAGACAGTACTTAGTGCTGAGGTGTCCATGTGACAGGGCCCAAGGGCAGATGCAGGAGGAGCAGCGGGCCTGCTGCCCCCTGAGCCTTCCCCTAGCCCAGGGTTCAGCCCAGCGCCTGAGGATGGAGAGCTGCTGGCGAGGTGACCGAGGGGCAAGCAGAGGCCAAATCCAGAAACTCACAGCCAGGGCATAAACGTCCCCGTCGTCCCCATCAGAGGTGCATGAGCTGTGCAGTGGCCAATCCTCCATCACGCAGAGCAGTGTTGGCAGCACTTTCTCCACGGCTGGTCCCGATGACCCTATGGTTCTCCAAATCATAGCAGCCGCTCTGTGGGATCAGAGCTCTGTGTCAGGGGCATCTCAGTCCCAGGACCATGCCCTGTGCAGCTGTGGGGGCCCAGGTGACAGAGCCCCAGTGCCCTGAGGGGCAGAGATGGAGCATTGGCAGCAGGCTTGGGGAACAGAGGGGCCCCAGGGTCCTGGAGCTCTGTGCCTGTCTGGCAGAGCCCATAGCACAGGCTGTGCAGGGCCATGGGCCCTAAAGTCTGGCGGGCCCTGAGCTGTGCAGGCACGTGGGCCCCGTACCTGTCACATGTTGGAGCACAGCGCAGGAGGGTCAGCACCACGTCAGCAGGGTGTTCTTCAGCCAGCCTCACAATATTAATTTGCAGCCTGGCTTCCACAGCGACATGGGACACCAGCCTCTGGTGAATGTTCCTTACAATGGCTGGCACCTGGAGGAGGCATGGGGAAGACTTGGAGCACTGTCCTAGGGAGCAACTTCCCCAGCTTCCTCCAAAAAGTGCTTCCCTTCCTGACAGACTGTGCTGGACTCAAAGGCTGAGGGGCCCAGTGACCGTGGCTTGAGGGGACACACGGTTCTGGCAGGCCTCCAGGCCTGGCCCCAGGCTGCTTACCTGCTGCTGAGGAGAAACAGCACTGTCGTCAAAAAAATCCATAGTGGGAGCACAAATCACAATGGGAGCGGGCATGGTGCCAGTGTTTGTGATGCCCTGAGACATTCTGGTGTCAGTGTTTCTGATGGCCTTGCTCTCAGTCACTGCCATGTGAACAGCCTCATTTTGATAATTCATTGCATTATTGTGTGCTGTCCGTTCTGGGCTGGCGTGAGGCGTTGCCTGGAACTTGGTCAGCCTGGAGTCAGGCTGGGCTGGGACCTCTGCTGCTGTGGTTCTGGTCTCTCTATGCTGAATGAGCAGGAATTTTGTGAACATTTGCAGAACAAAGGACAGGGTAGGCAGGGATGCTCCATGGCATGCTGCAGGCGTGGTGCTGGGCTGAGCAGGGACAGCAGGCCCAGCCCAGGTGGGGGTGGCTGCAGGTACCTTCAGGGTTTTGCGCAAGCAGCCACGGCCGGGTTCCTGCTCTTGTGTCTTGTCCAAGGCTGCATCTGGCAAAGAGCGAGCGCAGCCAGAGCTGAGGGGCTGCGGGAGAGGCCGGAGAGCACAGCCCAGGCCTGCGTTGCCCAGGCCGGGAGAGCCCCAAGTTGGCCCAGGGGATGAAGCACGGCCACTGTGGGGTGTCTGCCCTGCCCCTGTTCCATCCTGTCCATGGGCATGTCCCCAGGGGATGGGATGGGGTGGGATGGGATGGGATGGGGCCAAGCTGGCTGCAGCCATCAGCCCTGAGACCCAGCTCTCTCACTCACTCTCCTTCACTGGCTGGACTTTTGGTGATGCGTTACGCTGCTTTGCTGGGGCAGCTAAAGAATCTTTGTTCTTCTTCTTACTGAACAGGCCTTGGCGTTTCTCTGCCATTCTCCCAAAATCTGCTGCCGATGGCACCTGCAAGAGAGAGGCCTTGGAAGAGCACTGAGTAGACAAGTCCAATGGTCTGGCCTTGAGGACACTGGCCACAAGGATGGCAGTTCCTTCGGAAAAGTTCCGAGTCACCAAGTCCCGCGGTCTGCCCTTGAGGGGTCCTGCAAAAGAAAAGTCCCGAGAAGGCCACGGGCCACCGAGTCCTGTGGTCTGGACTCGAGGTCACCTGCAGCAGTAAGGTCAAGGGAAAAGTCCAGGTCAGCAATGAACGAGCACGCTGTATGGGGGCTCCTCACGGCACCGCTCTGCCTGTCGTGTGCTCCGAGCACTGTGGCCTGCTCCTGTCACCGCCAGCTCCTATGTCACCACGTGTCACAAAGGACACCCTGTCCCGTTCCATGCCACGGTGACCGTGCTGCACCGTGTCACCAAGGGCTCTTGCACACACTGCTGCCTGCCCTGGGGCCGCCCCCTGCCAAGCCAAAGTGGCCCAGGCTGGAAGGAATGCCTGGCCCCAGGTGTCCAAGGCAGCCCCACAGGATCTTTAGGAAGGGCTCAGAGCATCAGCAAACGCTGCCCTGCTCTGCGGGCTCAGGGCAGCAGAAGGAGCCCCCAGGGCTGCCGACGCAGCTGCGCTGGGAAGGGCACGGGGCCTTCCAGGGGCGCTGGCACGGCCTCCCTGGGACACGTCCCGGCCCGTGGCCATCCTAAACCTGCGGGTGTGACTCGCACAAGGAACGTGTGGGCCCGGGCACCAATGCTGCTCTGAGCCCTGGGGCCCGGGCAGCGCTGCCATCAGCAGCTGGGGCAGAGTCCCTGCCCAAGCAGAGCTGCCACCCCCCGAGCCCTGGCAGCGCTGGTGCCCGTCTCCCGCCCCACAGACCTGTGGCCCCGCGGGGCTTCTGTGCCACAGGGAGTCAAAGCCCACGAGCATTGGAGGCTGATGGCAGGAGCACCTGGAGCAACTGCGGGCAACACTTGGTTTCTGTCAGGAGCTCTTCCTCCATGCTGGAATGATTTTCTCATTGAACTAATTTCCTGCACCACAGAAACATCTTTCTCTCGAAGGCACAGAAGAACCTGGCATAAAGAAATCCTCACTTCAGGAAAGCTTAACTTCCCATTGCTCAGCTCAGGGACTTCCAAAATTTGCAAACTTCCCAAATTTATGGGAATGGTGTGAGAATGTGACTGGTCTACAAGTTTGCGTCCCAGTCTGAAGCAGCAACTCATTTGCCTTATCATCCGTTGAATGTCACTTTACAAAACATAACCCTGCACAGAGCCAAAAAGAAGGCCATTCTTTGGTTTGCAAATGGTTTTCGATGAAGGGATTGTAATCTCCTAATTCTCTTCAGGAATAAAAGCTCTCAAGGAATGAAAGACCACTCAGTGTTACAACAGTAACCCAAACAAATAAGTAGATGGCTAAAGGGCTGATCCTCCCCCAGTACAGATATCTAAGTGGCCAATAAAATACAGCTCTCCCCTCTTGTTCCCTGCAGGGGAAACAGGACTAGTAAAAGAAGATGTCAAAGATATTCTTTCTGCCCTCCATAACCAAAGCTATGCCAAAGCACAGATGCTGCCTTCAAACTGACTCAAATTCCAGCCCAGTCTCTCACCTTCCAGACAACTCCTTCTCCATAACGCCCCCCCAACACCCACCTCCAAACACACCCAGAGAAGCCCTCAACACCCCGCCAGGAGCCCCATCTGTGCCCGTACCTCCGCAGAGCTTTCCCAGCCTCCAGCAGAGCCCCTGGTTCCCTGCACGTGCCGTGGGATGGCAGCCAGGAGGGTCTGCTCCAAGGCCTTCCCTGGCAGCAAAGCCAGGCTGCCCGGCCTATGGTTCCTGGATCATCCTTCCCAGCGAGCCTTCCCGTGCACGGCTGTTCCATTGGCACATCTGCGCTCAGCTCGGACTGCTCCACTCAACCAGGGCTGCTGGGAAAGGATCCAGAGCAGCCTGGCAAGCTCTTTCTCCAGCTCCCTCTTCACTCCTGGGGGAGGTAGAACATTCCACAGGAAAGCAGCTGGTGCCACACGGAGTGGGTGGCATCAGGCAGCTCTGGGGAGGCCCCTCAGGACTGCTGTATCCTGAGGGAACACCGCTGGCCATCCCCTGGGTGTATTGGAAAAGCTTAAAATCAGCTGCCTCAGCTTCCAGGGCCTCTCTTGGCCAGCATCCTGACGTGGCTGCAGGGCTGCTGCGAGGCACTGCTGGGACCCAGCGGGACAGGACCGGCTGTCTCGTGCCCACGTAGCAGCCCTGACACAGCCAGGGCCATCCCGAAAGCAGAGAAACGCTCACGGGCCAGCAGAGAGGAGCACGGAGCACTGGGCTGCTCTCAGGCTATCTCAGCTGGGCTCGCTCCACCACACGGCCCCATGTTAAGGCCGGCTGATGCCCAGCTGCCAGAAATGCCTACCTTGTTCTCTCCAAGATGCACAGGGAGAGCCAACGAGCAGGACACCTTGGGAGGCCTTTTGTTATGGTTTTGGCCTGGCAAAGCCAGAGCCCCCATGAGTACACCTTCTCCCCGGTGTCTGCTGTGAGATGTGACCAGGAATAAGCAAAGCAGGCTCCAGCTTAAACATAAAGAAAAATTTATTAACTAAACTACACCCAAACAATTACTAAACTACACACCAAAGAAAAAAAAAAAAAAAGAAAAAACACGAGGAAAATGAAAACCTCACAAAAAACACTCTCCCCCTCCTCCCCCCTAAATTCCCAATACAATACATCCTCCAAAATCACCAGTTCTGGGTCCAACACCACCCTTTAGATTGCTCAAACTTTCAGTTCCTCAAGAGGAGAGGGAGTCCTTCCATGTGTCGTGGTGGCCTTTTCCGTCCTTGTTCCAGTGCTCTCACCACCGAACAGGGATCAGGACTGCTTCCAGGGTTGTCTTTTTAAGGATGCTTTGTCCAGTTCCAGAAAAGCACAGTATCTCACCTTCTCACCTTTGCGACATCTATCCCCCCCATATTTTATATACCCCCTGGGGCCGAGGGGTACCCACACTGAATCTTCTTTGGCGCTGGGACATTTCTCCCCCTGGACTCAGTCTCTGTATCACACGGAAACATGGCTCGGTCCATGGCTACACAAAAGAGTCCAGCATAAAATGCCACTCCATCTTCTCCATTCTTTCAACATCTCTCACTCTCTCTCTCTCTCTCTGGTCTAGACCTCCATCACTCGTTCATTTCCTTCGTCCCCCTCCACTCTTATCGCTCGTCTAGGAAGGGTTAATGTTCTGTAAGGTTTTCATTGTCCAAAAAAGGTTAAAAACTCCTCCAGGCGGCTGGACTCCTGGCTGCACCCCCCCCACATCTCCTCAGCCGGGCTGCCTGCTGCCAGCACATATTTACTGAGTTTCAAGATAACGACACAGGCTGCACTCTCTCTCTCTCTGTCTGTCTGTCTCCAAGGGGGGGAGGGAATGGCTGCCCGATGTCTCTTGGGGCTCCTCCACCCTTCCATCCTCCAAGGCCTCCTCACCCCCATCTCTGTCCAGGCCCAGGCCTACCACATGGCTGCCCCTCCCCCGCCCAGCAGCAGCGGCTGGACGGGGGGAAGGGAGATCCGACCTCCATCCCTCCAAGTCCCAAGAGAGCCTCCCAGGCCTGAAGCTCTGCTTTTAACCCCTGTGTGTTCTCGGAGTTGTGTCCAAAATACCACTAGCTACACCTGGTGCCAATATCAAAATCCAAGCACCCATTGGTTTGACCACAACATCCCAGAATTCCCACTTCTTCCTGGTCAAACCACCACACCTTTTCTGAGGCCAGGGACACACCAAGATCAGCCAAGGCTCTCCATGCTGCCTGGCCCACACATCCCAGCTCTGTGCTGGCCCTGGGCCACAGCAGCTCCCACCAAGCAGGAGGCAATGCATATTGCCAAGAGTTGAGACACAGCAGAGAGGAAAGATGTGAAAAGTATGTGTGTAAAGGCCTTTTAATTCACAGTTCTCACAGAGAGCTTTGGGGCTCATGGCTGGACAGAGATGCTCCTGCTCACCCTCTGTCCAAAGAGGGTAACACACCCTCCTGCAGGTGCTGGGATTGGTTTGTAGATGCCAAACCTGCTCCTCACTGCCTTCTCCATGCCCCTCTGCCACATGCAATGGGCCGCAAGCACTGAAAGGATCCCAGAGAGCCAAAGGGGGACACTTGCACCTGCCTCACGGGGAGCTCCCTGGCAAGCACTTTCCTTGAGAAGCAAGCCCCTTTCCACCAAAGGTGTTTCCCCAAATGTGTGGCTTTCCTGGGGAACACCAACACACCCTTAAGAAACGCTGGCAAGGCTGAATGACTTCAGGTCCTTTCAGGACAGGCACTCCAGCTCTAGCTCCTCTTCCCCCAAGTGAGTTTCCACGTGCAGGTTCAGAGGTGCAGCCCCAGGCCCTCCACAAACACAAGCTGCCTGCTGCCTCTTCACCTGCCTCAGCTCCTGCCTGTGCTCACGGCACCAAAACCAGGCTGTTCCTGGCCAGGGACCAGAGCCCTGTTCCTGCAGGATGCTCTTGCCAGCACCTTCCAGGTCTCTCTGCTGTGCACACAGAGCTTTTCATGCCCGCTCCCAACAGGCTTTGGAACACAGAGCCCAACCTGGCTGGCTCTGCCACCAGCACAGCCCAAACGCAGGCGGAGGAAGAAGCAGCAGGGGCTGTTTTGCGGCCATGCCCAAGAGAGACTGGCAGGGTGCCCTCGCTCTGCTCTCCCTTGCTTGGCTTTCTGACTGGCTCTGAGCCTGGGGCTGCCATTCCTTACTTGTGGGGAGCAGAAGCACAGCCGGGATCCCGGCACTGCCTGACAGCGCTCCGGGCACCGGCTGTCGCAGTGAGGGCGGCTGTGACAAACCTTTGTGTCCCCTGACTTCAGGGTGAATGTGGTGCAAAATAAGAGAGAAGGAGAAGCAACAATGGTGTGCCCAACTAGGAAATTACTTCTAACGACCAATAAAAATGGGAACTATGCTCAGGAACAGAACACAAGATAGGGAGAAGCTCCAAAGAGGAGAAACAGGGAAGATGTATAAATACTTAGTCTTGGAAGTCGAACATTCTGGAAACAATAGCATATATGGAACACATGTAACCAATAGGGGAGTGGAACTTGGACTAATTATCATAACTACTCCAAAGGCTCCTGGGAGGAGATCTGAAGCTTGCCCTGATGTAGATGAATGTTTCCCAGATTTGAAAATCAGACTTGGTTTGTTTTAAGTCCAGGTGACCCTATGTCTTAGTTGGGTTGACTCCCATATCTTCCTCTTTTCTTTTAAAGCTAGAAATAAAAGTGAGGGAATCTTGTAGAACTCCATGGACACTGCATTTCTTGCAGTGTTAGGAGATCAAAAAAGGAACTTTATGGTCTCATTTTTCAGTGGAATGCTTCTGAAAAAGATCCTTTGTTAATCACACAGTGGGTTTCCTACTTATAGGTCTCCAAAAGCAAGTTTTACAACTATGGAGATGACAGCTGAAATGATAACTAGAGCCACAACAAGATTGCTATCTATGGAAGGCTAAGATTTTTTAATTATTTATTTACCTGTGAAAAGGGTTGATTGGGCTTTTCAAAATTCAGAAGACTTGCAAATTGCATTGTTAAATTATTCAGGTGTTTGTTCTCTTCATTACCCAGGCCAGAAATTGTTACAAGCAAAATTAAGTTTTAGAGAAAAACCCATGCTGAGTGAAGAGCCTCTAAGTGCTATAACTCTCTTCACTGATGAAGCAGGGGAAACACACCAATCAGTAATAGTATGGCAAAATCAAACAACCAAAACATGGGAGTCAGATGTTCAAACAATAGAGGGCTCTCCTCACATTGTTGAACTGGCTGCTGCAGTAGTTTAGGGCATTTCAGCTCTTTTCAGAGCTTCTGAATTTAATTACAGATTTGTCTTCTGTTGCTAGTATTCTTAAAAGAATAGAAGGATCAGTTTTAAAGGATGGTACAAATGATATCGATGGCTTTCTTGTCTTTCTACACTTTTGACACTCAGAACTAACCAGTATTTTGTCTCTCATTCCTCACTTCCAGGATTCATGGCAGGAGGAAATGCGAGAGCAGACAAACTGACAATGGTTTTTCAAACACTTTGCCAAACATTTTGAACAAGCAAAACTGAGTCATGCTTTTTTTCATCAAAATGCACAAGCACTGGGGCCAACGTTTGGCACAAGCACGATCAGCACAGATGAAAACCGCACCTTTGGCACATGAGAGGCACGGACGTCAGCAATTTTCAATCCTGCCATTTACCTTCCAAGTTCTCATGGAATAACAGCATTGCAGGCATCAGGAATTTTGAATGCTCCAGCTGCTCTCCCCAATTCCCATGGAATAATGGCTTCCCCAGCATCAGGAATTTCAAATCCTCCAGTTCCCCTCCAAAATTTCCGCCAAAACTATGGAATAACGGCATGCTGGGCATTGGGGATTTTGAATGCTCCAGTTCCCCTCCCAAATTCTCATGAAATAACTATATTCTGGGAGTCAGGAATTTCAAATCTCCCATTCCCCTCCCAAATTCTCATGGAATTGCAGCATTCTGGGCATCAGGAACTTTGAGTCCTCCAGCTCCATTGTCATGTTCCTGCCCAAACAGGAAAATGGAATGACTGCATTCCAAGCACCAGGAATTTAAAATCCTTCCCTCCCACATTCCCCTTCTGGGCATTGGGAATTTGGAATACTTCAGTTCCCCTCCCAAACTCCCAAGGATATTCTGGGTGTCAAGAATTTAGAATCCTGAAGCTCCCGTCCAAAACGCCTACCAAAACAATGGAATAATTGCATTCTGGGCATTGGGAATTTGAAATGCTTCAGCTCCCTTCCAAAAATACCCATGGAATTCCCATGGAATACTGGAATTCCGGATGCTGGGAATTTGGAATCCTGCAGATCCCCTCCCAAACTCCCAAGGAATGACAGCATTCTGGGCATTGGGAATTTAGAATCCCTCAGCTCCCCTCCAAAATCCCATCAAATTCCCAAGGATTTCTCACCCTTGTGTACTGTTGCTACCATGAATCCAGAAAAGGTATCAATAGAAACATGGACATATTTAAAAGTCCCAAAGCTGGACATGTGTGTTACATCTGTTTGCAGATGTCATTCGGTTTCAGCCCTTGTGGGTTTGTACCTAACATTTGTGGCAAAGAAAGAGTCTGCTGACACTGTGAGCAAGGGTTCACTCCATCCCGTGCTTGTGGCAAAGTCAGATGGAATTGTTTTCCCAGTGCTTGGGCATTTTGATGGTAGAAATCATGAGAAAGTTTGGCCTGCCTGGCCTAACTTTTGTGGCATAGTGACTGTCATGGTGAGGGCATCTGCCTTCACATCACCTTCCCCTACAGGTCCAGGCAGAGGGGTGTGGGATCTAAAGTGCAGAAGGTTGTATTGCTGAGCCCTGGAAGGGAAAAGTTGTACAGAGAGGTTAATACCAGAAAAAGAACTTTGTTAGACACTTCCTTCAGGAATGAGTGCTGAATTCTCTCAATGATTCCTGTAACATAAAGACAATCACGAACAATGCTAATAAGTTCCTGTGATAAAAGGCAAAACGCTTCTACCACAGCTGCCAGTTTCACTAGCTGGGCTGATCCAGGGGGAAAGGTTATCGCATGTTCTCACTGTCCCTTATCATTTCTCCAAAGGGTCACAGCTTTGTGTGTCTTTCCCGATGTGTCAATGAAAACAGTTTTTGCAACAGGGATTAGAGTTTTCTTCTATAGTGGCCGTTGTAGAAAGGGGAGTTCCTTGAAGGATTGGAGCAGGGCATGCCGAGGCTTGGTGTGACAAAATTGTCCATCATAGTCCGCAAGAGCAATTTGAAATGACAGTGAATCCCTGAAGACAGTCTCTAATTCTGCTGCAGTAATAGGGAGATGCATTACTGCTGGATCATATCCTGTCAGGCTCGGGCATTGGAGTTTGTCCCATCAACAGCTGCTGAATAAGATTCTCAGGTTGAATGGTTACAGTTTTTGAAAAGGTGTGTGCCAGAAAAAGCCACTCTATGAACCAGAGAGGATGCTCCTGTACATCCCATTGACCAGTAAGAGCATAGGTTTGGAATGTTTTCAGAATCACGAACAGTCACAAAGGCAAATCTGGGTTTCGACACATGGCAAAGAAGTTACCGATTTCATTGCTTACAGTCTCTAAAGCCTTTTGGAAAGTTTTTGTCAAGTGCCATGGGGAACGGAGATCTGGCTCTCCTTTTCACTGTTGAAATAAGGGGGATAATTCCTTTGTGGTGATTCCCAATAAAGCGTGGATCCAATAAACAGTGCCTAACAACTTTCCAACTCATTCAATGTGTGTATATTGGTTTTTCGGGTGACTGGCTGTGGGGTGACTGTTGTCTCCAATAATTTGAAGCCCAGGTATTTCCAGGGAGGTTCGGTTTGTATTTTTTTTGTGGCTATGCACAAGCCTCTGCTGGCAAGGATTACCTTTAAAGCAGCAAGACAGTCACCCAATAATGGAGAATTGCCAGAAGTAATTAAAATTTTCTCCAGGTAGTGATACATCAAGACAGATAGCTATTTTTGCTGTACTGGTTGTATTGCTGAGTCAATGATAAAGTGACTGATAACAGGACTGCTCTTCATAGCCTGGGGGAGGTGGCAGTGTGTGCAAGGGCCCTTTGTGACACGGTGCAGCACAGTCACCATGGCATGGAACGGGACAGGGTGTCCAAGGGCCCTTTGTGACACGCGGTGACATAGGAGCTGGCAGTGACAAGAGCAGGCCACAGTGCTCGGAGCAGGCGACGGGACAGGACAGGACAGAGCGGTGCCGTGAGGAGCCCCCGCACAGCGCGCTCGTTCGTGTCCCACCCGGAGCTTTTCCGAGGCGTTGTTCCTACAGGTGACCTCGTGGCCAGACTGCGGGCCCTGGTGGCCTGTGGCCTCCCCGAGGATTTTGTTTTCCAGGTGCCTTTGAGGTCAGACTGAGGGACTTGGTGACTCGGAGCTTTGCCGAGACACCTCCTGTCCCTGCAGCCGGTGCCCTCGAGGCAAAAGCTTGGGATCTGGTGACCACCATAGTTTATGAGGAGTCTCCTGTCCTTGTGACAGGAGCCCTCAAGACCAGAGTGCAGGACTTGCTGTCCTGCAGCCTTTCTGAGGCTTCTCTGTCTCAGGTGCCTTCAAGGCACAACTGCACAACTTGTTGACTTTAAACTTCCTTGAGGCATCTCTCTTTAAGGTGCCCTCGAGGCCAGACTCTGATATGGCGGGAAGATTCCACGGCCTGTTCAAAATGTTCAGGGGGAAAGAAAAGAGAAACCGTGGAGCTGCCCCAGCACAACAGCCTGTAGATCCAGAGCCGTTTCATACGCTGCAGGAAGGTGAGCAGAAGACCTGGGGCACTGGGCTGATGGCTGCAGCCAGCTTAGCCCCATCCCATCCCATCCCATCCCATCCCATCCCATCCCATCCCATCCCATCCCATCCCATTCCATCCCATCCCATCCCCTGGGGACATGCCCATGGACAGGATGGAACAGGGGCAGGGCAGACACCCCACAGTGGCCGTGCTCCATCCCCTGGGCCATCCCGGGGCTCTCCCTGCCTGGGCAGCACAGGGCTGGGCTGTGCTCTCCAGCCTCTCCCGCAGCCCCTCAGCTCTGTCTGTGCTCGCTCTTTGCCAGATGCAGCCCTGGACAAGACACAAGAGCAGGAATACGGCCATGGCCGCTTGCGCAAAACCCTGAAGGTACCTGCAGCCACCCCCAGCTGGGCTGGGCCTGCTGTCCCTGCTCAGCCCAGCACCACGCTTGGAGCATGCCAGGGAGCATCCCTGGTTTCCCTGTCCTTTATTCTCCCGCAGAGGTTCCGGAAATTCTTGCGCATTCGTCGCACAAAGACCAGCACTGCAGCAGCTGAGTGCACAGCCGAGCCTGACTCAGGGCTGACCGAGCTCCAGGCAGAGCCCAATGTCAGCCCAGATTGGGCTGAGCGCTCACAGGACTCTGAGGCTGCAACGAACGAGGACAGGACAAAGGCGGACAAGGAAGAGACTGAGGACCTGCCCATCACTGGAGAGATTCAGGACATCACAAATACTGACACCAAACCATATTCAGATGAATACTCACAAGACTCTAACGATGCAATGAACGAGGACAGGACCAAGGTGGACACAGCAGTGACTGAGGATGTGCCCATCACAAACACCAACACCGGAGACACTGAGGACATCTCAAATACTGGCGCCTCGCCTGCTCCCACTCTCAGTCAAGAACTAATACAGGACTACTTCAAGGACTCTTCTGTTTCTCCGCAGCAGCAGGTAAGGAGCCTGGGCCAGGCCTGGAGGCCTGCCAGGATTGTGTGTCCCCTCAAGCCATGGTCACTAAGGCCCCTCAGCCTTTGAGGCCAGCACAGTGTGGTGGGAAGGGAAGCACTTCTTGGAGGAAGCTGGGGAAGTTGCTGCCTTGGTCAGTGCTCCAATCTCCCCCATGCCTCCTCCAGGTGCCAGCCATTGTAAGGAGCATCCACCAGAGTCTACAGTCGCATGTCACTGTGGATGCCAGGCTGCAAATTGACATTGTGAGGCTGGCTGAAGAACACCCTGATGATGTGGTGCTGACCCTCCTGCGCTGTGCCCCAACATGTGACAGGTACGGGGCCCACGTGCCTGCACAGCTCAGGGCCCACCAGCCCTTAGGGCCCATGGCCCTGCACAGCCTGTGCTATGGGCTCTGCCAGACAGGCACAGAGGTCCAGGACCCTGGGGCCCCTCTGTTCCCCAAGCCTGCTGCCAATGCTCCCTCCCTGCCCCTCAGGGCACCGGGGCTCTGTCACCTGGGCCCCCACAGCTGCACAGGGCATGGTCCTGGGACTGAGATGCCCCTGACACAGAGCTCTGATCCCACAGAGCTGCTACAATGATATGGAGAACCATAGGATCACTGGGACAAGCTGTGGAGAAAGTGCTGCCAACACTGGTCCATGTAATGGAGGATTGGCCACTGCACAGCGCACGCACCTCTGATGGGGATGACAGGGATGTTTTTGCCCCGACTGTGAGTTTCTGGATTTGGCCTCTGCTTGCCCCTCGGTCACCTCACCAGCACCTCTCCATGCTCTCCATGCCTCAGGCGCTGGGCTGAACCCTGGGCTAGAGGCAAGCTCAGGGGGCACCAGGCCCGCTGCTCCTCCTGCATCTGCCCTTGGGCCCTGTCCCACGGACATGTCAGTACTGAGCACTGTCTTGGGCTGCTTCTTTTGCAGGCAACTCTGGTGATCTGGGTGATTGTCCAGGTGCCTGAGTGCCACGAGGCCATGATCCTTAATTCCGCCCGCCTATTTGTAGCTCTGCTCTTCCATGTTGTCATCACCACAGAAGAGTTGCCACCAGAGGAATTTGAAAACTTCTGGAGAGCATGCCAGGAGGAACACCGCCTTCCCAGCAATTACCACAGGTCCCAGTCCTCTTGGCCTTGCCATGCCCTTGTGGCCAGTGCCAGTGCTCGCAGTGTGACCTGGGCTTTGCTCTGCACACAGGTTTGCAGTGCAGGCCATGAAGGCTCTGCTCTGCCGACTGCGCTGTGACCACGTCGTTGTTGCAATGCAGCGCAAGGGTGGCTGGGACACGATGCTGTGTGCTCACACCCAGCACTATGCCATGGGTCTGCTGGCCAGGTGAGACCTCCTTCTCCCCACTGCCCCCAGCATTTTTGATTTGTGCCCTGTGCCCCACTCTGTCCCTGTGGTCATGGGCCAGAGAGCCTAGTCACTAAGGGCTAGCCAAGGAGATGGAAAAGCCTGGGAGAGGAAGGTGCCCAGAAGATGCCACCTCCCAGAGCATCCATATCCCCACCAGAGTTGCTGGGGAATGATCAGAGCTCACTGAGTCAGTCCTTGGAGAGGTTTGTCTACCACCTCAGGATCTTGATGTCTTTTTTCCCCCTGCCAGGGAGATGTGCAATGTCGTGGTCCCCTTCTGTTCCCGCATTGCATTCCATCTTCTCCAGCCACTCCGCAGGGAGGAGCCATGGGATCTGCCCTTCCTGGCATTCTTTGTGGAGGTGAGCCTGGTTCCAGCGCTGCCTGGCTGAGCTGCCTCCCAGCTCTCTGCGCTCTCAAAGCCACAGCTGCCTGGGACGGCGCCCACGCCCTGTGCTGCTGCCTGGGCCCAGCCCTGTGTGTTTCTGGGCTCCTGCTGGCCAGCTCCCCAGTCACTGCCCTGTGCCTTTCAGGTCTTAGACATCTTGGATTTCACTAAATATGGTATCAGCATCCTGAATGTCATGGCAAGGAACCTGGACAGCGAATGCAAGGAGCGGCGTCGCCTGGCGCTCAGAGGCCTCATGGTGGTCAGCAAGGATTCCTCGATGGTGAGAAGGGGCCGTGGCTGAAGCTGTGTTGTGGAAAGCAGCCCCATAGGCGTGCAGGGCTTCAGGAGCTGAGGCAGCTGCTCCCAGCTCTCCTGCCTCACCTGCCCCAGTGCTTTGGGGCAGGCCTTTGGCCTGTGGGCCCTGCAGCAGCAGGGTGGCCTTGCAGTGCCAGGGCGGTGTTGGTGGTGCAGCCGTCCATGGCTTCCCAGCACAGCCTTGTGTTCCACACAGGCCAGGAGAATGTGCATCCTGTCTCCAAGCCTTCTGAAGCTTCTGGATGATGCAGAGGGAGAGGTGGTCAGGATGTCCCTCTCTGTGTTCAGAAATGTGCTCCAGCACAAAGACATCCTAGTATCCAGCACCACTGCCCCAAAGTTGGCTGAGGCACTACTGCTGCTCTTTGACCATGTAAGGCTCTGTGTCCTCAGCTGCAGGCACTGGCTGCTGCCCAGAAACTTTGCCCAGGTGAGGCTTGAGAAATTTGTCACAAGGCCTGATTCTCTTCCCTTTCTCCAGGACAACAGCTATGTGCAAGTGCTCTCGCTTGAGCTCTTCATCAGGGTGATGGACTTGGTCGTGGATGAGGGAAAAAAGCCTCTTGAGAAGATTTTGATCCAAAGTCTCCTCCCACTCTTCTTCCACTGCCATGAGAAGAACTGGGATGTGGCAAAGGTGAGGTTTTGTAGTATGCCGGTGGATCTTGGGGAGGGGGCTCGGGTGCCTCCTGCCTGGGCACCTCATGTACTGAAGCCTCTTCAGGCTTTGGCAAATGTTTGTGGGTCCTGTGCCCTGGGCTGTGGGGCCATCTCTGGGTCTCTGCTGCTCGCCAGGCCTCTCAGAAAACGCTGATTCGTGTGGCCGAGTTCCTAAAGATGAGGAAGCTCAAGCAGCTGTTGAAGAAGGGGCAGCTTTCAAAGTTCACTGAGGTCCTGGTAAGGAGGGCCTGAAGCCCCTGGCTCAGGCCGGAGAAGGCCCCTGAGGGCGGTGCTCAGTGTGCAGGCAGGCAGCTGTGCTCCTGCCCGCTGCTGCAACCAGAGGCCGCCCGGGCTCTTCTCCAGACTCCCGTGGGCCCGAGCCGGGTGCCCATGGAGCCCCGGCCCGGCGGGGCTGCGGGCCGGCACCGCGGCTCCCCGGGCAGCAGCCGGCCCTCTGCCCCCTGCCCTCGGGAGCCCTTGGCCAGCGGCTGCTGGCCGCGCCTCAGGGCTCTGCGGCCAGGGGAGGCCGGGGATGGGCGCAGGCAGCGCCCGGCCCAGGGGCTGAGCCCGCGCCAACCCTTCCCTCCTGCCGCTCTCTGCAGCTGGCACAGGACAGGAGCCGAGCGGCCGAGCACCTGCGCCGGGCCCTGCGCTACCTGCAGAGCCCACAGGAGCCCCTGCGAGAGGCGGCCGTCATGTTCATGGGTGAGCCCCGAGCCCGGGCTCCCTCCTTGGGCCTGGCCCACCGCAGCTTGGCCCCAACCCCACCCGCTGCCCCATCAGCGCCGCTGGCATGGAGCTGTGCCGCTGGGGCCAAGATGAACTCTTTGTTCTCAGAGATGGCCGGGTTTCCCATGACGGAGGAGCAGCAGGAAGAGCTCCAGGATCTCAGTCAGGGTGAGTGAGGGCAGCGGGCTGGCCAGGCGAGCTGCAATGCTTGAACAGGTAGCTGCAATGCCTGTCCTGGCTGCATTGGGCTTCGCACCCTGTGTTGACAAGAGGTGTTGTGGGCAGATCACACAGAGATTTCAGGGACATGGGTGGAATTCCTGGCCCGCAGCTTGCTGCTGATCCTGTTGGCAACACCTCTCTCTTGGCCATGGCAAGGGTTGGGTGAGGTGGCCCTGGCAGAACGGTCTCCTCAGGTCACTGCAGATCCAGGCTCTGACCATGACTCTCTTGCTCTCTGTTCCAGGCCTAGAATCCCCAAAGAACAATGCCAGCCCACCCTGCTCTAACATTGAAAGTCATTCTCAATTAGGCCTAAGACCTGAAGAAATAGGGTCCTTTTCTGGATCCGGTGAACCAGTGTCCCAAGAACAGCACCAGGAGACACTGAATAGGACAGCATCTCCCATTGCCTCAGGAGCTCTTGACGGAGTTGATGATTGCTACAGCTGAGCCTGTGGGAAGCTCGCATGGCTTCAGCCCTCTCCGTGCCTGTAGATAGCTCACTCCCTCCAGCCCTCAGACAATGTCCATCCACTTTTCCCCTCCACTCTCCCTCCCTTTCGACAGCTCTATCTCACCAGCCCTCAGACCATGCCTATTCCTGTGTTTTCCTTCCACTCTTGCTTTTGACAGCTCCATCCCTCCAGACCTCAAACCCTGCCTATTCCCCTTTTCCCTCCCATATCAGCCCTTTGCTTCGCCTTCCAATAATAAACAGTTTGGCTTCTTCACTTTGCCTGCATCCCTGTGCAACTGAAGCAAATCCGAGACCCTGAGACACACCAGCCCCTGCTGCTGTTCTCTGCCACGCCGTGTTTTGTGCACGGACACAGAGGAACGAGGGCAGGTCAGGCTGGAAAAGTCCCTGTGCTGAAGGTGCAGTTCCACAGCACCGTGCAGTTCCAGATCTTGCTGAGCACATTGAAGGCCAGCAGTGGGACAAGGAGCCTGTGTGTGTATCAGGGACCAAAGTCATGTCTAAGGCCCTGCCATATTTGGTCCGCTGTTGTGCGTGTCAACAAAAGAATGAAGAGCAGACAATTAAAGAAATCTTACAGTTAAACTGGTGGGAATTTGACCCTTAAGAGAAACAATGGACTGGTCAATCGATGGGAAGTGAACCTGTCTGTGAAAGAGGAGCAATACACAATGGAGCTGTGGTTGGCATGGAGGCGGTATCACAGGTCACTGCAGCCTCATCTCACGCGCTGGCCAAGTGTCAGATGACGTTGTAACTGGAAAAACTCCACTCCAGAGGAGGAGATGTCAGGCCTGGTTCTGAGGTGGAGGGACAGAAAGGACAAAATGCCCATCCTTTTGATGCAGGGGATGCCCTGAATGTGGGAGGTCTGCCTGCCCCTCTCACTGGAGAACCATGCCGAGATCGCCTCAGAGCAGCCCAGTGCTCCGTGCTCCTCTCTGCTGGCACGTGAGCGTTTCTCCGCTTTTGGGATGGCCCTGGCTGTGTCAGGGCTGCTACGTGGGCACGAGAGAGCCGGTCCTGTCCCGCTGGGTCCCAGCAGTGCCTCGCAGCAGCCCTGCAGCCACGTCAGGATGCTGGCCAAGAGAGGCCCTGGAAGCTGAGGCAGCTGATTTTAAGCTTTTGCAGATATACCCAGGGGATGGCCAGCGGTGTTCCCTCAGGATACAGCAGTCCTGAGGGGTGTTCCTAATTCAGAGAAAGCTGCAGACAAACGCATTGTCCATCAAAAGATCTTTTATAAAGCTAGCAGGAGGGCAGGTGTCTGCACCCTGTGGGAACTCAGCACAACCCTCTGGATGTCCAGGTTGCCGAGAACCCCATCAGGGGGCTCGAGACCCTGGCATTCTGCCTGGAACACCTGCAGGCTTTATTTTGATCCTTCCAATGAATTGCCAGCTTGGCATGGGGATATGAAAGACACACAGGTTTCAATGGTGCAGTAACAGGGTGTTGACAGGGTGGAAATGTAGATTTTAGGATTTTTGGTGTAGGGGTTATAGGGACAAGATGGAGGAATCAGGGCCTGTCTAGTCCTTCTTCTTTCTTCTTTCTTCTTCTTGTTCTCCATTTTCTGCTGTGATGTTGGCACTTGGGGATTGGTTTAGAACAGAAGTACACTGTCTAACATAGGTGATAGGTATTGGAAATTAAAAGTAAGTATGATCTACGTAGTTTGCAGTATAAAAGGACGACACCGCCTCGGGGGTGGGGTGGTCAGGGTTCTTGTGGCTGCCTTGCTGTGCAGACCTCGGCTGGGCAAAAAGACAATTTCGTAGATAAGAAATAATAAACAACCTGAAGACCAAAAAAGTGAAGAGTCCAGACTCATTCTTCAGAGCAGAGGCTGCTGCAGAGCCATCCCATGCATCTGGGGGCAGAGAACAGACAGCCGACCCCACATCACCCCACAAAATGCTTCTCTGCCACGTGTAAATTTCAGTGGGTTGATGTAGGAATTATATCAAAAATACCATCCATCTTTACTCTGCTGAGGTGTTTTGATAAGCAGGGGGTTAGAAATACATTCTGTCAGATTCCTGTACTTGAAGCTAATGTCCAGGTGCTGGCCAGGAGCAGTCTCCATGCCCTAAAGCAGCACTTCTTCCTCATGGCTTCCCTGCACAGGGCTCATTCCATACTTGCCCTTGGTTTTTCTGGTAGAATGTGTATAAGCTTTTTGTCAAGTCCCTCTCCTGTCAAGTTAGGCCAGCCAGGTTTTTCTTATGCTAACTAGTGCTAAGTGCTTCTGTAGGTCTGTGCTAAGTACTTGTTTACTTATGGGAATTGCTTGGGCTTATGTAAAACAAAGGCCTTGTTTCATTCTCCCCTTCTCTTTATCCTGATGCAAATTCTTTTGCAAGATCCTCTGGACAGTCCACAGTACATATGTACTGTTATGCTGCTGTTTTAATTTTCCACCACATCCATAGGTTCGTGATGGTTAGGGGGAGGGTTAATTTAGAATCCTTGTGTTCCTACAGTCTGTAGCAGGCCATGGGCTTGCTAGGGCCCCGTGGAGAGCAGAGGACTAAAGATAGGAAATGCCAAGTCATGGCAAGCCCCCGTCTTCCACCTTTTCGGACCCCAGCTTATGTCTCTGTAACCCCATAGGTCACTTCTCCTCAAGCCCTGCTTTTGGACAATTTCTGATCCCCCCTTACCCTGTATAATGGGCTGTTTTAGCCCATTCTGGTTAGAAGAGCCGTCGCTGGAACCCTTGACAGACCCCCAGTAAAGACATTGCTGTGGAACTCCAGAGCAGCCTTCTCCTCTTTCAGCCAGCGTCTGCCTGTGGTGCCGTAGCAAGCAAAAGAGCTGAACTCAAAAGAGCTGATAATCGCTAAAGAGCTGATATGCCTTATGCTTGCTAAAGGCAGCCAGTGGCTGAGAGCTGCTTGGGTTTCAGGCAGTCTGTCCCCAGAAGAGGACTGAGCTATGCGGACTGTGCAGCCTGCTCGGGGCCAAAGCTGCTCCCAGCAGGAGCCCTTGACAACAGTGCAGGTAAATTGACTTGTCCTTCCAGTCTCTGGGTTTCCCCATTCAAAGGCAAACAGCTTTTGGCTGCCAGCGTCCAAGGCTATACAGAAGAAAGCATCCTTGAGATCTGAAATGGTAAACCATCCATATTCATCTTTTACTTTGCTTAGCAAAGCATATGGATTTACAACCACTGGGTGGAGATCTCCAGCTATTTTGTTTATATAGCCTGTACGTATTGAACCAGACTGTAGTTCAAGCCATCAGGCTTCTGTTCTGGTAAAATGGGTGCATTCTCTTCAGAATCACATTCCAGTAACAACCCAAATTTTAGAAAATTGTCCGCGATAGTCTTAATATTTTTATGTTTTCCACTGTAAGTGGATATTGTTTCATTCTTATTGGTTGTGTTCCAAGTTTAAAGCTGGCTGAGGCACTCCTGCTGCTCTTTGAGCATGTAAGCTTCTGCATCCTGAGCCACAGGCATTGGTGCTTCCCAGTAACTTGGTGCCCTATGGATTTTCAGGCCTTTGCCCAGGTGGGAATGGAATAGTTGATGTAGGGCTTTTTGTTTCCTCTAGGACTACAGCCATGTGCAGGGGCTCTCCATTCAACTCTTCAGCGAGGTGGTGGAATTGGTAGTGGATGAGGGAAAAAAGCCCTTGAAGTCAATTGTGAGCAAGAGCCTGTGTGCACTTTTACTTTACTGTCATGATAAGAACTCGGACGTAGCAAAAGTGAGGTTTTGTGTGATGCTGGTGCATCTCTGGGAGGGGGCATGCCTGCGTCCTGCCCTGGTGCCTCACGGGCTGCAGCCTCCTCCATGCCTGGGCACAGAGATGTGGGTCTGGTGCCCTGGGCTGTGGGGCCATCTCTGAGTCTCTGCTGCTCTCCAGGCCTCTCGAGAAACGCTGCTTCGTGTGGCCGAGTTCCTGAAGAGGATGAAGCTGGTACAGCTGTTGAAGAAGCAGCCACTGATGAATGTCGAAGAGTGCCTGGTAAGGAGGGCCTGAAGCCCCAGGCTCAGGCCGGAGAAGGCCCCTGAGGGCGGTGCTCGGTGTGCGGGGCTGGCAGCTGTGCCCCTGCCCGCTGCTGCAGCCAGAGGCCGCCCGGGCTCTTCTCCAGGCTCCCGTGGGCCCGAGCCGGGTGCCCATGGAGCCCCGGCCCGGCGGGGCTGCGGGCCGGCACCGCGGCTCCCCGGGCAGCAGCCGGCCCTCTGCCCCCTGCCCTCGGGAGCCCTTGGCCAGCGGCTGCTGGCCGCGCCTCAGGGCTCTGCGGCCAGGGGAGGCCGGGGATGGGCGCAGGCAGCGCCCGGCCCAGGGGCTGAGCCCGCGCCAACCCTTCCCTCCTGCCGCTCTCTGCAGCTGGCACAGGACAGGAGCCGAGCGGCCGAGCACCTGCGCCGGGCCCTGCCCTACCTGCAGAGCCCACAGGAGCCCCTGCGAGAGGCGGCCGTCATGTTCATGGGTGAGCCCCGAGCCCGGGCTCCCTCCTTGGGCCTGGCCCACCGCAGCTTGGCCCCAACCCCACCCGCTGCCCCATCAGCGCCGCTGGCATGGAGCTGTGCCGCTGGGGCCAAGATGAACTCTTTGTTCTCAGAGATGGTCGGGTTTCCCATGACGGAGGAGCAGCAGGAAGAGCTCCAGGATCTCAGTCAGGGTGAGTGAGGGCAGCGGGCTGGCCAGGCGAGCTGCAATGCTTGAACAGGTAGCTGCAATGCCTGTCCTGGCTGCATTGGGCTTCGCACCCTGTGTTGACAAGAGGTGTTGTGGGCAGATCACACAGAGATTTCAGGGACATGGGTGGAATTCCTGGCCCGCAGCTTGCTGCTGATCCTGTTGGCAACACCTCTCTCTTGGCCATGGCAAGGGCTGGGTGAGGTGGCCCTGGCAGAACGGTCTCCTCAGGTCACTGCAGATCCAGGCTCTGACCATGACTCTCTTGCTCTCTGTTCCAGGCCTAGAATCCCCAAAGAACAATGCCAGCCC
Organism: Ammospiza nelsoni; assembly: GCF_027579445.1. Classification (NCBI taxonomy): domain Eukaryota; kingdom Metazoa; phylum Chordata; class Aves; order Passeriformes; family Passerellidae; genus Ammospiza; species Ammospiza nelsoni. The sequence goes on from NC_080639.1 coordinate 3,414,339, forward strand.
ACCCTGCTCTAACATTGAAAGTCATTCTCAATTAGGCCTAAGACCTGAAGAAATAGGGTCCTTTTCTGGATCCGGTGAACCAGTGTCCCAAGAACAGCACCAGGAGACCCTGAATAGGACAGCATCTCCCATTGCCTCAGGAGCTCTTGACGGAGTTGATGATTGCTACAGCTGAGCCTGTGGGAAGCTCGCATGGCTTCAGCCCTCTCTGTGCCTGTAGATAGCTCACTCCCTCCAGCCCTCAGACAATGTCCATCCACTTTTCCCCTCCACTCTCCCTCCCTTTCGACAGCTCTATCTCACCAGCCCTCAGACCATGCCTATTCCTGTGTTTTCCTTCCACTCTTGCTTTTGACAGCTCCATCCCTCCAGACCTCAAACCCTGCCTATTCCCCTTTTCCCTCCCATATCAGCCCTTTGCTTCGCCTTCCAATAATAAACAGTTTGGCTTCTTCACTTTGCCTGCATCCCTGTGCAACTGAAGCAAATCCGAGACCCTGAGACACACCAGCCCCTGCTGCTGTTCTCTGCCACGCCGTGTTTTGTGCACGGACACAGAGGAACGAGGGCAGGTCAGGCTGGAAAAGTCCCTGTGCTGAAGGTGCAGTTCCACAGCACCGTGCAGTTCCAGATCTTGCTGAGCACATTGAAGGCCAGCAGTGGGACAAGGAGCCTGTGTGTGTATCAGGGACCAAAGTCATGTCTAAGGCCCTGCCATATTTGGTCCGCTGTTGTGCGTGTCAACAAAAGAATGAAGAGCAGACAATTAAAGAAATCTTACAGTTAAACTGGTGGGAATTTGACCCTTAAGAGAAACAATGGACTGGTCAATCGATGGGAAGTGAACCTGTCTGTGAAAGAGGAGCAATACACAATGGAGCTGTGGTTGGCATGGAGGCGGTATCACAGGTCACTGCAGCCTCATCTCACGCGCTGGCCAAGTGTCAGATGACGTTGTAACTGGAAAAACTCCACTCCAGAGGAGGAGATGTCAGGCCTGGTTCTGAGGTGGAGGGACAGAAAGGACAAAATGCCCATCCTTTTGATGCAGGGGATGCCCTGAATGTGGGAGGTCTGCCTGCCCCTCTCACTGGAGAACCATGCCGAGATCGCCTCAGAGCAGCCCAGTGCTCCGTGCTCCTCTCTGCTGGCACGTGAGCGTTTCTCCGCTTTTGGGATGGCCCTGGCTGTGTCAGGGCTGCTACGTGGGCACGAGAGAGCCGGTCCTGTCCCGCTGGGTCCCAGCAGTGCCTCGCAGCAGCCCTGCAGCCACGTCAGGATGCTGGCCAAGAGAGGCCCTGGAAGCTGAGGCAGCTGATTTTAAGCTTTTGCAGATATACCCAGGGGATGGCCAGCGGTGTTCCCTCAGGATACAGCAGTCCTGAGGGGTGTTCCTAATTCAGAGAAAGCTGCAGACAAACGCATTGTCCATCAAAAGATCTTTTATAAAGCTAGCAGGAGGGCAGGTGTCTGCACCCTGTGGGAACTCAGCACAACCCTCTGGATGTCCAGGTTGCCGAGAACCCCATCAGGGGGCTCGAGACCCTGGCATTCTGCCTGGAACACCTGCAGGCTTTATTTTGATCCTTCCAATGAATTGCCAGCTTGGCATGGGGATATGAAAGACACACAGGTTTCAATGGTGCAGTAACAGGGTGTTGACAGGGTGGAAATGTAGATTTTAGGATTTTTGGTGTAGGGGTTATAGGGACAAGATGGAGGAATCAGGGCCTGTCTAGTCCTTCTTCTTTCTTCTTTCTTCTTCTTGTTCTCCATTTTCTGCTGTGATGTTGGCACTTGGGGATTGGTTTAGAACAGAAGTACACTGTCTAACATAGGTGATAGGTATTGGAAATTAAAAGTAAATATGATCTACGTAGTTTGCAGTATAAAAGGACGACACCGCCTCGGGGGTGGGGTGGTCAGGGTTCTTGTGGCTGCCTTGCTGTGCAGACCTCGGCTGGGCAAAAAGACAATTTCGTAGATAAGAAATAATAAACAACCTGAAGACCAAAAAAGTGAAGAGTCCAGACTCATTCTTCAGAGCAGAGGCTGCTGCAGAGCCATCCCATGCATCTGGGGGCAGAGAACAGACAGCCGACCCCACATCACCCCACAAAATGCTTCTCTGCCACGTGTAAATTTCAGTGGGTTGATGTAGGAATTATATCAAAAATACCATCCATCTTTACTCTGCTGAGGTGTTTTGATAAGCAGGGGGTTAGAAATACATTCTGTCAGATTCCTGTACTTGAAGCTAATGTCCAGGTGCTGGCCAGGAGCAGTCTCCATGCCCTAAAGCAGCACTTCTTCCTCATGGCTTCCCTGCACAGGGCTCATTCCATACTTGCCCTTGGTTTTTCTGGTAGAATGTGTATAAGCTTTTTGTCAAGTCCCTCTCCTGTCAAGTTAGGCCAGCCAGGTTTTTCTTATGCTAACTAGTGCTAAGTGCTTCTGTAGGTCTGTGCTAAGTACTTGTTTACTTATGGGAATTGCTTGGGCTTATGTAAAACAAAGGCCTTGTTTCATTCTCCCCTTCTCTTTATCCTGATGCAAATTCTTTTGCAAGATCCTCTGGACAGTCCACAGTACATATGTACTGTTATGCTGCTGTTTTAATTTTCCACCACATCCATAGGTTCGTGATGGTTAGGGGGAGGGTTAATTTAGAATCCTTGTGTTCCTACAGTCTGTAGCAGGCCATGGGCTTGCTAGGGCCCCGTGGAGAGCAGAGGACTAAAGATAGGAAATGCCAAGTCATGGCAAGCCCCCGTCTTCCACCTTTTCGGACCCCAGCTTATGTCTCTGTAACCCCATAGGTCACTTCTCCTCAAGCCCTGCTTTTGGACAATTTCTGATCCCCCCTTACCCTGTATAATGGGCTGTTTTAGCCCATTCTGGTTAGAAGAGCCGTCGCTGGAACCCTTGACAGACCCCCAGTAAAGACATTGCTGTGGAACTCCAGAGCAGCCTTCTCCTCTTTCAGCCAGCGTCTGCCTGTGGTGCCGTAGCAAGCAAAAGAGCTGAACTCAAAAGAGCTGATAATCGCTAAAGAGCTGATATGCCTTATGCTTGCTAAAGGCAGCCAGTGGCTGAGAGCTGCTTGGGTTTCAGGCAGTCTGTCCCCAGAAGAGGACTGAGCTATGCGGACTGTGCAGCCTGCTCGGGGCCAAAGCTGCTCCCAGCAGGAGCCCTTGACAACAGTGCAGGTAAATTGACTTGTCCTTCCAGTCTCTGGGTTTCCCCATTCAAAGGCAAACAGCTTTTGGCTGCCAGCGTCCAAGGCTATACAGAAGAAAGCATCCTTGAGATCTGAAATGGTAAACCATCCATATTCATCTTTTACTTTGCTTAGCAAAGCATATGGATTTACAACCACTGGGTGGAGATCTCCAGCTATTTTGTTTATATAGCCTGTACGTATTGAACCAGACTGTAGTTCAAGCCATCAGGCTTCTGTTCTGGTAAAATGGGTGCATTCTCTTCAGAATCACATTCCAGTAACAACCCAAATTTTAGAAAATTGTCCGCGATAGTCTTAATATTTTTATGTTTTCCACTGTAAGTGGATATTGTTTCATTCTTATTGGTTGTGTTCCAAGTTTAAAGCTGGCTGAGGCACTCCTGCTGCTCTTTGAGCATGTAAGCTTCTGCATCCTGAGCCACAGGCATTGGTGCTTCCCAGTAACTTGGTGCCCTATGGATTTTCAGGCCTTTGCCCAGGTGGGAATGGAATAGTTGATGTAGGACTTTTTGTTTCCTCTAGGACTACAGCCATGTGCAGGGGCTCTCCATTCAACTCTTCAGCGAGGTGGTGGAATTGGTAGTGGATGAGGGAAAAAAGCCCTTGAAGTCAATTGTGAGCAAGAGCCTGTGTGCACTTTTACTTTACTGTCATGATAAGAACTCGGACGTAGCAAAAGTGAGGTTTTGTGTGATGCTGGTGCATCTCTGGGAGGGGGCATGCCTGCGTCCTGCCCTGGTGCCTCACGGGCTGCAGCCTCCTCCATGCCTGGGCACAGAGATGTGGGTCTGGTGCCCTGGGCTGTGGGGCCATCTCTGAGTCTCTGCTGCTCTCCAGGCCTCTCGAGAAACGCTGCTTCGTGTGGCCGAGTTCCTGAAGAGGATGAAGCTGGTACAGCTGTTGAAGAAGCAGCCACTGATGAATGTCGAAGAGTGCCTGGTAAGGAGGGCCTGAAGCCCCAGGCTCAGGCCGGAGAAGGCCCCTGAGGGCGGTGCTCGGTGTGCGGGGCTGGCAGCTGCACCCCTGCCCGCTGCTGCAGCCAGAGGCCACCCGGGCTCTTCTCCAGGCTCCCGTGGGCCCGAGCCGGGTGCCCATGGAGCCCCGGCCCGGCGGGGCTGCGGGCCGGCACCGCGGCTCCCCGGGCAGCAGCCGGCCCTCTGCCCCCTGCCCTCGGGAGCCCTTGGCCAGCGGCTGCTGGCCGCGCCTCAGGGCTCTGCGGCCAGGGGAGGCCGGGGATGGGCGCAGGCAGCGCCCGGCCCAGGGGCTGAGCCCGCGCCAACCCTTCCCTCCTGCCGCTCTCTGCAGCTGGCACAGGACAGGAGCCGAGCGGCCGAGCACCTGCGCCGGGCCCTGCCCTACCTGCAGAGCCCACAGGAGCCCCTGCGAGAGGCGGCCGTCATGTTCATGGGTGAGCCCCGAGCCCGGGCTCCCTCCTTGGGCCTGGCCCACCGCAGCTTGGCCCCAACCCCACCCGCTGCCCCATCAGCGCCGCTGGCATGGAGCTGTGCCGCTGGGGCCAAGATGAACTCTTTGTTCTCAGAGATGGTCGGGTTTCCCATGACGGAGGAGCAGCAGGAAGAGCTCCAGGATCTCAGTCAGGGTGAGTGAGGGCAGCGGGCTGGCCAGGCGAGCTGCAATGCTTGAACAGGTAGCTGCAATGCCTGTCCTGGCTGCATTGGGCTTCGCACCCTGTGTTGACAAGAGGTGTTGTGGGCAGATCACACAGAGATTTCAGGGACATGGGTGGAATTCCTGGCCCGCAGCTTGCTGCTGATCCTGTTGGCAACACCTCTCTCTTGGCCATGGCAAGGGTTGGGTGAGGTGGCCCTGGCAGAACGGTCTCCTCAGGTCACTGCAGATCCAGGCTCTGACCATGACTCTCTTGCTCTCTGTTCCAGGCCTAGAATCCCCAAAGAACAATGCCAGCCCACCCTGCTCTAACATTGAAAGTCATTCTCAATTAGGCCTAAGACCTGAAGAAATAGGGTCCTTTTCTGGATCCGGTGAACCAGTGTCCCAAGAACAGCACCAGGAGACACTGAATAGGACAGCATCTCCCATTGCCTCAGGAGCTCTTGACGGAGTTGATGATTGCTACAGCTGAGCCTGTGGGAAGCTCGCATGGCTTCAGCCCTCTCCGTGCCTGTAGATAGCTCACTCCCTCCAGCCCTCAGACAATGTCCATCCACTTTTCCCCTCCACTCTCCCTCCCTTTCGACAGCTCTATCTCACCAGCCCTCAGACCATGCCTATTCCTGTGTTTTCCTTCCACTCTTGCTTTTGACAGCTCCATCCCTCCAGACCTCAAACCCTGCCTATTCCCCTTTTCCCTCCCATATCAGCCCTTTGCTTCGCCTTCCAATAATAAACAGTTTGGCTTCTTCACTTTGCCTGCATCCCTGTGCAACTGAAGCAAATCCGAGACCCTGAGACACACCAGCCCCTGCTGCTGTTCTCTGCCACGCCGTGTTTTGTGCACGGACACAGAGGAACGAGGGCAGGTCAGGCTGGAAAAGTCCCTGTGCTGAAGGTGCAGTTCCACAGCACCGTGCAGTTCCAGATCTTGCTGAGCACATTGAAGGCCAGCAGTGGGACAAGGAGCCTGTGTGTGTATCAGGGACCAAAGTCATGTCTAAGGCCCTGCCATATTTGGTCCGCTGTTGTGCGTGTCAACAAAAGAATGAAGAGCAGACAATTAAAGAAATCTTACAGTTAAACTGGTGGGAATTTGACCCTTAAGAGAAACAATGGACTGGTCAATCGATGGGAAGTGAACCTGTCTGTGAAAGAGGAGCAATACACAATGGAGCTGTGGTTGGCATGGAGGCGGTATCACAGGTCACTGCAGCCTCATCTCACGCGCTGGCCAAGTGTCAGATGACGTTGTAACTGGAAAAACTCCACTCCAGAGGAGGAGATGTCAGGCCTGGTTCTGAGGTGGAGGGACAGAAAGGACAAAATGCCCATCCTTTTGATGCAGGGGATGCCCTGAATGTGGGAGGTCTGCCTGCCCCTCTCACTGGAGAACCATGCCGAGATCGCCTCAGAGCAGCCCAGTGCTCCGTGCTCCTCTCTGCTGGCACGTGAGCGTTTCTCCGCTTTTGGGATGGCCCTGGCTGTGTCAGGGCTGCTACGTGGGCACGAGAGAGCCGGTCCTGTCCCGCTGGGTCCCAGCAGTGCCTCGCAGCAGCCCTGCAGCCACGTCAGGATGCTGGCCAAGAGAGGCCCTGGAAGCTGAGGCAGCTGATTTTAAGCTTTTGCAGATATACCCAGGGGATGGCCAGCGGTGTTCCCTCAGGATACAGCAGTCCTGAGGGGTGTTCCTAATTCAGAGAAAGCTGCAGACAAACGCATTGTCCATCAAAAGATCTTTTATAAAGCTAGCAGGAGGGCAGGTGTCTGCACCCTGTGGGAACTCAGCACAACCCTCTGGATGTCCAGGTTGCCGAGAACCCCATCAGGGGGCTCGAGACCCTGGCATTCTGCCTGGAACACCTGCAGGCTTTATTTTGATCCTTCCAATGAATTGCCAGCTTGGCATGGGGATATGAAAGACACACAGGTTTCAATGGTGCAGTAACAGGGTGTTGACAGGGTGGAAATGTAGATTTTAGGATTTTTGGTGTAGGGGTTATAGGGACAAGATGGAGGAATCAGGGCCTGTCTAGTCCTTCTTCTTTCTTCTTTCTTCTTCTTGTTCTCCATTTTCTGCTGTGATGTTGGCACTTGGGGATTGGTTTAGAACAGAAGTACACTGTCTAACATAGGTGATAGGTATTGGAAATTAAAAGTAAATATGATCTACGTAGTTTGCAGTATAAAAGGACGACACCGCCTCGGGGGTGGGGTGGTCAGGGTTCTTGTGGCTGCCTTGCTGTGCAGACCTCGGCTGGGCAAAAAGACAATTTCGTAGATAAGAAATAATAAACAACCTGAAGACCAAAAAAGTGAAGAGTCCAGACTCATTCTTCCGAGCAGAGGCTGCTGCAGAGCCATCCCATGCATCTGGGGGCAGAGAACAGACAGCCGACCCCACATCACCCCACAAAATGCTTCTCTGCCACGTGTAAATTTCAGTGGGTTGATGTAGGAATTATATCAAAAATACCATCCATCTTTACTCTGCTGAGGTGTTTTGATAAGCAGGGGGTTAGAAATACATTCTGTCAGATTCCTGTACTTGAAGCTAATGTCCAGGTGCTGGCCAGGAGCAGTCTCCATGCCCTAAAGCAGCACTTCTTCCTCATGGCTTCCCTGCACAGGGCTCATTCCATACTTGCCCTTGGTTTTTCTGGTAGAATGTGTATAAGCTTTTTGTCAAGTCCCTCTCCTGTCAAGTTAGGCCAGCCAGGTTTTTCTTATGCTAACTAGTGCTAAGTGCTTCTGTAGGTCTGTGCTAAGTACTTGTTTACTTATGGGAATTGCTTGGGCTTATGTAAAACAAAGGCCTTGTTTCATTCTCCCCTTCTCTTTATCCTGATGCAAATTCTTTTGCAAGATCCTCTGGACAGTCCACAGTACATATGTACTGTTATGCTGCTGTTTTAATTTTCCACCACATCCATAGGTTCGTGATGGTTAGGGGGAGGGTTAATTTAGAATCCTTGTGTTCCTACAGTCTGTAGCAGGCCATGGGCTTGCTAGGGCCCCGTGGAGAGCAGAGGACTAAAGATAGGAAATGCCAAGTCATGGCAAGCCCCCGTCTTCCACCTTTTCGGACCCCAGCTTATGTCTCTGTAACCCCATAGGTCACTTCTCCTCAAGCCCTGCTTTTGGACAATTTCTGATCCCCCCTTACCCTGTATAATGGGCTGTTTTAGCCCATTCTGGTTAGAAGAGCCGTCGCTGGAACCCTTGACAGACCCCCAGTAAAGACATTGCTGTGGAACTCCAGAGCAGCCTTCTCCTCTTTCAGCCAGCGTCTGCCTGTGGTGCCGTAGCAAGCAAAAGAGCTGAACTCAAAAGAGCTGATAATCGCTAAAGAGCTGATATGCCTTATGCTTGCTAAAGGCAGCCAGTGGCTGAGAGCTGCTTGGGTTTCAGGCAGTCTGTCCCCAGAAGAGGACTGAGCTATGCGGACTGTGCAGCCTGCTCGGGGCCAAAGCTGCTCCCAGCAGGAGCCCTTGACAACAGTGCAGGTAAATTGACTTGTCCTTCCAGTCTCTGGGTTTCCCCATTCAAAGGCAAACAGCTTTTGGCTGCCAGCGTCCAAGGCTATACAGAAGAAAGCATCCTTGAGATCTGAAATGGTAAACCATCCATATTCATCTTTTACTTTGCTTAGCAAAGCATATGGATTTACAACCACTGGGTGGAGATCTCCAGCTATTTTGTTTATATAGCCTGTACGTATTGAACCAGACTGTAGTTCAAGCCATCAGGCTTCTGTTCTGGTAAAATGGGTGCATTCTCTTCAGAATCACATTCCAGTAACAACCCAAATTTTAGAAAATTGTCCGCGATAGTCTTAATATTTTTATGTTTTCCACTGTAAGTGGATATTGTTTCATTCTTATTGGTTGTGTTCCAAGTTTAAAGCTGGCTGAGGCACTCCTGCTGCTCTTTGAGCATGTAAGCTTCTGCATCCTGAGCCACAGGCATTGGTGCTTCCCAGTAACTTGGTGCCCTATGGATTTTCAGGCCTTTGCCCAGGTGGGAATGGAATAGTTGATGTAGGACTTTTTGTTTCCTCTAGGACTACAGCCATGTGCAGGGGCTCTCCATTCAACTCTTCAGCGAGGTGGTGGAATTGGTAGTGGATGAGGGAAAAAAGCCCTTGAAGTCAATTGTGAGCAAGAGCCTGTGTGCACTTTTACTTTACTGTCATGATAAGAACTCGGACGTAGCAAAAGTGAGGTTTTGTGTGATGCTGGTGCATCTCTGGGAGGGGGCATGCCTGCGTCCTGCCCTGGTGCCTCACGGGCTGCAGCCTCCTCCATGCCTGGGCACAGAGATGTGGGTCTGGTGCCCTGGGCTGTGGGGCCATCTCTGAGTCTCTGCTGCTCTCCAGGCCTCTCGAGAAACGCTGCTTCGTGTGGCCGAGTTCCTGAAGAGGATGAAGCTGGTACAGCTGTTGAAGAAGCAGCCACTGATGAATGTCGAAGAGTGCCTGGTAAGGAGGGCCTGAAGCCCCAGGCTCAGGCCGGAGAAGGCCCCTGAGGGCGGTGCTCGGTGTGCGGGGCTGGCAGCTGCACCCCTGCCCGCTGCTGCAGCCAGAGGCCGCCCGGGCTCTTCTCCAGGCTCCCGTGGGCCCGAGCCGGGTGCCCATGGAGCCCCGGCCCGGCGGGGCTGCGGGCCGGCACCGCGGCTCCCCGGGCAGCAGCCGGCCCTCTGCCCCCTGCCCTCGGGAGCCCTTGGCCAGCGGCTGCTGGCCGCGCCTCAGGGCTCTGCGGCCAGGGGAGGCCGGGGATGGGCGCAGGCAGCGCCTGGCCCAGGGGCTGAGCCCGCGCCAACCCTTCCCTCCTGCCGCTCTCTGCAGCTGGCACAGGACAGGAGCCGAGCGGCCGAGCACCTGCGCCGGGCCCTGCCCTACCTGCAGAGCCCACAGGAGCCCCTGCGAGAGGCGGCCGTCATGTTCATGGGTGAGCCCCGAGCCCGGGCTCCCTCCTTGGGCCTGGCCCACCGCAGCTTGGCCCCAACCCCACCCGCTGCCCCATCAGCGCCGCTGGCATGGAGCTGTGCCGCTGGGGCCAAGATGAACTCTTTGTTCTCAGAGATGGTCGGGTTTCCCATGACGGAGGAGCAGCAGGAAGAGCTCCAGGATCTCAGTCAGGGTGAGTGAGGGCAGCGGGCTGGCCAGGCGAGCTGCAATGCTTGAACAGGTAGCTGCAATGCCTGTCCTGGCTGCATTGGGCTTCGCACCCTGTGTTGACAAGAGGTGTTGTGGGCAGATCACACAGAGATTTCAGGGACATGGGTGGAATTCCTGGCCCGCAGCTTGCTGCTGATCCTGTTGGCAACACCTCTCTCTTGGCCATGGCAAGGGTTGGGTGAGGTGGCCCTGGCAGAACGGTCTCCTCAGGTCACTGCAGATCCAGGCTCTGACCATGACTCTCTTGCTCTCTGTTCCAGGCCTAGAATCCCCAAAGAACAATGCCAGCCCACCCTGCTCTAACATTGAAAGTCATTCTCAATTAGGCCTAAGACCTGAAGAAATAGGGTCCTTTTCTGGATCCGGTGAACCAGTGTCCCAAGAACAGCACCAGGAGACACTGAATAGGACAGCATCTCCCATTGCCTCAGGAGCTCTTGACGGAGTTGATGATTGCTACAGCTGAGCCTGTGGGAAGCTCGCATGGCTTCAGCCCTCTCCGTGCCTGTAGATAGCTCACTCCCTCCAGCCCTCAGACAATGTCCATCCACTTTTCCCCTCCACTCTCCCTCCCTTTCGACAGCTCTATCTCACCAGCCCTCAGACCATGCCTATTCCTGTGTTTTCCTTCCACTCTTGCTTTTGACAGCTCCATCCCTCCAGACCTCAAACCCTGCCTATTCCCCTTTTCCCTCCCATATCAGCCCTTTGCTTCGCCTTCCAATAATAAACAGTTTGGCTTCTTCACTTTGCCTGCATCCCTGTGCAACTGAAGCAAATCCGAGACCCTGAGACACACCAGCCCCTGCTGCTGTTCTCTGCCACGCCGTGTTTTGTGCACGGACACAGAGGAACGAGGGCAGGTCAGGCTGGAAAAGTCCCTGTGCTGAAGGTGCAGTTCCACAGCACCGTGCAGTTCCAGATCTTGCTGAGCACATTGAAGGCCAGCAGTGGGACAAGGAGCCTGTGTGTGTATCAGGGACCAAAGTCATGTCTAAGGCCCTGCCATATTTGGTCCGCTGTTGTGCGTGTCAACAAAAGAATGAAGAGCAGACAATTAAAGAAATCTTACAGTTAAACTGGTGGGAATTTGACCCTTAAGAGAAACAATGGACTGGTCAATCGATGGGAAGTGAACCTGTCTGTGAAAGAGGAGCAATACACAATGGAGCTGTGGTTGGCATGGAGGCGGTATCACAGGTCACTGCAGCCTCATCTCACGCGCTGGCCAAGTGTCAGATGACGTTGTAACTGGAAAAACTCCACTCCAGAGGAGGAGATGTCAGGCCTGGTTCTGAGGTGGAGGGACAGAAAGGACAAAATGCCCATCCTTTTGATGCAGGGGATGCCCTGAATGTGGGAGGTCTGCCTGCCCCTCTCACTGGAGAACCATGCCGAGATCGCCTCAGAGCAGCCCAGTGCTCCGTGCTCCTCTCTGCTGGCACGTGAGCGTTTCTCCGCTTTTGGGATGGCCCTGGCTGTGTCAGGGCTGCTACGTGGGCACGAGAGAGCCGGTCCTGTCCCGCTGGGTCCCAGCAGTGCCTCGCAGCAGCCCTGCAGCCACGTCAGGATGCTGGCCAAGAGAGGCCCTGGAAGCTGAGGCAGCTGATTTTAAGCTTTTGCAGATACACCCAGGGGATGGCCAGCGGTGTTCCCTCAGGATACAGCAGTCCTGAGGGGTGTTCCTAATTCAGAGAAAGCTGCAGACAAACGCATTGTCCATCAAAAGATCTTTTATAAAGCTAGCAGGAGGGCAGGTGTCTGCACCCTGTGGGAACTCAGCACAACCCTCTGGATGTCCAGGTTGCCGAGAACCCCATCAGGGGGCTCGAGACCCTGGCATTCTGCCTGGAACACCTGCAGGCTTTATTTTGATCCTTCCAATGAATTGCCAGCTTGGCATGGGGATATGAAAGACACACAGGTTTCAATGGTGCAGTAACAGGGTGTTGACAGGGTGGAAATGTAGATTTTAGGATTTTTGGTGTAGGGGTTATAGGGACAAGATGGAGGAATCAGGGCCTGTCTAGTCCTTCTTCTTTCTTCTTTCTTCTTCTTGTTCTCCATTTTCTGCTGTGATGTTGGCACTTGGGGATTGGTTTAGAACAGAAGTACACTGTCTAACATAGGTGATAGGTATTGGAAATTAAAAGTAAGTATGATCTACGTAGTTTGCAGTATAAAAGGACGACACCGCCTCGGGGGTGGGGTGGTCAGGGTTCTTGTGGCTGCCTTGCTGTGCAGACCTCGGCTGGGCAAAAAGACAATTTCGTAGATAAGAAATAATAAACAACCTGAAGACCAAAAAAGTGAAGAGTCCAGACTCATTCTTCCGAGCAGAGGCTGCTGCAGAGCCATCCCATGCATCTGGGGGCAGAGAACAGACAGCCGACCCCACATCACCCCACAAAATGCTTCTCTGCCACGTGTAAATTTCAGTGGGTTGATGTAGGAATTATATCAAAAATACCATCCATCTTTACTCTGCTGAGGTGTTTTGATAAGCAGGGGGTTAGAAATACATTCTGTCAGATTCCTGTACTTGAAGCTAATGTCCAGGTGCTGGCCAGGAGCAGTCTCCATGCCCTAAAACAGCACTTCTTCCTCATGGCTTCCCTGCACAGGGCTCATTCCATACTTGCCCTTGGTTTTTCTGGTAGAATGTGTATAAGCTTTTTGTCAAGTCCCTCTCCTGTCAAGTTAGGCCAGCCAGGTTTTTCTTATGCTAACTAGTGCTAAGTGCTTCTGTAGGTCTGTGCTAAGTACTTGTTTACTTATGGGAATTGCTTGGGCTTATGTAAAACAAAGGCCTTGTTTCATTCTCCCCTTCTCTTTATCCTGATGCAAATTCTTTTGCAAGATCCTCTGGACAGTCCACAGTACATATGTACTGTTATGCTGCTGTTTTAATTTTCCACCACATCCATAGGTTCGTGATGGTTAGGGGGAGGGTTAATTTAGAATCCTTGTGTTCCTACAGTCTGTAGCAGGCCATGGGCTTGCTAGGGCCCCGTGGAGAGCAGAGGACTAAAGATAGGAAATGCCAAGTCATGGCAAGCCCCCGTCTTCCACCTTTTCGGACCCCAGCTTATGTCTCTGTAACCCCATAGGTCACTTCTCCTCAAGCCCTGCTTTTGGACAATTTCTGATCCCCCCTTACCCTGTATAATGGGCTGTTTTAGCCCATTCTGGTTAGAAGAGCCGTCGCTGGAACCCTTGACAGACCCCCAGTAAAGACATTGCTGTGGAACTCCAGAGCAGCCTTCTCCTCTTTCAGCCAGCGTCTGCCTGTGGTGCTGTAGCAAGCAAAAGAGCTGAACTCAAAAGAGCTGATAATCGCTAAAGAGCTGATATGCCTTATGCTTGCTAAAGGCAGCCAGTGGCTGAGAGCTGCTTGGGTTTCAGGCAGTCTGTCCCCAGAAGAGGACTGAGCTATGCGGACTGTGCAGCCTGCTCGGGGCCAAAGCTGCTCCCAGCAGGAGCCCTTGACAACAGTGCAGGTAAATTGACTTGTCCTTCCAGTCTCTGGGTTTCCCCATTCAAAGGCAAACAGCTTTTGGCTGCCAGCGTCCAAGGCTATACAGAAGAAAGCATCCTTGAGATCTGAAATGGTAAACCATCCATATTCATCTTTTACTTTGCTTAGCAAAGCATATGGATTTACAACCACTGGGTGGAGATCTCCAGCTATTTTGTTTATATAGCCTGTACGTATTGAACCAGACTGTAGTTCAAGCCATCAGGCTTCTGTTCTGGTAAAATGGGTGCATTCTCTTCAGAATCACATTCCAGTAACAACCCAAATTTTAGAAAATTGTCCGCGATAGTCTTAATATTTTTATGTTTTCCACTGTAAGTGGATATTGTTTCATTCTTATTGGTTGTGTTCCAAGTTTAAAGCTGGCTGAGGCACTCCTGCTGCTCTTTGAGCATGTAAGCTTCTGCATCCTGAGCCACAGGCATTGGTGCTTCCCAGTAACTTGGTGCCCTATGGATTTTCAGGCCTTTGCCCAGGTGGGAATGGAATAGTTGATGTAGGGCTTTTTGTTTCCTCTAGGACTACAGCCATGTGCAGGGGCTCTCCATTCAACTCTTCAGCGAGGTGGTGGAATTGGTAGTGGATGAGGGAAAAAAGCCCTTGAAGTCAATTGTGAGCAAGAGCCTGTGTGCACTTTTACTTTACTGTCATGATAAGAACTCGGACGTAGCAAAAGTGAGGTTTTGTGTGATGCTGGTGCATCTCTGGGAGGGGGCATGCCTGCGTCCTGCCCTGGTGCCTCACGGGCTGCAGCCTCCTCCATGCCTGGGCACAGAGATGTGGGTCTGGTGCCCTGGGCTGTGGGGCCATCTCTGAGTCTCTGCTGCTCTCCAGGCCTCTCGAGAAACGCTGCTTCGTGTGGCCGAGTTCCTGAAGAGGATGAAGCTGGTACAGCTGTTGAAGAAGCAGCCACTGATGAATGTCGAAGAGTGCCTGGTAAGGAGGGCCTGAAGCCCCAGGCTCAGGCCGGAGAAGGCCCCTGAGGGCGGTGCTCGGTGTGCGGGGCTGGCAGCTGCACCCCTGCCCGCTGCTGCAGCCAGAGGCCGCCCGGGCTCTTCTCCAGGCTCCCGTGGGCCCGAGCCGGGTGCCCATGGAGCCCCGGCCCGGCGGGGCTGCGGGCCGGCACCGCGGCTCCCCGGGCAGCAGCCGGCCCTCTGCCCCCTGCCCTCGGGAGCCCTTGGCCAGCGGCTGCTGGCCGCGCCTCAGGGCTCTGCGGCCAGGGGAGGCCGGGGATGGGCGCAGGCAGCGCCCGGCCCAGGGGCTGAGCCCGCGCCAACCCTTCCCTCCTGCCGCTCTCTGCAGCTGGCACAGGACAGGAGCCGAGCGGCCGAGCACCTGCGCCGGGCCCTGCCCTACCTGCAGAGCCCACAGGAGCCCCTGCGAGAGGCGGCCGTCATGTTCATGGGTGAGCCCCGAGCCCGGGCTCCCTCCTTGGGCCTGGCCCACCGCAGCTTGGCCCCAACCCCACCCGCTGCCCCATCAGCACCGCTGGCATGGAGCTGTGCCGCTGGGGCCAAGATGAACTCTTTGTTCTCAGAGATGGTCGGGTTTCCCATGACGGAGGAGCAGCAGGAAGAGCTCCAGGATCTCAGTCAGGGTGAGTGAGGGCAGCGGGCTGGCCAGGCGAGCTGCAATGCTTGAACAGGTAGCTGCAATGCCTGTCCTGGCTGCATTGGGCTTCGCACCCTGTGTTGACAAGAGGTGTTGTGGGCAGATCACACAGAGATTTCAGGGACATGGGTGGAATTCCTGGCCCGCAGCTTGCTGCTGATCCTGTTGGCAACACCTCTCTCTTGGCCATGGCAAGGGTTGGGTGAGGTGGCCCTGGCAGAACGGTCTCCTCAGGTCACTGCAGATCCAGGCTCTGACCATGACTCTCTTGCTCTCTGTTCCAGGCCTAGAATCCCCAAAGAACAATGCCAGCCCACCCTGCTCTAACATTGAAAGTCATTCTCAATTAGGCCTAAGACCTGAAGAAATAGGGTCCTTTTCTGGATCCGGTGAACCAGTGTCCCAAGAACAGCACCAGGAGACCCTGAATAGGACAGCATCTCCCATTGCCTCAGGAGCTCTTGACGGAGTTGATGATTGCTACAGCTGAGCCTGTGGGAAGCTCGCATGGCTTCAGCCCTCTCCGTGCCTGTAGATAGCTCACTCCCTCCAGCCCTCAGACAATGTCCATCCACTTTTCCCCTCCACTCTCCCTCCCTTTCGACAGCTCTATCTCACCAGCCCTCAGACCATGCCTATTCCTGTGTTTTCCTTCCACTCTTGCTTTTGACAGCTCCATCCCTCCAGACCTCAAACCCTGCCTATTCCCCTTTTCCCTCCCATATCAGCCCTTTGCTTCGCCTTCCAATAATAAACAGTTTGGCTTCTTCACTTTGCCTGCATCCCTGTGCAACTGAAGCAAATCCGAGACCCTGAGACACACCAGCCCCTGCTGCTGTTCTCTGCCACGCCGTGTTTTGTGCACGGACACAGAGGAACGAGGGCAGGTCAGGCTGGAAAAGTCCCTGTGCTGAAGGTGCAGTTCCACAGCACCGTGCAGTTCCAGATCTTGCTGAGCACATTGAAGGCCAGCAGTGGGACAAGGAGCCTGTGTGTGTATCAGGGACCAAAGTCATGTCTAAGGCCCTGCCATATTTGGTCCGCTGTTGTGCGTGTCAACAAAAGAATGAAGAGCAGACAATTAAAGAAATCTTACAGTTAAACTGGTGGGAATTTGACCCTTAAGAGAAACAATGGACTGGTCAATCGATGGGAAGTGAACCTGTCTGTGAAAGAGGAGCAATACACAATGGAGCTGTGGTTGGCATGGAGGCGGTATCACAGGTCACTGCAGCCTCATCTCACGCGCTGGCCAAGTGTCAGATGACGTTGTAACTGGAAAAACTCCACTCCAGAGGAGGAGATGTCAGGCCTGGTTCTGAGGTGGAGGGACAGAAAGGACAAAATGCCCATCCTTTTGATGCAGGGGATGCCCTGAATGTGGGAGGTCTGCCTGCCCCTCTCACTGGAGAACCATGCCGAGATCGCCTCAGAGCAGCCCAGTGCTCCGTGCTCCTCTCTGCTGGCACGTGAGCGTTTCTCCGCTTTTGGGATGGCCCTGGCTGTGTCAGGGCTGCTACGTGGGCACGAGAGAGCCGGTCCTGTCCCGCTGGGTCCCAGCAGTGCCTCGCAGCAGCCCTGCAGCCACGTCAGGATGCTGGCCAAGAGAGGCCCTGGAAGCTGAGGCAGCTGATTTTAAGCTTTTGCAGATATACCCAGGGGATGGCCAGCGGTGTTCCCTCAGGATACAGCAGTCCTGAGGGGTGTTCCTAATTCAGAGAAAGCTGCAGACAAACGCATTGTCCATCAAAAGATCTTTTATAAAGCTAGCAGGAGGGCAGGTGTCTGCACCCTGTGGGAACTCAGCACAACCCTCTGGATGTCCAGGTTGCCGAGAACCCCATCAGGGGGCTCGAGACCCTGGCATTCTGCCTGGAACACCTGCAGGCTTTATTTTGATCCTTCCAATGAATTGCCAGCTTGGCATGGGGATATGAAAGACACACAGGTTTCAATGGTGCAGTAACAGGGTGTTGACAGGGTGGAAATGTAGATTTTAGGATTTTTGGTGTAGGGGTTATAGGGACAAGATGGAGGAATCAGGGCCTGTCTAGTCCTTCTTCTTTCTTCTTTCTTCTTCTTGTTCTCCATTTTCTGCTGTGATGTTGGCACTTGGGGATTGGTTTAGAACAGAAGTACACTGTCTAACATAGGTGATAGGTATTGGAAATTAAAAGTAAATATGATCTACGTAGTTTGCAGTATAAAAGGACGACACCGCCTCGGGGGTGGGGTGGTCAGGGTTCTTGTGGCTGCCTTGCTGTGCAGACCTCGGCTGGGCAAAAAGACAATTTCGTAGATAAGAAATAATAAACAACCTGAAGACCAAAAAAGTGAAGAGTCCAGACTCATTCTTCCGAGCAGAGGCTGCTGCAGAGCCATCCCATGCATCTGGGGGCAGAGAACAGACAGCCGACCCCACATCACCCCACAAAATGCTTCTCTGCCACGTGTAAATTTCAGTGGGTTGATGTAGGAATTATATCAAAAATACCATCCATCTTTACTCTGCTGAGGTGTTTTGATAAGCAGGGGGTTAGAAATACATTCTGTCAGATTCCTGTACTTGAAGCTAATGTCCAGGTGCTGGCCAGGAGCAGTCTCCATGCCCTAAAGCAGCACTTCTTCCTCATGGCTTCCCTGCACAGGGCTCATTCCATACTTGCCCTTGGTTTTTCTGGTAGAATGTGTATAAGCTTTTTGTCAAGTCCCTCTCCTGTCAAGTTAGGCCAGCCAGGTTTTTCTTATGCTAACTAGTGCTAAGTGCTTCTGTAGGTCTGTGCTAAGTACTTGTTTACTTATGGGAATTGCTTGGGCTTATGTAAAACAAAGGCCTTGTTTCATTCTCCCCTTCTCTTTATCCTGATGCAAATTCTTTTGCAAGATCCTCTGGACAGTCCACAGTACATATGTACTGTTATGCTGCTGTTTTAATTTTCCACCACATCCATAGGTTCGTGATGGTTAGGGGGAGGGTTAATTTAGAATCCTTGTGTTCCTACAGTCTGTAGCAGGCCATGGGCTTGCTAGGGCCCCGTGGAGAGCAGAGGACTAAAGATAGGAAATGCCAAGTCATGGCAAGCCCCCGTCTTCCACCTTTCGGACCCCAGCTTATGTCTCTGTAACCCCATAGGTCACTTCTCCTCAAGCCCTGCTTTTGGACAATTTCTGATCCCCCCTTACCCTGTATAATGGGCTGTTTTAGCCCATTCTGGTTAGAAGAGCCGTCGCTGGAACCCTTGACAGACTCCCAATAAAGATATTGCTGTGGAACTCCAGAGCAGCCTTCTCCTCTTTCAGCCAGCGTCTGCCTGTGGTGCCGTAGCAAGCAAAAGAGCTGAACTCAAAAGAGCTGATAATCGCTAAAGAGCTGATATGCCTTATGCTTGCTAAAGGCAGCCAGTGGCTGAGAGCTGCTTGGGTTTCAGGCAGTCTGTCCCCAGAAGAGGACTGAGCTATGCGGACTGTGCAGCCTGCTCGGGGCCAAAGCTGCTCCCAGCAGGAGCCCTTGACAACAGTGCAGGTAAATTGACTTGTCCTTCCAGTCTCTGGGTTTCCCCATTCAAAGGCAAACAGCTTTTGGCTGCCAGCGTCCAAGGCTATACAGAAGAAAGCATCCTTGAGATCTGAAATGGTAAACCATCCATATTCATCTTTTACTTTGCTTAGCAAAGCATATGGATTTACAACCACTGGGTGGAGATCTCCAGCTATTTTGTTTATATAGCCTGTACGTATTGAACCAGACTGTAGTTCAAGCCATCAGGCTTCTGTTCTGGTAAAATGGGTGCATTCTCTTCAGAATCACATTCCAGTAACAACCCAAATTTTAGAAAATTGTCCGCGATAGTCTTAATATTTTTATGTTTTCCACTGTAAGTGGATATTGTTTCATTCTTATTGGTTGTGTTCCAAGTTTAAAGCTGGCTGAGGCACTCCTGCTGCTCTTTGAGCATGTAAGCTTCTGCATCCTGAGCCACAGGCATTGGTGCTTCCCAGTAACTTGGTGCCCTATGGATTTTCAGGCCTTTGCCCAGGTGGGAATGGAATAGTTGATGTAGGACTTTTTGTTTCCTCTAGGACTACAGCCATGTGCAGGGGCTCTCCATTCAACTCTTCAGCGAGGTGGTGGAATTGGTAGTGGATGAGGGAAAAAAGCCCTTGAAGTCAATTGTGAGCAAGAGCCTGTGTGCACTTTTACTTTACTGTCATGATAAGAACTCGGACGTAGCAAAAGTGAGGTTTTGTGTGATGCTGGTGCATCTCTGGGAGGGGGCATGCCTGCGTCCTGCCCTGGTGCCTCACGGGCTGCAGCCTCCTCCATGCCTGGGCACAGAGATGTGGGTCTGGTGCCCTGGGCTGTGGGGCCATCTCTGAGTCTCTGCTGCTCTCCAGGCCTCTCGAGAAACGCTGCTTCGTGTGGCCGAGTTCCTGAAGAGGATGAAGCTGGTACAGCTGTTGAAGAAGCAGCCACTGATGAATGTCGAAGAGTGCCTGGTAAGGAGGGCCTGAAGCCCCAGGCTCAGGCCGGAGAAGGCCCCTGAGGGCGGTGCTCGGTGTGCGGGGCTGGCAGCTGCACCCCTGCCCGCTGCTGCAGCCAGAGGCCGCCCGGGCTCTTCTCCAGGCTCCCGTGGGCCCGAGCCGGGTGCCCATGGAGCCCCGGCCCGGCGGGGCTGCGGGCCGGCACCGCGGCTCCCCGGGCAGCAGCCGGCCCTCTGCCCCCTGCCCTCGGGAGCCCTTGGCCAGCGGCTGCTGGCCGCGCCTCAGGGCTCTGCGGCCAGGGGAGGCCGGGGATGGGCGCAGGCAGCGCCCGGCCCAGGGGCTGAGCCCGCGCCAACCCTTCCCTCCTGCCGCTCTCTGCAGCTGGCACAGGACAGGAGCCGAGCGGCCGAGCACCTGCGCCGGGCCCTGCCCTACCTGCAGAGCCCACAGGAGCCCCTGCGAGAGGCGGCCGTCATGTTCATGGGTGAGCCCCGAGCCCGGGCTCCCTCCTTGGGCCTGGCCCACCGCAGCTTGGCCCCAACCCCACCCGCTGCCCCATCAGCGCCGCTGGCATGGAGCTGTGCCGCTGGGGCCAAGATGAACTCTTTGTTCTCAGAGATGGTCGGGTTTCCCATGACGGAGGAGCAGCAGGAAGAGCTCCAGGATCTCAGTCAGGGTGAGTGAGGGCAGCGGGCTGGCCAGGCGAGCTGCAATGCTTGAACAGGTAGCTGCAATGCCTGTCCTGGCTGCATTGGGCTTCGCACCCTGTGTTGACAAGAGGTGTTGTGGGCAGATCACACAGAGATTTCAGGGACATGGGTGGAATTCCTGGCCCGCAGCTTGCTGCTGATCCTGTTGGCAACACCTCTCTCTTGGCCATGGCAAGGGTTGGGTGAGGTGGCCCTGGCAGAACGGTCTCCTCAGGTCACTGCAGATCCAGGCTCTGACCATGACTCTCTTGCTCTCTGTTCCAGGCCTAGAATCCCCAAAGAACAATGCCAGCCCACCCTGCTCTAACATTGAAAGTCATTCTCAATTAGGCCTAAGACCTGAAGAAATAGGGTCCTTTTCTGGATCCGGTGAACCAGTGTCCCAAGAACAGCACCAGGAGACACTGAATAGGACAGCATCTCCCATTGCCTCAGGAGCTCTTGACGGAGTTGATGATTGCTACAGCTGAGCCTGTGGGAAGCTCGCATGGCTTCAGCCCTCTCCGTGCCTGTAGATAGCTCACTCCCTCCAGCCCTCAGACAATGTCCATCCACTTTTCCCCTCCACTCTCCCTCCCTTTCGACAGCTCTATCTCACCAGCCCTCAGACCATGCCTATTCCTGTGTTTTCCTTCCACTCTTACTTTTGACAGCTCCATCCCTCCAGACCTCAAACCCTGCCTGTTCCCCTTTTCCCTCCCATATCAGCCCTTTGCTTCGCCTTCCAATAATAAACAGTTTGGCTTCTTCACTTTGCCTGCATCCCTGTGCAACTGAAGCAAATCCGAGACCCTGAGACACACCAGCCCCTGCTGCTGTTCTCTGCCACGCCGTGTTTTGTGCACGGACACAGAGGAACGAGGGCAGGTCAGGCTGGAAAAGTCCCTGTGCTGAAGGTGCAGTTCCACAGCACCGTGCAGTTCCAGATCTTGCTGAGCACATTGAAGGCCAGCAGTGGGACAAGGAGCCTGTGTGTGTATCAGGGACCAAAGTCATGTCTAAGGCCCTGCCATATTTGGTCCGCTGTTGTGCGTGTCAACAAAAGAATGAAGAGCAGACAATTAAAGAAATCTTACAGTTAAACTGGTGGGAATTTGACCCTTAAGAGAAACAATGGACTGGTCAATCGATGGGAAGTGAACCTGTCTGTGAAAGAGGAGCAATACACAATGGAGCTGTGGTTGGCATGGAGGCGGTATCACAGGTCACTGCAGCCTCATCTCACGCGCTGGCCAAGTGTCAGATGACGTTGTAACTGGAAAAACTCCACTCCAGAGGAGGAGATGTCAGGCCTGGTTCTGAGGTGGAGGGACAGAAAGGACAAAATGCCCATCCTTTTGATGCAGGGGATGCCCTGAATGTGGGAGGTCTGCCTGCCCCTCTCACTGGAGAACCATGCCGAGATCGCCTCAGAGCAGCCCAGTGCTCCGTGCTCCTCTCTGCTGGCACGTGAGCGTTTCTCCGCTTTTGGGATGGCCCTGGCTGTGTCAGGGCTGCTACGTGGGCACGAGAGAGCCGGTCCTGTCCCGCTGGGTCCCAGCAGTGCCTCGCAGCAGCCCTGCAGCCACGTCAGGATGCTGGCCAAGAGAGGCCCTGGAAGCTGAGGCAGCTGATTTTAAGCTTTTGCAGATACACCCAGGGGATGGCCAGCGGTGTTCCCTCAGGATACAGCAGTCCTGAGGGGTGTTCCTAATTCAGAGAAAGCTGCAGACAAACGCATTGTCCATCAAAAGATCTTTTATAAAGCTAGCAGGAGGGCAGGTGTCTGCACCCTGTGGGAACTCAGCACAACCCTCTGGATGTCCAGGTTGCCGAGAACCCCATCAGGGGGCTCGAGACCCTGGCATTCTGCCTGGAACACCTGCAGGCTTTATTTTGATCCTTCCAATGAATTGCCAGCTTGGCATGGGGATATGAAAGACACACAGGTTTCAATGGTGCAGTAACAGGGTGTTGACAGGGTGGAAATGTAGATTTTAGGATTTTTGGTGTAGGGGTTATAGGGACAAGATGGAGGAATCAGGGCCTGTCTAGTCCTTCTTCTTTCTTCTTTCTTCTTCTTGTTCTCCATTTTCTGCTGTGATGTTGGCACTTGGGGATTGGTTTAGAACAGAAGTACACTGTCTAACATAGGTGATAGGTATTGGAAATTAAAAGTAAGTATGATCTACGTAGTTTGCAGTATAAAAGGACGACACCGCCTCGGGGGTGGGGTGGTCAGGGTTCTTGTGGCTGCCTTGCTGTGCAGACCTCGGCTGGGCAAAAAGACAATTTCGTAGATAAGAAATAATAAACAACCTGAAGACCAAAAAAGTGAAGAGTCCAGACTCATTCTTCAGAGCAGAGGCTGCTGCAGAGCCATCCCATGCATCTCGGGGCAGAGAACAGACAGCCGACCCCACATCACCCCACAAAATGCTTCTCTGCCACGTGTAAATTTCAGTGGGTTGATGTAGGAATTATATCAAAAATACCATCCATCTTTACTCTGCTGAGGTGTTTTGATAAGCAGGGGGTTAGAAATACATTCTGTCAGATTCCTGTACTTGAAGCTAATGTCCAGGTGCTGGCCAGGAGCAGTCTCCATGCCCTAAAGCAGCACTTCTTCCTCATGGCTTCCCTGCACAGGGCTCATTCCATACTTGCCCTTGGTTTTTCTGGTAGAATGTGTATAAGCTTTTTGTCAAGTCCCTCTCCTGTCAAGTTAGGCCAGCCAGGTTTTTCTTATGCTAACTAGTGCTAAGTGCTTCTGTAGGTCTGTGCTAAGTACTTGTTTACTTATGGGAATTGCTTGGGCTTATGTAAAACAAAGGCCTTGTTTCATTCTCCCCTTCTCTTTATCCTGATGCAAATTCTTTTGCAAGATCCTCTGGACAGTCCACAGTACATATGTACTGTTATGCTGCTGTTTTAATTTTCCACCACATCCATAGGTTCATGATGGTTAGGAGGAGGGTTAATTTAGAATCCTTGTGTTCCTACAGTCTGTAGCAGGCCATGGGCTTGCTAGGGCCCCGTGGAGAGCAGAGGACTAAAGATAGGAAATGCCAAGTCATGGCAAGCCCCCGTCTTCCACCTTTTCGGACCCCAGCTTATGTCTCTGTAACCCCATAGGTCACTTCTCCTCAAGCCCTGCTTTTGGACAATTTCTGATCCCCCCTTACCCTGTATAATGGGCTGTTTTAGCCCATTCTGGTTAGAAGAGCCGTCGCTGGAACCCTTGACAGACCCCCAGTAAAGACATTGCTGTGGAACTCCAGAGCAGCCTTCTCCTCTTTCAGCCAGCGTCTGCCTGTGGTGCCGTAGCAAGCAAAAGAGCTGAACTCAAAAGAGCTGATAATCGCTAAAGAGCTGATATGCCTTATGCTTGCTAAAGGCAGCCAGTGGCTGAGAGCTGCTTGGGTTTCAGGCAGTCTGTCCCCAGAAGAGGACTGAGCTATGCGGACTGTGCAGCCTGCTCGGGGCCAAAGCTGCTCCCAGCAGGAGCCCTTGACAACAGTGCAGGTAAATTGACTTGTCCTTCCAGTCTCTGGGTTTCCCCATTCAAAGGCAAACAGCTTTTGGCTGCCAGCGTCCAAGGCTATACAGAAGAAAGCATCCTTGAGATCTGAAATGGTAAACCATCCATATTCATCTTTTACTTTGCTTAGCAAAGCATATGGATTTACAACCACTGGGTGGAGATCTCCAGCTATTTTGTTTATATAGCCTGTACGTATTGAACCAGACTGTAGTTCAAGCCATCAGGCTTCTGTTCTGGTAAAATGGGTGCATTCTCTTCAGAATCACATTCCAGTAACAACCCAAATTTTAGAAAATTGTCCGCGATAGTCTTAATATTTTTATGTTTTCCACTGTAAGTGGATATTGTTTCATTCTTATTGGTTGTGTTCCAAGTTTAAAGCTGGCTGAGGCACTCCTGCTGCTCTTTGAGCATGTAAGCTTCTGCATCCTGAGCCACAGGCATTGGTGCTTCCCAGTAACTTGGTGCCCTATGGATTTTCAGGCCTTTGCCCAGGTGGGAATGGAATAGTTGATGTAGGGCTTTTTGTTTCCTCTAGGACTACAGCCATGTGCAGGGGCTCTCCATTCAACTCTTCAGCGAGGTGGTGGAATTGGTAGTGGATGAGGGAAAAAAGCCCTTGAAGTCAATTGTGAGCAAGAGCCTGTGTGCACTTTTACTTTACTGTCATGATAAGAACTCGGACGTAGCAAAAGTGAGGTTTTGTGTGATGCTGGTGCATCTCTGGGAGGGGGCATGCCTGCGTCCTGCCCTGGTGCCTCACGGGCTGCAGCCTCCTCCATGCCTGGGCACAGAGATGTGGGTCTGGTGCCCTGGGCTGTGGGGCCATCTCTGAGTCTCTGCTGCTCTCCAGGCCTCTCGAGAAACGCTGCTTCGTGTGGCCGAGTTCCTGAAGAGGATGAAGCTGGTACAGCTGTTGAAGAAGCAGCCACTGATGAATGTCGAAGAGTGCCTGGTAAGGAGGGCCTGAAGCCCCAGGCTCAGGCCGGAGAAGGCCCCTGAGGGCGGTGCTCGGTGTGCGGGGCTGGCAGCTGTGCCCCTGCCCACTGCTGCAGCCAGAGGCCGCCCGGGCTCTTCTCCAGGCTCCCGTGGGCCCGAGCCGGGTGCCCATGGAGCCCCGGCCCGGCGGGGCTGCGGGCCGGCACCGCGGCTCCCCGGGCAGCAGCCGGCCCTCTGCCCCCTGCCCTCGGGAGCCCTTGGCCAGCGGCTGCTGGCCGCGCCTCAGGGCTCTGCGGCCAGGGGAGGCCGGGGATGGGCGCAGGCAAGCCCAGCCCAGGGGCTGAGCCCGCGCCAACCCTTCCCTCCTGCCGCTCTCTGCAGCTGGCACAGGACAGGAGCCGAGCGGCCAAGCACCTGCGCCGGGCCCTGCGCTACCTGCAGAGCCCACAGGAGCCCCTGCGAGAGGCGGCCGTCATGTTCATGGGTGAGCCCCGAGCCCGGGCTCCCTCCTTGGGCCTGGCCCACCGCAGCTTGGCCCCAACCCCACCCGCTGCCCCATCAGCGCCGCTGGCATGGAGCTGTGCCGCTGGGGCCAAGATGAACTCTTTGTTCTCAGAGATGGTCGGGTTTCCCATGACGGAGGAGCAGCAGGAAGAGCTCCAGGATCTCAGTCAGGGTGAGTGAGGGCAGCGGGCTGGCCAGGCGAGCTGCAATGCTTGAACAGGTAGCTGCAATGCCTGTCCTGGCTGCATTGGGCTTCGCACCCTGTGTTGACAAGAGGTGTTGTGGGCAGATCACACAGAGATTTCAGGGACATGGGTGGAATTCCTGGCCCGCAGCTTGCTGCTGATCCTGTTGGCAACACCTCTCTCTTGGCCATGGCAAGGGTTGGGTGAGGTGGCCCTGGCAGAACGGTCTCCTCAGGTCACTGCAGATCCAGGCTCTGACCATGACTCTCTTGCTCTCTGTTCCAGGCCTAGAATCCCCAAAGAACAATGCCAGCCCACCCTGCTCTAACATTGAAAGTCATTCTCAATTAGGCCTAAGACCTGAAGAAATAGGGTCCTTTTCTGGATCCGGTGAACCAGTGTCCCAAGAACAGCACCAGGAGACACTGAATAGGACAGCATCTCCCATTGCCTCAGGAGCTCTTGACGGAGTTGATGATTGCTACAGCTGAGCCTGTGGGAAGCTCGCATGGCTTCAGCCCTCTCCGTGCCTGTAGATAGCTCACTCCCTCCAGCCCTCAGACAATGTCCATCCACTTTTCCCCTCCACTCTCCCTCCCTTTCGACAGCTCTATCTCACCAGCCCTCAGACCATGCCTATTCCTGTGTTTTCCTTCCACTCTTGCTTTTGACAGCTCCATCCCTCCAGACCTCAAACCCTGCCTATTCCCCTTTTCCCTCCCATATCAGCCCTTTGCTTCGCCTTCCAATAATAAACAGTTTGGCTTCTTCACTTTGCCTGCATCCCTGTGCAACTGAAGCAAATCCGAGACCCTGAGACACACCAGCCCCTGCTGCTGTTCTCTGCCAAGCCGTGTTTTGTGCACGGACACAGAGGAACGAGGGCAGGTCAGGCTGGAAAGGTCCCTGTGCTGAAGGTGCAGTTCCACAGCACCGTGCAGTTCCAGATCTTGCTGAGCACATTGAAGGCCAGCAGTGGGACAAGGAGCCTGTGTGTGCATCAGGGACCAAAGTCATGTCTAAGGCCCTGCCATATTTGGTCCGCTGTTGTGCGTGTCAACAAAAGAATGAAGAGCAGACAATTAAAGAAATCTTACAGTTAAACTGGTGGGAATTTGACCCTTAAGAGAAACAATGGACTGGTCAATCGATGGGAAGTGAACCTGTCTGTGAAAGAGGAGCAATACACAATGGAGCTGTGGTTGGCATGGAGGCGGTATCACAGGTCACTGCAGCCTCATCTCACGCGCTGGCCAAGTGTCAGATGACGTTGTAACTGGAAAAACTCCACTCCAGAGGAGGAGATGTCAGGCCTGGTTCTGAGGTGGAGGGACAGAAAGGACAAAATGCCCATCTTTTTGATGCAGGGGATGCCCTGAATGTGGGAGGTCTGCCTGCCCCTCTCACTGGAGAACCATGCCGAGATCGCCTCAGAGCAGCCCAGTGCTCCGTGCTCCTCTCTGCTGGCACGTGAGCGTTTCTCCGCTTTTGGGATGGCCCTGGCTGTGTCAGGGCTGCTACGTGGGCACGAGAGAGCCGGTCCTGTCCCGCTGGGTCCCAGCAGTGCCTCGCAGCAGCCCTGCAGCCACGTCAGGATGCTGGCCAAGAGAGGCCCTGGAAGCTGAGGCAGCTGATTTTAAGCTTTTGCAGATACACCCAGGGGATGGCCAGCGGTGTTCCCTCAGGATACAGCAGTCCTGAGGGGTGTTCCTAATTCAGAGAAAGCTGCAGACAAACGCATTGTCCATCAAAAGATCTTTTATAAAGCTAGCAGGAGGGCAGGTGTCTGCACCCTGTGGGAACTCAGCACAACCCTCTGGATGTCCAGGTTGCCGAGAACCCCATCAGGGGGCTCGAGACCCTGGCATTCTGCCTGGAACACCTGCAGGCTTTATTTTGATCCTTCCAATGAATTGCCAGCTTGGC
Source organism: Ammospiza nelsoni (assembly GCF_027579445.1). Taxonomy (NCBI): domain Eukaryota; kingdom Metazoa; phylum Chordata; class Aves; order Passeriformes; family Passerellidae; genus Ammospiza; species Ammospiza nelsoni. The sequence continues at coordinate 3,441,812 of NC_080639.1, forward strand.
ATGGGGATATGAAAGACACACAGGTTTCAATGGTGCAGTAACAGGGTGTTGACAGGGTGGAAATGTAGATTTTAGGATTTTTGGTGTAGGGGTTATAGGGACAAGATGGAGGAATCAGGGCCTGTCTAGTCCTTCTTCTTTCTTCTTTCTTCTTCTTGTTCTCCATTTTCTGCTGTGATGTTGGCACTTGGGGATTGGTTTAGAACAGAAGTACACTGTCTAACATAGGTGATAGGTATTGGAAATTAAAAGTAAATATGATCTACGTAGTTTGCAGTATAAAAGGACGACACCGCCTCGGGGGTGGGGTGGTCAGGGTTCTTGTTGCTGCCTTGCTGTGCAGACCTCGGCTGGGCAAAAAGACAATTTCGTAGATAAGAAATAATAAACAACCTGAAGACCAAAAAAGTGAAGAGTCCAGACTCATTCTTCCGAGCAGAGGCTGCTGCAGAGCCATCCCATGCATCTCGGGGCAGAGAACAGACAGCCGACCCCACATCACCCCACAAAATGCTTCTCTGCCACGTGTAAATTTCAGTGGGTTGATGTAGGAATTATATCAAAAATACCATCCATCTTTACTCTGCTGAGGTGTTTTGATAAGCAGGGGGTTAGAAATACATTCTGTCAGATTCCTGTACTTGAAGCTAATGTCCAGGTGCTGGCCAGGAGCAGTCTCCATGCCCTAAAGCAGCACTTCTTCCTCATGGCTTCCCTGCACAGGGCTCATTCCATACTTGCCCTTGGTTTTTCTGGTAGAATGTGTATAAGCTTTTTGTCAAGTCCCTCTCCTGTCAAGTTAGGCCAGCCAGGTTTTTCTTATGCTAACTAGTGCTAAGTGCTTCTGTAGGTCTGTGCTAAGTACTTGTTTACTTATGGGAATTGCTTGGGCTTATGTAAAACAAAGGCCTTGTTTCATTCTCCCCTTCTCTTTATCCTGATGCAAATTCTTTTGCAAGATCCTCTGGACAGTCCACAGTACATATGTACTGTTATGCTGCTGTTTTAATTTTCCACCACATCCATAGGTTCATGATGGTTAGGAGGAGGGTTAATTTAGAATCCTTGTGTTCCTACAGTCTGTAGCAGGCCATGGGCTTGCTAGGGCCCCGTGGAGAGCAGAGGACTAAAGATAGGAAATGCCAAGTCATGGCAAGCCCCCGTCTTCCACCTTTTCGGACCCCAGCTTATGTCTCTGTAACCCCATAGGTCACTTCTCCTCAAGCCCTGCTTTTGGACAATTTCTGATCCCCCCTTACCCTGTATAATGGGCTGTTTTAGCCCATTCTGGTTAGAAGAGCCGTCGCTGGAACCCTTGACAGACCCCAATAAAGACATTGCTGTGGAACTCCAGAGCAGCCTTCTCCTCTTTCACCCAGCGTCTGCCTGTGGTGCCGTAGCAAGCAAAAGAGCTGAACTCAAAAGAGCTGATAATCGCTAAAGAGCTGATATGCCTTATGCTAGCTAAAGGTAGCCAGTGGCTGAGAGCTGCTTGGGTTTCAGGCAGTCTGTCCCCAGAAGAGGACTGAGCTATGCGGACTGTGCAGCCTGCTCGGGGCCAAAGCTGCTCCCAGCAGGAGCCCTTGACAACAGTGCAGGTAAATTGACTTGTCCTTCCAGTCTCTGGGTTTCCCCATTCAAAGGCAAACAGCTTTTGGCTGCCAGCGTCCAAGGCTATACAGAAGAAAGCATCCTTGAGATCTGAAATGGTAAACCATCCATATTCATCTTTTACTTTGCTTAGCAAAGCATATGGATTTACAACCACTGGGTGGAGATCTCCAGCTATTTTGTTTATATAGCCTGTACGTATTGAACCAGACTGTAGTTCAAGCCATCAGGCTTCTGTTCTGGTAAAATGGGTGCATTCTCTTCAGAATCACATTCCAGTAACAACCCAAATTTTAGAAAATTGTCCGCGATAGTCTTAATATTTTTATGTTTTCCACTGTAAGTGGATATTGTTTCATTCTTATTGGTTGTGTTCCAAGTTTAAAGCTGGCTGAGGCACTCCTGCTGCTCTTTGAGCATGTAAGCTTCTGCATCCTGAGCCACAGGCATTGGTGCTTCCCAGTAACTTGGTGCCCTATGGATTTTCAGGCCTTTGCCCAGGTGGGAATGGAATAGTTGATGTAGGGCTTTTTGTTTCCTCTAGGACTACAGCCATGTGCAGGGGCTCTCCATTCAACTCTTCAGCGAGGTGGTGGAATTGGTAGTGGATGAGGGAAAAAAGCCCTTGAAGTCAATTGTGAGCAAGAGCCTGTGTGCACTTTTACTTTACTGTCATGATAAGAACTCGGACGTAGCAAAAGTGAGGTTTTGTGTGATGCTGGTGCATCTCTGGGAAGGGGCATGCCTGCGTCCTGCCCTGGTGCCTCACGGGCTGCAGCCTCCTCCATGCCTGGGCACAGAGATGTGGGTCTGGTGCCCTGGGCTGTGGGGCCATCTCTGAGTCTCTGCTGCTCTCCAGGCCTCTCGAGAAACGCTGCTTCGTGTGGCCGAGTTCCTGAAGAGGATGAAGCTGGTACAGCTGTTGAAGAAGCAGCCACTGATGAATGTCGAAGAGTGCCTGGTAAGGAGGGCCTGAAGCCCCAGGCTCAGGCCGGAGAAGGCCCCTGAGGGCGGTGCTCGGTGTGCGGGGCTGGCAGCTGTGCCCCTGCCCGCTGCTGCAGCCAGAGGCCGCCCGGGCTCTTCTCCAGGCTCCCGTGGGCCCGAGCCGGGTGCCCATGGAGCCCCGGCCCGGCGGGGCTGCGGGCCGGCACCGCGGCTCCCCGGGCAGCAGCCGGCCCTCTGCCCCCTGCCCTCGGGAGCCCTTGGCCAGCGGCTGCTGGCCGCGCCTCAGGGCTCTGCGGCCAGGAGAGGCCGGGGATGGGCGCAGGCACGCCCGGCCCAGGGGCTGAGCCCGCGCCAACCCTTCCCTCCTGCCGCTCTCTGCAGCTGGCACAGGACAGGAGCCGAGCGGCCGAGCACTCGCGCCGGGCCCTGCGCTACCTGCAGAGCCCACAAGGGCCCCTGCGAGAGGCGGCCGTCATGTTCATGGGTGAGCCCCGAGCCCGGGCTTCCTCCCCGGCCCGGCCCGCCGCAGCTTGGCCCCAGCCCCGCCTGCTGCCCCGGCAGCGCCGCTGGCGCGGAGCTGTGCAGCCCCGCCTGGCCTGGGCATTGCTGCTGCCGCCCTCTGGCAGCCGTGCCCTGGGTGGCAGCGTGCGGCAAGGGCCGGGCTGAGCCCTGCCGGGCCAGCAGCCCGTGTGGCCACAGCGCCGGCAGCGCCGCTGGCAGGCAGCTGTGCCGCTGGGGCCGTGACTGGCTCTGTGCTCACAGGCATGGCCGGGCGGTGCCTCAGGAGGCAGCAGCAAGAGCTCCGGCTGATCTGGACAGGTGAGTGAGTGAGTGCAGCGAGCTGACAGCGGGGGCTGCCGGGGGTCCTGCAAGTCCTTTCCCGGCTTTGCAGGGCTCTGCTCCCTGTGCCGACGAGGGCTGATGTGGGCAGGGCACACAGAGATTTCAGGGACACGTAGGGGAGTCATGGCCAGTACCTCCCAGCTGATTCCAATGTCACCTACTCCCTTCTGGGTGGGATGGCCCTGTCCAGAAGCTCTTGTAAGATTCCCTCAAACCCGGGCTGTTGCCAGGGCTCTGTTCCTCTGTCTTTCAGCCCTACAAGCCCGGAGGCAACGTGCCAGCCCATCCTGCTGTGACCTGGAAAATCAAGCCGAGTTTCCCCAAGGAGCTGAAGAACTGGGGACGTCTTCTGCATCCAGTCAACCAGTGCCCCAAGAGGAGCACCAGGAGACACCCAAGAGGACACTGCCTCCCAGCGCTGCTGGAAGTCCTGGCACAGCTGATGCTGGGCAGAGTTCTTGTGGCTTCAGCCCTTTCCCTGCCTGTTGACTGCCCCGTCCCTCCAGCCCTCATATCTGCCCATCCCCATTTTTTCCCTCCACTCTCCTTCCCTTTTGGTGGCTCTCTCTCTTCAGCCCTCAGACTCTCCATTCCCATTTTTTCCCTCCACTCTCCCTCCCTGTTGGTGGCTTCCTCCGTCCAGCCCTCACACTCTCCATCCCCATTTTTTGCCTCCACTATTCCTCCCTTTTGATAGCTCTGCCCCGCCGGCCCTCAGACTGTCCATCACCTTTTTTTCCCTCCACTCTCCCTCCCTGTTGGACAGCTCCCTCCCTCCAGCCCTCAGACCCTCCCCATTAGCTTTTTTAACTCCCAGCTCATCCCTTTGCTTCACATTTCACTAATAAACAGTTTGGCATCTTCACTTTGCCTGCATCCCTGTGGAGCTGAATAAATCCGGGGCCCTGGGACACACAGGCCCTGCTGCCATTCTCTGCCACGCCGTGTTTTGTGCACGGACACAGTGGAACGAGGGCAGATCAGCCTGGAAAGGTGCCTGCGCTGAAGGTGCAGTTCCACAGCAATGTGCAGTTACACATCCTGCTGAGCACCCTGGAGCCCCTGGATTTTGGGAGAGCCAACCTGAGTATGCTCTGAACCCAGCTGAGAGGGATTCCATGGCAAGCATCCGTGGAGGGCAAAGGAGCTTGGAATGCTGGAAGCTTTCAAGAATAACTTCCTGAAAGCACAGCAGTGCTCCATCCCTCCACAGGATGAGGAAGAGGGCAGAAGCAGAGAGCATCCTGGCTTAGCAGGGAGCTCTGGGTGTGCCCAAGAGCAAATGAAGCAGCAGCATGGTGCCCGAGACTCGGACACGCGGCCGTGCCGGTGCCCGGAGCGCTGTCAGGCAGTGCCGGGATCCCGGCTGTGCTTCTGCTCCCCACAAGTAAGGAATGGCAGCCCCAGGCTCAGAGCCAGTCAGAAAGCCAAGCAAGGGAGAGCAGAGCGAGGGCACCCTGCCAGTCTCTCTTGGGCATGGCCGCAAAACAGCCCCTGCTGCTTCTTCCTCCGCCTGCGTTTGGGCTGTGCTGGTGGCAGAGCCAGCCAGGTTGGGCTCTGTGTTCCAAAGCCTGTTGGGAGCGGGCATGAAAAGCTCTGTGTGCACAGCAGAGAGACCTGGAAGGTGCTGGCAAGAGCATCCTGCAGGAACAGGGCTCTGGTCCCTGGCCAGGAACAGCCTGGTTTTGGTGCCGTGAGCACAGGCAGGAGCTGAGGCAGGTGAAGAGGCAGCGGGCAGCTTGTGTTTGTGGAGGGCCTGGGGCTGCACCTCTGAACCTGCACCTGCAAACTCACTTGGGGGAAGAGGAGCTAGAGCTGGAGTGCCTGTCCTGAAAGGACCTGAAGTCATTCAGCCTTGCCAGCGTTTCTTAAGGGTGTGTTGGTGTTCCCCAGGAAAGCCACACATTTGGGGAAACACCTTTGGCGGAAAGGGGCTTGCTTCTCAAGGAAAGTGCTTGCCAGGGAGCTCCCCGTGAGGCAGGTGCAAGTGTCCCCCTTTGGCTCTCTGGGATCCTTTCAGTGCTTGCGGCCCATTGCATGTGGCAGAGGGGCATGGAGAAGGCAGTGAGGAGCAGGTTTGGCATCTGCAAACCAATCCCAGCACCTGCAGGAGGGTGTGTTACCCTCTTTGGAAAGAGGTGTGAGCAGGAGCATCTCTGTCCAGCCATGAGCCCCAAAGCTCTCTGTGAGAACTGTGAATTAAAAGGCCTTTACACACATACTTTTCACATCTTTGCTGTCTGCTGTGTTTCAACTCTTGGCAATATGCATTGCCTCCTGCTTGGTGGAAGCTGCTGTAGCCCAGGGCCAGCACTGAGCTGGGATGTGTGGGCCAGACAGCATGGAGAGCCTTGGCTGACCTTGGTGTGTCCCTGGCCTCAGAAAAGGCCTCCCAAGGTGTCCTGCTCGTTAGCTCTCCCTGTGCATCTTGGAGAGAACAAGGTAGGCATTTCTGGCAGCTGGGCATCAGCCGGCCTTAACATGGGGCCGTGTGGTGGAGCGAGCCCAGCTGAGATAGCCTGCGAGCAGCCCAGTGCTCCGTGCTCCTCTCTGCTGGCCCGTGAGCGTTTCTCTGCTTTCGGGATGGCCCTGGCTGTGTCAGGGCTGCTACGTGGGCACGAGAGAGCCGGTCCTGTCCCGCTGGGTCCCAGCAGTGCCTCGCAGCAGCCCTGCAGCCACGTCAGGATGCTGGCCAAGAGAGGCCCTGGAAGCTGAGGCAGCTGATTTTAAGCTTTTGCAGATACACCCAGGGGATGGCCAGCGGTGTTCCCTCAGGATACAGCAGTCCTGAGGGGCCTCCCCAGAGCTGCCTGATGCCACCCACTCCGTGTGGCAGCAGCTGCTTTCCTGTGGAATTATCTACCTCCCCCAGGAGTGAAGAGGGAGCTGGAGAAAGAGCTTGCCAGGCTGCTCTGGATCCTTTCCCAGCAGCCCTGGTTGAGTGGAGCAGTCCGAGCTGAGCGCAGATGTGCCAATGGAACAGCCGTGCACGGGAAGGCTCGCTTGGAAGGATGATCCAGGAACCATAGGCCGGGCAGCCTGGCTTTGCTGCCAGGGAAGGCCTTGGATCAGACCCTCCTGGCTGCCATCCCATGGCACATGCAGGGAACCAGGGGCTCTGCTGGAGGCTGGGAAAGCTCTGCAGAGAGACGGGCACAGATGGGGCTCCTGGCGGGGTGTTGAGGGCTTCTCTGGGTGTGTTTGGAGGTGGGTGTTGGGGGGCGTGTTGAGGAAGGAGTTGTCTGGAAGGTGAGAGTCTGGGCTGGAATTTGAGTCAGTTTGAAGGCAGCATCTGTGCTTTGGCATAGCTTTGGTAATGGAGGGCAGAAAGAATATCTGTGACTATTTCTTTCACTGGTCCTGTTTCCCTGCAGGGAACAAGAGGGAACTTAGTTATTTGTACTGGGCGAGGATCAGCCCTTCTGCCATCCATTCTTTTGTTTGGGTTACTGTTGTGACACTGAGTGGTCTTACATTCCTTGAGTGCTTTTATTCCTTGAGAGGATTAGGATATTACCATCCGAAACCAATGAATGGTCTTCTTTTTGGCTCTGTGTAGTGTTAGGTTTTGTAAAGTGTCTTTCAGTGGGTGATATTAAAGCAAATGAGTTGCTGCTCTTAGTTTGGAACAAACTTCAAAACCATTCCCATTCTCCGGCCATGCCAATAAATTTGTCCCTTTTTGGAAGTCCTTGTGCTGAACAATGGGAACTTAAGCTTTCCTGAAGTGAGGATTTCTTTATGCCAGGTTCTTCTGTGCCTTCGAGGAGAAGATGTTTCTGTGGTGAAGGAAATTAGTTCAATGCGAAAATCATTCCAGCATGGAGGAAGAGCTCCTGACAGAAACCAAGTGTTGCCCGCAGTTGCTCCAGGTGCTCCTGCCATCAGCCCCCAATGCTCGTGGGCTTTGGCTCCCTGTGGCACAGAAGCCCCGCGGGGCCACAGGTCTGTGGGGCGGGAGACGGGCACCAGCGCTGCCAGGGCTCGGGGGGTGGCAGCTCTGCTTGGGCAGGGACTCTGCCCCAGCTGCTGATGGCAGCGCTGCCCGGGCCCCAGGGCTCAGAGCAGCATTGGTGCCCGGGCCCACACGTTCCTTGTGCGAGTCACACCCGCGGGTTTAGGATGGCCATGGGCCGGGACGTGTCCCAAGGAGGCCGTGCCAGCGTCCCTGGAAGGCCCCGTGCCCTTCCCAGCGCGGCTGCGTCGGAAGCCCTGGGGGCTCCTTCTGCTGTCCTGAGCCCGCAGAGCAGGGCAGCGTTTGCTGATGCTCTGAGCCCTTCCTAAAGATCCTGTGGGGCTGCCTTGGACACCTGGGGCCAGGCATTCCTTCCAGCCTGGGCCACTTTGGCTTGGCAGGGGGCAGCCCCAGGGCAGGCGGCAGTGTGTGCAAGGGCCCTTGGTGACACGGTGCAGCATGGTCAGGGTTGCATGGAATGGAACCTGGTGTCCAAGGGCCCATTGTGACACGTGGGAAATAGAAGCTTGCCCGGGTGCTCGGAGTACGCGACGGGACAGGACGAGACAGAGCGGTGCCGTGAGGAGTCCCCACACAGCGCGCTCGTTCCCGTCTCCTCCGAAGCTTTTCCGTAGCGTTATCCCTGCAGCTGACCTAGAGGCCAGACTGCAGGACTTGGTGACTCGTAAGTTTTCCAGGCATCCTGTGGTCCAGTGCCATCAAGTCCGGACCGTGGGATTTGGCCACCTGAATCGTTAATGAAGAGGCTCCTGTGATTTTGGCAGGAGTCCTCAACAGCAGAGTGCAGGACTTTCTGTCCTGCAGCCTTTCTGAGGCTTCCTTGTTGCAGGTGCCTTGAAGGCACAACTGCAAGTGTTGACTCGGCAGTATCCTGGGGCATCTCTCTAGAAGGTACCGTCAAGGCCGAGTGGTGGAATGGCGGGCAGATTTCTCGGCCTGTTCAAAGTGTTCAGGGGGAAAGACACTGAAAACCGTGGAGCTGCCCCAGCACAAGAGCCTGAAGATCTGGAGCAGATCCAGACACTACAGGATGGTGAGTGGCAGAGCTGGGCCACAGGGCTGATGGCTGTAGCCAGCTTGGCCCCATCCCATCCCATCCCATCCCATCCCATCCCATCCCATCCCATCCCATCCCATCCCATCCCATCCCATCCCATCCCATCCCATTCCATCCCATCCCATCCCATCCCATCCCATCCCATCCCATCCCATCCCCTGGGGACATGCCCATGGACAGGATGGAACAGGGGCAGGGCAGACACCCCGCAGTGGCCGTGCTCCATCCCCTGGGCCATCCCGGGGCTCTCCCTGCCTGGGCAGCACAGGGCTGGGCTGTGCTCTCCGGCCTCTCCCGCAGCCCCTCAGCTCTGGCTGCGCTCGCTCTTTGCCAGATGCTGCCTTGGACAAGACACAAGAGCAGGAACCCGGCCGTGGCCGCTTGCGCAAAACCCTGAAGGTACCTGCAGCCACCCCCACCTGGGCTGGGCCTGCTGTCCCCACTCAGCCCAGCACCACGCGTGGAGCATGCCATGGAGCATCCCTGGTTTCCCTGTCCTTTATTCTCCTGCAGAGGTTCCGGAAATTCCTGCGCATTCGGTGCACAAAGACCAGCACTGCAGCAGCTGAGGGCACAGCCGAGCCTGACTCAGGGCTGACCGAGCTCCAGGCAGAGCCCAATGTCAGCCCAGATTTGGATGAGAACTCACAGGACTCTGAGGCTGCAATGAACGAGGACAGGGCAAAGACAGACAAGGCAGTGACTGAGGATGTGCCCATCAGAAACACGGACAATGAAGAAACTGAGGACATCTCAAAAACTGGCACCATGCCCATTCCCATTGTGATTCCTGCTCCCACTATGGATTCTTGTGATGACACTGCTGTTCCTTCTCAGCAGCAGGTAAGCAGCCTGGGGCCAGGCCTGGAGGCCTGCCAGGACCATGTGTCCCCTCAAGCCACGGTCACTGGGCCCCCTTTAGCCTTTGAGGCCAGCACAGTGTGGCAGGAAGGGAAGCACTTCCTGGGGGAAGCTGGGGAAGTTGCTGCCTTGGACAGCACTCAAAATCTCCCCCATGCCTCCTCCAGGTGCCAGCCATTGTAAGGGGCATCCACCAGACTCTACTTTCCGATGTCACTCTGGATGCCAGGCTGAAAAGTGACATTGTGAGGCTGGCTGAAGAACACCCTGATGACATTGTGCTGACCCTCCTGCGCTGTGCCCCAACATGTGACAGGTACGGGGCCCACGTGCCTGCACAGCTCAGGGCCCACCAGCCCTTAGGGCCCATGGCCCTGCACAGCCTGTGCTATGGGCTCTGCCAGACAGGCACAGAGCTCCAGGACCCTGGGGCCCCTCTGTTCCCCAAGCCTGCTGCCAATGCTCCCTCCCTGCCCCTCAGGGCACAGGGGCTCTGTCACCTGGACCGCCACAGCTGCACAGGGCATGGTCCAGGGACTGAGATGCCCCTGACACAGAGCTCTCATCCCACAGAGCTGCTACAATCATGTGGAGAATCATTGGCTCGTCACAAGTAACAATGGAGAAAGTGCTGCCAACACTAGTGCGTGTAATGGAGGATTGGCCACTGCACAGCGCACGCACCTCTGATGGGGACGACAGGGACGTTTATGCCCTGGCTGTGAGTTTCTGGGCCCATGCTCACCCCCAGGACGCCTCTCCAGCAGCTCTCCATGCTCTCCATGCCTCAGGCACTGGGCTGAACCCTCGGCTAGGGGCAGGCTCAGGGGGCACCAGGCCTGCTGCTCCTCCTGCATCTGCCCTTGGGCCCTGCCCCAAGGACACCTCGGCAATGAGCGCTGTCTTGGGCTGCTTCTTTTGCAGGCAACTCTGGTGATCTGGGTGATTGCCCAGGTGCCTCACTTCCATGAGGGAACAATTCATTCTTTCTATCCTCTGTTTGTGGCTCTGCTCTTCCATGTTGCCATCACCACACAGCAGATGCCACCAGAGGAAGTTGATACCTTCTGGAGAGCATGCCAGGAGGAACACCGCCTTCCCAGCAATTACAACAGGTCCCAGTCCTCCTGTCCTTCCCATACCCTTGTGGCCAGGGCCAGTGCTCCCAGTGTGACCTGGGCTTTGCTCTGCACACAGGTTTGCAGTGCAGGCCATGAAGGCTCTGCTCTACCTACTGCGCTGTGACAATGAGGTGATGTCTATGGAGCGCAAGCGTGGCTGGGACACGATGCTGTGTGCTCACACCCAGCACTATGCCATGGGTCTGCTGGCCAGGTGAGACCCCCTTCTCCCCACTGCCCCCAACATTTGTGCCCTGTGCCCCACTCAGTATCTGTGGTCGTGGCCCAGAGAGCCTCATCACTGAAGGACAGCCAAGAAGATGGGAAAAGGCTGGGAGAGGAGGGTGCCCAGAAGGGGCCATCTCCCAGAGCACCCACATTCCCTCCAGGGATGCTGGGGAAGGGCCAGAGCTCTCTGAGTCAGTCCTGGGAGAGGTTTGTCCCCCACCTCAGGGTCTTGGTGCCTTTTTCCCCCTGCTAGGGAGATGCGTTATGTCTTGACCACCCTGTGTTCCCATGTCGCATATCGCCTTCTCCTGCTGCTCAGCAGTGAAAAGCCAAGGTGGGATCTGCCCTTGCTGGCATTCCTTGTGGAGGTGAGCCTGGTTCCAGCGCTGCCTGGCTGAGCTGCCTCCCAGCTCCCTGCCCTCTCACAGCCACAGCTGCCTGGGACGGTGCCCACGCCCTGTGCTGCTGCCTGGGCCCAGCCCTGTGCGCTTCTGGGCTCCTGCTGGCCGGCTCCCCTGTCACTGCCCTGTGCCCTTCAGGTCCTCGAGTGCCTGGACATGAGGGAATGTGCTCTCACTGTCGTGAAGATCATGTCAAGGTACCTGCAGAGCAAGTGGAGGGAGCGGCGTCGCCTGGCGCTCAGAGGCCTTGTGGTGGCCAGCAAGGATCCCTTGATGGTGAGGAGGGGGCCATGGCTGAAGTTGCCTTGTGGAAAGCAGCCCCATGGGCGTGCAGGGCTTCAGGAGCTGAGGCAGCTGCTCCCAGCTCTCCTGCCTCACCTGCCCCAGTGTTTTCGGGCAGGCCTTTGGCCTGTGGGCCCTGCAGCAGCAGGGTGGCCTTGCAGTGCCAGGGTGGTGTTGGTGGTGTCCAGTTGTCCATGGCTTCCCAGCACAATCTTGTGTTCCACACAGGCCAAACCTCTACGCAGCGTGTCTCGAAGCCTTCTGAAGCTTCTGGGTGATGCAGATGGAGAGGTGGTCAGCATGTCCCTCTCTCTGTTCAAGAAGATGCTCGAGAAAAAACATCTGGTGATATCTAGCACTTCTGCCCCAAAGCTGGCTGAGGCCCTCCTGCCGCTCTTTGACAATGTAAGGCTCTCTGCCCCCAGCCATGGACACTTGCTGCTGACCAGAAATTTTGTGCTCTCTGGACATTCAGGTGTTCGCCCAGGAGTAGAGGATATTTGTTGCTCAAGTATTTTCTTCCTCCTTTCCTCCAGGAGAGCAGCCAAGTGCAGGTGCTCTCCATTTACCTCTTCCGCAAGGTGATGGAGTTGGTAGTAGATGAGGGAAAAGGGCCCCTGAAGACAATTGTGAACCAGAGCCTGCTCCTCCTCTTCTTGCACTCCCATGAGGAGAATCAACACCTGGCAGAGGTGAGGTTCTCTGTGATGCTGGTTGATCCCTGGGAGGGGGCTTGGCTGCCTCCTGCCCTGGCACCTCATGGACTGCAGCCTCCTCCAGGCCTTGGGATTCCGGTGCCCTGGGCTGTGGGGCCATCTCTGGGTCTCTGCTGCTCTCCAGGCCTTTAGAGAAGCACTTCATTTTGCGGCCGGGTTCCTGGGGAAGACGGATCTCCAGAAGGTGGTGAAGATGGAGCAGCCATTGAAAATTGATGAGTGCCTGGTAAGGAGGGACTGAAGCCCCAGGCTAAGCCCGAAGAAGGCCCCTGAGGGCGGTGCTCGGTGTGCAGGGCTGGCAGCTGTGCCCCTGCCCGCTGCTGCAGCCAGAGGCCGCCCGAGCTCTTCTCCAGGCTCCCGTGGGCCCGAGCCGGGTGCCCATGGAGCCCCGGCCCGGCGGGGCTGCGGGCCGGCACCGCGGCTCCCCGGGCAGCAGCCGGCCCTCTGCCCCCTGCCCTCGGGAGCCCTTGGCCGGCGGCTGCTGGCCGCGCCTCGGGGCTCTGCGGCCAGGGGAGGCCGGGGCTGGGCGCAGGCAGCGCCCGGCCCAGGGGCTGAGCCCGCGCCAACCCTTCCCTCCTGCCGCTCTCTGCAGCTGGCACAGGACAGGAGCAGAGCGGCCCAGCAGATGCAGTGGGCCCTGCGGTTCCTGGATAGCCCGCAGGAGTCCGTACGAGAGGCGGCCGTCAGGATCATCGGTGAGTCCCGAGCCCGGGCTCCCTCCCCGGGCCGCCGCAGCTCGGCCCCAGCCCCGCCTGCTGCCCCGGCAGCGCCGCTGGCACGGAGCTGTGCCGCTGGGGCCGTGACAGGCTCTGTGTTCACAGGCATGGCCGGGCGGTGCCTCATGGGCAAGAGGGACGAGCTCCGGGCCCACAGTCCCGGTGAGTGAGGGCAGCGCGCTGACAGCGGGGACTGCCCGGGAGAGCTGCATTGCCCCGGCACGGAGCTGCAGTCCCTATCCCGGCTGTGGCAGGCTTCGCTCCCTGTGGGGATGAGGGGTGGCCTGGGCAGGGCACAGCGAGCGATTTCAGGGACACTGCTCGGGGGGATTCGTGGCCAGCGTCCTTCGGCTGATCCCGTTGGCCCCTCCTCTCTTCTGGCCGATGCAAGAGCTGAGTGGGACACCCTTGAGTAGTGGTTTTGGTTCGCCAATTGATCATTTCCTGGCCCATGTTCCAATTAGTGTGGTAAGTTCCGTGTTGGTTAATCACCAGTACATCCAGTACCGTGTATTTAATAATTTTCTCTTTGAGATAGGATTAGGAGGAAGGCAAAGCAGGCTCCAAACTTTAAAAGGGTATGAAGAAAAAATTGTTAACAGTAACTAAAAGAAGGAGTAATAAGAATAAGAATCAGAACAAAACCTTCAGAACACCTCTCCTCCCCCTACATCTGTTTCTTTCCCACTGACAATGTAAAGAGACAAAACCAAAATTTTGAGTCACTTTACTACCTCTAGAATAGTCCTTCTCCTGCTCACTTAAGGAGAAAAGTCCCTCTTGTTAATGTTATGGAGATTTTCCACAAGAAAACAGTTCTCTCATGGCTCTTAATTTCCATGAAAGCAGCCACACTGCAGGGAAATCTGCAATTCTGAAATCGCTCCCATTTTCCACAAGCTTTTCCCACAGCTGTGTTTCTGTGCCATGTCAGCCTAGGGGATACTGTTCTAAAGCTGAGATGTTCAAAGGCAAAGGTTCTCTTTATCTATCTCTAAAATCCTCTTCCATTTCTAGCAAGAGAGATCTTCTGTTCCTGGGGGCACAGGATCTTCATCACTCTTCTCTCCGTCTCTGTTCAAACTTTTCATAGTATCACAGCTACTTTAACATCTGCTGACTTCAGCATGGAGGTTTTGCTCCATACCTTCCATTTGAACACTTTCATCTCCCCATACCTTCATGCGTTATAGGGAAAAAAGTGTCCTTCTCCATATGTTTACAAGAGGATTTCAGCCTAAAACTAAAGGCATCTCCTCATCCCTCCCATCTGGGACTTGACTTCTTCTTCACTGACCTCAGCCAGGCCTGGGCTGGGTCAGCTGTGTTACCTCTTTGTCGGCCAGAAGGGAAAAGAGAAAGTTCCCAAGTTTCTTTCGTTTGTAACGTGTGTTTTTCACAGAGGCTTTCATGTACAGCTTTCCAGATTATCAATTCCCAAAGCCAACCCTTGACTGGTTTCCGATCCGACACGGAGGAACCTACCAGCAGCCTCTCCCAAAACATCATGTCTGTGATTCACAAACCAGCACACCTTGACAGGAGCGTCTTCTAGGATTCCTGCAGATGTGGGTGCTGACTATGGCTCTCTTCCTCTCTGTTCCAGCCATTTAAGTCCCAAGGAAAGACACTAGTCCATCCCACGGTAACCTGGATATTCACACCCAATGTGCCAGAAGAGCTGAAGAATTAGGTGCATCTTCAGAATCCAGTGAACCAGTGTCCCAAGAACAGCCTCAGGAGACACTGAAGAGGACGCCATCTCCCACTGCCACTGGAGCTCCAGGCACGGCTGATGCTGGACACAGCTGAGCCTGTGAGAAGCTCGGTAGCTCCTGCCTTCAGCCTGCCTGTAGATATCTCCCTCCCACCAGCCCTGAAACCCTGGTCATTCCCTTTCTCCCTCCCAGCTCATCCCTTTGCTTCGCCTTTCATTAATAAACAGTTTGGCATCTTCATTTTGCCTACATCCCTGTGGAGCTGAAGCAAATCCCAGACCCTGGGACACACAGGCCCTGCTGCCATTCTCTGCCACGCCGTGTTTTGTGCACGGACGCAGAGGAACGAGGGCAAGTCAGGCTGGAAAGGTCCCTGTGCGGAAGGTGCAGTTCCACAGCACTGTGCAGTTACACATCTTGCTGAGCACACTGAAGGCCAGCAGTGGGACAGGTGTGTGTCAGGGACCAAAGTCATGTCTAAGGCCCTGCCATATTTGGTACCCTGTTGTGCACATCAACAAGATAATGAATAAAACCAGGTTCAAAAATGCTCCTGGAAAGGCAAGATCCCAATTTTAGCAGCTTTTTCCACCTCCATGTTGCAGGAATTCATGGGTCTGCTGGATAGGCGGTGTTCATTCCAAATTTTCTGCCCACTTGTCTAGGAACACTCTAGTGATAGTGCTGATGTGATGATTCAGTCTTCTGAGGTTTTTTGGGATATTTTAGGGGGATTTCAGTGTTGCCCGATTGATAAATGACACAAAACTCGGATAAGTTTTGTGGGTGCTTTATTAAGGGCCCGGGTAACTGGGGGACTCATGTCCCAAAGTCCGAGCCCCCCGAATTCGCGTATGGGTGCTTCCCTCTTATACATGCGATTCACAACAAAGTCTCTAAGGAACAGTTTCCCCGTTCCCCTTGCCTGGTCACAGACCCCTTGTGATACATTCCTTGGTTCACAAATAAGATCATTAATCCTCTGCTTATCTTATTCTAAGAGCATTGTATGCTGCCTCTAGACAGTTTAGCATTCTTACCTTCTTGCACTAGTTTAATTATTTATTAAATCTCTAAGACTACCTGCTAGGTAACACACAAAACCCAACACACTTTCAACGGCTACAAAACTACTTTTTAACAAACCAGTTCACACACAACTCACTATAATTAAATATTTTGCTAAATTTCATTTCTTTTCCAACATTTCCCCCCTTTTGAGCATCCTTCAGTCCTGCTGCAAGGATGCTCAATCAACAGTATTGACAGTAAGATCTTCATAAAGAGGTGGGGAGTGTTCTTCATTCTGCCGCCCACGGGACATCGCCTTCAGCAACCGGAGAGATCGCCTCTTTTCCTTTTCGATCACACCTGGTGGGGTCCGCTCCATGATTCCCGTAGCGGATCCGTGATCCACTTCTTGACGTACACCTGGTCCCCAGGCTGGATGTCGTGGACAGAATTCTCCAGCGTGAGCGGTCTATTCCACTGTAACGTATTTCTTAAAGAATTCAAGATCTTATTAAGTGACATAACATACTCTGCAATCGCCTGGTCCCCACTCACATGTACCTCCCCTTTTAATACAGTTGCATGATATGGTTTGCCATATAATATCTCATATGGACTTACGCCTACCTTTTCCCTTGGTTTAATTCGAATCCTGAGTAGGGCCAAAGGCAAAGCTTGAGGCCAGTGCAGTTTAGCTTCCTGGCAAATCTTTTTGATTTGTCCTTTCAGGGTTTGATTCATCCTTTCCACCTGCCCACTAGACTGAGGTCTCCAGGGGGTATGCAAATTCCAGGTTATATCTAACATTCGTGCTAATTCCTGCACTACCCCGGCTATAAAATGCGGACCTCTATCTGATGACAATCCTAAAGGTACTCCAAATCTTGGTATTATTTCTTTTAACAAGATTTTTACCACCTCCTTAGCCTGATTAGTTCTACATGGAAAAGCTTCCGGCCACCCTGAGAATGTACATACGTACACTAAGAAGTATCTGTATCCCTGTGCCCTAGGCAATTCAGAAAAATCAACTTGCCAGTAATCTCCTGGTTGTGGCCCGACTTGCAACTTTCCCATTTGTATTTGTCTCCTAACTACTGGATTATTTTTCAAACATACCGGGCACATTGCATTAACTCTTTTTGCCATTGTTAACATCTGATTAGAGATTATCTCATTCTTCAAAAATTTTACCAATACTTCTGCCCCCCAATGACATTTATTATGTTCTGATTCCAAAATAAATTTCATTATGTGGGTAGGTACCACTATTTGTCCCATTGGTGTAACGTACCACTCAAGTTGATTCTTCTGTGCCCCTAGCAAGTTTATTAGTTTTCCATCTTCTATTGAATATTTGGGCTCCTGATTCAGGTATGGGGTAGCCGGATTTGTTCTTACCGGTACCAATGCCATTTGAGTCCATACTTCCCGTGCCACTTGCCGAGCTGTAACATCAGCAAATCGATTTCCTCTGTAAACATCTCCTTCCGCAGTCTGATGTCCTCTAACATGCATTACTGCAACTGCTTTGGGACTGTGTACCGCATCCAGTAGCTGTAGCACTTCTTCCCGGTGCTTGATGTTGGTTCCCTGTGAATTCAAAAGCCCCCTTTCCTTCCATAACGCCCCATGTACATGAACCACACCAAAGGCATATTTAGAATCTGTCCAGATATTAACCCTTTTGTCCTTGCTCAAATACAGGGCTCTGGTGAGTCCAATCACCTCTGCCTTCTGGGCCGAAGTTCCAGGTAACAAAGCCTTTGCCTCTATTACCTGATCCAATGTTACCACTGCATACCCGGCATAGCGAGTCCCATTCTCGACAAAACTGGATCCATCAGTGTATAGTTCCCATTCAGGTTCTTCCAATGGTTCATCCTTTAGGTTGGGTCTGCTGGCATATACTTGTTCAATTACCTCTACGCAATCATGCACCAGTCCCCCAGCTTCCTGGTCACTGCGTAAAAACTCTGCTGGATTAACATGATTAGTAGTCCTTATTTCAATATCATCCTGTTCTCTCAGGATGGCCTGGTATTGCAACATTCGACTGGATGATAGCCAGTGACCCCCCTTTTGCTCCAAAACGGCCATGACCATATGGGGAACAAACACTTTCATTTTTGCCCCCAAAGTCAATTTCCGGGCCTCTTGAATACGAATTATTGTTGCCGCCACGGCTCGTAAACACGAGGGCCACCCGGAACTTACCGAATCCAGTTGTTTAGAGAAGTATCCCACTGGCCTCTTCCAGGATCCCACCTTCTGGGTGAGGACCCCCAATGCCAGTTTTTGCCTCTCATTCACGTACAACTGGAATTCCTTGGTCACGTCAGGGAGTCCTAGCGCTGGGGCCTCCTTTAGTGCCTGCTTCAATTCCTGGAAGGCCTTCTTTTGCTGTGTCGTCCACTCCAACCGATGCTGCTTCAAGGCCTCATATAGTGGCTTGGCTAGGAGACTGAAATTCATGATCCACAGTCGACACCATCCCACCATTCCTAGAAAAGATCTCAATTCCTGATGGTTACGAGGCAAAGGAATAGCACATATTGCCTCTATTCAGTTTACTCCCAAATGTCTCTGCCCTTGTGTGATCTCACAACCGAGGTAAATAACGCTATTTTTGACCAATTGAGCTTTTTCCTTAGAAACCCGATACCCTGCTTGGCCAAGCATGTTGAGTAATTTAATTGTTAATTCCATGCACATTTCCCTTTCCTTAGTAGCCAGAAAAATGTCGTCCACGTACTGCAGGACTACATACAAGGATGGGGATATTGTTACCTGGGTTATCTTCCATTCCTCCAGCTCCTTGGCCAGTTGGTTTCCAAAAATAGTAGGGGAGCATTTAAATCCCTGTGGGAGTCTCGTCCACATAAGCTGCTTCTTTTCTCCCAAAAATAGGACTCTCCCACTCGAAGGCAAAATATTTCCTACTCTCTCTTGCCAGTGGGATGCAGAAGAAGGCATCTTTAAGGTCAATCACTGAGAACCATTTAAACTCCTCTGATACAGATGTTAACAAAGTATAAGGATTAGCAACAACTGGATGTATGTCTTTCACTATTGCATTAATAGCCCTTAAGTCCTGTACCAAACGGTACTTACCATTAGGTTTTTTTTACTGGAAAAATTGGAATATTATACTCCGATTCACATTCCTGTAATATTCCTTGAGCCAAAAATTGTTTAATTAACGGGGGTACTCCCCACCTTGCCTCAAGCTTCAAGGGGTATTGCTTTATCTTCACTGGTCGGGCCCCTTCCTTTAGTTCCACCTTTACTGGCTGTGCAGCTTTAGATTTTCCGGAGACCCCTGACTCCCATACCCAGGGTACTACAGCCTGCTCAATTTCTTCTGGAATAGGAGAGGCATCCACTTCCTTGATCACAAAAATGCCTGCTATTTGTTCCTCAGGTATTTCCAATTTCACCCTTCCCCCTTCAAACATTATTTTCACATTAAGTCGGGACAACAGGTCTCTGCCAAGAAGGGGTGTGGGGCAGTTTGGCATATACAAAAATTGGTGATCTAATTCCTTCCCCCCAAACCTAAGATTTAAAGGTTGTAAAAATGGTTGTTCCTCTAGCTTCCCTGTTGCCCCCACCACCTGTACCGTTGTGTCACTCAAAGGTCCCAATTGTCTATTGAGTACAGAATAAGTAACTCCAGTGTCTACCATAAATTCTTGATCCTTTCCATCTATTTCTAAAACTACCCTTAAATCCTTTTCTAGTCAGCTTTGATTCTGATAGTTTCCCAAAACTAGTGCTTGAGCGACTTCTGCTGGTCCTCCCGTGAATCCTCCCACAGGGGCATTTCCCATTGGGGCTGTCCTTAATCCCATGTTTCCCATGCCCATACCTCCTCTAACCGGGCATTCATTTTTCCAGTGTCCCAATTGTCGGCAAAAGGCACACTGGTTTGGATCCAACCTCCCCATGTTAGGTGCAAACCCAAATCCTCCCCGACCTCTTGGCAACCCCCTCTGTCCGTGATTAGCTCCTCCCCGACCTCGACCCCTAATGGGTCTTCCTCCTGCCCCTGCCTGTTGCATTACAGCCAGAATACTAGCTTGTTGTCTTTTTGCAGTTTCTTTATCCCTGTTGTTGTATACCTTCCACGCTACCTCCAGCATTTTTTTTTTGAGTGGCTCTAACAACCATTTCCTTTTTCGTGGAATCCATTATAGTATCTAATAATACCTGTAAATCATTCCAGTCCGGATTCTGAGTCTTTATTACCATTTTAACCACCCTTGCCACCCTTTCAGGATCCTCCCGATAACTCCCCGCTGATTGCTTCCATATTACCAAATCCCCGGGGGAGAAAGGCACCTTTATAAGTATCCTTTCTCCCTGTGGTCCCACAGCTTCCCTCAACGGCGCAATTAAATGTGGCCCCTTCTGCCCCTTCCTTCCCTTGCGAGTCCGCCCTGCTAACGGAGTTCTTTTAACACTCTCATTCTTTTCACCATCACCACCATCACTATCACTCTCACTAGATCCCGTTTTTATAGCTATATCCGCAGGGGGAGCAAGAGGCACATTAGGAGCAACCGGAACCCTTGGAGGTGCTATACAATAAGACAAATCTTCCTCGACTGAAGGATACAAATTACGCTTCTTTCTTTCTTTACATCCCACACACTCCCTTTCATCATTCACATCTAAAACCAAGATACCACATTCCTTTTGCCATTCTTCTTTCCGATATAAAACGAAAAACAAATCCAAATATGGTATTTCATCCCATTTCTCATTTCTCCTTAAAAATTGCATCAAAGATTCCATTATCCCGAATTCCAGTGTACCATTCATCGGCCATCCCGCTTCCCCAATCTCATATTCAGGCCACCAATGATTACAATAATCTATCATTTTACTTTTATCCAATTCTTGATAATACCCTTCACTTTTCCACCGTTTCAATATACAACCTAATGGTGTATTTCCAGGTATTTTACCATTGGCTTGCACTAAGGTTTTAAAAGTTTTAAAAGACATCATATTATGACCTTTAATTCTACTATTAATCCCAATAAACCAATATACCTTAAACCAATATACCTTCTCGCCGTCCTTCCCTAAAACAAACAGGAGGCGAGTTCCGGTCCTGCGTCCTTAGACGTCTTATGGCCGGAGCCTAGGCTTTTTTACCAACCACCAAATCCAAATCCAATTATCACCTTTTTCCAATATAAAGCACCTTCGGGCTTACCTTGGCAGTTGTCCAACAGGCGCGGGGTGTCGGTCACGACCGATGACTCCCCGAGAAGTCCTCGGTGCCGGCTTGGAGTGGATCGGGACGCGAACCGCCCCAGCAGCCCTTGGAGTCCTGCCACGGTCGCCAGAAAACTGTTGCCCGATTGATAAATGACACAAAACTCGGATAAGTTTTGTGGGTGCTTTATTAAGGGCCCGGGGAACTGGGGGACTCACGTCCCAAAGTCCGAGCCCCCCGAATTCGCGTATGGGTGCTTCCCTCTTATACATGCGATTCACAACAAAGTCTCTAAGGAACAGTTTCCCCGTTCCCCTTGCCTGGTCACAGACCCCTTGTGATACATTCCTTGGTTCACAAATAAGATCATTAATCCTCTGCTTATCTTATTCTAAGAGCATTGTATGCTGCCTCTAGACAGTTTAGCATTCTTACCTTCTTGCACTAGTTTAATTATTTATTAAATCTCTAAGACTACCTGCTAGGTAACACACAAAACCCAACACACTTTCAACGGCTACAAAACTACTTTTTAACAAACCAGTTCACACACAACTCACTATAATTAAATATTTTGCTAAATTTCATTTCTTTTCCAACATCAGGGGCCTGGGATAAGGGAAGAAAGCAGGATACAATCCAGATCTGGAAAAATCCCATATAGAACTGGAAATGAGCAGAACTCGGTGGAAACAAGCACAAAGAAACAGGGAAGAAAAGAGTTTTTAAGAAGTAAAAATAGGGAAAAAGAAGGATAAAATTCCAAATGAATCCACTTGTAAAGAATAACCTGGAGGCGCAATAGGAGAAATTCCAACACAACTGTCTACCAGGGCCCCGCAGGGCCCAGATTGTTACTTTATTTGGGAAAATTTTAGAGGTGTTTTTTAAATGTGACTGCATGTTTTTCAAAGAGAATCCTACTTTTCTTTTCTGAATGGACTGGAAGTTGCCTCCTGTTTATGCTGTAGTGGTTTTGCCCATGTTAATTCCTGAATTAAGAATTAAAAAAACAGAAAAAACATTTTTAAAAAGAAGATATATTATTAGTATTATTATTAATATTAATACTGATAATATAAAAAGAACAAGTAATTGAAAAATGTCAAAAATAAATTGCCAAGATCCTGAATATTTCTTCTTTGTAGATGTTTTGGGGAATAAACCTTTAGTGTTTTCTTTTACTATTTAAAAGATGTTATTTTGCTATGTGTTATCCTGGAGATAAAAACTGCTTTGGTTTCTTGAGTTGTTTGGGTTTTTTCCCTTGAGTTGCTGGGAATTTTTCTGGTTGAAAATTTAAAGGTGTTGAAAATTTTTTAAAAAAGGGGAGAAAAGAAAAAAGGGGGAAAAACTGGGAAAAAAGTAAAAAACAAAGACAAAATCTGTTAAAAATATAAAAAGCAAGCAAAAAATGAACAGTTACATTTTGTTTCCAATGTGCGCCTGAGTGCCTTGATTTTTCCATGATTTTGCTGTAGTCCTGAGTTGTAAAGTTCTCCGGGCAGGATGCTGAGCTTGGTGGAGATTGCGGAGCTGCCAGAGGCATTCCCAGTTTTCCTTGCCACCTGTAATATCCAATGCCATCACACATGTGTCCGTCTTGGAGCACCAAAGGTGCCATTTTTATAAATTCCCAATGCCCAGAATGACATGATTCCATGGGAATTTGTGAGGAGAACTGGAGGATTCGATATTCCCGATGCCCGGAGTGCTGTTATTCCATGGATTGCCAGTGTTGATGGGAAGATGTGAGGGGAAGCAGATGATTCTAAACTCCCAACCCCTAGAATGCTGTTATTCCATGGCATTCCAATGTTGCCCACCAAATGCAACCCTGGACCATCAAATCCAAATTTTGACCAATAAATCCAATTGTTTACCACCAAATAAAACCTTGGACCTTCAAGTCCAAACTCTGTCAAATTCAAACTTTGACCACCAGGGATGGGATGGGATGGGATGGGATGGGATGGGATGGGATGGGATGGTGCTGCAGGTACCAGCTCTGTGACCCAGCTCTGCAACTCACCCTCTGGCAGCAGCTGGATTGGCACAACCTCCTCGGTCTCCACTTCTGGGTCAGGGTCAGGCTCTTCTTCGTCCTCCCCCACCCAGGCCAGCTTGGGAACTCTTGGGGGTTTCTGCTCAATGATCTTGCCATCCCTGTTCGGTTCTGTCCATGGGAACGATGGGATGGGATGGGATGGGATGGGATGGGATGGGATGGGATGGGATGGGATGGGATGGGATGAGGCCAAGCTGGTTGCAGGCACCAGCCCTGTGGCCCAGCTCTGCCACGCACCGTCCTGCAGCACCTGGATAGGCACAACCTCCTCAGTCTGCAGTTCCAGATCAGTTTCAGGGTATTCGTGCTGTTTCTCCACCCAGGCAAACTTAGACAGTCTTGAGGGTCTCTGCTCCATGTCATGGATTGCAATAATGCCAGATTACAAGACAAATGCCTCTGGAAGGCTACGGGTCATGAAGTCCTCCGGACTGGCCCCGAAGTCACATGTAGAAGCAACGCCTTGAAACAGCTCCGGGTGGGACACGAACGAGCGCGCTGTGTGGGGGCTCCTCACGAAACCGCTCTGCCTGTCGTGTGCTCGGAGCACTGTAGCCTGCTCCTGTCACCGCCAGCTCCTAGGCCAACACACATGTCACAAAGGACATCCTGTCCCATTCCATGCCACTGAAACAGTGCTGCAGCGTGTCACCAAGGGCCCTTGCACACACTGCCGCCTGCCCTGGAGCCGCCCCCTGCCAAGCCAAAGCGGCCCAGGCTGGAAGGAATGCCTGGCCCCAGGTGTCCAAGGCAGCCCCACAGGATCTTTAGGAAGGGCTCAGAGCATCAGCAAACGCTTCCCTGCTCTGCGGGCTCAGGGCAGCAGAAGGAGCCCCCAGGGCTGCCGACGCAGCCGCGCTGGGAAGGGCACGGGGCCTTCCAGGGACGCTGGCACGGCCTCCCTGGGACACGTCCCGGCCCGTGGCCATCCTAAACCCGCGGGTGTGACTCGCACAAGGAACGTGTGGGCCCGGGCACCAATGCTGCTCTGAGCCCTGGGGCCCGGGCAGCGCTGCCATCAGCAGCTGGGGCAGAGTCCCTGCCCAAGCAGAGCTGCCACCCCCCAAGCCCTGGCAGCGCTGGTGCCCGTCTCCCGCCCCACAGACCTGTGCCCCCGCGGGGCTTCTGTGCCACAGGGAGCCAAAGCCCACGAGCATTGGGGGCTGATGGCAGGAGCACCTGGAGCAACTGCTGGCAACACTTGGTCTCTGTCAGGAGCTCTTCCTCCACGCTGGAATGATTTTCTCATTGAAGTAATTCGATGCAGCACAAAAACATCTTTACCTTGAAAACACAGAAGAATCAGGCAATAAAGTATCCTCACTTCAGGAAACCTTCACCTCTCCTTGCTCATCTCGAGTTGGTAAAAAAAGCTGCATAATTCCCAAATTATTTGAGATGCCCTAAGAACATTGTGAGAAACGAGGCTCACTTTTAAAATTTCAAAGGCTTATTAAACCTTAACAAAAATACAACCAAGAATGAATAAGGAAAAATTACAGGACTGGGAGTCTCCATGGCCAAAAGCCCACCTGCTCATCTACAAAATGGATGCTCTGACTTTTATACCCTTAGCCCCTCCCAAAGTTTTTCCAGTCAACTCTTTCTCTGCCATCCAATGGTGGAAGTCACTTTCTTACATGTTGATTGGAGGTCAGGTGTTGCCGTGCTCTGCCTCCTGGTATCAAGCTCTCCCTCCCCTAAATGCCCCACTAGTGACAGCAATAAGGGGGGAAGGGAAAGAGTACTATGGAGAGAACTTGCAAAAATAACACGACTATACAGCTATAAAAATTCTCTTAACATAAACATAATATTCATCTCCTAATTGTGAGAGCCAACTATCCCCTTATTCATTTATAACAACCTGAAGGATTTTCAAGTTTGCTTCCAACTCAAAGCAGTAACTCATTTGCCTTAATGTCAACCACTGAGAGTCACTTTAGAAAACGTAACACAGAAGCAAAAAAATGGCCATCCATTGGTTTGCAAATGTTTTTCTGTGAATGGATGTTAACACCCTAATTCTAAAGGAATAAAAGCCCTCATGGAATGAAAGAACAGTCAGTGTTACAAAATGAAACTGAACAAATGAGTAGATTCCAAAAAGGTCAGTCCCTTAGTGGCCAAAAAACTACAGCTCTGCCCTCTTGTTCCCTGCAAGAGAATCACGACCCGGGGGCCACGTTTGGACCCTTTGGCAGGACAGGGACTGGCCCTGGTATAAGGTGTGTAATAAAGAGACTGAGAACAAGGAGGAAAGAAGATCCAGGAAATGCAGATTGTTGGTGGAAAGATTAAGATGTTCTTTTAAGGATTTTGTTTGGTTCACTGGAAAGACGAATGGCTTTGAGCTGCAGAAAATGAGTACCCACTGGCAGTATCAGGGAGGACTAGAGGAAGGGCAGAATATGTCCCTGGATGAAGTGCTTAGAAAGATACAACAACGGTATGTAAAAAGGGATGCTGAAAAGGAGAAAGCAAAGACAAAGGTGATGGCAGAATTTTTACAGCCCCCGAGGGCCCCAGGACCCAAGTGGTCCCCCATAATAGAAGGGACAGGGTCGGCTACAAGGAAGTGGCAGAAGCATTCCCTCCGCAGCAGGGGAGAGCCAAGCCAAACAGCAGCTGGGAAACAATCAGTGTGCTCTGTGCTGGGCAGAGGGACACTGGAAGTGGGAATGTTCACAAAAACAGCTGGACCCTCAGGAGGAGGAAGTCCAGGGGATAATGGAGATGGACTATTAGATGTGTCAGGGGCTCCCATTGCAGCAGGGACACACCACACCGGAGCCCTTGTTAACTTTTCAGGTGGGTTCAGATGGAGAGGAGGTGTGTTTCCTATTAAACACAGGGCCTCTCCATCCACCTTACATTTTATCCCTAAGGTGGGAGAATTGTCAAAAATATCTTCAATTTTTCAAGGGGTTGTGGGAATTGTAGTTTATTCTGTAGGCTTGGAAGTCTGAGAGCATCTTTCTCTGAAGGAATTGTGGATATCGTGGTTAATGGGTTTAGGGATTTAATTCCTTTGTCGATGTGGGGTTTCGTGCAGAGCTGAAAAGCTCCTGTTTGGAGGGGACCCACGCCCCTGTGCTTTGTGTGTTTTGTTGTTAAAAGCCAGACATGGCGGGTTTCAGTCCTGAAACCAATTCTGCAGCTCCACCAGTCTGTGGTCTGTTGTGGAGAACTAGAATTGGCAGTTTTAATCGTGAGGCCAATTCTGCAGCGGCTGCCTTGTGGAGATGGTGTTGTCCCTATGCAAGCCTAGGTATTTATCATGCAGCTTCCTCTCTGGGGGCTATAGGAAAACTTCAGGGGGAAATAATTTGGTATTCTTCCTTGGTTAATGTAGTAGTTGCCTCCCTACCTCTGGGGTGCACTTGATCAAAAAGAAAAAAGGATAAAGAGAAATTGGCCACTAAGAAGATGATTGGTTATTAAAAAAGTGATTGGTTGTTAAGAAAGGCTCTAGGCAGCGGCATTGCTCGCTGCAGAACTTGATCATGTCCAAAAGGAAAGTCACTGGAGTAAAAGGAGCAAACTGCTAAGGTGAACTGCTCCAGGATGAGTAGCAAAAGCCTGCTAAAACCCTGAACTAAAAGCAACTCAACTGCTTAATTCATGGATTGCAACTCTTGTAAAACATTTTAAAAGCAGTCTCACTCCCTCTGCTGACCAATCTATTGGAGGAAACCCCACTGAACACCTGTGGGAAGCAACAAAAGGGGGAGGAGGGTAGGGAAGAACACACACTCATCCCTCTCCCCACTCCAGGCACGTTAACGTTACAAAACCTAACCCTATAATAAATAACCCTGCATTTACTGCCAACTCTGAACCTGGAGATGTCCCGTTCACTGATACCTCAGCCAAAAACATTGATGGTAAAAGTATAGAGCTGTTACTCCCCAGGTTGCAGCTTAGCTTATTAGTTTCTTATCAGTTGACCAGAGTGTTTTGTTACTTTTGACATGCAGGGTTCATTGTCAGGTCTGGATGGTTTTGTTTAAGCCTCAGCTGGCACTGGGAACACTGTGTGAAAACACTGTTCCACATCTTTCAGGGCAATTGCCAACCTCAGGTTTGTGCTGCAAAAAAGAATTTCCATTGTGCCCTAATTCAGAATGTACCCATTGATCAAATTCTGTGCTGTGGATCAATTTTTATCCTTCTGACTTTTGTCAGCCGCTCCACTTTATCATTCTATGATATTTGTAAAATCTGATAGTGCGCATGGGTTTTAACCCATCCTACACGGATTTGTTAGGACTGAGTTTGTAAAAACAACCATTCAAATCCTCCCTTTGCCAAACCTCTTTTCCATTCACTTGCCAATGAACATTTTCACTGACAAAATCACTGTGTGGCACCTGCTGGCCAGGGCTCCATGGGCATCCAGCTGGGGCCCACAGGAGCCTGGAGCGGAGCCCGCGTGGCCCAGGGAAGAGAACGGCTTGGGTAGGGCTGCAGCTGCCGGCCACACACAATGAGCAGCGCGTTCAGGGGGCTGCTCCAGCCTGAGGCTGGGGCTTGCAGGCCGTCCTTACAACACGGAACCTCCAGGTCTGATCCAGCCACAGCTTCCTTTGGAGATCCCTCCTGTGCAGGAATCTGGCTGAACAGTTCAACATTTCCCGGAAGGCCTGGAGATTGCGGATGTGATGGTGGTCAAAGGGGTGTTCTGTTGAAGGAAGAGACAAAGATTTGACTCCATATTTCAGAAGGCTTGATTTATTATTTTATCATATATATTACATTAAAACTATACTAAAAGGATAGAAGAAAAGGTTTCATCTCAGAAGGCCAGCTAAGCTAAGAATAGAATGGAATGAATAACAAAGGTTTGTGGCTGGGACAGAGAGTCTGAGCCAGCTGGGCTGTGATTGGCCATTAATTCCAAACATCCACATGAGACCAATCACAGACCCGCCTGTTGCATTCCACAGCAGCAGATAACCACTATTTACATTTTGTTCCTGAGGCCTCACAGCTTCTGAGGAGGAAAAATCCTAAGGAAAGGATTTTCATGAAAAGATGTCTGTGACACGCGGAGGCAGCACCCGCTGCAGGGGTAGGGCTTGGATGTTGGGGTGAGGAAAGGAATGGAGGAGGACCATCCCAGATGCCTTTTTGAGTGGCCAAGGCAGGAGAATCTCGCACCGCAGCATTCAAAATGGGAGATCCGGCCATGTGGCCAGTGCCATCTTGTCCAATAGAAGTTAATGGTAGTTTAGGATAAAGCAGTGTAAAAACAGGGGTTCGCTCAGAGCCCAGCATGGCATGGCTGCGGGTGGCCAGAGCAGCTTCCCCAGGAAGGTGCTGTCGGGGTGCCTGCAGTACCAAAAGCGTCTCCATTTCGGGCTGCCTGGACAATTCCCCCAACCGACCAGATGCCTGAGCACGGATGGTGTAATCAAAGCCTCACCAGAGAAAATGAGAGGACTCTTTGCATGGCAGATCCAGCAGGGTTTATTGGGGGAAGATCCAGAGGTCCGGGTGGGGCAAAGGTGAAGAGAGAAACAGGAACAAGCAGGACCACAACCTCCGCTGAAGGGAACCAGGGGAGAAGAGCCAGGAGCAGGGGGGCCATGGTATATAACTGGGGGAAGGTAGGAGAGGTCAGGGTACAAATTATCCAATGGGGAAGGGAATCAGGGGTGGAGTTGAGGTGGGGTGACACAGGATACACCAATGGGGGAGTGGTAGGGGTCTCTCAGAGAAAGCCAATGGAGGAACGGGGAGTACAGAACTTTCTGTAACTGGGGGATGAACAGCAGTCGATTGACAACAGCACATTAACATTAACAAGAAAAGAACCATGGGGAATTGTGCCAGTCTCTCAGCGTAACTTAAACAGTGGTGTCCTCCCATGGCATTCCAAGTTCATCTTCTCTATGGCTGTCTCCCACACATGGCCAGTACCAGCTTGAGCAAGGGACAGGCTAAGAACTGGAAATGGCATGAGGCAGTTAGCACTCCTGTGCCTTTTTTAGGCAGTTTCTACCTCTAGACCTGCCCCGAGGGGATGACAGGAAAGGAGCACAGGGGGAGGAATGCCTGTAGCAGTGTGGGGTTTAGATGGTGGTTGCTGCTACCTGTTTCCCAGGAAGCAGTTCCTGTGGAAAGGCTGCTTGTGTGAGCATGCAGGCAAGGCAGTCAAGTCCACACTCCCCACACTCACCACAGCTAGCTCAGCCACGAGAGGCACCAGGGCCTTTTACATGGTCAGTTCCAGCGAGGTTTATTTCAACACACCAAAGGGGAACCAGAGGCAAAAGACAGACCATGTGCTCTGCACAAGGTTTAAGTATGGGAGGGTAGGGGGTGGTACAAAGGGCAGGACAAGAGGGATTGGCTTTCAGGGAAGACAGGGCCAGCCAACCAATGAGGAAACAGGGAAAAGAGAAACCAGGGCAAGCTGGCGCATATGGGGAAAGGAACTGGGATATATCACTGTTCAGTAAAAGTCTATGAGGAAGATCTTTCTGTCCACCAGAGTGTGGGGAACACTATGGCAATTCTCTCCAAGGCAGGGCTCTGGGGATTTCCCTGAGAGGAAAGGAATCAGAGGATTCCACACTGGTGCCCATGGCAGCAGCACTGGGCAGGGGCGCAGCTGCCAGCCCCACACACTGAGCAGTGCAGTCAGGGGGCTTCTCCAGGCTGAGGCTGGGGCTTCCAGGCCATCTGTAGCTGACCCACACCAAACCTCCAGATGTGATCCAGCTTCAGGATCTGTTGGAGGTCCTTCCCATTCACGAACCTGGCTGAACAACACAGTTCAAAGTTTCCTGGGAGGCCTGGAGAGCAGCAGAGACCCAGAGATGGCCCCAAAGCTGAGGAGAAGAACCCATGTCTCTATATCAAGGCCAGGAGGAGGCTGCAGCCTGTGAGGCAGCAGAGCACGAGCCAGGCTTCTGGTGGCACGGCTGACGTCCTCTGCCTTGTCTTCAAGAGCTGCAAGAAAGACAAACAGAGCCACTGTCAGATCCCAGGTTGGCAGGGCCCTGAGGAGCCCCCCGTGCCAGGGCCAGTGCAGGCGGCTCTGGCCATGGGCAGAAGGCAGAAGGGACCAAGGGGATCAGCCCGAAGCTAATGCACACTATTGCCCCATATGCCCCAAAAATCCCTGTGTGCGCACTGGCCACGCCAAGCCTCGTCCACAGAGCAAGCACAGCCCTCGGCACTGGGGCAGGGCTTGCAGGTCCCCAAGCAGCTGGGGCTGTCAGCTCGCTGCCCTCACTCACCTGTCCAGATCAGCTGGAGGTCTTGCTGCTGCCTCCTGAGGCACCGCCCGGCCATGCCTGTGAGCACAGAGCCAGTCACGGCCCCAGCGGCACAGCTGCCTGCCAGCGGCGCTGCCGGCGCTGTGGCCACACGGGCTGCTGGCCCGGCAGGGCTCAGCCCGGCCCTTGCCGCACGCTGCCGCCCCAGGGCACGGCTGCCAGAGGGCGGCAGCAGCAATGCCCAGGCCAGGCGGGGCTGCACGGCGCCGGGCCCGGCTGGCGCTGCCGGGGCAGCAGGCGGGGCTGGGGCCGAGCTGCGGCGGGCCGGGGATGGGTGGGACACGGTGGAGCCAGGTTGGGCAGGGCAGGAGAGGGTGGAGCATGACAGGGTTGGGCAGGGCAGGGCGGGGCAGAGAGAGGTGGGGCAGGGTGGGCTGGGGCGGAGCAGGGTGGGGTGGGGCGGGGTTTGGTGGAGCAGGACAGGCTGCAGCAAAAAAGGGTTGGACAGGGCAGGGCGAGATGAGGTTGAGTGTGGCAGAGCTGGGTGGGGCAGGGTGGGGCCAGTTTGGTGTGGTGGGGCGGGGCAGTGCAAAAGGTTTGGGGCAGAGTGGGGAAGGGTGCGGTGAAGCGGGGCTGGGTTGGGCAAAGCAGGAGACAGCGCAGCATGATGGGTTGGGCAGAGCAGGGTGAATCTGAGTTGGGTGGGGTAGGGCGGGTTGGGGTGGGATAGGGCGGGGCAGGGTAGGGCAGGGTCTGGCAAAGTTCAGTGAAGCATGACAGAGCGAAGCACAAAAGGGTTGGGCAGGGCAGTGTTGAAGTGAGGGGAGAACGACCATCCTTTGATGCATCGAACTCGAGTTTATTGATCGATCAGCCAGTTTAAATAATAGTGTTAACGAACTTCATGCATATTCCAAAATCCAGGTTTATGATAGGCTAACAGAGAAAACTCTAACCACTCCTTTTGTTTTACAATACCGTTGATTGTTTACACAAAATAAAACCAGTGTTCCCACTGTGATATGAAAGGTTCCCAAAACTTCCACATCTGTCCCCAGGGTGCCAGCTTTTCCCAGAGAGAGTGTTTCGCTTGTTATGGGAAGACTGCCTGAGAACCTTATTGTTTATAAAGTGATGCCTGAGAGAGTCTAATTGTTTATAGAAATCAGGCTGGGAACTGCTTTTGGAACTGCTTCACAACTACCTTTTACTTTTCTCTCAATTGTATGGCTTCATGGACTTTTTCTTTAAGCCATGCTTGAACTAAACTCCCGACAGGGCAGGGTGAGGTTGGGTGTGGCAGGGCTGGGAGGGGAAGGGCAGGGCAGGGTGGAGATAGGTTGGGTGGAGCAGGAGAGGGAGAAGCATGACAGGGTTGGGCAGGGAAGGGTGGGGGAGGGAGAGGTGGACAGGGTGAGGAGTGGTGGTGTGGAACAGGGTGGGGCAAAGGGGGCGGGGCAGAGTGGGGAAGAGTGCAGCGAGGCAGGGCTCAGTTGGGTGAAGCAGGAGAGGGTGCAGCATGATGGGGTTCGACAGGGCGAGGCAAAATTGGGTGCAGTGGGGTTGGGCAGGGTGAGGCAGGGTGGGGTAGAATGTGACCAGGTTTAATGAAACTGAACAGAGTGGAGCATGACTGTTTAAGGCAGGAAAGGGTCAGGCAGAGACAGGTTGGGAAGGGTGAGGCAGAGTGGGTTGGGGCCGGGCCAGGTGGGGGAAAGAAGGACAGGGCAGAGAATAAAAGTGCTGGGCAGGGCGGAGGAATGATAGCTGGGGCCTTGTGAGGCTGCGCAGGGCAGGGTGGGATTGCGCAGGGCAGGGTGGGATTGCGCAGGGGAGCACAGGCTCATAGCTCAGCCATGAAACTCACGGCCGCCTCTCGCAGGGGTTCCTGTGGGCTCCGCACGTAGCGCAGGGCCCGGCGCAGGTGCTCACCTGCTCGGCTCCTGTCCTCTGCCAGCTGCAGAGAGCGGCAGGAGGGAAGGGTTGGCGCGGGCTCAGCCCCTGGGCCGGGCGCTGCCTGCGCCCAGCCCCGGCCTCCCCTGGCCGCAGAGCCCTGAGGCGCGGCCAGCAGCCGCTGGCCAAGGGCTCCCGAGGGCAGGGGGCAGAGGGCCGGCTGCTGCCCGGGGAGCCGCGGTGCCGGCCCGCAGCCCCGCCGGGCCGGGGCTCCATGGGCACCCGGCTCGGGCCCACGGGAGCCTGGAGAAGAGCCCGGGCGGCCTCTGGCTGCAGCAGCGGGCAGGGGCACAGCTGTCAGCCCCGCACACTGGGCACCGCCCTCAGGGACCTTCTCCAGGCTGAGCCTGGGGCTTCAGGCCCTCTTTACCAGGACCTCGGTGAACTTTGACAGCTGCCCCTTCTTCACCAGCTGCTTGAGCTTCCTCATCTTCAGGAGCTCAGCCACAAGACGCAGCGTTTCCCAAGAGGCCTGGAGAGCAGCAGAGGCCCAGAGATGGCCCCACAGCCCAGGGCACCAGACTCACATCCCTGTGCCAATGTCTCGAGAAGGCGGCAGTCCATGAGGTGCCAGGACAGGAGGCAGCTGAGCCCCTCCCAGAGATACACCAGCCTCACACAAAACCTCACCTACATCACGCGCCAGTCCTCATTATTGCAGTCAAAGAAGGAGTAGGTTTTGGTTCAAAATCTTCTCAAGGGGCTTTTTTCCCTCATCCACTACCAAGTCCATCACCCTGAAGAAGAGCTCAAGGGAAAGGACTTGCACATTGCTGTTCTCCTGGAGGAAGGGAAGGGAAGCAGGCCTTGAGACCAATTTATTCAAGCTCACCTGGGCAAAGTTTCTGGGCAGCAGCCAGTGCCTGCAGCTGGGGACACAGAGCCTTTTGTGGTCAAAGAGCAGCAGCAGTGCCTCAGCCAGCTTTGCATCAGTGGTGCTGGATACAAGGATGACTTTGTGCTGGCACACATTCGTGAACAAAGAGAAGGACATGCTCACCACCTCTCCATCTGCATCACCCAGCAGCTCCACAAGGCTTGGTGACAGACAGCACATTCTCCTGGCCTGTGTGGAACACAAGGCTGTGCTGGGAAGCCATGGACGGCTGCACCACCGACACCACCATGGCACTGCAAGGCCACCCTGCTGCTGCAGGGCCCACAGGCCAAAGGCCTGCCCCAAAGCACTGGGGCAGGTGAGGCAGGAGAGCTGGGAGCAGCTGCCTCAGCTCCTGAAGCCCTGCACGCCCATGGGGCTGCTTTCCACAACACAGCTTCAGCCACGGCCCCTTCTCACCATCGAGGGATCCTTGCTGACCACCACGAGGCCTCTGAGCAGCAGGAAATGCCACTCCCTGAACTTGCTGTGCAGGCAACTTGACAGGACCGTCATGATGCTGTCACCAAATTCAGTGAAGTCCAAGAACTTGAGAATTAATGGATTCAGCCATCAGCCCTGTGGCCCTGTTCTGCCACTCACCATCCTGCAGTGGCTGGAACTGATCTGATTCTTCAGGCTGTTATGCTGGGACAGCTCCAGGGCCTTTCTTATTTTTCCCCCTGAACACTTTGAACAAACTGAGGAATCTGCAG
The DNA here is from genome assembly GCF_027579445.1 of Ammospiza nelsoni. Lineage (NCBI taxonomy): Eukaryota > Metazoa > Chordata > Aves > Passeriformes > Passerellidae > Ammospiza > Ammospiza nelsoni. The sequence goes on from NC_080639.1 coordinate 3,475,371, forward strand.
AATCTGCCTGCCATAACTTGGCGCTCCACCCCCGATCTCGGGTGGAGGGCTGGTGCTGGTGGTGCCAGACAGCCCTGACCCCTCACCTCAGTGCACCCCACTAAATGGCTGCTCCCTTCCTCCAGCCCTTGGCATGGCTGAGGGCAGCGGATCAGCCACTGGCAGGAACCTCTTTCCGCTGTGCCTCATGGAGTTAGACCGGTAAATAAGAAAGAGAGGGGCTTTCTGTCTTTAATTACCCATCTGCTGTTTATTACCTCCCCAAAGGGAGTGAACAGATGCTACAAACTGTAGCAAGCTGGAAGGGAGCAGAAGCAGAAGAGCACAGAGTAAAGGCATACACAAAATTATAAAGGGAGGCTGACTCTGGGGAGAAGTCAGCCTAAAAACTAAACGCTAGCAACTGAGGAGGAGGATGAATAGGGACTAAATTTTCATACAACCAATGCAATAGGATAGTGGAGGAGAACATACAAAATGTACCAATGGGATTCATAGTTTCACATAATTGACATTGAAGCTTCTAGATAAAGGGGCTTGGCAAACAATGACAGACAAGTTGCAGGGGCAGGGTTTGGAGGAGTGACAGAGAAGGGTCTGGAAATAGGGGTGATTGATAGGGAAAGGGGGAGTATAAAACTTAGGGGGAAACCATTTGGGAAGTAAGATGGGTCCACATAGAATGAACCATTTCAAACATAGAAAATCCAGTACAGTAACAAACTCAACAAGTAAAGACACAAAGCACACCACAACAATGCCAGAGTGTGGCCTCGAGGGCACCCTAAAGAGAGGTGCCTCAGGAAAGCACCAAGTTATCAATTCCTCCAGTTGGGTCTTGAAGGCACCTGTGACGCAGAAGCCTCAGGAAGGCTGCAGGACTGCAAGGTCTCTGATCCCTTGTTTCTTGTGTAGGGGTGTAGTCCTTTTGTTTATATACATTGCCACAGCTGCAGGAGAGAATATTGGTGCAGGGGAGCCCAAAGACGCCCTGTGTGTACCAATTGTGGTGTAAAAGTAATTGGAGCAAGGAGGGGAGAGAAAAAAATAACATTTCAGTTTGGCAATTCAAATATCATTAAAAATCAACAGAGCGTAAGAGGACATAAAGAAATGACCAGGGTGGGTGTCCAAGAGAGGGTGTCAGCCAGCAAGCCAATAAATCCAAACACCCTGGGATGCCTATTGAAACAATGGAAGAAGGTAAGAGAGGCCCTGCAGGCATAGAGACTAAGAAAACACTCAACAAATACTCTGATCCATAGTGGCCCCTTTATATATTTAAAGACAGGGAGAAGAAGACAATAAACGACACCCTGAGTTCTTGTACCGTGTTGTGGTTACTATTATTTTTGTGGAAAGAATGAAAAGAAGATGAAGCTGTGTACCTAAACATGTTTTGTTTATCTGAACGATCACCCTGAATTGCAGCAGGAATGTGCCTTTAATTTGGCCCCAAGGGATACTTCTGCCTTGGCTCTGGAAAAAGATTGCAAAACAAAAGGAAAGGCAGGACTCAGAAGGTGTTGTTCTGCATGTTCCATAGGACAAAGGTGTTTCAATATAAAGAGAATGAGGAAAGGATGGAGGGTTTGGTTGCTCCTTTTGAGTCATGGGAAGAGGGAGGACAGGGAATGCAGTCAAACTGCCTGGTAAATACTGCTGAGAAAACTGTGCCTTTGAGCCCCCTTCCTCTCTAGAACTTGAAAGTGGAAGAACTCCCAGTACAGAACCAAAGGCAGAAGGGAAGTCGAGGTATTGTCACCATTCAGCATTCCCCTGTGACATGGTGCTGGAATTCTGCCAGTGCAGTTAAGGACAAGAAGGACCTCTTCTGTATGGGTTCCAAGGAAAGCCTTATTCCACGGAGAGTGCAGGGTCAAAAGACACAGAAAACAGGGACTTTTATATGGGGAGGGCACAAGGGAGGGTACAAATTTTCAACCAATAGGGGAAGGACTGGGGAAGAGCATAAGGCGGGTCTTACAATGTTTGAACCAATGAGGAGGAGCAGGGGGAGGATTTGCATAGACCAATAGAGCTTTGAGGAACAGGGGATTGACAGGGAAGTTTCTAGACTGAAGGGTTGGTACAAAGTGGGATTGACAGCTGAATGAGAGGAGGATCAGGGAATATCCCAGATTAAGGAACGGGCTTAAGACAAGACAGACAGCTAAAACAGGAGGGTACAACTTAGGCTGAACCATTACGTAGGGGATAACAAACAAACCATTAAAGAGAAAACCCACCACAAAAGCTGTCCTTGGACTCGTTTGCAGGAGCTGGGAGGAAGATCACCATCTTTTTGGAGGATGGTCATTCAGTCACTGTTATGGGAGGCCACAGGACCTTTGAGTCTCATGAAAATCAACGTATGTCTCTCATGAGCTGATTTAGAAACATGGAAATTTCTGCCTAGACAATACTGGGATGATCCATCAAGAATGGCCAAAAGATTCAGGACATTTGTTAAAGCCCTGGACCAAGACGGGGAGGATATAGATCTTGTGCCAAATGTTTTAACAGACTCAAGGAAAGAGCTGGTATTAAAAACTGCACGGAATGATGGAAGAACCAGGCTATGGGCAGGAGAAAATACAGAAGAAACATGCCCTCTCACAAAACCTCCCTGGGACTGTAATAATTCTGGTCACTATCAACTCCCACAGAGGCGGTGGGAATGTGTTTCTTTTTGAAAATGGTATCCCTAAGGCTGTACTTTGGAGTGCACTATAACAAGTGAAACAAGGGCCTCTTGAAGCCCTGAATGAATTTTTGAACCATTCCAGGAAGCCATGCTTAAATAAACTGCTCCAGACCCATCAGATGATTATGGCAAAAACCAACTCGTTTCCTGGGCCAATCCTCTAATGATATGAGGCAGAAACTGAAAATTAAAAACAGAAGACCAGGTATAGAAAAACTGCAAGAAGAAGCATGGTGAGTTCATAAAAACCATAGTCGTCTAGAGCCTAAGCAACTGGAGAAAGGAATGACTAACACTGTTATTGCAGCCCTTGGAGAGGAGCCACCCAAAGGCCCCTCCTCAGGACAAAGAAATGGCTGGGGTGGGCAGAGACCTATCCCTAACCTCTGGACTACTCAGTGTGCCTATTTGTGAGAAAGACAGACATAGGAAGAGAGACTGCCTGGCACTCAAACCCAAGGTGGCTGCAGAACTGAATCAATGCAAGGGCTGGCTGGAGGGCATCCCCCCAGAAAACCCTCTGGTCAAAAGAGAACTGGGGGAAAAGGTGAGGAAAATGAAATGTCAGGTGAATGCAGGTGCAACACATTTTGTATTAGATAGAAAGTTGGAAGAAATTGATCCAGGTAAAGTTGTGAATGTTATTGTAGCCACAAGTCAACAGCAGAAGGTATCCTTTTTAATACCGCAATCTTAATCTTATCAACTGGGAAAAACAGTAGGAATACATCAGTTCCTATATATGCCTACGTCCCCCAAAATGCGTCATTGGAAGGATTTGTTGGAGAAATGAGAATGTTGTAACAGGTTTCAACAGGCTGAAATGTAGTTTACCCCTGGAGGAGTTCAGATCAAAGTCAATGATGAACAAATAATCATATTCTAAGTCTAGCTCTCCTTACAGATTTGTCCAAATCAGAAGAGACACAGAAGTTCTTAGTCAGCTTTGTCTTTAAGTCTGAGTGGATAGGATCCCTGGTGAGGCCAAGGCAGCACAACCTCTAATCATTAAACTTAAACCTGGAACACAACCAATAAGAATGAAACAATGTCCACTTACACTGGAAAACATAAAAATATTAAGTCTATCGTGGACAATTTTCTAAAATTTGGGTTGTTACCGGAATGTGACTCTGAAGAGAATACACCCATTTTACCCGAACAGAAGCCTCATGGCTTGAACTACAGTCTGGTTCAATACCTACAGGCTATATTAACAAAATAGCTGGAGATCTCAACCCAGTGGTTTGCTAAGCAAAGTAAAAGATGAATATGGATGGTTTACCATTTCAGATCTCAAGGATGCTTTCTTCTGTATAGCCTTGGACGCTGGCAGCCAAAAGCTGTTTGCCTTTGAATGGGGAAACCCAGAGACTGGAAGGACAAGTCAATTTACCTGCACTGTTGTCAAGGGCTCCTGCTGGGAGCAGCTTTGGCCCCGAGCAGGCTGCACAGTCCGCATAGCTCAGTCCTCTTCTGGGGACAGACTGCCTGAAACCCAAGCAGCTCTCAGCCACTGGCTACCTTTAGCAAGCATAAGGCATATCAGCTCTTTAGTGATTATCAGCTCTTTTGAGTTCAGCTCTTTTGCTTGCTACAGCACCACAGGCAGACGCTGGCTGAAAGAGGAGAAGGCTGCTCTGGAGTTCCACAGCAATGTCTTTATTGGGGGTCTGTCAAGGGTTCCAGCGACGGCTCTTCTAACCAGAATGGGCTAAAACAGCCCATTATACAGGGTAAGGGGGGATCAGAAATTGTCCAAAAGCAGGGCTTGAGGAGAAGTGACCTATGGGGTTACAGAGACATAAGCTGGGGTCCGAAAGGTGGAAGACGGGGGCTTGCCATGACTTGGCATTTCCTATCTTTAGTCCTCTGCTCTCCACAGGGCCCTAGCAAGCCCATGGCCTGCTACAGATTATAGGAACACAAGGATTCCAAATTAACCCTCCTCCTAACCATCATGAACCTATGGATGTGGTGGAAAATTAAAACAGCAGCATAACAGTACATATGTACAAAAGCATTTGCATCAGGATAAAGAGAAGGGGAGAATGAAACAAGGCCTTTGTTTTACATAAGCCCAGGCAATTCCCATAAGTAAACAAGTACTTAGCACAGACCTACAGAAGCACTTAGCACTAGTTAGCATAAGAAAAACCTGGCTGGCCTAATTTGACAGGAGAGGGACTTGACAAAAAGCTTTAGACACATTCCACCAGAAGAACCCAGGGCAAGTATGGAATGAGCCCTGTGCAGGGAAGCCATGAGGAAGAAGTGCTGCTTTAGGGCATGGAGACTGCTCCTGGCCAGCGCCTGGACATTAGCTTCAAGTACAGGAATCTGACAGAATGTATTTCTAACGCCCTGCCTATCAAATGACCTCAGCAGAGTAAAGATGGATGGTATTTTTGATATAATTCCTACATCAACCCACTGAAATTTACATGTGGCAGAGAAGCATTTTAGTGGGGTGATGTGGGGTCGGCTGTCTGTTCTCTGCCCCGAGATGTGTGGGATGGCTCTGCAGCAGCCTCTGCTCGGAAGAATGAGTCTGGACTCTTCACTTTTTTGGTCTTCAGGTTGTTTATTATTTCTTATCTACGAAATTGTCTTTTTGCCCAGCCAAGGTCTTCACAGCAAGGCAGCCACAAGAACCCTGACCACCCCCCGCCCCGAGGCGGTGCCGTCCTTTTATACTGCAAACTACGTAGATCATATTTACTTTTAATTTCCAATACCTATCACCTATGTTAGACAGTGTACTTCTGTCCTAAACCAATCCCCAAGTCCCAACATCACAGTAGAAAATGGAGAACATGAAGAAGAAGAAAGAAGAAAGAAGAAAGAAGAAAGAAGAAAGAAGAAAGAAGAAAGAAGAAAGAAGAAAGAAGAAAGAAGAAAGAAGAAAGAAGAAAGAAGAAAGAAGAAAGAAGAAAGAAGAAGAACGAGACAGGCCCTGATTCCTCTATCTTGTCCCTAAAACCCCTGTACCAAAAATCCTAAAATCTACATTTCCACCCTGTCACCACCCTGTTACTTCACCATTCAAAACTCTCACGTCCCCATGCCAAGCTGGATATTCGTTGGAAGGACCAAAATCAAGCCAGCAGGTGTTCCAGACAGAATGCCAGGGTCTCGAGCCCCCTGACAGTGTTCTCGGCAACCTGGACATCCAGAGGGATGTGCTGAGTTCCCACAGGGTGCAGACACCTGCCCTCCTGGTAGCTTTATAAAAGATCTTTTGATGGACAATGCGTTTGTCTGCAGCTTCCTTGAATTAGGAACACCCCTCAGGACTGCTGTATCCTGAGGGAACACCGCTGGCCATTCCCTGGGTGTATCTGCAAAAGCTTAAAATCAGCTGCCTCAGCTTCCAGGGCCTCTCTTGGCCAGCATCCTGACGTGGCTGCAGGGCTGCTGCGAGGCACTGCTGGGACCCAGCGGGACAGGACCGGCTCTCTCGTGCCCACGTAGCAGCCCTGACACAGCCAGGGCCATCCCGAAAGCAGAGAAACGCTCACAGGCCAGCAGAGAGGAGCACGGAGCGCTGGGCTGCTCTCAGGCTATCTCAGCTGGGCTCGCTCCACCACACGCCCCCATGTTAAGGCCGGCTGATGCCCAGCTGCAAGAAATGCCTGCCTTGTTCTCTCCAAGATGCACAGGGAGAGCCAAGGAGCAGGACACCTTGAGAGGCCTTTTCTGAGGCCAGGGACACACCAAGATCAGCCAAGGCTCTCCACGCTGCCTGGCCCACACATCCCAGCTCTGTGCTGGCCCTGGGCCACAGCAGCTCCCACCAAGCAGGAGGCAATGCATATTGCCAAGAGTTGAAACACAGCAGAGAGGAAAGATGTGAAAAGTATGTGTGTAAAGGCCTTTTAATTCACAGTTCTCACAGAGAGCTTTGGGGCTCATGGCTGGACAGAGATGCTCCTGCTCACACCTCTGCCGAAAGGGGGGAACACACTCTGCTGCAGGTGCTGGGATTGGTTTGCAGATGCCAAACCTGCTCCTCACTGCCTTCTCCATGCCCCTCTGCCACATGCAATGGGCCTCAAGCACTGAAAGGATCCCAGAGAGCCAAAGGGGGACACTCACACCTGCCTCACGGGGAGCTCCCTGGCAAGCACTTTCCTTGAGAAGCAAGCCCCTTTCCACCAAAGGTGTTTCCCCAAATGTGTGGCTTTCCTGGGGAACACCAACACACCCTTAAGAAACGCTGGCAAGGCTGAATGACTTCAGGTCCTTTCAGGACAGGCACTCCAGCTCTAGCTCCTCTTCCCCCAAGTGAGTTTGCAGGTGCAGGTTCAGAGGTGCAGCCCCAGGCCCTCCACAAACACAAGCTGCCCGCTGCCTCTTCACCTGCCTCAGCTCCTGCCTGTGCTCACGGCACCAAAACCAGGCTGTTCCTGGCCAGGGACCAGAGCCCTGTTCCTGCAGGATGCTCTTGCCAGCACCTTCCAGGTCTCTCTGCTGTGCACACAGAGCTTTTCATGCCCGCTCCCAACAGGCTTTGGAACACAGAGCCCAACCTGGCTGGCTCTGCCACCAGCACAGCCCAAACGCAGGCGGAGGAAGAAGCAGCAGGGGCTGTTTTGCGGCCATGCCCAAGAGAGACTGGCAGGGTGCCCTCGCTCTGCTCTCCCTTGCTTGGCTTTCTGACTGGCTCTGAGCCTGGGGCTGCCATTCCTCACTTGTGGGGAGCAGAAGCACAGCCGGGATCCCGGCACTGCCTGACAGCGCTCCGGGCACCGGCACGGCCGCGTGTCCGAGTCTCGGGCACTGTGCTGCTGCTTCATTTGCTCTTGGGCACACCCAGAGCTCCCTGCTAAGCCAGGATGCTCTCTGCTTCTGCCCTCTTCCTCATCCTGTGGAGGGATGGAGCACTGCTGTGCTTTCAGGAAGCTATTCTTGAAAGCTTCCAGCATTCTTAGCTCCTTTGCCCTCCACGGATGCTTGCCATGGAATCCCTCTCAGCTGGGTTCAGAGAATACTCAGGTTGGCTCTCCCAAAATCCAGGGGCTCCAGGGTGCTCAGCAAGATGTGTAACTGCACAGTGCTGTGGAACTGCACCTTCAGCACAGGGACATTTCCAGCCTGACCTGCCCTCGTTCCACTGTGTCCGGGCAAAAAACACGGCGTGGCAGAGAACGGCAGCAGGGCCTGTGTGTCCCAGGGTCTTGGATTTACATCAGCTGCACAGAGATGCAGGTAAGGGGGAAAACCAAACTGTTTATTAATGGAAGGGAAAGTGAAGGGATGGGCTGGGAGTTAAAAAAGCTAATGGGGACAGTCTGAGGGCTGGAGGGAGCGAGCTGTCAACAGGGAGGGAGAGTGGAGGGAAAAAAAGGTGATGGACAGTCTGAGGGCTGGCGGGGCAGAGCTATCAAAGTGGAGGAATAGTGGAGGGAAAAATGGGGATGGAGAGTGTGAGGGCTGGACGGAGGAAGCCACCAAAAGGGAGGGAGAGTGGAGGGAAAAAATGGGGATGGAGAGTCTGAGGGCTGGAGAGAGGGAGCCACCTATAGGGAGGGAGAGTGGAGGGAAAAAATGGGGATGGGCAGTGACTGAGGCCTGGAGGGACGGGGCAGTCAACAGGCAGGGAAAGGGCTGAAGCCACAAGAACTCTGCCCAGCATCAGCTGTGCCAGGACTTCCAGCAGCGCTGGGAGGCAGTGTCCTCTTGGGTGTCTCCTGGTGCTCCTCTTGGGGCACTGGTTGACTGGATGCAGAAGACGTCCCCAGTTCTTCAGCTCCTTGGGGAAACTCGGCTTGATTTTCCAGGTCACGGCAGGATGGGCTGGCACGTTGCCTCCAGGCTTGTAGGGCTGAAAGACAAAGGAACAGAGCCCTGGCAACAGCCCGGGTCTGAGGGAATCCTACAAGAGCTTCTGGACAGGGCCATCCCACCCAGAAGGGAGTAGGTGACATTGGAATCAGCTGGGAGGTACTGGCCATGACTCCCCTACGTGTCCCTGAAATCTCTGTGTGCCCTGCCCACATCAGCCCTCGTCGGCACAGGGAGCAGAGCCCTGCAAAGCCGGGACAGGACTTGCAGGACCCCCGGCAGCCCCCGCTGTCAGCTCGCTGCCCTCACTCACCTGTCCAGATCAGCCGGAGCTCTTGCTGCTGCCTCCTGAGGCACCGCCCGGCCATGCCTGTGAGCACAGAGCCAGTCACGGGCCCAGTGGCACAGCTGCCTGCCAGCGGCGCTGCCGGCGCTGTGGCCACACGGGCTGCTGGCCCGGCAGGGCTCACCCGGCCCTTGCCGCACGCTGCCACCCAGGGCACGGCTGCCAGAGGGCGGCAGCAGCAATGCCCAGGCCAGGCGGGGCTGCACGGCGCCGGGCCCGGCTGGCGCTGCCGGGGCAGCAGGCGGGGCTGGGGCCGAGCTGCGGCGGCCCGGGCCGGGGAGGGAGCCCGGGCTCGGGGCTCACCCATGAACGTGACGGCCGCCTCTCGCAGGGGCTCCTGTGGGCTCTGCAGGTAGCGCAGACCCCGGCGCAGGTGCTCGGCCGCTCTGCTCCTGTCCTGTGCCAGCTTCAGAGAGCGGCAGGAGGGAAGGGTTGGCGCGGGCTCAGCCCCTGGGCCGGGCGCTGCCTGCGCCCAGCCCTGGCCTCCCCTGGCCTCAGAGTCCTGCGGCGCGGCCAGCAGCCGCTGGCCAAGGGCTCCCGAGGGCAGGGGGCAGAGGGCCGGCTGCTGCCCGGGGAGCCGCGGTGCCGGCCCGCAGCCCCGCCGGGCCGGGGCTCCATGGGCACCCGGCTCGGGCCCACGGGAGCCTGGAGAAGTGCCTGGGCGGCCTCTGGCTGCAGCAGCGGGCAGGGGCACAGCTGCCAGCCCCGCACACTGAGCACCGCCCTCAGGGGCCTTTTCCGGCCTGAGCCTGGGGCTTCAGGCCCTCCTTACCAGGCACTCCTCGACATTCATTGGCGGCTGCCTCTTCAACAGCTGTACCAGCTTCCTCCTCTTCAGGAACTTGGCCACATGAAGCAGCGTTTCTCGAGAGGCCTGGAGAGCAGCAGAGACCCGGAGATGGCCCCACAGCCCAGGGCACTGGACCCACATCTCTGTGCCCAGGCCTGGAGGAGGCTGCAGCCCACAAGGCACCAGGGCAGGACGCAGGCATGCCCCCTCCCAGAGATGCACGAGCATCACACAAAACCTCACCTTTGCCATGTCCGAGTCTTCATCATGAGAGTACAGTAAAAGTGCATACATGCTCTTGCTCACAATTGTCTTCAGGGGCTTTTTTCCCTCATCCACGACCAATTCCACCACCTTGCTGAAGAGTTGAATGGAGAGCACCTGCACATGTCGGTTGTCCTAGAGGAAAAACAATCCTTGCATCAACTATTCCATTCCCACTTGGGCAAAGGCCTGAAAATCCAGAGGGCACCAAGTTTCTGGGAAGTACCAATGCCTGTGACTAAGGATGAAGAAGCTTACATGCTCAAAGAGCAGCAGGAGTGCCTCAGCCAGCTTTGGGGCAGTGGTGCTGGATACTAGGATGTCTTTGTGCTGGAGCACATTGGTGAACACAGAGAGGGACATCCTGACCACCTCTCCCTCTGCATCATCCAGAAGCTTCAGAAGGCTTGGAGACAGGATGCACATTCTCCTGGCCTGTGTAGAACACAAGGTTGTGCTGGGAAGCCATGGACGGCTGCACCGCCAACACCGCCCTGGCACTGCAAGGCCAACCTGCTGCTGCAGGGCCCACAGGACAAAGACCTGACCCAAAGCACTGAGGCAGGTGAGGCTGGAGAGCTGGGAGCAGCTGCCTCAGCTCCTGAAGCCCTGCACGCCCATGGGGCTGCTTTCACAGCGCAGCTTCAGCCACGGCCCCTCCTCACCATCAAGGGATCCTTGCTGACCACCACGAGGCCTCTGAGCGCCAGGAGACGCCGCTCCCTGCACTTGCTATGCAGGTGCCTTGCCAAGACCTTCAGGACACTGTCACCACATTCCCTCAAGTCCAGGCACTCGAGGACCTGAAAGGCACAGGGCAGTGACAGGGGAGCCGGCCAGCAGGAGCCCAGGAAAGCACAGGGCTGGGCCCAGGCAGCAGCACTGGGCATGGGCATCGTCCCAGGCAGCTGTGGCTGTGAGAGGGCAGAGAGCTGAGATGCAGCTCAGCCAGGCAGCGCTGGAACCAGGCTCACCTCCACAAGGAATGCCAGGAAGGGCAGATCCCTGTATGGGTCCTGGCTGCTGAGCTGCCGGAGCAAGTGGAGTGCGATGCGAGAGCACAAAGGGACCAAGCGACGGCGCATCTCCCTAGCAGGGGGAAAAAGGCACCACGACCCTGAGGTGGGGGACAAACCTCTCCCAGGACTGACTCAGAGAGCTCTGGTCTTTCTCTAGCATGTGGACGGATGTGGGTGCACTGGGAGGTGGCCCCTTCTGGGCACCTTCCTCTCCCAGCCTATTCCACTCTCCTTGGCTGTCCCTCAGTGACGAGGCACTCTGGCCCATGACCACAGGGACAGAGTGGGGCACAGGGCACAAATGCCGGGGGCAGTGGGGAGAAGGGGGTCTCACCTGGCCAGCAGACCCACGGCATAGTGCTGGGTGTGAGCACACAGCATCGTGTCCCAGCCACGCTTGCGCTCCATAGACATCACCTCATTGTCACAGCACAGTCGGTAGAGCAGAGCCTTCATGGCCTGCACTGCAAACCTGTGTGCAGAGCAAAGCCCAGGTTACACTGGGAGCACTGGCCCTGGCCACAAGGTTATGGGAAGGACAGGAGGACTGGGACCTGTTAAGCTTGCTGGGAAGGCGGTGTTCCTCCTGGCATGCTCTCCAGAAGTTACCAGCTTCCACTGGTGGCATCTGCTGTGTGGTGATGACAACATGGAAGAGCAGAGCCACAAACAGGCGGGAGGAATAAAGTATCATGGCCTGGTGGCACTCAGGCATCTGGATAATCAACCAGATCACCAGAGTTGCCTGCAAAAGAAGCAGCCCAAGACAGTACTTAGTGCTGAGGTGTCCATGTGACAGGGCCCAAGGGCAGATGCAGGAGGAGCAGCGGGCCTGCTGCCCCCTGAGCCTTCCCCTAGCCCAGGGTTCAGCCCAGCGCCTGAGGCATGGAGAGGATGGAGAGCTGCTGGCGAGGTGACCGAGGGGCAAGCAGAGGCCAAATCCAGAAACTCACAGCCAGGGCATAAACGTCCCCGTCGTCCCCATCAGAGGTGCATGAGCTGTGCAGTGGCCAATCCTCCATCACGCAGAGCAGTGTTGGCAGCACTTTCTCCACGGCTGGTCCCGATGACCCTATGGTTCTCCAAATCATAGCAGCCGCTCTGTGGGATCAGAGCTCTGTGTCAGGGGCATCTCAGTCCCAGGACCATGCCCTGTGCAGCTGTGGGGGCCCAGGTGACAGAGCCCCAGTGCCCTGAGGGGCAGAGATGGAGCATTGGCAGCAGGCTTGGGGAACAGAGGGGCCCCAGGGTCCTGGAGCTCTGTGCCTGTCTGGCAGAGCCCATAGCACAGGCTGTGCAGGGCCATGGGCCCTAAAGTCTGGCGGGCCCTGAGCTGTGCAGGCACGTGGGCCCCGTACCTGTCACATGTTGGAGCACAGCGCAGGAGGGTCAGCACCACGTCAGCAGGGTGTTCTTCAGCCAGCCTCACAATATTAATTTGCAGCCTGGCTTCCACAGCGACATGGGACACCAGCCTCTGGTGAATGTTCCTTACAATGGCTGGCACCTGGAGGAGGCATGGGGAAGACTTGGAGCACTGTCCTAGGGAGCAACTTCCCCAGCTTCCTCCAAAAAGTGCTTCCCTTCCTGACAGACTGTGCTGGACTCAAAGGCTGAGGGGCCCAGTGACCGTGGCTTGAGGGGACACACGGTTCTGGCAGGCCTCCAGGCCTGGCCCCAGGCTGCTTACCTGCTGCTGAGGAGAAACAGCACTGTCGTCAAAAAAATCCATAGTGGGAGCACAAATCACAATGGGAGCGGGCATGGTGCCAGTGTTTGTGATGCCCTGAGACATTCTGGTGTCAGTGTTTCTGATGGCCTTGCTCTCAGTCACTGCCATGTGAACAGCCTCATTTTGATAATTCATTGCATTATTGTGTGCTGTCCGTTCTGGGCTGGCGTGAGGCGTTGCCTGGAACTTGGTCAGCCTGGAGTCAGGCTGGGCTGGGACCTCTGCTGCTGTGGTTCTGGTCTCTCTATGCTGAATGAGCAGGAATTTTGTGAACATTTGCAGAACAAAGGACAGGGTAGGCAGGGATGCTCCATGGCATGCTGCAGGCGTGGTGCTGGGCTGAGCAGGGACAGCAGGCCCAGCCCAGGTGGGGGTGGCTGCAGGTACCTTCAGGGTTTTGCGCAAGCAGCCACGGCCGGGTTCCTGCTCTTGTGTCTTGTCCAAGGCTGCATCTGGCAAAGAGCGAGCGCAGCCAGAGCTGAGGGGCTGCGGGAGAGGCCGGAGAGCACAGCCCAGGCCTGCGTTGCCCAGGCCGGGAGAGCCCCAAGTTGGCCCAGGGGATGAAGCACGGCCGCTGCGGGGTGTCTGCCCTGCCCCTGTTCCATCCTGTCCATGGGCATGTCCCCAGGGGATGGGATGGGGTGGGATGGGATGGGATGGGGCCAAGCTGGCTGCAGCCATCAGCCCTGAGACCCAGCTCTCTCACTCACTCTCCTTCACTGGCTGGACTTTTGGTGATGCGTTACGCTGCTTTGCTGGGGCAGCTAAAGAATCTTTGTTCTTCTTCTTACTGGACAGGCCTTGGCGTTTCTCTGCCATTCTCCCAAAATCTGCTGCCGATGGCACCTGCAAGAGAGAGGCCTTGGAAGAGCACTGAGTAGACAAGTCCAATGGTCTGGCCTTGAGGACACTGGCCACAAGGATGGCAGTTCCTTCGGAAAAGTTCCGAGTCACCAAGTCCCGCGGTCTGCCCTTGAGGGGTCCTGCAAAAGAAAAGTCCCGAGAAGGCCACGGGCCACCGAGTCCTGTGGTCTGGACTCGAGGTCACCTGCAGCAGTAAGGTCAAGGGAAAAGTCCAGGTCAGCAATGAACGAGCACGCTGTGTGGGGGCTCCTCACGGCACCGCTCTGCCTGTCGTGTGCTCCGAGCACTGTGGCCTGCTCCTGTCACCGCCAGCTCCTATGTCACCACGTGTCACAAAGGACACCCTGTCCCGTTCCATGCCACGGTGACCGTGCTGCACCGTGTCACCATGGGCTCTTGCACACACTGCCGCCTGCCCTGGGGCCGCCCCCTGCCAAGCCAAAGTGGCCCAGGCTGGAAGGAATGCCTGGCCCCAGGTGTCCAAGGCAGCCCCACAGGATCTTTAGGAAGGGCTCAGAGCATCAGCAAACGCTGCCCTGCTCTGCGGGCTCAGGGCAGCAGAAGGAGCCCCCAGGGCTGCCGACGCAGCCGCGCTGGGAAGGGCACGGGGCCTTCCAGGGACGCTGGCACGGCCTCCCTGGGACACGTCCCGGCCCGTGGCCATCCTAAACCCGCGGGTGTGACTCGCACAAGGAACGTGTGGGCCCGGGCACCAATGCTGCTCTGAGCCCTGGGGCCCGGGCAGCGCTGCCATCAGCAGCTGGGGCAGAGTCCCTGCCCAAGCAGAGCTGCCACCCCCGAGCCCTGGCAGCGCTGGTGCCCGTCTCCCGCCCCACAGACCTGTGGCCCCGCGGGGCTTCTGTGCCACAGGGAGTCAAAGCCCATGAGCATTGGGGGCTGATGGCAGGAGCACCTGGAGCAACTGCGGGCAACACTTGGTTTCTGTCAGGAGCTCTTCCTCCATGCTGGAATGATTTTCTCATTGAACTAATTTCCTGCACCACAGAAACATCTTTCTCTCGAAGGCACAGAAGAACCTGGCATAAAGAAATCCTCACTTCAGGAAAGCTTAACTTCCCATTGCTCAGCTCAAGGACTTCCAGAATTTGCAAACTTCCCAAATTTATGGGAATGGTGTGAGAACGTGACTGGTCTACAAGTTTGCGTCCCAGTCTGAAGCAGCAACTCATTTGCCTTATCATCCGTTGAATGTCACTTTACAAAACATAACCCTGCACAGAGCCAAAAAGAAGGCCATTCTTTGGTTTGCAAATGGTTTTCGATGAAGGGATTGTAATCTCCTAATTCTCTTCAGGAATAAAAGCTCTCAAGGAATGAAAGACCACTCAGTGTTACAACAGTAACCCAAACAAATGAGTAGATGGCAAAAGGGCTGATCCTCCCCCAGTACACATATCTAAGTGGCCAATAAAATACAGCTCTCCCCTCTTGTTCCCTGCAGGGGAAACAGGACTAGTAAAAGAAGACGTCAAAGATATTCTTTCTGCCCTCCATAACCAAAGCTATGCCAAAGCACAGATGCTGCCTTCAAACTGACTCAAATTCCAGCCCAGACTCTCACCTTCCAGACAACTCCTTCTCCATCACGCCCCCCAACACCCACCTCCAAACACACCCACAGAAGCCCTCAACACCCCGCCAGGAGCCCCATCTGTGCCCGTCCCTCTGCAGAGCTTTCCCAGCCTCCAGCAGAGCCCCTGGTTCCCTGCATGTGCCGTGGGATGGCAGCCAGGAGGGTCTGCTCCAAGGCCTTCCCTGGCAGCAAAGCCAGGCTGCCCGGCCTATGGTTCCTGGATCATCCTTCCCAGCGAGCCTTCCCGTGCACGGCTGTTCCATTGGCACATCTGCGCTCAGCTCGGACTGCTCCACTCAACCAGGGCTGCTGGGAAAGGATCCAGAGCAGCCTGGCAAGCTCTTTCTCCAGCTCCCTCTTCACTACTGGGGGAGGTAGAACATTCCACAGGAAAGCAGCTGCTGCCACACGGAGTGGGTGGCATCAGGCAGCTCTGGGGAGGCCCCTCAGGACTGCTGTATCCTGAGGGAACACCGCTGGCCATCCCCTGGGTGTATCTGCAAAAGCTTAAAATCAGCTGCCTCAGCTTCCAGGGCCTCTCTTGGCCAGCATCCTGACGTGGCTGCAGGGCTGCTGCGAGGCACTGCTGGGACCCAGCGGGACAGGACCGGCTCTCTCGTGCCCACGTAGCAGCCCTGACACAGCCAGGGCCATCCCGAAAGCACAGAAACGCTCACGGGCCAGCAGAGAGGAGCACGGAGCACTGGGCTGCTCTCAGGCTATCTCAGCTGGGCTCGCTCCACCACACGGCCCCATGTTAAGGCCGGCTGATGCCCAGCTGCCAGAAATGCCTACCTTGTTCTCTCCAAGATGCACAGGGAGAGCCAACGAGCAGGACACCTTGGGAGGCCTTTTGTTATGGTTTTGGCCTGGCAAAGCCAGAGCCCCCATGAGTACACCTTCTCCCCGGTGTCTGCTGTGAGATGTGACCAGGAATAAGCAAAGCAGGCTCCAGCTTAAACATAAAGAAAAATTTATTAACTAAACTACACACAAACAATTACTAAACTACACACCAAAGGAAAAAAAAAAAAAAAAAACACGAGGAAAATGAAAACCTCACTAAAAAACACTCTCCCTCTCCTCCCCCCTAAATTCCCAATACAATACATCCTCCAAAATCACCAGTTCTGGGTCCAACACCACCCTTTAGATTGCTCAAACTTTCAGTTCCTCAAGAGGAGAGGGAGTCCTTCCATGTGTCGTGGTGGCCTTTTCCGTCCTTGTTCCAGTGCTCTCACCACCGAACAGGGATCAGGACTGCTTCCACGGTTGTCTTTTTAAGGATGCTTTGTCCAGTTCCAGAAAAGCACAGTATCTCACCTTCTCACCTTTGCGACATCTATCCCCCCCATATTTTATATACCCCCTGGGGCCGAGGGGTACCCACACTGAATCTTCTTTGGCACTGGGACATTTCTCCCCCTGGACTCAGTCTCTGTATCACACGGAAACATGGCTCGGTCCATGGCTACACAAAAGAGTCCAGCATAAAATGCCACTCCATCTTCTCCATTCTTTCAACATCTCTCACTCTCTCTCTCTCTCTCTGGTCTAGACCTCCATCACTCGTTCATTTCCTTCGTCCCCCTCCACTCTTATCACTCGTCTAGGAAGGGTTAATGTTCTGTAAGGTTTTCATTGTCCAAAAAAGGTTAAAAACTCCTCCAGGCGGCTGGACTCCTGGCTGCACCCCCCCCACATCTCCTCAGCCAGGCTGCCTGCTGCCAGCACATATTTACTGAGTTTCAAGATAACGACACAGGCTGCACTCTCTCTCTCTCTGTCTGTCTGTCTCCAAGGGGGGGAGGGAATGGCTGCCCGATGTCTCTTGGGGCTCCTCCACCCTTCCATCCTCCAAGGCCTCCTCACCCCCATCTCTGTCCAGGCCCAGGCCTACCACATGGCTGCCCCTCCCCCGCCCAGCAGCAGCGGCTGGACGGGGGGAAGGGAGATCCGACCTCCATCCCTCCAAGTCCCAAGAGAGCCTCCCAGGCCTGAAGCTCTGCTTTTAACCCCTGTGTGTTCTCGGAGTTGTGTCCAAAATACCACTAGCTACACCTGGTGCCAATATCAAAATCCAAGCACCCATTGGTTTGACCACAACATCCCAGAATTCCCACTTCTTCCTGGTCAAACCACCACACCTTTTCTGAGGCAAGGGACACACCAAGATCAGCCAAGGCTCTCCACGCTGCCTGGCCCACACATCCCAGCTCTGTGCTGGCCCTGGGCCACAGCAGCTCCCACCAAGCAGGAGGCAATGCATATTGCCAAGAGTTGAGACACAGCAGAGAGGAAAGATGTGAAAAGTATGTGTGTAAAGGCCTTTTAATTCACAGTTCTCACAGAGAGCTTTGGGGCTCATGGCTGGACAGAGATGCTCCTGCTCACCCTCTGTCCAAAGAGGGTAACACACCCTCCTGCAGGTGCTGGGATTGGTTTGCAGATGCCAAACCTGCTCCTCACTGCCTTCTCCATGCCCCTCTGCCACATGCAATGGGCCTCAAGCACTGAAAGGATCCCAGAGAGCCAAAGGGGGACACTTGCACCTGCCTCACGGGGAGCTCCCTGGCAAGCACTTTCCTTGAGGAGCAAGCCCCTTTCCACCAATGGTGTTTCCCCAAATGTGTGGCTTTCCTGGGGAACACCAACACACCCTTAAGAAACGCTGGCAAGGCTGAATGACTTCAGGTCCTTTCAGGACAGACACTCCAGCTCTAGCTCCTCTTCCCCCAAGTGAGTTTGCAGGTGCAGGCTCAGAGGTGCAGCCCCAGGCCCTCCACAAACACAAGCTGCCCACGGCCTCTTCACCTGCCTCAGCTCCTGCCTGTGCTCACGGCACCAAAACCAGGCTGTTCCTGGCCAGGGACCAGAGCCCTGTTCCTGCAGGATGCTCTTGCCAGCACCTTCCAGGTCTCTCTGCTGTGCACACAGAGCTTTTCATGCCCGCTCCCAACAGGCTTTGGAACACAGAGCCCAACCTGGCTGGCTCTGCCACCAGCACAGCCCAAACGCAGGCGGAGGAAGAAGCAGCAGGGGCTGTTTTGCGGCCATGCCCAAGAGAGACTGGCAGGGTGCCCTCGCTCTGCTCTCCCTTGCTTGGCTTTCTGACTGGCTCTGAGCCTGGGGCTGCCATTCCTCACTTGTGGGGAGCAGAAGCACAGCCGGGATCCCGGCACTGCCTGACAGTGCTCCGGGCACCGGCACGGCGGCGTGTCCGAGTCTCGGGCACTGTGCTGCTGCTTCATTTGCTCTTGGGCACACCCAGAGCTCCCTGCTAAGCCAAGATGCTCTCTGCTTCTGCCCTCTTCCTCATCCTGTGGAGGGATGGAGCACTACTGTGCTTTCAGGAAGCTATTCTTGAAAGCTTCCAGCATTCTTAGCTCCTTTGCCCTCCGCAGATGCTTGCCATGGAATCCCTCTCAGCTGGGTTCAGAGCATACTCAGGTTGGCTCTCCCAAAATCCAGGGGCTCCAGGGTGCTCAGGAAGATGTGTAACTGCACAGTGCTGTGGAACTGCACCTTCAGCACAGGGACATTTCCAGCCTGACCTGCCCTCGTTCCACTGTGTCCGTGCAAAAAACACGGCGTGGCAGAGAACGGCAGCAGGGCCTGTGTGTCCCAGGGCCTTGGATTTACATCAGCTGCACAGAGATGCAGGTAAGGGGGAAAACCAAACTGTTTATTAATGGAAGGGAAAGTGAAGGGATGAGATGGGGGCAAAAAAAAGGGGTGGGGAGGGTCTGAGGACTGGAGGGAGGGAACTGTCAACAGGGACGGGGAAAAACCAAAATGTTTATTAATGGAAGGGAACATGAAAGGATGAGATGGGGGCAAAAAAAAAGGGGTGGGGAGAGTCTGAGGGCTGAAGGGAGGGAACTGTCAACAGGGAGGGAGAAGGCAGTGGCGATGGAAGCCTCCCACAGGCTCAGCTGTAGCCAGCATCAGCTGTGGCTGGAGCTCCAGTGACGCTGAATGGTGGTCCTCTCTTCACAGTCTCCTGGTACTGTTCTTGTCTCCCCGGATCTCTGAGTCCAGGAGATGACCTTAATTCTGAAGATCTTTGTCCAAAAATTGCCTGCACTTCCAGGTTACTGGAGGATGGACTGTCATCTTTGCTCATGGCTTCAAGGGCTGGAAGACAGATGAAGTACCAGGGTCAGAGCCCAGACGGACACCCGGAGATTGTCCTGCTAAGCCCATTGCTCCCTGCTCTCACACCAGCCACAAGAGAGGCTGACCCTTGCAAGATGCTGGCCACGAATGCCCCCACCAGTATCCCTGAAATGGGCCTGTGCTCTGCCCATGCCACCCTTCATCCATACAGGGAGCAAAGCCTGCCACAGCCGGGACCAGCACTGCAGCTCCGTGCCACGTCAATGCAGCTCTCCCGGGCAGTCCCCGCTGTCAGCGCGCTGCCCTCACTCACCCTGAGTGAGAATGTGAAGCTCTGCTGGCTGTCCCTTCAGGCACCGCCCGGCCATGCCTGTGAACACAGAGGCTGTCACGGCCCCAGCGGCACAGCTCCGTGCCAGCGGCGCTGCCGGGGCAGCAGGCGGGGCTGGGGCCGAGCTGTGGCGGGCCGGGGTGGGAGCCCGGGCTCGGGACTCACCGATGAACCTGATGGCCGCCTCACGTACGGACTCCTGCGGGTTGTCCAGGTAGGGCAGGGCCCGGCGCAGGTGTTGGGCCGCTTGGCTTCTGTCCTCTGCCAGCTGCAGAGAGCGGCAGGAGGGAAGGGTTGGCGCGGGCTCAGCCTCTGGGCAAGGCGCTGCCTGCGCCCAGCCCCGGCCTCCCCTGGCCGCAGAGCCTTGAGGTGCGGCCAGCAGCCGCCGGCCAAGGGCTCCCGAGGGCAGGGGGCAGAGGGCCGGCTGCTGCCCGGGGAACTGCGGTGCCGGCCCGCAGCCCCACCGGGCCGGGGCTCCATGGGCACCCGGCTCGGGCCCCCGGGAGCCTGGAGAAGAGCTCGGGCGGCCTCTGGCTGCAGCAGCGGGCAGGGGCGCAGCTGCCAGCCCCGCACACCGAGCACCGCCCTCAGGGACCTTCTCCGGCCTGAGGCTGGGGCTTCAGGCCCTCCTTACCAGGCATTTGCCGAACTTTGACAGCTGCCCCTTCTTCACCAGCTGCTTGAGCTTCCTCCTCTTCAGGAACCCGGCCGCACAATGCAGCGTTTTCTGAGAGGCCTGGAGAGCAGCAGACCCAGAGATGGCCCCACAGCCCAGGGCACTGGACCCACATCCCTTTTCCAAGGCCTGGAGGAGGCTGCAGCCTGTGAGGTTCCAGGGCAGGAGGCAGCCGAGCCCTCTCCCCGAGATCCACCAGCATCGCACAAAACTCACATTGGCCACACGCTGGTTCTCCTCATGGCAGTGTATGAAGAGTGGGAGCAGGCTGTGGTTCGCGATTCTCTTCAGAGGCTTTTTTCCCTCATCCACTACTAAGTCTATAACCTTTTCAAACAGCTGAATGGAGAGCAGCTGCACATTGCTGTTGTCCTGGAGGAAAGGACGCAGAAAAGACCTCACCAACATTTCTCAAGGCCCCCCTGAGTAAAAGACTAAAAATGCCCAGGGCACAAAGTTTCTGGTCAGCAGCCAGTGCCATGGCTGGGGCCACAGAGCCTTACATGGTCAAAGAGTTGTACAAGTGCCTCAGCTAGCCTTGGGGCAGTAGTGCTGGCTACCAAGATATCCTTGTGCTGGAGAACATTCATGAAGACACAGAGGGACATCCTGACCACCTCTGCATCTTGATCACCCAGAACATCCACAAGCCGTTGAGACAGGATGCACATTCTCCTGGCCTGTGTGGAACACAAGGCTGTGCTGGGAAGCCATGGACGGCTGCACCGCCAACACCGCCCTGGCACCGCAAGGCCACCCTGCTGCTGCAGGGCCCACAGGCCAAAGGCCTGCCCCAAAGCACTGGGGCAGGTGAGGCAGGAGAGCTGGGAGCAGCTGCCTCAGCTCCTGAAGCCCTGCACGCCTATGGGGCTGCTTTCCACAGCGCAGATTCAGCTGCTGCCCCCTCCTCACCAGCAGGCGATCCCTGATGAGAACCACGAGGCCTCTGAGTGCCAGGCGACGCCGCTCCCTGCACTCGCTCTGCAGGTACCTTGCCATCATCTCCAGAACACTCTCGCTGCATTCCCTCAAGTCCAGGTACTCAAGGACCTGCAAGGCACAGGGCAGTGACAGGGGAGCCGGCCAGCAGGAGCCCAGAAGCGCACAGGGCTGGGCCCAGGCAGCAGCACAGGGCGTGGGCGCCGTCCCAGGCAGCTGTGGCTGTGAGAGCGCAGAGAGCTGGGAGGCAGCTCAGCCAGGCAGCGCTGGAACCAGGCTCACCTCCACAAGGAATGCCAGGAAGGGCAGATCCCAGCGATGCCCTTCCGTGCTGAGCAGCCCAAGCAGGTGGATGGCAGTGCGACAACACAGCGGGATCACGTCACGGCGCATCTCCCTGGCAAGAGGAAAAGGGCACCAAGACTCTGAGGCATGGGTGTCAAACATCTCCCAGAACTGGCTCACAAGGATTCCATCTTTCCCCAACACCCTGGAGGGGATGAGGGCCCTCTGAGAGGTAGCTCCTTGTGGGCACCCTCCTCTCCCAGCCTTTTCCCATCTTCTTGGCTGTCCCTCAGTGACGAGGCTCTCTGGCCCATGACCACAGGGACAGAGTGGGGCACAGGGCACAAATGCCGGGGGCAGTGGGGAGAAGGGGGTCTCACCTGGCCAGCAGACCCACGGCATAGTGCTGGGTATGAGCACACAGCACCGTGTCCCAGCCATGCTTGCGTGCCATTTGCATGACCACATTTTCACAGCGCAGTCGGCAGAGCAGAGCCTTCATAGTCTGCACTGCAAATCTGTATGCAGAGCAAAGCCCAGGTCATACTGTGGTCCCTGGCTCCTGCCTTGGGGACATGGGAGGGATGGGAGAAGAAGGATGGAGAACCTGCTGGCGTTTATGTTAAGGTGGTGTTCTTCCTGGCATTTCTTCCAAAAGGTGTCAACTTCCTCAGAAGCATGTGCTGTGCTCTCACAAATTTGAACTATCAGAGTCACGAGAAGGTGGGGGGCATACTTGTGCATTGCCTCGTGGCACTTGGGCACCTGGATAATCACCCAGATCACCAGAGTTGCCTGCAAAAGAAGCAGGCCAAGACAGCGCTCAGTGCCCAGGTGTCCGTGGGACAGGGCCCAAGGGCAGATGCAGGAGGAGCAGCGGGCCTGGTGCCCCCTGAGCCTGCCCCTTGCCCAGGGTTCAGCCCAGCGCCTGAGGCATGGAGAGGATGGAGAGCTGCTGGCAAGGTGACCGAGGGGCAAGCAGAGCCCAGATCCAGAAACTCACAGCCAGGGCAAAGACATTGGTATCATCTCCATCAGAGGTGAACATGCTGTGCACAGGCCAATCCTCCATCACACAGATCAGTGTTGGCAGCACCTTCTCCACTGTGGGACTCGACGAGCCTATGGTTCTCCATATCATTGTAGCAGCTCTGTGGGATCAGAGCTCTGTGTCAGGGGCATCTCAGTCCCAGGACCATGCCCTGTGCAGCTGTGGGGGCCCAGGTGACAGAGCCCCTGTGCCCTGAGGGGCAGGGAGGGAGCATTGGCAGCAGGCTTGGGGAACAGAAGGGCCCCAGGGTCCTGGACCTCTGTGCCTGTCTGGCAGAGCCCATAGCACAGGCTGTGCAGGGCCATGGGCCCTAAGGGCTGGTGGGCCCTGAGCTGTGCAGGCACGTGGGCCCCGTACCTGTCACATGTTGGGGCACAGCGCAGGAGGGTCAGCACCACACCAGCAGGGTGTTCTTCAGCCATCCTTAGAATGTTCATGAATAGCCTGACATCGGCAGTCTCAGGGGATGCAAGTCTCTGGTGCATAATCCTCACCATTTCTGGCACCTGGAAGAGATGTGAGGAAAATTGGGAGTGCTTCCTGAGGGAGGAGATTCCCCAGTTTCCCCGGAGAAGTGCTTCCCTTGCCCCTACACTGTGCTGGCCTCAAAGGCTGAGGCAGGCAAGTGGACATGGCTTGATGGCCGCATGACCCTGGAAGGCCTCCAGCCATGGGCAACGGCTGCTTATTGCTTCTGATAATAAAACATGAATGTCAATGAATAATAAATTGTGAGCATAAATGGTAGTTAACGTGGGAATAGTATCCATTATTTTTATGACCTCAGTCACTCAGGTATCTGAGTTGGCCTCATTTGTTACCTGGTCAGCCTTCAGTATGTAATTAGTCCATTCCGCGCATTCAATTGATGCCGTGGTACAATCAAGCGGCCTGTATTTGTTCGGATCCTCCTTTTCTGTCTTTCCACATGCAAAGAACTTCTGCAAAAGAGCAGAGAAGAGAGGGACATTCCATGGAGTGCTCCTAACACAGTGCTCAGCTGAGCAGGGACAGCAGGCCCAGCCCAGGTGGGGATGGCTCCAGGTACCTTCAGTGAGTTGCTGAAGCCACCAGCAGCAGCGTCCTTCTTCTTCTCTGCATTTGGCAAAGAGCGAGCACAGACAGAGATGAGGGGCTGCGGGAGAGGCCGAAGAGCACAGCCCAGGCCTGCGCTGCCCAGGCAGGGAGAGCCCCAGGATGGCCCAGGGGATGGAGCACGGCCACTGCGGGGTGTCTGCCCTGCCTCTGTTCCATCCTGTCCATGGGCATGTCCCCAGGGGATGGGATGGGATGGGATGGGATGGGATGGGATGGGATGGGATGGGATGGGATGGGATGGGATGGGATGGGATGGGATGGGATGGGGCCAAGCTGGCTGCAGCCATCAGCCCTGAGACCAGCTCTCTCACTCACTCTCCTTCACTGGCTGGACTTTTGGTGACGCGTTACGCTGCTTTGCTGGGGCAGCTAAAGAATCTTTGTTCTTCTTCTTACTGAACAGGCCTTGGCGTTTCTCTGCCATTCTCCCAAAATCTGCTGCCGATGGCACCTGCAAGAGAGAGGCCTTGGAAGAGCACTGAGTAGACAAGTCCAATGGTCTAGCCTTGAGGACACTGGCCACAAGGATGGCAGTTCCTTCGGAAAAGTTCCGAGTCACCAAGTCCTGCGGTCTGCCCTTGAGGGGTCCTGCAAAAGAAAAGTCCCGAGAAGGCCACGGGCCACCGAGTCCTGTGGTCTGGACTCGAGGTCACCTGCAGCAGTAAGGTCAAGGGAAAAGTCCAGGTCAGCAATGAACGAGCACGCTGTGTGGGGGCTCCTCACGGCACCGCTCTGCCTGTCGTGTGCTCCGAGCACTGTGGCCTGCTCCTGTCACCGCCAGCTCCTATGTCACCACGTGTCACAAAGGACACCCTGTCCCGTTCCATGCCACGGTGACCGTGCTGCACCGTGTCACCAAGGGCCCTTGCACACACTGCCACCTGCCCTGGGGCCGCCCCCTGCCAAGCCAAAGTGGCCCAGGCTGGAAGGAATGCCTGGCCCCAGGTGTCCAAGGCAGCCCCACAGGATCTTTAGGAAGGGCTCAGAGCATCAGCAAACGCTGCACTGCTCTGCGGGCTCAGGGCAGCAGAAGGAGCCCCCAGGGCTGCCGACGCAGCCGCGCTGGGAAGGGCACGGGGCCATCCAGGGACGCTGGCACGGCCTCCCTGGGACACGTCCCGGCCCGTGGCCATCCTAAACCCGCGGGTGTGACTCGCACAAGGAACGTGTGGGCCCGGGCACCAATGCTGCTCTGAGCCCTGGGGCCCGGGCAGCGCTACCATCAGCAGCTGGCGCAGAGTCCCTGCCCAAGCAGAGCTGCCACCCCCCGAGCCCTGGCAGCGCTGGTGCCCGTCTCCCGCCCCACAGACCTGTGGCCCCGCGGGGCTTCTGTGCCACAGGGAGTCAAAGCCCACGAGCATTGGGGGCTGATGGCAGGAGCACCTGGACCAACTGTGGGCAACACTTGGTTTCTGTCAGGAGCTCTTCCTCCATGCTGGAATGATTTTCTCATTGAACTAATTTCCTGCACCACAGAAACATCTTTCTCTCGAAGGCACAGAAGAACCTGGCATAAAGAAATCCTCACTTCAGGAAAGCTTAACTTCCCATTGCTCAGCTCAGGGACTTCCAAAATTTGCAAACTTCCCAAATTTATGGGAATGGTGTGAGAATGTGACTGGTCTACAAGTTTGCGTCCCAGTCTGAAGCAGCAACTCATTTGCCTTATCATCCGTTGAATGTCACTTTACAAAACATAACCCTGCACAGAGCCAAAAAGAAGGCCATTCTTTGGTTTGCAAATGGTTTTCGATGAAGGGATTGTAATCTCCTAATTCTCTTCAGGAATAAAAGCTCTCAAGGAATGAAAGACCACTCAGTGTTACAACAGTAACCCAAACAAATGAGTAGATGGCAAAAGGGCTGGTCATCCCCCAGTACAGATATCTAAGTGGCCAATAAAATACAGCTCTCCCCTCTTGTTCCCTGCAGGGGAAACAGGACTAGTAAAAGAAGACGTCAAAGATATTCTTTCTGCCCTCCATAACCAAAGCTATGCCAAAGCACAGATGCTGCCTTCAAACTGACTCAAATTCCAGCCCAGACTCTCACCTTCCAGACAACTCCTTCTCCATCACGCCCCCCAACACCCACCTCCAAACACACCCTCAGAAGCCCTCAACACCCCGCCAGGAGCCCCATCTGTGCCCGTCCCTCCGCAGAGTTTTCCCAGCCTCCAGCAGAGCCCCTGGTTCCCTGCACGTGCCGTGGGATGGCAGCCAGGAGGGTCTGCTCCAAGGCCTTCCCTGGCAGCAAAGCCAGGCTGCCCGGCCTATGGTTCCTGGATCATCCTTCCCAGCGAGCCTTCCCGTGCACGGCTGTTCCATTGGCACATCTGCGCTCAGCTCGGACTGCTCCACTCAACCAGGGCTGCTGGGAAAGGATCCAGAGCAGCCTGGCAAGCTCTTTCTCCAGCTCCCTCTTCACTACTGGGGGAGGTAGAACATTCCACAGGAAAGCAGCTGCTGCCACACGGAGTGGGTGGCATCAGGCAGCTCTGGGGAGGCCCCTCAGGACTGCTGTATCCTGAGGGAACACTGCTGGCCATCCCCTGGGTGTATCTGCAAAAGCTTAAAATCAGCTGCCTCAGCTTCCAGGGCCTCTCTTGGCCAGCATCCTGACGTGGCTGCAGGGCTGCTGCGAGGCACTGCTGGGACCCAGCGGGACAGGACCGGCTGTCTCGTGCCCACGTAGCAGCCCTGACACAGCCAGGGCCATCCCGAAAGCAGAGAAACGCTCACGGGCCAGCAGAGAGGAGCACGGAGCACTGGGCTGCTCTCAGGCTATCTCAGCTGGGCTCGCTCCACCACACGGCCCCATGTTAAGGCCGGCTGATGCCCAGCTGCCAGAAATGCCTGCCTTGTTCTCTCCAAGATGCACAGGGAGAGCCAACGAGCAGGACACCTTGGGAGGCCTTTTGTTATGGTTTTGGCCTGGCAAAGCCAGAGCCCCCATGAGTACACCTTCTCCCCGGTGTCTGCTGTGAGATGTGACCAGGAATAAGCAAAGCAGGCTCCAGCTTAAACATAAAGAAAAATTTATTAACTAAACTACACACAAACAATTACTAAACTACACACCAAAGAAAAAAAAAAAAAACACGAGGAAAATGAAAACCTCACAAAAAACACTCTCCCTCTCCTCCCCCCTTAATTCCCAATACAATACATCCTCCAAAATCACCAGTTCTGGGTCCAACACCACCCTTTAGATTGCTCAAACTTTCAGTTCCTCAAGAGGAGAGGGAGTCCTTCCATGTGTCGTGGTGGCCTTTTCCGTCCTTGTTCCAGTGCTCTCACCACCGAACAGGGATCAGGACTGCTTCCACGGTTGTCTTTTTAAGGATGCTTTGTCCAGTTCCAGAAAAGCACAGTATCTCACCTTCTCACCTTTGCGACATCTATCCCCCCCATATTTTATATACCCCCTGGGGCCGAGGGGTACCCACACTGAATCTTCTTTGGCGCTGGGACATTTCTCCCCCTGGACTCAGTCTCTGTATCACACGGAAACATGGCTCTGTCCATGGCTACACAAAAGAGTCCAGCATAAAATGCCACTCCATCTTCTCCATTCTTTCAACATCTCTCACTCTCTCTCTCTCTCTCTCTCTCTCTCTGGTCTAGACCTCCATCACTCGTTCATTTCCTTCGTCCCCCTCCACTCTTATCACTCGTCTAGGAAGGGTTAATGTTCTGTAAGGTTTTCATTGTCCAAAAAAGGTTAAAAACTCCTCCAGGCGGCTGGACTCCTGGCTGCACCCCCCCCACATCTCCTCAGCCGGGCTGCCTGCTGCCAGCACATATTTACTGAGTTTCAAGATAACGACACAGGCTGCACTCTCTCTCTCTCTGTCTGTCTGTCTCCAAGGGGGGGAGGGAATGGCTGCCCGATGTCTCTTGGGGCTCCTCCACCCTTCCATCCTCCAAGGCCTCCTCACCCCCATCTCTGTCCAGGCCCAGGCCTACCACATGGCTGCCCCTCCCCCGCCCAGCAGCAGCGGCTGGACGGGGGGAAGGAAGATCCAACCTCCATCCCTCGAAGTCCCAAGAGAGCCTCCCAGGCCTGAAGCTCTGCTTTTAACCCCTGTGTGTTCTCGGAGGTGTGTCCAAAATACCACTAGCTACACCTGGTGCCAATATCAAAATCCAAGCACCCATTGGTTTGACCACAACATCCCAGAATTCCCACTTCTTCCTGGTCAAACCACCACACCTTTTCTGAGGCCAGGGACACACCAAGGTCAGCCAAGGCTCTCCACGCTGCCTGGCCCACACATCCCAGCTCTGTGCTGGCCCTGGGCCACAGCAGCTCCCACCAAGCAGGAGGCAATGCATATTGCCAAGAGCTGAGACACAGCAGAGAGGAAAGATGTGAAAAGTATGTGTGTAAAGGCCTTTTAATTCACAGTTCTCACAGAGAGCTTTGGGGCTCATGGCTGGACAGAGATGCTCCTGCTCACCCTCTGTCCAAAGAGGGTAACACACCCTCCTGCAGGTGCTGGGATTGGTTTGCAGATGCCAAACCTGCTCCTCACTGCCTTCTCCATGCCCCTCTGCCACATGCAATGGGCCGCAAGCACTGAAAGGATCCCAGAGAGCCAAAGGGGGACACTTGCACCTGCCTCACGGGGAGCTCCCTGGCAAGCACTTTCCTTGAGGAGCAAGCCCCTTTCCACCAAAGGTGTTTCCCCAAATGTATGGCTTTCCTGGGGAACACCAACACACCCTTAAGAAACGCTGGCAAGGCTGAATGACTTCAGGTCCTTTCAGGACAGGCACTCCAGCTCTAGCTCCTCTTCCCCCAAGTGAGTTTGCAGGTGCAGGCTCAGAGGTGCAGCCCCAGGCCCTCCACAAACACAAGCTGCCCGCTGCCTCTTCACCTGCCTCAGCTCCTGCCTGTGCTCACGGCACCAAAACCAGGCTGTTCCTGGCCAGGGACCAGAGCCCTGTTCCTGCAGGATGCTCTTGCCAGCACCTTCCAGGTCTCTCTGCTGTGCACACAGAGCTTTTCATGCCCGCTCCCAACAGGCTTTGGAACACAGAGCCCAACCTGGCTGGCTCTGCCACCAGCACAGCCCAAACGCAGGCGGAGGAAGAAGCAGCAGGGGCTGTGTTGCGGCCATGCCCAAGAGAGACTGGCAGGGTGCCCTCGCTCTGCTCTCCCTTGCTTGGCTTTCTGACTGGCTCTGAGCCTGGGGCTGCCATTCCTCACTTGTGGGGAGCAGAAGCACAGCCGGGATCCCGGCACTGCCTGACAGCGCTGCGGGCACCGGCACGGCCGCGTGTCCGAGTCTCGGGCACCGTGCTGCTGCTTCATTTGCTCTTGGGCACACCCAGAGCTCCCTGCTAAGCCAGGATGCTCTCTGCTTCTGCCCTCTTCCTCATCCTGTGGAGGGATGGAGCACTGCTGTGCTTTCAGGAAGCTATTCTTGAAAGCTTCCAGCATTCTTAGCTCCTTTGCCCTCCACGGATGCTTGCCATGGAATCCCTCTCAGCTGGGTTCAGAGCATACTCAGGTTGGCTCTCCCAAAATCCAGGGGCTCCAGGGTGCTCAGCAAGATGTGTAACTGCACAGTGCTGTGGAACTGCACCTTCAGCACAGGGACCTTTCCAGCCTGACCTGCCCTCGTTCCTCTGTGTCCGTGCACAAACACGGTGTGGCAGAGAACAGCAGCAGGGCCTGTGTGTCCCAGGGCCCCGGATTTGCTTCAGCTCCACAGGGATGAGGGCAAAGTGAAGATGCCAAACTGTTTATTATTGAAAGGCGAAGCAAAGGGATGAGCTGGGGGTGGAAAAAGGAAATGGGGAGGGTCTGAGGGCTGGAGGGGAGGAGCTGTCAACAGGGAGGGAGAGTGGAGGGAAAAAAAGGTGATGGACAGCCTGAGGGCCGGTGGGGCAGAGCTATCAAAAGGGAGGAATAGTGGAGAGCAAAAATGGGGATGGACAGTGTATGAGGCCTGGAGGGAGGGAGCCACCAAAAGGGAGGGAGAAAGGAGGGAAAAAATGGGGATGGAGAGTCTGAGGGCTGGAGAGAGGGAGCCACCTATAGGGAGGGAGAGTGGAGGGAAAAAATGGGGATGGGCAGTGACTGAGGCCTGGAGGGACGGGGCAGTCAACAGGCAGGGAAAGGGCTGAAGCCACAAGAACTCTGCCCAGCATCAGCTGTGCCAGGACTTCCAGCAGCGCTGGGAGGCAGTGTCCTCTTGGGTGTCTCCTGGTGCTCTTCTTGGGGCACTGGTTGACTGGATCCAGAAGACGTCCCCAGTTCTTCAGCTCTTTGGGGAAATTCGGCTTGATTTTCCAGGTCACGGCAGGATGGGCTGGCACGTTGCCTCCGGGCTTGTAGGGCTGAAAGACAGAGGAACAGAGCCCTGGCAACAGCCCGGGTCTGAGGGAATAGTACAAGACCTTCTGGACAGGGCCATTGCACCCAGAAGGGAGTAGGAGACATTGGAAACAGCTGGGAGGTACTGGCCATGACTCCCCGACATGTCCCTGAAATCTCTGTGTGCCCTGCCCACATCAGCCCTCATCGGCACAGGGAGCAGAGCCCTGCAAAGCCGGGACAGGACTTGCAGGACCCCCGGCAGCCCCCGCTGTCAGCTCGCTGCCCTCACTCACCTGTCCAGATCAGCCGGAGCTCTTGCTGCTGCCTCCTGAGGCACCGCCCGGCCATGCCTGTGAGCACAGAGCCAGTCACGGCCCCAGCGGCACAGCTGCCTGCCAGCGGCGCTGCCGGCGCTGTGGCCACACGGGCTGCTGGCCCGGCAGGGCTCAGCCCGGCCCTTGCCGCACGCTGCCACCCAGGGCACGGCTGCCAGAGGGCGGCAGCAGCAATGCCCAGGCCAGGCGGGGCTGCACGGCGCCGGGCTCGGCTGGCGCTGCCGGGGCAGCAGGCGGGGCTGGGGCCGAGCTGCGGCGGCCCGGGCCGGGGAGGGAACCCGGGCTCGGGGCTCACCCATGAACGTGACGGCCGCCTCTCGCAGGGGCCCCTGTGGGCTCTGCAGGTAGCGCAGAGCCCGGCGCAGGTGCTCGGCCGCTCGGCTCCTGTCCTGTGCCAGCTGCAGAGAGCGGCAGGAGGGAAGGGTTGGCGCGGGCTCAGCCCCTGGGCCGGGCGCTGCCTGCGCCCAGCCCCGGCCTCCACTGGCCGCAGAGCCCTGAGGCGCGGCCAGCAGCCGCTGGCCAAGGGCTCCCGAGGGCAGGGGGCAGAGGGCCGGCTGCTGCCCGGGGAGCCGCGGTGCCGGCCCGCAGCCCCGCCGGGCCGGGGCTCTATGGGCACCCGGCTCGGGCCCACGGGAGCCTGGAGAAGAGCCCGGGCGGCCTCTGGCTGCAGCAGCGGGCAGGAGCACAGCTGCCAGCCCCGCACACCGAGCACCGCCCTCAGGGGCCTTCTCCGGCCTGAGCCTGGGGCTTCAGGCCCTCCTTACCATGCACTCCTCGACATTCATCGGTGGCTGCTTCTTCAACAGCTGCACGAGCTTTCTCCTCTTCAGGAACTTGGCCACACGAAGCAGCGTTTCTCGAGAGGCCTGGGGAGCAGCAGAGACCCGGAGATGGCCCCACAGCCCAGGGCACCGGACCCACATCTCTGTACCCAGGCCTGGAGGAGGCGTCAGCCCGCAAGGCACCAAGGCAGGACGCAGCCATGCCCCCTCCCAGAGATGTTCCAGCATCACACAAAACCTCACCTTTGCCACGTCCGAGTTCTTATCATGACAGTACAGTGAAAGTGCACAAAGGCTCTTGGCCACAATTGTCTTCAGGGGCTTTTTTCCCTCATCCACTACCAGTTCCACCACCTTGCTGAAGAGTTGAATGGAGAGCACCTGTACATGGCTGTTGTCCTAGAGGAAACAAAAAGCCCTACATCAACTATTCCAGTCCCACATGGGGAAAGGCCTAAAAATCCAGAGGGCACCAAGTTTCTGGGAAGCACCCATTGCCTGTAGCTCAGGATGCAGAAGCTTACATGCTCAAAGAGCAGCAGGAGTGCCTCAGCCAGCTTTGGGGCAGTGGTGCTGGATACGAGGATGTCTTTGTGCTGGAGCACATTGGCAAAAGCATTGAGGGTCATAGTGACCATCTCTCCCTCTGCATCATCCAGCAGCTCCAGAAGGCTTGGAGACAGGATGCACATTCTCCTGGCCTGTGTGGAACACAAGGCTGTGCTGGGAAGCCATGGACGGCTGCACCACCAACACCACCCTGGCACTGCAAGGCCACCCTGCTGCTGCAGGGCCCACAGGCCAAAGGCCTGCCCCAAAGCAGTGGGGCAGGTGAAGCAGGAGAGCTGGGAGCAGCTGCCTCAGCTCCTGAAGCCCTGCACGCCCTTGGGGCTTCTTTCCACAGCGCAGATTCAGCCACAGTCCCTCCTCACCATCAAGGGATCCTTGCTGACCACCACGAGGCCTCTGAGCGCCAGGCGACACCGCTCCCTGCACTCGCTGTGCAGGTGCCTTGCCAAGACCTTCAGGACACTGTCACCACATTCCCTCAAGTCCAGGCACTCGAGGACCTGAAAGGCACAGGGCAGTGACAGGGGAGCCGGCCAGCAGGATCCCAGAAGCGCACAGGGCTGGGCCCAGGCAGCAGCACAGGGCGTGGGCACCGTCCCAGGCAGCTGTGGCTGTGAGAGGGCAGGGAGCTGGGAGGCAGCTCAGCCAGGCAGCGCTGGAACCAGGCTCACCTCCACAAGGAATGCCAGCAAGGGCAGATCCCTGTATGGGTCCTGGCTGCTGAGCTGCCGGAGCAAGTGGAGTGCGATGCGAGAGCACAAAGGGACCAAGCGACGGCGCATCTCCCTGGCAGGGGGAAAAAGGCACCACGACCCTGAGGTGGGGGACAAACCTCTCCCAGGACTGACTCAGAGAGCTCTGGTCTTTCCCCAGCATCCCTGCAG
Organism: Ammospiza nelsoni; assembly: GCF_027579445.1. Classification (NCBI taxonomy): domain Eukaryota; kingdom Metazoa; phylum Chordata; class Aves; order Passeriformes; family Passerellidae; genus Ammospiza; species Ammospiza nelsoni. The sequence goes on from NC_080639.1 coordinate 3,507,874, forward strand.
TGGATGTGTGTGCACTTGGAGGTGGCCCCTTTTGGGCACCCTCCTCTCCCAGGCTTTTCCAGTTTCCCTGGCTGTCCCTCAGTGACGAGGCACTCTGGCCCATGACCAAAGGGACTGTGTGGGGCACAGGGCACAAATGCCAGGGGCAGTGGGGAGAAGGGGGTCTCACCTGGCCAGCAGACCCATGGCATAGTGCTGGGTGTGAGCACACAGCATCGTGTCCCAGCCACACTTGCGCTCCATAGCCACCACCTCATTGTCACAGCGCAGTCGGCAGAGCAGAGCCTTCATGGCCTGCACTGCAAACCTGTGTGCAGAGCAAAGCCCAGGTCACACTGGGAGCACTGGCACTGGCCACAAAGGCATGGGAAGTACAGGAGGACTGGGACCTGTTGCATTTGCTGGGAAGGCGGTGTTCCTCCTGGCATGCTCTCCAGAAGTTACCGGCTTCCACTGGTGGCATCTGCTGTGTGGTGATGACAACATGGAAGAGCAGAGCCACTAACAGGCGGGAGGAATACAGTATCATTGCCTCGTGGCATTCAGGCACCTGGACAATGACCCAGATCACCAGAGTTGCCTGCAAAAGAAGCAGCCCAAGACAGCGCTCAGTGCCGACATGTCTGTGGAACAGGGCCCAAGGGCAGATGCAGGAGGAGCAGCGGGCCTGGTGCCCCCTGAGCCTGCCCCTAGCCCAGGGTTCAGCTCAGCGCCTGAGGCATGGAGAGGATGGAGAGCTGCTGGCGAGGTGACCGAGGGGCAAGCAGGGGCCAAATCCAGAAACTCACAGCCAGGGCAAAAACGTCCCCGTCATCCCCATCAGAGGTGCATGAGCTGTGCAGTGGCCAATCCTCCATTACGCAGAGCAGTGTTGGCAGCACTTTCTCCACGGCTGGTCCCAGTGATCCAATGGTTCTCCATATCATTGTAGCAGCTCTGTGGGATCACAGCTCTGTGTCAGGGGCATCTCAGTCCCAGGACCATGCCCTGTGCAGCTGTGGGGGCCCAGGTGACAGAGCCCCTGTGCCCTGAGGGGCAGGGAGGGAGCATTGGCAGCAGGCTTGGGGAACAGAGGGGCCCCAGGGTCCTGGAGCTCTGTGCCTGTCTGGCAGAGCCCATAGCACAGGCTGTGCAGGGCCATGGGCCCTAAGGGCTGGTGGGCCCTGAGCTGTGCAGGCACGTGGGCCCCGTACCTGTCACATGTTGGGGCACAGCGCAGGAGGGTCAGCACCACATCATCAGGGTGTTCTTCAGCCAGCCTCACAATGTCAATTTGCAGCCTGGCATCCACAGTGACATGCGACTGTAGACTCTGGTGGATGCTCCTTACAATGGCTGGCACCTGGAGGAGGCATGGGGGAGATTCTGAGTGCTGTCCTAGGGAGCAACTTCCCCAGCTTCCCCCAGGAAATGTTTCCCTACCGATCACACTGAGCTGGCCTGAAAGGCTGAGGGGGCCCAGTCACCATGGCTTGAGGGAACACACAATCCTGGCAATCCCCCAGGCCTGGCCCCAGGCTGCTTACCTGCTGCTGAGTAGGAACAGCACTGTCTTTGAAAAAATCCTTAGTGGGAGCGGGAATGTTGCCTGTATTTGTGATGCCCTGGGTCGTTCTTGTTTCAGCACTTCTGATGGCCTTGCTCTCAGACATTGCCATGTCAGCAGCCTTCACTCTTTGATAATTCATTGCATTGTTTACTGAGTGTGCTGTCAGGTCTCGGCTGGCGTGAGGCTTTGCCTGGAAATGGGTCAGCCTGGAGTCACGCTCAGCTTGGACCTCTGCTGCTTTGGTTTTGGTTTTTCTACGCTCAATGGGCAGGAATTTCCGGAACCTCTGCAGGAAAAAAAGGACAGGGAAACCAGGGATGCTCCATGGCATGCTCCAGGCGTGGTGCTGGGCTGAGCAGGGACAGCAGGCCCAGCCCAGGTGGGGGTGGCTGCAGGTACCTTCAGGGTTTTGCGCAAGCGGCCACGGCCGGATTCCTGCTCTTGTGTCTTGTCCAGGGCTGCACCTGACAAAGAGAGAGCGCAGCCGGAGCTGACGGGCTGTGGGAGAGGCCGGAGAGCACAGCCCAGCCCTGTGCTGCCCAGGCAGGGAGTGCCCCGGGATGGCCCAGGGGATGGAGCACGGCCACTGCGGGGTGTCTGCCCTGCCCCTGTTCCATCCTGTCCATGGGCATGTCCCCAGGGGATGGGATGGGATGGGATGGGATGGAATGGGATGAGATGGGATGGGATGGGATGGGATGGGATGGGATGGGATGGGATGGGATGGGATGGGACGGGGCCAAGCTGGCTGCAGCCATCAGCCCTGTGCCCCACGTCATCTGCTCACCTTCCTGCAGTGTCTGAAACTGCTCTGGATCTTCAGGCTGTTGTGCTGGGGCAGTTCCAGGGTCTCTCTTTTCTTTCCCCCTGAACACTTTGAACAGGCCGCGGAATCTGCCCGCCATGTCAGAGTCTGGCCTCGAGGGCACCTTAAAGAGAGATGCCTCAAGGAAGCTCAAAGTCAACAAGTTGTGCAGCTGTGCCTTGAAGGCACCTGAGACAGAGAAGCCTCAGAAGGGCTGCAGGACAGCAAGTCCTGCACTCTGGTCTTGAGGGCTCCTGTCACAAGGACAGGAGACTCCTCATAAACTATGGTGGCCACCAGATCCCACTGTTTTGCCTTGAGGGCACCGGCTGCAGGGACAGGAGATGTCTCGGCAAAGCTCCGAGTCACCAAGTCCCTCAGTCTGGCCTCAAAGGCACCTGGAAAACAAAATCCTCGGGGAGGCCATGAGCCACCAGGGCCCGCAGTCTGGCCACGAGGTCACCTGTAGGAACAATGCCTCGGAAAAGCTCCGGGTGGGACACGAACGAGCGCGCTGTGCGGGGGCTCCTCACGGCACCGCTCTGTCCTGTCCTGTCCCGTCGCCTGCTCCGAGCACTGTGGCCTGCTCTTGTCACTGCCAGCTCCTATGCCACCACGTGTCACAAAGGGCCCTTGGACACCCTGTCCCGTTCCATGCCATGGTGACTGTGCTGCACCGTGTCACAAAGGGCCCTTGCACACACTGCCACCTCCCCCAGGCTATGAAGAGCAGTCCTGTTATCAGTCACTTTATCATTGACTCAGCAATACAACCAGTACAGCAAAAATAGCTATCTGTCTTGATGTATCACTACATGGAGAAAATTTTAATTACTTCTGGCAATTCTCCATTATTGGGTGACTGTCTTGCTGCTTTAAAGGTAATGCTTGCCAGCAGAGGCTTGTGCATAGCCACAAAAAAAATACAAACCGAACCTCCCTGGAAATACCTGGGCTTCAAATTATTGGAGACAACAGTCACCCCACAGCCAGTCACCCGAAAAACCAATATACACACATTGAATGAGTTGGAAAGTTGTTAGGCATTATTCATTGGATCCACGCTTTATTGGAAATCACCACAAAGGAATTATCCCCCTTATTTCAACAGTGAAAAGGAGAGTCAGATCTCCCTTCGCCATGGCACTTGACAAAAACTTTCCAAAAGGCTTTAGAGACTGTAAGCAATGAAATCGGTAACTTCTTTGCCACATCTCGAAACCCAGATTTGTCTTTGTGACTGTTCATGATTCTGAAAACATTCCAAACCTATGCTCTTACTGGTCAATGGGATGTACAGGAGCATCCTCTCTGGTTCATAGAGTTTGTTTTTCTGGCACACACCTTTTCAAAAACTATAACCATTCAACCTGAGAATCTTATTCAGCGGCAGTCGATGGGACAAACTCCAATGCCCGAGCCTGACAGGATATGATCCAGCAGTAATGCATCTCCCTATTACTGCAGCAGAATTAGAGACTCTCTTCAGGGATTCACTGTCATTTCAAATTGCTCTTGCGGACTATGATGGACAATTTTGTCACACCATGCCTCGGCATGCCCTGCTCCAATCCTTCAAGGAACTCCCCTTTCTACAACGGCCACTATAGAAGAAAACCTCAATCGCTGATGCAAAAACTGTTTTCACTGACGCATCGGCAAAGACACATAAAGCTGTGACCCTTTGGAGAAATGATAAGGGACAGTGAGAACATGTGATAACCTTTCCCCCTGGATCAGCCCAGCTAGTGAAACTGGCAGCTGTGGTAGAAGCGTTTTGCCTTTTATCACAGGAACTTATTAGCATTGTTCGTGATTGTCTTTATGTTACAGGAATCATTGAGAGAATTCGGCACTCATTCCTGAAGGAAGTCTCTAACAAAGTTCTTTTTCTGGTATTAACCTCTCTGTACAACTTTTCCCTTCCCAGGTCTCAGCAATACAACCTTCTGCACTTTAGATCCCACACCCCTCTGCCTGGACCTGTAGGGGAAGGTGATGTGAAGGCAGATGCCCTCGCCATGACAGTCACTATGCCACAAAAGTTAGGCCAGGCAGGCCAAACTTTCTCATGATTTCTACCATCAAAATGCCCAAGCACTGGGAAACAATTCCATCTGACTTTGCCACCAGCACGGGATGGAGTGAACCCTTGCTCACTGTGTCAGCAGACTCTTTCTTTGCCACAAATGTTAGGTACAAACCCACAAGGGTTGAAACCAAATGACATCTGCAAACAGATGTAACACACATTTCCATCTTTGGGACTTTTAAATATGTCCATATTTCTATTGATTCCTTTTCTGGATTCATGGTAGCAATAGCACACAAAAGTGAGGAATCTGTGGGAATTTAATGGGAATTTCCCATTCCATTGGAATTTTATAGGAATTTGGGAGTGGAGCTGAAGGATTCTAAATACCTGGAATGCTTTCATTCCTTGGGAATTTTGGAGGGGAACTGCAGGATTCTAAATTCCCAATGTCCGAAATGCCAGTATTCCATTGGAATTCCATGGGACTTATGGAAGGGAGCTGAAGCATCCAAAATTCCTGATGCCCAGAATGCAATTATTGCATAGTTTTCATGGGAATTTGGGAGGGAATCTGCAGGATTCTAAATTCCCGACAACCAGAATGCCCTTATTCCTTGGGAATTTGGGAGGTGGACTGAAGGATTCTAAATTCCCTATGCCCTGAATGCCATTATTACATGTGAATTTGGGACAGCAGCAGCAGGATTCAAAATTCCCAGTGTCCAAAAGGCAATTATTCCATTGTTTGGTGGGAATTTTGGATGGGAACTGGAGGATTTGAAATTCCAAATGCCTGGAATGCAATTATTCCATGGGAATTTGTGAAAGGAACTGAAGGATTCAAATTTCCTGAACCTCAGAATTCCGTTTTCCATGAGAATTTGGGAGGGGAGCTGGAGGATTTGGAATTCCTAGTGCCTGGAATGCAGTCATTCCGTTTTCCAGTTTTGGTGGGAATATGGCTTTGGAGGATTCAAACTTCCTGATGCCCTGAATGGTGTTATTCCATGGGAAATTGAAAGGGGAATAGGAGGATTTAAAATTCCTGACACCCAGAATGCTGTTATTCCATGGGAATTTGGTGGGAATTTGCAGAGGAGCTGGAGGATTTGAAATTCCCAACACATGGAATGCCATTATTCTGTGGGCATTTGGGAGGGAAGCTGGAACATTAAAAAATTCCAATGCCCGGCATGGCATTATTCCATAGTTTTGGAGGAAATTTTGGAGGGGAACTGGAGGATTTGAAATTCCTGATGCTGGGAAAGCCGTTATTCCATGGAAATTGGGGAGAGCAGCTGGAGCACTCGAAATTCCTGATGCCTGCAATGCTGATATTCCATGAGAACTTGGAAGGTAAATGGCAGGATTGAAAATTGCTGACGTCCGTGCCTCTCATGTGCCAAAGGTGCGGTTTTCATCTGTGCTGATCGTGCTTGTGCCAAACGTTGGCCCCAGTGCTTGTGCATTTTGATGGAAAAAAGCATGACTCAGTTTTGCTTGTTCAAAATGTTTGGCAAAGTGTTTGAAAAACCATTGTCAGTTTGTCTGCTCTCGCTTTTCCTCCTGCCATGAATCCTGGAAGCGAGGAATGAGAGACAAAATACTGGTTAGTTCTGAGTGTCAAAAGTGTAGAAAGACATGAAAGCCAACGATATCATTTGTACCATCCTTTAAAACTGATCCTTCTATTCTTTTAAGAATACTAGCAACAGAAGACAAATCTGTAATTAAATTCAGAAGCTCTGAAAAGAGCTGAAATGCCCTAAACTACTGCAGCAGCCAGTTCAACAATGTGAGGAGAGCCCTCTATTATTTGAACATCTGACTCCCATGTTTTGGTTCTTTGATTTTGCCATACTATTACTGATTGGTGTGTTTCCCCTGCTCCATCAGAGAAGAGAGTTATAGCACTTAGAGGCTCTTCACTCAGCATGGGTTTTTCTCTAAAACTTAATTTTGCTTGTAACGATTTGTGGCCTGGGTAATGAATAGAACAAACACCTGAATAATTTAACAATGCAATTTGCAAGTCTTCTGAATTTTGAAAAGCCCAATCAACCCTTTTCACAGGTAAATAAATAATTACAAAATCTTGGCCTGCCATAGATAGCAATCTTGTTGTGGCTCTAATTATGATTTCAGCTGTCATCTGCATGGCTGTAAAAACTGCTTTTGGAGACCTATAAGGGAGAAAACCCCACTGTGTGATTAACAAAGGATCTTTTTCAGAAGTGTTCCTTTGAAAAATGAGACCATAAAGTTACATTTTTTCGCCTAACACTGCAAGGAACAAGGGCTCTTCTGGAGAAGGACAGTCTGCTTTGTCTTTTTAGAAAAGCTTTAGTGACTTTTCAGGGGCATTTTGAGCTTCAGGTGTTAAAGTTCTAGGAGATTTGACATCAGTCTCCTCTCAAAAAGTTAAAAAGTGGAGCAAGTCCCGCATCTGTATGGAGTTCTACAAGATTCCCTCACTTTTATTTCTAGCTTTAAAAGAGAAGAGGAAGATATGGGAGTCAGCCCAACTAAGACATAGGGTAGGCTGGACTTCACACCAAGCAAACCAAGTCTGATCTTCAAGGTCTGGGAAACATCTACATCAGGGCAAGCCTCAGATCTCCTCCCAGGAGCCTTTGGAGTAATTATGAGAATTAGTTCAAATCCACTCCACTATTGGTTACATGTGTTCCATATATGCTATTGTTTCTAGAATGTTCCACCTCCAAGACTATGTATTCATACATCTTCCTTGTTTCTCCTCTTTGGAGCTTCTCCCTATCTTGTGTTCTGTTCCTGACCATAGTTCCCATTTTTATTTGTCCTTATAAGTAATTTCCTTCTTGGGCATTCCATTGTTGCCTCTCCTTCTCTACTATTTTGCACCACATTCACCCAGAAGACAGGGGACCCAAAGGTTTGTCACAGCCGCCCTCCCTGCAACAGCCGGTGCCCGGAGCGCTGTCAGGCAGTGCCGGGATCCCGGCTGTGCTTCTGCTCCCCACAAGTGAGGAATGGCAGCCCCAGGCTCAGAGCCAGTCAGAAAGCCAAGCAAGGGAGAGCAGAGCGAGGGCACCCTGCCAGTCTCTCTTGGGCAAGGCCGCAACACAGCCCCTGCTGCTTCTTCCTCTGCCTGCGTTTGGGCTGTGCTGGTGGCAGAGCCAGCCAGGTTGGGCTCTGTGTTCCAAAGCCTGATGGGAGCGGGCATGAAAAGCTCTGTGTGCACAGCAGAGAGACCTGGAAGGTGCTGGCAAGAGCATCCTGCAGGAACAGGGCTCTGGTCCCTGGCCAGGAACAGCCTGGTTTTGGTGCCGTGAGCACAGGCAGGAGCTGAGGCAGGTGAAGAGGCAGCAGGCAGCTTGTGTTTGTGGAGGGCCTGGGGCTGCACCTCTGAGCCTGCACCTGGAAACTCACTTGGGGGAAGAGGAGCTAGAGCTGGAGTGCCTGTCCTGAAAGGACCTGAAGTCATTCAGCCTTGCCAGCGTGTCTTAAGGGTGTGTTGGTGTTCCCCAGGAAAGCCACGCATTTGGGGAAACACCTTTGGAGAAGAGGGGCTTGCTTCTAAAGGAAAGCACTTGCCAGGGAGCTCCCAGTGAGGCAGGGGCGAGTGTCCCTCTTTGGCTCTCGGTGATCCTTTCATTGCTTGAGGCCTGTGTCACTTGGCAGACGGGCAGGTTAAGGGATAAGGGAGAAGGTAGTGAAGAATGAGAAAATCATTCCAGCATGGAGGAAGAGCTCCTGACAGAAACCAAGTGTTGCCAGCAGTTGCTCCAGGTGCTCCTGCCATCAGCCCCCAGTGCTCGTGGGCTTTGGCTCCCTGTGGCACAGAAGCCCCCCGGGGGCACAGGCCTCTGGGGCAGGCGACGGGCACCTGCGCTGCCAGGGCTCGGGGGGTGGCAGCTCTGCTTGGGCAGGGACTCTGCCACAGCTGCTGATGGCAGCGCTGCCCGGGCCCCAGGGCTCAGAGCAGCATTGGTGCCCGGGCCCCAGGGCTCAGAGCAGCATTGGTGCCCGGGCCCACACGTTCCTTGTGCGAGTCACACCCGCGGGTTTAGGATGGCCACGGGCCGGGACGTGTCCCAAGGAGGCCGTGCCAGCGTCCCTGGAAGGCCCCGTGCCCTTCCCAGCGCGGCTGCTTCAGCAGCTCTGGGGGCTCCTTCTGCTGCCCTGAGCCCGCAGAGCAGGGAAGCGTTTGCTGATGCTCTGAGCCCTTCCTAAAGATCCTGTGGGGCTGCCTTGGACACCTGGGGCCAGGCATTCCTTCCAGCCTGGGCCACTTTGGCTGGGCTGGGGGCTGCCCCAGGGCAGGCGGCAGCGTGTGCAAGGGCCCTTGGTGACACGGTGCAGCACGGTCACTGTGACATGGAATGGAACCCGCTGTCCAAGGACCCTTTTTGACACGTGGTGACCTGGGAGCTGGCAGTGACAAGATCAGGCCACAGTACTCGGAGCACGCAACGGGACAGGACGGGACAGAGCGGTGCCGTGAGGAGCCCCCGCACAGCACGCTTGTTCGTGTCCCACCCGGAGTTGTTCCAAGACGTTATTCCTACAGGTGATCTCGTGGCAAGACTGCAGGCCTTGGTGTCTTGTCAACTTCCAGAGGCATTTGTCTTGCAATTAGCCATTATCCCAAGCAGTGACATGGAGCAGAGACTCCTGAGGTTTCAAGTTGGCCTGGGTGGAGGAGCAGGAAGAAGAGCCTGACCCTGACGCAGCACTGCAGACCAATGAGGTTGTGCCAATCCAACTGCTGCAGGACGGTGAGTGGCAGGGCTTGGCCACAGGGCTGGTGCCTGCAGCCAGTTTAGTGCCATTGACACCTACTGAGACCTGTCCCTTCCCATCCCCTAGGGACATTCCCATGGACAGAATGGAACAGGGATTAAAAAGTCAGGGAGCAGAGTCCCCTGAGAGTGCCCAAGTTTGCTTGGGTGGAGGAGCAGGAAGAAGAGCCTGAACCTGACCCAGAACTGGAGACTGAAGAGGTGGTGCCATTGAGCCACTGCAGGATGGTGAGTGGCAGAGCTGGGCCAAGGGGCTGATGGCTGCAGCCAGCTTGGTCCCATCCCATCCCATCCCATCCCATCCCATCCCATCCCATCCCATCCCATCCCATCCCATCCCATCCCATCCTATCCCATCCTATCCCATCCCATGCCATCCCTGGTGGTTAAAGTTTGAATTTGACCAGTTAGGACTTGAAGGTCCAAGGTTGGATTTGGTGGTAAACAATTGGATTTATTGATGAAAAGTTCGATTTCATGATCCAGGGTTGCATTTGGTGGGCAACACTGGAATACCATGGAATAACAACACTCTAGTGTTTGGAGTTTAGAATCATCTGCTTCCCCTCACAACTTCCCTTCAACACTGGCAATCCATGGAATAACAGCATTCCAGGCATGGGGAAGATCGAATCTTCCAGTTCTTGTCATAAATTCCCATGGAATCATGTTGTTCTGGGCATTGGGAATTTATTAAAATGGCATCTTTGGTGCTCCAAGATGGACACATGTGTGATGGCATTGGAGACTACAGGTGGCAAGGAAAACTGGGAATGCCTCCGGTGGCTCCGCAATCTCCACCAAGCTCAGCATCCTGCCTGGAGAACTTTACAACTCAGGACTACACCAAAAAACATGGAAAAGTCAAGGCACTGAGGCACACATTGGAAACAAAGTGTTCTTTCTTTTGTTTGCTTTTTATATTTTTAAGAGATTTTCCCCTTGTTTTTTACTTTTTTCCCTGCTTTTCCGCCTTTTGTTCTTTCTCTCCCCCTTTTATAAAAATTTTCTACACCTTTTAATTTTCAACCAGAAAAATTCCCAGCAACTCAAGGGAACAAACCCAAAGAACCCAAGAAACCAAACAGTATTTTTCTCCAGGATAACGCATAGCAAAATAACATCTCTTGGGTTGTAAAGAAAAACCCTAAACTTCTATTCACCAAAAAATCTACAAAGAAGAAATATTCAGATTCTTTAAAACTTATTTATTACAATTGTTATTACTATTTTATTGTTATTAATATTATTAATATTATTGATAATATTAATAATATTTCTCTTTTTTAAAAAATCCTTTTCCTGGTTTTTTTTTTTTTTTTTAATTCAGAAATGAAGATGGGCAAAACCAGCACAGCATAAACAGGAGGCAACTTCCAGTCCATTCAGAAAGTGTTGCCTTCTCAAGGTGTGGCGACCTGGTTCTTAGTCTGGCACGGTGGCCCTAACCCCAGGGCACACCTGACACCAACGTGGTGAACAGCAAATGGCGTTTATCGAGGGGTCACAAGGGTTTTTATAGCTTGGGCAGTCAGTGTCATTTCCTTCTGCTCACGTCCGGCTGGGTGCAGCCAGGTACGGAGCAAAGCTCTGACTGCAGGGGGGGGATGTCCTGACGGACCGTACAGCCCGATTTCTTCTGCACGCATATCCCTAACTGTCCACAGAAAGGAAAAGTAGGATTCTCTTAGAAAAAAATTCAGTGTCATTTAAAAAACACCTCTAAAATGTTCCTAAATAAAATAAAAAAGTTGGGCCCTCCCAGGCCCTGGTAACCTGTTGTGTTGGAATTTCTCCTATTGCACCTTGAGGTTATTCTTAACAAGTGGATTCATTTGGAATGTTATCCGTATTTTTCCCATTTTTCCTTCTTAAAAACTCCTTTTCTTCCAGTTCCTTTGTGCTTCTTTCTACCGAGTTCTCCTCATTTCCAGTGCTATATGGATTTTCCGGATCTGGATTGTGTCCTGTTCTCTCCTCCCGTCCCAGCCCCCTGAAACCCCCCAAAAATATACCAAAAAACCTCAGAAGACTGAATCACCACATCAGCACTGTCACTAGAGTGTTCCTACACAAGTGGGCAGAAAATTTGGAATGAACACTCCCTATCGAGCAGACCCATGAATTCCTGCAACGTGGAGGTGGAAAAAGCTGCTAAAATTGGGATCTTGCCTTTCCGGGAGCGTTTTTGAACCTGGTTTTATTCATTATCTTGTTGATGTGCACAACAGGGGACCAAATATGGCAGGGCCTTAGACACGACTCTGGTCCTGACACACAGGATGCAGGCAAAGTGAAGAAGCCAAACTGTTTATTAATGAAAGGCGAAGCAAAGGGATGAACTAGAATGGAACAAAAGGAGATGGACACGGTGTGAGAGCTGGAGGGAGGTAGCTATCTACAGGCAGGGGGAGGGCTGAAGCCACACAAGCGTCCCACAAGCTCAGCTGTGCCAATCATCAGCTGTGTCTGGATCTCCGGTGGCAATGGGAGATGACGTCCTCTTCAGTGTCTTCTGGTGCTGTTCTTAGGTCACTGATTCCCTGGATCCTTAAGCTGAAGTTAATTCTTCAGCTCTGCTTATAAACTGGGCCTGAATATTCCTGCTACTATGGGATAAACTGCCTTTCTTCTGGGTGTGAATGGCTGGAACAGAGAGGAGGATGGCCACAGTCAGGGCCCCCATCTGCAGGAATTCTAGGAGAACCTCACGCCAAGATTGTCCAAGGCAGCTCTTGGATCGGCCACAAGAGAGGAGGGGCCTGCAGGATCAGCAGCAAAGGGCTGCCCACAAAGTCCCTGGCCCGTGTCCCTGAAACCTCTGTGTGCTCTGCCCATGCCACCCCTCGTCCATACAGGGAGCAAAGCCTGCCGCAGCCGGACAAGGGCTTGCAGCCCCCTCGCCAGCCGCCGCTGTCAGCCCGCTCCGACACTCACCCTCACTGAGGACCTCGAGCTCTTCCTTCTGGCCTCTCATGAGTACCTGGGCGGATCCTGTGAACACATAGGCTGTCACGGCCCCAGCGGCAGAGCTCCGTGCCAGCGGCGCTGCCGGGGCAGCAGGCGGGGCTGGGGCCGAGCTGCGGCGGCCCGGGGAGGGAGCCCGGGCTCGGGGCTCACCCATGAACATGACGGCCGCCTCTCGCAGGGGCTCCTGTGGGCTCTGCAGGTAGGGCAGGGCCCGGCGCAGGTGCTCGGCCGCTCGGCTCCTGTCCTGTGCCAGCTGCAGAGAGCGGCAGGAGGGAAGGGTTGGCGCGGGCTCAGCCCCTGGGCCGGGCGCTGCCTGCGCCCAGCCCCGGCCTCCCCTGGCCGCAGAGCCCTGAGGTGCGGCCAGCAGCCGCTGGCCAAGGGCTCCCGAGGGCAGGGGGCAGAGGGCCGGCTGCTGCCCGGGGAGCCGCGGTGCCGGCCCGCAGCCCCGCCGGGCCGGGGCTCCATGGGCACCCGGCTGGGGCCCACGGGAGCCTGGAGAAGAGCCCGGGCGGCCTCTGGCTGCAGCAGCGGGCAGGGGCACAGCTGCCAGCCCCGCACACCGAGCACCGCCCTCAGGGGCCTTCTCCGGGCTGAGCCTGGGGCTTCAGGCCCTCCTTACCAGGCAGTTGGCAAACTTCAACATCTTCTCCCTCTCAAGTAGTTGCTTGAGCTTCCTTCTCCTGAGGAACCTTACCACACGAAGCAACGTTTCCCGAGAGGCCTGGAGAGGAGCACAGATGCAGAGCTGCTACCACAGCCCAAAGAAAAGGACTTGTGTCCCTGTGCCAAGGCCAGGAGCCAGAGGCTGGAGCCTGGGAGAAGCCAACCAGGAGACATCTGAGACCCTTTCCAGGGGGGCAGCAGTGTAACTCAAAACCTCACCATTGCCACACGCTTGTTCTCATCATGGCAATGAAAGAAGAGTGGCAGAAGGCTCTGGCTCACAATCTTCTTCAGAGATTTTTGTCCTGTATTGACTACCAAGTCCATCACCTTGAAGAAGAGATTCAGGGAGAGCAGCTGCATATGGATGTCGTCCTAGAAAAAAGGAAAATACCTCAGCACCAACTTCTCCAAGCCCATCTGGGCAAAGCCTAAAAGTCCACAAAATTTCTGGGCAGCAAGGAGTGCCTATGGCGGGGGGCACAGAGCCTTACGCAGTCAAAGAGTGGCAGGAGTGCCTCAGCCAGCTTCGGGGCACTGGTGCAGGATATCAGGATATGTTCGTTCTCAAGTATATTTGTGAGCACAGAGAGAGTCATGGTGACAACATAAATATCGGCATCACCCAGCAGCTCCACAAGGATTTTAGACAGACTGCACATTCTTCTGGCCTGTGTGGAACACAAGGCAGTGCTGGGATGCCATGGATGGCTGCACCTCCAACACCGCCCTGGCACTGCAAGACCACCCTGCTGCTGCAGGGCCCACAGGCCAAAGGCCTGCCCCAAAGCCCTGGGGCAGGTGAGGCCGGAGAGCTGGGAGCAGCTGCCTCAGCTCCTGAAGCCCAGCCAAGCCAAATGAACTGCATTCCCCAACCCCATACTGCTCATACAACTTCAGCCACTGCCCCCTTCTCACCCTCAAGGGATCCTTGCTGAGCACCATGAGGCCTCTGAGCGCCAGGCGACGCCGCTCCCTGCACTCACTCTGCAGGTACCTTGACATGATCTCCAGTATGCTGTCACCACATTTCATCAAATCTAGGCTCTGAAAGACCTGCAAGGCACAGGGCAGTGACAGGGGAGCCGGCCAGCAGGAGCCCAGAAGCGCACAGGGCTGGGCCCAGGCAGCAGCACAGGGCGTGGGCACCGTCCCAGGCAGCTGTGGCTGTGAGAGGGCAGGGAGCTGGGAGGCAGCTCAGCCAGGCAGCGCTGGAACCAGGCTCACCTCCACAAGGAATGCCAGAAAGGGCAGATCCCAACGTGGCTCCTCCCTGTGCAGCCGCTTGACTAGATGGATTGCAATGAGGGAACACAACGGGATAAAGATACGGAACATCTCCCTGGAAGGGGGAAAAAAAGACACCAAGACCCTGAGGTGAGGGTGCTAAACCTCTCGCAGGAATGACTCACAGATTTCTGGTCTTTCCCCAGCATCCCTGGAAGGCATGTTGACCCTTGATGAGGCAGCTCAGTCTGGGCACCTTCCCCTCCCAGACTTTTCCAGTCTCCTTGGCTGTCCCTCAGTGACAAGGCTCTCTGGCCCATGACTACACGGACTGAGTGGGGCACAGGGCACAAATGCTGGGGGCAGTGGGGAGAAGGGGGTCTCACCTGGCCAGCAGACCCATGGCATAGTGCTGGGTGTGAGCACACAGCAGCATCTTCCAGCCACGCTTGCGCTCCATAGCCAGCACCTCATTGTAACACCGCAGTCGGCAGAGCAGAGCCTTCATGGCCTGCACTGCAAACCTGTGTGCAGAGCAAAGCCCAGGTCACACTGGGAGAGCTGGCACTGGCCACAGGGGCATGGGAAGGACAGGAGGACTAGGACCTGTTGGGCTTGCTGGGAAGGCGGTGTTCCTCCTGGCATGCTCTCCAGAAGGTATCAACTTCCTCTGGTGGCATCTGCTGTGTGGTGATGACAACATGGAAAAGCAGAGCCACAAAGAGGTGCCCAGAATAAGGAATCATTGACTTGTGGCACACAGGCACAATGACCCAGATCACCAGAGTTGCCTGCAAAAGAGGCAGCCCAAGACTGCGCTCAGTGCCGAGGTGTCCGTGGGACAGGGCCCAAGGGCAGATGCAGGAGGAGCAGCGGGCCTGGTGCCCCTTGAGCCTGCCCCTAGCCCAGGGTTCAGCTCAGCGCCTGAGGCATGGAGAGCATGGAGAGCTGCCGGTGAGGTGACCAAGGGAAAAGCAGAGGCCAAATCCAGAAACTCACAGCCAGGGCAAAAACGTCCTTGTTGTCCCCATCAGAGGTGCGTGCGCTGTGCAGTGGCCAGTCCTCCATCACGCAGAGTAGTGTTGGCAGCACTTTCTCCATGGCTGGTCCCGATGACCCTATGGTTCTCCAAATCATTGCAGCACCTCTGTGGGATCAGAGCTCTGTGTCAGGGGCATCTCAGTCCCAGGACCATGCCCTGTGCAGCTGTGGGGGCCCAGGTGACAGAGCCCCTGTGCCCTGAGGGGCAGGGAGGGAGCATTGGCAGCAGGCTTGGGGAACAGAGGGGCCCCAGGGTCCTGGAGCTCTGTGCCTGTCTGGCAGAGCCCATAGCACAGGCTGTGCAGGGCCATGGGCCCTAAGGGCTGGTGGGCCCTGAGCTGTGCAGGCACGTGGGCCCCGTACCTGTCACATGTTGGGGCACAGCGCAGGAGGGTCAGCACAATGTCATCAGGGTGTTCTTCAGCCATCTTCACAATGTCACTTTTCAGCCTGGCATCCACAGTGACATTGGACAGTAGACTCTGGTGGATGCTCCTTACAATGGCTGGCACCTGGAGGAGCCATGGGGGAGATTTTGAGTGCTGTCCAAGGGAGCAACTTCCCCAGCTTTCCCCAGGAACTGCTTCCCTTCCTGCCACACTGTGCTGGCCTCAATGGCTGAGGCTCCCCAGTGACCATGGCTTGAGGGGACACACAATCCTGGTAATGCCCCAGGCCTGGCCCCAGGCTGCTTACCTGCTGCGGAGAAGGAACAGCACTGTCGTCACAAAAATCCATAGTGGGAGCAGGAATCCCAGTGGGAGTGGGTGTGCTGCCAGTTTTTGAGATGTCCTCAGTCTCTTCATTGTCTGTGTTTCTGATGACCACATCCTCGGTCATTGCTGTGAGAAGAGCCTTTGCCCAGTTTTCAGTCACTGAGGTGTCAAAGTCTTGAGAATGCTCTGCCAAAACTGGGCTGACATCATCGGGCTCTGCCTGGAGCTCAGTCAGCCCCGAGTCAGGCTCGGCTGTGCCCTCAGCTGCTGCAGTGCTGGTCTTTGTGCGCCGAAGGGGCAGGAATTTCCGGAATCTCTGCAGGAGAACAAAGCACAGGGAAGGCAGGGATGCTCCATGGCATGCTCCAAGCCTGGTGCTGGGCTGAGCAGGGAGAGCAGGCCCAGCCCAGGTGGGGGTGGCTGCAGGTACCTTCAGGGTTTTGCGCAAGCGGCCACGGCCGGGTTCCTGCTCTTGTGTCTTGTCCAGGGCTGCATCTGGCAAAGAGCGAGCGCAGCCAGAGCTGAGGGGCTGCGGGAGAGGCCGGAGAGCACAGCCCAGCCCTGTGCTGCCCAGGCAGGGAGAGACCCTGGATGGCCCAGGGGATGGAGCACGGCCACTGTGGTGTGTCTGCCCTGCCCCTGTTCCATCCTGTCCATGGGCATGTCCCCAGGGAATGGGATGGGATGGGATGGGATGGGATGGGATGGGATGGGATGGGATGGGGCCAAGCTGGCTGCAGCCATCAGCCCTGTGGCTCAGCTCTGCCACTCACCATCCTGCAGGGGCTGGATCTGCTCCGGATCTTCAGGCTGTTGTGCTGGGGCATCTCCACGGTCTTTAGTGTCTTTCCCCCTAAACACTTTGAACAGGCCGAGGAATCTGCCCGCCATTCCACCACACGGCCTTGACGGTACCTTCTAGAGAGATGCCTCAGGATATCGCCAAGGCAACAATTGCAGTTGTGCCTTCAAGGCACCTGCAACAGGGAAGCCCCAGGACGGATGTAGGACACGAAGTCCTGCACTTTGGTCTTTAGGAGTCCTGCCACAATGACAGGAGACTCCTCATTAATGATTCAGGTGACTAAAACCCACGGTTTGGACTTGATGGCACTGGCCACAGGAATGGGAGATGCCTTGAAAAGTTCCGAGTCACCAACTCCTGCAGTCTGGCCTCAAGGTCAGCTGAAGGAATAACGATACGGAAAAGTTCCGGATGAGAGGCGAACGAGTGCGCTGTGCGGGGGCTCCTCACAGCACCACTCTGTCCCGTCCTGTCCCGTCGTGTCCTCCGAGCATCCGGGCAAGCTTCTATTTCCCACATGTCACAAAGGGCACTTGGACACCGGGTTCCATTCCATGCCACCCTGACCATGCTGCACCGTGTCACCAAGGGCCCTTGCACACACTGCCGCCTGCCCTGGGGCTGCCCCCTGCCAAGCCAAAGCGGCCCAGGCTGGAAGGAATGCCTGGCCCCAGGTGCCTAAGGCAGCCCCACAGGATCTTTAGGAAGGGCTCAGAGCATCAGCAAACGCTGCCCTGCTCTGCGGGCTCAGGGCAGCAGAAGGAGCCCCCAGGGCTGCCGACGCAGCCGCGCTGGGAAGGGCACGGGCCCTTCCAGGGACGCTGGCACGGCCTCCCTGGGACACGTCCCGGCCCGTGGCCATCCTAAACCCGCGGGTGTGACTCGCACAAGGAACGTGTGGGCCCGGGCACCAATGCTGCTCTGAGCCCTGGGGCCCGGGCAGCGCTGCCATCAGCAGCTGGGGCAGAGTCCCTGCCCAAGCAGAGCTGCCACCCCCCGAGCCCTGGCAGCGCTGGTGCCCGTCGCCTGCCCCAGAGGCCTGTGCCCCCGGGGGGCTTCTGTGCCACAGGGAGCCAAAGCCCACGAGCACTGGGGGCTGATGGCAGGAGCACCTGGAGCAACTGCTGGCAACACTTGTTTTCTGTCAGAAGCTCTTCCTCCATGCTGGAATGATTTTCTCATTTAAGTAATTTCCTGCAGCACAAAACCATCTTTACCTTGAAAACACAGAAGAATCAGGCAATAAAGTATCCTCACTTCAGGAAACCTTTACCTCTCATTGCTCAACTCGAGTCGGTCAAAAAAGCTGCATTATTCCCAAATTAATTAAGATGCTCTAAGATCATTGTGAGAAATGAGGCTCACTTTTAAAATTTCAAAGGCTTATTAAACCTTAACAAAAATACAACCAAGAATGAATAAGGAAAAATTACACAACTGGGAGTCTCCATGGCCAAAAGCCCACGTGCTCATCTACAAAGTGGATGCTCTGCCTTTTATACCCTTAGCCCCTCCCAAACTTTTGTCAGTCAACTCTTTCTCTGCCATCCAATGGTGGAAGTCACTTTCTTACATGTTGATTGGAGGTCAGGTGTTGCCATGCTCTGCCTCCTGGTATCAAGCTCTCCCTCCCCTAAATGCCCCACTAGTGACAGCAATAAGGGGGGAAGGGAAAGAGTACTATGGAGAGAACTTGCAAAAATAACACGACTATACAGCTATAAAAATTCTCTTAACATAAACATAATATCTCTTAATTGTGAGAACCAACTATCCTCTTATTCATTTATAACAACCTGAAAGATTTTCAAGTTTGCTTCCAACTCAAAGCAGTAACTCATTTGCCTTAATGTCAACCACTGAGAGTCACTTTAGAAAACATAACACAGAAGCAAAAAAATGGCCATCCATTGGTTTGCAAATGTTTTTCTGTGAATGGATGATAACACCCTAATTCTAAAGGAATAAAAGCCCTCATGGAATGAAAGTCCAGTCAGTGTTACAAAAGGAAACTGAACAAATGAGTAGATTCCAAAAAGGTCAGTCCTCCCCCTGGCAGAGATAACTTAGTGGCCAATAAAGTACAGCTCTGCCCTCTTGTTCCCTGCAGGAGAATCACGACCTGGGGGCCACGTTTGGACACTTTGGCAGGACAGGGACTGGCCCTGGTATAAGGTGTGTAATAAAGAGACTGAGAACAAGGAGGAAAGAAGACCCAGGAAATGCAGATTGTTGGTGGAAAGATTAGGATGTTCTTTTAAGGAGTTTGTTTGGTTCACTGGAAAGATGAATGGCTTTGAGCTGCAGAAAATAAGTACCCACTGGCAGTATCAGGGAGGACTAGAGGAAGGGCAGAATATGTCCCTGGATGAAGTGCTTAGAAAGATACAACAATGGTATGTAAAAAGGGATGCTGAAAAGGAGAAAGCCAAGACAAAGGCGATGGCAGAATTTTTACAGCCCCCGAGGGCCCCAGGACCCAAGTGGTCCCCCATAATAGAAGGGACAGGGTCGGCTACAAGGAAGTGGCAGAAGCATTCCCTCCTCAGCAGGGGAGAGCCAAGCCAAACAGCAGCTGGGAAAGAATCAGTGTGCTCTGTGCTGGGACACTGGAAGTGGGAATGTTCACAAAAACAGCTGGACCCTCAGGAGGAGGAAATCCAGGGTGTAATGGAGATGGACTATTAGATGTGTCAGGGGCTCCCATTGCAGCAGGGACACACCACACCGGAGCCCTTGTTAACTTTTCAGGTGGGTTCAGATGGAGAGGAGGTGTGTTTCCTATTAAACACAGGGCCTCTCCATCCACCTTACATTTTATCCCTAAGGTGGGAGAATTGTCAAAAATATCTTCAATTATTCAAGGAGTTGTGGGAACTGTAGTTTATTCTGTAGGCTTGGAAGTCTGAGAGCATCTTTCTCTGAAGGAATTGTGGATATCGTGGTTAATGGGTTTAGGGATTTAATTCCTTTGTCGATGTGGGGTTTCGTGCAGAGCTGAAAAGCTCCTGTTTGGAGGGGACCCACGCCCCTGTGCTTTGTGTGTTTTGTTGTTAAAAGCCAGAATTGGTGGGTTTCAGTCCTGAAACCAATTCTGCAGCTCCACCAGTCTGTGGTCTGTTGTGGAGAACTAGAATTGGCAGTTTTAATCGTGAGGCCAATTCTGCAGCGGCTGCCTTGTGGAGATGGTGTTGTCCCTATGCAAGCCTAGGTATTTATCATGCAGCTTCCTCTCTGGGGGCTATAGGAAAACTTCAGGGGAAAATATTTTGGTATTCTTCCTCGGTTAATGTAGTAGTTGCCTCCCTACCTCTGGGGTGCACTTGATGAAAAAAAAAAAAGGATACGGAGACATTGGCCACTAAAAAGATGATTGGTTATTAAAAAAGTGATTGCTTGTTAAGAAAGGCTCTAGGCAGTGGCATTGCTTGCTGCAGAACTTGATCATGTTCAAAAGGAAAGTCACTGGAATAAAGGAGCAAACTGCTAAGGTGAACTGCTCCAGGATGAGTAGCAAAAGCCTGCTAAAATCCTGAACTAAAAGCAACTCAACTCCTTAATTCGGATTGCAACTCTTGCAAAACATTTTAAAAGCAGTCTCACTCCCTCTGCTGACCAATCTATTGGAAGAAACCCCACTGAACACCTGTGGGAAAGAACAAATGGGGAGGAGGGTATGGAAGAACACACACACTCATCCCTCTCCCCACTCCAGGCACGTTAACGTTACAAAACCTAACCCTATAATAAATAACTCTGCATTTACTGCCAGCTCTGAACCTAGAGATGTCCCGTTCACTGATACCTCAGCCATAAACATTGAACGTAAAAGTATAGAGCTGTTACTCCCCAGGTTGCAGCTTAGCTTATTAGTTTCATATCAGTTGACCAGAGTGTTTTGTTACTTTTGACATGCAGGGGTGATTGACAGGTCTGGGTGGTTTAGTTTAAGCCTCAGCTGGCACTGGGAACACTGTGTGAAAACACCGTTCCACATCTTTCAGGGCAATTGCCAGCCTCAGGTTTGTGCTGCAAAAAGCAATTTCCATTGTGCCCTAATTCACAATGTAACCATTGATCAAATTCTGTGCTGTGGATCCATTTTTATCCTTCTGACTTTTGTCAGCTGCTCCACTTTATCATTCTACAATATTTGCAAAGTCTGATAGTGCACATGGGTTTTAACCCATCCTACACGGATTTGTTAGGACTGAGTTTGTAAAAACAACCATTCAAATCCTCCCTTTGCCAAACCTCTTTTCCATTCACTTCTCAATGAACATTTTCACTGACAAAATCCCGTGTGGCACCTGCTGGCCAGGGCTCCATGGGCATCCAGCTGGGGCCCACAGGAGCCTGGAGCAGAGCCCGCGTGGCCCAGGGAAGAGAACGGCTTGGGTGGGGCTGCAGCTGCCGGCCACACACAATGAGCAGCGCGTTCAGGGGGCTGCTCCAGCCTGAGGCTGGGGCTTGCAGGCCGTCCTTACAACACGGAACCTCCAGATCTGATCCAGCCGCAGCTTCCTTTGGAGATCCCTCCTGTGCAGGAATCTGGCTGAACAGTTCAACATTTCCCGGAAGGCCTGGAGACCGCGGATGTGACGGCGGTCACGGGGGTGTTCTGCTGAAGGAAGAGACAAAGATTTGACTCCATATTTCAGAAGGCTTGATTTGTTATTTTATTATATATATTACATTAAAACTATACTAAAAGGATAGAAGAAAAGGTTTCATCTCAGAAGGCCAGCTAAGCTAAGAATAGAATGGAATGAATAACAAAGGTTTGTGGCTGGGACAGAGAGTCTGAGCCAGCTGGGCTGTGATTGGCCATTAATTCCAAACATCCACATGAGACCAATCACAGACCCGCCTGTTGCATTCCATAGCAGCAGATAACCACTATTTACATTTTGTTCCTGAGGCCTCACAGCTTCTCAGGAGGAAAAATCCTAAGGAAAGGATTTTCATGAAAAGATGTCTGTGACACGCGGAGGCAGCACCCGCTGCAGGGGTAGGGCTTGGAGGTTGGGGTGAGGAAAGGAATGGAGGAGGACCATCCCAGATGCCTTTTTGAGTGGCCAAGGCAGGAGAATCTCGCACCGCAGCATTCAAAATGGGAGATCCGGCCATGTGGCCAGTGCCATCTTGTCCAACAGAAGTTAATGGTAGTTTAGGATAAAGCAGTGTAAAAATAGGGGTTCGCTCAGAGCCCAGCCTGGCATGGCTGTGGGTGGCCAGAGCAGCTTCCCCAGGAAGGTGCTGTCGGGGTGCCTGCAGTACCAAAAGCGTCTCCATTTCGGGCTGCCTGGACAATTCCCCCAACCGACCAGATGCCTGAGCACAGATGGTGTAATCAAAGCCTCACCAGAGAAAATGAGAGGACTCTTTGCATAGCAGATCCAGCAGGGTTTATTGGGGGAAGATCCAGAGGTCCGGATGGGGCAAATGTTAGGAGAGAAACAGGAACAAGCAGGAACACAACCTCCGCTGAAGGGAACCAAAGGGCGAAGAGCCAGGAGCAGGGGGGCCAGGGTATATAACTGGGGGAAGGTAGGAGAGGTCAGGGTACAAATTATCCAGTGGGGAAGGGAATCAAGGGTGGATTTGAGGTGAGGTGACACAGGATACACCAGTGGGGGAGTGGAGTGGCAGGGGTCTCTCAGAGAAAGCCAATGGAGGAACGGGGAGTACAGAACTTTCTGTAACTGGGGGATGAACAGCAGTCGATTGACAACAGCACATTAACATTAACAAGAAAAGAACCATGGGGAATTGTGCCAGTCTCTCAGCGTAACTTAAACAGTGGTGTCCTCCCATGGCATTCTAAGTTCATCTGCTCTATGGCTGTCTCCCACACATGGCCAGTACCAGGGCAAAAGGGGTGGGGCAGAGTGGGGAAGGGTGCGGTGAAGCGGGGCTAGGTTGGGCAAAGCAGGAGAGAGCGCAGCATGATGGGTTGGGCAGAGCAGGGTGCAGCTGAGTTGGGTGGGGTAGGGCAGGGTGGGGTGGGTTAGGGTGGGGAGGGTAGGGCAGGGTGTGGCAAAGTTCGGTGGAGCATGACAGGGTGAAGCACAAAATGGTTGGGCAGGGCAGGGTGAGATTGGGTGTGGCAGGGCTGGGAGGGGCAGGTTGGGGCAGGAGATAGGTTGGGCGGAACAGGAGAGGGCAGAGCATGACAGGGTTGGGCGGGTCGGAGCAGGGTAAGGTGGATAGGGTGGGGCAGGCTGGGGTGGGGCAGGGCAAAGGGGGCGGGGTAGAGTGGGGTAGGGTGCAGCGAGGCAGAGCTCAGTTGGGTGAAGCACGAGAGGGTGCAGCATGATGGGGTTGGACAGAGCGAGGCAAAGTTGGGTGCAGCGGGATTGGGCAGGGTGAGGCAGGGAGGGGTAGAATGTGGCCAGGTTAAATGAAACTGGACAGGGCGGAGCATGACTGTTCTGGGCAGGCCAGGGTTGGGCAGAGACAGGTTGGGAAGGGTGGGGCAGGGTGGGTTGGGGCGGGGCCAGGTGGGGCAAAGAAGGACAGGGCAGAGCATAAAAGGGCTGGGCAGGGCAGGGGAATGATGGCTGGGGCCTCGTGAGGCTGTGCAGGGCAGGGTAGGATTGAGCAGGGGAGCACAGGGTCATAGCTCACCCATGAAACTCACGGCCGCCTCTCGCAGGGGCTCCTGTGGGCTCTGCAGGTAGCGCAGGGCCCGGCGCAGGTGCTCGGCCGCTCAGCTCCTGTCCTGTGCCAGCTGCAGAGAGCGGCAGGAGGGAAGGGTTGGCGCGGGCTCAGCCCCTGGGCCGGGCGCTGCCTGCGCCCAGCCCTGGCCTCCCCTGGCTGCAGAGCCCTGAGGCGCGGCCAGCAGCCGCTGGCCAAGGGCTCCCGAGGGCAGGGGGCAGAGGGCCGGCTGCTGCCCGGGGAGCCGCAGTGCCGGACCGCAGCCCCGTCGGGCCGGGGCTCCATGGGCACCCGGCTCGGGCCCACGGGAGCCTGCAGAAGAGCCCGGGCGGCCTCTGGCTGCAGCAGCGGGCAGGGGCACAGCTGCCAGCCCCGCACACCGAGCACCGCCCTCAGGGGCCTTCTCCAGCCTGAGCCTGGGGCTTCAGGCCCTCTTTACCAGGACGTCAGTGAACATTGACAGCTGCCCCTTCTTCACCAGCTGCTTGAGCTTCCTCATCTTCAGGAGCTCAGCCACAAGAAGCAGTGTTTCCCGAGAGGCCTGGAGAGCAGCAAAGGCCAGGAGATGGCCCCACAGCCCAGGGCACCAGACTTACATCCCTGTGCCAAAGTCTCGAGAAGGCGGCAGTCCACCAGGTGCCAGGACAGGAGGTAGCCGAGCCCCTCCCAGAGATACACCAGCCTCACACAAAACCTCACCTACATCATGCGCAAGTCCTCATTATGGCAGTAAAAGAAGGAGCACGTTTTGGTTCAAAATCTTTTTAAGCGGCTTTTCTTCCTTCATCCACTACCAAGACCATCACCCTGAAGAAGAGCTCAAGGGAGAGCACTTGCACATACCTGTTCTCCTGGAGGAAGGGAAGAGAATCTGGCTTTAAACTAATTTATTCAAGCTCACCTGGGAAAAGTTTCTGGGCAGCAGCCAGTGTCTGCAGCTGGGGACACAGAGCCTTTTGTGGTCAAAGAGCAGGAGCAGTGCCTCAGCCAGCTTTGCGGCAGTGGTGCTTGATACAAGGAAGTCTTTGTGCTGGCCCACATTCGTGAACACACAGAGGGACATGCTCACCACCTCTCCATCTGCATCACCCAGCAGCTCCACAAGGCTTGGTGACAGACAGCACATTCTCCTGGCCTGTGTGGAACACAAGGCTGTGCTGGGAAGCCATGGACGGCTGCACCACCAACACCACCCTGGCACTGCAAGGCCACCCTGCTGCTGCAGGGCCCACAGGCCAAAGGCCTGCCCCAAAGCACTGGGGCAGGTGAGGCCTGAGAGCTGGGAGCAGCTGCCTCAGCTCCTGAAGCCCTGCACGCCCATGGGGCTGCTTTCACAGTGCAGCTTCAGCCACGGCCCCTCCTCACCATCAAGGGTTTCTTGCTGACCAAAACGAGGCCTCTGAGCACCAGGTAATGCCGCTCCCTGCACTTGCTGTGCAGGCAACTTGACAGGACCGTCAGGATGCTGTCACCAATTTCAGTGAAGTCCAAGAACTTGAGAATTAATGGATTCAGCCATCATCCCTGTGGCCCTGCTCTGCCACTCACCATCCTGCAGGGGCTGGGACTGTTCCGATTCTTCAGGCTGTTATGCTGGGGCAGCTCCAGGGCCTTTCTTATTTTTCCCCCTGAACACTGCAGCATTCCGTGGCCTTTGATCAATGTCCGGCTAGCAGGAGGGGCGGCCCACAGCCCACTGCAACTCAGGCACCCCTAGGCGTCAAAGGTCTTTGGGCTGTGCCTGTGCGGAGAGATCACCGGATAGGCCGAACAGAAGCTGCGAATACGACGAGAGAAAGAGCCAGGACACTGTCTGGGGAGAGTCAGATTTATTATCCAACGAAGGTCAGCCAGGGAGTGACCAAGAACAGTGGGTGCACTAGGGTTTTATAGGGGGAGGTAACCAAGGGAGGGGTCTACACAAGAACCAATCCAGGGAGGAGAGGAAGTGAACTTAGGGTAACTGACACATGAGGACAACCAATAGATACATTGTAGAGGAGTGGCCCCAGCACCACAGCCAATCATGACTCCCATAATGGAGAACTTTCTAGAGAGAAAGGTGGAGTGGGGAGTGATTGACTGCGCCGAGGGAGGAGAAGCAAGTTTACATATACGGGAGTACAGGGAGGGGCAATTACATAACTAAGAGGATTGACATAACTTTGGGTGGGAAAAACCATGGTAACAACATGACAGACATAACAAAGGCGGGAAAACTCTCGGGGGCAGAACCATTACATAAAATAGGGGAGCAAGCGAATAAACTGACTGAACACACCTCAGCAACTTTGAACAAACTGAGGAATTTGCCTGCCATGCCATGGCGCTGCACCCCTGATCTCGGGTGGAGGGCTGGTGCTGGTGGTGCCGGCCAGCTCTGACCCCTCACCTCGGTGCACACCACTAAATGGCTGCTGCCTGCCTCCAGCCCTTGGCTTGGCTGAGGGCAGCGGATCAGCCACTGGCAGGAACCTCTCCTTCCGCTGGGCCTGGCCGAGCAGGCACCCAGAGAGGTCCTCGTGGAGTTAGACCGGTAAATAAGAAAGAGAGGGGCTTTCTGTCTGTAATTTTCCATCTGCTGTTTATTCCCTCCCCGAAGGGAGTGAACAGGTGCTACAAACTGTAGCAAGCTGGGAGGGAACAGAAGCAGAAGAGCACAGAGTAAAGGGATACACAAAATTATAAAGGGAGGCTGACTCTGGGGAGGAGTCAGCCTAACAACTAAAGGCCAGCAACTGAGGAGGAGCATGAGGCGGGACTAAGTTATCATACAACCAATGGAAGAGGATAGTGGAGGAGAACGTACAAAATCTACCAATGGGATTAGTAGTTTCACATAATTGACATCGAAGCTTCTAGATGAAGGGGCTTGGCAAACAATGACAGACAAGCTGCAGGGGCAGGGTTTGGAGGAGTGACAGAGAAGGGTCTGGAAATAGGGGTAGGCACAAGGGTGATTGATAGGGAAAGGGGGAGTATAAAACTTAGGGGGAAACCATTTGGGAAGTAAGATGGGTCCACATAGAATGAACCATTTCAAACGTAGAAAATCCAGTACAGTAACAAACTCAACAAGTAAAGACACAAAGCACACCACAACAATGCCAGAGTGTGGCCTCAAGGGCACCCTAAAGAGAGATGCCTCAGGAAAGCGCCAAGTTAACAAGTCCTGCAGTTGGGCCTTGAAGGCACCTGTGACACAGAAGCCTCAGGAAGGCTGCAGGACTGCAAGGACTCTGATCCCTTGTTTCTTGTGTAGGGGTGTAGTCCTATTGTTTATATACATTGCCACAGCTGCAGGAGAGAATATTGGTGCAGGGGAGCCCAAAGACGCCCTGTGTGTACCAATTCTGATGTAAAAATAATAAGAGAAAGGAGAGGAGAGAAAAAAATAACATTTCAGTTTGGGAATTGAAATATCATTAGAAATCAACAGAGTGTAAGAGGAGATAAAGAAAGGACCAGGGTGGGTGTCCAAGAGAGGGTGTCAGCCAGCAAGCCAATAAATCCAAAGCCCCTGGGATGCCTATTGAAACAATGGAAGAACATAAGAAAGGCCCTGGGGGCACAGAGACTAAGAAAACACTCAATAAATACTCTGATCAATAGTGGCCCCTTTATATATTTAAAGACAGGGAGAAGAAGACAATAAATGCAACCCTGAGTTATTATACCGTGTTGTGGTTACTATTATTTTTGTGAAAAGAATGAAAAGAAGATGAAGCTGTGTACCTAAACATGTTTTGTTTATCTGAAGGATCACCCTGAATTGCAGCAGGAATGTGGCTTTAATTTGGCCCCAAGGGATCCTTCTGCCTTGGCTCTGGAAAAAGATTGCAAAACAAAAGGAAAGGCAGGACTAAGAAGGTGTTGTTCTGCATGTTCCATAGGACAAAGGTGTTTCAATATAAAGAGAATGAGGAAAGGATGGAGGGTTTGGTTGCTCCTTTTGAGTCATGGGAAGAGGGAGGACAGGGAATGCAGTCAAACTGCCTGGTAAATACTGCTGAGAAAACTGTGCCTTTGAGCCCCCTTCCTCTCTAGAACTTGAAAGTGGAAGAACTCCCAGTACAGAACCAAAGGCAGAAGGGAAGTCGAGGTATTGTCACCATTCAGCATTCCCCTGTGACATGGTGCTGGAATTCTGCCAGTGCAGTTAAGGACAAGAAGGACCTCTTCTGTATGGGTTCCAAGGAAAGCCTTATTGCGCGGAGAGTGCAGGGACAAAAGACACAGAAAACAGGAGAACAGGGACTTTTATATGGGGAGGGCTCAGGGGAGGGTACAAATTTTCAACCAATAGGGGAAGGAGTGTGGAGGAGCATAAGGCGGGTCTCCAATGTTTGAACCAATAAGGAGGAACAGGGGAAGGGTTTGCATAGACCAATAGAGCTTTGAGGAACAGGGGATTGACAAGGAAGTTTCTAGACTGAAGGGTTGGTACAAAGTGGGATTGACAGCTGAATGAGAGGAGGATCAGGGAACATCCTAGATCAAGGAACAGGCTTAACACAAGACAGACAGCTAAGATAGGAGGGTACAACTTAGGCTGAACCATCACATAGGGGATAACACAACAAACCATTAAAGAGAAAACCCACCACAAAAGCTGCCCTTGGACTCGTTTGCAGGAGCTGGGAGGAAGCTCACCATCTTTTTGGGGGATGGTCATTCAGTCACTGTTATGGGAGGCAACAGGACCTTTGAGTCTCATGAAAATCAATGTATGTCTCTCATGAGATGATTTAGAAACCTGGAAATTTCTGCCTAGACAATACTGGGATGATCCATCAGGAATGGCCAAAAGATTCAGGACCTTTGTTAAAGCCCTGGACCCAGATGGGGAGGATATAGATCCTGTGCTAGATGTTTTAACAGACACAAGGAAAGAGCTGGTACTAAAAACTGCACGGAATGATGGAAGAGCCGGGCTATGGGCAGGAGAAAATACAGAAGAAACGTGCCCTCTCACAAAACCTCCCTGGGACTGTAATAATTCTGGTCACTATCAACTCCCACAGAGGTACTGGGAATGTGTTTCTTTTGGAAAATGGTATCCCTAAGGCTGTACTTTGGAGTGCACTATAACATGTGAAACAAGGGCCTCTTGAAGCCCCGACTGAATTTTTGAACCATTCCAGGAAGCCATGCTTAAATACACTGCTCCAGACCCATCAGATGATTATGGCAAAAACCAACTCGTTTCCCTTTTCCTGGACCAGTCCTCTAATGATATGAGGCAGAAACTGAAAATTAAAAACAGAAGACCAGGTATAGAAAAACTGCAAGAAGAAGCATGGTGAGTTCATAAAAACCATAGTCGTCTAGAGCCTAAGCAACTGGAGAAAGGAATGACTAACACTGTTATTGCAGCCCTTGGAGAGGAGCCACCCAAAGGCCCCTCATCAGGACAAAGAAATGGCTGGGGTGGGCAGAGACCTATCCCTAACCTCTGGACTACTCAGTGTGCCTATTTGTGAGAAAGACAGACATAGGAAGAGAGACTGCCTGGCACTCAAACCCAAGGTGGCTGCAGAACTGAATCAATGCAAGGGCTGGCTGGAGGGCATCCCCCCAGAAAACCCTCTGGTCAAAAGAGAACTGGGGGAAAAGGTGAGGAAAATGAAATGTCAGGTGAATGCGGGTGCAACACATTGTGTATTAGATAGAAAGTTGGAAGAAATTGATCCAGGTAAAGTTGTGAATGTTATTGGAGCCACAAGTCAACAGCAGAAGGTATCCTTTTTAATACCACAATCTTAATCTTATCAACTGGGAAAAACTGTAGGAATACATCAGTTCCTATATATGCCTACGTCCCCCAAAATGCCTCATCAGGAGGATTTGTTGGAGAAATGAGAATGTTGTAACAGGTTTCAACAGGTCTAAATGTAGTTTACCCCTGGAGGAGTTCAGATCAAAGTCAATGATGAACAAATAATCATGTTCTAAGTCTAGCTCTCATTACAGATTTGTCAAAATCAGAAGAGACACAGAAGTTCTTAGTCAGGTTTGTCTTTAAGTCTGAGTGGATAGGATCCCTGGTGAGGCCAAGGCAGCACAACCTGTAATCATTAAACTTAAACCTGGAACACAACCAATAAGAATGAAACAATATCCACTTACAGTGGAAAACATAAAAATATTAAGTCTATCGTGGACAATTTTCTAAAATTTGGGTTGTTACTGGAATGTGACTCTGAAGAGAATGCACCCATTTTACCCGAACACAAGCCTGATGGCTTGAACTACAGTCTGGTTCAATACCTACAGGCTATATTAACAAAATAGCTGGAGATCTCCACCCAGTGGTTGTAAATCCATATGCTTTGCTAAGCAAAGTTAAAGATGAATATGGATGATTTACCATTTCAGATCTCAAGGATGCTTTCTTCTGTATAGCCTTGGACGCTGGCAGCCAAAAGCTGTTTGCCTTTGAATGGGGAAACACAGAGACTGGAAGGACAAGTCAATTTACCTGCACTGTTGTCAAGGGCTCCTGCTGGGAGCAGCTTTGGCCCCGAGCAGGCTGCACAGTCCGCATAGCTCAGTCCTCTTCTGGGGACAGACTGCCTGAAACCCAAGCAGCTCTCAGCCACTGGCTGCCTTTAGCAAGCATAAGGCATATCAGCTCTTTAGCGATTATCAGCTCTTTTGAGTTCAGCTCTTTTGCTTGCTACGGCACCACAGGCAGACGCTGGCTGAAAGAGGAGAAGGATGCTCTGGAGTTCCACAGCAATGTCTTTATTGGGGGTCTGTCAAGGGTTCCAGCGACGGCTCTTCTAACCAGAATGGGCTAAAACAGCCCATTATACAGGGTAAGGGGGGATCAGAAATTGTCCAAAAGCAGGGCTTGAGGAGAAGTGACCTATGGGGTTACAGAGACATAAGCTGGGGTCCGAAAGGTGGAAGACGGGGACTTGCCATGACTTGGCATTTCCTATCTTTAGTCCTCTGCTCTCCATGGGGCCCTAGCAAGCCCATGGCCTGCTACAGACAGTAGGACCACAAGGATTCTAAATTAACCCTCCTCCTAACCATCATGAACCTATGGATGTGGTGGAAAATTAAAACAGCAGCATAACAGTACATATGTACAAAAGCATTTGCATCAGGATAAAGAGAAGGGGAGAATGAAACAAGGCCTTTGTTTTACATAAGCCCAGGCAATTCCCATAAGTAAACAAGTACTTAGCACAGACCTACAGAAGCACTTAGCACTAGTTAGCATAAGAAAAACCTGGCTGGCCTAACTTGACAGGAGAGGGACTTGACAAAAAGCTTTAGACACATTCTACCAGAAAAACCAAGGGCAAGTATGGAATGAGCCCTGTGCAGGGAAGCCATGAGGAAGAAGTGCTGCTTTAGGGCATGGAGACTGCTCCTGGCCAGCACCTGGACATTAGCTTCAAGTACAGGAATCTGACAGAATGTATTTCTAACGCCCTGCCTATCAAATCACCTCAGCAGAGTAAAGATGGATGGTATTTTTGATATAATTCCTACATCAACCCACTGAAATTTACACGTGGCAGAGAAGCATTTTAGTGGGGTGATGTGGGGTCGGCTGTCTGTTCTCTGCCCCCAGATGCATGGGATGGCTCTGCAGCAGCCTCTGCTCTGAAGAATCAGTCTGGACTCTTCACTTTTTTGGTCTTCAGGTTGTTTATTATTTCTTATCTACAAAATTGTCTTTTTACCCAGCCAAGGTCTGCACAGCAAAGCAGCCACAAGCACTCTGACCCCCCCCCCCCCCCCGAGGCGGTGTTGTCCTTTTACACTTCAAACTACGTAGATCATATTTACTTTTAATTTCCAATACCTATCACCTATGTTAGACAGTGTACTTCTGTTCTAAACCAATCCCCAACTGCCAACATCACAGCAGAAAATGGAGAACAAGAAGAAGAAAGAAGAAAGAAGAAAGAAGAAAGAAGAAAGAAGAAAGAAGAAAGAAGAAAGAAGAAAGAAGAAAGAAGAAAGAAGAAAGAAGAAAGAAGAAAGAAGAAAGAAGAAAGAAAAAGGACTAGACAGGCCCCGATTCCTCCATCTTGTCCCTATAACGCCTACACCAAAAATCCTAAAATCTACATTTCCACCCTGTCAACACCCTGTTACTGCACCATTCAAACCTGTGTGTCTTTCATATCCCCATGCCAAGCTGGCAATTCATTGGAAGGATCAAAATAAAGCCTGCAGGTGTTCCAGGCAGAATGCCAGGGTCTCCAAGCCCCCTGATGGGGTTCTCAGCAACCTGGACATCCAGAGGGTTGTGCTGAGTTCCCATAGTGTGCAGACACCTGCCCCCCTGGGAGCTTTATAAAAGATCTTTTGATGGACAATGCGTTTGTCTGCAGCTTTCTCTGAATTAGGAACACCCCTCAGGACTGCTGTATCCTGAGGGAACACCGCGGGCCATCCCCTGGGTGTATCTGCAAAAGCTTAAAATCAGCTGCCTCAGCTTCCAGGGCCTCTCTTGGCCAGCATCCTGACGTGGCTGCAGGGCTGCTGCGAGGCACTGCTGGGACCCAGCGGGACAGGACCGGCTCTCTCGTGCCCACGTAGCAGCCCTGACACAGCCAGGGCCATCCCAAAAGCGGAGAAACGCTCACGTGCCAGCAGAGAGGAGCACGGAGCACTGGGCTGCTCTGAGGCGATCTCGGCATGGTTCTCCAGTGAGAGGGGCAGGCAGACCTCCCACATTCAGGGCATCCCCTGCATCAAAAGGATGGGCATTTTGTCCTTTCTGTCCCTCCACCTCAGAACCAGGCCTGACATCTCCTCCTCTGGAGTGGAGTTTTTCCAGTTACAACGTCATCTGACACTTGGCCAGCGCGTGAGATGAGGCTGCAGTGACCTGTGATACCGCCTCCATGCCAACCACAGCTCCATTGTGTATTGCTCCTCTTTCACAGACAGGTTCACTTCCCATCGATTGACCAGTCCATTGTTTCTCTTAAGGGTCAAATTCCCACCAGTTTAACTGTAAGATTTCTTTAATTGTCTGCTCTTCATTCTTTTGTTGACACGCACAACAGCGGACCAAATATGGCAGGGCCTTAGACATGACTTTGGTCCCTGATGCACACACAGGCTCCTTGTCCCACTGCTGGCCTTCAATGTGCTCAGCAAGATCTGGAACTGCACGGTGCTGTGGAACTGCACCTTCAGCACAGGGACTTTTCCAGCCTGACCTGCCCTCGTTCCTCTGTGTCCGTGCACAAAACACGGCATGGCAGAGAACAGCAGCAGGGGCTGGTGTGTCTCAGGGTCTCGGATTTGCTTCAGTTGCACAGGGATGCAGGCAAAGTGAAGAAGCCAAACTGTTTATTATTGGAAGGCGAAGCAAAGGGCTGATATGGGAGGGAAAAGGGGAATAGGCAGGGTTTGAGGTCTGGAGGGATGGAGCTGTCAAAAGCAAGAGTGGAAGGAAAACACAGGAATAGGCATGGTCTGAGGGCTGGTGAGATAGAGCTGTCGAAAGGGAGGGAGAGTGGAGGGGAAAAGTGGATGGACATTGTCTGAGGGCTGGAGGGAGTGAGCTATCTACAGGCACGGAGAGGGCTGAAGCCATGCGAGCTTCCCACAGGCTCAGCTGTAGCAATCATCAACTCCGTCAAGAGCTCCTGAGGCAATGGGAGATGCTGTCCTATTCAGTGTCTCCTGGTGCTGTTCTTGGGACACTGGTTCACCGGATCCAGAAAAGGACCCTATTTCTTCAGGTCTTAGGCCTAATTGAGAATGACTTTCAATGTTAGAGCAGGGTGGGCTGGAATTGTTCTTTGGGGATTCTAGGCCTGGAACAGAGAGCAAGAGAGTCATGGTCAGAGCCTGGATCTGCAGTGACCTGAGGAGACCGTTCTGCCAGGGCCACCTCACCCAACCCTTGCCATGGCCAAGAGAGAGGTGTTGCCAACAGGATCAGCAGCAAGCTGCGGGCCAGGAATTCCACCCATGTCCCTGAAATCTCTGTGTGATCTGCCCACAACACCTCTTGTCAACACAGGGTGCGAAGCCCAATGCAGCCAGGACAGGCATTGCAGCTACCTGTTCAAGCATTGCAGCTCGCCTGGCCAGCCCGCTGCCCTCACTCACCCTGACTGAGATCCTGGAGCTCTTCCTGCTGCTCCTCCGTCATGGGAAACCCGGCCATCTCTGAGAACAAAGAGTTCATCTTGGCCCCAGCGGCACAGCTCCATGCCAGCGGCGCTGATGGGGCAGCGGGTGGGGTTGGGGCCAAGCTGCGGTGGGCCAGGCCCAAGGAGGGAGCCCGGGCTCGGGGCTCACCCATGAACATGACGGCCGCCTCTCGCAGGGGCTCCTGTGGGCTCTGCAGGTAGGGCAGGGCCCGGCGCAGGTGCTCGGCCGCTCGGCTCCTGTCCTGTGCCAGCTGCAGAGAGCGGCAGGAGGGAAGGGTTGGCGCGGGCTCAGCCCCTGGGCCGGGCGTGCCTGCGCCCAGCCCCGGCCTCCCCTGGCCTCAGAGCCCTGAGGCGCGGCCAGCAGCCGCTGGCCAAGGGCTCCCGAGGGCAGGGGGCAGAGGGCCGGCTGCTGCCCGGGGAACTGCGGTGCCGGCCCGCAGCCCCGCCGGGCCGGGGCTCCATGGGCACCCGGCTCGGGCCCACGGGAGCCTGGAGAAGAGCCCGGGCGGCCTCTGGTTGCAGCAGCGGGCAGGAGCACAGCTGCCCTGCCCGCACACTGAGCACCGCCCTCAGGGGCCTTCTCCGGCCTGAGCCAGGGGCTTCAGGCCCTCCTTACTAGGACCTCAGTGAACTTTGAAAGCTGCCCCTTCTTCACCAGCTGCTTGAGCTTCCTCATCTTTAGGAACTCGGCCACACAAATCAGCGTTTTCTGAGAGGCCTGGAGAGCAGCAGAGACCCAGAGATGGCCCCACAGCCCAGGGCACAGGACCCACAAACATTTGCCAAAGCCTGAAGGAGGCTTCAGTACATGAGGTGCCCAGGCAGGAGGCACCCGAGCCCCCTCCCCAAGATCCACCGGCATACTACAAAACCTCACCTTTGCCACATCCCAGTTCTTCTCATGGCAGTGGAAGATGAGTGGGAGGAGACTTTGGATCAAAATCTTCTCAAGAGGCCTTTTTCCCTCATCCACGACCAAGTCCATCACCCTTATGAAGAGCTCAAGCGAGAGCACTTGCACATAGCTGTTGTCCTGGAGAAAGGGAAGAGAATCAGGCCTTGTGACAAATTTCTCAAGCCTCACCTGGGCAAAGTTTCTGGGCAGCAGCCAGTGCCTGCAGCTGAGGACACAGAGCCTTACATGGTCAAAGAGCAGCAGGAGTGCCTCAGCCAGCTTTGGGGCAGTGGTGCTGGATACTAGGATGTCTTTGTGCTGGAGCACATTTCTGAACACAGAGAGGGACATCCTGACCACCTCTCCCTCTGCATCATCCAGAAGCTTCAGAAGGCTTGGAGACAGGATGCACATTCTCCTGGCCTGTGTGGAACACAAGGCTGTGCTGGGAAGCCATGGACGGCTGCACCGCCAACACCGCCCTGGCACCGCAAGGCCACCCTGCTGCTGCAGGGCCCACAGGCCAAAGGCCTGCCCCAAAGCACTGGGGCAGGTGAGGCAGGAGAGCTGGGAGCAGCTGCCTCAGCTCCTGAAGCCCTGCACGCCCATGGGGCTGCTTTCCTCAACACAGCTTCAGCCGCTGCCCCTTCTCACCATCGAGGGATCCTTGCTGACCACCATGAGGCCTCTGAGCGCCAGGCGACACCGCTCCTTGCATTCGCTGTCCAGGTTCCTTGCCATGACATTCAGGATGCTGATACCATACTTAGTGAAATCCAAGATGTCTAAGACCTGAAAGGCACAGGGCAGTGACAGGGGAGCCGGCCAGCAGGAGCCCAGAAGCGCACAGGGCTGGGCCCAGGCAGCAGCACAGGGCGTGGGCGCCGTCCCAGGTAGCTGTGGCTGTGAGAGCGCAGAGAGCTGGGAGGCAGCTCAGCCAGGCAGCGCTGGAACCAGGCTCACCTCCACAAAGAATGCCAGGAAGGGCAGATCCCATGGCTCCTCCCTGCGGAGTGGCTGGAGAAGATGGAATGCAATGCGGGAACAGAAGGGGACCACGACCTTGCACATCTCCCTGGCAGGGGGAAAAAAGACATCAAGATCCTGAGGTGGTAGACAAACCTCTCCAAGGACTGACTCAGTGAGCTCTGATCATTCCCCAGCAACTCTGGTGGGGATATGGATGCTCTGGGAGGTGGCATCTTCTGGGCACCTTCCTCTCCCAGGCTTTTCCATCTCCTTGGCTAGCCCTTAGTGACTAGGCTTTCTGGCCCATGACCACAGGGACTGTGTGAGGCACAGGGCACAAATCAAAAATGCTGGGGGCAGTGGGGAGAAGGAGGTCTCACCTGGCCAGCAGACCCATGGCATAGTGCTGGGTGTGAGCACACAGCATCGTGTCCCAGCCACCCTTGCGCTGCATTGCAACAACGACGTGGTCACAGCGCAGTCGGCAGAGCAGAGCCTTCATGGCCTGCACTGCAAACCTGTGTGCAGAGCAAAGCCCAGGTCACACTGGGAGCACTGGCACTGGCCACAAGGGCCTGGCAAGGCCAAGAGGACTGGGACCTGTGGTAATTGCTGGGAAGGCGGTGTTCCTCCTGGCATGCTCTCCAGAAGTTTTCAAATTCCTCTGGTGGCAACTCTTCTGTGGTGATGACAACATGGAAGAGCAGAGCTACAAATAGGCGGGCGGAATTAAGGATCATGGCCTGGTGGCACTCAGGCACCTGGACAATGACCCAGATCACCAGAGTTGCCTGCAAAAGAAGCAGCCCAAGACAGCGCTCAGTGCCCAGGTGTCCGTGGGACAGGGCCCAAGGGCAGATGCAGGAGGAGCAGCCGGCCTGGTGCCCCCTGAGCTTGCCTCTAGCCCAGGGTTCAGCTCAGCGCCTGAGGCATTGAGAGGATGGAGAGCTGCTGGTGAGGTGACTGAGGGGCAACCAGAGCCCAGATCCAGAAACTCACAGTCGGGGCAAAAACGTCCCTGTCGTCCCCATCAGAGGTGCGTGCGCTGTGCAGTGGCCAATCCTCCATCACGCAGAGCAGTGTTGGCAGCACTTTCTCCACGGCTGGTCCCAGGGACCCAATAGTTCTCCATATCATAGCAGCAGCTCTGTGGGATGAGAGCTCTGTGTCAGGGGCATCTCAGTCCCAGGACCATGCCCTGTGCAGCTGTGGGGGCCCAGGTGACAGAGCCCCAGTGCCCTGAGGGGCAGGGAGGGAGCAGTGGCAGCAGGCTTGGGGAACAGAAGGGCCCCAGGGTCCTGGACCTCTGTGCCTGTCTGGCAGAGCCCATAGCACAGGCTGTGCAGGGCCATGGGCCCTAAAGGCTGGTGGGCCCTGAGCTGTGCAGGCACGTGGGCCCCGTACCTGTCACATGTTGGGGCACAGCGCAGGAGGGTCAGCACCACATCATCAGGGTGTTCTTCAGCCAGCCTCACAATGTCAATTTGCAGCCTGGCCTCCGCAGTGACATGCGACTGTAGACTCTGGTGGATGCTCCTTACAATGGCTGGCACCTGGAGGAGGCATGGGGAAGATTGGAGCACTGACCAAGGCAGCAACTTCCCCAGCTTCCTCCAAGAAGTGCTTCCCTTCCCACCACACTGTGCTGGCCTCAAAGGCTGAGGGGCCTTAGTGACCATGGCTTGAGGGGACACACAATCCTGGCAGGCCTCCAGGCCTGGCCCAGGCTCCTTACCTGCTGCTGCGGAGAAACAGAAGAGTCCTTGAATTAGTCCTGTATTAGTTCTTGACTGAGAGTGGGAGCAGGCGAGGCGCCAGTATTTGAGATGTCCTCAGTGTCTCCGGTGTTGCTGTTTGTGACGGCCACATCCTCACTCACTGCTGTGTCCACCTTGGTCCTGTCCTCGTTCATTGCATCGTTAGAGTCTTGTGAGTATTCATCTGAATATGGTTTGGTGTCAGTATTTGTGATGTCCTGAATCTCTCCAGTGATGGGCAGGTCCTCAGTCTCTTCCTCGTCCGCCTTTGTCCTGTCCTCGTTCATTGCAGCCTCAGAGTCCTGTGAGCGCTCAGCCCAATCTGGGCTGACATTGGGCTCTGCCTGGAGCTTGGTCAGCCCTGAGTCAGGCTCGGCTGTGCCCTCAGCTGCTGCAGTGCTGGTCTTTGTGCGACGAATGCGCAAGAATTTCCGGAACCTCTGCAGGAGAATAAAGGACAGGGAAACCAGGGATGCTCCATGGCATGCTCCAAGCGTGGTGCTGGGCTGAGCAGGGACAGCAGGCCCAGCCCAGGTGGGAGTGGCTGCAGGTACCTTCAGGGTTTTGCGCAAGCGGCCACAGCCGGGTTCCTGCTCTTGTGTCTTGTCCAGGGCTGCATCTGGCAAAGAGCGAGCACAGACAGAGCTGAGGGGCTGCGGGAGAGGCCGGAGAGCACAGCCCAGCCCTGTGCTGCCCAGGCAGGGAGAGCCCCGGGATGGCCCAGGGGATGGAGCACGGCCACTGTGGGGTGTCTGCCATGCCCCTGTTCCATCCTGTCCATGGGCATGTCCCCAGGGGATGGGATGGGATGGGATGGGATGGGATGGGATGGGATGGGATGGGATGGGATGGGATGGGATGGGATGGGATGGGATGGGGCTAAGCTGGCTGCAGCCATCAGCCCAGTGCCCCAGGTCTTCTGCTCACCTTCCTGCAGCGTATGAAACTGCTCTGGATCTTCAGGCTCTTGTGCTGGGGCAGCTCCACGGTCTCTCTTTTCTTTCCCCCTGAACACTTTGAAAAGGCCGTGGAATCTGCCCGCCATGTCAGAGTCTGGCCTCGAGGGCACCTTAAAGAGAGATGCCTCAAGGAAGCTCAAAGTCAACAAGTTATGCAGTTGTGCCTTGAAGGCACCTGAGACAGAGAAGCCTCAGAAAGGCTGCAGGATAGCAAGTCCTGCACTCTGGTCTTGAGGGCGCCTGTCCCAAGGACAGGAGACTCCTCATAAACTATGGTGGTCACCAGATCCCACGGTTTTGCCTTGAGGGCACCGGCTGCAGGGACAGGAGATGTCTCGGCAAAGCTCCGAGTCACCAAGTCCCTCAGTCTGGCCTCAAAGGCACCTGGAAAACAAAATCCTCGGGGAGGCCACGGGCCACCAGGGCCCGCAGTCTGGCCACGAGGTCACCTGTAGGAACAACGCCTCAGAAAAGCTCCGGGTGGGACACGAACGAGCGCGCTGTGCGGGGGCTCCTCACGGCACCGCTCTGTCCTGTCCTGTCCCGTCGCCTGCTCCGAGCACTGTGGCCTGCTCCTGTCACTGCCAGCTCCTATGTCACCACGTGTCACAAAGGGCCTTTGGACACCCTGTCCCGTTCCATGCCACGGTGACTGTGCTGCACCGTGTCACAAAGGGCCCTTGCACACACTGCCACCTCCGCCAGGCTATGAAGAGCAGTCCTGTTATCAGTCACTTTATCATTGACTCAGCAATACAACCAGTACGGCAAAAATAGCTATCTGTCTGGATGTATCACTACATGGAGAAAATTTTAATTACTTCTGGCAATTCTCCATTATTGGGTGACTGTCTTGCTGCTTTAAAGGTAATGCTTGCCAGCAGAGGCTTGTGCATAGCCACAAAAAAAAAACCCAAACTGAACCTCCCTGGAAATACCTGGGTTTCAAATTATTGGAGACAACAGTCACCCCACAGCCAGTCACCCAAAAAACCATTATACACACATTGAATGAGTTGGAAAGTTGTTAGGCATTATTCATTGGATCCACGCTTATTTGGGAATCACCACAAAGGAATTATCCCCCTTATTTCAACAGTGAAAAGGAGAGCCAGATCTCCGTTCCCCATGGCACTTGACAAAAACTTTCCAAAAGGCTTTAGAGACTGTAAGCAATGAAATCGGTAACTTCTTTGCCATGTGTCGAAACCCAGATTTGCCTTTGTGACTGTTCGTGATTCTGAAAACATTCCAAACCTATGCTCTTACTGGTCAATGGGATGTACAGGAGCATCCTCTCTGGTTCATAGAGTGGCTTTTTCTGGCACACACCTTTTCAAAAACTGTAACCATTCAACCTGAGAATCTTATTCAGCAGCTGTTGATGGGACAAACTCCAATGCCCGAGCCTGACAGGATATGGTCCAGCAGTAATGCATCTCCCTATTACTGCAGCAGAATTAGAGACTCTCTTCAGGGATTCACTGTCATTTCAAATTGCTCTTGCGGACTATGATGGACAATTTTGTCACACCAAGCCTCGGCATGCCCTGCTCCAATCCTTCAAGGAACTCCCCTTTCAACAACGGCCACTATAGAAGAAAACTCCAATCCCTGTTGCAAAAACTGTTTTCACTGACACATCGGGAAAGACACATAAAGCTGTGACCCTGTGGAGAAATGATAAGGGACAGTGAGAACATGCGATAACCTTTCCCCCTGGATCTGCCCAGCTAGTGAAAGTGGCAGCTGTGGTAGAAGCGTTTTGCCTTTTATCACAGGAACTTATTAGCATTGTTCGTGATTGTCTTTATGTTACAGGAATCATTGAGAGAATTCAGCACCCATTCCTGAAGGAAGTCTCTAACAAAGTTCTTTTTCTGGTATTAACCTCTCTGGACAACTTTTTCCTTCCAGGGCTCAGCAATACAACCTTCTGCACTTTATACCACACACCCCTCTGCCTGGACCTGTAGGGGAAGGTGATGTGAAGGCAGATGCCCTCGCCATGACAGTCACTATGCCACAAAAGTTAGGGCAGGCCAAACTTTCTCATGATTTCTACCATTAAAATGCCCGAGCACTGGGAAAACAATTCCATCTGACTTTGCCACAAGCACAGGATGGAGTGAACCCTTGCTCACAGTGTCAGCAGACTCTTTCTTTGCCACAAATGTTAGGTACAAACCCACAAGGGCTGAAACCGAATGACATCTGCAAACAGATGTAACACACATTTCCATCTTTGGGACTTTTAAATATGTCCATGTTTCTATTGATACCTTTTCTGGATTCATGGTAGCAACAGTACGCAAAGGGTGAGAAACCCTTGGGAATTTGATGGGATTTTGGAAAGGGGAGCTGAGGGATTCTAAATTCCCAATGCCCGGAATGCTGTCATTCCTTGGGAGTTTGGGAGGGGAACTGCAGGATTCCAAATTCCCAACATCCGGAATTCCAGTACTCCATGGGAATTCCGTGGGTATTTTTGGAAGGGAGCTGAAGCATTTCAAATTCCCAATGCCCAGAATGCAATTATTCCATTGTTTTGGTAGGCGTTTTGGACGGGAGCTTCAGGATTCTAAATTCTTGACACACAGAATACCCTTGGGAGTTTGGGAGGGGGACTGACGTATTCCAAATTCCCAATGCCCAGAAGGGGAATGTGGGAGGGAAGGATTTGAAATTCCTGGTGCTTGGAATGCAGTCATTCCATTTTCCTGTTTGGGCAGGTACATGACAATGGAGCTGGAGGACTCAAAGTTCCTGATGCCCAGAATGCTGCAATTCCATGAGAATTTGGGAGGGGAATGGGAGATTTTAAATTCCTGACTCCCAGAATATAGTTATTCCATGAGAATTTGGGAGGGGAATTTGGGAGGGGAACTGGAGCATTCAAAATCCCCAATGCCCAGCATGCCGTTATTCCATAGTTTTGGAGGAAATTTTGGAGGGGAACTGGAGGATTTGAAATTCCTGATGCTGAGAAAGCCGTTATTCCATGGAAATTGGGGAGAGCAGTTGGAGCATTCAAAATTCCTGATGCCTGCAATGCTGTTATTCCATGAGAACTTGGAAGGTAAATGGCAGGATT
This sequence comes from Ammospiza nelsoni, assembly GCF_027579445.1. NCBI lineage: Eukaryota > Metazoa > Chordata > Aves > Passeriformes > Passerellidae > Ammospiza > Ammospiza nelsoni. Next base: position 3,548,945 of record NC_080639.1, read on the forward strand.
GAAAATTGCTGACGTCCGTGCCTCTCATGTGCCAAAGGTGCGGTTTTCATCTGTGCTGATCGTGCTTGTGCCAAACGTTGGCCCCAGTGCTTGTGCATTTTGATGAAAAAAAGCATGACTCAGTTTTGCTTGTTCAAAATGTTTGGCAAAGTGTTTGAAAAACCATTGTCAGTTTGTCTGCTCTCGCATTTCCTCCTGCCATGAATCCTGGAAGCGAGGAATGAGAGACAAAATACTGGTTAGTTCTGAGTGTCAAAAGTGTAGAAAGACATGAAGGATATAATTTCTACCATCCTTTAAAATTGATCCTTCTGTTCTTTTAACAATACTAGGCACAGAAGATAAATCTGTAATTAAATTCAGAAGTTCTGAAAAGAGCTGAAATGCCCTAAACTACTGCAGCAGCCAGTTCAACAATGTGAGGAGAGCCCTCTATTGTTTGAACATCTGACTCCCATGTTTTGGTTCTTTGATTTTGCCATACTATTACAGATTGGTGTGTTTCCCCTGCTCCATCAGTGAAGAGAGTTATAGCACTTAGAGGCTCTTCACTCAGCATGGGTTTTTCTCTAAAACTTAATTTTGCTTGTAACAATTTGTGGCCTGGGTAATGAATAGAACAAACACCTGAATAATTTAACAATGCAATTTGCAAGTCTTCTGAATTTTGAAAAGCCCAATCAACCCTTTTCACAGGTAAATAAATAATTACAAAATCTTGGCCTGCCATAGATAGCAATCTTGTTGTGGCTCTAGTTATCATTTCAGCTGTCATCTCCATAGTTATAAAACATGTTTTTGGAGACCTATAGGGAGAAAACCCACTGTGTGATTAACAAAGGATCTTTTTCAGAAGTGTTCCATTGAAAAATGAGACCATAAAGTTCCTTTTTTGATCTCCTAACACTGCAAGAAATGCAGTGTCCATGGAGTTCTACAAGATTCCCTCACTTTTATTTCTAGCTTTAAAAGAGAAGAGGAATATATGGGAGTCAACCCAACTAAGACATAGGGTCACCTGGACTTAAAAAAAACCAAGTATGATTTTCAAATCTGGGAAACATTCATCTACGTCAGGGCAAGCCTCAGATCTCCTCCCAGGAGCCTTTGGAGTAGTTATGATAATTAGTCCAAATCACACTCCACTATTGGTTACATGTGTTCCATATATGCTATTGTTTCCAGAATGTTCGACTTCCAAGACTATGTATTGATACATCTTCCTTGTTTCTCCACTTTGGAGCTTCTCCCTATCTTGTGTTCTGTTCCTGACCATAGTTCCCATTTTTATTGGTCGTTAGAAGTAATTTCCTTGTTGGGCACTCCATTGTTGCCTCTCCATCTGTCCTATTTTGCACCACATTCACCCTGAAGTCAGGGGACCCAAAGGTTTGTCACAGTCGCCCTCCCTGCGACAGCCGGTGCCCGGAGCGCTGTCAGGCAGTGCCGGGATCCCGGCTGTGCTTCTGCTCCCCACAAGTGAGGAATGGCAGCCCCAGGCTCAGAGCCAGTCAGAAAGCCAAGCAAGGGAGAGCAGAGCGAGGGCACCCTGCCAGTCTCTCTTGGGCATGGCCGCAAAACAGCCCCTGCTGCTTCTTCCTCTGCCTGCGTTTGGGCTGTGCTGGTGGCAGAGCCAGCCAGGTTGGGCTCTGTGTTCCAAAGCCTGTTGGGAGCGGGCATGAAAAGCTCTGTGTGCACAGCAGAGAGTCCTGGAAGGTGCTGGCAAGAGCATCCTGCAGGAACAGGGCTCTGGTCCCTGGCCAGGAACAGCCTGGTTTTGGTGCCGTGAGCACAGGCAGGAGCTGAGGCAGGTGAAGAGGCAGCGGGCAGCTTGTGTTTGTGGAGGGCCTGGGGCTGCACCTCTGAGCCTGCACGTGGAAACTCACTTGGGGGAAGAGGAGCTAGAGCTGGAGTGCCTGTTCTGAAAGGACCTGAAGTCATTCAGCCTTGCCAGTGTTTCTTAAGGGTGTGTTGGAGTGGGGGCAGCTCTCTGGTCACAGGAAGAAAGAGACAACTTTCCCAGGCATCATTCCGGGAAAGGCTGTGAAACACGCAAACGAAAATATTATAAAATTTTCATATCTGAAGTTGCTGATCCTGGTGTTTGTGAAGATGTGGAATGTTATGGAAATATGTTTACTAAAGGGTCCTTTCTTATTTAGACAATGATGTCGATATTTTGATTAATGGACCAATCAGGTCAACATATAGCAAATTAGACTATATAAATGAATATATTTCATCATAAAGTGAATTAGGCTTCTGATTCCTTTCGGAGTCTGTGTCATCTCTGACTCAACAGTGGCATTTTGGTCTTCCCTAGGAAAGCCAGACATTTGAGGAAACATCGTTGGAGGAAAGGGGCTTGCTCCTCAAGGAAAGTGCTTCCAGGGAGCTCCCAGTGAGGCAGGTGCAAGTGTCCCCCTTTGGCTCTCTGGGATCCTTTCAGTTCTTGAGGCCCATTGCACGTGGGAGAGGGGCAAGGAGAAAGCAGTGAGGAGCAGGTTTGGCATCTGCCTGGACCTGTGCAAACCAATCCCAGCACCTGCAGGAGGCTGTGTTACCCTCTTTGGACAGAGGTGTGAGCAGGAGCATCTCTGTCCAGCCATGAGCCCCAAAGCTCTCTGTGAGAACTGTGAATTAAAAGGCCTTTACACACATACTTTTCACATCTTTCCTCTCTGCTGTGTCTCAACTCTTGGCAATACGCATTGCCTCCTGCTTGGTGGGAGCTGCTGTGGCCCAGGGCCAGCAAAGAGCTGGGATGTGTGGGCCAGGCAGCGTGGAGAGCCTTGGCTGACCTTGGTGTGTCCCTGGCCTCAGAAAAGGCCTCCCAAGGTGTCCTGCTTGTTGGGTCTCCCTGTGCATCTTGGAGAGAACAAGGTAGGCATTTCTGGCAGCTGGGCATCAGCCGGCCTTAACATGGGGCCGTGTGGTGGAGCGAGCCCAGCTGAGATAGCCTGAGAGCAGCCCAGTGCTCCGTGCTCCTCTCTGCTGGCCCGTGAGCGTTTCTCTGCTTTCGGGATGGCCCTGGCTGTGTCAGGGCTGCTACGTGGGCACGAGACAGCCGGTCCTGTCCCGCTGGGTCCCAGCAGTGCCTCGCAGCAGCCCTGCAGCCACGTCAGGATGCTGGCCAAGAGAGGCCCTGGAAGCTGAGGCAGCTGATTTTAAGCTTTTGCAGATACACCCAGGGGATGGCCAGCGGTGTTCCCTCAGGATACAGCAGTCCTGAGGGGTGTTCCTAATTCAAAGAAAGCTGCAGACAAATGCATTTTCCATCAAAAGATCTTTTATAAAGCTCCCAGGGGGGCAGGTGTCTGCACACTATGGGAACTCAGCACAACCCTCTGGATGTCCAGGTTGCCGAGAACCCCGTCGGGGGGCTCGGAGACCCTGGCATTCTGCACGGAACACCTGCTGGCTTGATTTTGATCCTTCCAACGAATTGCCAGCTTGGCATGGGGATGTGAAAGACACACAGGTTTGAATGGTGCAGTAACAGGGTGTTGACAGGGTGGAAATGTAGATTTTAGGATTTTTGGTGTAGGCGTTATAGGGACAAGATGGAGGAATCGGGGCCTGTCTAGTCCTTCTTCTTTCTTCTTTCTTCTTTCTTCTTTCTTCTTTCTTCTTTCTTCTTTCTTCTTTCTTCTTTCTTCTTTCTTCTTTCTTCTTTCTTCTTTCTTCTTTCTTCTTTCTTCTTCTTGTTCTCCATTTTCTGCTGTGATGTTGGCAGTTGGGGATTGGTTTAGAACAGAAGTACACTGTCTAACATAGGTGATAGGTATTGGAAATTAAAAGTAAATATGATCTACGTAGTTTGAAGTGTAAAAGGACGACACCGCCTCGGGGGGGGGGGGGGGGGGGTCAGAGTGCTTGTGGCTGCTTTGCTGTGAAGACCTTGGCTGGGTAAAAAGACAATTTTGTAGATAAGAAATAATAAATAACCTGAAGACCAAAAAAGTGAAGAGTCCAGACTCATTCTTCAGAGCAGAGGCTGCTGCAGAGCCATCCCATGCATCTCGGGGCAGAGAACAGACATCCGACCCCACATCACCCCACTAAAATGCTTCTCTGCCACGTGTAAATTTCAGTGGGTTGATGTAGGAATTATATCAAAAATACCATCCATCTTTACTCTGCTGAGGTGATTTGATAAGCAGGGGGTTAGAAATACATTCTGTCAGATTCCTGTACTTGAAGCTAATGTCCAGGTGCTGGCCAGGAGCAGTCTCCATGCCCTAAAGCAGCACTTCTTCCTCATGGCTTCCCTGCACAGGGCTCATTCCATACTTGCCCTTGGTTTTTCTGGTAGAAGGTGTCTAAGCTTTTTGTCAAGTCCCTCTCCTGTCAAGTTAGGCCAGCCAGGTTTTTCTTATGCTAACTAGTGCTAAGTGCTTCTGTAGGTCTGTGCTAAGTACTTGTTTACTTATGGGAATTGCCTGGGCTTATGCAAAACAAAGGCCTTGTTTCATTCTCCCCTTCTCTTTATCCTGATGCAAATTCTTTTGCAAGATCCTCTGGACAGTCCACAGTACATATGTACTGTTATGCTGCTGTTTTAATTTTCCACCACATCCATAGGTTCGTGATGGTTAGGGGGAGGGTTAATTTAGAATCCTTGTGTTCCTACAGTCTGTAGCAAGTCATGGGCTTGCTAGGGCCCCATGGAGAGCAGAGGCCTAAAGATAGGAAATGCCAAGTCATGGCAAGCCCCCGTCTTCCGCCTTTCGGACCCCAGCTTATGTCTCTGTAACCCCATAGGTCACTTCTCCTCAAGCCCTGCTTTTGGACAATTTCTGATCCCCCCTTACCCTGTATAATGGGCTGTTTTAGCCCATTCTGGTTAGAAGAGCCGTCGCTGGAACCCTTGACAGACCCCCAATAAAGACATTGCTGTGGAACTCCTGAGCAGCCTTCTCCTCTTTCACCCAGCGTCTGCCTGTGGTGCCATAGCAAGCAAAAGAGCTGACCTCAAAAGAGCAGATAATCGCTAAAGAGCTGATATGCCTTATGCTAGCTAAAGGCAGCCAGTGGCTGAGAGCTGCTTGAGTTTCGGGCAGTCTGTCCCCAGAAGAGGACTGAGCTATGCGGACTGTGCAGCCTGCTCGGGGCCAAAGCTGCTCCCAGCAGGAGCCCTTGACAACAGTGCAGGTAAATTGACTTGTCCTTCCAGTCTCTGGGTTTCCCCATTCAAAGGCAAACAGCTTTTGGCTGCCAGGGTCCAAGGGTATACAGAAGAAAGCATCCTTGAGATCTGAAATGGTAAACCACACATATTCATCTTTTAGTTTGCTTAGCAAAGCATATGGAGTTGCAAGCACTGGGTGGAGATCTCCAGCTATTTTGTTTATATAGCCTGTACGTATTGAACCAGAATGTAGTTCAAGCCCTCAGTCTTCTGTTCTGGTAAAATGGGTGCATTCTCTTCAGAATCACATTCCAGTAACAACCCAAATTTTAGAAAATTGTCTACGATAGACTTAATATTTTTATGTTTTCCACTATAAGTGGATATTGTTTCATTCTTATTGGTTGTGTTCCAAGTTTAAAGCTGGCTGAGGCACTCCTGCTGCTCTTTGAGCATGTAAGCTTCTTCATCCTTAGTCACAGGCATTGGTGCTTCCCAGTAACTTGGTGCCCTATGGATTTTCAGGCCTTTGCCCAGGTGGGACTGGAATAGTTTTTGTAGGGCTTTTTGTTTCCTCTAGGACTACAGCCATGTGCAGGGACTCTCCATTCATCTCTTCAGCAAGGTGGTGGAATTGGTAGTGGATGAGGGAAAAAAGCCCTTGAAGTCAATTGTGAGCAAGAGCCAGTGTGCACTTTTACTGTACTGTCATGATGAAGACTCGGACGTGGCAAAGGTGAGGTTTTGTGTGATGCTGGTGCATCTCTGGGAGGGGGCATGCCTGCGTCCTGCCCTGGTGCCTCACGGGCTGACGCCTCCTCCAGGCCTGGGCACAGAGATGTGGGTCCGGTGCCCTGGGCTGTGGGGCCATCTCTGGGTCTCTGCTGCTCTCCAGGCCTCCCGAGAAACACTGCTTCGTGTGGCCAAGTTCCTGAAGAGGAGGAAGCTCATACAGCTGTTGAAGAAGCAGCCGCTGATGAATGTCGTGGAGTGCCTGGTAAGGAGGGCCTGAAGCCCCAGGCTCAGGCAGGAAAAGGCCCCTGAGGGCGGTGCTCGGTGTGCGGGGCTGGCAGCTGTGCCCCTGCCCGCTGCTGCAGCCAGAGGCCGCCCGGGCTCTTCTCCAGGCTCCCGTGGGCCCGAGCCGGGTGCCCATGGAGCCCCGGCCCGGCGGGGCTGCGGGCCGGCACCGCAGTTCCCCGGGCAGCAGCCGGCCCTCTGTCCCCTGCCCTCGGGAGCCCTTGGCCAGCGGCTGCTGGCCGCGCCTCAGGGCTCTGCGGCCAGGAGAGGCCGGGGATGGGCGCAGGCAGCGCCCGGCCCAGGGGCTGAGCCCGCGCCAACCCTTCCCTCCTGCCGCTCTCTGCAGCTGGCAGAGGACAGGAGCAGAGCGGCCGAGCACCTCCGCCGGGCCCTGCGCTACCTGCAGAGCCCACAGGAGCCCCTGCGAGAGGCGGCCGTCACGTTCATGGGTGAGCCCCGAGCCCGGGCTCCCTCCCAGGCCCGGCCCGCCGCAGCTCGGCCCCAGCCCCGCCTGCTGCCCCATCAGCGCCAGCCGGGCCCGGCGCCGTGCAGCCCCGCCTGGCCTGGGCATTGCTGCTGCCGCCCTCTGGCAGCCGTGCCCTGGGGCGGCAGCGTGCCAGAGGGCCGGGCTGAGCCCTGCCGGGCCAGCAGCCCGTGTGGCCACAGCGCCGGCAGCGCCGCTGGCAGGCAGCTGTGCCACTGGGGCCGTGACTGGCTCTGTGCTCACAGGCATGGCCGGGAGGTGCCTCAGGAGGCAGCAGCAAGAGCTCCGGCTGATCTGGACAGGTGAGTGAGGGCAGCGAGCTGACAGCGGGGGCTGCCGGGGGTCCTGCAAGTCCTGTCCCGGCTTTGCAGGGCTCTGCTCCCTGTGCCAAGGGCTGATGTGGGCAGGGCACACAGAGATTTCAGGGACACGTAGGGGAGTCATGGCCAGTACCTCCCAGCTGATTCCAATGTCTCCTATTCCCTTCTGGATGCGATGGCCCTGTCCAGAAGCTCTTGTAGGATTCCCTCCGGCCCGGGCTGTTGCCAGGGCTCTGTTCCTCGCTCTGTCAGCCCTACAAGCCTGGAGGCAACGTGCCAGCCCATCCTGCTGTGACATGGAAAATCTAGCCAAATTTCCCCAAACAGCTGAAGAACTGGGGACGTCTTCTGCATCCAGTCAACCTGTGTCCTAAGAAGAGCACCAGGAGACACCCAAGAGGACATCGCCTCCCAGCACTGCTGGAAGTCCTGGCACGGCTGAACCCCAAGAAGTGGAAATTGTTGGTTCTTTAACAATGGATTTTTGCTTTACCTTTATTGCTAGTTATTAGCAAGAAGGTGATTCTCCAAAATACAGTGTTACTCTCCATTATTTTGCGTACAAAAACTTAAGTTTTTGGTGTAATTATTTAAACAGTTGGGATGTGCTTTCTGAGGCTGACCAATATCCACAGCAATTGCCAAAGGGATGTTGGTTCATTTGTGGAGATAGAGCTTGGCTGGGCATTCCATCACACCTTGAAGGTGGCTCATGTAGCATTGGGATGCTCACTGTAATTGCGCCCGCAGCGAAAGCAGTCATGAAAAAGAAACAAAGGGGAACAATATCAGCTCGTCACTATGATGAGAACTGTAAAAGTGATTGCATGCCTTGGAAGGCTGCAAAAGAGTTCCAGCAGGTTTGTGTTTACCCCAACTGGTTTCAGCAATGGTATTGAAACACTTAGATCAGGTTGGATGTTGGCTGAGTAAACAAACTAATGCCACATCCACTGCAATCAGTGACATGTTGGCTGATGTTAATAGTGTTAAACATGCTACCCTTCAAAATAGAGCAGCAACTGATTTTCTTTTACTGGCACAAGGACATGGTTGTAAGGAATTTGAAGGATTTTGTTGTATGAATTTGTCCAATCATTCTGAATCCATCCACAAAAACATACAAAAACTGAAAGATTTGATAGCCCAAATGAAAGAAGATGGTGGGTCCTGGTTAGATTATTTGTTCCAAGAATGGAGCTTTGCACCTTGGCTAAGGGAATTTTGCAAGAGAGGTCTCTATTTATTGGGTGCTTTAGTAGTGATATTAATAGTAATACACTGTATACTTCAGTGTGTGCGACCAATGATGAACAAAACTGTCAAAGAAGTTTTTATCATACAAGAGAGAGAGATAGGAAATGAATTCACAGAAAGTGCTCAAAATCTCACTCAGATGGTGGATGAAGGTATAGAAATGGAAGAAGGTTTTGAATTAAGATCCTGGAACAGACGAGACTTTATTGGAACAATGATTTGTAACTATTGTCAGGCATAATTTATGCCCTTTCCACTGACTGGACCTTCACAGCATTAAGTTGCTCTGTTGTAATTTAGCAATGCTTAGTGCCAGAAAGAACATGCTTTAAGCAGGTAATAAGCAAAAATATTATAGTAAGGCTACGAAACGCAAGTAATAAATGATACGATTGTGAAGGTTTCTTTTGGGTGAACAGAGAGGGGGAATTGTGGGAATCCATAAAATTACAGGGTTTTGGAAAGTTGCAAAAGGCAGGCCTCAGATACAGCAGACCTGAGAGTAGAGCTAAAGCAGCACTTATGAAAAAGGTCAGCAGAAAAATTATTTAAACTGTAGAAAAAGCAAGGGCAGATAAAACAATAGCTTATGTATTCATGCTTGTCTGAATAGCTTTCTAAGCTGCAAGAACTTTATCTAGCAAGATATTAGGAAGGTGAAAGCTTGAGAATGGAGCTCTGTGCTTCAGCCTTACAAGTAGGTATTGTATTCAAAATAAGCAAGTATTGTTTTAACCAAAGGTACATGTGCTTCTGGTGATTGGAAAGAACTACTGTCAATGTGCTTTTGCTTTGTCTGATTGGTCAAGAAGCTCATAAAGTATGTTGTAACATTAAGTTTTCTGGCCTGTTGCCTGGACAGTGAGCTGTTAGCATCTTCCCATTGTCATAATCATTAATGAAAGTCATGCTGCAAAATTAACAGCTCAAGAAACTCTCCCAGCAGTCCCGTCTCGTTCATGGTCTGAAAATAAACCCCCTTGCCGGCGTCACACTGCCTGTCCTGAAAAGACCTGAAGTCATTCAGCCTTGCCAGCGTTTCTTAAGGGTGTGTTGGTGCTCCCCAGGAAAGCCACACATTTGGGGAAACACCTTTGGCGGAAAGGGGCTTGCTCTGCAAGGAAAGTGCAGCCAGGGAGCTCCCAGTGAGGCAGGTGCGAGTGTCCCCCTTTGACTCTCTGTGCTCAATTGACTCTTTGAGGCCCATTGCATTTGGCAAAGGGGCAGGGAGAAGGGAGAAGGCAGTGAAGAATGAGAAAATCATTCCAGCATGGAGGAAGAGCGCCTGACAGAGACAAAGTGTTGCCTGCAGTTGCTCCAGGTGCTCCTGCCATCAGCCCCCAATGCTCGTGGGCTTTGACTCCCTGTGGCACAGAAGCCCCGCGGGGCCACAGGTCTGTGGGGCGGGAGACGGGCACCAGCGCTGCCAGGGCTCGGGGGGTGGCAGCTCTGCTTGGGCAGGGACTCTGCCCCAGCTGCTGATGGCAGCGCTGCCCGGGCCCCAGGGCTCAGAGCAGCATTGGTGCCCGGGCCCACACGTTCCTTGTGCGAGTCACACCCGCGGGTTTAGGATGGCCACGGGCCGGGACGTGTCCCAGGGAGGCCGTGCCAGCGTCCCTGGAAGGGCCCGTGCCCTTCCCAGCACAGCTGCGTCGGCAGCCCTGGGGGCTCCTTCTGCTGCCCTGAGCCCGCAGAGCAGGGCAGCGTTTGCTGATGCTCTGAGCCCTTCCTAAAGATCCTGTGGGGCTGCCTTGGACACCTGGGGCCAGGCATTCCTTCCAGCCTGGGCCGCTTTGGCTTGGCAGGGGGCGGCCCCAGGGCAGGCGGCAGTGTGTGCAAGGGCCCTTGGTGACACGGTGCAGCACGGTCACCGTGGCATGGAACGGGACAGGGTGTCCTTTGTGACACGTGGTGACATAGGAGCTGGCGGTGACAGGAGCAGGCCACAGTGCTCGGAGCACACGACAGGCAGAGCGGTGCCGTGAGGAGCCCCCACACAGCGTGCTCGTTCATTGCTGACCTGGACTTTTCCCTTGACCTTACTGCTGCAGGTGACCTCGAGTCCAGACCACAGGACTCGGTGGCCCGTGGCCTTCTCGGGACTTTTCTTTTGCAGGACCCCTCAAGGGCAGACCGCGGGACTTGGTGACTTGGAACTTTTCCGAAGGAACTGCCATCCTTGTGGCCAGTGTCCTCAAGGCTAGACCATTGGACTTGTCTACTCAGTGCTCTTCCAAGGCCTCTCTCTTGCAGGTGCCATCGGCAGCAGATTTTGGGAGAATGGCAGAGAAACGCCAAGGCCTGTTCAGTAAGAAGAAGAACAAAGATTCTTTAGCTGCCCCAGCAAAGCAGCGTAACGCGTCACCAAAAGTCCAGCCAGTGAAGGAGAGTGAGTGAGAGAGCTGGTCTCAGGGCTGATGGCTGCAGCCAGCTTGGCCCCATCCCATCCCATCCCATCCCACCCCATCCCATCCCATCCCATCCCATCCCATCCCATCCCATCCCATCCCATCCCACCCCATCCCATCCCCTGGGGACATGCCCATAGACAGGATGGAACAGGGGCAGGGCAGACACCCCGCAGTGGCCATGCTCCATCCCCTGGGCCATCCCGGGGCTCTCTCTGCCTGGGCAGCACAGGCCTGGGCTGTGCTCTCCGGCCTCTCCCGCAGCCCCTCAGCTCTGGCTGCGCTCGCTCTTTGCCAGATGCAGCCTTGGACAAGACACAAGAGCAGGAACCCGGCCGTGGCTGCTTGCGCAAAACCCTGAAGGTACCTGCAGCCACCCCCACCTGGGCTGGGCCTGCTGTCCCTGCTCAGCCCAGCACCACGCCTGCAGCATGCCATGGAGCATCCCTGCCTACCCTGTCCTTTGTTCTGCAAATGTTCACAAAATTCCTGCTCATTCAGCATAGAGAGACCAGAACCACAGCAGCAGAGGTCCCAGCCCAGCCTGACTCCAGGCTGACCAAGTTCCAGGCAACGCCTCACGCCAGCCCAGAACGGACAGCACACAATAATGCAATGAATTATCAAAATGAGGCTGTTCACATGGCAGTGACTGAGAGCAAGGCCATCAGAAACACTGACACCAGAATGTCTCAGGGCATCACAAACACTGGCACCATGCCCGCTCCCATTGTGATTTGTGCTCCCACTATGGATTTTTTTGACGACAATGCTGTTTCTCCTCAGCAGCAGGGAAGCAGCCTGGGGCCAGGCCTGGAGGCCTGCCAGAACCGTGTGTCCCCTCAAGCCACGGTCACTGGGCCCCTCAGCCTTTGAGTCCAGCACAGTCTGTCAGGAAGGGAAGCACTTTTTGGAGGAAGCTGGGGAAGTTGCTCCCTAGGACAGTGCTCCAAGTCTTCCCCATGCCTCCTCCAGGTGCCAGCCATTGTAAGGAACATTCACCAGAGGCTGGTGTCCCATGTCGCTGTGGATGCCAGGCTGCAAATTAATATTGTGAGGCTGGCTGAAGAACACCCTGCTGACGTGGTGCTGACCCTCCTGCGCTGTGCTCCAACATGTGACAGGTACGGGGCCCACGTGCCTGCACAGCTCAGGGCCCACCAGCCTTTAGGGCCCATGGCCCTGCACAGCCTGTGCTATGGGCTCTGCCAGACAGGCACAGAGCTCCAGGACCCTGGGGCCCTTCTGTTCCCCAAGCCTGCTGCCAATGCTCCATCTCTGCCCCTCAGGGCACATGGGCTCTGTCACCTGGGCCCCCACAGCTGCACAGGGCATGGTCCTGGGACTGAGATGCCCCTGACACAGAGCTCTGATCCCACAGAGCGGCTGCTATGATTTGGAGAACCATAGGGTCATCGGGACCAGCCGTGGAGAAAGTGCTGCCAACACTGCTCTGCGTGATGGAGGATTGGCCACTGCACAGCTCATGCACCTCTGATGGGGACGACGGGGACGTTTATGCCCTGGCTGTGAGTTTCTGGATTTGGCCTCTGCTTGCCCCTCGCTCACCTCGCCAGCAGCTCTCCATCCTCAGGCGCTGGGCTGAACCCTGGGCTAGGGGAAGGCTCAGGGGGCAGCAGGCCCGCTGCTCCTCCTGCATCTGCCCTTGGGCCCTGTCACATGGACACCTCAGCACTAAGCGCTTTCTTGGGCTGCTTCTTTTGCAGGCAACTCTGGTGATCTGGTTGATTATCCAGATGCCTGAGTGCCACCAGGTCATGATACTTTATTCCTCCCGCCTGTTTGTGGCTCTGCTCTTCCATGTTGTCATCACCACACAGCAGATGCCACCAGTGGAAGCTGGTAACTTCTGGAGAGCATGCCAGGAGGAACACCGCCTTCCCAGCAAGCTTAACAGGTCCCAGTCCTCCTGTCCTTCCCATGCCCTTGTGGCCAGCGCCAGTGCTCCCAGTGTGACCTGGGCTTTGCTCTGCACACAGGTTTGCAGTGCAGGCCATGAAGGCTCTGCTCTACCGACTGTGCTGTGACAATGAGGTGCTGGCTATGGAGCGCAAGCGTGGCTGGGACACGATGCTGTGTGCTCACACCCAGCACTATGCCATGGGTCTGCTGGCCAGGTGAGACCCCCTTCTCCCCACTGCCCCCGGCATTTGTGCCCTGTGCCCCACTCTGTCCCTGTGGTCATGGGCCAGAGAGCCTCGTCACTGAGGGACAGCCAAGGAGAGTGGAATAGGCTGGGAGAGGAAGGTGCCCAGAAGGGGCCACCTCCCAGTGCACCCACATCCGTCCACATGCTAGAGAAAGACCAGAGCTCTCTGAGTCAGTCCTGGGAGAGGTTTGTCCCCCACCTCAGGGTCGTGGTGCCTTTTTCCCCCTGCCAGGGAGATGCGCCGTCGCTTGGTCCCTTTGTGCTCTCGCATCGCACTCCACTTGCTCCGGCAGCTCAGCAGCCAGGACCCATACAGGGATCTGCCCTTCCTGGCATTCCTTGTGGAGGTGAGCCTGGTTCCAGCGCTGCCTGGCTGAGCTGCCTCCCAGCTCTCTGCCCTCTCACAGCCACAGCTGCCTGGGACGGTGCCCACGCCCTGTGCTGCTGCCTGGGCCCAGCCCTGTGCGCTTCTGGGCTCCTGCTGGCCGGCTCCCCTGTCACTGCCCTGTGCCTTTCAGGTCCTCGAGTGCCTGGACTTGAGGGAATGTGGTGACAGTGTCCTGAAGGTCTTGGCAAGGCACCTGCATAGCAAGTGCAGGGAGCGGCGTCTCCTGGCGCTCAGAGGCCTCGTGGTGGTCAGCAAGGATCCCTTGATTGTGAGGAGGGGCCGTGGCTGAAGCTGCGCTGTGAAAGCAGCCCCATGGGCGTGCAGGGCTTCAGGAGCTGAGGCAGCTGCTCCCAGCTCTCCGGCCTCACCTGCCTCAGTGCTTTGGGTCAGGTCTTTGTCCTGTGGGCCCTGCAGCAGCAGGTTGGCTTTGCAGTGCCAGGGCGGTGTTGGCGGTGCAGCCGTCCATGGCTTCCCAGCACAACCTTGTGTTCTACACAGGCCAGGAGAATGTGCATCCTGTCTCCAAGCCTTCTGGAGCTACTGGATGATGCAGATGGAGAGGTGGTCAGGATGTCCCTCTCTGTGTTCACCAATGTGCTCCAGCACAAAGACATCCTAGTATCCAGCACCACTGCCCCAAAGCTGGCTGAGGCACTCCTGCTGCTCTTTGAGCATGTAAGCTTCTTCATCCTTAGTCACAGGCATTGGTACTTCCCAGAAACTTGGTGCCCTCTGGATTTTCAGGCCTTTGCCCAAGTGGGAATGGAATAGTTGATGCAAGGATTGTTTTTCCTCTAGGACAACAGACATGTGCAGGTGCTCTCCATTCAACTCTTCAGCAAGGTGGTGGAATTGGTCGTGGATGAGGGAAAAAAGCCCCTGAAGACAATTGTGGACAAGAGCATGTATGCACTTTTACTGTACTGTCATGATGAAGACTCGGATGTGGCAAAGGTGAGGTTTTGTGTGATGCTGGTGCATCTCTGGGAGGGGGCATGCCTGCGTCCTGCCCTGGTGCCTTGTGGGCTGCAGCCTCCTCCAGCCCTGGGCACAGAGATGTGGGTCCAGTGCCCTGGGCTGTGGGGCCATCTCCAGGTCTCTGCTGCTCTCCAGGCCTCGCGAGAAACGCTGCTTCGTGTGGCCAAGTTCCTGAAGAGGAGGAAGCTGGTACAGCTGTTGAAGAAGCAGCCGCCAATGAATGTCGAGGAGTGCATGGTAAGGAGGGCCTGAAGCCCCAGGCTCAGGCCGGAAAAGGCCCCAGAGGGCGGTGCTCAGTGTGCGGGGCTGGCAGCTGTGCCCCTGCCCGCTGCTGTAACCAGAGGCCGCCCGGGCTCTTCTCCAGGCTCCCGTGGGCCCGAGCCGGGTGCCCATGGAGCCCCGGCCCGGCGGGGCTGCGGGCCGGCACCGCGGCTCCCCGGGCAGCAGCCGGCCCTCTGCCCCCTGCCCTCGGGAGCCCTTGGCCGGCGGCTGGTGGACGCGCCGCAGGACTCTGAGGCCAGGGGAGGCCAGGGCCGGGCGCAGGCAGCGCCCGGCCCAGGGGCTGAGCCCGCGCCAACCCTTCCCTCCTGCCGCTCTCTGCAGCTGGCACAGGACAGGAGCAGAGCGGCCGAGCACCTGCGCCAGGCCCTGCGCTACCTGCAGAGCCCACAGGAGCCCCTGCGAGAGGCGGCCGTCACGTTCAGGGGTGAGCCCCGAGCCCGGGCTCCCTCCCAGGCCCGGGACGCCGCAGCTCGGCCCCAGCCCTGCCTGCTGCCCCAGCAGCGCCAGCCGGGCCCGGCGCCGTGCAGCCCCGCCTGGCCTGGGCATTGCTGCCGCCCTCTGGCAGCCGTGCCCTGGGTGGCAGCGTGCGGCAAGGGCCGGGTGAGCCCTGCCGGGCCAGCAGCCCGTGTGGCCACTGCGCCGGCAGCGCCGCTGGCAGGCAGCTGTGCCACTGGGGCCGTGACAGGCTCTGTGCTCACAGGCATGGCCGGGCGGTGCCTCAGGAGGCAGCAGCAAGAGCTCCGGCTGATCTGGACAGGTGAGTGAGGGCAGCGAGCTGACAGCGGGGGCTGCCGGGGGTCCTGCAAGTCCTGTCCCGGCTTTGCAGGGCTCTGCTCCCTGTGCCGACGAGGGCTGATGTGGGCAGGGCACACAGAGATTTCAGGGACACGTAGGGGAGTCATGGCCAGTACCTCCCAGCTGATTCCAATGTCACCTACTCCCTTCTGGGTGGGATGGCCCTGTCCAGAAGCTCTTGTAGGATTCCCTCAGACCCGGGCTGTTGCCAGGGCTCTGTTCCTCTGTCTTTCAGCCCTACAAGCCTGGAGGCAACGTGCCAGCCCATCCTGCCGTGACCTGGAAAATCAAGCCGAGTTTCCCAAGGAGCTGAAGAACTGAGGACGTCTTCTGCATCCAGTCAACCAGTGCCCCAAGAGGAGCACCAGGAGACACCCAAGAGGACATCGCCTCCCAGCGCTGCTGGAAGTCCTGGCACAGCTGATGCTGGGCAGAGTTCTTGTGGCTTCAGCCCTTTCCCTGCCTGTTGACTGCCCCGTCCCTCCAGGCCTCAGTCACTGCCCATCCCCATTTTTTCCCTCCACTCTCCCTCCCTGTAGATGGCTCCCTGCCTCCAGCCCTCATATCTGCCCATCCCCATTTTTTCCCTCCACTCTCCCTCCCTATAGGTGGCTCCCTCTCTCCAGCCCTCAGACTCTCCATCCCCATTTTTTCCCTCCACTCTCCCTCCCTTTTGGTGGCTTCCTCCGTCCAGCCCTCACACTCTCCATCCCCATTTTTCCCTCCACTATTCCTCCACTTTGATAGCTCTGCCCCGCCAGCCCTCAGACTGTCCATCACCTTTTTTTCCCTCCACTCTCCCTCCCTGTTGGACAGCTCCCTCCCTCCAGCCCTCACACCATCCCCATTAGCTTTTTTAACTCCCAGCTCATCCCTTCACTTTCCCTTCCATTAATAAACAGTTTGGTTTTCCCCCTTACCTGCATCTCTGTGCAGCTGATGTAAATCCAAGACCCTGGGACACACAGGCCCTGCTGCCATTCTCTGCCACGCCGTGTTTTTTGCACGGACACAGTGGAACGAGGGCAGGTCAGGCTGGAAATGTCCCTGTGCTGAAGGTGCAGTTCCACAGCACTGTGCAGTTACACATCTTGCTGAGCACCCTGGAGCCCCTGGATTTTGGGAGAGCCAACCTGAGTATTCTCTGAACCCAGCTGAGAGGGATTCCATGGCAAGCATCCGTGGAGGGCAAAGGAGCTAAGAATGCTGGAAGCTTTCAAGAATAGCTTCCTGAAAGCACAGCAGTGCTCCATCCCTCCACAGGATGAGGAAGAGGGCAGAAGCAGAGAGCATCCTGGCTTAGCAGGGAGCTCTGGGTGTGCCCAAGAGCAAATGAAGCAGCAGCACGGTGCCCGAGACTCGGACACGCGGCCGTGCCGGTGCCCGGAGCGCTGTCAGGCAGTGCCGGGATCCCGGCTGTGCTTCTGCTCTCCACAAGTGAGGAATGGCAGCCCCAGGCTCAGAGCCAGTCAGAAAGCCAAGCAAGGGAGAGCAGAGCGAGGGCACCCTGCCAGTCTCTCTTGGGCATGGCCGCAAAACAGCCCCTGCTGCTTCTTCCTCTGCCTGCGTTTGGGCTCTGCTGGTGGCAGAGCCAGCCAGGTTGGGCTCTGTGTTCCAAAGCCTGTTGGGAGCGGGCATGAAAAGCTCTGTGTGCACAGCAGAGAGACCTGGAAGGTGCTGGCAAGAGCATCCTGCAGGAACAGGGCTCTGGTCCCTGGCCAGGAACAGCCTGGTTTTGGTGCCGTGAGCACAGGCAGGAGCTGAGGCAGGTAAAGAGGCAGCAGGCAGCTTGTGTTTGTGGAGGGCCTGGGGCTGCACCTCTGAGCCTGCACGTGGAAACTCACTTGGGGGAAGAGGAGCTAGAGCTGGAGTGCCTGTCCTGAAAGAACCTGAAGTCATTCAGCCTTGCCAGCGTGTCTTAAGGGTGTGTTGGTGTTCCCCAGGAAAGCCACACATTTGGGGAAACACCTTTGGCGGAAAGGGGCTTGCTCCTCAAGGAAAGTGCTTGCCAGGGAGCTCCCCGTGAGGCAGGTGCAAGTGTCCCCCTTTGGCTCTCTGGGATCCTTTCAGTGCTTGTGGCCCATTGCATGTGGCAGAGGGGCATGGAGAAGGCAGTGAGGAGCAGGTTTGGCATCTGCAAACCAATCCCAGCACCTGCAGGAGGGTGTGTTACCCTCTTTGGACAGAGGGTGAGCAGGAGCATCTCTGTCCAGCCATGAGCCCCAAAGCTCTCTGTGAGAACTGTGAATTAAAAGGCCTTTACACACATACTTTTCACATCTTTCCTCTCTGCTGTGTCTCAGCTCTTGGCAATATGCATTGCCTCCTGCTTGGTGGGAGCTGCTGTGGCCCAGGGCCAGCACAGAGCTGGGATGTGTGGGCCAGGCAGCGTGGAGAGCCTTGGCTGATCTTGGTGTGTCCCTGGCCTCAGAAAAGGTGTGGTGGTTTGACCAGGAAGAAGTGGGAATTCTGGGATGTTGTGGTCAAACCAATGGGTGCTTGGATTTTGATATTGGCACCAGGTGTAGCTAGTGGTATTTTGGACACACCTCCGAGAACACACAGGGGTTAAAAGCAGAGCTTCAGGCCTGGGAGGCTCTCTTGGGACTTCAAGGGATGGAGGTCGGATCTCCCTTCCCCCCCGTCCAGCCGCTGCTGCTGGGCGGGGGAGGGGCAGCCATGTGGTAGGCCTGGGCCTGGACAGAGATGGGGGTGAGGAGGCCTTGGAGGATGGAAGGGTGGAGGAGCCCCAAGAGACATCGGGCAGCCATTCCCTCCCCCCCTTGGAGACAGACAGACAGAGAGAGAGAGAGTGCAGCCTGTGTCGTTATCTTGAAACTCAGTAAATGTGTGCTGGCAGCAGGCAGCCCGGCTGAGGAGATGTGGGGGGGGTGCAGCCAGGAGTCCAGCCGCCTGGAGGAGTTTTTAACCTTTTTTGGACAATGAAAACCTTACAGAACATTAACCCTTCCTAGACGAGTGATAAGAGTGGAGGGGGACGAAGGAAATGAACGAGTGATGGAGGTCTAGACCAGAGAGAGAGAGAGAGAGAGTGAGAGATGTTGAAAGAATGGAGAAGATGGAGTGGCATTTTATGCTGGACTCTTTTGTGTAGCCATGGACAGAGCCATGTTTCCGTGTGATACAGAGACTGAGTCCAGGGGGAGAAATGTCCCAGCGCCAAAGAAGATTCAGTGTGGGTACCCCTCGGCCCCAGGGGGTATATAAAATATGGGGGGGATAGATGTCGCAAAGGTGAGAAGGTGAGATACTGTGCTTTTCTGGAACTGGACAAAGCATCCTTAAAAAGACAACCCTGGAAGCAGTCCTGATCCCTGTTCGGTGGTGAGAGCACTGGAACAAGGACGGAAAAGGCCACCACGACACATGGAAGGACTCCCTCTCCTCTTGAGGAACTGAAAGTTTGAGCAATCTAAAGGGTGGTGTTGGACCCAGAACTGGTGATTTTGGAGGATGTATTGTATTGGGAATTTAGGGGGGAGGAGAGGGAGAGTGTTTTTTGTGAGGTTTTCATTTTCCTCGTGTTATTTTTTTTTTTTTTTTCCTTTGGTGTGTAGTTTAGTAATTGTTTGTGTGTAGTTTAGTTAATAAATTTTTCTTTATGTTTAAGCTGGAGCCTGCTTTGCTTATTCCTGGTCACATCTCACAGCAGACACCGGGGAGAAGGTGTACTCATGGGGGCTCTGGCTTTGCCAGGCCAAAACCATAACAAAAGGCCTCCCAAGGTGTCCTGCTCCTTGGCTCTCCCTGTGCATCTTGGAGAGAACAAGGCAGGCATTTCTGGCAGCTGGGCATCAGCCGGCCTTAACATGGGGCCGTGTGGTGGAGCGAGCCCAGCTGAGATAGCCTGAGAGCAGCCCAGTGCTCCGTGCTCCTCTCTGCTGGCCCGTGAGCGTTTCTCTGCTTTCGGGATGGCCCTGGCTGTGTCAGGGCTGCTACGTGGGCACGAGAGAGCCGGTCCTGTCCCGCTGGGTCCCAGCAGTGCCTCGCAGCAGCCCTGCAGCCACGTCAGGATGCTGGCCAAGAGAGGCCCTGGAAGCTGAGGCAGCTGATTTTAAGCTTTTGCAGATACACCCAGGGGATGGCCAGCGGTGTTCCCTCAGGATACAGCAGTCCTGAGGGGCCTCCCCAGAGCTGCCTGATGCCACCCACTCCGTGTGGCAGCAGCTGCTTTCCTGTGGAATGTTCTACCTCCCCCAGTAGTGAAGAGGGAGCTGGAGAAAGAGCTTGCCAGGCTGCTCTGGATCCTTTCCCAGCAGCCCTGGTTGAGTGGAGCAGTCCGAGCTGAGCGCAGATGTGCCAATGGAACAGCCGTGCACGGGAAGGCTCGCTGGGAAGGATGATCCAGGAACCATAGGCCGGGCAGCCTGGCTTTGCTGCCAGGGAAGGCCTTGGAGCAGACCCTCCTGGCTGCCATCCCACGGCACGTGCAGGGAACCAGGGGCTCTGCTGGAGGCTGGGAAAACTCTGCGGAGGGACGGGCACAGATGGGGCTCCTGGCGGGGTGTTGAGGGCTTCTGTGGGTGTGTTTGGAGGTGGGTGTTGGGGGGCGTGATGGAGAAGGAGTTGTCTGGAAGGTGAGAGTCTGGGCTGGAATTTGAGTCAGTTTGAAGGCAGCATCTGTGCTTTGGCATAGCTCTGGTTATGGAGGGCAGAAAGAATATCTTTGACGTCTTCTTTTACTAGTCCTGTTTCCCCTGCAGGGAACAAGAGGGGAGAGCTGTATTTTATTGGCCACTTAGATATGTGTACTGGGGGAGGATCAGCCCTTTTGCCATCTACTCATTTGTTTGGGTTACTGTTGTAACACTGAGTGGTCTTTCATTCCTTGAGAGCTTTTATTCCTGAAGAGAATTAGGAGATTACAATCCCTTCATCGAAAACCATTTGCAAACCAAAGAATGGCCTTCTTTTTGGCTCTGTGCAGGGTTATGTTTTGTAAAGTGACATTCAACGGATGATAAGGCAAATGAGTTGCTGCTTCAGACTGGGACGCAAACTTGTAGACCAGTCACGTTCTCACACCATCCCTATAAATTTGGGAAGTTTGCAAATTTTGGAAGTCCCTGAGCTGAGCAATGCGAAGTTAAGCTTTCCTGAAGTGAGGATTTCTTTATGCCAGGTTCTTCTGTGCCTTCAAGAGAAAGATGTTTCTGTGGTGCAGGAAATTAGTTCAATGAGAAAATCATTCCAGCATGGAGGAAGAGCTCCTGACAGAAACCAAGTGTTGCCCGCAGTTGCTCCAGGTGCTCCTGCCATCAGCCCCCAATGCTCGTGGGCTTTGACTCCCTGTGGCACAGAAGCCCCGCGGGGCCACAGGTCTGTGGGGCGGGAGACGGGCACCAGCGCTGCCAGGGCTCGGGGGGTGGCAGCTCTGCTTGGGCAGGGACTCTGCCCCAGCTGCTGATGGCAGCGCTGCCCGGGCCCCAGGGCTCAGAGCAGCATTGGTGCCCGGGCCCACACGTTCCTTGTGCGAGTCACACCCGCGGGTTTAGGATGGCCACGGGCCGGGACGTGTCCCAGGGAGGCCGTGCCAGCGTCCCTGGAAGGGCCCGTGCCCTTCCCAGCACAGCTGCGTCGGCAGCCCTGGGGGCTCCTTCTGCTGCCCTGAGCCCGCAGAGCAGGGCAGCGTTTGCTGATGCTCTGAGCCCTTCCTAAAGATCCTGTGGGGCTGCCTTGGACACCTGGGGCCAGGCATTCCTTCCAGCCTGGGCCGCTTTGGCTGGGCTGGGGGCGGCCCCAGGGCAGGCGGCAGTGTGTGCAAGGGCCCTTGGTGACACGGTGCAGCACGGTCAGCGTGGCATGGAACGGGACAGGGTGTCCTTTGTGACACGTGGTGACACAGGAGCTGGCAGTGACAGGATCAGGCCACAGTGCTCAGAGCACAGAACAGCACAGGACGGGACAAAGCGGTGCCGTGAGGAGCCCCCACACAGCGCGCTCGTTCGTGTCCCACCCGGAGCTGTTCCAAGGCGTTGCTTCTACATGTGACTTCGGGGCCAGTCCGGAGGACTTCATGACCCATAGCCTTCAATAGGCATTTATCTTGTAATCTGGCATTATTTCAATCCATGACATGGAGCAGAGTCCCTCAAGACTGTCTAAATTTGCCTGGGTGGAGAAACAGCACGAATACCCTGAAACTGATCTGGAACTGCAGACCGAGGAGGTTGTGCCTATCCAGGTGCTGCAGGAGGGTGAGTGGCAGAGCTGGGCCACAGGGCTGTTGCCTGCAGCCAGCTTGGCCCCATCCCATCCCATCCCATCCCATCCCATCCCATCCCATCCCATCCCATCCCCTCCCATCCACTAGGGACATTCCGCTGGACAGAACCGAACAGGGATGGCAAGATCATTGAGCAGAAACCCCCAAGAGTTCCCAAGCTGGCCTGGGTGGGGGAGGATGAAGAAGAGCCTGACCCTGACCCTGAAGTGGAGACCGAGGAGGTTGTGCCAATCCAGCTGCTGCCAGAGGGTGAGTTGCAGAGCTGGGCCACAGAGATGGTCCCTGCAGCACCATCCCATCCCATCCCATCCCATCCCATCCCATCCCATCCCATCCCATCCCATCCCATCCCATCCCATCCCATCCCATCCCATCGTTCCCATGGACAGAACTGAACAGGGATGGCAAGATCATTGAGCAGAAACCCCCAAGTGTTCCCAAGCTGGCCTGGGTGGGGGAGGACGAAGAAGAGCCTGACCCTGACACAGAAGTGGAGATTGAGGAGGCTGTGCCAATCCAGCTGCCGCCAGAGGGTGAGTGGCAGAGCTTGGCAACAGGGCTGGTGCCTGCAGCCATCCCATCCCATCCCATCCCATCCCATCCCATCCCATCCCATCCCATCCCATCCCTTTCCATCCCTTCCCATCCCTGGTGGTCAAAGTTTGAATTTGACAGAGTTTGGACTTGAAGGTCCAAGGCTGGATTTGGTGGTAAACAATTGGATTTATTGGTCAATATTTGGATTTGATGGTCCAGGGTTGCATTTGGTGGGCAACACTGAAATGCCATGGAATAACAGCATTCTAGGGGTTGGGAGTTTAGAATCATCTGCTTCCCCTCACATCTTCCCATCAACAGTGGCAATCCATGGAATAACAGCATTCTGGGCACAGGGAATATCGAATCCTACAGTTCTCCTCACAAATTCCCATGGAATCATGTCCTTCTGGGCATTGGGAATTTAATAAAATGGCACCTTTGGTGCTCCAAGATGGACACATGTGTGATGGCATCGGATACTACAGGTGGCAAGGAAAACTGGGAATGCCTCCGGCAGCTCCGCAATCTCCACCAAGCTCAGCATCCTGCCTGGAGAACTTTACAACTCAGGACTACACCAAAAAACATGGAAAAATCAAGGCACTCAGGCGCATATTGGAAACAAAATGTAACTGTTCATTTTTTGCTTGCTTTTTATATTTTTAAGAGATTTTGTCTCTGTTTTTTTCTTTTTTCCCAAATTTTCCCCCTTTTTTCTTTTCTCCCCTTTTTTAAAAAATTTTCAAAACCTTTAAATTTTCAACCAGAAAAATTCCCAGCAACTCAAGGGAACAAACCCAAACAACTCAAGAAAACAAAGCAGTTTTTATCTCCAGGATAACACATAGCAAAATAACATCTTTTAAATAGTAAAAGAAAACACTAAAGGTTTATTCCCCAAAACATCTACAAAGAAGAAATATTCAGGATCTTGGCAATTTATTTTTGACATTTTTCAATTACTTGTTCTTTTTATATTATCATTATTAATATTAATATAATATAAATAATATATCTTCTTTTTAAAAATGTCTTTTCTGTTTTTTTACGTTTTATTTCAGGAATTAACATGGGCAAAACCAGCACAGCATAAACAGGAGGCAACTTCCAGTCCATTCAGAAAGGAAAAGTAGGATTCTCCTTGAAAAACATGTAGTCACATTTAAAAAACACCTCTAAAATTTTCCTAAATAAAGTAAAAATTTGGGCCCTGCCAGGCCATGGTAGCCAGTTGTGCTGGAATTTCTCCTACTGCGCCTCCAGGTTATTCTTTACAAGTGGATTCATTTGGAATTGTATCCTTCTTTTTCCCTATTTTTCCTTCTTAAAAACCTTTTTTCCCAGTTTCTTTGTGCTTGTTTCGACCGAGTTCTGCTCATTTCCAGTTCTATATGGGCTTTTTACGGATCTGGATTGTGTCCTGCTTTCTTCCCTTATCCCAGGCCCCTGAAATCCTCCAGAAAAATGCCAAAAAACCTCACAAGACTGAATCATCACATCAGTACTATCATTAGAGTGTTCCTAGACAAGTAGGCAGAAAATTTGGAATGAACACCCCCTATCCAGCAGACCCATGAATTCCTGCAACGTGGAGGCGGAAAAAGCTGCTAAAATTGAGATCTTGCCTTTCCAGGAGCGTTTTTTAACCTGGTTTTATTCATTATCTTGTTGATGTGCACAATAGCAGACCAAATATGGCAGGGCCTTAGACATGACTTTGGTCCCTGACACACACCTGTCCCACTGCTGGCCTTCAATGTGCTCAGCAAGATCTGGAACTGCACGGTGCTGTGGAACTGCACCTTCCGCACAGGCACCTTTCCAGCCTGACCTGCCCTCGTTCCTCTGTGTCTGTGCACAAAACACGGCGTGGCAGAGAATGGCAGCAGGGCCTGTGTGTCCCAGGGTCTGGGATTTGCTTCAGCTCCACAGGGATGCAGGCAAAGTGAAGAAGCCAAACTGTTTATTAATGGAAGGCGAAGCAAAGAGCTGAGATGGGAGGGAAGAAAG
This sequence comes from Ammospiza nelsoni, assembly GCF_027579445.1. NCBI lineage: Eukaryota > Metazoa > Chordata > Aves > Passeriformes > Passerellidae > Ammospiza > Ammospiza nelsoni. Next base: position 3,572,972 of record NC_080639.1, read on the forward strand.
GAATGACCAGGGTTTCAGGGCTGGTGGGAGGGAGATATCTACAGGCAGGCTGAAGGCAGGAGCTACCGAGCTTCTCACAGGCTCAGCTGTGTCCAGCATCAGCCGTGCCTGGAGCTCCAGTGGCAGTGGGAGATGGCGTCCTCTTCAGTGTCTCCTGAGGCTGTTCTTGGGACACTGGTTCACTGGATCCTGAAGATGCACCTAATTCTTCAGCTCTTCTGGCACATTGGGTGTGAATATCCAGGTTACCGTGGGATGGACTAGTGTCTTTCCTTGGGACTTAAATGGCTGGAACAGAGAGGAAGAGAGCCATAGTCAGCACCCACATCTGCAGGAATCCTAGAAGACGCTCCTGTCAAGGTGTGCTGGTTTGTGAATCACGGACATGATGTTTTGGGAGAGGCTGCTGGTAGGTTCCTCCGTGTCGGATCGGAAACCAGTCAAGGGTTGGCTTTGGGAATTGATAATCTGGAAAGCTGTACATGAAAGCCTCTGTGAAAAACACACGTTACAAACAAAAGAAACTTGGGAACTTTCTCTTTTCCCTTCTGGCCGACAAAGAGGTAACACAGCTGACCCAGCCCAGGCCTGGCTGAGGTCAGTGAAGAAGAAGTCAAGTCCCAGATGGGAGGGATGAGGAGATGTCTTAAGTTTTAGGCTGAAATCCTCTTGTAAACATATGGAGAAGGACGCTTTTTTCCCTATAACGCATGAAGGTATGGGGAGATGAAAGTGTTCAAATGGAAGGTATGGAGCAAAACCTCCATGCTGAAGTCAGCAGATGTTAAAGTAGCTGTGATACTATGAAAAGTTTGAACAGAGACGGAGAGAAGAGTGATGAAGATCCTGTGCCCCCAGGAACAGAAGATCTCTCTTGCTAGAAATGGAAGATGATTTTAGAGATAGATAAAGAGAACCTTTGCCTTTGAACATCTCAGCTTTAGAACAGTACCCCCTAAGCTGACATGGCACAGAAACACAGCTGTGAGAAAAGCTTGTGGAAAATGGGAGCGATTTCAGAATTGTAGATTTCCCTGCGGTGTGGCTGCTTTCATGGAAATTAAGAGCCATGAGAGAACTGTTTTCTTGTGGAAAATCTCCATAACATTAACAAGAGGGACTTTTCTCCTTAAGTGAGCAGGAGAAGGACTATTCTAGAGGTAGTAAAGTGACTCAAAATTTTGGTTTTGTCTCTTTACATTGTCAGTGGGAAAGAAACAGCTGTAGGGGGAGGAGAGGTGTTCTGAAGATTTTGTTCTGATTCTTCTTCTTATTAATCCTTCTTTTAATTACTGTTAATAATTTTTTCTTCATACCCTTTTAAAGTTTGGAGCCTGCTTTGCCTTCCTCCTAATCCTATCTCAAACACAAAATTATTAAAAACATGCTACTGGATGAACTGGTGATTAACCAACACGGAACTTACCACACTAATTGGAACATTGGCCAGGAAATGATCAATTGGCGAACCAAAACCACTACACAAGGGTGTCCCACTCAGCTCTTGCATCGGCCAGAAGAGAGGAGGGGCCGACGGGATCAGCCGGAGGACGCTGGCCACGAATCCCCCCGAGCAGTGTCCCTGAAATCGCTCGCTGTGCCCTGCCCAAGCCACCCCTCATCCCCACAGGGAGCGAAGCCTGCCACAGCCGGGATAGGGACTGCAGCTCCGTGCCGGGGCAATGCAGCTCTCCCGGGCAGTCCCCGCTGTCAGCGCGCTGCCCTCACTCACCGGGACTGTGGGCCCGGAGCTCGTCCCTCTTCCTCCTTCAGGCACCGACCAGCCATGCCTATGAACACAGAGCCTGTCACGGCCCGTGCCAGCACGGCTCCGTGCCAGCGGCGCTGCCGGGACAGCAGGCGGGGCTGGGGCCGAGCTGCGGCGGCCCGGGGAGGGAGCCCGGGCTCGGGGCTCACCGATGATCCTGACGGCCGCCTCTCGTACGGACTCCTGCGGGCTATCCAGGAACCGCAGGGCCCACTGCATCTGCTGGGCCGCTCTGCTCCTGTCCTGTGCCAGCTGCAGAGAGCGGCAGGAGGGAAGGGTTGGCGCGGGCTCAGCCCCTGGGCCGGGCGCTGCCTGCGCCCAGCCCCGGCCTCCCCTGGCCGCAGAGCCCTGAGGCGCGGCCAGCAGCCGCTGGCCAAGGGCTCCCGAGGGCAGGGGGCAGAGGGCCGGCTGCTGCCCGGGGAGCCGCGGTGCCGGCCCGCAGCCCCGCCGGGCCGGGGCTCCATGGGCACCCGGCTGGGGCCCACGGGAGCCTGGAGAAGAGCCCGTGCGGCCTCTGGCTGCAGCAGCGGGCAGGGGCACAGCTGCCAGCCCCGCACCCTGAGCACCGCCCTCAGGGGCCTTCTCCGGCCTGAGCCTGGGGCTTCAGGCCCTCCTTACCAGGCACTCATCAATTTTCAATGGCTGCTCCGTCTGCAGCACCTTCTGGAGATCCCTCTTCCCCAGGAACCCGGCCGCAAAATGCAGTGCTTCCCGAAAGGCCTGGAGAGCAGCAGAGACCCAGAGATGGCCCCACAGCCCAGGGCACCGGAATCCCAAGGCCTGGAGGAGGCTGCAGTCCATGAGGTGCCAGGGCAGGAGGCAGCCAAGCCCCCTCCCAGGGATCAACCAGCATCACAGAGAACCTCACCTCTGCCAGGTGTTGGTTCTCCTCATGGCAGTGCAAGAAGAGGAGGAGCAGGCTCTGGTTCACAATTGTCTTCAGGGGCCCTTTTCCCTCATCTACTACCAACTCCATCACCTTGCGGAAGAGGTAAATGGAGAGCACCTGCACTTGGCTGCTCTCCTGGAGGAAAGGAGGAAGAAAATACTTGAGCAACAAATATCCTCTACTCCTGGGTGAACACCTGAATATCCAGAGAGCACAAAATTTCTGGTCAGCAGCAAGTGTCCATGGCTGGGGGCAGAGAGCCTTACATTGTCAAAGAGCGGCAGGAGGGCCTCAGCCATCTTTGGGGCAGAAGTGCTAGATATCAGCAGATGTTTTTCTCGAGCATCTTCTTGAACAGAGAGAGGGACATGCTGACCACCTCTCCATATGCATCACCCAGAAGCTTCAGAAGGCTTCAAGACACACTGCGTAGAGGTTTGGCCTGTGAGGAACACAAGGCTGTGCTGGGAAGCCATGGACGGCTGCACCACCAACACCACCCTGGCACTGCAAGGCCACCCTGCTGCTGCAGGGCCCACAGGCCAAAGGCCTGCCCCAAAGCACTGGGTCAGGCGAGGCAGGAGAGCTGGGAGCAGCTGCCTCAGCTCCTGAAGCCCTGCACGCCCATGGGGCTGCTTTCCACAACTCAACTTCAGCCATGGCCCCCTCCTCACCATCGAGGGATCCTTACTGGCCACCACGAGGCCTCTGAGCGCCAGGAGACGCCGCTCCCTGCACTTGCTATGCAGGTGCCTTGCCAAGACCTTCAGGACACTGTCACCACATTCCCTCAAGTCCAGGCACTCGAGGACCTGAAAGGCACAGGGCAGTGACAGGGGAGCCGGCCAGCAGGAGCCCAGAAGCGCACAGGGCTGGGCCCAGGCAGCAGCACAGGGCGTGGGCACCGTCCCAGGCAGCTGTGGCTGTGAGAGGGCAGGGAGCTGGGAGGCAGCTCAGCCAGGCAGCGCTGGAACCAGGCTCACCTCCACAAGGAATGCCAGCAAGGGCAGATCCCACCTTGGCTTTTCACTGCTGAGCAGCAGGAGAAGGCGATATGCGACATGGGAACACAGGGTGGTCAAGACATAACGCATCTCCCTAGCAGGGGGAAAAAGGCACCACGATCCTGAGGTGGGGGACAAACCTCTCCCAGGACTGACTCAGAGAGCTCTGGCCCTTCCCCAGCATCCCTGGAGGGAATGTGGGTGCTCTGGGAGATGGCCCCTTCTGGGCACTCTCCTCTCCCAGCCTTTTCCGTCTTCTTGGCTGTCCCTCAGTAACGAGGCACTCTGGCCCATGACCACAGGGACTGTGTGGGGCACAGGGTACAAATGCCGGGGGCAGTGGGGAGAAGGGGGTCTCACCTGGCCAGCAGACCCACGGCATAGTGCTGGGTGTGAGCACAAAGCATCGTGTCCCAGCCACGCTTGCGCTCCATAGACATCACCTCATTGTCACAGCACAGTCGGTAGAGCAGAGCCTTCATGGCCTGCACTGCAAACCTGTGTGCAGAGCAAAGCCCAGGTCACACTGGGAGCACTGGCCCTGGCCACAAGGGTATGGGAAGGACAGGAGGACTGGGACCTGTTAAGCTTGCTGGGAAGGCGGTGTTCCTCTTGGCATGCTCTCCAGAAGATATCAACTTCCTCTGGTGGCATCCGCTGTGTGGTGATGGCAACATGGAAGAGCAGAGCCACAAACAGAGGAAAGGAAGCCCCGTAGCTCTGGGGGCTATGGGAAAACTTCGGGGAAGATATTTTGGTATTCTTCCTCAGTTAATGTAGTAGTTGGCTCCCTACCTCTGGGGTGCACTTGATCAAAAAAAAAAAAAAAGGATAAGGAGAAATTGGCCACTAAAAAGATGATTGGTTATTAAAAAAGTGATTGGTTGTTAAGAAAGGCTCTAAGCAGCGGCATTGCTCGCTGCAGAACTTGATCATGTCCAAAAGGAAAGTCACTGGAATAAAAGGAGCAAACTGCTAAGGTGAACTGCTCCAGGGTGAGTAGCAAGAGCCTGCTAAAACCGTGAACTAAATGCAACTCAACTGCTTAATTCACGGATTGCAACTCTTGTAAAACATTTTAAAAGCAGTCTCACTCCCTCTGCTGACCAATCTATTGGAAGAAACCCCACTGAACACCTGTGGGAAGCAACAAAAGGGGGAGGAGGGTAGGGAAGAACACACACTCATCCCTCACCCCACTCCAGGCACGTTAACATTACAAAAGCTAACCCTATAATAAATTTGTTAGGACTGAGTTTGTAAAAACAACCATTCAAATCCTCCCTTTGCCAAACCTCTTTTCCATTCACTTCTCAATGAACATTTTCACTGACAAAATCCCGTGTGGCACCTGCTGGCCAGGGCTCCATGGGCATCCAGCTGGGGCCCACAGGAGCCTGGAGCAGAGCCCGCGTGGCCCAGGGAAGAGAACGGCTTGGGTGGGGCTGCAGCTGCTGGCCACACACAATGAGCAGCGCGTTCAGGGGGCTGCTCCAGCCTGAGGCTGGGGCTTGCAGGCCGTCCTTACAACACGGAACCTCCAGGTCTGATCCAGCCACAGCTTCCTTTGGAGATCCCTCCTGTGCAGGAATCTGGCTGAACAGTGCAACATTTCCCGGAAGGCCTGGAGAGCGCGGATGTGACGGTGGTCACAGGGGTGTTCTGTTGAAGGAAGAGACGAGGATTTGACTCCATATTTCAGAAGGCTTGATTTGTTATTTTATCATATATATTACATTAAAACTATGCGAAAAGGATAGAAGAAAAGGTTTCATCTCAGAAGGATTGCTAAGCTAAGGATAGAACAGAATGAATACCAAAGGTTTGTGGCTGGGACAGAGAGTCTGAGCCAGCTGGGCTGTGATTGGCCATTAATTCCAAACATCCACATGAGACCAATCACAGACCCGCTTGTTGCATTCCACAGCAGCAGATAACCACTATTTACATTTTGTTCCTGTGGCCTCACAGCTTCTCAGGAGGAAAAATCCTAAGGAAAGGATTTTCATGAAAAGGTGTCTGTGACACGCGGAGGCAGCACCCGCTGCAGGGGTAGGGCTTGGAGGTTGGGGTGAGGAAAGGAATGGAGGAGGACCATCCCAGATGCCTTTTTGAGTGGCCAAGGCGGGAGAATCTCGCACCGCAGCATTCAAAATGGGAGATCCGGCCATGTGGCCAGTGCCATCTTGTCCAATAGAAGTTAATGGTATTTCAGGATAAAGCAGTGTAAAAATAGGGGTTCGCTTAGAGCCCAGCCTGGCATGGCTGTGGGTGGCCAGAGCAGCTTCCCCAGGCAGGTGGTGTCGGGGTGCCTGCAGTACCAAAAGCGTCTCCATTTTGGGCTGCCTGAAGAATTCCCCCAGCCCACCAGATGCCTGGGCCTGGATGGTGTAATCAAAGCCTCACCAGAGAAAATGAGAGGACTCTTTGCATAGCAGATCCAGCAGGGTTTATTGGGGGAAGATCCAGAGGTCCGGGTGGGGCAAATGTTAGGAGAGAAACAGGAACAAGCAGGAACACAACCTCCGCTGAAGGGAACCAGGGGAGAAGAGCCAGGAGCAGGGGGGCTACGGTATATAACTGGGGGAAGGTAGGAGAGGTCAGGGTACAAATTATCCAATGGGGAAGGGAATCAAGGGTGGAGTTGAGGTGAGTCCACACAGGATACACCAATGCGGGAGTGGAGTGGCAGGGGTCTCTCAGAGAAAGCCAATGGAGGAAGGGGGAGTACAGAACTTTCTGTAACGGGGGGATGAACAGCAGTCAATTGACAACAGCACATTAACATTAACAAGCAAAGAACCATGGGGAATTGTGCCAGTCTCTCAGCGTAACTTAAACAATGGTATCCACCCATGGCATTCCAAGTTCATCTTCTCTATGGCTGTCTCCCACACATGGCCAGTACCAGCTTGAGAAAGGGACAGGCTAAGAACTGGAGAGACAGAGAAGGGTCTGGAAATAGGGGTAGGCACAAGGGTGATTGATAGGGAAAGGGGGAGTATAAAACTTAGGGGGAAACCATTTGGGAAGTAAGATGGGTCCACATAGAATGAACCATTTCAAACATAGAAAATCCAGTACAGTAACAAACTCAACAAGTAAAGACACAAAGCACACCACAACAATGCCAGAGTGTGGCCTCAAGGGCACCCTAAAGAGAGATGCCTCAGGAAAGCGCCAAGTTAGCAAGTCCTGCAGTTGGGCCTTGAAGGCACATGTGATGCAGAAGCCTCAGGAAGGCTGCAGGACTGCAAGGACTCTGATCCCTTGTTTCTTGTGTAGGGGTGTAGTCCTATTGTTTATATACATTGCCACAGCTGCAGGAGAGAATATTGGTGCAGGGGAGCCCAAAGACGCCCTGTGTGTACCAATTGTTGTGTAAAAATAATAAGAGCAAGAAGGGGAGAGAAAAAAATAACATTTAAGTTTGGGAATTCAAATATCATTAAAAATCAACAGAGTGTAAGAGCAGATAAACAAAGGACCAGGGTGGGTGTCCAAGAGAGGGTGTCAGCCAGCAAGCCAATAAAACTAAACCCCCTGGGATGCCTATTGAAACAATGGAAGAAAGTAAGAGAGGCCCTGGGGACACAGAGACTAAGAAAACAATAAATACTCTGATCAATAGTGGCCCCTTTATATATTTGAAGACAGGGAGAAGATGCCAATAAACGACACCTGAGTTCTTGTACCGTGTTGTGGTTACTATTATTTTTGTGAAAATAATTAAAATAAGATGAAGCTGTGTACCTAAATATGTTTTGTTTATCTGAAGGATAACCCTGAATTGCAGCAGGAATGTGGCTTTAATTTGGCCCCAAGGGATCCTTCTGCCTTGGCTCTGGAAAAAGATAGCAAAACAAAAGGAAAGGCAGGACTAAGAAGGTGTTGTTCTGCATGTTCCATAGGACAAAGGTGTTTAAATATAAAGAAAATGAGGAAAGGATGGAGGGTTTGGTTGCTCCTTTTGAGTCATGGGAAGAGGGAGGACAGGGAATGCAGTCAAACTGCCTGGTAAATACTGCTGAGAAAACTGTGCCTTTGAGCCCCCTTCCTCTCTAGAACTTGAAAGTGGAAGAACTCCCAGTACAGAACCAAAGGCAGAAGGGAAGTCGAGGTATTGTCACCATTCAGCATTCCCCTGTGACATGGTGCTGGAATTCTGCCAGTGCAGTTAAGGACAAGAAGGACCTCTTCTGTATGGGTTCCAAGGAAAGCCTTATTCCGCGGAGAGTGCAGGGACAAAAGACACAGAAAACAGGAGAACAGGGATTTTTATATGGGGAGGGCTCAGGGGAGGGTACAAATTTTCAACCAATAGGGGAAGGAGTGGGGAAGAGCATAAGGCGGGTCTTACAATGTTTGAACCAATGAGGAGGAGCAGGGGGAGGATTTGCATAGACCAATAGAGCTTTGAGGAACAGGGGATTGACAGGGAAGTTTCTAGACTGGAGGGTTGGTACAAAGTGGGATTGACAGCTGAATGAGAGGAGGATCAGGGAATATCCCAGATTAAGGAATGGGCTTAAGACAAGACAGACAGCTAAGACAGGAGGGTACAACTTAGGCTGAACCATTACATAGGGGATAACACAACAAACCATTAAAGAGAAAACCCACCACAAAAGCTGCCCTTGGACTCGTTTGCAGGAGCTGGGAGGAAGATCACCATCTTTTTGGGGGATGGTCAGTCTGTCTCTATTATGGGAGGCAACAGGACCTTTGAGTCTCATGAAAATCAAGGTATGTCTCTCATGAGCTGATTTAGAAACCTGGAAATTTCTGCCTAGACAATACTGGGATGATCCATCAAGAATGGCCAAAAGATTCAGGACCTTTGTTAAAGCCCTGGACCCAGATGGGGAGGATATAGATCCTGTGCTAGTTGTTTTAACAGACACAAGGAAAGAGCTGGTACTAAAAACTGCAGGGAATGATGGAAGAGCCAGACGATAGGTGTGGGATCTCAGCACCTCAGGATGGAGGTGCAGAGAGGCCGAGACTACCCTTGGGGGGCTCGGGAGTCCTGGAATGTTGCCAGAAGTGTCTGGTGGCTGGACTTTGATCCGACACAGGAGACGATGCCTGTATGAGGACTGGGAAGGTTTCACTGGGTGAATGGTGAAGGGATAAATTAGTTAAAGTATAAAACACAGGGTTTAGGATTTTGGTACAGGGGGGTCTAAAGAAGTAAGATGGAGGAATTGGGGCATGTCCTCTTCTTCTTCTTCTTCTTCTTGGCCTCCATCTTCTGTGGTGGTGGTGGCACTTTGGGATTGGTTATTACTAAAAGTGCACCGGTTAATAAGGGTAGAAGGTATTGGGGAGAAATGATAAATATTGTACACGTAACTTAGGGTATAAAGATAAGTGACCGCCCCGGGGGCTCGGAGTCTGCCCATGGCTGACTTGCTGTGCAGACCTCTGTCGGGCTGAAAGAAAATCTTTTAGATAAACAATTAATAAACACCAAGACCGAGACAAGATCAGAAGTCTCTCCTCGTCCTTTGAAGCGCCGGGCTCTTCAAGGCCATCCCTGGGCCTTTCCAGGCCACCTAAACAGCACAGAAAACCATACAAGTGGCGTTCGCTGCGTGGGCACCCCCCACCAACCCTTTCGGGGGGGGATCAGCCCTGAAGAGCTGAAGAGCTGAAGAGCCGAGAGGGCAGCTCCTGAGGAGAGAAGCCTGAAGAAAAAAGGAAAAGAAGAAAGAAGAAAAGAAAAAAACGGCCAGAAGAGTCTGCAAAAAAACAGCAGTCACTGAGAATTCCATCTCTCAGCTTCTGCCGAAGACAGTTCGTAGCAGAGCAGCCCAGATCGGAACCGGAAGGCGCCTCTGGATCCTTCTCCTGTGACCTGCTGTGCGGAGATCAGGAGCCTCCGGACAGCTCTGACGACAGATTCGGTGAGAAGGTCAAAAAATAAGAATATGGGGGGTACACTGTCACAAGAGCAAAAAGAAATTTTGTCCGCCTTACAAGGCGTGGCTCAAGCATATACAGAAGGGATCCCAAGAAAAGAATTAAAACAGCTGTTGTTGTGGGCAAGGCTTAATTACCCACTGGCCGAAACATGCCTGCTATTCGAAGTGGGGTTTTGGCAGGAAATTAATAGGCACTTATATTTTTTAGCAACAAAGAAGGACGAGACAGTGTTAAAGCTGCTCTCGCCGGCAAGGATAATGCTGGAAGGCATATCGGAACAGTCGAAAAGACTGGGAGAGCAACGAAAAGTTGCGGCACCCTCAGAGGGAGGGGGAGGAGCAATGCTCCGGGGAAAAATTAGCTCTGGCCCCAAGAAGCCAGGGGAAAGGGCTCTCGAGAAAAGAGAGCAGGAAATAATATTAAAGCCCCCGGTCCCAAAACCCAGAAACCCCAGGAAGCTCCTAAAGCGTCGTGAAACTCCGGAGAGTACAGGGGAGTCAGGATCGGAAGGGGGGGTGAAGGGGGGAGAGAAGGGATCGGGGGGGGGAGACGCTTCCTCGCGGGGGGCACGGCGCGGCAGCGACGGAGCCGGCAGGGAGCGCGGGTGAAGAGACAGAGAAGGGAGACGCGAGTGCAGACGTGGCTTTTGTCAGCACAGCGCCGGAAGTGGCGGCCGCTCCGGCTGGCCGGCAGAGTAGCGGAAACGCGCGCGGCGGCCAAAACTCGTAAGAACCCGGGGGGAAAGTCGGGTCGAATTGCGGGGCGGGCCCGGGTGCCGGCGGGGGGCGGGCTGTACATGCCGGTGGGAGGAGCCAGGGACACAACATCAGAGGGAGAGGAGACAGAGTCAGGGACAGACTGAGGGGAGGAGACCTCGGAGGTGGAGCAAGGGGGAGAGAGTGACGTCAGCTCGGGAGAGACAGGGAGCGGCTCGGAAAGCATCCATGCGCAGGGAGTAGAGCGCGGGCGGGGGCGGGACAGATTCCCTGTGACGTCTCGGGCGAGGAGGGGCCGTGCTCAGGATCCTATGTCCCAGCGGCTCCACACCCTCTTCAGACTTGATGCCTCTGGTTGTCATCCTCGGAGTCTCAGTCCCTTCCCTTCAAGGGAGACGTTCTGGTGTTCAAGCTCCATTTTCAGCTGAATTAAAAGCCAAGCAGACACGGTCTCAAGTGAGATCACGAACACGGCAGTCGACAGGACAGGGGCAGTCGACCTCATTCCGTCATCCGAGCTGGGGAGGCCGGTGACAGCGCCACCTAGTGGCAGGAGGACAGAAGTGCACGACATGCCGGACCGGTTCGGCGGAGCCACAGCGCCATCTCGTGGCGAGACTGCAACAATGCAGCAATTTTTTCCAACATTATATAAAAAGAAAACCACTTTAAAGAAAACAATATTAACACAACAAAGGGATTATCCATCGACTTCGGGATTTCATGAAGATGATGAAAGCTCAGATGAAGAACAGCTACAAGGAGAAGATGTCATAAGGATCACAGCATCGGAAGGTGTTCCGACATGGATGTTGTCAGCAGCAGAAGCAGCAAAAAGCTTCTTGCATTCAGTTGATGCAGCGAAAAAGAAATATCAACGAGATCCTTTTCGGATTTAGGAGCGAGGCCAAAAACCTCAAGGCGAGAAATGAGGCACAATGAATCACCGATGACATCCACAACACCATTGTTCATGCAAATCCCGATGGAACCTCAAGAAGAGGAATTTCAAGAGCCAGTGAAGACGATGGACTGGAAACAAATTAGAAAAGCATTAGCAAAGGAAAAGCATTTATTTCCAGGATCAGGAGATTTGACAAGGCCAGTGACATATGATGCCCAGGGGCAGAACCCAAGGTGGGAAAGGATGGGTCACGAGACACTTAAAGACTTGGGGAAGGCGGCTCAAACTTTTGGGCTGAATTCACAATACTTCAAGCAGCTATTGAGAGGGACATTCACTACATATGACCTCACACCATATGACATTCGAAGTATTGTGGCAATGATTCTTACTGACACGCAAAGTCTTGTCTGGGAAAAAAGGTGGAGAAAATATCTTGCTGAATTGCGGAACAGATATCAAGGCGGGCCAAACGCGAACCTCACAGAAGGGCAGTTAGCAGGAGATCCTCCAGATGACAACCCAGGGGAGCAAGCAGCGCGGCTTCCACGAAGAGTGCTGAGTGACATCAAAGAAGCAGCGCGATTGGCAATCATGCAAATTACACCAACAGGAGCTCCAGAAGTCCCGTTCTCTTGCATCAGGCAAGGTCCCACAGAGCCATTCATGTCGTTCATCGATCGACTCACGCAAGCCGTGGATCGACAAGTGATGAACGAAGAAGCGAAGAGGCCTCTCTTGGAGAGTTTAGCTTTTGGCAATGCCAACCCGGATTGTCAATGGGTCATCAGCACCATGCCAGGACGGCCATCCTTGGCAGAGATGGTGGAGGCATGCAGCAAGGTGGGAACACCTCAGCATGTCGCAGCGATTGTGAAGAGTGAATTAAGAGAGGAATGGGAAGAACAGTTAAAGGGACATTCAGAAAGGCAAGCAGAGAACAAGACACTGGAAAAGATGTTCTAAAAAATACTGCAACAGCAGGACGAGAACATCAACAAAGTTCTTGTGACGATGCAGAAAAAGAACAATCCCCCGAGAAGACAGTGCTACAAATGTGGGGAGTTTGGCCACATGAAAAGGAATTGTCCACGGACACATACACCAGCGCCAGCACAGAAGGCGGAAAGGCCAGTTTGTGCACGGTGCGGAAGAGGCAGACATTCAGCGAAAGAATGTTATTCCCGGACAGACGTGGACGGAAACCCGTTACCGCATCCGGGAAATGGAAAGCTCAGCGCGCCCCTAAGCCAGCGCGCTCAGACACAAGTACTGGCGGTGTCACAAGAGCAGACAGGGCAATCATCAGCGAGCGACAAGCAGATGCCCTCAGCAAAACCCTCAGTCGGTTCCGCAGTGACCCAGACCTCCTCCCACCAGGGGCACAGTGTGCACTGGCAGCTTCAAGACTAGTATGCTTTTTAGATGAAAGTCATGCAGAGATACCAACGGGTATCCGCGGGGACTCATATAAGAAACAAGATTTCTGAATAATCGGACAAGATAAATGCAGTATTCTTGGACTTATTGTCTATCCAACAGTCATCTCAGCGGACAAAAATACAGAATTAACAGTTTTGGCAAGAGCGCTTCGTCCACCATTGACTGTACCAGAAAACACTGTGGTTGCGAGAGCTTTCGCATTGCCACCACACGCAGTTGGAGAGGTCATGTCAATCTTCGACGAAGAAGGTTTCCCTATGAAAGAACATGTTGAAGTACATACAACATGGGTGAAACACATAGGTTGAGACCGACCCACGCTCACATGCCAGTTGACATGTGGGGACAGAACAATAGCGATCAGAGGCATGCTCGACACAGGGGCGGATGTAACGGTAATATCGTACATCTTTTGGCCAGGCAGTTGGAGCTTGGTCGCGCCATTGGGCTCTCTCTCAGGCATAGGGGGAGCATCTCTGTGTCTGCAAAGTGAGAATTCTGTCGTTGTCACAGGACCAGGAGACAAGACGGCGATCATTCGTCCTTTTGTCGTCCAAAAGCCGATCACAGTCTGGGGTCGGGACCTTTTGGCACAATGGGGCGCGAAGATTGAGGTGGATTTTTAATAGGGGTCACTGCAGCACTCGCCACACTGAAGCTGACATGGAAAACCAATGATCCAGTTTGGGTGGATCAGTGGCCCCTTGAGCGAAGAAAATTGAGTGCTTTGAAAGACCTGGTCCAAGAGCAATTGCGAAAAGGACACATCAAGCCAACGGACAGTCCTTGGAATTCTCCAGTGTTTGTCATCAAGAAAAAACTATCGGGCAAATGGAGATTGTTACACGATCTCAGGAAGATCAATGAAGTCATAGAAGACATGGGACCCCTTCAGTTGGGACTTCCATCTGTCTCAATGATTCCCAGAGATTGGCAGCTTGTGGTCATTGACCTCAAGGATTGTTTTTTCAGTATTCCACTCCATCCAGATGATGCTCCGAGATTTGCCTTTTCAGTTCCGAGTATCAACAGGGAAACGCCTCTGCAGCGGTACCATTGGGTCGTTCTTCCGCAAGGTCTAAAAAATTCTCCGACGATCTGTCAATGGTACGTAGCACGAGCTTTGGCACCAGCGCGGAAGAAATTTCCGAAGGTGAAAATCATTCATTACATGGATGATTTGCTCATTGCAGCGTCAACACGGCAGGAGCTGCAAGAAGCTCGTGACTGTGTGATTGCAGAGGTGCAAAAGGCAGGTCTGGAAATCAGCATTTCAAAGATTCAAGAGGTTGCACCTTGGAAATATCTAGGGTGGAAAATTTCAGAAAGAACAATAAAACCTCAAAAAATGGAGATCAGCACCAAGGTCAGCAATTTGCATGATCTGCAACAGCTTTTAGGAGAAATCAACTGGATGAGGCCAGTCTTGGGAATCACGAACAGCGACATCCCAGCGCTGCTCGATCTTTTGAGAGGAGACGCAGACATCCGGTCTCCCAGGACACTCACGCCAGAAGCGAAAAAGGAGTTGGAGAGAGTCGCAGATGCGATACAGAAAAGGCAGGCACATCGATTTGTTCCAACGTTGCCTTTTCAGTTGGCAGTGCTGGGGAAGAAAACACAGTTCCATGGTTTGATCTTCCAATGGGACGAATCACAAAAGGATTCTTTGATAATCATAGAGTGGATTTTCCTACCACACAGGCCCGCGAAAACAATTCTTACAGATTTAGAGATGGCAGCACAAATCATCATAAAGGCGAGAACAAGGTTGCTGACGATGGCAGGAAGGGAATTCTCAGTCATCAGACTACCTCTGAAGCGAGACTATTTCGATTGGGCGATGCAACAATCGAAAGACCTGTTAATCGCGTTGTTGGCGTTCCCAGGAACTTGTACAGTCCACTTTCCGCGACATAGAATACTGCAATCGCAGATATGCTATAGAGCAAAACCAAAAATGAGTGAAGAGCCTTTGGACGGGATCACAGTGTTCACGGATGGCTCAGGAAAGACACACAAGTCAGTGATCACGTGGAGAGACTCAACGACAGGGGATTGGGAATCTGACATGAGGATGGTGCAGGGCTCTCCACAAATTGTGGAGTTGGCAGCCGTTGTCCGAGCATTTCAGTTGTTTGAACAACCTCTCAATCTGGTGACAGACTCCGCGTATGTTGTGGGTGTGGTCAGGAGATTGGAAGGTTCGCTCTTGAAAGAAGTCAGTAATGAGGTTTTATACTCATATCTGACAAGCTTGAAAATACTGCTAGAGAGCAGGGAAAGAAAGTATTTTATCACACATATTAGAGCGCACACAACACTTCCGGGGTTTTTAGTGGAAGGGAATGCTCGGGCGGACAGGTTGACGATGCCCATTTCGCAAACACTGCCGGACATTTTTGAGCAGGCAAGATTAAGTCATGCGTTCTTTCACCAGAATGCTCAGGGGCTAATGGAATCCTTTCGCCTCACAAAGAGTCAGGCGAGGGAAATCATTAGTGCCTGTCCAGACTGCCAGCTTGTGCAGCCACCTTCCTCTACCAGAGCCATCAATCCGCGGGGGCTGCAAAGTCTTCAGTTGTGGCAGGCTGATGTCACAAAATATCCATCTTTCGGGAGGCTCAAAAATGTTCATGTTTCTGTAGATACGTTCTCAGGGGCAGTCTTTGCATCAGCACATGCAGGGGAAACGGCAGACCATGCTTGCCGACATTTCCTGCAAGCATTTGCAGCATTAGGTGTGCCTCAGGAGATAAAAACAGATAATGGGCCAACGTATACAGGCAGGGTGCTTGACAGATTCCTGAAGAGGTGGGGTGTCAGACATACGTTTGGTATTCCACATTCACCCACAGGTCAGGCAATCATTGAAAGAACACATCACACCCTGAAATCCCTTCTGGACAGACAGAGAAGGGGTGAGCCAGAGGCAACACCTCACATGAAATTAAATAAGGCACTGTATGTGTTGAATTTCCTAAATAGCTCATCCTCAGAACCTAATCCACCAATCGTGAGACATTTTTTAAACAGCACACAGGCAAGGCTAAAGGAAAATCCTTTAGTTTTGATCAGAAACCCAGAGACAGGACAAATAGAAGGTCCTTTCAAGCTAATCACTTGGGGCAAGGGTTTCGCTTGTATCTCCACAGATCGAGGTCTGAAGTGGGTGTCGGCACGGCACGTGAAGCCATTCCGAACGCGAGAACACGAGAACGTTGATCCAAAAGACAAAGAGACGAGCACTCAAACGGAAGTCGAGACTCAGAAGGCAGTGAACGATTCAGAAGAAAAATAAAAAGAAGCTAAAGACTTTGGGGGAATCTTCTCTAGGGTCTTGAATGTAAAACAGAATAATAATTTCACGCAGGAACGGAATTATGGGTTTTATGATGCTTATGTGCATCATTCTTTCATTCGTTACAGTAAACAATGGGGGTAATTTACCTATTACTCAACCAAGGCAAAATGTATGGGAGACTTTAGCTCAGGCAGCAAATTTAGATAGTATTTTCCTGACACATTCGAGGCCAGGAAAACCATTTTCAGCATGCATGGTTGGATTGCCAGTGGACGAATGGCCAGTTCCAGGGCACTCCGCAGTTAACATTTCGCAGATCATTAAAGATCCTGTGAAAGAGTGGTGTGCTTGGACACGTCTACTTCCTGTGGCTTCTACAGAACCCCAGGAATTGGAGATTTTTGGGTCCATGACAATGGAACTCTGCATGCAGTTTGAGACTCCGAATGTCACAAAGGCGAAAACTGTCGATTTGACTCCCATTCATGAATTCTATAAGAATGCATCAGCATGGTGTAAATATATAGAGAAAACTACCAAAGGATCGGTCCAAGTCCCAGTGCAATTGCCACGGGGTTTGTTCTTAATTTGTGGAGACAGAATTTGGCATGGCATTCCTGCTAATGCCATGGGAGGTCCATGCAGCATTGGGGAAATTTCAATACTATCACCTGATTTGAACATGTTAAGGGAGAAAAAACGCAGAGAAAAAAGATCAATAGAACAATATGCGGCAGATTGCAATGATAAAATGTTTTCTTGGGACAAGAAAGCGAGTATTGCTACCGCAATTTTCTCACCTCAAACAGCATCAGGGGTAGCCTTGACTCAAATCGACCGCATGGGTTGTTGGCTGAGCAAACATGCACGGTCTGTGTCTGTCGCATTGGATGACATGTTAAAAGACATCAGTGGTATAAGGCAGGCGACTCTTCAAAACAGAGCGGCGATCGATTATCTATTGCTCGCTCATGGACATGGGTGTGAAGAGTTTGAAGGGATGTGCTGCATGAATCTCTCAGATCATTCAAGGTCAATTCATGAAAGTATCAAAAATATAAAGGACAGCATAAATAAACTTGGCGAGATCACAGGATCATGGATCGATCAGCTGGTAGACTTCTTTGACATCTCTCCCATTTGGAGAGGAATTTTAAGAGTAGGGTTCTATGTTTTAATAGTTCTCCTAGTCCTCATACTTGTCGTCCCATGCATATTTGCATGTTTAAAACACGCTATGAATCGGATAGCAAAAGAGGTCTTCCTGGTGCAAACAGAAGGGGGAGATGTGGGATCTCAGCACCTCAGGATGGAGGTGCAGAGAGGCCGAGACCACCCTTGGGGGGCTCGGGAGTCCTGGAATGTTGCCAGAAGTGTCTGGTGGCTGGACTTTGATCCGACACAGGAGACGACGCCTGTATGAGGACTGGGAAGGTTTCACTGGGTGAATGGTGAAGGGATAAGTTAGTTAAAGTGTAAAACACAGGGTTTAGGATTTTGGTACAGAAGGGTCTAAAGAAGTAAGATGGAGGAATTGAGGCGTGTCCTCTTCTCCTTCTTCTTCTTCTTCTTGGCCTCCATCTTCTGTGGTGGTGGTGGCACTTTGGGATTGGTTATTACTAAAAGTGCACCGGTTAATAAGGGTAGAAGGTATTGGGGAGAAATGATAAATATTGTACACGTAACTTAGGGTATAAAGATAAGTGACCGCCCCGGGGGCTCAGAGTCTGCCCATGGCTGACTTGCTGTGCAGACCTCTGTCGGGCTGAAAGAAAATCTTTTAGATAAACAATTAATAAACACCAAGACCGAGACAAGATCAGAAGTCTCTCCTCGTCCTTTGAAGCGCCGGGCTCTTCAAGGCCATCCCTGGGCCTTTCCAGGCCACCTAAACAGCACAGAAAACCTCACAGATAGGCAGGAGAAAATACAGAAGAAACATGCCCTCTCACAAAACCTCCCTGGGACTGTAATAATTCTGGTCACTATCAACTCCCACAGAGGTACTGGGAATGGGTTTCTTTTGGAAAATGGTATCCCTAAGGCTGTACTTTGGAGTGCACTATAACAAGTGAAACAAGGGCCTCTTGAAGCCCCGACTGAATTTTTGAACCATTCCAGGAAGCCATGCTTAAATACACTGCTCCAGACCCATCAGATGATTATGGCAAAAACCAACTCGTTTCCCTTTTCCTGGGCCAATCCTCTAATGATATGAGGCAGAAACTGAAAATTAAAAACAGAAGACCAGGTATAGAAAAACTGCAAGAAGAAGCATAGTGAGTTCATACAAACCATAGTCGCGTAGAGCCTAAGCAACTGGAGAAAGGAATGACTAACACTGTTATTGCAGCCCTTGGAGAGGAGCCACCCAAAGGCCCCTCCTCAGGACAAAGAAATGGCTGGGGTGGGCAGAGACCTATCCCTAACCTCTGGACTACTCAGTGTACCTATTTGTGAGAAAGATAGACATAGGAAGAGAGACTGCCTGGCACTCAAAGCCAATGTGGCTGCAGAACTGAATCAATGCAAGGGCTGGCTGGAAGGCATCCCCCCAGAAAACCCTCTGGTCAAAAGAGAACTGGGGGAAAAGGTGAAGAAAATGAAATGTCAGGTGAATGTGGGTGCAACGCATTCTGCATTAGATAGAAAGTTGGAAGAAATTGATCCAGGTAAAGTTGTGAATGTTATTGTAGCCACAAGTCAACAGCAGAAGGTATCCTTTTTAAAACCACAGTCTTATGAACTGGGAAAAACAGTAGGAATACATCAGTTCCCATATATGCCTACGTCCCCCAAAATGCCTCATCGGAAGGTTTTGTTGGAGAAATGAGAATGTTGTAACAGGTTTCAACAGGCTGAAATGTAGTTTACCCCTGGAGGAGTTCAGATCAAAATCAATGACGAGCAAATAATCAAATTTTATGTCTAGCTCTCATTACAGATTTGTCCAAATCAGAAGACACACAGAAGAAATTCTTAGTCAGGTTTGTCTTAAAGTCTGGGTGGATAGGATCCCTGGTGAGGCCAAGGCAGTACAACCTGTAGTCATTAAACTTAAACCTGGAAAACAACCAATAGAATGAAACAATATCATCGTACAGTGGAAAACATAAAAATATTAAGTCTATTGTAGACAATTTTCTAAAATTTGGGTTGTTACTGGAATGTGAAGAGAATACATCCATTTTATCCGTACAGAAGCCTGATGGCTTGAACTACAGTCTGGTTCAATACCGACAGGCTATATTAACAAAATAGCTGGAGATCTCCACCCAGTGGTTGCAACTCCATATGCTTTGCTAAGCAAAGTAAAAGATGAATATGGATGGTTTACCATTTCAGATCTCAAGGATGCTTTCTTCTGTATACCCTTGGACGCTGGCAGCCAAAAGCTGTTTGCCTTTGAATGGGGAAACCCAGAGACTGGAAGGACAAGTCAATTTACCTGCACTGTTGTCAAGGGCTGCTGCTGGGAGTAGGTTTGGCCCCGAGCAGGCTGCACAGTCTGCAAAGCTCAGTCCTCTTCTGGGGACAGACTGCCTGAAACCCAAGCAGCTCTCAGCCACTGGCGGCCTTTAGCTAGCATAAGGCATATCAGCTCTTTAGCGATTATCAGCTCTTTTGAGTTCAGCTCTTTTGCTTGCTAAGGCACCACAGGCAGACGCTGGCTGAAAGACGAGAAGGTTGCTCTGGAGTTCCACAGCAATGTCTTTATTGGGGGTCTGTCAAGGGTTCCAGCGACGGCTCTTCTAACCAGAATGGGCTAAAACAGCCCATTATACAGGGTAAGGGGGGATCAGAAATTGTCCAAAATCAGGGCTTGAGGAGAAGTGACGTATGGTATCACAGAGACATAAGCTGGGGTCCGAAAGGCGGAAGACGGGGACTCGCCATGACTTGGCATTTCCTATCTTTAGGCCTCTGCTCTCCATGGGGCCCTAGCAAGCCCATGGCCTGCTACAGACTGTAGGAACACAAGGATTCTAAATTAACCCTCCTCCTAACCATCATGAACCTATGGATGTGGTGGAAAATTAAAACAGCAGCATAACAGTACATATGTACAAAAGCATTTGCATCAGGATAAAGAGAAGGGGAGAATGAAACAAGGCCTTTGTTTTACATAAGCCCAAGCAATTCCCATAAGTAAACAAGTACTTAGCACAGACCTACAGAAGCACTTAGCACTAGTTAGCATAAGAAAAACCTGGCTGGCCTAATTGACAGAAGAGGGACTTGACAAAAAGCTTTAGACACATTCTAGCAGAAAAACGAAGGGCAAGTATGGAATGCACCCTGTGCAGGGAAGCCATGAGGAAGAAGTGCTGCTTTAGGGCATGGAGACTGCTCCTGGCCAGCACCTGGACATTAGCTTCAAATACAGGAATCTGACAGAATGTATTTCTAAACCCCTGCTTATCGAATCACCTCAGAAGAGTAAAGATGGATGGTATTTTTGATATAATTCCTACATCAACCCACAGAAATTTACACGTGGCAGAGAAGCATATCATTGGGGTGCCGACCCCTGCCCTACTGTCAGCTCAAAAGAAGGGCTTATTCCCAGACAATGCATTTGTCTATGGATTTCTTTGAATTTGGGACACTTCTGAGGACTGCTGTATCCTGAGGGAATGCCGCTGGCCATCCCCTGGGTGTATCTGCAAAAGCTTAAAATCAGCTGCCTCAGCTTCCAGGGCCTCTCTTGGCCAGCATCCTGACGTGGCTGCAGGGCTGCTGCGAGGCACTGCTGGGACCCAGCGGGACAGGACCGGCTGTCTCGTGCCCACGTAGCAGCCCTGACACAGCCAGGGCCATCCTGAAAGCAGAGAAATGCTCACGTGTCAGCAGAGAGGAGCACGGAGCACTGGGCTGCTCTCAGGCTATCTCAGCATGGTTCTCCAGTGAGAAGGGCATGCAGACCTCCCCCATTCAGGGCATTCCCTGCATCAAAAAGACGGGCATTTTGTCCTTTCTGTCCCTCTACCTCAGAACCAAGCCTGACATCCCCTCCTCTCGAGGGGAGTTTTTCCCATTACAACATCATCTCATGCTTGGCCAGCACGTGAGATGTGGCTGCAGTGACCTGTGATACCGCCTCCATGCCAACCACATCCGCATAGTGTATTGCTCCTCTTTGACAAGTTCACTTCCCATCGATTGACCTGTCCTTTGTTTCTCTTAAGGGTTAAATTCCCACCAGTTTAAGCGTAAGATTTCCTTCATTGTCTGTTCTTCATTCTCTTGTTGACGTGCACAACAGGGGACCAAATATGGCAGGGCCTTAGACATGACTTTGGTCCCTGATACACACACAGGCTCCTTGTCCCACTGCTGGCCTTCAGTGTGCTCAGCAAGATCTGGAACTGCACGGTGCTGTGGAACTGCACCTTCAGCACAGGGACCTTTCCAGCCTGACCTGCCCTTGTTCCTCTGTGTCCGTGCACAAAACACGGTGTGGCAGATAACAGCAGCAGGGACCGGTGTGTCCCAGGGCCCTGTATTTGCTTCAGCTCCACAGGGATGCAGGCAAAGTGAAGAAGCCAAAGTGTTTATTAATGGAAGGCAAAGCAAAGGGCTGATATGGGAAGGAAAAAGGGAATAGGCAGGGTTTGATGCCTGGAGGAATGGAGCTGTCAAAAGCAAGAGTGGAAGGAAAACACAGGAATAGGCATGGTCTGAGGGCTGGTGAGATAGAGCTGTCGAAAGGGAGGGAGAGTGGAGGGGAAAAGTGGATGGACATTGTCTGAGGGCTGGAGGGAGTGAGCTATCTACAGGCACGGAGAGGGCTGAAGCCATGCGAGCTTCCTACAGGCTCAGCTGTAGCAATCATCAACTCCGTCAAGAGCTCCTGAGGCAATGGGAGATGCTGTCCTATTCAATGTCTCCTGGTGCTGTTCTTGGGACACTGGTTCACCGGATCCAGAAAAGGACCCTATTTCTTCAGGTCTTAGGCCTAACTGAGAATGACTTTCAATGTTAGAGCAGGATGGGCTGGCATTGTTCTTTGGGGATTCTAGGCCTGGAACAGAGAGCAAGAGAGCCATAGTCAGAGCCTGGATCTGCAGTGACCTGAGGAGACCGTTGTGCCAGGGCCACCTCACCCAACCCTTGCCATGGCCAAGAGAGAGGTGTTGCCAACAGGATCAGCAGCAAGCTGCGGGCCAGGAATTCCACCCATGTCCCTGAAATCTCTGTGTGATCTGCCCACAACACCTCTTGTCAACACAGGGTGCGAAGCCCAATGCAGCCAGGACAGGCATTGCAGCTACCTGTTCAAGCATTGCAGCTCGCCTGGCCAGCCCGCTGCCCTCACTCACCCTGACTGAGATCCTGGAGCTCTTCCTGCTGCTCCTCCGTCATGGAAAACCCGGCCATCTCTGAGAACAAAGAGTTCATATTGGCCCCAGCGGCACAGCTCCATGCCAGCGGCGCGGCTGGGACAGCAGGCGGGACTGGGGCCGAGCTGCAGCGGGCCGGGCCCAAGGAGGGAGCCCGGGCTCGGGGCTCACCCATGAACGTGATGGCCGCCTCTCGCAGGGGCTCCTGTGGGCTCTGCAGGTAGGGCAGGGCCCGGCGCAGGATCTCGGCCGCTCGGCTCCTGTCCTGTGCCAGCTGCAGAGAGCGGCAGGAGGGAAGGGTTGGCGCGGGCTCAGCCCCTGGGCCGGGCGCTGCCTGCGCCCAGCCCCGGCCTCCCCTGGCCGCAGAGCCCTGAGGCGCGGCCAGCAGCCGCTGGCCAAGGGCTCCCGAGGGCAGGGGGCAGAGGGCCGGCTGCTGCCCGGGGAGCCGCGGTGCCGGCCCGCAGCCCCGCCGGGCCGGGGCTCCATGGGCACCCGGCTCGGGCCCACGGGAGCCTGCAGAAGAGCCCGGGCAGCCTCTGGCTGCAGCAGCGGGCAGGGGCACAGCTGCCAGCCCCGCACACTGAGCACCGCCCTCAGGGGCCTTCTCCGGGCTGAGGCTGGGGCTTCAGGCCCTCCTTACCAGGCACTGGCCGGATTCTGGCAGCTGCCCCTTCTTCACCAGCTGCTTTAGCTTCCTCATGTTCAGGAACTCGGCAACATGAATCAGCGTTTTCTGAGAGGCCTGGGGAGCAGCAGAGACCCAGAGATGGCCCCACAGCCCAGGGCATAGGACCCTCAACACTTTCTAAATGGCTGGATGAAGCTGCAGTACATGAGGTGCCAGGGCAGGACGCAGCAGAGCCCCCTCCCCAAGATCCACCGGCATACCACAAAACGTCACCTTTGCCACGTCCCAGTTCCTATCATGGCAGTGGAAGAAGAGTGGGAGGAGACTTTGGCTCAAAATCTTTTCAAGAGGCCTTTTTCCCTCATCCACGACCAAGTCCATCACCCTGATGAAGAGCTCAAGCGAGAGCACTTGCACATAGCTGTTGTCCTGGAGAAAGGGAAGAGAATCAGGCCTTGTGACAAATTTCTCAAGCCTCACCTGGGCAAAGTTTCTGGGCAGCAGCCAGTGCCTGCAGCTGAGGACACAGAGCCTTACGTGATCAAAGAGCAGCAGGAGTGCCTCAGCCAGCTTTAGGGCAGTGTTGTTGCATCCTTGCATGCCTTTGTGCTGGACCACATTTGTAAACACAGAGAGTGTCATGCTGACAACATATCCATCTGCATCATCCAGCAGCGGCAGAAGGCTTGCAGACCGACAGCACATTTTCCTGGCCTGTGTGGAACACAAGGCTGTGCTGGGAAGCCATGGACAGCTGCACCACCAACACCGCCCTGGCACTGCAAGGCCACCCTGCTGCTGCAGGGCCCACAGGCCAAAGGCCTGCCCCAAAGCCCTGGGGCAGGTGAGGCAGGAGAGTTGGGAGCAGCTGCCTCAGCTCCTGAAGCCCTGCACGCCCATGGAGCTGGTTTCCACAACGCAACTTCAGCCATGCCACCCTTCTCACCATCGAGGGATCCTTGCTGAGCACCATGAGGCCTCTGAGCGCCAGGCGACACCGCTCCTTGCACTCACTGCGCAGGTGCCATTCCAAGACATTCAGGATGCTGATACCATATTTAGTGAAATCCAAGATGTCTAGGACCTGAAAGGCACAGGGCAGTGACAGGGGAGCCGGCCAGCAGGGGCCCAGAAGTGCACAGGGCTGGGCCCAGGCAGCAGCACACGGTGTGGGCACCGTCCCAGGCAGCTGTGGCTGTGAGAGGGCAGAGAGCTGGGAGGCAGCTCAGCCAGGCAGCGCTGGAACCAGGCTCACCTCCACAAAGAATGCCAGCAAGGGTAGATTCCATCGCTCCTCCCCACTGAGGGGCTGGAGAAGATGGAATGCAATGCGGGAACAGAAGGGGGCCACGACATTGCACATCTCCCTGGAAGGGGGACAAAAGACACCAAGACCCTGAGGTGGGGGACAAACCTCTCCCAGGACTGACTCAGAGAGCTCTGGTCTTTCCCCACCATCCCTGGAGGGAATGTGGGTGCTCTGGGAGATGGCCCCTTCTGGGCACCTTCCTCTCCCAGCCTTTTCCAGTCTCCTTGGCTGTCCCTCACTGACAAGGCTCCCTGGCCCATGATCACAGGGACTGTTTGGGGCGCAGGGCAGAAATGCCGGGGGCAGTGGGGAGAAGGGGGCCTTACATGGCCAGCAGACCCATGGCATAGTGCTGGGTGTGAGCACACAGCATCATGTCCCAGCCACCCTTGCGATGCATTGCAACAACCACGTGGTCAAAGTCCAGTCGGCAGAGCAGAGCCTTCACGGCCTGCACTGCAAACCTGTGTGCAGAGCAAAGCCCAGGTCACACTGGGAGCACTGGCACTGGCCACAAGGGCATGGGAAGGACAGGAGGACTGGGACCTGTTAGGCTTGCTGGGAAGGCAGTGTTCCTCCTGGCATGCTCTCCAGAAGTTTTCAAATTCCTCTAGTGCCAACTTCTCTGTGGTGATGATAACATGGAAAAGCAGAGCCACAAACAGGCGGGAGGAATACAGTATCATGGCCGTGTGGCACTCAGGCACCTGTACAATCACCCAGATCACCAGAGTTGCCTGCAAAAGAAGCAGCCCAAGACAGCGCTCAGTGCCCAGGTGTCTGTGGGACAGGGCCCAAGGGCAGATGCAGGAGGAGCAGCCGGCCTGGTGCCCCCTGAGCCTGCCCCTAGCCCAGGGTTCAGCCCAGCGCCTGAGGCATGGAGAGGATGGAGAGCTGCCGGTGAGGGGACTGAGGGGCAAGCAGAGGCCAAATCCAGAAACTCACAGCCAGGGCAAAAACGTCCCTGTCGTCCCCATCAGAGGTGCGTGCACTGTACAGTGGCCAATCCTCCATGACAAGAACTAGTGTTGACAGCACATTTTCCACGGCTGGTCCCGATGACCCTATGGTTCTCCAAATCAGAGCAGCCGCTCTGTGGGATCAGAGCTCTGTGTCAGGGGCATCTCAGTCCCAGTATCCTGCCCTGTGCAGCTGTGGGGGCCCAGGTGACAGAGCCCCTGTGCCCTGAGGGGCAGGGAGGGAGCATTGGCAGCAGGCTTGGGAAACAGAGGGGCCCCAGGGTCCTGGAGCTCTGTGCCTGTCTGGCAGAGCCCATAGCACAGGCTGTGCAGGGCCATGGGCCCTAAGGGCTGGTGGGCCCTGAGCTGTGCAGGCACGTGGGCCCCGTACCTGTCACATGTTGGGGCACAGCGCAGGAGGGTCAGCACCACATCATCAGGGTCTTCTTCAGCCATCCTCACAATGTCACTTTGCAGCCTGGCATCCACAGTGACATTGGACAGTAGACTCTGGTGAATGCTCCTTACAATGGCTGGCACCTGGAGGAGCCATGGGGGAGATTTTGAGTGCTGTCTAAGGGAGCAACTTCCCCAGCTTCCTCCAAGAAGTGCTTCCCTTCCCACCACACTGTGCTGGTCTCAAAGGCTGAGGGGGCCCAGTGACCATGGCTTGAGGAGACAAACAATCCTCGAAGGCCTCCAGGCCTGGCCTCAGGCTGCTTACCTGCTGCTTAGAAGGAACAGCACTGTCGTCACAAAAATTCATAGTGGGAGCATGAATGATAATGGGAGTGTGCGTGGTGCCAGATTTTGAGATGTCCTCAGTTTCTTCATTGTCAGTGTTTGTGATGGCCACATCCACAGTCACAGCCTTGTCCGTCTTTGCCCTGTTAATTTCAGCCTCAGAATCCTGTGAGCACTCAGCTGAATCTGGGCTGACATCGGGCTCTGCCTGGAGCTCGGTCAGCCCTGAGTCAGGCTCGGCTGTGCACTCAGCTGCTGCAGTGCTGGTCTTTGTGCGCCGAATGCGCAAGAATTTCTGGAACCTCTGCGGGAGAATAAAGGACAGGGAAACCAGGGATGCTCCATGGCATGCTCCACGCGTGGTGCTGGGCTGAGCAGGGACAGCAGGCCCAGTCCAGGTGGGGGTGGCTGCAGGTACCTTCAGGGTTTTGCGCAAGCAGCCACGGCCGGGTTCCTGCTCTTGTGTCTTGTCCAGGGCTGCACCTGACAAAGAGAGAGCGCAGACAGAGCTGAGGGGCTGCGGGAGAGGCCAGAGAGCACAGCCCAGCCCTGTGCTGCCCAGGCAGGGAGTGCCCCGGGATGGCCCAGGGGATGGAGCATGGCCACTGCGGTGTGTCTGCCCTGCCCCTGTTCCATCCTGTCCATGGGCATGTCCCCAGGGGATGGGATGGGATGGGATGGGATGGGATGGGATGGGATGGGATGGGATAGCATGGGAGGGGGCCAAGCTGGCTGCATCCATCAGCCCAGTGGCCCAGCTCTGCCTCTCACCATCCTTCACCATGTAAAACTGCTCAGAATCTTCAGGCTCTTGTGCTGGAGCACCTCCACGGTCTCTCTTTTTTCTCCTCTTAAACACTTTGAACAGGCCGCGGAATCTGCCCGCCATGCCAATCTGGCCTTAAAGGCACCTTAAAGAGAGATGCCTCAAGAAAGCTCAAAGTGTACGAGTTGTGCAGTTGTGCCTTGAATGCACCTGAGACAGAGAAGCCTCAGAAAGGCTGCAGGAGAGCAAGTCCTGCACTCTGGTCTTGAGGGCTCCTTTCACAAGGACAGGAGACTCCTCATAAACTATGGTGGTCACCAGATCCACGGTTTAGCCTTGAGGGCACCGGCTGCAGGGAATGGAGATGTCTCGGAAAAGCTCCGAGTTACCAAGTCCCTCAGTCTGGCCTCAAAGGCGCCTGGAAAACAAAATCCTCGGGGAGGCCACGAGCCACCAGGGCCCGCAGTCTGGCCACGAGGTCACCTGTAGGAACAACGCCTCGGAAAAGCTCCGGGTGGGACACGAACGAGCGCGCTGTGCGGGGGCTCCTCACGGCACCGCTCTGTCCTGTCCTGTCCCGTTGCCTGCTCCGAGCACTGTGGCCTGCTCCTGTCACTGCCAGCTCCTATGTCACCGCGTGTCACAAAGGGCCCTTGGACATCCTGTCCCGTTCCATGCCACGGTGACTGTGCTGCACCGTGTCACAAAGGGCCCTTGCACACACTGCCACCTCCCCCAGGCTATGAAGAGCAGTCCTGTTATCAGTCACTTTATCATTGACTCAGCAATACAACCAGTACGGCAAAAATAGCTACCTATCTTGATATATCACTACATGGAGAAAATTTTAATTACTTCTGGCAATTCTCCATTATTGGGTGACTGTCTTGCTGCCTTAAAGGTAATTCTTGCCAGCAGAGTCTTATGCATAGCCACAAAAAAAATCCAAACTGAACCTCCCTGGAAATACCTGGGCTTCAAATTATTGGAGACAACAGTCACCCCACAGCCAGTCACCCCAAAAACCAATATACACACATTCCCTTAGCTGGAAAGTTGTTATGCACTATTCATGGGATCCAGGCTTTATTGGGAATCACCACAAAGGAATTATCCCCCTTATTTCATCAGTGAAAAGGAGAGTCAGATCTCCCTTCCCCATGGCATGTGACAAAATCTTTCCAAAAGTCTTTAGAGACTGTGAGCAATGAAATCACTAAATTCTTTTCCACATCTCAAAACCCAGATTTGCCTTTGTGACTGTTCGTGATTCTGCAATCTCTCCAAGCCTATGCTCTTACTGGTCAATGGGATGTACAGGAGCATCCTCTCTGGTTCATAGAGTGGCTTTTTCTGGCATACACCTTTTCAAAAACTATAACCATTCAACCTGAGATGCTTATTCAGCTGCTGTCGATGGGACAAACTCCAATGCCCGAGCCTGACAGGATATGATCCAGCAGTAATGCATCTCCCTATTACTGCAGCAGAATTGGAGACTCTCTTCAGGGATTCACTGTCATTTCAAATTGCTCTTGCGGACTATGATGGACAATTTTGTCACACCATACCTCGGCATGCCCTGCGCCAAACCTTCAAGGAACTCCCCTTTCAACAACGGCCACTATAGAAGAAAACTCCAGTACCTGTTGCAAAAACTGTTTTCACTGATGCATCGGGAAAGACACATAAAGCTGTGACCCTGTGGAGAAATGATAAGGGACAGTGAGAACATGCGATAACCTTTCCCCCTGGATCTGCCCAGCTAGTGAAAGTGGCAGCTGTGGTAGAAGCGTTTTGCCTTTTATCACAGGAACTTAATAGCATTGTTCGTGATTGTCTTTATGTTACAGGAATCATTGAGAGAATTCAGCACCCATTCCTGAAGGAAGTCTCTAACAAAGTTCTTTTTCTGGTATTAACCTCTCTGGACAACTTTTCCCTTCCAGGGCTCAGCAATACAACCTTCTGCACTTTAGATCCCACACCCCTCTGCCTGGACCTGTAGGGGAAGGTGATGTGAAGGCAGATGCCCTCGCCATGACAGTCACTATGCCACAAAAGTTAGGCCAGGCAGGCCAAACTTTCTCATGATTTCTACCATCAAAATGCCCGAGCACTGGGAAAACAATTCCATCTGACTTTGCCACAAGCACGGGATGGAGTGAACCCTTGCTCACAGTGTCAGCGGACTCTTTCTTTGCCACAAATGTTAGGTACAAACCCACAAGGGCTGAAACCGAATGACATCTGCAAACAGATGTAACACACATTTCCAGCTTTGGCAATTTTAAATATGTCCATATTTCTACTGATACCTTTTCTGGATTCATGGTAGCAACAGTGCACAAAGGGTGAGAAATCCTTGGGAATTTGATGGGATTTTGGAAAGGGGAGCTGAGGGATTCTAAATTCCCAATGCCCGGAATGCTGTCATTCCTTGGGAGTTTGGGAGGGGAACTGTAGGAATCCAAATGCCCAACATCCGGAATGCCAGTATTCCATTGGAATTCCATGGGTATTTTTGGAAGGGAGCTGAAGCATTGCAAATTCCCAATGCCCAGAATGCAATTATTCCATAGTTTTGTGGGAGTTTTGGATAGGAGCTTCAGGATTCTAAATTCCTGACACCCAGAATACCCTTGGGAATTTGGGAGGGGGACTGAAGGATTCCAAATTCCCAATGGCCAGAAGGGGAATGTGGGAGGGGAGTTGGAAGATTTTAAATTCCTGGTGCTCGGAATGCAGTCATTCCATTTTCCAGTTTTGGTGGGAATATGACAGTGGACCTGGAGGATTCAAACTTTGCATTATTTTTCCCCATAACACTGCAAGAAATGCAGTGTCCATGGAGTTCTACAAGATTCTCTCACTTTTATTTCTAGCTTTAAAAGAGAAGAGGAAGATATGGGAGTCAACCCAACTAAGACATAGGGTAGGCTGGACTTCACACCAAGCAAACCAAGTCTGATCTTCAAGGTCTGGGAAACATTCATCTACATCAGGGCAAGCCTCAGATCTCCCCCTAGGAGCCTTTGGAGCAATTATAATAATTAGTCAAAATTCCACTCCCGTATTGGTTACATGTGTTCTATATATGCTATTGTTTCTAGAATGTTCCACCTTCAAAACTATGTATTGATACATCTTCCTTGTTTCTCCTCATTGGAGCTTCTCCCGATCTTGTGTTCTGTTCCTGACCATAGTTCCCATTTTTATTTGTCCTTATAGGTAATTTCCTTGTTGGGCATTCCATTGTTGCCTCTCCTTCTCTACTATTTTGCACCACATTCACCCTGAAGTCAGGGGACCCAAAGGTTTGTCACAGCCGCCCTCCCTGCAACAGCCGGTGCCCGGAGCGCTGTCAGGCAGTGCCGGGATCCCGGCTGTGCTTCTGCTCCCCACAAGTGAGGAATGGCAGCCCCAGGCTCAGAGCCAGTCAGAAAGCCAAGCAAGGGAGAGCAGAGCGAGGGCACCCTGCCAGTCTCTCTTGGGCATGGCCGCAAAACAGCCCCTGCTGCTTCTTCCTCCGCCTGCGTTTGGGCTGTGCTGGTGGCAGAGCCAGCCAGGTTGGGCTCTGTGTTCCAAAGCCTGTTGGGAGCGGGCATGAAAAGCTCTGTGTGCACAGCAGAGAGACCTGGAAGGTGCTGGCAAGAGCATCCTGCAGGAACAGGGCTCTGGTCCCTGGCCAGGAACAGCCTGGTTTTGGTGCCGTGAGCACAGGCAGGAGCTGAGGCAGGTGAAGAGGCAGCGGGCAGCTTGTGTTTGTGGAGGGCCTGGGGCTGCACCTCTGAGCCTGCACGTGGAAACTCACTTGGGGGAAGAGGAGCTAGAGCTGGAGTGCCTGTTCTGAAAGGACCTGAAGTCATTCAGCCTTGCCAGCGTTTCTTAAGGGTGTGTTGGTGTTCCCCAGGAAAGCCACACATTTGGGGAAACACCTTTGGAGGAAAGGGGCTTGCTTCTCAAGGAAAGTGCTTGCCAGGGAGCTCCCCGTGAGGCAGGTGCAAGTGTCCCCCTTTGGCTCTCTCGGCTCCTTTCAGTGCTTGAGGCCCATTGCAGGTGGCAGAGGGGCATGGAGAAGGCAGTGAGGAGCAGGTTTGGCATCTACAAACCAATCCCAGCACCTGCAGGAGGGTGTGTTACCCTCTTTGGACAGAGGGTGAGCAGGAGCATCTCTGTCCAGCCATGAGCCCCAAGGCTCTCTGTGAGAACTGTGAATTAAAAGGCCTTTACACACATACTTTTCACATCTTTCCTGTCTGCTGTGTTTCAACTCTTGGCAATATGCATTGCCTCCTGCTTGGTGGGAGCTGCTGTGGCCCAGGGCCAGCACTGAGCTGGGATGTGTGGGCCAGACAGCGTGGAGAGCCTTGGCTGACCTTGGTGTGTCCCTGGCCTCATAAAAGGCTCCCAAAGTGTCCTGCTCCTTGGCTCTCCCTGTGCATCTTGGAGAGAACAAGGTAGGCATTTCTGGTAGGACTTATCTGCCCCTGTATCAACCAAAAATTCAAATTCCTCATTTAGGGGTCCCACTTCAAAGTGTACCAAGGGCTCTTCTAGATGTTTCATCGGGTCCCCTATAGTAAAAAGCCCTTGACACCCCTAGTCCTCCCCCTTAAGAATCCTTCCTAAATTGTCCTGTTCCTTGGCTGTTGCCTCATCGAGACTGAGCTTTTTACAAAACCTCCTGATGTGTCCTGCCTCCCCACAGTAATAACACTGTTGTCCTCTCAAAGGAACTTCTTGAGGTCTCTCCGTCCTTCATGCACCGGTCAGTACTGGCCTACCTCTGCCTCCCCCTGATGGTGGACCCGCCCCCCCTGCACTTTCTCTAGCTACTGCAACCATGATCTTAGCCTTGGCCTTTACTTTTTCTTCCTCCCTCCTTAAATACACCTTTAATTTCTCCTTTAATAACTCATTAATGTCCTTCTCTTGCCAATCTTCCATCTTTTCCAGTTTTCTCCTTATATCAGGCCAAGATTTGGTAACAAATTGGACTTTTAGCAGCATTTGACCTTCTGGGGTGTCTGGGTCTATTCTAGAGTACAACTGGAAGTTCCACCTTAGGCGATTAAGCCAGGCAGCAGGAGCATCATCCTTCTCCTGTGTACCCTCAAATACCAATTGGGTATTAGTTCCTTTTGGAACTGACTCTTTGATCCCTCGTATTATCAAAGACCTATATTCCCTCATGGCCTTCCTCCCCTCCTCCTGGTTAGGGTTCCAGCTGGGATCCGTTAGTGGCAATTTCTGTTCACCTGTTGGCACCTGGGGTCCTGGACTGTTATCTTTCTCCCATATTCTTATGCCAGCTGCCCTAATCATCTGGACCTCTTCTGGGGAAAATAATATGCTCAGGATGGAATTCATCTCCCCCCAAGTGTAGATATTTGGACCTAGAAATTGATCCACTTGGTTGGCTATGCCCACTGGGTCCTCAACCAAATGCCCCAACTCTTTCTTGAATCCTCTCACCTCAGAAGCAGTTAGGGGAGCATTCACAAAGCCAACACCTCCTGCCACTCCTCCCATACGAACCTCTCTGAGGGGAAAGAGTCTCTCTGCCTTGGAGGTCTTGGATCTGGTGCTACAGTAAGGCCCATCTTCAGATGCCAAACTACTTTGAGGGTTCTCTGGGTTACCCTGAACGTTCTGCCCATCAGCAGGTGTATTTGCTGATAGCTGTTTATCGGGCAAGGAGGCATTTGTGTCCCAGCTAGAAGGAGGTAAAGGGACGGCAATAGGAGGGGGAGAGGGGCCTGAGTAGATATTAAGCGGAGCTGGAGAAGGGGTGGAGAATGCAGCAGGTGGAGTATGCACTCGTGGTGGTGCAGAAGGAACTGGAGGAGATACTGGGTTCATCACAGCGGAAGCTGAAGAGGTAGAACGAGGAGTTTGAGCAGGTAGTAATGAGATGGCAGCCAGGGGAGGAACCGGACCTGCCATTTGAGGTGCTTGAAGAAGAGGATTATAAAGTGGAGGGGCAGAAGGAGGCAAATAATCCAGGGGGTCCCATCTTTTACTAGTTCTATCATCCCCTCCTTCATTCCCCTCTTTCTTCCTCTGTACCTTACAAATTCGCACCCCTTCATCCTCAACAGCACTCTTTAACCAGCAAGCCACATACAATAATTGCTCAGGATCAGTATCTCTTCGAGCTGTCAGATAATTATTTAATTGCTGGCACATCCACTTATCCTTTGTCCCACACCAAGGCCATCCTCCTTGCAACTCTAATTCTGGCCACGCTTCCATACAATAATGGATCATTTTCACTTTATCTAATCCCTCCGTGGCCTCTATAGAATCCCATTTTACTAACAGTTCTCCTAAGGGACTACTGGGAGGTATATCCCTCAGTCTCTTGCCAGTCTTTTTACTATTACAACCTCCCATTTTTCAGGTCTCAATAAAAAATCCCAAAGGTGCCTCTACTGACCGGGAATTTCAGAAAAAACCTTGTTTGAGGAGCTTCAGCCTCCTCCACTGAACTTCAAATTTCTGCCTGATGCTCAGGACTTTATACTGAAACAACTGCCCAATCTCTTGATTGCCCAACTTCCCAACGTCAGGTCTTAGATCTATCGGGACTTAAACACACAAAGCCTCGGCCAAGAATCCGGGTCGTGCCTGACTCCCTCAGTCAGGAAAAACAAATGCCTGATTTTTAGTTTGCCTAACCTGCCAATTTTTAGGCTTCACTGTATCAGGACTTAAAAGCAAACCGCAGCCTCCTTCGCTGGGGTTTGTGCCTGACTCCCTTTGTCAGTACTTACTTTGCCTGCAGGGCTTGTGAAACACCCGAATCCTTCTCAGGACTGACAAATCTTACTCGAATCCTTCTCGAGTCTTACAAAAGTGCCTGACCTCCCTCTGTCAGGACTTACTTTAGGTGCGTGCCATTCATACACAGTAATTCACTCCGCACGCCCGGAGTGGGGGGGCCCTTTATTCCCCCTTGGGAGACGACTTCACTCACGCTAATTCCACTTGCTTCCCCCTGTTCCTGGCCGCTTTTCTCGCGAAAAGCCAGAACCGCAGTACTGAGGGGTCCCTGCCACTTCGAAGGTCCGGCTGCCGGCCCTCGTCTCACTCACACACACATGCGCACGTCTCCCACTCGCGCCACCGGATTTCTCACCAGTCCGGTGCTCTGGTGCTCCTCTGCCTCGCTGTCCTTAGCCGATCTCTCTGGTCCTGGTAGCCAGCTGTCCTCTGAAGATGCAAGATGGCCAGTCCTGAGCCCTCTTGCGGCATGGCTATCCGGGACGAGAGCCCCTAGCTGAAATAAACAGGGCCAGGAGATTTCTTGTCCTGTTTAATGCCTTTATTAAAAGTGATCAGCTCAGGATTGGGTAGCTCGGCGGGGCTGCAGTCTCCCGTCGTCTCTCCCAGGGCAACTCAGAGGAGGAGGATATGCACAGCTCTGTCCACCAGGGGCAGAGCTGGGGATCAGATCCTCTTGGGAGCCTTTAGGGCCTGCTGATCCTGTCAGATGGTGGCCCGCCCATTCCGTCAGCTTGGTCTCACCGCCGGGGTAAACTCCCATGGTCAGGGCGAGCGGGTCCGAAGGTGTTCCGCATCTCTGCAGGCTCAGCACTCGGCTCCTCACGTCCAGACATCACTCCAACCTCTCAACTCTTAGGTGGCTCGTTGTTTTTGGGGTTTCTCCGTGGGTTTGGAGTCAGGGGTTCCACAAAGCATTCTGGTCTTGGGAGTCACTTTGCATACCCCCCCCCCCCCCCCACCCTCTCAGGTGTCTTCACAATTCTGGGAAAGGTACAACTTAGCCTTGGGAAGGTCCCCACCCATTACAGTCTAAGGAGAAGGGCCATTAACTCGCCCCAGCCAGGGCTTTTACTAATACAAAAACAACCACTAACGACAACGACCCGTGATTACAATAACAAAGGCAGCAGCCCAGCAGTAGTGGTAACTTTTTCTCACAGAAAAAAATATTAACCGAATTTTTGTTCATAACACTTTTTAAAACCACAGTCTTATGAACTGGGAAAAACACTAGGAATACATCAGTTCCTATATATTCCTACGTCCCCCAAAATGCCTCATCGGAAGGATTTGTTGGAGAAATGAGAATGTTGTAACAGGTTTCAACAGGCTGAAATGTAGTTTACCCCTGGAGGAGTTCAGATCAAAATCAATGACGAGCAAATAATCAAATTCTATGTCTAGCTCTCATTACAGATTTGTCCAAATCAGAAGAGACACAGAAGAAGTTCTTAGTCAGGTTTGTCTTAAAGTCTGGGTGGATGGGAACCCTGGTGAGGCCAAGGCAGCACAACCTGTAGTCATTAAACTTAAACCTGGAACACAACCAATAAGAATGAAACAATATCGACTTACAATGGAAAACATAAAAATATTAAGTCTATCGTAGACAATTTTATAAAATTTGGGTTGTTACTGAAATGTGACTCTGAAGAGAATACACCCATTTTACCTGTACAGAAGCCGGCTGGCTTGAACTACAGTCTGGTTCAATACCGACAGGCTATATTAACAAAATAGCTGGAGATCTCCACCCAGTGGTTGCAACTCCATATGCTTTGCTAAGCAAAGTAAAAGATGAATATGGATGGTTTACCATTTCAGATCTCAAGGATGCTTTCTTCTGTATACCCTTGGACGCTGGCAGCCAAAAGCTGTTTGCCTTTGAATGGGGAAACCCAGAGACTGGAAGGACAAGTCAATTTACCTGCACTGTTGTCAAGGGCTCCTGCTGGGAGCAGCTTTGGCCCCGAGCAGGCTGCACAGTCCGCATAGCTCAGTCCTCTTCTGGGGACAGACTGCCTGAAACCCAAGCAGCTCTCAGCCACTGGCTGCCTTTAGCAAGCATAAGGCATATCAGCTCTTTAGTGATTATCAGCTCTTTTGAGGTCAGCTTTTTTGCTTGCTAAGGCACCACAGGCAGACGCTGGCTGAAAGAGGAGAAGGCTGCTCTGGAGTTCCACAGCAATGTCTTTATTGGGGGTCTGTCAAGGGTTCCAGCGATGGCTCTTCTAACCAGAATGGGCTAAAACAGCCCATTATACAGGGTAAGGCAGGGTCAGAAATTGTCCAAAATCAGGGCTTGAGGAGAAGTGACGTATGGTATCACAGAGACATAAGCTGGGGTCCGAAAGGTGGAAGACGGGGGCTTGCCATGACTTGGCATTTCCTATCTTTAGGCCTCTGCTCTCCACGGGGCCCTAGCAAGCCCATGGCCTGCTACAGACTGTAGGACCACAAGGATTCTAAATTAACCCTCCTCCTAACCATCATGAACCTATGGATGTGGTGGAAAATTAAAACAGCAGCATAACAGTACATTTGTACTGTGGACTGTCCAGAGGATCTTGCAAAAGAATTTGCATCAGGATAAAGAGAAGGGGAGAATGAAACAAGGCCTTTGTTTTACATAAGCCCAAGCAATTCCCATAAGTAAACAAGTACTTAGCACAGACCTACAGAAGCACTTAGCACTAGTTAGTATAAGAAAAACCTGGCTGGCCTAACTTGACAGGAGAGGGACTTGACAAAAAGCTTTAGACACATTCTACCAGAAAACGAAGGGCAAGTATGGAATGAGCCCTGTGCAGGGAAGCCATGAGGAAGAAGTGCTGCTTTAGGGCATGGAGACTGCTCCTGGCCAGCGCCTGGACATTAGCTTCAAGTACAGGAATCTGACAGAATGTATTTCAGCAGAATAAAGATGGATGGTATTTTTGATATAATTCCTACATCAACCCACTGAAATTTACACGTGGCAGAGAAGCATTTTGTGGGGTGATGTGGGGTCGGCTGTCTGTTCTCTGCCCTGAGATGCGTGGGACGGCTCTGCAGCAGCCTCTGCTCTGAAGAATCAGTCTGGACTCTTCACTTTTTTGGCCTTCAGCTTGTTTATTATTTTTTATCTACAAAATTGTCTTTTTACCCAGCCAAGGTCTGCACAGCAAAGCAGCCACAAGCACTCTGACCCTGCCCCCCCCCGAGGCGGTGTCGTCCTTTTACACTTCAAACTACGTAGATCATATTTACTTTTATTATTTCTAATACCTATCACCTATGTTAGACAGTGTATTTCTGTTCTAAACCAATCCCCAAGTGCCAACATCACAGCAGAAAATGGAGAACAAGAAGAAAGAAGAAGGACTAGACATGCCCTGATTCCTCCATCTTGTCCCTATAACCCCTATACCGAAAATCTTAAAATCTACATTTCCCCCCCCTGTCAACACCCTGTTACTGCACCATTCAAACCTGTGTGTCTTTCACATTCAAATGCCAAGCTGTCAATTTGTAGGAAGGATCAAAATCAAGCCTCCAGGTGTTGCGGGCAGAATGCCAGGGTCTCCGAGCCCCCCGACGGGGTTCTCGGCAACCTGGACATCCAGAGGGATGTGCTGAGTTCCCACAGGGTGCAGACACCTGCCCTCCTGCTAGCTTAATAAAAGGTCTTTTGACGGACAATGTGTTTGTCTGCAGCTTTGTTTGAATTAGGAACACCCCTCAGGACTGCTGTATCCTGAGGGAACACCGCGGGCCATCCCCTGGGTGTATCTGCAAAAGCTTAAAATCAGCTGCCTCAGCTTCCAGGGCCTCTCTTGGCCAGCATCCTGACGTGGCTGCAGGGCTGCTGCGAGGCACTGCTGGGACCCAGCGGGACAGGACCGGCTGTCTCGTGCCCACGTAGCAGCCCTGACACAGCCAGGGCCATCCCGAAAGCAGAGAAACGCTCACGGGCCAGCAGAGAGGAGCACGGAGCACTGGGCTGCTCTCAGGCTATCTCAGCTGGGCTCGCTCCACCACACGGCCCCATGTTAAGGCCGGCTGATGCCCAGCTGCCAGAAATGCCTACCTTGTTCTCTCCAAGATGCACAGGGAGAGCCAACGAGCAGGACACCTTGGGAGGCCTTTTCTGAGGCAAGGGACACAACAAGGTCAGCCAAGGCTCTCCACGCTGCCTGGCCCACACATCCCAGCTCTGTGCTGGCCCTGGGCCACAGCAGCTCCCACCAAGCAGGAGACAATGCATATTGCCAAGAGTTGAAACACAGCAGACAGGAAAGATGTGAAAAGGATGTGTGTAAAGGCCTTTTAATTCACAGTTCTCACAGAGAGCTTTGGGGCTCATGGCTGGACAGAGATGCTCCTGCTCACCCTCTGTCCAAAGAGGGTAACACACCCTCCTGCAGGTGCTGGGATTGGTTTCAACAGGTCCAGGCAGATGCCAAACCTGCTCCTCACTGCCTTCTCCATGCCGCTCTGCCACATGCAATGGGCCTCAAGCACTGAAAGGAGCACAGAGAGACAAAGGGCAACACTCGCACCTGCCTCACTGGGAGCTCCCTGGCAAGCGCTTTCCTTGAGAAGCAAGCCCCTTTCTGCCAAAGGTGTTTCCCCAAATGTGTGGCTTTCCTGGGGAACACCAACACACCCTTAAGAAACGCTGGCAAGGCTGAATGACTTCAGGTCCTTTCAGAACAGGCACTCCAGCTCTAGCTCCTCTTCCCCCAAGTGAGTTTGCAGGTGCAGGTTCAGAGGTGCAGCCCCAGGCCCTCCACAAACACAAGCTGCCCGCTGCCTCTTCACCTGCCTCAGCTCCTGCCTGTGCTCACGGCACCAAAACCAGGCTGTTCCTGGCCAGGGACCAGAGCCCTGTTCCTGCAGGATGCTCTTGCCAGTACCTTCCAGGACTCTCTGCTGTGCACACAGAGCTTTGCATGCCCGCTCCCAACAGGCTTTGGAACACAGAGCCCAACCTGGCTGGCTCTGCCACCAGCACAGCCCAAACGCAGGCTGAGGAAGAAGCAGCAGGGGCTGTTTTGTGGCCATGCCCAATAGAGACTGGCAGGGTGCCCTCGCTCTGCTCTCCCTTGCTTGGCTTTCTGACTGGCTCTGAGCCTGGGGCTGCCATTCCTCACTTGTGGGGAGCAGAAGCACAGCTGGGATCCCGGCACTGCCTGACAGTGCTCCGGGCACCGGCTGTCGCAGGGAGGGCGACTGTGACAAACATTTGGGTCCCCTGACTTCAGGGTGAATGTGGTGCAAAATAGCAGAGGAGAGGCAACAATGGAATGCCCAACAAGGAAATTACTTATAAAGACAAATAAAAATAGCAACTATGGTCAGGAACAGAACACAAGATAGGGAGAAGCTCCAATGTGGAGAAACAAGGAAGATGTATCAATACATGGTCTTGGAGGTGGAACATTCTAGAAACAATAGCATATATGGAACACATGTAACCAATAGTGGAGTGGATTTGAACTAATTCTCATAATTACTCCAAAGGCTCCTGGGAGGAGATCTGAGGCTTGCCCTGATGTAGATGAATGTTTCCCAGACCTTGAAGATCAGACTTGGTTTGCTTGGTGTGAAGTCCAGCCTACCCTATTTCTTAGTTGGGCTGACTCCCATATCTTCCTCTTCTCTTTTAAAGCTAGAAATAAAAGTGAGGGAATCTTGTAGAACTCCATACAGATGCGGGACTTGCTCCACTTTTTAACTTTTTGAGAGGAGACTGATGTCAAATCTCCTAGAACTTTAACACCTGAAGCTCAAAATGCCCCTGAAAAGTCACTAAAGCTTTTCTAAAAAGACAAAGCAGACTGTCCTTCTCCAGAAGAGCCCTTGTTCCTTGCAGTGTTAGGCGAAAAAATGTAACTTTATGGTCTCATTTTTCAAAGGAACACTTCTGAAAAAGATCCTTTGTTAATCACACAGTGGGGTTTTCTCCCTTATAGGTCTCCAAAAGCAGTTTTTACAGCCATGCAGATGACAGCTGAAATCATAATTAGTGCCACAACAAGGTTGCTATCTATGGCAGGCCAAGATTTTGTAATTATTTATTTACCTGTGAAAAGGGTTGATTGGGCTTTTCAAAATTCAGAAGACTTGCAAATTGCATTGTTAAATTATTCAGGTGTTTGTTCTATTCATTACCCAGGCCACAAATCGTTACAAGCAAAATTAAGTTTTAGAGAAAAACCCATGCTGAGTGAAGAGCCTCTAAGTGCTATAACTCTTTTCACTGATGGAGCAGGGGAAACACACCAATCAGTAATAGTATGGCAAAATCAAAGAACCAAAACATGGGAGTCAGATGTTCAAACAATAGAGGGCTCTCCTCACATTGTTGAACTGGCTGCTGCAGTAGTTTAGGGCATTTCAGCTCTTTTCAGAGCTTCTGAATTTAATTACAGATTTGTCTTCTGTTACTAGTATTCTTAAAAGAATAGAAGGATCAGTTTTAAAGGATGGTACAAATGATATCGTTGGCTTTCATGTCTTTCTACACTTTTGACACTCAGAACTAACCAGTATTTTGTCTCTCATTCCTCGCTTCCGGGATTCATGGCAGGAGGAAAAGCGAGAGCAGACAAACTGACAATGGTTTTTCAAACACTTTGCCAAACATTTTGAACAAGCAAAACTGAGTCATGCTTTTTTCCATCAAAATGCACAAGCACTGGGGCCAACGTTTGGCACAAGCACGATCAGCACAGATGAAAACCGCACCTTTGGCACATGAGAGGCACGGACGTCAGCAATTTTCAATCCTGCCATTTACCTTCCAAGTTCTCATGGAATAACAGCATTGCAGGCATCAGGAATTTTGAATGCTCCAGCTGCTCTCCCCAATTCCCATGGAATAATGGCTTCCCCAGCATCAGGAATTTCAAATCCTCCAGTTCCCCTCCAAAATTTCCGCCAAAACTATGGAATAACGGCATGCTGGGCATTGGGGATTTTGAATGCTCCAGTTCCCCTCCCAAATTCCCCTCCCAAATTCTCATGGAATAACTGCATTCTTGGAGTCAGGAATTTCAAATCTCCCATTCCCTTCCAAAATTCTCATGGAATAACAGCATTCTGGGCATCAGGAAGTTTGAATCCTCCAGCTCCACTGTCATATTCCCACCAAAACTGGAAAATGGAATGACTGCATTCCGAGCACCAGGAATTTCAAATCCTCCAGCTCCCCTCCCACATTCCCCTTCTGGCCATTGGGAATTTGGAATCCTTCAGTCCCCCTCCCAAATTCACAAGGGTATTCTGGGTGTCAGGAATTTAGAATCCTGAAGCTCCCATCCAAAACTCCCACCAAAACTATGGAATAATTGCTTTCTGGGCATTGGGAATTTGCAATGCTTCAGCTCCCTTCCAAAAATACCCATGGAATTCCCATGGAATACTGGCATTCCGGATGCTGGGAATTTGGAATCCCACAGTTCCCCTCCCAAACTCCCAAGGAATGACAGCATTCCGGGCATTGGGAATTTAGAATCCCTCAGCTCCCCTTTCCAAAATCCCATCAAATTCCCAAGGATTTCTCACCCTTTGCGTACTGTTGCTACCATGAATCCAGAAAAGGTATCAATAGAAACATGGACATATTTAAAAGTCCCAAAGATGGAAATGTGTGTTACATCTGTTTGCAGATGTCATTCGGTTTCAACCCTTGTGGGTTTGTACCTAACATTTGTGGCAAAGAAAGAGTCTGCTGACACAGTGAGCAAGGGTTCACTCCATCCCGTGCTTGTGGCAAAGTCAGATGGAATTGTTTTCCCAGTGCTCGGGCATTTTGATGGTAGAAATCATGAGAAAGTTTGGCCTGCCTGGCCTAACTTTTGTGGCATAGTGACTGTCATGGCGAGGGCATCTGCCTTCACATCACCTTCCCCTACAGGTCCAGGCAGAGGGGTGTGGGATCTAAAGTGCAGAAGGTTGTATTGCTGAGCCCTGGAAGGGAAAAGTTGTCCAGAGAGGTTAATACCAGAAAAAGAACTTTGTTAGAGACTTCCTTCAGGAATGGGTGCTGAATTCTCTCAACGATTCCTGTAACATAAAGAGAATCAAAACAATGTTAATAAGAGCAATTTGAAACGACAATGAATCCCTGAAGAGAGTCTCTAATTCTGCTGCAGTAATAGGGAGATGCATTACTGCTGGATCATAT
Organism: Ammospiza nelsoni; assembly: GCF_027579445.1. Taxonomy (NCBI): domain Eukaryota; kingdom Metazoa; phylum Chordata; class Aves; order Passeriformes; family Passerellidae; genus Ammospiza; species Ammospiza nelsoni. Next base: position 3,614,643 of record NC_080639.1, read on the forward strand.
CCTGTCAGGCTCGGGCATTGGAGTTTGTCCCATCGACAGCAGCTGAATAAGCATCTCAGGTTGAATGGTTATAGTTTTTGAAAAGGTGTGTGCCAGAAAAAGCCACTCTATAAACCAGAGAGGATGCTCCTGTACATCCCATTGACCAGTAAGAGCATAGGCTTGGAGAGATTGCAGAATCACGAACAGTCACAAAGGCAAATCTAGGTTTTGAGATGTGGCAAAGAAGTTACCGATTTCATTGCTTACAGTCTCTAAAGCGTTTTGGAAAGTTTTTGTCAAGTGCCATGGGGAACGGAGATCTGACTCTCCTTTTCACTGTTGAAATAAGGGGGATAATTCCTTTGTGGTGATTCCCAAATAAGCGTGGATCCAATGAATAATGCCTAACAACTTTCCAACTCATTCAATGTGTGTATATTGGTTTTTCGGGTGACTGGCTGTGGGGTGACTGTTGTCTCCAATAATTTGAAGCCCAGGTATTTCCAGGGAGGTTCAGTTTGGGTTTTTTTTTGTGGCTATGCACAAGCCTCTGCTGGCAAGCATTACCTTTAAAGCAGCAAGACAGTCACCCAATAATGGAGAATTGCCAGAAGTAATTAAAATTTTCTCCATGTAGCGATACATCAAGACAGATAGCTATTTTTGCCGTACTGCTTGTATTGCTGAGTCAATGATAAAGTGACTGATAACAGGACTGCTCTTCATTGCCTGGGGGAGGTGGCAGTGTGTGCAAGGGCCCTTTGTGACACGGTGCAGCACAGTCACCATGGCATGGAACGGGAGAGGGTGTCCAAGGGCCCTTTGTGACACGCGGTGACATAGGAGCTGGCAGTGACAGGAGCAGGCCACAGTGCTCGGAGCAGGCGACGGGACAGGACAGGACAGAGCGGTGCCGTGAGGAGCCCCCGCACAGCGCGCTCGTTCGTGTCCCACCCGGAGCTTTTCCGAGGCGTTGTTCCTACAGGTGACCTCGTGGCCAGACTGCGGGCCCTGGTGGCTCGTGGCCTCCCCGAGGATTTTGTTTTCCAGGCGCCTTTGAGGCCAGACTGAGGGACTTGGTAACTCGGAGCTTTTCCGAGACATCTCCATTCCCTGCAGCCAGTGCCCTCAAGGCAAAACCGTGGGATCTGGTGACCACCATAGTTTATGAGGAGTCTCCTGTCCTTGTGACAGGAGCCCTCAAGACCAGAGTGCAGGACTTGCTGTCCTGCAGCCTTTCTGAGGCTTCTCTGTCTCAGTTGCCTTTAAGGCACAACTGCACAACTTGTTGATTTGAGGTTTCTTGAGGCATCTCTCTTTAAGGTGCCCTCGAGGCCAGACTCTGACATGGCGGGCAGATTCCGTGGCCTGTTCAAAGTGTTCAGGGGGAAAGAAATGAGAGAGCCTGGAGCTACCCCAGCACAAGAGCCTGAAGATCCAGAGCCGTTTCATACGCTGCAGGAAGGTGAGCAGAAGACCTGGGGCCACAGGGCTGATGGCTGCAGCCAGCTTGGCCCCATCCCATCCCATCCCATCCCATCCCATCCCATCCCACCCCATCCCATCCCCTGGGGACATGCCCAGGGACAGGATGGAACAGGGGCAGGGCAGACACCCCGCAGTGGCCGTGCTCCATCCCCTGGGCCATCCCGGGGCTCTCCCTGCCTGGGCAGCACAGGGCTGGGCTGTGCTCTCCAGCCTCTCCCGCAGCCCCTCAGCTCTGGCTGCGCTCTCTCTTTGTCAGGTGCTGCCCTGGACAAGACACAAGAGCAGGAACACGGCCGTGGCCGCTTGCGAAAAACCCTGAAGGTACCTGCAGCCACCCCCACCTGGGCTGGGCCTGCTGTCCCTGCTCAGCCCAGCACCACGCTTGGAGCATGCCAGGGAGCATCCCTGGTTTCCCTGTCCTTTATTCTCCCGCAGAGGTTCCAGAAATTCTTGCGCATTCGGCGCACAAAGACCAGCACTGCAGCAGCTGAGTGCACAGCCGAGCCTGACTCAGGGCTGACCGAGCTCCAGGCAGAGCCCGATGTCAGCTCAGATTGGGCTGAGTGCTCACAGGATTCTGAGACTGCAACGCACGAGGACAGGACAAAGGCGGACGAGGAAGTGACTGAGGATGTGCCCATCACTGGAGAGATTCAGGGCATCGCAAATACTGACACCAAAGCATATTCAAATGAATACTCACAAGACTCTAACCATGCAATGAACGAAGACAGGACCAAGGTGGACACAGCACTGACTGAGAATGTGCCCATCACAAACACCAACACCAGAGACACTGAGGACATCTCAAATACTGGCGCCTTGCCCGCTCCCACTCACAGTCAAGAACTAACACCGGACTATTGCAAGGACCCCTCTGTTTCCCCTCAGCAGCAGGTAAGCAGCCTGGGGCCAGGCCTGGAGGCCTTCGAGGATCGTGTGTCCCCTTAAACCATGGTCACTGGGCCCCCTCAGCCTTTGAGACCAGCACAGTGTGGTGGGAAGGGAAGCACTTCTTGGAGGAAGCTGGGGAAGTTGCTGCCTTGGACAGTGCTCCAATCTTCCCCATGCCTCTTCCAGGTGCCAGCCATTGTAAGGAGCATCCACCAGAGTCTACAGTCGCATGTCACTGTGGATGCCAGGCTGCAAAATGACATTGTGAGGCTGGCTGAAGAACACCCTTCTGATGTGGTGCTGACCCTCCTGCGCTGTGCCCCAACATGTGACAGGTACGGGGCCCACGTGCCTGCACAGCTCAGGGCCCACCAGCCCTTAGGGCCCATGGCCCTGCACAGCCTGTGCTATGGGCTCTGCCAGACAGGCACAGAGCTCCAGGACCCTGGGGCCCCTCTGTTCCCCAAGCCTGCTGCCAATGCTCCCTCCCTGCTCCTCAGGGCACCGGGGCTCTGTCACCTCGGCCCCCACAGCTGCACAGGGCAGGGTACTGGGACTGAGATGCCCCTGACACAGAGCTCTGATCCCACAGAGCAGCTGCTATGATATGGAGAACCATAGGATCACTGGGACAAGCTGTGGAAAAAGTGCTGCCAACACTACTCTGCGTGATGGAGGATTGGCCACTGCACAGCACATGCACCTCTGATGGGGACGACAGGGACGTTTTTGCCCTGGCTGTGAGTTTCTGGATTTGGCCCCTGCTTGCCCCTCGGTCACCTCACCGGCACCTCTCCATCCTCTCCATGCCTCAGGCGCTGAGCTGAACCCTGGGCTAGGGGCAGGCTCAGGGGGCACCAGGCCCGCTGCTCCTCCTGCATCTGCCCTTGGGCCCTGTCCCACGGACACCTCGGCACTGAGCGCTGTCTTGGGCTGCTTCTTTTGCAGGCAACTCTGGTGATCTGGGTCATTGTCCAGGTGCCTGAATGCCACGAGGCAATGATACTGTATTCCTCCCGCCTGTTTGTGGCTCTGCTCTTCCATGTTGTCATCACCACAAGGCAGATGCCACCAGTGGAAGCTGGTCACTTCTGGAGAGCATGCCAGGAGGAACACTGCCTTCCCAGCAAGCTTAACAGGTCCCCGTCCTCCTGTCCTTCCCATGCCCTTGTGGCCAGTGCCAGTGCTCCCAGTGTGACCTGGGCTTTGCTCTGCACACAGGTTTGCAGTGCAGGCCATGAAGGCTCTGCTCTACGGACTGTGCTGTGACAATGAGGTGCTGGCTATGGAGCGCAAGCGTGGCTGGGACACCATGCTGTGTGCTCACACCCAGCACTATGCCGTGGGTCTGCTGGCCAGGTGAGACCCCCTTCTCCCCACTGCCCCCAACATTTGTGCCCTGTGCCCTACTCAGTATCTGCGGTCCTGGCCCAGAGAGCCTTGTCACTAAGGGCAAGCCAAGAAGATGGGAAAAGGCTGGGAGAGGAGGGTGCCCAGAAAGGGCCATCTCCCAGAGCACCCACATTCCCTCCAGGGATGCTGGGGAAAGACCAGAGCTCTCTGAGTCAGTCCTGGGAGAGGTTTGTCCCCCACCTCAGGGTCGTGGTGCCTTTTTCCCCCTGCCAGGGAGATGCGCCGTCGCTTGGTCCCTTTGTGCTCTCGCATTGCACTCCACTTGCTCCGGCAGCTCAGCAGCCAGGACCCATACAGGGATCTGTCCTTCCTGGCATTCCTTGTGGAGGTGAGCCTGGTTCCAGCGCTGCCTGGCTGAGCTGCCTCCCAGCTCTCTGCCCTCTCACAGCCACAGCTGCCTGGGACGATGCCCATGCCCAGTGCTGCTGCCTGGGCCCAGCCCTGTGCTTTCCTGGGCTCCTGCTGGCCGGCTCCCCTGTCACTGCCCTGTGCCTTTCAGGTCCTCGAGTGCCTGGACTTGAGGGAATGTGGTGACAGTGTCCTGATGGTCTTGGCAAGGCACCTGCACAGCGAGTGCAGGGAGCGGTGTCGCCTGGCGCTCAGAGGCCTCATGGTGGTCAGCAAGGATCCCTTGATGGTGAGGGGGGGAAGCGGCTGATTCTGCGCTGTGAAAAGCAGCCCCATGGGCGTGCAGGGCTTCAGGAGCTGAGGCAGCTGCTCCCAGCTCTCAAGCCTCACCTGCCCCAATGCTTTGGGGCAGGCCTTTGGCCTGTGGGCCCTGCAGCAGCAGGGTGGCCTTGCAGTGCCAGGGTGGTGTTGGTGGTGCAGCCGTCCATGGCTTCCCAGCACAACCTTGTGTTCCACACAGGCCAGGAGAATGTGCATCCTGTCTCCAAGCCTTCTGGAGCTACTGTATGATGCAGATGGAGAGATGGTCAGCATGTCCCTCTCTGTGTTCACCAATGTGCTCCAGCACAAAGACATCCTGGTATCCAGCACCACTGCCCCAAAGCTGGCTGAGGCACTCCTGCTGCTCTTTGAGCATGTAAGCTTCTGCTTCCTGAGCCACAGGCATTGGGTGCTTCCCAGAAACTTGGTGCCCTCTGGATTTTCAGGCCTTTGCCCAGGTGGGACTGAAATAGTTGATGTCGGGCTTTTTGTTTCCTCTAGGACAACAGCCATGTGCAGGTGCTCTCCATTCAACTCTTCAGCAAGGTGGTGGAATTGGTAGTGGATGAGGGGAAAAAGCCCCTGAAGTCAATTGTGAGCAAGAGCATGTATGCACTTTTACTTTACTGTCATGATAAGAACTCGGACGTGGCAAAGGTGAGGTTTTGTGTGATGCTGGTGCATGTCTGGGAAGGGGCATGCCTGCGTCCTGCCCTGGTGCCTCACGGGCTGACGCCTCCTCCAGGCCTGGGCACAGAGATGAGGGTCTGGTGCCTTGGGCTGTGGGGCCATCTCTGAGTCTCTGCTGCTCCCCAGGCCTCTCGAGAAACGCTGCTTCGTGTGGCCAAGTTCCTGAAGAGGAGGAAGCTCGTACAGCTGTTGAAGAAGCAGCCGCCGATGGATGTAGAGGAGTGCCTGGTAAGGAGGGCCTGAAGCCCCAGGCTCAGCCTGGAGAAGGCCCCTGAGGGAGGTGCTCAGTGTGCGGGGCTGACAGCTGTGCTCCTGCCCGCTGCTGCAGCCAGATGCCGCCCGGGCTCTTTTCCACGCTCCCGTGGGCCCGAGCCGGGTGCCCATGGAGCCCCGGCCCGGCGGGGCTGCGGGCCGGCACCGCGGCTCCCCGGGCAGCAGCCGGCCCTCTGCCCCCTGCCCTCGGGAGCCCTTGGCCAGCGGCTGCTGGCCGCGCCTCAGGGCTCTGCGGCCAGGGGAGGCCGGGGCTGGGCGCAGGCAGCGCCCGGCCCAGGGGCTGAGCCCGCGCCAACCCTTCCCTCCTGCCGCTCTCTGCAGCTGGCACAGGACAGGAGCCGAGCGGCCGAGCACCTCCGCCGGGCCCTACGCTACCTGCAGAGCCCACAGGAGCCCCTGCGAGAGACGGCCGTCACGTTCATGGGTGAGCCCCGAGCCCGGGCTCCATCCCCGGCCCGGCCCGCCGCAGCTCGGCCCCAGCCCCGCCTGCTGCCCCAGCAGCGCCAGCCGGGCCCGGCGCCGTGCAGCCCCGCCTGGCCTGGGCATTGCTGCTGCCGCCCTCTGGCAGCCGTGCCCTGGGTGGCAGCGTGCGGCAAGGGCCGGGCTGAGCCCTGCCGGGCCAGCAGCCCGTGTGGCCACAGCGCCGGCAGCGCCGCTGGCAGGCAGCTGTGCCGCTGGGGCCGTGACTGGCTCTGTGCTCACAGGCATGGCCGGGCGGTGCCTCAGGAGGCAGCAGCAAGAGCTCCGGGTGATCTGGACAGGTGAGTGAGGGCAGCGAGCTGACAGCGGGGGCTGCCGGGGGTCCTGCAAGTCCTGTCCCGGCTTTGCAGGGCTCTGCTCCCTATGCCAAGGGCTGATGTGGGCAGGGCACACAGAGATTTCAGGGACACGTCGGGGAGTCATGGCCAGTACCACCCAGCTGATTCCAAAGTCTCCTACTCCCTTCTGGGTGGGATGGCCCTGTCCAGAAGCTCTTGTAGGATTCCCTCAGACCCGGGCTGTTGCCAGGGCTCTGTTCCTCTCTCTTTCAGCCCTGCAAGTCCGGCGGCAACGTGCCAGCCCATCCTGCTGTGACCTGGACAATGAAGCAGAGTTTCCCCAAAGAGCTGAAGAACTTGGGACATCTTCTGGATCCAGTCAACCAGTGCCCCAAGAGGAGCACCAGGAGACACCCAAGAGGACACTGCCTCCCAGCGCTGCTGGAAGTCCTGGCACAGCTGAGGCTGGGCAGAGTTCTTGTGGCTTCAGCCCTTTCCCTGCCTGTTGACTGCCCCGTCCCTCCAGGCCTCATATCTGCCCATCCCCATTTTTTCCCTCCACTCTCCCTCCCTATAGGTGGCTCCCTCTCTCCAGCCCTCAGACTCTCCATCCCCATTTTTTCCCTCCACACTCCCTCCCTATAGGTGGCTCCCTCTCTCCAGCCCTCAGACTCTCCATCCCCATTTTTTCCCTCCACACTCCCTCCCTTTTTGTGGCTCCCTCCCTCCAGGCCTCATACACTGTCCATTCCCATTTTTGCTCTCCACTATTCCTCCCTTTTGATAGCTCTGCCCCACCGGCCCTCAGGCTGTCCATCACCTTTTCTTCCCTCCACTCTCCCTCCCTGTTGACAGCTCCATCCCTCCAGTCCTCAGACCCTCCCCATTAGCTTTTTTGCCTCCCAGATCATCCCTTTGCTTTGCCTTTCAATAATAAACAGTTTGGCATCTTCACTTTGCCTACATCCCTGCGGAGCTGAAGTAAATCCCAGACCCTGGGACACACAGGCCCTGCTGCCATTCTCTGCCACACCGTGTTTTGTGCACGGACACAGTGGAACGAGGGCAGGTCAGCCTGGAAAGGTGCCTGTGCTGAAGGTGCAGTTCCACAGCACTGTGCAGTTACACATCTTGCTGAGCACCCTGGAGCCCCTGGATTTTGGGAGAGCCAACCTGAGTATGCTCTGAACCCAGCTGAGAGGGATTCCATGGCAAGCATCCGCGGAGGGCAAAGGAGCTAAGAATGCTGGAAGCTTTCAAGAATAGCTTCCTGAAAGCATAGCAGTGCTCCATCCCTGCACAGGAGGAGGAAGAGGGCAGAAGCAGAGAGCATCCTGGCTTAGCAGGGAGCTCTGGGTGTGCCCAAGAGCAAATGAAGCAGCAGCACGGTGCCCGAGACTCGGACACGCCGCCGAGCCGGTGCCCGGAGCGCTGTCAGGCCGTGCCGGGATCCCGGCTATGCTTCTGCTCCCCACAAGTGAGGAATGGCAGCCCCAAGCTCAGAGCCAGTCAGAAAGCCAAGCAAGGGAGAGCAGAGCGAGGGCACCCTGCCAGTCTCTCTTGGGCATGGCCGCAAAACAGCCCGTGCTGCTTCTTCCTCCGCCTGCGTTTGGGCTGTGCTGGTGGCAGAGCCAGCCAGGTTGGGCTCTGTGTTCCAAAGCCTGTTGGGAGCGGGCATGAAAAGCTCTGTGTGCACAGCAGAGAGACCTGGAAGGTGCTGGCAAGAGCATCCTGCAGGAACAGGGCTCTGGTCCCTGGCCAGGAACAGCCTGGTTTTGGTGCCGTGAGCACAGGCAGGAGCTGAGGCAGGTGAAGAGGCAGCGGGCAGCTTGTGTTTGTGGAGGGCCTGGGGCTGCACCTCTGAGCCTGCACGTGGAAACTCACTTGGGGGAAGAGGAGCTAGAGCTGGAGTGCCTGTCCTGAAAGGACCTGAAGTCATTCAGCCTTGCCAGCGTTTCTTAAGGGTGTGTTGGTGTTCCCCAGGAAAGCCACACATTTGGGGAAACACCTTTGGAGGAAAGGGGCTTGCTTCTCAAGGAAAGCGCTTGCCAGGGAGCTCCCAGTGAGGCAGGTGCGAGTGTTGCCCTTTGTCTCTCTGTGCTCCTTTCAGTGCTTGAGGCCCATTGCATGTGGCAGAGGGGCATGGAGAAGGCAGTGAGGAGCAGGTTTGGCATCTGCCCGGACCTGTGCAAACCAATCCCAGCACCTGCAGGAGGGTGTGTTACCCTCTTTGGACAGAGGTGTGAGCAGGAGCATCTCTGTCCAGCCATGAGCCCTAAAGCTCTCTGTGAGAGCTGTGAATTTAAAGGCCTTTACACACATCCTTTTCACATCTTTCCTCTCTGCTGTGTTTCAACTCTTGCCAATATGCATTCTCTCCTGCTGGTGGGGAGCTGCTATGGCCCAGGGCCAGCACAGAGCTGGGATGTGTGGGCCAGGCAGCGTGGAGAGCCTTGGCTGACCGTGGTGTGTTCATGGCCTCAGAAAAGTCCTCCCAAGGTGTCCTGCTCGTTGGCTCTCCCTGTGCATCTTGGAGAGAACAAGGTAGGCATTTCTGGCAGCTGGGCATCAGCCGGCCTTAACATGGGGCCGCGTGGTGGAGCGAGCCCAGCTGAGATAGCCTGAGAGCAGCCCAGTGCTCCGTGCTCCTCTCTGCTGGCCCGTGAGCGTTTCTCTGCTTTCGGGATGGCCCTGGCTGTGTCAGGGCTGCTACGTGGGCACGAGACAGCCGGTCCTGTCCCGCTGGGTCCCAGCAGTGCCTCGCAGCAGCCCTGCAGCCACGTCAGGATGCTGGCCAAGAGAGGCCCTGGAAGCTGAGGCAGCTGATTTTAAGCTTTTGCAGATACACCCAGGGGATGGCCAGCGGTGTTCCCTCAGGATACAGCAGTCCTGAGTGGTGTCCCTAATTCAAACAAAGCTGCAGACAAACACATTGTCCGTCAAAAGACCTTTTATTAAGCTAGCAGGAGGGCAGGTGTCTGCACCCTGTGGGAACTCAGCACATCCCTCTGGATGTCCAGGTTGCCGAGAACCCCGTCAGGGGGCTCGGAGACCCTGGCATTCTGCCCGCAACACCTGGTGGCTTGATTTTGATCCTTCCAACGAATTGCCAGCTTGGCATGGGGATGTGAAAGACACGCAGGTTTGAATGGTGCAGTAACAGGGTGTTGACAGGGTGGAAATATAGATTTTACGATTTTTGGTATAGGGGTTATAGGGACAAGATGGAGGAATCAGGGCATGTCTAGTCCTTCTTCTTTCTTCTTTCTTCTTCTTGTTCTCCATTTTCTGCTGTGATGTTGGCACATGGGGATTGGTTTAGAACAGAAGTACACTGTCTAACATAGGTGATAGGTATTGGAAATTAAAAGTAAATATGATCTACGTAGTTTGCAGTATAAAAGGACGACACCGCCTCGGGGGTGGGGTCAGAGTGCTTGTTGCTGCCTTGATGTGCAGGCCTCGGCTGGGCAAAAAGACAATTTTGTAGATAAGAAATAATAAACAACCTGAAGACCAAAAAAGTGAAGAGTCCAGACTGATTCTTCAGAGCAGAGGCTGCTGCAGAGCCATCCCACGCATCTCGGGGCAGAGAACAGACAGCCGACCCCACATCACCCCACTAAAATGCTTTTCTGCCACTAGTAAATTTCAGGGGGTTGATGTAGGAAGTATATCAAAAATACCATCCATCTTTACTCTGCTGAGGTGTTTTGATAAGCAGGGGGTTAGAAATACATTCTGTCAGATTCCTGTACTTGAAGCTAATGTCCAGGTGCTGGCCAGGAGCAGTCTCCATGCCCTAAAGCAGCACTTCTTCCTCATGGCTTCCCTGCACAGGGCTCATTCCATACTTGCCCTTCGTTTTTCTGCTAGAATGTGTCTAAAGCTTTTTGTCAAGTCCCTCTTCTGTCAAGTTAGGCCAGCCAGGTTTTTCTTATGCTAACTAGTGCTAAGTGCTTCTGTAGGTCTGTGCTAAGTACTTGTTTACTTATGGGAATTGCTTGGGCTTATGTAAAACAAAGGCCTTGTTTCATTCTCCCCTTCTCTTTATCCTGATGCAAATTCTTTTGCAAGATCCTCTGGACAGTCCACAGTACATATGTACTGTTATGCTGCTGTTTTAATTTTCCACCACATCCATAGGTTCGTGATGGTTAGGAGGAGGGTTAATTTAGAATCCTTGTGGTCCTACAGTCTGTAGCAGGCCATGGGTTTGCTAGGGCCCCGTGGAGAGCAGAGGACTAAAGATAGGAAATGCCAAGTCATGGCAAGCCCCCGTCTTCCACCTTTCGGACCCCAGCTTATGTCTCTGTGATACCATACGTCACTTCTCCTCAAGCCCTGATTTTGGACAATTTCTGACCCTGCCTTACCCTGTATAATGGGCTGTTTTAGCCCATTCTGGTTAGAAGAGCCGTCGCTGGAACCCTTGACAGACCCCCAATAAAGACATTGCTGTGGAACTCCAGAGCAGCCTTCTCCTCTTTCAGCCAGCGTCTGCCTGTGGTGCCGTAGCAAGCAAAAGAGCTGACCTCAAAAGAGCTGATAATCTCTAAAGAGCTGATATGCCTTATGCTTGCTAAAGGCAGCCAGTGGCTGAGAGCTGCTTGGGTTTCGGGCAGTCTGTCCCCAGAAGAGGACTGAGCTATGCGGACTGTGCAGCCTGCTCGGGGCCAAAGCTGCTCCCAGCAGGAGCCCTTGACAACAGTGCAGGTAAATTGACTTGTCCTTCCAGTCTCTGGGTTTCCCCATTCAAAGGCAAACAGCTTTTGGCTGCCAGCGTCCAAGGCTATACAGAAGAAAGCATCCTTGAGATCTGAAATGGTAAACCATCCATATTCAGCTTTTACTTTGCTTAGCAAAGCATATGGAGTTGAAACCACTGGGTGGAGATCTCCAGCTATTTTGTTAATATAGCCTGTCGGTATTGAACCAGACTGTAGTTCAAGCCAACCGGCTTCTGTACAGGTAAAATGGGTGTATTCTCTTCAGAGTCACATTTCAGTAACAACACAAATTTTAGAAAATTGTCTACGATAGACTTAATATTTTTATGATTTCCACTGTACGTCGATATTGTTTCATTCTTATTGGTTGTGTTCAAGGTTTAAGTTTAATGATTACAGGTTGTGCTGCCTTGGCCTCACCAGGGATCCTATCCACTCAGACTGAAAGACAAACCTGACTAAGAACTTCTTCTGTGTCTCTTCTGATTTGGACAAATCTGTAATGAGAGCTAGACATAGAACTTGATTATTTGCTCATCATTGATTTTGATCTGAACTCCTCCAGGGGTAAACTACATTTCAGCCTGTTGAAACCTGTTACAACATTCTCATTTCTCCAACAAATCCTTCTGATGAGGCATTTTGGGGGACGTAGGCATATATGGGAACTGATGTATTCCTACTGTTTTTCCCAGTTCATAAGACTGTGGTTTTAAAAAGGATACCTTCTGCTGTTGACTTGTGGCTCCAATAACATTCACAACTTTACCTGGATCAATTTCTTCCAACTTTCTATCTAATACAAAATGTGTTGCACCTGCATTCACCTGACATTTCCTTTTCCTCACCTTTTCCCCCAGTTCTCTTTTGACCAGAGGGTTTTCTGGGGGGATGCCCTCCAGCCAGCCCTTGCATTGATTCAGTTCTGCAGCCACATTGGCTTTGAGTGCCAGGCAGTCTCTCTTCCTATGTCTATCTTTCTCACAAATAGGTACACTGAGTAGTCCAGAGGTTAGGGATAGGTCTCTGCCCACCCCAGCCATTTCTTTGTCCTGATGAGGGGCCTTTGGGTGGCTCCTCTCCAAGGGCTGCAATAACAGTGTTAGTCATTCCTTTCTCCAGTTGCTTAGGCTCTAGACGACTATGGTTTTTATGAACTCACCATGCTTCTTCTTGCAGTTTTTCTATACCTGGTCTTCTGTTTTTAATTTTCAGTTTCTGCCTCATATCATTAGAGGACTGGTCCAGGAAAAGGGAAACGAGTTGGTTTTTGCCATAATCATCTGATGGGTCTGGAGCAGTGTATTTAAGCATGGCTTCCTGGAATGGTTCAAAAATTCAGTCGGGGCTTCAAGAGGCCCTTGTTTCACTTGTTATAGTGCACTCCAAAGTACAGCCTTAGGGATACCATTTTCCAAAAGAAACACATTCCCAGTACCTCTGTGGGAGTTGATAGTTACCAGAATTATTACAGTCCCAGGGAGGTTTTGTGAGAGGGCACGTTTCTTCTGTATTTTCTCCTGCCCATAGCCCGGCTCTTCCATCATTCCGTGCAGTTTTTAGTACCAGCTCTTTCCTTGTGTCTGTTAAAACATCTAGCACAGGATCTATATCCTCCCCGTCTGGGTCCAGGGCTTTAACAAAGGTCCTGAATCTTTTGGCCATTCCTGATGGATCATCCCAGTATTGTCTAGGCAGAAATTTCCAGGTTTCTAAATCATCTCATGAGAGACATACATTGATTTTCATGAGACTCAAAGGTCCTGTTGCCTCCCATAACAGTGACTGAATGACCATCCCCCAAAAAGATGGTGAGCTTCCTCCCAGCTCCTGCAAACGAGTCCAAGGGCAGCTTTTGTGGTGGGTTTTCTCTTTAATGGTTTGTTGTGTTATCCCCTATGTGATGGTTCAGCCTAAGTTGTACCCTCCTATCTTAGCTGTCTGTCTTGTGTTAAGCCTGTTCCTTGATCTAGGATGTTCCCTGATCCTCCTCTCATTCAGCTGTCAATCCCACTTTGTACCAACCCTTTAGTCTAGAAACTTCCTTGTCAATCCCCTGTTCCTCAAAGCTCTATTGGTCTATGCAAACCCTTCCCCTGTTCCTCCTTATTGGTTCAAACATTGGAGACCCGCCTTATGCTCCTCCACACTCCTTCCCCTATTGGTTGAAAATTTGTACCCTCCCCTGAGCCCTCCCCATATAAAAGTCCCTGTTCTCCTGTTTTCTGTGTCTTTTGTCCCTGCACTCTCCGCGCAATAAGGCTTTCCTTGGAACCCATACAGAAGAGGTCCTTCTTGTCCTTAACTGCACTGGCAGAATTCCAGCACCATGTCACAGGGGAATGCTGAATGGTGACAATACCTCGACTTCCCTTCTGCCTTTGGTTCTGTACTGGGAGTTCTTCCACTTTCAAGTTCTAGAGAGGAAGGGGGCTCAAAGGCACAGTTTTCTCAGCAGTATTTACCAGGCAGTTTGACTGCATTCCCTGTCCTCCCTCTTCCCATGACTCAAAAGGAGCAACCAAACCCTCCATCCTTTCCTCATTCTCTTTATTTTTAAACACCTTTGTCCTATGGAACATGCAGAACAACACCTTCTTAGTCCTGCCTTTCCTTTTGTTTTGCTATCTTTTTCCAGAGCCAAGGCAGAAGGATCCCTTGGGGCCAAATTAAAGCCACATTCCTGCTTCAATTCAGGGTGATCCTTCAGATAAACAAAACATGTTTAGGTACACAGCTTCATCTTCTTTTCATTCTTTTCACAAAAATAATAGTAACCACAACACGGTATAATAACTCAGGGTTGCATTTATTGTCTTCTTCTCCCTGTCTTTAAATATATAAAGGGGCCACTATTGATCAGAGTATTTATTGAGTGTTTTCTTAGTCTCTGTGCCCCCAGGGCCTTTCTTATGTTCTTCCATTGTTTCAATAGGCATCCCAGGGGCTTTGGATTTATTGGCTTGCTGGCTGACACCCTCTCTTGGACACCCACCCTGGTCCTTTCTTTATCTCCTCTTACACTCTGTTGATTTCTAATAATATTTCAATTCCCAAACTGAAATGTTATTTTTTTCTCTCCTCTCCTTTCTCTTATTATTTTTACACCAGAATTGGTACACACAGGGTGTCTTTGGGCTCCCCTGCACCAATATTCTCTCCTGCAGCTGTGGCAATGTATATAAACAATAGGACTACACCCCTACACAAGAAACAAGGGATCAGAGTCCTTGCAGTCCTGCAGCCTTCCTGAGGCTTCTGTGTCACAGGTGCCTTCAAGGCCCAACTGCAGGACTTGTTAACTTGGCGCTTTCCTGAGGGTCTCTCTTTAGGGTGCCCTTGAGGCCACACTCTGGCATTGTTGTGGTGTGCTTTGTGTCTTTACTTGTTGAGTTTGTTACTGTACTGGATTTTCTATGTTTGAAATGGTTCATTCTATGTGGACCCATCTTACTTCCCAAATGGTTTCCCCCTAAGTTTTATACTCCCCCTTTCCCTATCAATCACCCTTGTGCCTACCCCTATTTCCAGACCCTTCTCTGTCACTCCTCCAAACCCTGCCCCTGCAGCTTGTCTGTCATTGTTTGCCAAGCCCCTTCATCTAGAAGCTTCGATGTCAATTATGTGAAACTACTAATCCCATTGGTAGATTTTGTATGTTCTCCTCCACTATCCTCTTCCATTGGTTGTATGATAACTTAGTCCCGCCTCATGCTCCTCCTCAGTTGCTGGCCTTTAGTTGTTAGGCTGACTCCTCCCCAGAGTCAGCCTCCCTTTATAATTTTGTGTATCCCTTTACTCTGTGCTCTTCTGCTTCTGTTCCCTCCCAGCTTGCTACAGTTTGTAGCACCTGTTCACTCCCTTCGGGGAGGGAATAAACAGCAGATGGAAAATTACAGACAGAAAGCCCCTCTCTTTCTTATTTACCGGTCTAACTCCACGAGGACCTCTCTGGGTGCCTGCTCGGCCAGGCCCAGCGGAAGGAGAGGTTCCTGCCAGTGGCTGATCCGCTGCCCTCAGCCAAGCCAAGGGCTGGAGGCAGGCAGCAGCCATTTAGTGGTGTGCACCGAGGTGAGGGGTCAGAGCTGGCCGGCACCACCAGCACCAGCCCTCCACCCGAGATCAGGGGTGCAGAGCCATGGCATGGCAGGCAAATTCCTCAGTTTGTTCAAAGTTGCTGAGGTGTGTTCAGTCAGTTTATTCGCTTGCTCCCCTATTTTATGTAATGGTTCTGCCCCCGAGAGTTTTCCCGCCTTAGTTATGTCTGTCATGTTGTTACCATGGTTTTTCCCACCCAAAGTTATGTCAATCCTCTTAGTTATGTAATTGCCCCTCCCTGCACTCCCGTATATGTAAACTTGCTTCTCCTCCCTCGGCGCAGTCAATCACTCCCCACTCCACCTTTCTCTCTAGAAAGTTCTCCATTATGGGATTCATGATTGGCTGTGGTGCTGGGGCCACTCCTCTACAATGTATCTATTGGTTGTCCTCATGTGTCAGTTACCCTAAGTTCACTTCCTCTCCTCCCTGGATTGGTTCTTGTGTAGACCCCTCCCTTGGTTACCTCCCCCTATAAAACCCTAGTGCACCCACTGTTCTTGGTCACTCCCTGGCTGACCTTCGTTGGATAATAAATCTGACTATCCCCACACAGTGTCCTGGCTCTTTCTCTCGTCGTCTTCGCAGCTTCTGTTCGGCCTATCCGGTGATCTCTCCGCACAGGCACAGCCCAAAGACCTTTGACGCCTAGGGGTGCCTGAGTTGCAGTGGGCTGTGGGCCGCCCCTCCTGCTAGCCGGACATTGATCAAAGGCCACGGAATGCTGCAGTGTTCAGGGGGAAAAATAAGAAAGGCCCTGGAGCTGCCCCAGCATAACAGCCTGAAGAATCGGAACAGTCCCAGCCCCTGCAGGATGGTGAGTGGCAGAGCAGGGCCACAGGGATGATGGCTGAATCCATTAATTCTCAAGTTCTTGGACTTCACTGAAATTGGTGACAGCATCCTGACGGTCCTGTCAAGTTGCCTGCACAGCAAGTGCAGGGAGCGGCATTGCCTGGTGCTCAGAGGCCTCGTTTTGGTCAGCAAGAAACCCTTGATGGTGAGGAGGGGCCGTGGCTGAAGCTGCACTGTGAAAGCAGCCCCATGGGCGTGCAGTGCTTCAGGAGCTGAGGCAGCTGCTCCCAGCTCTCAGGCCTCACCTGCCCCAGTGCTTTGGGGCAGGCCTTTGGCCTGTGGGCCCTGCAGCAGCAGGGTGGCCTTGCAGTGCCAGGGTGGTGTTGGTGGTGCAGCCGTCCATGGCTTCCCAGCACAGCCTTGTGTTCCACACAGGCCAGGAGAATGTGCTGTCTGTCACCAAGCCTTGTGGAGCTGCTGGGTGATGCAGATGGAGAGGTGGTGAGCATGTCCCTCTGTGTGTTCACGAATGTGGGCCAGCACAAAGACTTCCTTGTATCAAGCACCACTGCTGCAAAGCTGGCTGAGGCACTGCTCCTGCTCTTTGACCACAAAAGGCTCTGTGTCCCCAGCTGCAGACACTGGCTGCTGCCCAGAAACTTTTCCCAGGTGAGCTTGAATAAATTAGTTTAAAGCCAGATTCTCTTCCCTTCCTCCAGGAGAACAGGTATGTGCAAGTGCTCTCCCTTGAGCTCTTCTTCAGGGTGATGGTCTTGGTAGTGGATGAAGGAAGAAAAGCCGCTTAAAAAGATTTTGAACCAAAACGTGCTCCTTCTTTTACTGCCATAATGAGGACTTGCGCGTGATGTAGGTGAGGTTTTGTGCGAGGCTGGTGTATCTCTGGGAGGGGCTCGGCTACCTCCTGTCCTGGCACCTGGTGGACTGCCGCCTTCTCGAGACTTTGGCAAAGGGATGTAAGTCTGGTGCCCTGGGCTGTGGGGCCATCTCCTGGCCTTTGCTGCTCTCCAGGCCTCTCGGGAAACACTGCTTCTTGTGGCTGAGCTCCTGAAGATGAGGAAGCTCAAGCAGCTGGTGAAGAAGGGGCAGCTGTCAATGTTCACTGACGTGCTGGTAAAGAGGGCCTGAAGCCCCAGGCTCAGGCCGGAGAAGGCCCCTGAGGGCGGTGCTCGGTGTGCGGGGCTGGCAGCTGTGCCCCTGCCCGCTGCTGCAGCCAGAGGCCGCCCGGGCTCTTCTGCAGGCTCCCGTGGGCCCGAGCCGGGTGCCCATGGAGCCCCGGCCTGGCGGGGCTGCGGGCCGGCACCGCGGCTCCCCGGGCAGCAGCCGGCCCTCTGCCCCCTGCCCTCGGGAGCCCTTGGCCAGCGGCTGCTGGCCGCGCCTCAGGGCTCTGAGGCCAGGGGAGGCCGGGGCTGGGCGCAGGCAGCGCCCGGCCCAGGGGCTGAGCCCGCGGCAACCCTTCCCTCCTGCCGCTCTCTGCAGCTGGCACAGGACAGGAGCTGAGCGGCCGAGCACCTGCGCCGGGCCCTGCGCTACCTGCAGAGCCCACAGGAGCCCCTGCGAGAGGCGGCCGTCATGTTCATGGGTGAGCTATGAGCCTGTGCTCCCCTGCTCAATCCTACCCTGCCCTGCACAGCCTCACGAGGCCCCAGCCATCATTCCCCTGCCCTGCCCAGCCCTTTTATGCTCTGCCCTGTCCTT
Source organism: Ammospiza nelsoni (assembly GCF_027579445.1). Classification (NCBI taxonomy): domain Eukaryota; kingdom Metazoa; phylum Chordata; class Aves; order Passeriformes; family Passerellidae; genus Ammospiza; species Ammospiza nelsoni. Next base: position 3,632,149 of record NC_080639.1, read on the forward strand.
CTTTGCCCCACCTGGCCCCGCCCCAACCCACCCTGCCCCACCCTTCCCAACCTGTCTCTGCCCGACCCTGGCCTGCCCAGAACAGTCATGCTCCGCCCTGTCCAGTTTCATTTAACCTGGCCACATTCTACCCCTCCCTGCCTCACCCTGCCCAATCCCGCTGCACCCAACTTTGCCTCGCTCTGTCCAACCCCATCATGCTGCACCCTCTCGTGCTTCACCCAACTGAGCTCTGCCTCGCTGCACCCTACCCCACTCTACCCCGCCCCCTTTGCCCTGCCCCACCCCAGCCTGCCCCACCCTATCCACCTTACCCTGCTCCGACCCGCCCAACCCTGTCATGCTCTGCCCTCTCCTGTTCCGCCCAACCTATCTCCTGCCCCAACCTGCCCCTCCCAGCCCTGCCACACCCAATCTCACCCTGCCCTGCCCAACCATTTTGTGCTTCGCCCTGTCATGCTCCACCGAACTTTGCCACACCCTGCCCTACCCTCCCCACCCTAACCCACCCCACCCCGCCCTACCCCACCCAACTCAGCTGCACCCTGCTCTGCCCAACCCATCATGCTGCGCTCTCTCCTGCTTTGCCCAACCTAGCCCCGCTTCACCGCACCCTTCCCCACTCTGCCCCACCCCTTTTGCCCTGGTACTGGCCATGTGTGGGAGACAGCCATAGAGCAGATGAACTTAGAATGCCATGGGAGGACACCACTGTTTAAGTTACGCTGAGAGACTGGCACAATTCCCCATGGTTCTTTTCTTGTTAATGTTAATGTTAATGTGCTGTTGCCAATCGACTGCTGTTCATCCCCCAGTTACAGAAAGTTCTGTACTCCCCCTTCCTCCATTGGCTTTCTCTGAGAGACCCCTGCCACTCCACTCCCCCACTGGTGTATCCTGTGTCACCTCACCTCAAATCCACCCTTGATTCCCTTCCCCACTGGATAATTTGTACCCTGACCTCTCCTACCTTCCCCCAGTTATATACCCTGGCCCCCCTGCTCCTGGCTCTTCGCGTTCCCTTCAGCGGAGGTTGTGTTCCTGCTTGTTCCTGTTTCTCTCCTAACATTTGCCCCATCCGGACCTCTGGATCTTCCCCCAATAAACCCTGCTGGATCTGCTATGCAAAGAGTCCTCTCATTTTCTCTGGTGAGGCTTTGATTACACCATCTGTGCTCAGGCATCTGGTCGGTTGGGGGAATTGTCCAGGCAGCCCGAAATGGAGACGCTTTTGGTACTGCAGGCACCCCGACAGCACCTTCCTGGGGAAGCTGCTCTGGCCACCCACAGCCATGCCATGCTGGGCTCTGAGCGAACCCCTGTTTTTACACTGCTTTATCCTAAACTACCATTAACTTCTGTTGGACAAGATGGCACTGGCCACATGGCCGGATCTCCCATTTTGAATGCTGCGGTGCGAGATTCTCCTGCCTTGGCCACTCAAAAAGGCATCTGGGATGGTCCTCCTCCATTCCTTTGCTCACCCCAACCTCCAAGCCCTACCCCTGCAGCGGGTGCTGCCTCCGCGTGTCACAGAAACCTTTTCATGAAAATCCTTTCCTTAGGATTTTTCCTCCTGAGAAGCTGTGAGGCCTCAGGAACAAAATGTAAATAGTGGTTATCTGCTGCTGTGGAATGCAACAGGCGGGTCTGTGATTGGTCTCATGTGGATGTTTGGAATTAATGGCCAATCACAGCCCAGCTGGCTCAGACTCTCTGTCCCAGCCACAAACCTTTGTTATTCATTCCATTCTATTCTTAGCTTAGCTGGCCTTCTGAGATGAAACCTTTTCTTCTATCCTTTTAGTATAGTTTTAATGTAATATATATAATAAAATAACAAATCAAGCCTTCTGAAATATGGAGTCAAATCCTCGTCTCTTCCTTCAGCAGAACACCCCTGTGACCACCGTCACATCCGCGCTCTCCAGGCCTTCCGGGAAATGTTGCACTGTTCAGCCAGATTCCTGCACAGGAGGGATCTCCAAAGGAAGCTGCGGCTGGATCAGACCTGGAGGTTCCGTGTTGTAAGGACGGCCTGCAAGCCCCAGCCTCAGGCTGGAGCAGCCCCCTGAACGCGCTGCTCATTGTGTGTGGCCGGCAGCTGCAGCCCCACCCAAGCCGTTCTCTTCCCTGGGCCACGCGGGCTCTGCTCCAGGCTCCTGTGGGCCCCAGCTGGATGCCCATGGAGCCCTGGCCAGCAGGTGCCACATGGGATTTTGTCAGTGAAAATGTTCATTGAGAAGTGAATGGAAAAGAGGTTTGGCAAAGGGAGGATTTGAATGGTTGTTTTTACAAACTCAGTCCTAACAAATCCGTGTAGGATGGGTTAAAACCCATGTGCACTATCAGACTTTGCAAATATTGTAGAATGATAAAGTGGAGCAGCTGACAAAAGTCAGAAGGATAAAAATGGATCCACAGCACAGAATTTGATCAATGGGTACATTGTGAATTAGGGCACAATGGAAATTGCTTTTTGCAGCACAAACCTGAGGCTGGCAATTGCCCTGAAAGATGTGGAACGGTGTTTTCACACAGTGCCAGCTGAGGCTTAAACAAAACCACCCAGACCTGACAATCACCCCTGCATGTCAAAAGTAACAAAACACTCTGGTCAACTGATATGAAACTAATAAGCTAAGCTGCAACCTGGGGAGTAACAGCTCTATACTTTTACCATCAATGTTTTTGGCTGAGGTATCAGTGAACGGGACATCTCCAGGTTCAGAGCTGGCAGTAAATGCAGAGTTATTTATTATAGGGTTAGGTTTTGTAACGTTAACGTGCCTGGAGTGGGGAGAGGGATGAGTGTGTGTGTTCTTCCATACCCTCCTCCCCATTTGTTCTTTCCCACAGGTGTTCAGTGGGGTTTCTTCCAATAGATTGGTCAGCAGAGGGAGTGAGACTGCTTTTAAAATGTTTTGCAAGAGTTGCAATCTGAATTAAGGAGTTGAGTTGCTTTTAGTTCAGGATTTTAGCAGGCTTTTGCTACTCATCCTGGAGCAGTTCACCTTAGCAGTTTGCTCCTTTATTCCAGTGACTTTCCTTTTGAACATGATCAAGTTCTGCAGCAAGCAATGCCACTGCCTAGAGCCTTTCTTAACAACCAATCACTTTTTTAATAACCAATCATCTTTTTAGTGGCCAATGTCTCCGTATCCTTTTTTTTTTTTCATCAAGTGCACCCCAGAGGTAGGGAGGCAACTACTACATTAACCGAGGAAGAATACCAAAATATTTTCCCCTGAAGTTTTCCTATAGCCCCCAGAGAGGAAGCTGCATGATAAATACCTAGGCTTGCATAGGGACAACGCCATCTCCACAAGGCAGCCGCTGCAGAATTGGCCTCACGATTAAAACTGCCAATTCTAGTTCTCCACAACAGACCACAGACTGGTGGAGCTGCAGAATTGGTTTCAGGACTGAAACCCACCAATTCTGGCTTTTAACAACAAAACACACAAAGCACAGGGGCGTGGGTCCCCTCCAAACAGGAGCTTTTCAGCTCTGCACGAAACCCCACATCGACAAAGGAATTAAATCCCTAAACCCATTAACCACGATATCCACAATTCCTTCAGAGAAAGATGCTCTCAGACTTCCAAGCCTACAGAATAAACTACAGTTCCCACAACTCCTTGAATAATTGAAGATATTTTTGACAATTCTCCCACCTTAGGGATAAAATGTAAGGTGGATGGAGAGGCCCTGTGTTTAATAGGAAACACACCTCCTCTCCATCTGAACCCACCTGAAAAGTTAACAAGGGCTCCGGTGTGGTGTGTCCCTGCTGCAATGGGAGCCCCTGACACATCTAATAGTCCATCTCCATTACACCCTGGATTTCCTCCTCCTGAGGGTCCAGCTGTTTTTGTGAACATTCCCACTTCCAGTGTCCCAGCACAGAGCACACTGATTCTTTCCCAGCTGCTGTTTGGCTTGGCTCTCCCCTGCTGAGGAGGGAATGCTTCTGCCACTTCCTTGTAGCCGACCCTGTCCCTTATATTATGGGGGACCACTTGGGTCCTGGGGCCCTCGGGGGCTGTAAAAATTCTGCCATCGCCTTTGTCTTGGCTTTCTCCTTTTCAGCATCCCTTTTTACATACCGTTGTTGTATCTTTCTAAGCACTTTATCCAGGGACATATTCTGCCCTTCCTCTAGTCCTCCCTGATACTGCCAGTGGGTACTTATTTTCTGCAGCTCAAAGCCATTCATCTTTCCAGTGAACCAAACAAACTCCTTAAAAGAACATCCTAATCTTTCCACCAACAATCTGCATTTCCTGGATCTTCTTTCCTCCTTGTTCTCAGTCTCTTTATTACACACCTTATACCAGGGCCAGTCCCTGTCCTGCCAAAGGGCCCAAACGTGGCCCCCAGGTCGTGATTCTCCTGCAGGGAACAAGAGGGCAGAGCTGTACTTTATTGGCCACTAAGTTATCTCTGCCAGGGGGAGGACTGACCTTTTTGGAATCTACTCATTTGTTCAGTTTCCTTTTGTAACACTGACTGGACCTTCATTCCATGAGGGCTTTTATTCCTTTAGAATTAGGGTGTTATCATCCATTCACAGAAAAACATTGGCAAACCAATGGATGGCCATTTTTTTGCTTCTGTGTTATGTTTTCTAAAGTGACTCTCAGTGGTTGACATTAAGGCAAATGAGTTACTGCTTTGAGTTGGAAGCAAACTTGAAAATCTTTCAGGTTGTTATAAATGAAGAAGGGGATAGTCGGCTCTCACAATTAAGAGATGAATATTATGTGTATGTTAAGAGAATTTTTATAGCTGTATAGTCGTGTTATTTTTGCATGTTCTCTCCATAGTACTCTTTCTCTTCCCCCCTTATTGCTGTCACTAGTGGGGCATTTAGGGGAGGGAGAGCTTGATACCAGGAGGCAGAGCATGGCAACACCTGACCTCCAATCAACATGTAAGAAAGTGACTTCCACCATTGGATGGCAGAGAAAGAGTTGACTGACAAAACTTTGGGAGGGGCTAAGGGTATAAAAGGCAGAGCATCCACTTTGTAGATGAGCACGTGGGCTTTTGGCCATGGAGACTCCCAGTTGTGTAATTTTTCCTTATTCATTCTTGGTTGTATTTTTGTTAAGGTTTAATAAGCCTTTGAAATTTTAAAAGTGAGCCTCATTTCTCACAATGATCTTAGAGCATCTTAATTAATTTGGGAATAATGCAGCTTTTTTGACCGACTCGAGTTGAGCAATGAGAGGTAAAGGTTTCCTGAAGTGAGGATACTTTATTGCCTGATTCTTCTGTGTTTTCAAGGTAAAGATGTTTTTGTGCTGCAGGAAATTAGTTCAATGAGAAAATCATTCCAGCATGGAGGAAGAGCTCCTGACACAAACCAAGTGTTGCCCGCAGTTGCTCCAGGTGCTCCTGCCATCAGCCCCCAGTGCTCGTGGGCTTTGACTCCCTGTGGCACAGAAGCCCCGCGGGGCCACAGGTCTGTGGGGCGGGAGACGGGCACCAGCGCTGCCAGGGCTCGGGGGGTGGCAGCTCTGCTTGGGCAGGGACTCTGCCCCAGCTGCTGATGGCAGCGCTGCCCGGGCCCCAGGGCTCAGAGCAGCATTGGTGCCCGGGCCCACACGTTCCTTGTGCGAGTCACACCCGCGGGTTTAGGATGGCCACGGGCCGGGACGTGTCCCAGGGAGGCCGTGCCAGCGTCCCTGGAAGGGCCCGTGCCCTTCCCAGCGCGGCTGCGTCGGCAGCCCTGGGGGCTCCTTCTGCTGCCCTGAGCCCGCAGAGCAGGGCAGCGTTTGCTGATGCTCTGAGCCCTTCCTAAAGATCCTGTGGGGCTGCCTTGGACACCTGGGGCCAGGCATTCCTTCCAGCCTGGGCCACTTTGGCTGGGCTGGCGGCGGCCCCAGGGCAGGCGGCAGCGTGTGCAAGGGCCCTTGGTGACACGGTGCAGCATGGTCAGGGTGGCATGGAATGGAACCCGGTGTCCAAGTGCCCTTTGTGACATGTGGGAAATAGAAGCTTGCCCGGATGCTCGGAGGACACGACGGGACAGGACGGGACAGAGCGGTTTCGTGAGGAGCCCCCGCACAGCGCACTCGTTCGCCTCTCATCCGGAACTTTTCCGTATCGTTATTCCTTCAGCTGACCTTGAGGCCAGACTGCAGGAGTTGGTGACTCGGAACTTTTCAAGGCATCTCCCATTCCTGTGGCCAGTGCCATCAAGTCCAAACCGTGGGTTTTAGTCACCTGAATCATTAATGAGGAGTCTCCTGTCATTGTGGCAGGACTCCTAAAGACCAAAGTGCAGGACTTCGTGTCCTACATCCGTCCTGGGGCTTCCCTGTTGCAGGTGCCTTGAAGGCACAACTGCAATTGTTGCCTTGGCGATATCCTGAGGCATCTCTCTAGAAGGTACCGTCAAGGCCGTGTGGTGGAATGGCGGGCAGATTCCTCGGCCTGTTCAAAGTGTTTAGGGGGAAAGACTCTAAAGACCGTGGAGATGCCCCAGCACAACAGCCTGAAGATCCGGAGCAGATCCAGCCCCTGCAGGATGGTGAGTGGCAGAGCTGAGCCACAGGGCTGATGGCTGCAGCCAGCTTGGCCCCATCCCATCCCATCCCATCCCATCCCATCCCATCCCATCCCATCCCATCCCATCCTATCCCATTCCCTGGGGACATGCCCATGGACAGGATGGAACAGGGGCAGGGCAGACACACCGCAGTGGCCGTGCTCCATCCCCTGGGCCATCCAGGGTCTCTCCCTGCCTGGGCAGCACAGGGCTGGGCTGTGCTCTCCGGCCTCTCCCGCAGCCCCTCGGCTCTGTCTGTGCTGGCTCTTTGTCAGGTGCAGCCCTGGACAAGACACAAGAGCAGGAACCCGGCCGTGGCCGCTTGCGCAAAACCCTGAAGGTACCTGCAGCCACCCCCACCTGGGCTGGGCCTGCTCTCCCTGCTCAGCCCAGCACCAGGCTTGGAGCATGCCATGGAGCATCCCTGCCTTCCCTGTGCTTTGTTCTCCTGCAGAGATTCCGGAAATTCCTGCCCCTTCGGCGCACAAAGACCAGCACTGCAGCAGCTGAGCGCACAGCCGAGCCTGACTCGGGGCTGACTGAGCTCCAGGCAGAGCCCGATGATGTCAGCCCAGATTTGGCAGAGCATTCTCAAGACTTTGACACCTCAGTGACTGAAAACTGGGCAAAGGCTCTTCTCACAGCAATGACCGAGGATGTGGTCATCAGAAACACAGACAATGAAGAGACTGAGGACATCTCAAAAACTGGCAGCACACCCACTCCCACTGGGATTCCTGCTCCCACTATGGATTTTTGTGACGACAGTGCTGTTCCTTCTCCGCAGCAGGTAAGCAGCCTGGGGCCAGGCCTGGGGCATTACCAGGATTGTGTGTCCCCTCAAGCCATGGTCACTGGGGAGCCTCAGCCATTGAGGCCAGCACAGTGTGGCAGGAAGGGAAGCAGTTCCTGGGGAAAGCTGGGGAAGTTGCTCCCTTGGACAGCACTCAAAATCTCCCCCATGGCTCCTCCAGGTGCCAGCCATTGTAAGGAGCATCCACCAGAGTCTACTGTCCAATGTCACTGTGGATGCCAGGCTGAAAAGTGACATTGTGAAGATGGCTGAAGAACACCCTTCTGATGTGGTGCTGACCCTCCTGCGCTGTGCCCCAACATGTGACAGGTACGGGGCCCACGTGCCTGCACAGCTCAGGGCCCACCAGCCCTTAGGGCCCATGGCCCTGCACAGCCTGTGCTATGGGCTCTGCCAGACAGGCACAGAGCTCCAGGACCCTGGGGCCCCTCTGTTCCCCAAGCCTGCTGCCAATGCTCCCTCCCTGCCCCTCAGGGCACAGGGGCTCTGTCACCTGGGCCCCCACAGCTGCACAGGGCATGGTCCTGGGACTGAGATGCCCCTGACACAGAGCTCTGATCCCACAGAGGTGCTGCAATGATTTGGAGAACCATAGGGTCATCGGGACCAGCCATGGAGAAAGTGCTGCCAACACTACTCTGCGTGATGGAGGACTGGCCACTGCACAGCGCACGCACCTCTGATGGGGACAACAAGGACGTTTTTGCCTTGGCTGTGAGTTTCTGGATTTGGCCTCTGCTTTTCCCTTGGTCACCTCACCGGCAGCTCTCCATGCTCTCCATGCCTCAGGCGCTGAGCTGAACCCTGGGCTAGGGGCAGGCTCAAGGGGCACCAGGCCCGCTGCTCCTCCTGCATCTGCCCTTGGGCCCTGTCCCACGGACACCTCGGCACTGAGCGCTGTCTTGGCCTGCTTCTTTTGCAGGCAACTCTGGTGATCTGGGTCATTGTGCCTGTGTGCCACAAGTCAATGATTCCTTATTCTGGGCACCTCTTTGTGGCTCTGCTTTTCCATGTTGTCATCACCACACAGCAGATGCCACCAGAGGAAGTTGATACCTTCTGGAGAGCATGCCAGGAGGAACACCGCCTTCCCAGCAAGCCCAACAGGTCCTAGTCCTCCTGTCCTTCCCATGCCCCTGTGGCCAGTGCCAGCTCTCCCAGTGTGACCTGGGCTTTGCTCTGCATACAGGTTTGCAGTGCAGGCCATGAAGGCTCTGCTCTGCCGACTGCGGTGTTACAATGAGGTGCTGGCTATGGAGCGCAAGCGTGGCTGGAAGATGCTGCTGTGTGCTCACACCCAGCACTATGCCATGGGTCTGCTGGCCAGGTGAGACCCCCTTCTCCCCACTGCCCCCAGCATTTGTGCCCTGTGCCCCACTCAGTCCGTGTAGTCATGGGCCAGAGAGCCTTGTCACTGAGGGACAGCCAAGGAGACTGGAAAAGTCTGGGAGGGGAAGGTGCCCAGACTGAGCTGCCTCATCAAGGGCCAACATGCCTTCCAGGGATGCTGGGGAAAGACCAGAAATCTGTGAGTCATTCCTGCGAGAGGTTTAGCACCCTCACCTCAGGGTCTTGGTGTCTTTTTTTCCCCCTTCCAGGGAGATGTTCCGTATCTTTATCCCGTTGTGTTCCCTCATTGCAATCCATCTAGTCAAGCGGCTGCACAGGGAGGAGCCACGTTGGGATCTGCCCTTTCTGGCATTCCTTGTGGAGGTGAGCCTGGTTCCAGCGCTGCCTGGCTGAGCTGCCTCTCAGCTCCCTGCCCTCTCACAGCCACAGCTGCCTGGGACGGTGCCCACGCCCTGTGCTGCTGCCTGGGCCCAGCCCTGTGCGCTTCTGGGCTCCTGCTGGCCGGCTCCCCTGTCACTGCCCTGTGCCTTGCAGGTCTTTCAGAGCCTAGATTTGATGAAATGTGGTGACAGCATACTGGAGATCATGTCAAGGTACCTGCAGAGTGAGTGCAGGGAGCGGCGTCGCCTGGCGCTCAGAGGCCTCATGGTGCTCAGCAAGGATCCCTTGAGGGTGAGAAGGGGGCAGTGGCTGAAGTTGTATGAGCAGTATGGGGTTGGGGAATGCAGTTCATTTGGCTTGGCTGGGCTTCAGGAGCTGAGGCAGCTGCTCCCAGCTCTCCGGCCTCACCTGCCCCAGGGCTTTGGGGCAGGCCTGTTGGCCTGTGGGCCCTGCAGCAGCAGGGTGGTCTTGCAGTGCCAGGGCGGTGTTGGAGGTGCAGCCATCCATGGCATCCCAGCACAGCCTTGTGTTCCACACAGGCCAGAAGAATGTGCAGTCTGTCTAAAATCCTTGTGGAGCTGCTGGGTGATGCCGATATTTATGTTGTCACCATGACTCTCTCTGTGCTCACAAATATACTTGAGAACGAACATATCCTGATATCCTGCACCACTGCCCCGAAGCTGGCTGAGGCACTCCTGCCACTCTTTGACTGCGTAAGGCTCTGTGCCCCCCGCCATAGGCACTCCTTGCTGCCCAGAAATTTTGTGGACTTTTAGGCTTTGCCCAGATGGGCTTGGAGAAGTTGGTGCTGAGGTATTTTCCTTTTTTCTAGGACGACATCCATATGCAGCTGCTCTCCCTGAATCTCTTCTTCAAGGTGATGGACTTGGTAGTCAATACAGGACAAAAATCTCTGAAGAAGATTGTGAGCCAGAGCCTTCTGCCACTCTTCTTTCATTGCCATGATGAGAACAAGCGTGTGGCAATGGTGAGGTTTTGAGTTACACTGCTGCCCCCCTGGAAAGGGTCTCAGATGTCTCCTGGTTGGCTTCCCCCAGGCTCCAGCCTCTGGCTCCTGGCCTAGGCAAAGGGACACAAGTCCTTTTCTTTGGGCTGTGGTAGCAGCTCTGCATCTGTGCTCCTCTCCAGGCCTCTCGGGAAACGTTGCTTCGTGTGGTAAGGTTCCTCAGGAGAAGGAAGCTCAAGCAACTATTTGAGAGGGAGAAGATGTTGAAGTTTGCCAACTGCCTGGTAAGGAGGGCCTGAAGCCCCAGGCTCAGGCCGGAGAAGGCCCCTGAGGGCGGTGCTCGGTGTGCGGGGCTGGCAGCTGTGCCCCTGCCCGCTGCTGCAGCCAGAGGCCGCCCGGGCTCTTCTCCAGGCTCCCGTGGGCCCGAGCCGGGTGCCCATGGAGCCCCGGCCCGGCGGGGCTGCGGGCCGGCACCGCGGCTCCCCGGGCAGCAGCCGGCCCTCTGCCCCCTGCCCTCGGGAGCCCTTGGCCAGCGGCTGCTGGCCGCGCCTCAGGGCTCTGCGGCCAGGGGAGGCCGGGGCTGGGCGCAGGCAGCGCCCGGCCCAGGGGCTGAGCCCGCGCCAACCCTTCCCTCCTGCCGCTCTCTGCAGCTGGCACAGGACAGGAGCCGAGCGGCCGAGCACCTGCGCCGGGCCCTGCCCTACCTGCAGAGCCCACAGGAGCCCCTGCGAGAGGCGGCCGTCATGTTCATGGGTGAGCCCCGAGCCCGGGCTCCCTCCCCGGGCCGCCACAGCTCGGCCCCGGCCCCGCCTGCTGCCCCGGCAGCGCCGCTGGCACGGAGCTGTGCCGCTGGGGCCGTGACAGCCTCTGTGTTCACAGGATCCGCCCAGGTACTCATGAGAGGCCAGAAGGAAGAGCTCGAGGTCCTCAGTGAGGGTGAGTGTCGGAGCGGGCTGACAGCGGCGGCTGGCGAGGGGGCTGCAAGCCCTTGTCCGGCTGCGGCAGGCTTTGCTCCCTGTACGGACGAGGGGTGGCATGGGCAGAGCACACAGAGGTTTCAGGGACACGGGCCAGGGACTTTGTGGGCAGCCCTTTGCTGCTGATCCTGCAGGCCCCTCCTCTCTTGTGGCCGATCCAAGAGCTGCCTTGGACAATCTTGGCGTGAGGTTCTCCTAGAATTCCTGCAGATGGGGGCCCTGACTGTGGCCATCTTCCTCTCTGTTCCAGCCATTCACACCCAGAAGAAAGGCAGTTTATCCCATAGTAGCAGGAATATTCAGGCCCAGTTTATAAGCAGAGCTGAAGAATTAACTTCAGCTTAAGGATCCAGGGAATCAGTGACCTAAGAACAGCACCAGAAGACACTGAAGAGGACGTCATCTCCCATTGCCACCGGAGATCCAGACACAGCTGATGATTGGCACAGCTGAGCTTGTGGGACGCTTGTGTGGCTTCAGCCCTCCCCCTGCCTGTAGATAGCTACCTCCCTCCAGCTCTCACACCGTGTCCATCTCCTTTTGTTCCATTCTAGTTCATCCCTTTGCTTCGCCTTTCATTAATAAACAGTTTGGCTTCTTCACTTTGCCTGCATCCTGTGTGTCAGGACCAGAATCGTGTCTAAGGCCCTGCCATATTTGGTCCCCTGTTGTGCACATCAACAAGATAATGAATAAAACCAGGTTCAAAAATGCTCCCGGAAAGGCAAGATCCCAATTTTAGCAGCTTTTTCCACCTCCACGTTGCAGGAATTCATGGGTCTGCTCGATAGGGAGTGTTCATTCCAAATTTTCTGCCCACTTGTGTAGGAACACTCTAGTGACAGTGCTGATGTGGTGATTCAGTCTTCTGAGGTTTTTTGGTATATTTTCGGGGGGTTTCAGGGGGCTGGGACGGGAGGAGAGAACAGGACACAATCCAGATCTGGAAAATCCATATAGCACTGGAAATGAGGAGAACTCGGTAGAAAGAAGCACAAAGGAACTGGAAGAAAAAGAGTTTTTAAGAAGGAAAAATGGGAAAAATACGGATAACATTCCAAATGAATCCACTTGTTAAGAATAACCTCAAGGTGCAATAGGAGAAATTCCAACACAACAGGTTACCAGGGCCTGGGAGGGCCCAACTTTTTTATTTTATTTAGGAACATTTTAGAGGTGTTTTTTAAATGACACTGAATTTTTTTCTAAGAGAATCCTACTTTTCCTTTCTGTGGACAGTTAGGGATATGCGTGCAGAAGAAATCGGGCTGTACGGTCCGTCAGGACATCCCCCCCCTGCAGTCAGAGCTTTGCTCCGTACCTGGCTGCACCCAGCCGGACGTGAGCAGAAGGAAATGACACTGACTGCCCAAGCTATAAAAACCCTTGTGACCCCTCGATAAACGCCATTTGCTGTTCACCACGTTGGTGTCAGGTGTGCCCTGGGGTTAGGGCCACCGTGCCAGACTAAGAACCAGGTCGCCACACCTTGAGAAGGCAACACTTTCTGAATGGACTGGAAGTTGCCTCCTGTTTATGCTGTGCTGGTTTTGCCCATCTTCATTTCTGAATTAAAAAAAAAAAAAAAAAACAGGAAAAGGATTTTTTAAAAAAGAGAAATATTATTAATATTATCAATAATATTAATAATATTAATAACAATAAAATAGTAATAACAATTGTAATAAATAAGTTTTAAAGAATCTGAATATTTCTTCTTTGTAGATTTTTTGGTGAATAGAAGTTTAGGGTTTTTCTTTACAACCCAAGAGATGTTATTTTGCTATGCGTTATCCTGGAGAAAAAAACTGTTTGGTTTCTTGGGTTCTTTGGGTTTGTTCCCTTGAGTTGCTGGGAATTTTTCTGGTTGAAAATTAAAAGGTGTAGAAAATTTTTATAAAAGGGGGAGAGAAAGAACAAAAGGCGGAAAAGCAGGGAAAAAAGTAAAAAACAAGGGGAAAATCTCTTAAAAATATAAAAAGCAAACAAAAGAAAGAACACTTTGTTTCCAATGTGTGCCTCAGTGCCTTGACTTTTCCATGTTTTTTGGTGTAGTCCTGAGTTGTAAAGTTCTCCAGGCAGGATGCTGAGCTTGGTGGAGATTGCGGAGCCACCGGAGGCATTCCCAGTTTTCCTTGCCACCTGTAGTATCCAATGCCATCACACATGTGTCCATCTTGGAGCACCAAAGATGCCATTTTAATAAATTCCCAATGCCCAGAACAACATGATTCCATGGGAATTTATGACAAGAACTGGAAGATTCGATCTTCCCCATGCCTGGAATGCTGTTATTCCATGGATTGCCAGTGTTGAAGGGAAGTTGTGAGGGGAAGCAGATGATTCTAAACTCCAAACACTAGAGTGTTGTTATTCCATGGTATTCCAGTGTTGCCCACCAAATGCAACCCTGGATCATGAAATCGAACTTTTCATCAATAAATCCAATTGTTTACCACCAAATCCAACCTTGGACCTTCAAGTCCTAACTGGTCAAATTCAAACTTTAACCACCCGGGATGGCATGGGATGGGATAGGATGGGATGGGATGGGATGGGATGGGATGGGATGGGACCAAGCTGGCTGCAGCCATCAGCCCCTTGGCCCAGCTCTGCCACTCACCATCCTGCAGTGGCTCAACGGCACCACCTCTTCAGTCTCCAGTTCTGGGTCAGGTTCAGGCTCTTCTTCCTGCTCCTCCACCCAGGCAAACTTGGGCACTCTCAGGGGACTCTGCTCCCTGACTTTTTAATCCCTGTTCCATTCTGTCCATGGGAATGTCCCTAGGGGATGGGAAGGGACAGGTCTCAGTAGGTGTCAATGGCACTAAACTGGCTGCAGGCACCAGCCCTGTGGCCAAGCCCTGCCACTCACCGTCCTGCAGCAGTTGGATTGGCACAACCTCATTGGTCTGCAGTGCTGCGTCAGGGTCAGGCTCTTCTTCCTGCTCCTCCACCCAGGCCAACTTGAAACCTCAGGAGTCTCTGCTCCATGTCACTGCTTGGGATAATGGCTAATTGCAAGACAAATGCCTCTGGAAGTTGACAAGACACCAAGGCCTGCAGTCTTGCCACGAGATCACCTGTAGGAATAACGTCTTGGAACAACTCCGGGTGGGACACGAACGAGCGCGCTGTGCGGGGGCTCCTCACGGCACCGCTCTGTCCCGTCCTGTCCCGTCGCGTGCTCCGAGTACTGTGGCCTGCTCCTGTCACTGCCAGCTCCCAGGTCACCACGTGTCAAAAAGGGTCCTTGGACAGCGGGTTCCATTCCATGTCACAGTGACCGTGCTGCACCGTGTCACCAAGGGCCCTTGCACACGCTGCCGCCTGCCCTGGGGCAGCCCCCAGCCCAGCCAAAGTGGCCCAGGCTGGAAGGAATGCCTGGCCCCAGGTGTCCAAGGCAGCCCCACAGGATCTTTAGGAAGGGCTCAGAGCATCAGCAAACGCTTCCCTGCTCTGCGGGCTCAGGGCAGCAGAAGGAGCCCCCAGAGCTGCCGACGCAGCCGCGCTGGGAAGGGCACGGGGCCTTCCAGGGACGCTGGCACGGCCTCCCTGGGACACGTCCCGGCCCGTGGCCATCCTAAACCCGCGGGTGTGACTCGCACAAGGAACATGTGGGCCCGGGCACCAATGCTGCTCTGAGCCCTGGGGCCCGGGCAGCGCTGCCATAAGCAGCTGTGGCAGAGTCCCTGCCCAAGCAGAGCTGCCACCCCCCGAGCCCTGGCAGCGCTGGTGCCCGTCGCCTGCCCCAGAGGCCTGTGCCCCCGGGGGGCTTCTGTGCCACAGGGAGCCAAAGCCCACGAGCACTGGGGGCTGATGGCAGGAGCACCTGGAGCAACTGCTGGCAACACTTGGTTTCTGTCAGAAGCTCTTCCTCCATGCTGGAATGATTTTCTCATTCTTCACTACCTTCTCCCTTATCCCTTAACCTGCCCGTCTGCCAAGTGACACAGGCCTCAAGCAATGAAAGGATCACCGAGAGCCAAAGGGGGACACTCGCCCCTGCCTCACTGGGAGCTCCCTGGCAAGTGCTTTCCTTTAGAAGCAAGCCCCTCTTCTCCAAAGGTGTTTCCCCAAATGCGTGGCTTTCCTGGGGAACACCAACACACCCTTAAGACATGCTGGCAAGGCTGAATGACTTCAGGTCCTTTCAGGACAGGCACTCCAGCTCTAGCTCCTCTTCCCCCAAGTGAGTTTGCAGGTGCAGGCTCAGAGGTGCAGCCCCAGGCCCTCCACAAACACAAGCTGCCTGCTGCCTCTTCACCTGCCTCAGCTCCTGCCTGTGCTCACGACACCAAAACCAGGCTGTTCCTGGCCAGGGACCAGAGCCCTGTTCCTGCAGGATGCTCTTGCCAGCACCTTCCAGGTCTCTCTGCTGTGCACACAGAGCTTTTCATGCCCGCTCCCATCAGGCTTTGGAACACAGAGCCCAACCTGGCTGGCTCTGCCACCAGCACAGCCCAAACGCAGGCGGAGGAAGAAGCAGCAGGGGCTGTTTTGCGGCCATGCCCAAGAGAGACTGGCAGGGTGCCCTCGCTCTGCTCTCCCTTGCTTGGCTTTCTGACTGGCTCTGAGCCTGGGGCTGCCATTCCTCACTTGTGGGGAGCAGAAGCACAGCCGGGATCCCGGCACTGCCTGACAGCGCTCCGGGCACCGGCTGTTGCAGGGAGGGCGGCTGTGACAAACCTTTGGGTCCCCTGTCTTCTGGGTGAATGTGGTGCAAAATAGTAGAGAAGGAGAGGCAACAATGGAATGCCCAAGAAGGAAATTACTTATAAGGACAAATAAAAATGGGAACTATGGTCAGGAACAGAACACAAGATAGGGAGAAGCTCCAAAGAGGAGAAACAAGGAAGATGTATGAATACATAGTCTTGGAGGTGGAACATTCTAGAAACAATAGCATATATGGAACACATGTAACCAATAGTGGAGTGGATTTGAACTAATTCTCATAATTACTCCAAAGGCTCCTGGGAGGAGATCTGAGGCTTGCCCTGATGTAGATGTTTCCCAGACCTTGAAGATCAGACTTGGTTTGCTTGGTGTGAAGTCCAGCCTACCCTATGTCTTAGTTGGGCTGACTCCCATATCTTCCTCTTCTCTTTTAAAGCTAGAAATAAAAGTGAGGGAATCTTGTAGAACTCCATACAGATGCGGGACTTGCTCCACTTTTTAACTTTTTGAGAGGAGACTGATGTCAAATCTCCTAGAACTTTAACACCTGAAGCTCAAAATGCCCCTGAAAAGTCACTAAAGCTTTTCTAAAAAGACAAAGCAGACTGTCCTTCTCCAGAAGAGCCCTTGTTCCTTGCAGTGTTAGGCGAAAAAATGTAACTTTATGGTCTCATTTTTCAAAGGAACACTTCTGAAAAAGATCCTTTGTTAATCACACAGTGGGGTTTTCTCCCTTATAGGTCTCCAAAAGCAGTTTTTACAGCCATGCAGATGACAGCTGAAATCATAATTAGAGCCACAACAAGATTGCTATCTATGGCAGGCCAAGATTTTGTAATTATTTATTTACCTGTGAAAAGGGTTGATTGGGCTTTTCAAAATTCAGAAGACTTGCAAATTGCATTGTTAAATTATTCAGGTGTTTGTTCTATTCATTACCCAGGCCACAAATCGTTACAAGCAAAATTAAGTTTTAGAGAAAAACCCATGCTTAGTGAAGAGCCTCTAAGTGCTATAACTCTCTTCTCTGATGGAGCAGGGGAAACACACCAATCAGTAATAGTATGGCAAAATCAAAGAACCAAAACATGGGAGTCAGATGTTCAAATAATAGAGGGCTCTCCTCACATTGTTGAACTGGCTGCTGCAGTAGTTTAGGGCATTTCAGCTCTTTTCAGAGCTTCTGAATTTAATTACAGATTTGTCTTCTGTTGCTAGTATTCTTAAAAGAATAGAAGGATCAGTTTTAAAGGATGGTACAAATGATATCGTTGGCTTTCATGTCTTTCTACACTTTTGACACTCAGAACTAACCAGTATTTTGTCTCTCATTCCTCGCTTCCGGGATTCATGGCAGGAGGAAAAGCGAGAGCAGACAAACTGACAATGGTTTTTCAAACACTTTGCCAAACATTTTGAACAAGCAAAACTGAGTCATGCTTTTTTCCATCAAAATGCACAAGCACTGGGGCCAACGTTTGGCACAAGCACGATCAGCACAGATGAAAACCGCACCTTTGGCACATGAGAGGCACGGACGTCAGCAATTTTCAATCCTGCCATTTACCTTCCAAGTTCTCATGGAATACCAGCATTGCAGGCATCAGGAATTTCGAGTGCTCCAGCTGCTCTCCCCAATTCCCATGGAATAACGGCTTTCCCAGCATCAGGAATTTCAAATCCTCCAGTTCCCCTCCAAAATTTCCTCCAAAACTATGGAATAATGCCATGCCGGGCATTGGAATTTTTTAATGTTCCAGCTTCCCTCCCAAATGCCCACAGAATAATGGCATTCCATGTGTTGGGAATTTCAAATCCTCCAGCTCCTCTGCAAATTCCCACCAAATTCCCATGGAATAACAGCATTCTGGGTGTCAGGAATTTTAAATCCTCCTATTCCCCTTTCAATTTCCCATGGAATAACACCATTCAGGGCATCAGGAAGTTTGAATCCTCCAGCTCCAAAGCCATATTCCCACCAAAACTGGAAAACGGAATGACTGCATTCCAGGCACTAGGAATTCCAAATCCTCCAGCTCCCCTCCCAAATTCTCATGGAAAACGGAATTCTGAGGTTCAGGAAATTTGAATCCTTCAGTTCCTTTCACAAATTCCCATGGAATAATTGCATTCCAGGCATTTGGAATTTCAAATCCTCCAGTTCCCATCCAAAATTCCCACCAAACAATGGAATAATTGCCTTTTGGACACTGGGAATTTTGAATCCTGCTGCTGCTGTCCCAAATTCACATGTAATAATGGCATTCAGGGCATAGGGAATTTAGAATCCTTCAGTCCACCTCCCAAATTCCCAAGGAATAAGGGCATTCTGGTTGTCGGGAATTTAGAATCCTGCAGATTCCCTCCCAAATTCCCATGAAAACTATGCAATAATTGCATTCTGGGCATCAGGAATTTTGGATGCTTCAGCTCCCTTCCATAAGTCCCATGGAATTCCAATGGAATACTGGCATTTCGGACATTGGGAATTTAGAATCCTGCAGTTCCCCTCCAAAATTCCCAAGGAATGAAAGCATTCCAGGTATTTAGAATCCTTCAGCTCCACTCCCAAATTCGTATAAAATTCCAATGGAATGGGAAATTCCCATTAAATTCCCACAGATTCCTCACTTTTGTGTGCTATTGCTACCATGAATCCAGAAAAGGAATCAATAGAAATATGGACATATTTAAAAGTCCCAAAGATGGAAATGTGTGTTACATCTGTTTGCAGATGTCATTCGGTTTCAGCCCTTGTGGGTTTGTACCTAACATTTGTGGCAAAGAAAGAGTCTGCTGACACAGTGAGCAAGGGTTCACTCCATCCCGTGCTGGTGGCAAAGTCAGATGGAATTGTTTTCCCAGTGCTCGGGCATTTTGATGGTAGAAATCATGAGAAAGTTTGGCCTGCCTGGCCTAACTTTTGTGGCATAGTGACTGTCATGGCGAGGGCATCTGCCTTCACATCACCTTCCCCTACAGGTCCAGGCAGAGGGGTGTGGGATCTAAAGTGCAGAAGGTTGTATTGCTGAGCCCTGGGAAGGGAAAAGTTGTACAGAGAGGTTAATACCAGAAAAAGAACTTTGTTAGAGACTTCCTTCAGGAATGAGTGCCGAATTCTCTCAATGATTCCTGTAACATAAAGACAATCACGAACAATGCTAATAAGTTCCTGTGATAAAAGGCAAAACGCTTCTACCACAGCTGCCAGTTTCACTAGCTGGGCTGATCCAGGGGGAAAGGTTATCACATGTTCTCACTGTCCCTTATCATTTCTCCAAAGGGTCACAGCTTTATGTGTCTTTGCCGATGCGTCAGTGAAAACAGTTTTTGCATCAGCGATTGAGGTTTTCTTCTATAGTGGCCGTTGTAGAAAGGGGAGTTCCTTGAAGGATTGGAGCAGGGCATGCCGAGGCATGGTGTGACAAAATTGTCCATCATAGTCCGCAAGAGCAATTTGAAATGACAGTGAATCCCTGAAGAGAGTCTCTAATTCTGCTGCAGTAATAGGGAGATGCATTACTGCTGGATCATATCCTGTCAGGCTCAGGCATTGGTGTTTGTCCCATCGACTGCCGCTGAATAAGATTCTCAGGTTGAATGGTTACAGTTTTTGAAAAGGTGTGTGCCAGAAAAACAAACTCTATGAACCAGAGAGGATGCTCCTGTACATCCCATTGACCAGTAAGAGCATAGGTTTGGAATGTTTTCAGAATCATGAACAGTCACAAAGACAAATCTGGGTTTCGAGATGTGGCAAAGAAGTTACCGATTTCATTGCTTACAGTCTCTAAAGCCTTTTGGAAAGTTTTTGTCAAGTGCCATGGCGAAGGGAGATCTGACTCTCATTTTCACTGTTGAAATAAGGGGGATAATTCCTTTGTGGTGATTTCCAATAAAGCGTGGATCCAATGAATAGTGCCTAACAACTTTCCAACTCATTCAATGTGTGTATAATGGTTTTTCGGGTGACTGGCTGTGGGGTGACTGTTGTCTCCGATAATTTGAAGCCCAGGTATTTCCAGGGAGGTTCGGTTTGTATTTTTTTTGTGGCTATGCACAAGCCTCTGCTGGCAAGCATTACCTTTAAAGCAGCAAGACAGTCACCCAAAAATGGAGAATTGCCAGAAGTAATTAAAATTTTCTCCATGTAGTGATACATCAAGACAGATAGCTATTTTTGCTGTACTGGTTGTATTGCTGAGTCAATGATAAAGTGACTGATAACAGGACTGCTCTTCATAGCCTGGGGGAGGTGGCAGTGTGTGCAAGGGCCCTTTGTGACACGGTGCAGCACAGTCACCATGGCATGGAACGGGACAGGGTGTCCAAGGGCCCTTTGTGACACGTGGTGACATACGAGCTGGCAGTGACAAGAGCAGGCCACAGTGCTCGGAGCAGGCGACGGGACAGGACAGGACAGAGCGGTGCCGTGAGGAGCCCCCGCACAGCGCGCTCGTTCGTGTCCCACCCGGAGCTTTTCCGAGGCGTTGTTCCTACAGGTGACCTCGTGGCCAGACTGCGGGCCCTGATGGCTCATGGCCTCCCCGAGGATTTTGTTTTCCAGGTGCCTTTGAGGCCAGACTGAGGGACTTGGTGACTCGGAGCTTTGCCGAGACATCTCCTGTCCCTGCAGCCGGTGCCCTCAAGGCAAAACAGTGGGATCTGGTGACCACCATAGTTTATGAGGAGTCTCCTGTCCTTGTGACAGGAGCCCTCAAGACCAGAGTGCAGGACTTGCTGTCCTGCAGCCTTTCTGAGGCTTCTCTGTCTCAGGTGCCTTCAAGGCACAGCTGCACAACTTGTTGACTTTGAGCTTCCTTGAGGCATCTCTCTTTAAGGTGCCCTCGAGGCCAGACTCTGACATGGCGGGCAGATTCCGCGGCCTGTTCAAAGTGTTCAGGGGGAAAGAAAAGAGAGACCCTGGAACTGCCCCAGCACAACAGCCTGAAGATCCAGAGCAGTTTCAGACACTGCAGGAAGGTGAGCAGATGACGTGGGGCACAGGGCTGATGGCTGCAGCCAGCTTGGCCCCGTCCCATCCCATCCCATCCCATCCCATCCCATCCCATCCCATCCCATCCCATCTCATCCCATTCCATCCCATCCCATCCCATCCCATCCCCTGGGGACATGCCCAGGGACAGGATGGAACAGGGGCAGGGCAGACACCCCACAGTGGCCGTGCTCCATCCCCTGGGCCATCCCGGGGCTCTCCCTGCCTGGGCAGCACAGGGCTGGGCTGTGCTCTCCAGCCTCTCCCGCAGCCCCTCAGCTCCGGCTGCGCTCTCTCTTTGTCAGGTGCAGCCCTGGACAAGACACAAGAGCAGGAATACGGCCGTGGCCGCTTGCGCAAAACCCTGAAGGTACCTGCAGCCACCCCCACCTGGGCTGGGCCTGCTGTCCCTGCTCAGCCCAGCACCACGTGTGGAGCATGCCATGGAGCATCCCTGGTTTCCCTGTCCTTTTTTTCCTGCAGAGGTTCCGGAAATTCCTGCCCATTGAGCGTAGAAAAACCAAAACCAAAGCAGCAGAGGTCCAAGCTGAGCGTGACTCCAGGCTGACCCATTTCCAGGCAAAGCCTCACGCCAGCCGAGACCTGACAGCACACTCAGTAAACAATGCAATGAATTATCAAAGAGTGAAGGCTGCTGACAGGGCAATGTCTGAGAGCAAGGCCATCAGAAGTGCTGAAACAAGAACGACCCAGGGCATCACAAATACAGGCAACATTCCCGCTCCCACTAAGGATTTTTTCAAAGACAGTGCTGTTCCTACTCAGCAGCAGGTAAGCAGCCTGGGGCCAGGCCTGGGGGATTGCCAGGATTGTGTGTTCCCTCAAGCCATGGTGACTGGGCCCCCTCAGCCTTTCAGGCCAGCTCAGTGTGATCGGTAGGGAAACATTTCCTGGGGGAAGCTGGGGAAGTTGCTTCCTAGGACAGCACTCAGAATCTCCCCCATGCCTCCTCCAGGTGCCAGCCATTGTAAGGAGCATCCACCAGAGTCTACAGTCGCATGTCACTGTGGATGCCAGGCTGCAAATTGACATTGTGAGGCTGGCTGAAGAACACCCTGATGATGTGGTGCTGACCCTCCTGCGCTGTGCCCCAACATGTGACAGGTACGGGGCCCACGTGCCTGCACAGCTCAGGGCCCACCAGCCCTTAGGGCCCATGGCCCTGCACAGCCTGTGCTATGGGCTCTGCCAGACAGGCACAGAGCTCCAGGACCCTGGGGCCCCTCTGTTCCCCAAGCCTGCTGCCAATGCTCCCTCCCTGCCCCTCAGGACACAGGGGCTCTGTCACCTGGGCCCCCACAGCTGCACAGGGCATGGTCCTGGGACTGAGATGCCCCTGACACAGAGCTCTGATCCCACAGAGCTGCTACAATGATATGGAGAACCATTGGATCACTGGGACCAGCCGTGGAGAAAGTGCTGCCAACACTGCTCTGCGTAATGGAGGATTGGCCACTGCACAGCTCATGCACCTCTGATGGGGATGACGGGGACGTTTTTGCCCTGGCTGTGAGTTTCTGGATTTGGCCTCTGCTTGCCCCTCGGTCACCTCGCCAGCAGCTCTCCATCCTCTCCATGCCTCAGGCGCTGAGCTGAACCCTGGGCTAGGGGCAGGCTCAGGGGGCACCAGGCCCGCTGCTCCTCCTGCATCTGCCCTTGGGCCCTGTTCCACAGACATGTCGGCACTGAGCGCTGTCTTGGGCTGCTTCTTTTGCAGGCAACTCTGGTGATCTGGGTCATTGTCCAGGTGCCTGAATGCCACGAGGCAATGATACTGTATTCCTCCCGCCTGTTAGTGGCTCTGCTCTTCCATGTTGTCATCACCACACAGCAGATGCCACCAGTGGAAGCCGGTAACTTCTGGAGAGCATGCCAGGAGGAACACCGCCTTCCCAGCAAATGCAACAGGTCCCAGTCCTCCTGTACTTCCCATGCCTTTGTGGCCAGTGCCAGTGCTCCCAGTGTGACCTGGGCTTTGCTCTGCACACAGGTTTGCAGTGCAGGCCATGAAGGCTCTGCTCTGCCGAGTGCGCTATGACAATGAGGTGGTGGCTATGGAGCGCAAGCGTGGCTGGGACACCATGCTGTGTGCTCACACCCAGCACTATGCCATGGGTCTGCTGGCCAGGTGAGACCCCCTTCTCCCCACTGCCCCTGGCATTTGTGCCCTGTGCCCCACTCTGTCCCTTTGGTCATGGGCCAGAGTGCCTCGTCACTGAGGGACAGCCAGGGAAACTGGAAAAGCCTGGGAGAGGAGGGTGCCCAAAAGGGGCCACCTCCAAGTGCACGCACATCCACTGCAGGGATGCTGGGGAAAGACCAGAGCTCTCTGAGTCAGTCCTGGGAGAGGTTTGTCCCCCACCTCAGGGTCGTGGTGCCTTTTTCCCCCTGCCAGGGAGATGCGCCGTCGCTTGGTCCCTTTGTGCTCTCGCATCGCACTCCACTTGCTCCGGCAGCTCAGCAGCCAGGACCCATACAGGGATCTGCCCTTGCTGGCATTCCTTGTGGAGGTGAGCCTGGTTCCAGCGCTGCCTGGCTGAGCTGCCTCCCAGCTCCCTGCCCTCTCACAGCCACAGCTGCCTGGGACGGTGCCCACGCCCTGTGCTGCTGCCTGGGCCCAGCCCTGTGCGCTTCTGGGATCCTGCTGGCCGGCTCCCCTGTCACTGCCCTGTGCCTTTCAGGTCCTCGAGTGCCTGGACTTGAGGGAATGTGGTGACAGTGTCCTGAAGGTCTTGGCAAGGCACCTGCACAGCGAGTGCAGGGAGCGGTGTCGCCTGGCGCTCAGAGGCCTCGTGGTGGTCAGCAAGGATCCCTTGATGGTGAGGAGGGACTGTGGCTGAATCTGCGCCGTGGAAAGAAGCCCCAAGGGCGTGCAGGGCTTCAGGAGCTGAGGCAGCTGCTCCCAGCTCTCCTGCCTCACCTGCCCCACTGCTTTGGGGCAGGCCTTTGGCCTGTGGGCCCTGCAGCAGCAGGGTGGCCTTGCAGTGCCAGGGCGGTGTTGGTGGTGCAGCCGTCCATGGCTTCCCAGCACAGCCTTGTGTTCCACACAGGCCAGGAGAATGTGCATCCTGTCTCCAAGCCTTCTGGAGCTGCTGGATGATGCAGAGGGAGAGATGGTCACTATGACCCTCAATGCTTTTGCCAATGTGCTCCAGCACAAAGACATCCTGGTATCCAGCACCACTGCCCCAAAGCTGGCTGAGGCACTCCTGCTGCTCTTTGAGCATGTAAGCTTCTGCATCCTGAGCTACAGGCAATGGGTGCTTCCCAGAAACTTGGTGCCCTCTGGATTTTTAGGCCTTTCCCCATGTGGGACTGGAATAGTTGATGTAGGGCTTTTTGTTTCCTCTAGGACAACAGCCATGTACAGGTGCTCTCCATTCAACTCTTCAGCAAGGTGGTGGAACTGGTAGTGGATGAGGGAAGAAAGCCCCTGAAGACAATTGTGGCCAAGAGCCTTTGTGCACTTTTACTGTACTGTCATGATAAGAACTCGGACGTGGCAAAGGTGAGGTTTTCTGTGATGCTGGTACATCTCTGGGAGGGGGCATGGCTGCGTCCTGCCTTGGTGCCTTGCGGGCTGACGCCTCCTCCAGGCCTGGGTACAGAGATGTGGGTCCGGTGCCCTGGGCTGTGGGGCCATCTCCGGGTCTCTGCTACTCTCCAGGCCTCTCGAGAAACGCTGCTTCGTGTGGCCAAGTTCCTGAAGAGGAGAAAGCTCGTGCAGCTGTTGAAGAAGCAGCCACCGATGAATGTCGAGGAGTGCATGGTAAGGAGGGCCTGAAGCCCCAGGCTCAGGCCGGAGAAGGCCCCTGAGGGCGGTGCTCAGTGTGCGGGGCTGGCAGCTGTGCTCCTGCCCGCTGCTGCAGCCAGAGGCCGCCCGGGCTCTTCTCCAGGCTCCCGTGGGCCCGAGCCGGGTGCCCATAGAGCCCCGGCCCGGCGGGGCTGCGGGCCGGCACCGCGGCTCCCCGGGCAGCAGCCGGCCCTCTGCCCCCTGCCCTCGGGAGCCCTTGGCCAGCGGCTGCTGGCCGCGCCTCAGGGCTCTGCAGCCAGGGGAGGCCGGGGCTGGGCGCAGGCAGCGCCCGGCCCAGGGGCTGAACCCGCTCCAACCCTTCCCTCCTGCCGCTCTCTGCAGCTGGCACAGGACAGGAGCCGAGCGGCCGAGCACCTGCGCCGGGCTCTGCGCTACCTGCAGAGCCCACAGGGGCCCCTGCGAGAGGCGGCCGTCACGTTCATGGGTGAGCCCCGAGCCCGGGCTCCCTCCTTGGCCCGGGCCGCCGCAGCTCGGCCCCGGCCCCGCCTGCTGCCCCGGCAGCGCCAGCCGGGCCCGGCGCCGTGCAGCCCCGCCTGGCCTGGGCATTGCTGCTGCCGCCCTCTGGCAGCCGTGCCCTGGGTGGCAGCGTGCGGCAAGGGCCGGGCTGAGCCCTGCCGGGCCAGCAGCCCGTGTG
Organism: Ammospiza nelsoni; assembly: GCF_027579445.1. Taxonomy (NCBI): domain Eukaryota; kingdom Metazoa; phylum Chordata; class Aves; order Passeriformes; family Passerellidae; genus Ammospiza; species Ammospiza nelsoni. Next base: position 3,657,345 of record NC_080639.1, read on the forward strand.
GCCACAGCGCCGGCAGCGCCGCTGGCAGGCAGCTGTGCCGCTGGGGCCGTGACTGGCTCTGTGCTCACAGGCATGGCCGGGCGCTGCCTCAGGAGGCAGCAGCAAGAGCTCCGGCTGATCTGGACAGGTGAGTGAGGGCAGCGGGCTGACAGCGGGGGCTGCCGGGGGTCCTGCAATTCCTGTCCCGGCTTTGCAGGGCTCTGCTCCCTGTGCCGATGAGGGCTGGTGTGGGCAGGGCACACAGAGATTTCAGGGACATGTCGGGGAGTCATGGCCAGTACCTCCCAGCTGTTTCCAATGTCTCCTACTCCCTTCTGGGTGCAATGGCCCTGTCCAGAAGGTCTTGTACTATTCCCTCAGACCCGGGCTGTTGCCAGGGCTCTGTTCCTCTGTCTTTCAGCCCTACAAGCCCGGAGGCAACGTGCCAGCCCATCCTGCCGTGACCTGGAAAATCAAGCCGAATTTCCCCATAGAGCTGAAGAACTGGGGACGTCTTCTGGATCCAGTCAACCAGTGCCCCAAGAAGAGCACCAGGAGACACCCAAGAGGACACTGCCTCCCAGCGCTGCTGGAAGTCCTGGCACAGCTGATGCTGGGCAGAGTTCTTGTGGCTTCAGCCCTTTCCCTGCCTGTTGACTGCCCCGTCCCTCCAGGCCTCAGTCACTACCCATCGCCATTTTTACCCTCCACTCTCCCTCCCTATAGGTGGCTCCCTCTCTCCAGCCCTCAGACTCTCCATCCCCATTTTTTCCCTCCTTTCTCCCTCCCTTTTGGTGGCTCCCTCCCTCCAGGCCTCATACACTGTCCATCCCCATTTTTGCTCTCCACTATTCCTCCCTTTTGATAGCTCTGCCCCACCGGCCCTCAGGCTGTCCATCACCTTTTTTTCCCTCCACTCTCCCTCCCTGTTGACAGCTCCTCCCCTCCAGCCCTCAGACCCTCCCCATTTTCTTTTTCCACCCCCAGCTCATCCCTTTGCTTCGCCTTTCAATAATAAACAGTTTGGCATCTTCACTTTGCCCTCATCCCTGTGGAGCTGAAGCAAATCCGGGGCCCTGGGACACACAGGCCCTGCTGCTGTTCTCTGCCACACCGTGTTTGTGCACGGACACAGAGGAACGAGGGCAGGTCAGGCTGGAAAGGTCCCTGTGCTGAAGGTGCAGTTCCACAGCACTGTGCAGTTACACATCTTGCTGAGCACCCTGGAGCCCCTGGATTTTGGGAGAGCCAACCTGAGTATGCTCTGAACCCAGCTGAGAGGGATTCCATGGCAAGCATCCGTGGAGGGCAAAGGAGCTAAGAATGCTGGAAGCTTTCAAGAATAGCTTCCTGAAAGCACAGCAGTGCTCCATCCCTCCACAGGATGAGGAAGAGGGCAGAAGCAGAGAGCATCCTGGCTTAGCAGGGAGCTCTGGCTGTGCCCAAGAGCAAATGAAGCAGCAGCACGGTGCCCGAGACTCGGACACGCGGCCGTGCCGGTGCCCGGAGCGCTGTCAGGCAGTGCCGGGATCCCGGCTGTGCTTCTGCTCCCCACAAGTGAGGAATGGCAGCCCCAGGCTCAGAGCCAGTCAGAAAGCCAAGCAAGGGAGAGCAGAGCGAGGGCACCCTGCCAGTCTCTCTTGGGCATGGCCGCAAAACAGCCCCTGCTGCTTCTTCCTCCGCCTGCGTTTGGGCTGTGCTGGTGGCAGAGCCAGCCAGGTTGGGCTCTGTGTTCCAAAGCCTGTTGGGAGCGGGCATGAAAAGCTCTGTGTGCACAGCAGAGAGACCTGGAAGGTGCTGGCAAGAGCATCCTGCAGGAACAGGGCTCTGGTCCCTGGCCAGGAACAGCCTGGTTTTGGTGCCGTGAGCACAGGCAGGAGCTGAGGCAGGTGAAGAGGCAGTGGGCAGCTTGTGTTTGTGGAGGGCCTGGGGCTGCACCTCTGAGCCTGCACGTGGAAACTCACTTGGGGGAAGAGGAGCTAGAGCTGGAGTGCCTGTCCTGAAAGGACCTGAAGTCATTCAGCCTTGCCAGCGTTTCTTAAGGGTGTGTTGGTGTTCCCCAGGAAAGCCACACATTTGGGGAAACACCTTTGGCGGAAAGGGGCTTGCTTCTCAAGGAAAGTGCTTGCCAGGGAGCTCCCCGTGAGGCAGGTGTGAGTGTCCCCCTTTGGCTCTCTGGGATCCTTTCAGTGCTTGCGGCCCATTGCATGTGGCAGAGGGGCATGGAGAAGGCAGTGAGGAGCAGGTTTGGCATCTACAAACCAATCCCAGCACCTGCAGGAGGGTGTGTTACCCTCTTTGGACAGAGGGTGAGCAGGAGCATCTCTGTCCAGCCATGAGCCCCAAAGCTCTCTGTGAGAACTGTGAATTAAAAGGCCTTTACACACATACTTTTCACATCTTTCCTCTCTGCTGTGTCTCAACTCTTGGCAATATGCATTGCCTCCTGCTTGGTGGGAGCTGCTGTGGCCCAGGGCCAGCACAGAGCTGGGATGTGTGGGCCAGGCAGCGTGGAGAGCCTTGGCTGACCTTGGTGTGTCCCTGGCCTCAGAAAAGGTGTGGTGGTTTGACCAGGAAGAAGTGGGAATTCTGGGATGTTGTGGTCAAACCAATGGGTGCTTGGATTTTGATATTGGCACCAGGTGTAGCTAGTGGTATTTTGGACACACCTCCGAGAACACACAGGGGTTAAAAGCAGAGCTTCAGGCCTGGGAGGCTCTCTTGGGACTTCGAGGGATGGAGGTCGGATCTCCCTTCCCCCCGTCCAGCCGCTGCTGCTGGGCGGGGGAGGGGCAGCCATGTGGTAGGCCTGGGCCTGGACAGAGATGGGGGTGAGGAGGCCTTGGAGGATGGAAGGGTGGAGGAGCCCCAAGAGACATCGGGCAGCCATTCCCTCCCCCCCTTGGAGACAGACAGACAGAGAGAGAGAGAGAGTGCAGCCTGTGTCGTTATCTTGAAACTCAGTAAATATGTGCTGGCAGCAGGCAGCCCGGCTGAGGAGATGTGGGGGGGGTGCAGCCAGGAGTCCAGCCGCCTGGAGGAGTTTTTAACCTTTTTTGGACAATGAAAACCTTACAGAACATTAACCCTTCCTAGACGAGTGATAAGAGTGGAGGGGGACGAAGGAAATGAACGAGTGATGGAGGTCTAGACCAGAGAGAGAGAGAGAGAGAGTGAGAGATGTTGAAAGAATGGAGAAGATGGAGTGGCATTTTATGCTGGACTCTTTTGTGTAGCCATGGACAGAGCCATGTTTCCGTGTGATACAGAGACTGAGTCCAGGGGGAGAAATGTCCCAGCGCCAAAGAAGATTCAGTGTGGGTACCCCTCGGCCCCAGGGGGTATATAAAATATGGGGGGGATAGATGTCGCAAAGGTGAGAAGGTGAGATACTGTGCTTTTCTGGAACTGGACAAAGCATCCTTAAAAAGACAACCCTGGAAGCAGTCCTGATCCCTGTTCGGTGGTGAGAGCACTGGAACAAGGACGGAAAAGGCCACCACGACACATGGAAGGACTCCCTCTCCTCTTGAGGAACTGAAAGTTTGAGCAATCTAAAGGGTGGTGTTGGACCCAGAACTGGTGATTTTGGAGGATGTATTGTATTGGGAATTAAGGGGGGAGGAGAGGGAGAGTGTTTTTTGTGAGGTTTTCATTTTCCTCGTGTTTTTTTTTTTTTTTTCTTTGGTGTGTAGTTTAGTAATTGTTTGTGTGTAGTTTAGTTAATAAATTTTTCTTTATGTTTAAGCTGGAGCCTGCTTTGCTTATTCCTGGTCACATCTCACAGCAGACACCGGGGAGAAGGTGTACTCATGGGGGCTCTGGCTTTGCCAGGCCAAAACCATAACAAAAGGCCTCCCAAGGTGTCCTGCTCGTTGGCTCTCCCTGTGCATCTTGGAGAGAACAAGGTAGGCATTTCTGGCAGCTGGGCATCAGCCGGCCTTAACATGGGGCCGTGTGGTGGAGCGAGCCCAGCTGAGATAGCCTGAGAGCAGCCCAGCGCTCCGTGCTCCTCTCTGCTGGCCCGTGAGCGTTTCTCTGCTTTCGGGATGGCCCTGGCTGTGTCAGGGCTGCTACGTGGGCACGAGACAGCCGGTCCTGTCCCGCTGGGTCCCAGCAGTGCCTCGCAGCAGCCCTGCAGCCACGTCAGGATGCTGGCCAAGAGAGGCCCTGGAAGCTGAGGCAGCTGATTTTAAGCTTTTGCAGATACACCCAGGGGATGGCCAGCGGTGTTCCCTCAGGATACAGCAGTCCTGAGGGGCCTCCCCAGAGCTGCCTGATGCCACCCACTCCGTGTGGCAGCAGCTGCTTTCCTGTGGAATGTTCTACCTCCCCCAGTAGTGAAGAGGGAGCTGGAGAAAGAGCTTGCCAGGCTGCTCTGGATCCTTTCCCAGCAGCCCTGGTTGAGTGGAGCAGTCCGAGCTGAGCGCAGATGTGCCAATGGAACAGCCGTGCACGGGAAGGCTCGCTGGGAAGGATGATCCAGGAACCATAGGCCGGGCAGCCTGGCTTTGCTGCCAGGGAAGGCCTTGGAGCAGACCCTCCTGGCTGCCATCCCACGGCACGTGCAGGGAACCAGGGGCTCTGCTGGAGGCTGGGAAAGCTCTGCGGAGGGACGGGCACAGATGGGGCTCCTGGCGGGGTGTTGAGGGCTTCTGTGGGTGTGTTTGGAGGTGGGTGTTGGGGGGCGTGATGGAGAAGGAGTTGTCTGGAAGGTGAGAGTCTGGGCTGGAATTTGAGTCAGTTTGAAGGCAGCATCTGTGCTTTGGCATAGCTTTGGTTATGGAGGGCAGAAAGAATATCTTTGACGTCTTCTTTTACTAGTCCTGTTTCCCCTGCAGGGAACAAGAGGGGAGAGCTGTATTTTATTGGCCACTTAGATATCTGTACTGGGGGAGGATCAGCCCTTTAGCCATCTACTTATTTGTTAGGGTTACTGTTGTAACACTGAGTGGTCTTTCATTCCTTGAGAGCTTTTATTCCTGAAGAGAATTAGGAGATTACAATCCCTTCATCGAAAACCATTTGCAAACCAAAGAATGGCCTTCTTTTTGGCTCTGTGCAGGGTTATGTTTTGTAAAGTGACATTCAACGGATGATAAGGAAAATGAGTTGCTGCTTCAGACTGGGACGCAAACTTGTAGACCACATTCTCACACCATCCCTATAAATTTGGGAAGTTTGCAAATTTTGGAAGTCCCTGAGCTGAGCAATGGGAAGTTAAGCTTTCCTGAAGTGAGGATTTCTTTATGCCAGGTTCTTCTGTGCCTTCGAGAGAAAGATGTTTCTGTGGTGCAGGAAATTAGTTCAATGAGAAAATCATTCCAGCATGGAGGAAGAGCTCCTGACAGAAACCAAGTGTTGCCCGCAGTTGCTCCAGGTGCTCCTGCCATCAGCCCCCAATGCTCGTGGGCTTTGACTCGCTGTGGCACAGAAGCCCCGCGGGGCCACAGGTCTGTGGGGCGGGAGACGGGCACCAGCGCTGCCAGGGCTCGGGGGGTGGCAGCTCTGCTTGGGCAGGGACTCTGCCCCAGCTGCTGATGGCAGCGCTGCCCGGGCCCCAGGGCTCAGAGCAGCATTGGTGCCCGGGCCCACACGTTCCTTGTGCGAGTCACACCCGCGGGTTTAGGATGGCCACGGGCCGGGACGTGTCCCAGGGAGGCCGTGCCAGCGTCCCTGGAAGGCCCCGTGCCCTTCCCAGCGCGGCTGCGTCGGAAGCCCTGGGGGCTCCTTCTGCTGTCCTGAGCCCGCAGAGCAGGGCAGCGTTTGCTGATGCTCTGAGCCCTTCCTAAAGATCCTGTGGGGCTGCCTTGGACACCTGGGGCCAGGCATTCCTTCCAGCCTGGGCCACTTTGGCTTGGCAGGGGGCAGCCCCAGGGCAGGCGGCAGTGTGTGCAAGGGCCCTTGGTGACACGGCGCAGCATGGTCAGGGTTGCATGGAATGGAACCTGGTGTCCAAGGGCCCATTGTGACACGTGGGAAATAGAAGCTTGCCCGGGTGCTCGGAGTACGCGACGGGACAGGACGAGACAGAGCGGTGCCGTGAGGAGTCCCCACACAGCGCGCTCGTTCCCGTCTCCTCCGAAGCTTTTCCGTAGCGTTATCCCTGCAGCTGACCTAGAGGCCAGACTGCAGGACTTGGTGACTCGTAAGTTTTCCAGGCATCCTGTGGTCCAGTGCCATCAAGTCCGGACCGTGGGATTTGGCCACCTGAATCGTTAATGAAGAGGCTCCTGTGATTTTGGCAGGAGTCCTCAACAGCAGAGTGCAGGACTTTCTGTCCTGCAGCCTTTCTGAGGCTTCCTTGTTGCAGGTGCCTTGAAGGCACAACTGCAAGTGTTGACTCGGCAATATCCTGGGGCATCTCTCTAGAAGGTACCGTCAAGGCCGAGTGGTGGAATGGCGGGCAGATTTCTCGGCCTGTTCAAAGTGTTCAGGGGGAAAGACACTGAAAACCGTGGAGCTGCCCCAGCACAAGAGCCTGAAGATCTGGAGCAGATCCAGACACTACAGGATGGTGAGTGGCAGAGCTGGGCCACAGGGCTGATGGCCCATCCCATCCCATCCCATCCCATCCCATCCCATCCCATCCCATCCCATCCCATCCCATCCCATCCCCTGGGGACATGCCCATGGACAGGATGGAACAGGGGCAGGGCAGACACCCCGCAGTGGCCGTGCTCCATCCCCTGGGCCATCCCGGGGCTCTCCCTGCCTGGGCAGCACAGGGCTGGGCTGTGCTCTCCGGCCTCTCCTGCAGCCCCTCAGCTCTGTCTGTGCTCGCTCTTTGCCAGATGCTGCCTTGGACAAGACACAAGAGCAGGAACCCGACCGTGGCCGCTTGCGCAAAACCCTGAAGGTACCTGCAGCCACCCCCACCTGGGCTGGGCCTGCTGTCCCTGCTCAGCCCAGCACCACGCGTGGAGCATGCCATGGAGCATCCCTGGTTTCCCTGTCCTTTATTCTCCTGCAGAGGTTCCGGAAATTCCTGCGCATTCGGTGCACAAAGACCAGCACTGCAGCAGCTGAGGGCACAGCCGAGCCTGACTCAGGGCTGACCGAGCTCCAGGCAGAGCCCAATGTCAGCCCAGATTTGGATGAGAACTCACAGGACTCTGAGGCTGCAATGAACGAGGACAGGGCAAAGACAGACAAGGCAGTGACTGAGGATGTGCCCATCAGAAACACGGACAATGAAGAAACTGAGGACATCTCAAAAACTGGCACCATGCCCATTCCCATTGTGATTCCTGCTCCCGCTATGGATTCTTGTGATGACACTGCTGTTCCTTCTCAGCAGCAGGTAAGCAGCCTGGGGCCAGGCCTGGAGGCCTGCCAGGACCATGTGTCCCCTCAAGCCACGGTCACTGGGCCCCCTTTAGCCTTTGAGGCCAGCACAGTGTGGCAGGAAGGGAAGCACTTCCTGGGGGAAGCTGGGGAAGTTGCTGCCTTGGACAGCACTCAAAATCTCCCCCATGCCTCCTCCAGGTGCCAGCCATTGTAAGGGGCATCCACCAGACTCTACTTTCCGATGTCACTGTGGATGCCAGGCTGAAAAGTGACATTGTGAGGCTGGCTGAAGAACACCCTGATGACATTGTGCTGACCCTCCTGCGCTGTGCCCCAACATGTGACAGGTACGGGGCCCACGTGCCTGCACAGCTCAGGGCCCACCAGCCCTTAGGGCCCATGGCCCTGCACAGCCTGTGCTATGGGCTCTGCCAGACAGGCACAGAGCTCCAGGACCCTGGGGCCCCTCTGTTCCCCAAGCCTGCTGCCAATGCTCCCTCCCTGCCCCTCAGGGCACAGGGGCTCTGTCACCTGGGCCCCCACAGCTGCACAGGGCATGGTCCTGGGACTGAGATGCCCCTGACACAGAGCTCTCATCCCACAGAGCTGCTACAATCATGTGGAGAATCATTGGCTCGTCACAAGTAACAATGGAGAAAGTGCTGCCAACACTAGTGCGTGTAATGGAGGATTGGCCACTGCACAGCGCACGCACCTCTGATGGGGACGACAGGGACGTTTATGCCCTGGCTGTGAGTTTCTGGGCCCATGCTCACCCCCAGGACGCCTCTCCAGCAGCTCTCCATCCTCTCCATGCCTCAGGCACTGGGCTGAACCCTCGGCTAGGGGCAGGCTCAGGGGGCACCAGGCCTGCTGCTCCTCCTGCATCTGCCCTTGGGCCCTGCCCCAAGGACACCTCGGCAATGAGCGCTGTCTTGGGCTGCTTCTTTTGCAGGCAACTCTGGTGATCTGGGTGATTGCCCAGGTGCCTCACTTCCATGAGGGAACAATTCATTCTTTCTATCCTCTGTTTGTGGCTCTGCTCTTCCATGTTGCCATCACCACACAGCAGATGCCACCAGAGGAAGTTGATACCTTCTGGAGAGCATGCCAGGAGGAACACCGCCTTCCCAGCAATTACAACAGGTCCCAGTCCTCCTGTCCTTCCCATACCCTTGTGGCCAGGGCCAGTGCTCCCAGTGTGACCTGGGCTTTGCTCTGCACACAGGTTTGCAGTGCAGGCCATGAAGGCTCTGCTCTACCTACTGCGCTGTGACAATGAGGTGATGTCTATGGAGCGCAAGCGTGGCTGGGACACGACGCTGTGTGCTCACACCCAGCACTATGCCATGGGTCTGCTGGCCAGGTGAGACCCCCTTCTCCCCACTGCCCCTGGCATTTGTGCCCTGTGCCCCACTCAGTATCTGTGGTCGTGGCCCAGAGAGCCTCATCACTGAAGGACAGCCAAGAAGATGGGAAAAGGCTGGGAGAGGAGGGTGCCCAGAAGGGGCCATCTCCCAGAGCACCCACATTCCCTCCAGGGATGCTGGGGAAGGGCCAGAGCTCTCTGAGTCAGTCCTGGGAGAGGTTTGTCCCCCACCTCAGGATCATGGTGCCTTTTTCCCCCTGCTAGGGAGATGCGTTATGTCTTGACCACCCTGTGTTCCCATGTCGCATATCGCCTTCTCCTGCTGATCAGCAGTGAAAAGCCAAGGTGGGATCTGCCCTTGCTGGCATTCCTTGTGGAGGTGAGCCTGGTTCCAGCGCTGCCTGGCTGAGCTGCCTCCCAGCTCCCTGCCCTCTCACAGCCACAGCTGCCTGGGACGGTGCCCATGCCCTGTGCTGCTGCCTGGGCCCAGCCCTGTGCACTTCTGGGCTCCTGCTGGCCGGCTCCCCTGTCACTGCCCTGTGCCCTTCAGGTCCTCGAGTGCCTGGACATGAGGGAATGTGCTCTCACTGTCGTGAAGATCATGTCAAGGTACCTGCAGAGCAAGTGGAGGGAGCGGCGTCGCCTGGCGCTCAGAGGCCTTGTGGTGGCCAGCAAGGATCCCTTGATGGTGAGGAGGGGGCCATGGCTGAAGTTGCCTTGTGGAAAGCAGCCCCATGGGCGTGCAGGGCTTCAGGAGCTGAGGCAGCTGCTCCCAGCTCTCCTGCCTCACCTGCCCCAGTGTTTTCGGGCAGGCCTTTGGCCTGTGGGCCCTGCAGCAGCAGGGTGGCCTTGCAGTGCCAGGGTGGTGTTGGTGGTGTCCAGTTGTCCATGGCTTCCCAGCACAATCTTGTGTTCCACACAGGCCAAACCTCTACGCAGCGTGTCTCGAAGCCTTCTGAAGCTTCTGGGTGATGCAGATGGAGAGGTGGTCAGCATGTCCCTCTCTCTGTTCAAGAAGATGCTCGAGAAAAAACACCTGGTGATATCTAGCACTTCTGCCCCAAAGCTGGCTGAGGCCCTCCTGCTGCTCTTTGACAATGTAAGGCTCTCTGCCCCCAGCCATGGGCACTTGCTGCTGACCAGAAATTTTGTGCTCTCTGGACATTCAGGTGTTCGCCCAGGAGTAGAGGATATTTGTTGCTCAAGTATTTTCTTCCTCCTTTCCTCCAGGAGAGCAGCCAAGTGCAGGTGCTCTCCATTTACCTCTTCCGCAAGGTGATGGAGTTGGTAGTAGATGAGGGAAAAGGGCCCCTGAAGACAATTGTGAACCAGAGCCTGCTCCTCCTCTTCTTGCACTCCCATGAGGAGAATCAACACCTGGCAGAGCTGAGGTTCTCTGTGATGCTGGTTGATCCCTGGGAGGGGGCTTGGCTGCCTCCTGCCCTGGCACCTCATGGACTGCAGCCTCCTCCAGGCCTTGGGATTCCGGTGCCCTGGGCTGTGGGGCCATCTCTGGGTCTCTGCTGCTCTCCAGGCCTTTAGAGAAGCACTTCATTTTGCGGCCGGGTTCCTGGGGAAGACGGATCTCCAGAAGGTGGTGAAGATGGAGCAGCCATTGAAAATTGATGAGTGCCTGGTAAGGAGGGACTGAAGCCCCAGGCTAAGCCCGAAGAAGGCCCCTGAGGGCGGTGCTCGGTGTGCAGGGCTGGCAGCTGTGCCCCTGCCCGCTGCTGCAGCCAGAGGCCGCCCGAGCTCTTCTCCAGGCTCCCGTGGGCCGAGCCGGGTGCCCATGGAGCCCCGGCCCGGCGGGGCTGCGGGCCGGCACCGCGGCTCCCCGGGCAGCAGCCGGCCCTCTGCCCCCTGCCCTCGGGAGCCCTTGGCCGGCGGCTGCTGGCCGCGCCTCGGGGCTCTGCGGCCAGGGGAGGCCGGGGCTGGGCGCAGGCAGCGCCCGGCCCAGGGGCTGAGCCCGCGCCAACCCTTCCCTCCTGCCGCTCTCTGCAGCTGGCACAGGACAGGAGCAGAGCGGCCCAGCAGATGCAGTGGGCCCTGCGGTTCCTGGATAGCCCGCAGGAGTCCGTACGAGAGGCGGCCGTCAGGATCATCGGTGAGTCCCGAGCCCGGGCTCCCTCCCCGGGCCGCCGCAGCTCGGCCCCAGCCCCGCCTGCTGCCCCGGCAGCGCCGCTGGCACGGAGCTGTGCCGCTGGGGCCGTGACAGCCTCTGTGTTCACAGGCATGGCCGGGCGGTGCCTCATGGGCAAGAGGGACGAGCTCCGGGCCCACAGTCCCGGTGAGTGAGGGCAGCGCGCTGACAGCGGGGACTGCCCGGGAGAGCTGCATTGCCCCGGCACGGAGCTGCAGTCCCTATCCCGGCTGTGGCAGGCTTCGCTCCCTGTGGGGATGAGGGGTGGCCTGGGCAGGGCACAGCGAGCGATTTCAGGGACACTGCTCGGGGGGATTCGTGGCCAGCGTCCTTCGGCTGATCCCGTTGGCCCCTCCTCTCTTCTGGCCGATGCAAGAGCTGAGTGGGACACCCTTGAGTAGTGGTTTTGGTTCGCCAATTGATCATTTCCTGGCCCATGTTCCAATTAGTGTGGTAAGTTCCGTGTTGGTTAATCACCAGTACATCCAGTACCGTGTATTTAATAATTTTCTCTTTGAGATAGGATTAGGAGGAAGGCAAAGCAGGCTCCAAACTTTAAAAGGGTATGAAGAAAAAATTGTTAACAGTAACTAAAAGAAGGAGTAATAAGAATAAGAATCAGAACAAAACCTTCAGTACACCTCTCCTCCCCCTACAACTGTTTCTTTCCCACTGACAATGTAAAGAGACAAAACCAAAATTTTGAGTCACTTTACTACCTCTAGAATAGTCCTTCTCCTGCTCACTTAAGGAGAAAAGTCCCTCTTGTTAATGTTATGGAGATTTTCCACAAGAAAACAGTTCTCTCATGGCTCTTAATTTCCATGAAAGCAGCCACACTGCAGGGAAATCTGCAATTCTGAAATCGCTCCCATTTTCCACAAGCTTTTCCCACAGCTGTGTTTCTGTGCCATGTCAGCCTAGGGGATACTGTTCTAAAGCTGAGATGTTCAAAGGCAAAGGTTCTCTTTATCTATCTCTAAAATCCTCTTCCATTTCTAGCAAGAGAGATCTTCTGTTCCTGGGGGCACAGGATCTTCATCACTCTTCTCTCCATCTCTGTTCAAACTTTTCATAGTATCACAGCTACTTTAACATCTGCTGACTTTAGCATGGAGGTTTTGCTCCATACCTTCCATTTGAACACTTTCATCTCCCCATACCTTCATGCGTTATAGGGAAAAAAGTGTCCTTCTCCATATATTTACAAGAGGATTTCAGCCTAAAACTTAAGACATCTCCTCATCCCTCCCATCTGGGACTTGACTTCTTCTTCACTGACCTCAGCCAGGCCTGGGCTGGGTCAGCTGTGTTACCTCTTTGTCGGCCAGAAGGGAAAAGAGAAAGTTCCCAAGTTTCTTTCGTTTGTAACGTGTGTTTTTCACAGAGGCTTTCATGTACAGCTTTCCAGATTATCAATTCCCAAAGCCAACCCTTGACTGGTTTCCGATCCGACACGGAGGAACCTACCAGCAGCCTCTCCCAAAACATCATGTCTGTGATTCACAAACCAGCACACCTTGACAGGAGCGTCTTCTAGGATTCCTGCAGATGTGGGTGCTGACTATGGCTCTCTTCCTCTCTGTTCCAGCCATTTAAGTCCCAAGGAAAGACACTAGTCCATCCCACGGTAACCTGGATATTCACACCCAATGTGCCAGAAGAGCTGAAGAATTAGGTGCATCTTCAGAATCCAGTGAACCAGTGTCCCAAGAACAGCCTCAGGAGACACTGAAGAGGACGCCATCTCCCACTGCCACTGGAGCTCCAGGCACGGCTGATGCTGGACACAGCTGAGCCTGTGAGAAGCTCGGTAGCTCCTGCCTTCAGCCTGCCTGTAGATATCTCCCTCCCACCAGCCCTGAAACCCTGGTCATTCCCTTTCTCCCTCCCAGCTCATCCCTTTGCTTCGCCTTTCATTAATAAACAGTTTGGCATCTTCATTTTGCCCTCATCCCTGTGGAGCTGAAGCAAATCCCAGACCCTGGGACACACAGGCCCTGCTGCCATTCTCTGCCACGCCGTGTTTTGTGCACGGACGCAGAGGAACGAGGGCAAGTCAGGCTGGAAAGGTCCCTGTGCGGAAGGTGCAGTTCCACAGCACTGTGCAGTTACACATCTTGCTGAGCACACTGAAGGCCAGCAGTGGGACAGGTGTGTGTCAGGGACCAAAGTCATGTCTAAGGCCCTGCCATATTTGGTCCCCTGTTGTGCACATCAACAAGATAATGAATAAAACCAGGTTCAAAAATGCTCCTGGAAAGGCAAGATCCCAATTTTAGCAGCTTTTTCCACCTCCATGTTGCAGGAATTCATGGGTCTGCTGGATAGGCGGTGTTCATTCCAAATTTTCTGCCCACTTGTCTAGGAACACTCTAGTGATAGTGCTGATGTGATGATTCAGTCTTCTGAGGTTTTTTGGGATATTTTAGGGGGATTTCAGTGTTGCCCGATTGATAAATGACACAAAACTCGGATAAGTTTTGTGGGTGCTTTATTAAGGGCCCGGGTAACTGGGGGACTCACGTCCCAAAGTCCGAGCCCCCCGAATTCGTGTATGGGTGCTTCCCTCTTATACATGCGATTCACAACAAAGTCTCTAAGGAACAATTTCCCCGTTCCCCTTGCCTGGTCACAGACCCCTTGTGATACATTCCTTGGTTCACAAATAAGATCATTAATCCTCTGCTTATCTTATTCTAAGAGCATTGTATGCTGCCTCTAGACAGTTTAGCATTCTTACCTTCTTGCACTAGTTTAATTATTTATTAAATCTCTAAGACTACCTGCTAGGTAACACACAAAACCCAACACACTTTCAACGGCTACAAAACTACTTTTTAACAAACCAGTTCACACACAACTCACTATAATTAAATATTTTGCTAAATTTCATTTCTTTTCCAACATTTCCCCCCTTTTGAGCATCCTTCAGTCCTGCTGCAAGGATGCTCAATCAACAGTATTGACAGTAAGATCTTCATAACGAGGTGGGGAGTGTTCTTCATTCTGCCGCCCACGGGTCATCGCCTTCAGCAACCGGAGAGATCGCCTCTTTTCCTTTTCGATCACACCTGGTGGGGTCCGCTCCATGATTCCCGTAGCGGATCCGTGATCCACTTCTTGACGTACACCTGGTCCCCAGGCTGGATGTCGTGGACAGAATTCTCCAGCGTGAGCGGTCTATTCCACTGTAACGTATTTCTTAAAGAATTCAAGATCTTATTAAGTGACATAACATACTCTGCAATCGCCTGGTCCCCACTCACATGTACCTCCCCTTTTAATACAGTTGCATGATATGGTTTGCCATATAATATCTCATATGGACTTACGCCTACCTTTTCCCTTGGTTTAATTCGAATCCTGAGTAGGGCCAAAGGCAAAGCTTGAGGCCAGTGCAGTTTAGCTTCCTGGCAAATCTTTTTGATTTGTCCTTTCAGGGTTTGATTCATCCTTTCCACCTGCCCACTAGACTGAGGTCTCCAGGGGGTATGCAAATTCCAGGTTATATCTAACATTCGTGCTAATTCCTGCACTACCCCGGCTATAAAATGCGGACCCCTATCTGATGAGAATCCTAAAGGTACTCCAAATCTTGGTATTATTTCTTTTAACAAGATTTTTACCACCTCCTTAGCCTGATTAGTTCTACATGGAAAAGCTTCCGGCCACCCTGAGAATGTACATATGTACACTAAGAAGTATCTGTATCCCTGTGCCCTAGGCAATTCAGAAAAATCAACTTGCCAGTAATCTCCTGGTTGTGGCCCGACTTGCAACTTTCCCATTTGTATTTGTCTCCTAACTACTGGATTATTTTTCAAACATACCGGGCACATTGCATTAACTCTTTTTGCCATTGTTAACATCTGATTAGAGATTATCTCATTCTTCAAAAATTTTACCAATACTTCTGCCCCCCAATGACATTTATTATGTTCTGATTCCAAAATAAATTTCATTATGTGGGTAGGTACCACTGTTTGTCCCATTGGTGTAACGTACCACTCAAGTTGATTCTTCTGTGCCCCTAGCAAGTTTATTAGTTTTCCATCTTCTATTGAATATTTGGGCTCCTGATTCAGGTATGGGGTAGCCGGATTTGTTCTTACCAGTACCAATGCCATTTGAGTCCATACTTCCCGTGCCACTTGCCGAGCTGTAACATCAGCAAATCTATTTCCTCTGTAAACATCTCCTTCCGCAGTCTGATGTCCTCTAACATGCATTACTGCAACTGCTTTGGGACTGTGTACCGCATCCAGTAGCTGTAGCACTTCTTCCCGGTGCTTGATGTTGGTTCCCTGTGAATTCAAAAGCCCCCTTTCCTTCCATAACACCCCATGTACATGAACCACACCAAAGGCATATTTAGAATCTGTCCAGATATTAACCCTTTTGTCCTTGCTCAAATACAGGGCTCTGGTGAGTCCAATCACCTCTGCCTTCTGGGCCGAAGTTCCAGGTAACAAAGCCTTTGCCTCTATTACCTGATCCAATGTTACCACTGCATACCCGGCATAGCGAGTCCCATTCTCGACAAAACTGGATCCATCAGTGTATAGTTCCCATTCAGGTTCTTCCAATGGTTCATCCTTTAGGTCGGGTCTGCTGGCATATACTTGTTCAATTACCTCTACGCAATCATGCACCAGTCCCCCAGCTTCCTGGTCACTGCGTAAAAACTCTGCTGGATTAACATGATTAGTAGTCCTTATTTCAATATCATCCTGTTCTCTCAGGATGGCCTGGTATTGCAACATTCGACTGGATGATAGCCAGTGACCCCCCTTTTGCTCCAAAACGGCCATGACCATATGGGGAACAAACACTTTCATTTTTGCCCCCAAAGTCAATTTCCGGGCCTCTTGAATACGAATTATTGTTGCCGCCACGGCTCGTAAACACGAGGGCCACCCGGAACTTACCGAATCCAGTTGTTTAGAGAAGTATCCCACTGGCCTCTTCCAGGATCCCACCTTCTGGGTGAGGACCCCCAATGCCAGTTTTTGCCTCTCATTCACGTACAACTGGAATTCCTTGGTCACGTCAGGGAGTCCTAGCGCTGGGGCCTCCTTTAGTGCCTGCTTCAATTCCTGGAAGGCCTTCTTTTGCTGTGTCGTCCACTCCAACCGATGCTGCTTCAAGGCCTCATATAGTGGCTTGGCTAGGAGACCGAAATTCATGATCCACAGTCGACACCATCCCACCATTCCTAGAAAAGATCTCAATTCCTGATGGTTACGAGGCAAAGGAATAGCACATATTGCCTCTATTCAGTTTACTCCCAAATGTCTCTGCCCTTGTGTGATCTCACAACCGAGGTAAATAACGCTATTTTTGACCAATTGAGCTTTTTCCTTAGAAACCCGATACCCTGCTTGGCCAAGCATGTTGAGTAATTTAATTGTTAATTCCATGCACATTTCCCTTTCCTTAGTAGCCAGAAAAATGTCGTCCACGTACTGCAGGACTACATACAAGGATGGGGATATTGTTACCTGGGTTATCTTCCATTCCTCCAGCTCCTTGGCCAGTTGGTTTCCAAAAATAGTAGGGGAGCATTTAAATCCCTGTGGGAGTCTCGTCCACATAAGCTGCTTCTTTTCTCCCAAAATCAGGACTCTCCCACTCGAAGGCAAAATATTTCCTACTCTCTCTTGCCAGTGGGATGCAGAAGAAGGCATCTTTAAGGTCAATCACTGAGAACCATTTAAACTCCTCTGATACAGATGTTAACAAAGTATAAGGATTAGCAACAACTGGATGTATGTCTTTCACTATTGCATTAATAGCCCTTAAGTCCTGTACCAAACGGTACTTACCATTAGGTTTTTTTTACTGGAAAAATTGGAATATTATACTCCGATTCACATTCCTGTAATATTCCTTGAGCCAAAAATTGTTTAATTAACGGGGGTACTCCCCACCTTGCCTCAAGCTTCAAGGGGTATTGCTTTATCTTCACTGGTCGGGCCCCTTCCTTTAGTTCCACCTTTACTGGCTGTGCAGCTTTAGATTTTCCGGAGACCCCTGACTCCCATACCCAGGGTACTACAGCCTGCTCAATTTCTTCTGGAATAGGAGAGGCATCCACTTCCTTGATCACAAAAATGCCTGCTATTTGTTCCTCAGGTATTTCCAATTTCACCCTTCCCCCTTCAAACATTATTTTCACATTAAGTCGGGACAACAGGTCTCTGCCAAGAAGGGGTGTGGGGCAGTTTGGCATACACAAAAATTGGTGATCTAATTCCTTCCCCCCAAACCTAAGATTTAAAGGTTGTAAAAATGGTTGTTCCTCTAGCTTCCCTGTTGCCCCCACCACCTGTACCGTTGTGTCACTCAAAGGTCCCAATTGTCTATTGAGTACAGAATAAGTAACTCCAGTGTCTACCATAAATTCTTGATCCTTTCCATCTATTTCTAAAACTACCCTTAAATCCTTTTCTAGTCAGCTTTGATTCTGATAGTTTCCCAAAACTAGTGCTTGAGCGACTTCTGCTGGTCCTCCCGTGAATCCTCCCACAGGGGCATTTCCCATTGGGGCTGTCCTTAATCCCATGTTTCCCATGCCCATACCTCCTCTAACCGGGCATTCATTTTTCCAGTGTCCCAATTGTCGGCAAAAGGCACACTGGTTTGGATCCAACCTCCCCATGTTAGGTGCAAACCCAAATCCTCCCCGACCTCTTGGCAACCCCCTCTGTCCGTGATTAGCTCCTCCCCGACCTCGACCCCTAATGGGTCTTCCTCCTGCCCCTGCCTGTTGCATTACAGCCAGAATACTAGCTTGTTGTCTTTTTGCAGTTTCTTTATCCCTGTTGTTGTATACCTTCCACGCTACCTCCAGCATTTTTTTTTTGAGTGGCTCTAACAACCATTTCCTTTTTCGTGGAATCCATTATAGTATCTAATAATACCTGTAAATCATTCCAGTCCGGATTCTGAGTCTTTATTACCATTTTAACCACCCTTGCCACCCTTTCAGGATCCTCCCGATAACTCCCCGCTGATTGCTTCCATATTACCAAATCCCCGGGGGAGAAAGGCACCTTTATAAGTATCCTTTCTCCCTGTGGTCCCACAGCTTCCCTCAACGGCGCAATTAAATGTGGCCCCTTCTGCCCCTTCCTTCCCTTGCGAGTCCGCCCTGCTAACGGAGTTCTTTTAACACTCTCATTCTTTTCACCATCACCACCATCACTATCACTCTCACTAGATCCCGTTTTTATAGCTATATCCGCAGGGGGAGCAGGGGGGCACATTAGGAGCAACCGGAACCCTTGGAGGTGCTATACAATAAGACAAATCTTCCTCGACTGAAGGATACAAATTACACTTCTTTCTTTCTTTACATCCCACACACTCCCTTTCATCATTCACTTCTAAAACCAAGATACCACATTCGTTTTGCCATTCTTCTTTCCGATATAAAACGAAAAACAAATCCAAATATGGTATTTCATCCCATTTCTCATTTCTCCTTAAAAATTGCATCAAAGATTCCATTATCCCGAATTCCAGTGTACCATTCATCGGCCATCCCGCTTCCCCAATCTCATATTCAGGCCACCAATGATTACAATAATCTATCATTTTACTTTTATCCAATTCTTGATAATACCCTTCACTTTTCCACCATTTCAATATACAACCTAATGGTGTATTTCCAGGTATTTTACCATTGGCTTGCACTAAGGTTTTAACAGTTTTAAAAGACATCATATTACGACTTTTAATTCTACTATTAATCCCAATAAACCAATATACCTTAAACCAATATACCTTCTCGCCGTCCTTCCCTAAAACAAACAGGAGGCGAGTTCCGGTCCTGCGTCCTTAGACGTCTTATGGCCGGAGCCTAGGCTTTTTTACCAACCACCAAATCCAAATCCAATTATCACCTTTTTCCAATATAAAGCACCTTCGGGCTTACCTTGGCAGTTGTCCAACAGGCGCGGGGTGTCGGTCACGACCGATGACTCCCCAAGAAGTCCTCGGTGCCGGCTTGGAGTGGATCGGGACGCGAACCGCCCCAGCAGCCCTTGGAGTCCTGCCACGGTCGCCAGAAAACTGTTGCCCGATTGATAAATGACACAAAACTCGGATAAGTTTTGTGGGTGCTTTATTAAGGGCCCGGGGAACTGGGGGACTCACATCCCAAAGTCCGAGCCCCCCGAATTCGCGTATGGGTGCTTCCCTCTTATACATGCGATTCACAACAAAGTCTCTAAGGAACAGTTTCCCCGTTCCCCTTGCCTGGTCACAGACCCCTTGTGATACATTCCTTGGTTCACAAATAAGATCATTAATCCTCTGCTTATCTTATTCTAAGAGCATTGTATGCTGCCTCTAGACAGTTTAGCATTCTTACCTTCTTGCACTAGTTTAATTATTTATTAAATCTCTAAGACTACCTGCTAGGTAACACACAAAACCCAACACACTTTCAACGGCTACAAAACTACTTTTTAACAAACCAGTTCACACACAACTCACTATAATTAAATATTTTGCTAAATTTCATTTCTTTTCCAACATCAGGGGCCTGGGATAAGGGAAGAAAGCAGGATACAATCCAGATCTGGAAAAATCCCATATAGAACTGGAAATGAGCAGAACTCGGTGGAAACAAGCACAAAGAAACAGGGAAGAAAAGAGTTTTTAAGAAGTAAAAATAGGGAAAAAGAAGGATAAAATTCCAAATGAATCCACTTGTAAAGAATAACCTGGAGGCGCAATAGGAGAAATTCCAACACAACTGTCTACCAGGGCCCCGCAGGGCCCAGATTGTTACTTTATTTGGGAAAATTTTAGAGGTGTTTTTTAAATGTGACTGCATGTTTTTCAAAGAGAATCCTACTTTTCTTTTCTGAATGGACTGGAAGTTGCCTCCTGTTTATGCTGTAGTGGTTTTGCCCATGTTAATTCCTGAATTAAGAATTAAAAAAACAGAAAAAACATTTTTAAAAAGAAGATATATTATTAGTATTATTATTAATATTAATACTGATAATATAAAAAGAACAAGTAATTGAAAAATGTCAAAAATAAATTGCCAAGATCCTGAATATTTCTTCTTTGTAGATGTTTTGGGGAATAAACCTTTAGTGTTTTCTTTTACTATTTAAAAGATGTTATTTTGCTATGTGTTATCCTGGAGATAAAAACTGCTTTGGTTTCTTGAGTTGTTTGGGTTTTTTCCCTTGAGTTGCTGGGAATTTTTCTGGTTGAAAATTTAAAGGTGTTGCAAATTTTTTAAAAAAGGGGAGAAAAGAAAAAAGGGGGAAAAACTGGGAAAAAAGTAAAAAACAAAGACAAAATCTGTTAAAAATATAAAAAGCAAGCAAAAAATGAACAGTTACATTTTGTTTCCAATGTGCGCCTGAGTGCCTTGATTTTTCCATGATTTTGCTGTAGTCCTGAGTTGTAAAGTTCTCCGGGCAGGATGCTGAGCTTGGTGGAGATTGCGGAGCTGCCAGAGGCATTCCCAGTTTTCCTTGCCACCTGTAGTATCCAATGCCATCACACATGTGTCCGTCTTGGAGCACCAAAGGTGCCATTTTTATAAATTCCCAATGCCCAGAATGACATGATTCCATGGGAATTTGTGAGGAGAACTGGAGGATTCGATATTCCCGATGCCCGGAGTGCTGTTATTCCATGGATTGCCAGTGTTGATGGGAAGATGTGAGGGGAAGCAGATGATTCTAAACTCCCAACCCCTAGAATGCTGTTATTCCATGGCATTCCAATGTTGCCCACCAAATGCAACCCTGGACCATCAAATCCAAATTTTGACCAATAAATCCAATTGTTTACCACCAAATAAAACCTTGGACCTTCAAGTCCAAACTCTGTCAAATTCAAACTTTGACCACCAGGGATGGGATGGGATGGGATGGGATGGGATGGGATGGGATGGGATGGGATGGGATGGGATGGGATGGGATGGGATGGGATGGGTTGGGATGGGATGGGATGGGATGGTGCTGCAGGTACCAGCTCTGTGACCCAGCTCTGCAACTCACCCTCTGGCAGCAGCTGGATTGGCACAACCTCCTCGGTCTCCACTTCTGGGTCAGGGTCAGGCTCTTCTTCGTCCTCCCCCACCCAGGCCAGCTTGGGAACTCTTGGGGGTTTCTGCTCAATGATCTTGCCATCCCTGTTCGGTTCTGTCCATGGGAACGATGGGATGGGATGGGATGGGATGGGATGGGATGGGATGGGATGGGATGGGATGGGATGGGATGGGATGGGGCCAAGCTGGTTGCAGGCACCAGCCCTGTGGCCCAGCTCTGCCACGCACCGTCCTGCAGCACCTGGATAGGCACAACCTCCTCAGTCTGCAGTTCCAGATCAGTTTCAGGGTATTCGTGCTGTTTCTCCACCCAGGCAAACTTAGACAGTCTTGAGGGTCTCTGCTCCATGTCATGGATTGCAATAATGCCAGATTACAAGACAAATGCCTCTGGAAGGCTACGGGTCATGAAGTCCTCCGGACTGGCCCCGAAGTCACATGTAGAAGCAACGCCTTGAAACAGCTCCGGGTGGGACACGAACGAGCGCGCTGTGCGGAGGCTCCTCACGAAACCGCTCTGCCTGTCGTGTGCTCTGAGCACTGTAGCCTGCTCCTGTCACCGCCAGCTCCTAGGCCAACACACATGTCACAAAGGACATCCTGTCCCATTCCATGCCACTGTGACAGTGCTGCAGCGTGTCACCAAGGGCCCTTGCACACACTGCCGCCTGCCCTGGGGCCGCCCCCTGCCAAGCCAAAGCGGCCCAGGCTGGAAGGAATGCCTGGCCCCAGGTGTCCAAGGCAGCCCCACAGGATCTTTAGGAAGGGCTCAGAGCATCAGCAAACGCTGCCCTGCTCTGCGGGCTCAGGGCAGCAGAAGGAGCCCCCAGGGCTGCCGACGCAGCCGCGCTGGGAAGGGCGCGGGGCCTTCCAGGGACGCTGGCACGGCCTCCCTGGGACACGTCCCGGCCCGTGGCCATCCTAAACCCGCGGGTGTGACTTGCACAAGGAACATGTGGGCCCGGGCACCAATGCTGCTCTGAGCCCTGGGGCCCGGGCAGCGCTGCCATCAGCAGCTGGGGCAGAGTCCCTGCCCAAGCAGAGCTGCCACCCCCTGAGCCCTGGCAGCGCTGGTGCCCGTCTCCCGCCCCACAGACCTGTGCCCCCGGGGGGCTTCTGTGCCACAGGGAGCCAAAGCCCACGAGCATTGGGGGCTGATGGCAGGAGCACCTGGAGCAACTGCTGGCAACACTTGGTTTGTGTCAGAAGCTCTTCCTCCACGCTGGAATGATTTTCTCATTGAAGTAATTCGATGCAGCACAAAAACATCTTTACCTTGAAAACACAGAAGAATCAGGCAATAAAGTATCCTCACTTCAGGAAACCTTTACCTCTCATTGCTCATCTCGAGTTGGTAAAAAAAGCTGCATAATTCCCAAATTATTTGAGATGCTCTAAGATCATTGTGAGAAACGAGGCTCACTTTTAAAATTTCAAAGGCTTATTAAACCTTAACAAAAATACAACCAAGAATGAATAAGGAAAAATTACAGGACTGGGAGTCTCCATGGCCAAAAGCCCACCTGCTCATCTACAAAATGGATGCTCTGACTTTTATACCCTTAGCCCCTCCCAAAGTTTTTCCAGTCAACTCTTTCTCTGCCATCCAATGGTGGAAGTCACTTTCTTACATGTTGATTGGAGGTCAGGTGTTGCCGTGCTCTGCCTCCTGGTATCAAGCTCTCCCTCCCCTAAATGCCCCACTAGTGACAGCAATAAGGGGGGAAGGGAAAGAGTACTATGGAGAGAACTTGCAAAAATAACACGACTATACAGCTATAAAAATTCTCTTAACATAAACATAATATTCATCTCCTAATTGTGAGAGCCAACTATCCCCTTATTCATTTATAACAACCTGAAGGATTTTCAAGTTTGCTTCCAACTCAAAGCAGTAACTCATTTGCCTTAATGTCAACCACTGAGAGTCACTTTAGAAAACGTAACACAGAAGCAAAAAAATGGCCATCCATTGGTTTGCAAATGTTTTTGTGTGAATGGATGTTAACACCCTAATTCTAAAGGAATAAAAGCCCTCATGGAATGAAAGAACAGTCAGTGTTACAAAATGAAACTGAACAAATGAGTAGATTCCAAAAAGGTCAGTCCCTTAGTGGCCAAAAAAGTACAGCTCTGCCCTCTTGTTCCCTGCAAGAGAATCACGACCCGGGGGCCACGTTTGGACCCTTTGGCAGGACAGGGACTGGCCCTGGTATAAGGTGTGTAATAAAGAGACTGAGAACAAGGAGGAAAGAAGATCCAGGAAATGCAGATTGTTGGTGGAAAGATTAAGATGTTCTTTTAAGGATTTTGTTTGGTTCACTGGAAAGACGAATGGCTTTGAGCTGCAGAAAATGAGTCCCCACTGGCAGTATCAGGGAGGACTAGAGGAAGGGCAGAATATGTCCCTGGATGAAGTGCTTAGAAAGATACAACAACGGTATGTAAAAAGGGATGCTGAAAAGGAGAAAGCCAAGACAAAGGTGATGGCAGAATTTTTACAGCCCCCGAGGGCCCCAGGACCCAAGTGGTCCCCCATAATAGAAGGGACAGGGTCGGCTACAAGGAAGTGGCAGAAGCATTCCCTCCTCAGCAGGGGAGAGCCAAGCCAAACAGCAGCTGGGAAACAATCAGTGTGCTCTGTGCTGGGCAGAGGGACACTGGAAGTGGGAATGTTCACAAAAACAGCTGGACCCTCAGGAGGAGGAAGTCCAGGGTGTAATGGAGATGGACTATTAGATGTGTCAGGGGCTCCCATTGCAGCAGGGACACACCACACCGGAGCCCTTGTTAACTTTTCAGGTGGGTTCAGATGGAGAGGAGGTGTGTTTCCTATTAAACACAGGGCCTCTCCATCCACCTTACATTTTATCCCTAAGGTGGGAGAATTGTCAAAAATATCTTCAATTTTTCAAGGGGTTGTGGGAATTGTAGTTTATTCTGTAGGCTTGGAAGTCTGAGAGCATCTTTCTCTGAAGGAATTGTGGATATCATGGTAAATGGGATTAGGAATTTAACCTTTGTCGATGTGGGGTTTCGTGCAGAGCTGAAAAGCTCCTGTTTGGAGGGGACCCACGCCCCTGTGCTTTGTGTGTTTGGTTGTTAAAAGCCAGAATTGGTGGGTTTCAGTCCTGAAACCAATTCTGCAGCTCCACCAGTCTGTGGTCTGTTGTGGAGAACTAGAATTGGCAGTTTTAATCGTGAGGCCAATTCTGCAGCGGCTGCCTTGTGGAGATGGTGTTGTCCCTATGCAAGCCTAGGTATTTATCATGCAGCTTCCTCTCTGGGGGCTATAGGAAAACTTCAGGGGGAAATAATTTGGTATTCTTCCTTGGTTAATGTAGTAGTTGCCTCCCTATCTCTGGGGTGCACTTGATCAAAAAGAAAAAAGGATAAAGAGAAATTGGCCACTAAGAAGATGATTGGTTATTAAAAAAGTGATTGGTTGTTAAGAAAGGCTCTAGGCAGCGGCATTGCTCGCTGCAGAACTTGATCATGTCCAAAAGGAAAGTCACTGGAGTAAAAGGAGCAAACTGCTAAGGTGAACTGCTCCAGGATGAGTAGCAAAAGCCTGCTAAAACCCTGAACTAAAAGCAACTCAACTGCTTAATTCATGGATTGCAACTCTTGTAAAACATTTTAAAAGCAGTCTCACTCCCTCTGCTGACCAATCTATTGGAGGAAACCCCACTGAACACCTGTGGGAAGCAACAAAAGGGGGAGGAGGGTAGGGAAGAACACACACTCATCCCTCTCCCCACTCCAGGCACGTTAACGTTACAAAACCTAACCCTATAATAAATAACCCTGCATTTACTGCCAACTCTGAACCTGGAGATGTCCCGTTCACTGATACCTCAGCCAAAAACATTGATGGTAAAAGTATAGAGCTGTTACTCCCCAGGTTGCAGCTTAGCTTATTAGTTTCTTATCAGTTGACCAGAGTGTTTTGTTACTTTTGACATGCAGGGTTCATTGTCAGGTCTGGATGGTTTTGTTTAAGCCTCAGCTGGCACTGGGAACACTGTGTGAAAACACTGTTCCACATCTTTCAGGGCAATTGCCAACCTCAGGTTTGTGCTGCAAAAAAGAATTTCCATTGTGCCCTAATTCAGAATGTACCCATTGATCAAATTCTGTGCTGTGGATCAATTTTTATCCTTCTGACTTTTGTCAGCCGCTCCACTTTATCATTCTATGATATTTGTAAAATCTGATAGTGCGCATGGGTTTTAACCCATCCTACACGGATTTGTTAGGACTGAGTTTGTAAAAACAACCATTCAAATCCTCCCTTTGCCAAACCTCTTTTCCATTCACTTCTCAATGAACATTTTCACTGACAAAATCACTGTGTGGCACCTGCTGGCCAGGGCTCCATGGGCATCCAGCTGGGGCCCACAGGAGCCTGGAGCAGAGCCCGCGTGGCCCAGGGAAGAGAACGGCTTGGGTGGGGCTGCAGCTGCCGGCCACACACAATGAGCAGCGCGTTCAGGGGGCTGCTCCAGCCTGAGGCTGGGGCTTGCAGGCCGTCCTTACAACACGGAACCTCCAGGTCTGATCCAGCAGCAGCTTCCTTTGGAGATCCCTCCTGTGCAGGAATCTGGCTGAACAGTTCAACATTTCCCGGAAGGCCTGGAGATTGCGGATGTGATGGTGGTCAAAGGGGTGTTCTGTTGAAGGAAGAGACAAAGATTTGACTCCATATTTCAGAAGGCTTGATTTATTATTTTATCATATATATTACATTAAAACTATACTAAAAGGATAGAAGAAAAGGTTTCATCTCAGAAGGCCAGCTAAGCTAAGAATAGAATGGAATGAATAACAAAGGTTTGTGGCTGGGACAGAGAGTCTGAGCCAGCTGGGCTGTGATTGGCCATTAATTCCAAACATCCACATGAGACCAATCACAGACCCGCCTGTTGCATTCCACAGCAGCAGATAACCACTATTTACATTTTGTTCCTGAGGCCTCACAGCTTCTGAGGAGGAAAAATCCTAAGGAAAGGATTTTCATGAAAAGATGTCTGTGACACGCGGAGGCAGCACCCGCTGCAGGGGTAGGGCTTGGATGTTGGGGTGAGGAAAGGAATGGAGGAGGACCATCCCAGATGCCTTTTTGAGTGGCCAAGGCAGGAGAATCTCGCACCGCAGCATTCAAAATGGGAGATCCGGCCATGTGGCCAGTGCCATCTTGTCCAATAGAAGTTAATGGTAGTTTAGGATAAAGCAGTGTAAAAACAGGGGTTCGCTCAGAGCCCAGCATGGCATGGCTGCGGGTGGCCAGAGCAGCTTCCCCAGGAAGGTGCTGTCGGGGTGCCTGCAGTACCAAAAGCGTCTCCATTTCGGGCTGCCTGGACAATTCCCCCAACCGACCAGATGCCTGAGCACGGATGGTGTAATCAAAGCCTCACCAGAGAAAATGAGAGGACTCTTTGCATGGCAGATCCAGCAGGGTTTATTGAGGGAAGATCCAGAGGTCCGGGTGGGGCAAAGGTGAAGAGAGAAACAGGAACAAGCAGGACCACAACCTCCGCTGAAGGGAACCAGGGGAGAAGAGCCAGGAGCAGGGGGGCCATGGTATATAACTGGGGGAAGGTAGGAGGGGTCAGGGTACAAATTATCCAATGGGGAAGGGAATCAGGGGTGGAGTTGAGGTGGGGTGACACAGGATACACCAATGGGGGAGTGGTAGGGGTCTCTCAGAGAAAGCCAATGGAGGAACAGGGAGTACAGAACTTTCTGTAACTGGGGGATGAACAGCAGTCGATTGACAACAGCACATTAACATTAACAAGCAAAGAACCATGGGGAATTGTGCCAGTCTCTCAGCGTAACTTAAACAGTGGTGTCCTCCCATGGCATTCCAAGTTCATCTTCTCTATGGCTGTCTCCCACACATGGCCAGTACCAGCTTGAGAAAGGGACAGGCTAAGAACTGGAAATGGCATGAGGCAGTTAGCACTCCTGTGCCTTTTTTAGGCAGTTTCTACCTCTAGACCTGCCCCGAGGGGATGACAGGAAAGGAGCACAGGGGGAGGAATGCCTGTAGCAGTGTGGGGTTTAGATGGTGGTTGCTGCTACCTGTTTCCCAGGAAGCAGTTCCTGTGGAAAGGCTGCTTGTGTGAGCATGCAGGCAAGGCAGTCAAGTCCACACTCCCCACACTCACCACAGCTAGCTCAGCCACGAGAGGCACCAGGGCCTTTTACATGGTCAGTTCCAGCGAGGTTTATTTCAACACACCAAAGGGGAACCAGAGGCAAAAGACAGACCATGTGCTCTGCACAAGGTTTAAGTATGGGAGGGTAGGGGGTGGTACAAAGGGCAGGACAAGAGGGATTGGCTTTCAGGGAAGACAGGGCCAGCCAACCAATGAGGAAACAGGGAAAAGAGAAACCAGGGCAAGCTGGCGCATATGGGGAAAGGAACTGGGATATATCACTGTTCAGTAAAAGTCTATGAGGAAGATCTTTCTGTCCACCAGAGTGTGGGGAACACTATGGCAATTCTCTCCAAGGCAGGGCTCTGGGGATTTCCCTGAGAGGAAAGGAATCAGAGGATTCCACACTGGTGCCCATGGCAGCAGCACTGGGCAGGGGCGCAGCTGCCAGCCCCACACACTGAGCAGTGCAGTCAGGGGGCTTCTCCAGGCTGAGGCTGGGGCTTCCAGGCCATCTGTAGCTGACCCACACCAAACCTCCAGATGTGATCCAACTTCAGGATCTGTTGGAGGTCCTTCCCATTCACGAACCTGGCTGAACAACACAGTTCAAAGTTTCCTGGGAGGCCTGGAGAGCAGCAGAGACCCAGAGATGGCCCCAAAGCTGAGGAGAAGAACCCATGTCTCTATATCAAGGCCAGGAGGAGGCTGCAGCCTGTGAGGCAGCAGAGCACGAGCCAGGCTTCTGGTGGCACGGCTGACGTCCTCTGCCTTGTCTTCAAGAGCTGCAAGAAAGACAAACAGAGCCACTGTCAGATCCCAGGTTGGCAGGGCCCTGAGGAGCCCCCGTGCCAGGGCCAGTGCAGGCGGCTCTGGCCATGGGCAGAAGGCAGAAGGGACCAAGGGGATCAGCCCGAAGCTAATGCACACTATTGCCCCATATGCCCCAAAAATCCCTGTGTGCGCACTGGCCACGCCAAGCCTCGTCCACAGAGCAAGCACAGCCCTCGGCACTGGGGCAGGGCTTGCAGGTCCCCAAGCAGCTGGGGCTGTCAGCTCGCTGCCCTCACTCACCTGTCCAGATCAGCTGGAGGTCTTGCTGCTGCCTCCTGAGGCACCGCCCGGCCATGCCTGTGAGCACAGAGCCAGTCACGGCCCCAGCGGCACAGCTGCCTGCCAGCGGCGCTGCCGGCGCTGTGGCCACACGGGCTGCTGGCCCGGCAGGGCTCACCCGGCCCTTGCCGCACGCTGCCACCCAGGGCACGGCTGCCAGAGGGCGGCAGCAGCAATGCCCAGGCCAGGCGGGGCTGCACGGCGCCGGGCCCGGCTGGCGCTGCCGGGGCAGCAGGCGGGGCTGGGGCCGAGCTGCAGCGGGCCGGGGATGGGTGGGACACGGTGGAGCCAGGTTGGGCAGGGCAGGAGAGGGTGGAGCATGACAGGGTTGGGCAGGGCAGGGCGGGGCAGAGAGAGGTGGGGCAGGGTGGGCTGGGGCGGAGCAGGGTGGGGTGGGGCGGGGTTTGGTGGAGCAGGACAGGCTGCAGCAAAAAAGGGTTGGACAGGGCAGGGCGAGATGAGGTTGAGTGTGGCAGAGCTGGGTGGGGCAGGGTGGGGCCAGTTTGGTGTGGTGGGGCGGGGCAGTGCAAAAGGTTTGGGGCAGAGTGGGGAAGGGTGCGGTGAAGCGGGGCTGGGTTGGGCAAAGCAGGAGACAGCGCAGCATGATGGGTTGGGCAGAGCAGGGTGAATCTGAGTTGGGTGGGGTAGGGCGGGTTGGGGTGGGATAGGGCGGGGCAGGGTAGGGCAGGGTCTGGCAAAGTTCAGTGAAGCATGACAGAGCGAAGCACAAAAGGGTTGGGCAGGGCAGTGTTGAAGTGAGGGGAGAACGACCATCCTTTGATGCATCGAACTCGAGTTTATTGATCGATCAGCCAGTTTAAATAATAGTGTTAACGAACTTCATGCATATTCCAAAATCCAGGTTTATGATAGGCTAACAGAGAAAACTCTAACCACTCCTTTTGTTTTACAATACCGTTGATTGTTTACACAAAATAAAACCAGTGTTCCCACTGTGATATGAAAGGTTCCCAAAACTTCCACATCTGTCCCCAGGGTGCCAGCTTTTCCCAGAGAGAGTGTTTCGCTTGTTATGGGAAGACTGCCTGAGAACCTTATTGTTTATAAAGTGATGCCTGAGAGAGTCTAATTGTTTATAGAAATCAGGCTGGGAACTGCTTTTGGAACTGCTTCACAACTACCTTTTACTTTTCTCTCAATTGTATGGCTTCATGGACTTTTTCTTTAAGCCATGCTTGAACTAAACTCCCGACAGGGCAGGGTGAGGTTGGGTGTGGCAGGGCTGGGAGGGGAAGGGCAGGGCAGGGTGGAGATAGGTTGGGTGGAGCAGGAGAGGGAGAAGCATGACAGGGTTGGGCAGGGAAGGGTGGGGGAGGGAGAGGTGGACAGGGTGAGGAGTGGTGGTGTGGAACAGGGTGGGGCAAAGGGGGCGGGGCAGAGTGGGGAAGAGTGCAGCGAGGCAGGGCTCAGTTGGGTGAAGCAGGAGAGGGTGCAGCATGATGGGGTTCGACAGGGCGAGGCAAAATTGGGTGCAGTGGGGTTGGGCAGGGTGAGGCAGGGTGGGGTAGAATGTGACCAGGTTTAATGAAACTGAACAGAGTGGAGCATGACTGTTTAAGGCAGGAAAGGGTCAGGCAGAGACAGGTTGGGAAGGGTGAGGCAGAGTGGGTTGGGGCCGGGCCAGGTGGGGGAAAGAAGGACAGGGCAGAGAATAAAAGTGCTGGGCAGGGCGGAGGAATGATAGCTGGGGCCTTGTGAGGCTGTGCAGGGCAGGGTGGGATTGCGCAGGGCAGGGTGGGATTGCGCAGGGGAGCACAGGCTCATAGCTCAGCCATGAAACTCACGGCCGCCTCTCGCAGGGGTTCCTGTGGGCTCCGCACGTAGCGCAGGGCCCGGCGCAGGTGCTCACCTGCTCGGCTCCTGTCCTCTGCCAGCTGCAGAGAGCGGCAGGAGGGAAGGGTTGGCGCGGGCTCAGCCCCTGGGCCGGGCGCTGCCTGCGCCCAGCCCCGGCCTCCCCTGGCCGCAGAGCCCTGAGGCGCGGCCAGCAGCCGCTGGCCAAGGGCTCCCGAGGGCAGGGGGCAGAGGGCCGGCTGCTGCCCGGGGAGCCGCGGTGCCGGCCCGCAGCCCCGCCGGGCCGGGGCTCCATGGGCACCTGGCTCGGGCCCACGGGAGCCTGGAGAAGAGCCCGGGCGGCCTCTGGCTGCAGCAGCGGGCAGGGGCACAGCTGCCAGCCCCGCACACTGAGCACCGCCCTCAGGGACCTTCTCCAGGCTGAGCCTGGGGCTTCAGGCCCTCTTTACCAGGACCTCGGTGAACTTTGACAGCTGCCCCTTCTTCACCAGCTGCTTGAGCTTCCTCATCTTCAGGAGCTCAGCCACAAGACGCAGCGTTTCCCAAGAGGCCTGGAGAGCAGCAGAGGCCCAGAGATGGCCCCACAGCCCAGGGCACCAGACTCACATCCCTGTGCCAATGTCTCAAGAAGGCGGCAGTCCATGAGGTGCCAGGACAGGAGGCAGCTGAGCCCCTCCCAGAGATACACCAGCCTCACACAAAACCTCACCTACATCACGCGCCAGTCCTCATTATTGCAGTCAAAGAAGGAGTAGGTTTTGGTTCAAAATCTTCTCAAGGGGCTTTTTTCCCTCATCCACTACCAAGTCCATCACCCTGAAGAAGAGCTCAAGGGAAAGGACTTGCACATTGCTGTTCTCCTGGAGGAAGGGAAGGGAAGCAGGCCTTGAGACCAATTTATTCAAGCTCACCTGGGCAAAGTTTCTGGGCAGCAGCCAGTGCCTGCAGCTGGGGACACAGAGCCTTTTGTGGTCAAAGAGCAGCAGCAGTGCCTCAGCCAGCTTTGCATCAGTGGTGCTGGATACAAGGATGACTTTGTGCTGGCACACATTCGTGAACAAAGAGAAGGACATGCTCACCACCTCTCCATCTGCATCACCCAGCAGCTCCACAAGGCTTGGTGACAGACAGCACATTCTCCTGGCCTGTGTGGAACACAAGGCTGTGCTGGGAAGCCATGGACGGCTGCACCACCGACACCACCATGGCACTGCAAGGCCACCCTGCTGCTGCAGGGCCCACAGGCCAAAGGCCTGCCCCAAAGCACTGGGGCAGGTGAGGCAGGAGAGCTGGGAGCAGCTGCCTCAGCTCCTGAAGCCCTGCACGCCCATGGGGCTGCTTTCCACAACACAGCTTCAGCCACGGCCCCTTCTCACCATCGAGGGATCCTTGCTGACCACCACGAGGCCTCTGAGCAGCAGGAAATGCCACTCCCTGAACTTGCTGTGCAGGCAACTTGACAGGACCGTCATGATGCTGTCACCAAATTCAGTGAAGTCCAAGAACTTGAGAATTAATGGATTCAGCCATCAGCCCTGTGGCCCTGCTCTGCCACTCACCATCCTGCAGTGGCTGGAACTGATCTGATTCTTCAGGCTGTTATGCTGGGACAGCTCCAGGGCCTTTCTTATTTTTCCCCCTGAACACTTTGAACAAACTGAGGAATCTGCAGAATCTGCCTGCCATAACTTGGCGCTCCACCCCCGATCTCGGCTGGTGCTGGTGGTGCCAGACAGCCCTGACCCCTCACCTCAGTGCACCCCACTAAATGGCTGCTCCCTTCCTCCAGCCCTTGGCATGGCTGAGGGCAGCGGATCAGCCACTGGCAGGAACCTCTTTCCGCTGTGCCTCATGGAGTTAGACCGGTAAATAAGAAAGAGAGGGGCTTTCTGTCTTTAATTACCCATCTGCTGTTTATTACCTCCCCAAAGGGAGTGAACAGATGCTACAAACTGTAGCAAGCTGGAAGGGAGCAGAAGCAGAAGAGCACAGAGTAAAGGCATACACAAAATTATAAAGGGAGGCTGACTCTGGGGAGAAGTCAGCCTAAAAACTAAACGCTAGCAACTGAGGAGGAGGATGAATAGGGACTAAATTTTCATACAACGAATGCAATAGGATAGTGGAGGAGAACATACAAAATGTACCAATGGGATTCATAGTTTCACATAATTGACATTGAAGCTTCTAGATAAAGGGGCTTGGCAAACAATGACAGACAAGTTGCAGGGGCAGGGTTTGGAGGAGTGACAGAGAAGGGTCTGGAAATAGGGGTGATTGATAGGGAAAGGGGGAGTATAAAACTTAGGGGGAAACCATTTGGGAAGTAAGATGGGTCCACATAGAATGAACCATTTCAAACATAGAAAATCCAGTACAGTAACAAACTCAACAAGTAAAGACACAAAGCACACCACAACAATGCCAGAGTGTGGCCTCGAGGGCACCCTAAAGAGAGGTGCCTCAGGAAAGCACCAAGTTATCAATTCCTCCAGTTGGGTCTTGAAGGCACCTGTGACGCAGAAGCCTCAGGAAGGCTGCAGGACTGCAAGGTCTCTGATCCCTTGTTTCTTGTGTAGGGGTGTAGTCCTTTTGTTTATATACATTGCCACAGCTGCAGGAGAGAATATTGGTGCAGGGGAGCCCAAAGACGCCCTGTGTGTACCAATTGTGGTGTAAAAGTAATTGGAGCAAGGAGGGGAGAGAAAAAAATAACATTTCAGTTTGGCAATTCAAATATCATTAAAAATCAACAGAGCGTAAGAGGACATAAAGAAATGACCAGGGTGGGTGTCCAAGAGAGGGTGTCAGCCAGCAAGCCAATAAATCCAAACACCCTGGGATGCCTATTGAAACAATGGAAGAAGGTAAGAGAGGCCCTGCAGGCATAGAGACTAAGAAAACACTCAACAAATACTCTGATCCATAGTGGCCCCTTTATATATTTAAAGACAGGGAGAAGAAGACAATAAACGACACCCCGAGTTCTTGTACCGTGTTGTGGTTACTATTATTTTTGTGGAAAGAATGAAAAGAAGATGAAGCTGTGTACCTAAACATGTTTTGGTTATCTGAACGATCACCCTGAATTGCAGCAGGAATGTGCCTTTAATTTGGCCCCAAGGGATACTTCTGCCTTGGCTCTGGAAAAAGATAGCAAAACAAAAGGAAAGGCAGGACTAAGAAGGTGTTGTTCTGCATGTTCCATAGGACAAAGGTGTTTAAATATAAAGAAAATGAGGAAAGGATGGAGGGTTTGGTTGCTCCTTTTGAGTCATGGGAAGAGGGAGGACAGGGAATGCAGTCAAACTGCCTGGTAAATACTGCTGAGAAAACTGTGCCTTTGAGCCCCCTTCCTCTCTAGAACTTGAAAGTGGAAGAACTCCCAGTACAGAACCAAAGGCAGAAGGGAAGTCGAGGTATTGTCACCATTCAGCATTCCCCTGTGACATGGTGCTGGAATTCTGCCAGTGCAGTTAAGGACAAGAAGGACCTCTTCTGTATGGGTTCCAAGGAAAGCCTTATTCCGCGGAGAGTGCAGGGTCAAAAGACACAGAAAACAGGGGAACAGGGACTTTTATATGGGGAGGGCACAAGGGAGGGTACAAATTTTCAACCAATAGGGGAAGGACTGGGGAAGAGCATAAGGCGGGTCTTACAATGTTTGAACCAATGAGGAGGAGCAGGGGGAGGATTTGCATAGACCAATAGAGCTTTGAGGAACAGGGGATTGACAGGGAAGTTTCTAGACTGAAGGGTTGGTACAAAGTGGGATTGACAGCTGAATGAGAGGAGGATCAGGGAATATCCCAGATTAAGGAACGGGCTTAAGACAAGACAGACAGCTAAGACAGGAGGGTACAACTTAGGCTGAACCATTACGTAGGGGATAACAAACAAACCATTAAAGAGAAAACCCACCACAAAAGCTGTCCTTGGACTCGTTTGCAGGAGCTGGGAGGAAGATCACCATCTTTTTGGAGGATGGTCATTCAGTCACTGTTATGGGAGGCCACAGGACCTTTGAGTCTCATGAAAATCAACGTATGTCTCTCATGAGCTGATTTAGAAACATGGAAATTTCTGCCTAGACAATACTGGGATGATCCATCAAGAATGGCCAAAAGATTCAGGACATTTGTTAAAGCCCTGGACCAAGACGGGGAGGATATAGATCTTGTGCCAAATGTTTTAACAGACTCAAGGAAAGAGCTGGTATTAAAAACTGCACGGAATGATGGAAGAACCAGGCTATGGGCAGGAGAAAATACAGAAGAAACATGCCCTCTCACAAAACCTCCCTGGGACTGTAATAATTCTGGTCACTATCAACTCCCACAGAGGCGGTGGGAATGTGTTTCTTTTTGAAAATGGTATCCCTAAGGCTGTACTTTGGAGTGCACTATAACAAGTGAAACAAGGGCCTCTTGAAGCCCTGAATGAATTTTTGAACCATTCCAGGAAGCCATGCTTAAATAAACTGCTCCAGACCCATCAGATGATTATGGCAAAAACCAACTCGTTTCCTGGGCCAATCCTCTAATGATATGAGGCAGAAACTGAAAATTAAAAACAGAAGACCAGGTATAGAAAAACTGCAAGAAGAAGCATGGTGAGTTCATAAAAACCATAGTCGTCTAGAGCCTAAGCAACTGGAGAAAGGAATGACTAACACTGTTATTGCAGCCCTTGGAGAGGAGCCACCCAAAGGCCCCTCCTCAGGACAAAGAAATGGCTGGGGTGGGCAGAGACCTATCCCTAACCTCTGGACTACTCAGTGTGCCTATTTGTGAGAAAGACAGACATAGGAAGAGAGACTGCCTGGCACTCAAACCCAAGGTGGCTGCAGAACTGAATCAATGCAAGGGCTGGCTGGAGGGCATCCCCCCAGAAAACCCTCTGGTCAAAAGAGAACTGGGGGAAAAGGTGAGGAAAATGAAATGTCAGGTGAATGCAGGTGCAACACATTTTGTATTAGATAGAAAGTTGGAAGAAATTGATCCAGGTAAAGTTGTGAATGTTATTGTAGCCACAAGTCAACAGCAGAAGGTATCCTTTTTAATACCGCAATCTTAATCTTATCAACTGGGAAAAACTGTAGGAATACATCAGTTCCTATATATGCCTACGTCCCCCAAAATGCGTCATTGGAAGGATTTGCTGGAGAAATGAGAATGTTGTAACAGGTTTCAACAGGCTGAAATGTAGTTTACCCCTGGAGGAGTTCAGATCAAAGTCAATGATGAACAAATAATCATATTCTAAGTCTAGCTCTCCTTACAGATTTGTCCAAATCAGAAGAGACACAGAAGTTCTTAGTCAGCTTTGTCTTTAAGTCTGAGTGGATAGGATCCCTGGTGAGGCCAAGGCAGCACAACCTCTAATCATTAAACTTAAACCTGGAACACAACCAATAAGAATGAAACAATGTCCACTTACACTGGAAAACATAAAAATATTAAGTCTATCGTGGACAATTTTCTAAAATTTGGGTTGTTACCGGAATGTGACTCTGAAGAGAATACACCCATTTTACCCGAACAGAAGCCTCATGGCTTGAACTACAGTCTGGTTCAATACCTACAGGCTATATTAACAAAATAGCTGGAGATCTCAACCCAGTGGTTTGCTAAGCAAAGTAAAAGATGAATATGGATGGTTTACCATTTCAGATCTCAAGGATGCTTTCTTCTGTATAGCCTTGGACGCTGGCAGCCAAAAGCTGTTTGCCTTTGAATGGGGAAACCCAGAGACTGGAAGGACAAGTCAATTTACCTGCACTGTTGTCAAGGGCTCCTGCTGGGAGCAGCTTTGGCCCCGAGCAGGCTGCACAGTCCGCATAGCTCAGTCCTCTTCTGGGGACAGACTGCCTGAAACCCAAGCAGCTCTCAGCCACTGGCTGCCTTTAGCAAGCATAAGGCATATCAGCTCTTTAGTGATTATCAGCTCTTTTGAGTTCAGCTCTTTTGCTTGCTACGGCACCACAGGCAGACGCTGGCTGAAAGAGGAGAAGGCTGCTCTGGAGTTCCTCAGCAATGTCTTTATTGGGGGTCTGTCAAGGGTTCCAGCGACGGCTCTTCTAACCAGAATGGGCTAAAACAGCCCATTATACAGGGTAAGGGGGGATCAGAAATTGTCCAAAAGCAGGGCTTAAGGAGACGTGACCTATGGGGTTACAGAGACATAAGCTGGGGTCCGAAAGGTGGAAGACGGGGGCTTGCCATGACTTGGCATTTCCTATCTTTAGTCCTCTGCTCTCCACAGGGCCCTAGCAAGCCCATGGCCTGCTACAGACTATAGGAACACAAGGATTCCAAATTAACCCTCCTCCTAACCATCATGAACCTATGGATGTGGTGGAAAATTAAAACAGCAGCATAACAGTACATATGTACAAAAGCATTTGCATCAGGATAAAGAGAAGGGGAGAATGAAACAAGGCCTTTGTTTTACATAAGCCCAGGCAATTCCCATAAGTAAACAAGTACTTAGCACAGACCTACAGAAGCACTTAGCACTAGTTAGCATAAGAAAAACCTGGCTGGCCTAATTTGACAGGAGAGGGACTTGACAAAAAGCTTTAGACACATTCTACCAGAAGAACCCAGGGCAAGTATGGAATGAGCCCTGTGCAGGGAAGCCATGAGGAAGAAGTGCTGCTTTAGGGCATGGAGACTGCTCCTGGCCAGCGCCTGGACATTAGCTTCAAGTACAGGAATCTGACAGAATGTATTTCTAACGCCCTGCCTATCAAATCACCTCAGCAGAGTAAAGATGGATGGTATTTTTGATATAATTCCTACATCAACCCACTGAAATTTACATGTGGCAGAGAAGCATTTTAGTGGGGTGATGTGGGGTCAGCTGTCTGTTCTCTGCCCCGAGATGCGTGGGATGGCTCTGCAGCAGCCTCTTCTCTGAAGAATGAGTCTGGACTCTTCACTTTTTTGGTCTTCAGGTTGTTTATTATTTCTTATCTACGAAATTGTCTTTTTGCCCAGCCGAGGTCTTCACAGCAAGGCAGCCACAAGAACCCTGACCACCCCCCGCCCCGAGGCGGTGCCGTCCTTTTATACTGCAAACTACGTAGATCATATTTACTTTTAATTTCCAATACCTATCACCTATGTTAGACAGTGTACTTCTGTCCTAAACCAATCCCCAAGTCCCAACATCACAGTAGAAAATGGAGAACAAGAAGAAGAAGAAAGAAGAAAGAAGAAAGAAGAAAGAAGAAAGAAGAAAGAAGAAAGAAGAAAGAAGAAAGAAGAAAGAAGAAAGAAGAAAGAAGAAAGAAGAAAGGAGAAGAACGAGACAGGCACTGATTCCTCTATCTTGTCCCTAAAACCCCTGTACCAAAAATCCTAAAATCTACATTTCCACCCTGTCACCACTCTGTTACTTCACCATTCAAACCTCTCACGCCCCCATGCCAAGCTGGATATTCGTTGGAAGGACCAAAATCAAGCCAGCAGGTGTTCCAGACAGAATGCCAGGGTCTCGAGCCCCCTGACAGTGTTCTCGGCAACCTGGACATCCAGAGGGATGTGCTGAGTTCCCATAGTGTGCAGACACCTGCCCTCCTGGTAGCATTATAAAAGATCTTTTGATGGACAATGCGTTTGTCTGCAGCTTCCTTGAATTAGGAACACCCCTCAGGACTGCTGTATCCTGAGGGAACACCGCTGGCCATTCCCTGGGTGTATCTGCAAAAGCTTAAAATCAGCTGCCTCAGCTTCCAGGGCCTCTCTTGGCCAGCATCCTGACGTGGCTGCAGGGCTGCTGCGAGGCACTGCTGGGACACAGCGGGACAGGACCGGCTGTCTCGTGCCCACGTAGCAGCCCTGACACAGCCAGGGCCATCCCGAAAGCAGAGAAACGCTCACGGGCCAGCAGAGAGGAGCACGGAGCACTGGGCTGCTCTCAGGCTATCTCAGCTGGGCTCGCTCCACCACACGGCCCCATGTTAAGGCCGGCTGATGCCCAGCTACCAGAAATGCCTACCTTGTTCTCTCCAAGATGCACAGGGAGAGCCAAGGAGCAGGACACCTTGAGAGGCCTTTTCTGAGGCCAGGGACACACCAAGATCAGCCAAGGCTCTCCACGCTGCCTGGCCCACACATCCCAGCTCTGTGCTGGCCTTGGGCCACAGCAGCTCCCAACAAGCAGGAGGCAATGCATATTGCCAAGAGTTGAAACACAGCAGAGAGGAAAGATGTGAAAAGTATGTGTGTAAAGGCCTTTTAATTCACAGTTCTCGCAGAGAGCTTTGGGGCTCATGGCTGGACAGAGATGCTCCTGCTCACCCTCTGTCCAAAGAGGGTAACACACCCTCCTGCAGGTGCTGGGATTGGTTTGCAGATGCCAAACCTGCTCCTCACTGCCTTCTCCATGCCCCTCTGCCACATGCAATGGGCCGCAAGCACTGAAAGGATCCCAGAGAGCCAAAGGGGGACACTTGCACCTGCCTCACGGGGAGCTCCCTGGCAAGCACTTTCCTTGAGAAGCAAGCCCCTTTCTGCCAAAGGTGTTTCCCCAAATGTGTGGCTTTCCTGGGGAACACCAACACACCCTTAAGACACGCTGGCAAGGCTGAATGACTTCAGGTCCTTTCAGGACAGGCACTCCAGCTCTAGCTCCTCTTCCCCCAAGTGAGTTTCCACGTGCAGGCTCAGAGGTGCAGCCCCAGGCCCTCCACAAACACAAGCTGCCCGCTGCCTCTTCACCTGCCTCAGCTCCTGCCTGTGCTCACGGCACCAAAACAAGGCTGTTCCTGGCCAGGGACCAGAGCCCTGTTCCTGCAGGATGCTCTTGCCAGCACCTTCCAGGTCTCTCTGCTGTGCACACAGAGCTTTTCATGCCCGCTCCCAACAGGCTTTGGAACACAGAGCCCAACCTGGCTGGCTCTGCCACCAGCACAGCCCAAACGCAGGCGGAGGAAGAAACAGCAGGGGCTGTTTTGCGGCCATGCCCAAGAGAGACTGGCAGGGTGCCCTCGCTCTGCTCTCCCTTGCTTGGCTTTCTGACTGGCTCTGAGCCTGGGGCTGCCATTCCTCACTTGTGGGGAGCAGAAGCACAGCCGGGATCCCGGCACTGCCTGACAGCGCTCCGGGCACCGGCACGGCCGCGTGTCCGAGTCTCGGGCACTGTGCTGCTGCTTCATTTGCTCTTGGGCACAGCCAGAGCTCCCTGCTAAGCCAGGATGCTCTCTGCTTCTGCCCTCTTCCTCATCCTGTGGAGGGATGGAGCACTGCTGTGCTTTCAGGAAGCTATTCTTGAAAGCTTCCAGCATTCTTAGCTCCTTTGCCCTCCGCAGATGCTTGCCATGGAATCCCTCTCAGCTGGGTTCAGAGAATACTCAGGTTGGCTCTCCCAAAATCCAGGGGCTCCAGGGTGCTCAGCAAGATGTGTAACTGCACAGTGCTGTGGAACTGCACCTTCAGCACAGGGACATTTCCAGGCTGACCTGCCCTCGTTCCACTGTGTCCGTGCACAAAACACGGCGTGGCAGAGAACGGCAGCAGGGCCTGTGTGTCCCAGGGTCTGGGATTTACA
This sequence comes from Ammospiza nelsoni, assembly GCF_027579445.1. NCBI lineage: Eukaryota > Metazoa > Chordata > Aves > Passeriformes > Passerellidae > Ammospiza > Ammospiza nelsoni. The sequence goes on from NC_080639.1 coordinate 3,696,854, forward strand.
TCAGCTGCACAGAGATGCAGGTAAGGGGGAAAACCAAACTGTTTATTAATGGAAGGGAAAGTGAAGGGATGGGCTGGGAGTTAAAAAAGCTAATGGGGATGGTCTGAGGGCTGGAGGGAGCGAGCTGTCAACAGGGAGGGAGAGTGGAGGGAAAAAAAGGTGATGGACAGTCTGAGGGCTGGCGGGGCAGAGCTATCAAAGTGGAGGAATAGTGGAGGGAAAAATGGGGATGGAGAGTGTGAGGGCTGGACGGAGGAAGCCACCAACAGGGAGGGAGAGTGGAGGGAAAAAATGGGGATGGAGAGTCTGAGGGCTGGAGAGAGGGAGCCACCTATAGGGAGGGAGAGTGGAGGGAAAAAATGGGGATGGGCAGATATGAGGGCTGGAGGCAGGGAGCCATCTACAGGGAGGGAGAGTGGAGGGAAAAAATGGGGATGGGCAGTGACTGAGGCCTGGAGGGACGGGGCAGTCAACAGGCAGGGAAAGGGCTGAAGCCACAAGAACTCTGCCCAGCATCAGCTGTGCCAGGACTTCCAGCAGCGCTGGGAGGCAGTGTCCTCTTGGGTGTCTCCTGGTGCTCTTCTTGGGGCACTGGTTGACTGGATGCAGAAGACGTCCCCAGTTCTTCAGCTCCTTGGGGAAACTCGGATTGATTTTCCAGGTCACGGCAGGATGGGCTGGCACGTTGCCTCCAGGCTTGTAGGGCTGAAAGACAGAGGAACAGAGCCCTGGCAACAGCCCGGGTCTGAGGGAATCCTACAAGAGCTTCTGGACAGGGCCATCCCACCCAGAAGGGAGTAGGTGACATTGGAATCAGCTGGGAGGTACTGGCCATGACTCCCCTACGTGTCCCTGAAATCTCTGTGTGCCCTGCCCACATCAGCCCTCGTCGGCACAGGGAGCAGAGCCCTGCAAAGCCGGGACAGGACTTGCAGGACCCCCGGCAGCCCCCGCTGTCAGCTCGCTGCACTCACTCACCTGTCCAGATCAGCCGGAGCTCTTGCTGCTGCCTCCTGAGGCACCGCCCGGCCCTGCCTGTGAGCACAGAGCCTGTCACGGCTCCAGCGGCACAGCTCCCTGCCAGCGGCGCTGCCGGCGCTGTGGCCACACGGGCTGCTGGCCCGGCAGGGCTCACCCGGCCCTTGCCGCACGCTGCCACCCAGGGCACGGCTGCCAGAGGGCGGCAGCAGCAATGCCCAGGCCAGGCGGGGCTGCACGGCGCCGGGCCCGGCTGGCGCTGCCGGGGCAGCAGGCGGGGCTGGGGCCGAGCTGCGGCGGGCCGGGCCGGGGAGGGAGCCCGGGCTCGGGGCTCACCCATGAACGTGACGGCCGCCTCTCGCAGGGGCTCCTGTGGGCTCTGCAGGTAGCGCAGGGCCCGGCGCAGGTGATCGGCCGCTCTGCTCCTGTCCTGTGCCAGCTGCAGAGAGCGGCAGGAGGGAAGGGTTGGCGCGGGCTCAGCCCCTGGGCCGGGCGCTGCCTGCGCCCAGCCCCGGCCTCCCCTGGCCTCAGAGTCCTGCGGCGCGGCCAGCAGCCGCTGGCCAAGGGCTCCCGAGGGCAGGGGGCAGAGGGCCGGCTGCTGCCCGGGGAGCCGCGGTGCCGGCCCGCAGCCCCGCCGGGCCGGGGCTCCATGGGCACCCGGCTCGGGCCCACGGGAGCCTGGAGAAGAGCCTTGGCGGCATCTGGCTGCAGCAGCGGGCAGGGGCACAGCTGCCAACCCCGCACACTGAGCACCGCCCTCAGGGGCCTTTTCCGGCCTGAGCCTGGGGCTTCAGGCCCTCCTTACCAGGCACTCCTCGACATTCATTGGCGGCTGCTTCTTCAACAGCTGTACCAGCTTCCTCCTCTTCAGGAACTTGGCCACATGAAGCAGCGTTTCTCGAGAGGCCTGGAGAGCAGCAGAGACCCGGAGATGGCCCCACAGCCCAGGGCACTGGACCCACATCTCTGTGCCCAGGCCTGGAGGAGGCTGCAGCCCACAAGGCACCAGGGCAGGACGCAGGCATGCCCCCTCCCAGAGATGCACGAGCATCACACAAAACCTCACCTTTGCCATGTCCGAGTCTTCATCATGACAGTACAGTAAAAGTGCATACATGCTCTTGCTCACAATTGTCTTCAGGGGCTTTTTTCCCTCATCCACGACCAATTCCACCACCTTGCTGAAGAGTTGAATGGAGAGCACCTGCACATGTCGGTTGTCCTAGAGGAAAAACAATCCTTGCATCAACTATTCCATTCCCACTTGGGCAAAGGCCTGAAAATCCAGAGGGCACCAAGTTTCTGGGAAGTACCAATGCCTGTGACTAAGGATGAAGAAGCTTACATGCTCAAAGAGCAGCAGGAGTGCCTCAGCCAGGTTTGGGGCAGTGGTGCTGGATACTAGGATGTCTTTGTGCTGGAGCACATTGGTGAACACAGAGAGGGACATCCTGACCACCTCTCCATCTGCATCATCCAGTAGCTCCAGAAGGCTTGGAGACAGGATGCACATTCTCCTGGCCTGTGTAGAACACAAGGTTGTGCTGGGAAGCCATGGACGGCTGCACCGCCAACACCGCCCTGGCACTGCAAGGCCAACCTGCTGCTGCAGGGCCCACAGGACAAAGACCTGACCCAAAGCACTGAGGCAGGTGAGGCAGGAGAGCTGGGAGCAGCTGCCTCAGCTCCTGAAGCCCTGCACGCCCATGGGGCTGCTTTCACAGCGCAGCTTCAGCCACGGCCCCTCCTCACCATCAAGGGATCCTTGCTGACCACCACGAGGCCTCTGAGCGCCAGGAGACGCCGCTCCCTGCACTTGCTATGCAGGTGCCTTGCCAAGACCTTCAGGACACTGTCACCACATTCCCTCAAGTCCAGGCACTCGAGGACCTGAAAGGCACAGGGCAGTGACAGCGGAGCCGGCCAGCAGGAGCCCAGAAGCGCACAGGGCTGGGCCCAGGCAGCAGCACTGGGCATGGGCATCGTCCCAGGCAGCTGTGGCTGTGAGAGGGCAGAGAGCTGAGATGCAGCTCAGCCAGGCAGCGCTGGAACCAGGCTCACCTCCACAAGGAATGCCAGGAAGGGCAGATCCCTGTATGGGTCCTGGCTGCTGAGCTGCCGGAGCAAGTGGAGTGCGATGCGAGAGCACAAAGGGACCAAGCGACGGCGCATCTCCCTAGCAGGGGGAAAAAGGCACCACGACCCTGAGGTGGGGGACAAACCTCTCCCAGGACTGACTCAGAGAGCTCTGGTCTTTCTCTAGCATGTGGACGGATGTGGGTGCACTGGGAGGTGGCCCCTTCTGGGCACCTTCCTCTCCCAGCCTATTCCACTCTCCTTGGCTGTCCCTCAGTGACGAGGCACTCTGGCCCATGACCACAGGGACAGAGTGGGGCACAGGGCACAAATGCCGGGGGCAGTGGGGAGAAGGGGGTCTCACCTGGCCAGCAGACCCACGGCATAGTGCTGGGTGTGAGCACACAGCATCGTGTCCCAGCCACGCTTGCGCTCCATAGACATCACCTCATTGTCACAGCACAGTCGGTAGAGCAGAGCCTTCATGGCCTGCACTGCAAACCTGTGTGCAGAGCAAAGCCCAGGTTACACTGGGAGCACTGGCCCTGGCCACAAGGTTATGGGAAGGACAGGAGGACTGGGACCTGTTAAACTTGCTGGGAAGGCGGTGTTCCTCCTGGCATGCTCTCCAGAAGTTACCAGCTTCCACTGGTGGCATCTGCTGTGTGGTGATGACAACATGGAAGAGCAGAGCCACAAACAGGCGGGAGGAATAAAGTATCATGGCCTGGTGGCACCCAGGCATCTGGATAATCAACCAGATCACCAGAGTTGCCTGCAAAAGAAGCAGCCCAAGATAGTACTTAGTGCTGAGGTGTCCATGTGACAGGGCCCAAGGGCAGATGCAGGAGGAGCAGCGGGCCTGCTGCCCCCTGAGCCTTCCCCTAGCCCAGGGTTCAGCCCAGCGCCTGAGGATGGAGAGCTGCTGGCGAGGTGACCGAGGGGCAAGCAGAGGCCAAATCCAGAAACTCACAGCCAGGGCATAAACGTCCCCGTCGTCCCCATCAGAGGTGCATGAGCTGTGCAGTGGCCAATCCTCCATCACGCAGAGCAGTGTTGGCAGCACTTTCTCCACGGCTGGTCCCGATGACCCTATGGTTCTCCAAATCATAGCAGCCGCTCTGTGGGATCAGAGCTCTGTGTCAGGGGCATCTCAGTCCCAGGACCATGCCCTGTGCAGCTGTGGGGGCCCAGGTGACAGAGCCCCAGTGCCCTGAGGGGCAGAGATGGAGCATTGGCAGCAGGCTTGGGGAACAGAGGGGCCCCAGGGTCCTGGAGCTCTGTGCCTGTCTGGCAGAGCCTATAGCACAGGCTGTGCAGGGCCATGGGCCCTAAAGTCTGGCGGGCCCTGAGCTGTGCAGGCACGTGGGCCCCGTACCTGTCACATGTTGGAGCACAGCGCAGGAGGGTCAGCACCACGTCAGCAGGGTGTTCTTCAGCCAGCCTCACAATATTAATTTGCAGCCTGGCTTCCACAGCGACATGGGACACCAGCCTCTGGTGAATGTTCCTTACAATGGCTGGCACCTGGAGGAGGCATGGGGAAGACTTGGAGCACTGTCCTAGGGAGCAACTTCCCCAGCTTCCTCCAAAAAGTGCTTCCCTTCCTGACAGACTGTGCTGGCCTCAAAGGCTGAGGGGCCCAGTGACCGTGGCTTGAGGGGACACACGGTTCTGGCAGGCCTCCAGGCCTGGCCCCAGGCTGCTTACCTGCTGCTGAGGAGAAACAGCACTGTCGTCAAAAAAATCCATAGTGGGAGCACAAATCACAATGGGAGCGGGCATGGTGCCAGTGTTTGTGATGCCCTGAGACATTCTGGTGTCAGTGTTTCTGATGGCCTTGCTCTCAGTCACTGCCATGTGAACAGCCTCATTTTGATAATTCATTGCATTATTGTGTGCTGCCCGTTCTGGGCTGGCGTGAGGCGTTGCCTGGAACTTGGTCAGCCTGGAGTCAGGCTGGGCTGGGACCTCTGCTGCTGTGGTTCTGGTCTCTCTATGCTGAATGAGCAGGAATTTTGTGAACATTTGCAGAACAAAGGACAGGGTAGGCAGGGATGCTCCATGGCATGCTGCAGGCGTGGTGCTGGGCTGAGCAGGGACAGCAGGCCCAGCCCAGGTGGGGGTGGCTGCAGGTACCTTCAGGGTTTTGCGCAAGCAGCCACGGCCGGGTTCCTGCTCTTGTGTCTTGTCCAAGGCTGCATCTGGCAAAGAGCGAGCGCAGACAGAGCTGAGGGGCTGCGGGAGAGGCCGGAGAGCACAGCCCAGGCCTGCGTTGCCCAGGCAGGGAGAGCCCCAAGTTGGCCCAGGGGATGAAGCACGGCCACTGCGGGGTGTCTGCCCTGCCCCTGTTCCATCCTGTCCATGGGCATGTCCCCAGGGGATGGGATGGGGTGGGATGGGATGGGATGGGATGGGATGGGATGGGATGGGGCCAAGCTGGCTGCAGCCATCAGCCCTGAGACCCAGCTCTCTCACTCACTCTCCTTCACTGGCTGGACTTTTGGTGATGCGTTACGCTGCTTTGCTGGGGCAGCTAAAGAATCTTTGTTCTTCTTCTTACTGAACAGGCCTTGGCGTTTCTCTGCCATTCTCCCAAAATCTGCTGCCGATGGCACCTGCAAGAGAGAGGCCTTGGAAGAGCACTGAGTAGACAAGTCCAATGGTCTGGCCTTGAGGACACTGGCCACAAGGATGGCAGTTCCTTCGGAAAAGTTCCGAGTCACCAAGTCCCGCGGTCTGCCCTTGAGGGGTCCTGCAAAAGAAAAGTCCCGAGAAGGCCACGGGCCACCGAGTCCTGTGGTCTGGACTCGAGGTCACCTGCAGCAGTAAGGTCAAGGGAAAAGTCCAGGTCAGCAATGAACGAGCACGCTGTGTGGGGGCTCCTCACGGCACCGCTCTGCCTGTCGTGTGCTCCGAGCACTGTGGCCTGCTCCTGTCACCGCCAGCTCCTATGTCACCACGTGTCACAAAGGACACCCTGTCCCGTTCCATGCCACGGTGACCGTGCTGCACCGTGTCACCATGGGCTCTTGCACACACTGCCGCCTGCCCTGGGGCCGCCCCCTGCCAAGCCAAAGTGGCCCAGGCTGGAAGGAATGCCTGGCCCCAGGTGTCCAAGGCAGCCCCACAGGATCTTTAGGAAGGGCTCAGAGCATCAGCAAACGCTGCCCTGCTCTGCGGGCTCAGGGCAGCAGAAGGAGCCCCCAGGGCTGCCGACGCAGCTGTGCTGGGAAGGGCACGGGGCCTTCCAGGGACGCTGGCACGGCCTCCCTGGGACACGTCCCGGCCCGTGGCCATCCTAAACCCGCGGGTGTGACTTGCACAAGGAACGTGTGGGCCCGGGCACCAATGCTGCTCTGAGCCCTGGGGCCCGGGCAGCGCTGCCATCAGCAGCTGGGGCAGAGTCCCTGCCCAAGCAGAGCTGCCACCCCCCGAGCCCTGGCAGCGCTGGTGCCCGTCTCCCGCCCCACAGACCTGTGGCCCCGCGGGGCTTCTGTGCCACAGGGAGTCAAAGCCCATGAGCATTGGGGGCTGATGGCAGGAGCACCTGGAGCAACTGCGGGCAACACTTGGTTTCTGTCAGGAGCTCTTCCTCCATGCTGGAATGATTTTCTCATTGAACTAATTTCCTGCACCACAGAAACATCTTTCTCTCGAAGGCACAGAAGAACCTGGCATAAAGAAATCCTCACTTCAGGAAAGCTTAACTTCCCATTGCTCAGCTCAGGGACTTCCAAAATTTGCAAACTTCCCAAATTTATAGGGATGGTGTGAGAATGTGACTGGTCTACAAGTTTGCGTCCCAGTCTGAAGCAGCAACTCATTTGCCTTATCATCCGTTGAATGTCACTTTACAAAACATAACCCTGCACAGAGCCAAAAAGAAGGCCATTCTTTGGTTTGCAAATGGTTTTCGATGAAGGGATTGTAATCTCCTAATTCTCTTCAGGAATAAAAGCTCTCAAGGAATGAAAGACCACTCAGTGTTACAACAGTAACCCAAACAAATGAGTAGATGGCAAAAGGGCTGATCCTCCCCCAGTACACATATCTAAGTGGCCAATAAAATACAGCTCTCCCCTCTTGTTCCCTGCAGGGGAAACAGGACTAGTAAAAGAAGACGTCAAAGATATTCTTTCTGCCCTCCATAACCAAAGCTATGCCAAAGCACAGATGCTGCCTTCAAACTGACTCAAATTCCAGCCCAGACTCTCACCTTCCAGACAACTCCTTCTCCATCACGCCCCCCAACACCCACCTCCAAACACACCCACAGAAGCCCTCAACACCCCGCCAGGAGCCCCATCTGTGCCCGTCCCTCCGCAGAGCTTTCCCAGCCTCCAGCAGAGCCCCTGGTTCCCTGCACGTGCCGTGGGATGGCAGCCAGGAGGGTCTGCTCCAAGGCCTTCCCTGGCAGCAAAGCCAGGCTGCCCGGCCTATGGTTCCTGGATCATCCTTCCCAGCGAGCCTTCCCGTGCACGGCTGTTCCATTGGCACATCTGCGCTCAGCTCGGACTGCTCCACTCAACCAGGGCTGCTGGGAAAGGATCCAGAGCAGCCTGGCAAGCTCTTTCTCCAGCTCCCTCTTCACTACTGGGGGAGGTAGAACATTCCACAGGAAAGCAGCTGCTGCCACACGGAGTGGGTGGCATCAGGCAGCTCTGGGGAGGCCCCTCAGGACTGCTGTATCCTGAGGGAACACCGCTGGCCATCCCCTGGGTGTATCTGCAAAAGCTTAAAATCAGCTGCCTCAGCTTCCAGGGCCTGTCTTGGCCAGCATCCTGACGTGGCTGCAGGGCTGCTGCGAGGCACTGCTGGGACCCAGCGGGACAGGACCGGCTGTCTCGTGCCCACGTAGCAGCCCTGACACAGCCAGGGCCATCCCGAAAGCAGAGAAACGCTCACGGGCCAGCAGAGAGGAGCACGGAGCACTGGGCTGCTCTCAGGCTATCTCAGCTGGGCTCGCTCCACCACACGGCCCCATGTTAAGGCCGGCTGATGCCCAGCTGCCAGAAATGCCTACTTAGTTCTCTCCAAGATGCACAGGGAGAGCCAACGAGCAGGACACCTTGGGAGGCCTTTTGTTATGGTTTTGGCCTGGCAAAGCCAGAGCCCCCATGAGTACACCTTCTCCCCGGTGTCTGCTGTGAGATGTGACCAGGAATAAGCAAAGCAGGCTCCAGCTTAAACATAAAGAAAAATTTATTAACTAAACTACACACAAACAATTACTAAACTACACACCAAAGGAAAAAAAAAAAAAAAACACGAGGAAAATGAAAACCTCACAAAAAACACTCTCCCTCTCCTCCCCCCTAAATTCCCAATACAATACATCCTCCAAAATCACCAGTTCTGGGTCCAACACCACCCTTTAGATTGCTCAAACTTTCAGTTCCTCAAGAGGAGAGGGAGTCCTTCCATGTGTCGTGGTGGCCTTTTCCGTCCTTATTCCAGTGCTCTCACCACCGAACAGGGATCAGGACTGCTTCCAGGGTTGTCTTTTTAAGGATGCTTTGTCCAGTTCCAGAAAAGCACAGTATCTCACCTTCTCACCTTTGCGACATCTATCCCCCCCATATTTTATATACCCCCTGGGGCCGAGGGGTACCCACACTGAATCTTCTTTGGCGCTGGGACATTTCTCCCCCTGGACTCAGTCTCTGTATCACATGGAAACATGGCTCTGTCCATGGCTACACAAAAGAGTCCAGCATAAAATGCCACTCCATCTTCTCCATTCTTTCAACATCTCTCAATCTCTCTCTGGTCTAGACCTCCATCACTCGCTCATTTCCTTTGTCCCCCTCCACTCTTATCACTCGTCTAGGAAGGGTTAATGTTCTGTAAGGTTTTCATTGTCCAAAAAAGGTTAAAAACTCCTCCAGGCGGCTGGACTCCTGGCTGCACCCCCCCCACATCTCCTCAGCCGGGCTGCCTGCTGCCAGCACATATTTACTGAGTTTCAAGATAACGACACAGGCTGCACTCTCTCTCTCTCTGTCTGTCTGTCTCCAAGGGGGGGAGGGAATGGCTGCCCGATGTCTCTTGGGGCTCCTCCACCCTTCCATCCTCCAAGGCCTCCTCACCCCCATCTCTGTCCAGGCCCAGGCCTACCACATGGCTGCCCCTCCCCCGCCCAGCAGCAGCGGCTGGACGGAGGGAAGGGGAAGGGAGATCCGACCTCCATCCCTCGAAGTCCCAAGAGAGCCTCCCAGGCCTGAAGCTCTGCTTTTAACCCCTGTGTGTTCTCGGAGGTGTGTCCAAAATACCACTAGCTACACCTGGTGCCAATATCAAAATCCAAGCACCCATTGGTTTGACCACAACATCCCAGAATTTCCACTTCTTCCTGGTCAAACCACCACACCTTTTCTGAGGCCAGGGACACACCAAGGTCAGCCAAGGCTCTCCACGCTGCCTGGCCCACACATCCCAGCTCTGTGCTGGCCCTGGGCCACAGCAGCTCCCACCAAGCAGGAGGCAATGCATATTGCCAAGAGTTGAGACACAGCAGAGAGGAAAGATGTGAAAAGTATGTGTGTAAAGGCCTTTTAATTCACAGTTCTCACAGAGAGCTTTGGGGCTCATGGCTGTACAGAGATGCTCCTGCTCACCCTCTGTCCAAAGAGGGTAACACACCCTCCTGCAGGTGCTGGGATTGGTTTGTAGATGCCAAACCTGCTCCTCACTGCCTTCTCCATGCCCCTCTGCCACATGCAATGGGCCGCAAGCACTGAAAGGATCCCAGAGAGCCAAAGGGGGACACTTGCACCTGCCTCACGGGGAGCTCCCTGGCAAGCACTTTCCTTGAGAAGCAAGCCCCTTTCCGCCAAAGGTGTTTCCCCAAATGTGTGGCTTTCCTGGGGAACACCAACACACCCTTAAGACACGCTGGCAAGGCTGAATGACTTCAGGTCCTTTCAGGACAGGCACTCCAGCTCTAGCTCCTCTTCCCCCAAGTGAGTTTGCAGGTGCAGGCTCAGAGGTGCAGCCCCAGGCCCTCCACAAACACAAGCTGCCCGCTGCCTCTTCACCTGCCTCAGCTCCTGCCTGTGCTCACGGCACCAAAACCAGGCTGTTCCTGGCCAGGGACCAGAGCCCTGTTCCTGCAGGATGCTCTTGCCAGCACCTTCCAGGTCTCTCTGCTGTGCACACAGAGCTTTTCATGCCCGCTCCCAACAGGCTTTGGAACACAGAGCCCAACCTGGCTGGCTCTGCCACCAGCAGAGCCCAAACGCAGGCGGAGGAAGAAGCAGCAGGGGCTGTGTTGCGGCCATGCCCAAGAGAGACTGGCAGGGTGCCCTCGCTCTGCTCTCCCTTGCTTGGCTTTCTGACTGGCTCTGAGCCTGGGGCTGCCATTCCTCACTTGTGGGGAGCAGAAGCACAGCCGGGATCCCGGCACTGCCTGACAGCGCTCCGGGCACCGGCACGGCCGCGTGTCTGAGTCTCGGGCACCGCGCTGCTGCTTCATTTGCTCTTGGGCACAGCCAGAGCTCCCTGCTAAGCCAGGATGCTCTCTGCTTCTGCCCTCTTCCTCATCCTGTGGAGGGATGGAGCACTGCTGTGCTTTCAGGAAGCTATTCTTGAAAGCTTCCAGCATTCTTAGCTCCTTTGCCCTCCACGGATGCTTGCCATGGAATCCCTCTCAGCTGGGTTCAGAGAATACTCAGGTTGGCTCTCCCAAAATCCAGGGGCTCCAGGGTGCTCAGCAAGATGTGTAACTGCACAGTGCTGTGGAACTGCACCTTCAGCACAGGGACATTTCCAGCCTGACCTGCCCTCGTTCCACTGTGTCCGTGCAAAAAACACGGCGTGGCAGAGAACGGCAGCAGGGCCTTGGATTTACATCAGCTGCACAGAGATGCAGGTAAGGGGGAAAACCAAACTGTTTATTAATGGAAGGGAAAGTGAAGGGATGAGATGGGGGCAAAAAAACGGGGTGGGGAGGGTCTGAGGACTGGAGGGAGGGAGCTGTCAACAGGGACGGGGAAAAACCAAAATGTTTATTAATGGAAGGGAACGTGAAAGGATGAGATGGGGGCAAAAAAAAAGGGGTGGGGAGAGTCTGAGGGCTGAAGGGAGGGAACTGTCAACAGGGAGGGAGAAGGCAGTGGCGATGGAAGCCTCCCACAGGCTCAGCTGTAGCCAGCATCAGCTGTGGCTGGAGCTCCAGTGACGCTGAATGGTGGTCCTCTCTTCACAGTCTCCTGGTACTGTTCTTGGCTCCCCGGATCTCTGAGTCCAGGAGATGACCTTAATTCTGAAGATCTTTGTCCAAAAATTGCCTGCACTTCCAGGTTACTGGAGGATGGACTGTCATCTTTGCTCATGGCTTCAAGGGCTGGAAGACAGATGAAGTACCAGGGTCAGAGCCCAGACGGACACCCGGAGATTGTCCTGCTAAGCCCATTGCTCCCTGCTCTCACACCGGCCACAAGAGAGGCTGACCCTTGCAAGATGCTGGCCACGAATGCCCCCACCAGTATCCCTGAAATGGGCCTGTGCTCTGCCCATGCCACCCTTCATCCATACAGGGAGCAAAGCCTGCCACAGCCGGGACCAGCACTGCAGCTCCGTGCCGGGGCAATGCAGCTCTCCCGGGCAGTCCCCGCTGTCAGCGCGCTGCCCTCACTCACCCTGAGTGAGAACGTGAAGCTCTGCTGGCTGTCCCTTCAGGCACCGCCCGGCCATGCCTGTGAACACAGAGGCTGTCACGGCCCCAGCGGCACAGCTCCGTGCCAGCGGCGCTGCCGGGGCAGCAGGCGGGGCTGGGGCCGAGCTGTGGCGGGCCGGGGTGGGAGCCCGGGCTCGGGACTCACCGATGAACCTGATGGCCGCCTCACGTACGGACTCCTGCGGGTTGTCCAGGTAGGGCAGGGCCCGGCGCAGGTGTTGGGCCGCTTGGCTTCTGTCCTCTGCCAGCTGCAGAGAGCGGCAGGAGGGAAGGGTTGGCGCGGGCTCAGCCTCTGGGCAAGGCGCTGCCTGCGCCCAGCCCCGGCCTCCCCTGGCCGCAGAGCCCTGAGGCGCGGCCAGCAGCCGCTGGCCAAGGGCTCCCGAGGGCAGGGGGCAGAGGGCCGGCTGCTGCCCGGGGAACTGCGGTGCCGGCCCGCAGCCCCGCCGGGCCGGGGCTCCATGGGCACCCGGCTCGGGCCCACGGGAGCCTGGAGAAGAGCCCGGGCGGCCTCTGGCTGCAGCAGCGGGCAGGGGCGCAGCTGCCAGCCCCGCACACCGAGCACCGCCCTCAGGGACCTTCTCCGGCCTGAGGCTGGGGCTTCAGGCCCTCCTTACCAGGCATTTGCCGAACTTTGACAGCTGCCCCTTCTTCACCAGCTGCTTGAGCTTCCTCCTCTTCAGGAACCCGACCGCACAATGCAGCGTTTTCTGAGAGGCCTGGAGAGCAGCAGACCCAGAGATGGCCCCACAGCCCAGGGCACTGGACCCACAAACCTTTTCCAAGGCCTGGAGGAGGCTGCAGCCTGTGAGGTTCCAGGGCAGGAGGCAGCCAAGCCCTCTCCCCGAGATCCACCAGCATCGCACAAAACTCACATTGGCCACACGCTGGTTCTCCTCATGGCAGTGTATGAAGAGTGGGAGCAGGCTGTGGTTCGCGATTCTCTTCAGAGGCTTTTTTCCCTCATCCACTACTAAGTCTATAACCTTTTCAAACAGCTGAATGGAGAGCAGCTGCACATTGCTGTTGTCCTGGAGGAAAGGACGCAGAAAAGACCTCACCAACATTTCTCAAGGCCCCCCTGAGTAAAAGACTAAAAATGCCCAGGGCACAAAGTTTCTGGTCAGCAGCCAGTGCCATGGCTGGGGCCACAGAGCCTTACATGGTCAAAGAGTTGTACAAGTGCCTCAGCTAGCCTTGGGGCAGTAGTGCTGCCTACCAAGATATCCTTGTGCTGGAGAACATTCATGAAGACACAGAGGGACATCCTGACCACCTCTGCATCTTGATCACCCAGAACATCCACAAGCCGTTGAGACAGGATGCACATTCTCCTGGCCTGTGTGGAACACAAGGCTGTGCTGGGAAGCCATGGACGGCTGCACCGCCAACACCGCCCTGGCACCGCAAGGCCACCCTGCTGCTGCAGGGCCCACAGGCCAAAGGCCTGCCCCAAAGCACTGGGGCAGGTGAGGCAGGAGAGCTGGGAGCAGCTGCCTCAGCTCCTGAAGCCCTGCACGCCTATGGGGATGCTTTCCACAGCGCAGATTCAGCTGCTGCCCCCTCCTCACCAGCAGGCGATCCCTGATGAGAACCACGAGGCCTCTGAGTGCCAGGCGACGCCGCTCCCTGCACTCGCTCTGCAGGTACCTTGCCATCATCTCCAGAACACTCTCGCTGCATTCCCTCAAGTCCAGGTACTCAAGGACCTGCAAGGCACAGGGCAGTGACAGGGGAGCCGGCCAGCAGGAGCCCAGAAGCGCACAGGGCTGGGCCCAGGCAGCAGCACAGGGCGTGGGCGCCGTCCCAGGCAGCTGTGGCTGTGAGAGCGCAGAGAGCTGGGAGGCAGCTCAGCCAGGCAGCGCTGGAACCAGGCTCACCTCCACAAGGAATGCCAGGAAGGGCAGATCCCAGCGATGCCCTTCCGTGCTGAGCAGCCCAAGCAGGTGGATGGCAGTGCGACAACACAGCGGGATCACGTCACGGCGCATCTCCCTGGCAAGAGGAAAAGGGCACCAAGACTCTGAGGCATGGGTGTCAAACATCTCCCAGAACTGGCTCACAAGGATTCCATCTTTCCCCAACACCCTGGAGGGGATGAGGGCCCTCTGAGAGGTAGCTCCTTGTGGGCACCCTCCTCTCCCAGCCTTTTCCCATCTTCTTGGCTGTCCCTCAGTGACGAGGCTCTCTGGCCCATGACCACAGGGACAGAGTGGGGCACAGGGCACAAATGCCGGGGGCAGTGGGGAGAAGGGGGTCTCACCTGGCCAGCAGACCCACGGCATAGTGCTGGGTATGAGCACACAGCACCGTGTCCCAGCCATGCTTGCGTGCCATTTGCATGACCACATTTTCACAGCGCAGTCGGCAGAGCAGAGCCTTCATAGTCTGCACGGCAAATCTGTATGCAGAGCAAAGCCCAGGTCATACTGTGATCCCTGGCTCCTGCCTTGGGGACATGGGAGGGATGGGAGAAGAAGGATGGAGAACCTGCTGGCGTTTATGTTAAGGTGGTATTCTTCCTGGCATTTCTTCCAAAAGGTGTCAACTTCCTCAGAAGCATGTGCTGTGCTCTCACAAATTTGAACTATCAGAGTCACGAGAAGGTGGGGGGCATACTTGTGCATTGCCTCGTGGCACTTGGGCACCTGGATAATCACCCAGATCACCAGAGTTGCCTGCAAAAGAAGCAGGCCAAGACAGCGCTCAGTGCCCAGGTGTCCGTGGGACAGAGCCCAAGGGCAGATGCAGGAGGAGCAGCGGGCCTGGTGCCCCCTGAGCCTGCCCCTTGCCCAGGGTTCAGCCCAGCGCCTGAGGCATGGAGAGGATGGAGAGCTGCTGGCAAGGTGACCGAGGGGCAAGCAGAGCCCAGATCCAGAAACTCACAGCCAGGGCAAAGACATTGGTATCATCTCCATCAGAGGTGAACATGTTGTGCACAGGCCAATCCTCCATCACACAGATCAGTGTTGGCAGCACCTTCTCCACTGTGGGACTCGACGAGCCTATAGTTCTCCATATCATTGTAGCAGCTCTGTGGGATCAGAGCTCTGTGTCAGGGGCATCTCAGTCCCAGGACCATGCCCTGTGCAGCTGTGGGGGCCCAGGTGACAGAGCCCCTGTGCCCTGAGGGGCAGGGAGGGAGCATTGGCAGCAGGCTTGGGGAACAGAGGGGCCCCAGGGTCCTGGACCTCTGTGCCTGTCTGGCAGAGCCCATAGCACAGGCTGTGCAGGGCCATGGGCCCTAAGGGCTGGTGGGCCCTGAGCTGTGCAGGCACGTGGGCCCCGTACCTGTCACATGTTGGGGCACAGCGCAGGAGGGTCAGCACCACACCAGCAGGGTGTTCTTCAGCCATCCTCAGAATGTTCATGAATAGCCTGACATCGGCAGTCTCAGGGGATGCAAGTCTCTGGTGCATAATCCTCACCATTTCTGGCACCTGGAAGAGATGTGAGGAAAATTGGGAGTGCTTCCTGAGGGAGGAGATTCCCCAGTTTCCCCGGAGAAGTGCTTCCCTTGCCCCTACACTGTGCTGGCCTCAAAGGCTGAGGCAGGCAAGTGGACATGGCTTGATGGCCGCATGACCCTGGAAGGCCTCCAGCCATGGGCAATGGCTGCTTATTGCTTCTGATAATAAAACATGAATGTCAATGAATAATAAATTGTGAGCATAAATGGTAGTTAACGTGGGAATAGTATCCATTATTTTTATGACCTCAGTCACTCAGGTATCTGAGTTGGCCTCATTTGTTACCTGGTCAGCCTTCAGTATGTAATTAGTCCATTCCGCGCATTCAATTGATGCCGTGGTACAATCAAGCGGCCTGTATTTGTTCGGATCCTCCTTTTCTGTCTTTCCACATGCAAAGAACTTCTGCAAAAGAGCAGAGAAGAGAGGGACATTCCATGGAGTGCTCCTAACACAGTGCTCAGCTGAGCAGGGACAGCAGGCCCAGCCCAGGTGGGGATGGCTCCAGGTACCTTCAGTGAGTTGCTGAAGCCACCAGCAGCAGCGTCCTTCTTCTTCTCTGCATTTGGCAAAGAGCGAGCACAGACAGAGATGAGGGGCTGCGGGAGAGGCCGAAGAGCACAGCCCAGGCCTGCGCTGCCCAGGCAGGGAGAGCCCCAAGTTGGCCCAGGGGATGAAGCACGGCCACTGCGGGGTGTCTGCCCTGCCTCTGTTCCATCCTGTCCATGGGCATGTCCCCAGGGGATGGGATGGGATGGGGTGGGATGGGATGGGATGGGATGGGATGGGGCCAAGCTGGCTGCAGCCATCAGCCCTGAGACCAGCTCTCTCACTCACTCTCCTTCACTGGCTGGACTTTTGGTGACGCGTTACGCTGCTTTGCTGGGGCAGCTAAAGAATCTTTGTTCTTCTTCTTACTGAACAGGCCTTGGCGTTTCTCTGCCATTCTCCCAAAATCTGCTGCCGATGGCACCTGCAAGAGAGAGGCCTTGGAAGAGCACTGAGTAGACAAGTCCAATGGTCTAGCCTTGAGGACACTGGCCACAAGGATGGCAGTTCCTTCGGAAAAGTTCCGAGTCACCAAGTCCCGCGGTCTGCCCTTGAGGGGTCCTGCAAAAGAAAAGTCCCGAGAAGGCCACGGGCCACCGAGTCCTGTGGTCTGGACTCGAGGTCACCTGCAGCAGTAAGGTCAAGGGAAAAGTCCAGGTCAGCAATGAACGAGCACGCTGTGTGGGGGCTCCTCACGGCACCGCTCTGCCTGTCGTGTGCTCCGAGCACTGTGGCCTGCTCCTGTCACCGCCAGCTCCTATGTCACCACGTGTCACAAAGGACACCCTGTCCCGTTCCATGCCACGGTGACCGTGCTGCACCGTGTCACCAAGGGCCCTTGCACACACTGCCACCTGCCCTGGGGCCGCCCCCTGCCAAGCCAAAGTGGCCCAGGCTGGAAGGAATGCCTGGCCCCAGGTGTCCAAGGCAGCCCCACAGGATCTTTAGGAAGGGCTCAGAGCATCAGCAAACGCTGCCCTGCTCTGCGGGCTCAGGGCAGCAGAAGGAGCCCCCAGGGCTGCCGACGCAGCTGCGCTGGGAAGGGCACGGGGCCTTCCAGGGACGCTGGCACGGCCTCCTTGGGACACGTCCCGGCCCGTGGCCATCCTAAACCCGCGGGTGTGACTCGCACAAGGAACGTGTGGGCCCGGGCACCAATGCTGCTCTGAGCCCTGGGGCCCGGGCAGCGCTGCCATCAGCAGCTGGGGCAGAGTCCCTGCCCAAGCAGAGCTGCCACCCCCCGAGCCCTGGCAGCGCTGGTGCCCGTCTCCCGCCCCACAGACCTGTGGCCCCGCGGGGCTTCTGTGCCACAGCGAGTCAAAGCCCACGAGCATTGGGGGCTGATGGCAGGAGCACCTGGAGCAACTGTGGGCAACACTTGGTTTCTGTCAGGAGCTCTTCCTCCATGCTGGAATGATTTTCTCATTGAACTAATTTCCTGCACCACAGAAACATCTTTCTCTCGAAGGCACAGAAGAACCTGGCATAAAGAAATCCTCACTTCAGGAAAGCTTAACTTCCCATTGCTCAGCTCAGGGACTTCCAAAATTTGCAAACTTCCCAAATTTATAGGGATGGTGTGAGAATGTGACTGGTCTACAAGTTTGCGTCCCAGTCTGAAGCAGCAACTCATTTGCCTTATCATCCGTTGAATGTCACTTTACAAAACATAACCCTGCACAGAGCCAAAAAGAAGGCCATTCTTTGGTTTGCAAATGGTTTTCGATGAAGGGATTGTAATCTCCTAATTCTCTTCAGGAATAAAAGCTCTCAAGGAATGAAAGACCACTCAGTGTTACAACAGTAACCCAAACAAATGAGTAGATGGCAAAAGGGCTGATCCTCCCCCAGTACACATATCTAAGTGGCCAATAAAATACAGCTCTCCCCTCTTGTTCCCTGCAGGGGAAACAGGACTAGTAAAAGAAGACGTCAAAGATATTCTTTCTGCCCTCCATAACCAAAGCTATGCCAAAGCACAGATGCTGCCTTCAAACTGACTCAAATTCCAGCCCAGACTCTCACCTTCCAGACAACTCCTTCTCCATCACGCCCCCCAACACCCACCTCCAAACACACCCACAGAAGCCCTCAACACCCCGCCAGGAGCCCCATCTGTGCCCGTCCCTCCGCAGAGCTTTCCCAGCCTCCAGCAGAGCCCCTGGTTCCCTGCACGTGCCGTGGGATGGCAGCCAGGAGGGTCTGCTCCAAGGCCTTCCCTGGCAGCAAAGCCAGGCTGCCCGGCCTATGGTTCCTGGATCATCCTTCCCAGCGAGCCTTCCCGTGCACGGCTGTTCCATTGGCACATCTGCGCTCAGCTCGGACTGCTCCACTCAACCAGGGCTGCTGGGAAAGGATCCAGAGCAGCCTGGCAAGCTCTTTCTCCAGCTCCCTCTTCACTACTGGGGGAGGTAGAACATTCCACAGGAAAGCAGCTGCTGCCACACGGAGTGGGTGGCATCAGGCAGCTCTGGGGAGGCCCCTCAGGACTGCTGTATCCTGAGGGAACACCGCTGGCCATCCCCTGGGTGTATCTGCAAAAGCTTAAAATCAGCTGCCTCAGCTTCCAGGGCCTCTCTTGGCCAGCATCCTGACGTGGCTGCAGGGCTGCTGCGAGGCACTGCTGGGACCTAGCGGGACAGGACCGGCTGTCTCGTGCCCACGTAGCAGCCCTGACACAGCCAGGGCCATCCCGAAAGCAGAGAAACGCTCACGGGCCAGCAGAGAGGAGCACGGAGCACTGGGCTGCTCTCAGGCTATCTCAGCTGGGCTCGCTCCACCACACGGCCCCATGTTAAGGCCGGCTGATGCCCAGCTGCCAGAAATGCCTACTTAGTTCTCTCCAAGATGCACAGGGAGAGCCAACGAGCAGGACACCTTGGGAGGCCTTTTGTTATGGTTTTGGCCTGGCAAAGCCAGAGCCCCCATGAGTACACCTTCTCCCCGGTGTCTGCTGTGAGATGTGACCAGGAATAAGCAAAGCAGGCTCCAGCTTAAACATAAAGAAAAATTTATTAACTAAACTACACACAAACAATTACTAAACTACACACCAAAGGAAAAAAAAAAAAAAAACCACGAGGAAAATGAAAACCTCACAAAAAACACTCTCCCTCTCCTCCCCCCTAAATTCCCAATACAATACATCCTCCAAAATCACCAGTTCTGGGTCCAACACCACCCTTTTAGATTGCTCAAACTTTCAGTTCCTCAAGAGGAGAGGGAGTCCTTCCATGTGTCGTGGTGGCCTTTTCCGTCCTTGTTCCAGTGCTCTCACCACCGAACAGGGATCAGGACTGCTTCCAGGGTTGTCTTTTTAAGGATGCTTTGTCCAGTTCCAGAAAAGCACAGTATCTCACCTTCTCACCTTTGCGACATCTATCCCCCCCATATTTTATATACCCCCTGGGGCCGAGGGGTACCCACACTGAATCTTCTTTGGCGCTGGGACATTTCTCCCCCTGGACTCAGTCTCTGTATCACACGGAAACATGGCTCTGTCCATGGCTACACAAAAGAGTCCAGCATAAAATGCCACTCCATCTTCTCCATTCTTTCAACATCTCTTACTCTCTCTCTCTCTCTCTGGTCTAGACCTCCATCACTCGTTCATTTCCTTCGTCCCCCTCCACTCTTATCACTCGTCTAGGAAGGGTTAATGTTCTGTAAGGTTTTCATTGTCCAAAAAAGGTTAAAAACTCCTCCAGGCGGCTGGACTCCTGGCTGCACCCCCCCCACATCTCCTCAGCCGGGCTGCCTGCTGCCAGCACACATTTACTGAGTTTCAAGATAACGACACAGGCTGCACTCTCTCTCTCTCTGTCTGTCTGTCTCCAAGGGGGGGAGGGAATGGCTGCCCGATGTCTCTTGGGGCTCCTCCACCCTTCCATCCTCCAAGGCCTCCTCACCCCCATCTCTGTCCAGGCCCAGGCCTACCACATGGCTGCCCCTCCCCCGCCCAGCAGCAGCGGCTGGACGGGGGGAAGGGAGATCCGACCTCCATCCCTCGAAGTCCCAAGAGAGCCTCCCAGGCCTGAAGCTCTGCTTTTAACCCCTGTGTGTTCTCGGAGGTGTGTCCAAAATACCACTAGCTACACCTGGTGCCAATATCAAAATCCAAGCACCCATTGGTTTGACCACAACATCCCAGAATTCCCACTTCTTCCTGGTCAAACCACCACACCTTTTCTGAGGCCAGGGACACACCAAGGTCAGCCAAGGCTCTCCACGCTGCCTGGCCCACACATCCCAGCTCTGTGCTGGCCCTGGGCCACAGCAGCTCCCACCAAGCAGGAGGCAATGCATATTGCCAAGAGTTGAGACACAGCAGAGAGGAAAGATGTGAAAAGTATGTGTGTAAAGGCCTTTTAATTCACAGTTCTCACAGAGAGCTTTGGGGCTCATGGCTGTACAGAGATGCTCCTGCTCACCCTCTGTCCAAAGAGGGTAACACACCCTCCTGCAGGTGCTGGGATTGGTTTGTAGATGCCAAACCTGCTCCTCACTGCCTTCTCCATGCCCCTCTGCCACATGCAATGGGCCGCAAGCACTGAAAGGATCCCAGAGAGCCAAAGGGGGACACTTGCACCTGCCTCACGGGGAGCTCCCTGGCAAGCACTTTCCTTGAGAAGCAAGCCCCTTTCCGCCAAAGGTGTTTCCCCAAATGTGTGGCTTTCCTGGGGAACACCAACACACCCTTAAGAAACGCTGGCAAGGCTGAATGACTTCAGGTCCTTTCAGGACAGGCACTCCAGCTCTAGCTCCTCTTCCCCCAAGTGAGTTTGCAGGTGCAGGTTCAGAGGTGCAGCCCCAGGCCCTTCACAAACACAAGCTGCCCGCTGCCTCTTCACCTGCCTCAGCTCCTGCCTGTGCTCACGGCACCAAAACCAGGCTGTTCCTGGCCAGGGACCAGAGCCCTGTTCCTGCAGGATGCTCTTGCCAGCACCTTCCAGGTCTCTCTGCTGTGCACACAGAGCTTTTCATGCCCGCTCCCAACAGGCTTTGGAACACAGAGCCCAACCTGGCTGGCTCTGCCACCAGCACAGCCCAAACGCAGGCGGAGGAAGAAGCAGCAGGGGCTGTGTTGCGGCCATGCCCAAGAGAGACTGGCAGGGTGCCCTCGCTCTGCTCTCCCTTGCTTGGCTTTCTGACTGGCTCTGAGCCTGGGGCTGCCATTCCTCACTTGTGGGGAGCAGAAGCACAGCCGGGATCCCGGCACTGCCTGACAGCGCTCCGGGCACCGGCACGGCCGCGTGTCCGAGTCTCGGGCACCGTGCTGCTGCTTCATTTGCTCTTGGGCACAGCCAGAGCTCCCTGCTAAGCCAGGATGCTCTCTGCTTCTGCCCTCTTCCTCATCCTGTGGAGGGATGGAGCACTGCTGTGCTTTCAGGAAGCTATTCTTGAAAGCTTCCAGCATTCTTAGCTCCTTTGCCCTCCACGGATGCTTGCCATGGAATCCCTCTCAGCTGGGTTCAGAGAATACTCAGGTTGGCTCTCCCAAAATCCAGGGGCTCCAGGGTGCTCAGCAAGATGTGTAACTGCACAGTGCTGTGGAACTGCACCTTCAGCACAGGGACATTTCCAGCCTGACCTGCCCTCGTTCCACTGTGTCCGTGCAAAAAACACGGCGTGGCAGAGAACGGCAGCAGGGCCTGTGTGTCCCAGGGCCTTGGATTTACATCAGCTGCACAGAGATGCAAGTAAGGGGGAAAACCAAACTGTTTATTAATGGAAGGGAAAGTGAAGGGATGAGATGGGGGCAAAAAAACGGGGTGGGGAGGGTCTGAGGACTGGAGGGAGCGAGCTGTCAACAGGGACGGGGAAAAACCAAAATGTTTATTAATGGAAGGGAACGTGAAAGGATGAGATGGGGGCAAAAAAAAAGGGGTGGGGAGAGTCTGAGGGCTGAAGGGAGGGAACTGTCAACAGGGAGGGAGAAGGCAGTGGCAATGGAAGCCTCCCACAGGCTCAGCTGTAGCCAGCATCAGCTGTGGCTGGAGCTCCAGTGACGCTGAATGGTGGTCCTCTCTTCACAGTCTCCTGGTACTGTTCTTGGCTCCCCGGATCTCTGAGTCCAGGAGATGACCTTAATTCTGAAGATCTTTGTCCAAAAATTGCCTGCACTTCCAGGTTACTGGAGGATGGACTGTCATCTTTGCTCATGGCTTCAAGGGCTGGAAGACAGATGAAGTACCAGGGTCAGAGCCCAGACGGACACCCGGAGATTGTCCTGCTAAGCCCATTGCTCCCTGCTCTCACACCGGCCACAAGAGAGGCTGACCCTTGCAAGATGCTGGCCACGAATGCCCCCACCAGTATCCCTGAAATGGGCCTGTGCTCTGCCCATGCCACCCTTCATCCATACAGGGAGCAAAGCCTGCCACAGCCGGGAGCAGCACTGCAGCTCCGTGCCGGGGCAATGCAGCTCTCCCGGGCAGTCCCCGCTGTCAGCGCGCTGCCCTCACTCACCCTGAGTGAGAACGTGAAGCTCTGCTGGCTGTCCCTTCAGGCACCGCCCGGCCATGCCTGTGAACACAGAGGCTGTCACGGCCCCAGCGGCACAGCTCCGTGCCAGCGGCGCTGCCGGGGCAGCAGGCGGGGCTGGGGCCGAGCTGTGGCGGGCCGGGGTGGGAGCCCGGGCTCGGGACTCACCGATGAACCTGATGGCCGCCTCACGTACGGACTCCTGCGGGTTGTCCAGGTAGGGCAGGGCCCGGCGCAGGTGTTGGGCCGCTTGGCTTCTGTCCTCTGCCAGCTGCAGAGAGCGGCAGGAGGGAAGGGTTGGCGCGGGCTCAGCCTCTGGGCAAGGCGCTGCCTGCGCCCAGCCCCGGCCTCCCCTGGCCGCAGAGCCCTGAGGCGCGGCCAGCAGCCGCTGGCCAAGGGCTCCCGAGGGCAGGGGGCAGAGGGCCGGCTGCTGCCCGGGGAACTGCGGTGCCGGCCCGCAGCCCCGCCGGGCCGGGGCTCCATGGGCACCCGGCTCGGGCCCACGGGAGCCTGGAGAAGAGCCCGGGCGGCCTCTGGCTGCAGCAGCGGGCAGGGGCGCAGCTGCCAGCCCCGCACACCGAGCACCGCCCTCAGGGACCTTCTCCGGCCTGAGGCTGGGGCTTCAGGCCCTCCTTACCAGGCATTTGCCGAACTTTGACAGCTGCCCCTTCTTCACCAGCTGCTTGAGCTTCCTCCTCTTCAGGAACCCGACCGCACAATGCAGCGTTTTCTGAGAGGCCTGGAGAGCAGCAGACCCAGAGATGGCCCCACAGCCCAGGGCACTGGACCCACAAACCTTTTCCAAGGCCTGGAGGAGGCTGCAGCCTGTGAGGTTCCAGGGCAGGAGGCAGCCAAGCCCTCTCCCCGAGATCCACCAGCATCGCACAAAACTCACATTGGCCACACGCTGGTTCTCCTCATGGCAGTGTATGAAGAGTGGGAGCAGGCTGTGGTTCGCGATTCTCTTCAGAGGCTTTTTTCCCTCATCCACTACTAAGTCTATAACCTTTTCAAACAGCTGAATGGAGAGCAGCTGCACATTGCTGTTGTCCTGGAGGAAAGGACGCAGAAAAGACCTCACCAACATTTCTCAAGGCCCCCCTGAGTAAAAGACTAAAAATGCCCAGGGCACAAAGTTTCTGGTCAGCAGCCAGTGCCATGGCTGGGGCCACAGAGCCTTACATGGTCAAAGAGTTGTACAAGTGCCTCAGCTAGCCTTGGGGCAGTAGTGCTGCCTACCAAGATATCCTTGTGCTGGAGAACATTCATGAAGACACAGAGGGACATCCTGACCACCTCTGCATCTTGATCACCCAGAACATCCACAAGCCGTTGAGACAGGATGCACATTCTCCTGGCCTGTGTGGAACACAAGGCTGTGCTGGGAAGCCATGGACGGCTGCACCGCCAACACCGCCCTGGCACCGCAAGGCCACCCTGCTGCTGCAGGGCCCACAGGCCAAAGGCCTGCCCCAAAGCACTGGGGCAGGTGAGGCAGGAGAGCTGGGAGCAGCTGCCTCAGCTCCTGAAGCCCTGCACGCCTATGGGGATGCTTTCCACAGCGCAGATTCAGCTGCTGCCCCCTCCTCACCAGCAGGCGATCCCTGATGAGAACCACGAGGCCTCTGAGTGCCAGGCGACGCCGCTCCCTGCACTCGCTCTGCAGGTACCTTGCCATCATCTCCAGAACACTCTCGCTGCATTCCCTCAAGTCCAGGTACTCAAGGACCTGCAAGGCACAGGGCAGTGACAGGGGAGCCGGCCAGCAGGAGCCCAGAAGCGCACAGGGCTGGGCCCAGGCAGCAGCACAGGGCGTGGGCGCCGTCCCAGGCAGCTGTGGCTGTGAGAGCGCAGAGAGCTGGGAGGCAGCTCAGCCAGGCAGCGCTGGAACCAGGCTCACCTCCACAAGGAATGCCAGGAAGGGCAGATCCCAGCGATGCCCTTCCGTGCTGAGCAGCCCAAGCAGGTGGATGGCAGTGCGACAACACAGCGGGATCACGTCACGGCGCATCTCCCTGGCAAGAGGAAAAGGGCACCAAGACTCTGAGGCATGGGTGTCAAACATCTCCCAGAACTGGCTCACAAGGATTCCATCTTTCCCCAACACCCTGGAGGGGATGAGGGCCCTCTGAGAGGTAGCTCCTTGTGGGCACCCTCCTCTCCCAGCCTTTTCCCATCTTCTTGGCTGTCCCTCAGTGACGAGGCTCTCTGGCCCATGACCACAGGGACAGAGTGGGGCACAGGGCACAAATGCCGGGGGCAGTGGGGAGAAGGGGGTCTCACCTGGCCAGCAGACCCACGGCATAGTGCTGGGTATGAGCACACAGCACCGTGTCCCAGCCATGCTTGCGTGCCATTTGCATGACCACATTTTCACAGCGCAGTCGGCAGAGCAGAGCCTTCATAGTCTGCACGGCAAATCTGTATGCAGAGCAAAGCCCAGGTCATACTGTGATCCCTGGCTCCTGCCTTGGGGACATGGGAGGGATGGGAGAAGAAGGATGGAGAACCTGCTGGCGTTTATGTTAAGGTGGTATTCTTCCTGGCATTTCTTCCAAAAGGTGTCAACTTCCTCAGAAGCATGTGCTGTGCTCTCACAAATTTGAACTATCAGAGTCACGAGAAGGTGGGGGGCATACTTGTGCATTGCCTCGTGGCACTTGGGCACCTGGATAATCACCCAGATCACCAGAGTTGCCTGCA
This sequence comes from Ammospiza nelsoni, assembly GCF_027579445.1. Classification (NCBI taxonomy): domain Eukaryota; kingdom Metazoa; phylum Chordata; class Aves; order Passeriformes; family Passerellidae; genus Ammospiza; species Ammospiza nelsoni. The sequence goes on from NC_080639.1 coordinate 3,721,790, forward strand.
AAAGAAGCAGGCCAAGACAGCGCTCAGTGCCCAGGTGTCCGTGGGACAGAGCCCAAGGGCAGATGCAGGAGGAACAGCGGGCCTGGTGCCCCCTGAGCCTGCCCCTTGCCCAGGGTTCAGCCCAGCGCCTGAGGCATGGAGAGGATGGAGAGCTGCTGGCAAGGTGACCGAGGGGCAAGCAGAGCCCAGATCCAGAAACTCACAGCCAGGGCAAAGACATTGGTATCATCTCCATCAGAGGTGAACATGTTGTGCACAGGCCAATCCTCCATCACACAGATCAGTGTTGGCAGCACCTTCTCCACTGTGGGACTCGACGAGCCTATGGTTCTCCATATCATTGTAGCAGCTCTGTGGGATCAGAGCTCTGTGTCAGGGGCATCTCAGTCCCAGGACCATGCCCTGTGCAGCTGTGGGGGCCCAGGTGACAGAGCCCCGGTGCCCTGAGGGGCAGGGAGGGAGCATTGGCAGCAGGCTTGGGGAACAGAGGGGCCCCAGGGTCCTGGAGCTCTGTGCCTGTCTGGCAGAGCCCATAGCACAGGCTGTGCAGGGCCATGGGCCCTAAGGGCTGGTGGGCCCTGAGCTGTGCAGGCACGTGGGCCCCGTACCTGTCACATGTTGGGGCACAGCGCAGGAGGGTCAGCACCACACCAGCAGGGTGTTCTTCAGCCATCCTCAGAATGTTCATGAATAGCCTGACATCGGCAGTCTCAGGGGATGCAAGTCTCTGGTGCATAATCCTCACCATTTCTGGCACCTGGAAGAGATGTGAGGAAAATTGGGAGTGCTTCCTGAGGGAGGAGATTCCCCAGTTTCCCCGGAGAAGTGCTTCCCTTGCCCCTACACTGTGCTGGCCTCAAAGGCTGAGGCAGGCAAGTGGACATGGCTTGATGGCCGCATGACCCTGGAAGGCCTCCAGCCATGGGCAATGGCTGCTTATTGCTTCTGATAATAAAACATGAATGTCAATGAATAATAAATTGTGAGCATAAATGGTAGTTAACGTGGGAATAGTATCCATTATTTTTATGACCTCAGTCACTCAGGTATCTGAGTTGGCCTCATTTGTTACCTGGTCAGCCTTCAGTATGTAATTAGTCCATTCCGCGCATTCAATTGATGCCGTGGTACAATCAAGCGGCCTGTATTTGTTCGGATCCTCCTTTTCTGTCTTTCCACATGCAAAGAACTTCTGCAAAAGAGCAGAGAAGAGAGGGACATTCCATGGAGTGCTCCTAACACAGTGCTCAGCTGAGCAGGGACAGCAGGCCCAGCCCAGGTGGGGATGGCTCCAGGTACCTTCAGTGAGTTGCTGAAGCCACCAGCAGCAGCGTCCTTCTTCTTCTCTGCATTTGGCAAAGAGCGAGCACAGACAGAGATGAGGGGCTGCGGGAGAGGCCGAAGAGCACAGCCCAGGCCTGCGCTGCCCAGGCAGGGAGAGCCCCAGGATGGCCCAGGGGATGGAGCACGGCCACTGCGGGGTGTCTGCCCTGCCTCTGTTCCATCCTGTCCATGGGCATGTCCCCAGGGGATGGGATGGGATGGGGTGGGATGGGGTGGGATGGGATGGGATGGGGCCAAGCTGGCTGCAGCCATCAGCCCTGAGACCAGCTCTCTCACTCACTCTCCTTCACTGGCTGGACTTTTGGTGACGCGTTACGCTGCTTTGCTGGGGCAGCTAAAGAATCTTTGTTCTTCTTCTTACTGAACAGGCCTTGGCGTTTCTCTGCCATTCTCCCAAAATCTGCTGCCGATGGCACCTGCAAGAGAGAGGCCTTGGAAGAGCACTGAGTAGACAAGTCCAATGGTCTAGCCTTGAGGACACTGGCCACAAGGATGGCAGTTCCTTCGGAAAAGTTCCGAGTCACCAAGTCCCGCGGTCTGCCCTTGAGGGGTCCTGCAAAAGAAAAGTCCCGAGAAGGCCACGGGCCACCGAGTCCTGTGGTCTGGACTCGAGGTCACCTGCAGCAGTAAGGTCAAGGGAAAAGTCCAGGTCAGCAATGAACGAGCACGCTGTGTGGGGGCTCCTCACGGCACCGCTCTGCCTGTCGTGTGCTCCGAGCACTGTGGCCTGCTCCTGTCACCGCCAGCTCCTATGTCACCACGTGTCACAAAGGACACCCTGTCCCGTTCCATGCCACGGTGACCGTGCTGCACCGTGTCACCAAGGGCCTTTGCACACACTGCCGCCTGCCCTGGGGCCGCCCCCTGCTAAGCCAAAGTGGCCCAGGCTGGAAGGAATGCCTGGCCCCAGGTGTCCAAGGCAGCCCCACAGGATCTTTAGGAAGGGCTCAGAGCATCAGCAAACGCTGCCCTGCTCTGCGGGCTCAGGGCAGCAGAAGGAGCCCCCAGGGCTGCCGACGCAGCTGCGCTGGGAAGGGCACGGGGCCTTCCAGGGACGCTGGCACGGCCTCCCTGGGACACGTCCCGGCCCGTGGCCATCCTAAACCCGCGGGTGTGACTCGCACAAGGAACGTGTGGGCCCGGGCACCAATGCTGCTCTGAGCCCTGGGGCCCGGGCAGCGCTGCCATCAGCAGCTGGGGCAGAGTCCCTGCCCAAGCAGAGCTGCCACCCCCCGAGCCCTGGCAGCGCTGGTGCCCGTCTCCCGCCCCACAGACCTGTGGCCCCGCAGGGCTTCTGTGCCACAGCGAGTCAAAGCCCACGAGCATTGGGGGCTGATGGCAGGAGCACCTGGACCAACTGTGGGCAACACTTGGTTTCTGTCAGGAGCTCTTCCTCCATGCTGGAATGATTTTCTCATTGAACTAATTTCCTGCACCACAGAAACATCTTTCTCTCGAAGGCACAGAAGAACCTGGCATAAAGAAATCCTCACTTCAGGAAAGCTTAACTTCCCATTGCTCAGCTCAGGGACTTCCAAAATTTGCAAACTTCCCAAATTTATAGGGATGGTGTGAGAATGTGACTGGTCTACAAGTTTGCGTCCCAGTCTGAAGCAGCAACTCATTTGCCTTATCATCCGTTGAATGTCACTTTACAAAACATAACCCTGCACAGAGCCAAAAAGAAGGCCATTCTTTGGTTTGCAAATGGTTTTCGATGAAGGGATTGTAATCTCCTAATTCTCTTCAGGAATAAAAGCTCTCAAGGAATGAAAGACCACTCAGTGTTACAACAGTAACCCAAACAAATGAGTAGATGGCAAAAGGGCTGATCCTCCCCCAGTACACATATCTAAGTGGCCAATAAAATACAGCTCTCCCCTCTTGTTCCCTGCAGGGGAAACAGGACTAGTAAAAGAAGACGTCAAAGATATTCTTTCTGCCCTCCATAACCAAAGCTATGCCAAAGCACAGATGCTGCCTTCAAACTGACTCAAATTCCAGCCCAGACTCTCACCTTCCAGACAACTCCTTCTCCATCACGCCCCCCAACACCCACCTCCAAACACACCCACAGAAGCCCTCAACACCCCGCCAGGAGCCCCATCTGTGCCCGTCCCTCCGCAGAGCTTTCCCAGCCTCCAGCAGAGCCCCTGGTTCCCTGCACGTGCCGTGGGATGGCAGCCAGGAGGGTCTGCTCCAAGGCCTTCCCTGGCAGCAAAGCCAGGCTGCCCGGCCTATGGTTCCTGGATCATCCTTCCCAGCGAGCCTTCCCGTGCACGGCTGTTCCATTGGCACATCTGCGCTCAGCTCGGACTGCTCCACTCAACCAGGGCTGCTGGGAAAGGATCCAGAGCAGCCTGGCAAGCTCTTTCTCCAGCTCCCTCTTCACTACTGGGGGAGGTAGAACATTCCACAGGAAAGCAGCTGCTGCCACACGGAGTGGGTGGCATCAGGCAGCTCTGGGGAGGCCCCTCAGGACTGCTGTATCCTGAGGGAACACCGCTGGCCATCCCCTGGGTGTATCTGCAAAAGCTTAAAATCAGCTGCCTCAGCTTCCAGGGCCTCTCTTGGCCAGCATCCTGACGTGGCTGCAGGGCTGCTGCGAGGCACTGCTGGGACCCAGCGGGACAGGACCGGCTGTCTCGTGCCCACGTAGCAGCCCTGACACAGCCAGGGCCATCCCGAAAGCACAGAAACGCTCACGGGCCAGCAGAGAGGAGCACGGAGCACTGGGCTGCTCTCAGGCTATCTCAGCTGGGCTCGCTCCACCACACGGCCCCATGTTAAGGCCGGCTGATGCCCAGCTGCCAGAAATGCCTACTTAGTTCTCTCCAAGATGCACAGGGAGAGCCAACGAGCAGGACACCTTGGGAGGCCTTTTGTTATGGTTTTGGCCTGGCAAAGCCAGAGCCCCCATGAGTACACCTTCTCCCCGGTGTCTGCTGTGAGATGTGACCAGGAATAAGCAAAGCAGGCTCCAGCTTAAACATAAAGAAAAATTTATTAACTAAACTACACACAAACAATTACTAAACTACACACCAAAGGAAAAAAAAAAAAAAAACCACGAGGAAAATGAAAACCTCACAAAAAACACTCTCCCTCTCCTCCCCCCTAAATTCCCAATACAATACATCCTCCAAAATCACCAGTTCTGGGTCCAACACCACCCTTTTAGATTGCTCAAACTTTCAGTTCCTCAAGAGGAGAGGGAGTCCTTCCATGTGTCGTGGTGGCCTTTTCCGTCCTTGTTCCAGTGCTCTCACCACCGAACAGGGATCAGGACTGCTTCCAGGGTTGTCTTTTTAAGGATGCTTTGTCCAGTTCCAGAAAAGCACAGTATCTCACCTTCTCACCTTTGCGACATCTATCCCCCCCATATTTTATATACCCCCTGGGGCCGAGGGGTACCCACACTGAATCTTCTTTGGCGCTGGGACATTTCTCCCCCTGGACTCAGTCTCTGTATCACACGGAAACATGGCTCTGTCCATGGCTACACAAAAGAGTCCAGCATAAAATGCCACTCCATCTTCTCCATTCTTTCAACATCTCTTACTCTCTCTCTCTCTCTCTGGTCTAGACCTCCATCACTCGTTCATTTCCTTCGTCCCCCTCCACTCTTATCACTCGTCTAGGAAGGGTTAATGTTCTGTAAGGTTTTCATTGTCCAAAAAAGGTTAAAAACTCCTCCAGGCGGCTGGACTCCTGGCTGCACCCCCCCCACATCTCCTCAGCCGGGCTGCCTGCTGCCAGCACATATTTACTGAGTTTCAAGATAACGACACAGGCTGCACTCTCTCTCTCTCTCTCTGTCTGTCTCCAAGGGGGGGAGGGAATGGCTGCCCGATGTCTCTTGGGGCTCCTCCACCCTTCCATCCTCCAAGGCCTCCTCACCCCCATCTCTGTCCAGGCCCAGGCCTACCACATGGCTGCCCCTCCCCCGCCCAGCAGCAGCGGCTGGACGGGGGGAAGGGAGATCCGACCTCCATCCCTCGAAGTCCCAAGAGAGCCTCCCAGGCCTGAAGCTCTGCTTTTAACCCCTGTGTGTTCTCGGAGGTGTGTCCAAAATACCACTAGCTACACCTGGTGCCAATATCAAAATCCAAGCACCCATTGGTTTGACCACAACATCCCAGAATTCCCACTTCTTCCTGGTCAAACCACCACACCTTTTCTGAGGCCAGGGACACACCAAGGTCAGCCAAGGCTCTCCACGCTGCCTGGCCCACACATCCCAGCTCTGTGCTGGCCCTGGGCCACAGCAGCTCCCACCAAGCAGGAGGCAATGCATATTGCCAAGAGTTGAGACACAGCAGAGAGGAAAGATGTGAAAAGTATGTGTGTAAAGGCCTTTTAATTCACAGTTCTCACAGAGAGCTTTGGGGCTCATGGCTGTACAGAGATGCTCCTGCTCACCCTCTGTCCAAAGAGGGTAACACACCCTCCTGCAGGTGCTGGGATTGGTTTGTAGATGCCAAACCTGCTCCTCACTGCCTTCTCCATGCCCCTCTGCCACATGCAATGGGCCGCAAGCACTGAAAGGATCCCAGAGAGCCAAAGGGGGACACTTGCACCTGCCTCACGGGGAGCTCCCTGGCAAGCACTTTCCTTGAGAAGCAAGCCCCTTTCCGCCAAAGGTGTTTCCCCAAATGTGTGGCTTTCCTGGGGAACACCAACACACCCTTAAGAAACGCTGGCAAGGCTGAATGACTTCAGGTCCTTTCAGGACAGGCACTCCAGCTCTAGCTCCTCTTCCCCCAAGTGAGTTTGCAGGTGCAGGCTCAGAGGTGCAGCCCCAGGCCCTCCACAAACACAAGCTGCCCGCTGCCTCTTCACCTGCCTCAGCTCCTGCCTGTGCTCACGGCACCAAAACCAGGCTGTTCCTGGCCAGGGACCAGAGCCCTGTTCCTGCAGGATGCTCTTGCCAGCACCTTCCAGGTCTCTCTGCTGTGCACACAGAGCTTTTCATGCCCGCTCCCAACAGGCTTTGGAACACAGAGCCCAACCTGGCTGGCTCTGCCACCAGCAGAGCCCAAACGCAGGCGGAGGAAGAAGCAGCAGGGGCTGTGTTGCGGCCATGCCCAAGAGAGACTGGCAGGGTGCCCTCGCTCTGCTCTCCCTTGCTTGGCTTTCTGACTGGCTCTGAGCCTGGGGCTGCCATTCCTCACTTGTGGGGAGCAGAAGCACAGCCGGGATCCCGGCACTGCCTGACAGCGCTCCGGGCACCGGCACGGCCGCGTGTCCGAGTCTCGGGCACCGTGCTGCTGCTTCATTTGCTCTTGGGCACAGCCAGAGCTCCCTGCTAAGCCAGGATGCTCTCTGCTTCTGCCCTCTTCCTCATCCTGTGGAGGGATGGAGCACTGCTGTGCTTTCAGGAAGCTATTCTTGAAAGCTTCCAGCATTCTTAGCTCCTTTGCCCTCCACGGATGCTTGCCATGGAATCCCTCTCAGCTGGGTTCAGAGAATACTCAGGTTGGCTCTCCCAAAATCCAGGGGCTCCAGGGTGCTCAGCAAGATGTGTAACTGCACAGTGCTGTGGAACTGCACCTTCAGCACAGGGACATTTCCAGCCTGACCTGCCCTCGTTCCACTGTGTCCGTGCAAAAAACACGGCGTGGCAGAGAACGGCAGCAGGGCCTGTGTGTCCCAGGGCCTTGGATTTACATCAGCTGCACAGAGATGCAAGTAAGGGGGAAAACCAAACTGTTTATTAATGGAAGGGAAAGTGAAGGGATGAGATGGGGGCAAAAAAACGGGGTGGGGAGGGTCTGAGGACTGGAGGGAGCGAGCTGTCAACAGGGACGGGGAAAAACCAAAATGTTTATTAATGGAAGGGAACGTGAAAGGATGAGATGGGGGCAAAAAAAAAGGGGTGGGGAGAGTCTGAGGGCTGAAGGGAGGGAACTGTCAACAGGGAGGGAGAAGGCAGTGGCAATGGAAGCCTCCCACAGGCTCAGCTGTAGCCAGCATCAGCTGTGGCTGGAGCTCCAGTGACGCTGAATGGTGGTCCTCTCTTCACAGTCTCCTGGTACTGTTCTTGGCTCCCCGGATCTCTGAGTCCAGGAGATGACCTTAATTCTGAAGATCTTTGTCCAAAAATTGCCTGCACTTCCAGGTTACTGGAGGATGGACTGTCATCTTTGCTCATGGCTTCAAGGGCTGGAAGACAGATGAAGTACCAGGGTCAGAGCCCAGACGGACACCCGGAGATTGTCCTGCTAAGCCCATTGCTCCCTGCTCTCACACCGGCCACAAGAGAGGCTGACCCTTGCAAGATGCTGGCCACGAATGCCCCCACCAGTATCCCTGAAATGGGCCTGTGCTCTGCCCATGCCACCCTTCATCCATACAGGGAGCAAAGCCTGCCACAGCCGGGAGCAGCACTGCAGCTCCGTGCCGGGGCAATGCAGCTCTCCCGGGCAGTCCCCGCTGTCAGCGCGCTGCCCTCACTCACCCTGAGTGAGAACGTGAAGCTCTGCTGGCTGTCCCTTCAGGCACCGCCCGGCCATGCCTGTGAACACAGAGGCTGTCACGGCCCCAGCGGCACAGCTCCGTGCCAGCGGCGCTGCCGGGGCAGCAGGCGGGGCTGGGGCCGAGCTGTGGCGGGCCGGGGTGGGAGCCCGGGCTCGGGACTCACCGATGAACCTGATGGCCGCCTCACGTACGGACTCCTGCGGGTTGTCCAGGTAGGGCAGGGCCCGGCGCAGGTGTTGGGCCGCTTGGCTTCTGTCCTCTGCCAGCTGCAGAGAGCGGCAGGAGGGAAGGGTTGGCGCGGGCTCAGCCTCTGGGCAAGGCGCTGCCTGCGCCCAGCCCCGGCCTCCCCTGGCCGCAGAGCCCTGAGGCGCGGCCAGCAGCCGCTGGCCAAGGGCTCCCGAGGGCAGGGGGCAGAGGGCCGGCTGCTGCCCGGGGAACTGCGGTGCCGGCCCGCAGCCCCGCCGGGCCGGGGCTCCATGGGCACCCGGCTCGGGCCCATGGGAGCCTGGAGAAGAGCCCGGGCGGCCTCTGGCTGCAGCAGCGGGCAGGGGCACAGCTGCCAGCCCCGCACACCGAGCACCGCCCTCAGGGACCTTCTCCGGCCTGAGGCTGGGGCTTCAGGCCCTCCTTACCAGGCATTTGCCGAACTTTGACAGCTGCCCCTTCTTCACCAGCTGCTTGAGCTTCCTCCTCTTCAGGAACCCGACCGCACAATGCAGCGTTTTCTGAGAGGCCTGGAGAGCAGCAGACCCAGAGATGGCCCCACAGCCCAGGGCACTGGACCCACAAACCTTTTCCAAGGCCTGGAGGAGGCTGCAGCCTGTGAGGTTCCAGGGCAGGAGGCAGCCAAGCCCTCTCCCCGAGATCCACCAGCATCGCACAAAACTCACATTGGCCACACGCTGGTTCTCCTCATGGCAGTGTATGAAGAGTGGGAGCAGGCTGTGGTTCGCGATTCTCTTCAGAGGCTTTTTTCCCTCATCCACTACTAAGTCTATAACCTTTTCAAACAGCTGAATGGAGAGCAGCTGCACATTGCTGTTGTCCTGGAGGAAAGGACGCAGAAAAGACCTCACCAACATTTCTCAAGGCCCCCCTGAGTAAAAGACTAAAAATGCCCAGGGCACAAAGTTTCTGGTCAGCAGCCAGTGCCATGGCTGGGGCCACAGAGCCTTACATGGTCAAAGAGTTGTACAAGTGCCTCAGCTAGCCTTGGGGCAGTAGTGCTGCCTACCAAGATATCCTTGTGCTGGAGAACATTCATGAAGACACAGAGGGACATCCTGACCACCTCTGCATCTTGATCACCCAGAACATCCACAAGCCGTTGAGACAGGATGCACATTCTCCTGGCCTGTGTGGAACACAAGGCTGTGCTGGGAAGCCATGGACGGCTGCACCACCAACACCGCCCTGGCACCGCAAGGCCACCCTGCTGCTGCAGGGCCCACAGGCCAAAGGCCTGCCCCAAAGCACTGGGGCAGGTGAGGCAGGAGAGCTGGGAGCAGCTGCCTCAGCTCCTGAAGCCCTGCACGCCTATGGGGATGCTTTCCACAGCGCAGATTCAGCTGCTGCCCCCTCCTCACCAGCAGGCGATCCCTGATGAGAACCACGAGGCCTCTGAGTGCCAGGCGACGCCGCTCCCTGCACTCGCTCTGCAGGTACCTTGCCATCATCTCCAGAACACTCTCGCTGCATTCCCTCAAGTCCAGGTACTCAAGGACCTGCAAGGCACAGGGCAGTGACAGGGGAGCCGGCCAGCAGGAGCCCAGAAGCGCACAGGGCTGGGCCCAGGCAGCAGCACAGGGCGTGGGCGCCGTCCCAGGCAGCTGTGGCTGTGAGAGCGCAGAGAGCTGGGAGGCAGCTCAGCCAGGCAGCGCTGGAACCAGGCTCACCTCCACAAGGAATGCCAGGAAGGGCAGATCCCAGCGATGCCCTTCCGTGCTGAGCAGCCCAAGCAGGTGGATGGCAGTGCGACAACACAGCGGGATCACGTCACGGCGCATCTCCCTGGCAAGAGGAAAAGGGCACCAAGACTCTGAGGCATGGGTGTCAAACATCTCCCAGAACTGGCTCACAAGGATTCCATCTTTCCCCAACACCCTGGAGGGGATGAGGGCCCTCTGAGAGGTAGCTCCTTGTGGGCACCCTCCTCTCCCAGCCTTTTCCCATCTTCTTGGCTGTCCCTCAGTGACGAGGCTCTCTGGCCCATGACCACAGGGACAGAGTGGGGCACAGGGCACAAATGCCGGGGGCAGTGGGGAGAAGGGGGTCTCACCTGGCCAGCAGACCCACGGCATAGTGCTGGGTATGAGCACACAGCACCGTGTCCCAGCCATGCTTGCGTGCCATTTGCATGACCACATTTTCACAGCGCAGTCGGCAGAGCAGAGCCTTCATAGTCTGCACGGCAAATCTGTATGCAGAGCAAAGCCCAGGTCATACTGTGATCCCTGGCTCCTGCCTTGGGGACATGGGAGGGATGGGAGAAGAAGGATGGAGAACCTGCTGGCGTTTATGTTAAGGTGGTATTCTTCCTGGCATTTCTTCCAAAAGGTGTCAACTTCCTCAGAAGCATGTGCTGTGCTCTCACAAATTTGAACTATCAGAGTCACGAGAAGGTGGGGGGCATACTTGTGCATTGCCTCGTGGCACTTGGGCACCTGGATAATCACCCAGATCACCAGAGTTGCCTGCAAAAGAAGCAGGCCAAGACAGCGCTCAGTGCCCAGGTGTCCGTGGGACAGAGCCCAAGGGCAGATGCAGGAGGAGCAGCGGGCCTGGTGCCCCCTGAGCCTGCCCCTTGCCCAGGGTTCAGCCCAGCGCCTGAGGCATGGAGAGGATGGAGAGCTGCTGGCAAGGTGACCGAGGGGCAAGCAGAGCCCAGATCCAGAAACTCACAGCCAGGGCAAAGACATTGGTATCATCTCCATCAGAGGTGAACATGTTGTGCACAGGCCAATCCTCCATCACACAGATCAGTGTTGGCAGCACCTTCTCCACTGTGGGACTCGACGAGCCTATAGTTCTCCATATCATTGTAGCAGCTCTGTGGGATCAGAGCTCTGTGTCAGGGGCATCTCAGTCCCAGGACCATGCCCTGTGCAGCTGTGGGGGCCCAGGTGACAGAGCCCCTGTGCCCTGAGGGGCAGGGAGGGAGCATTGGCAGCAGGCTTGGGGAACAGAGGGGCCCCAGGGTCCTGGAGCTCTGTGCCTGTCTGGCAGAGCCCATAGCACAGGCTGTGCAGGGCCATGGGCCCTAAGGGCTGGTGGGCCCTGAGCTGTGCAGGCACGTGGGCCCCGTACCTGTCACATGTTGGGGCACAGCGCAGGAGGGTCAGCACCACACCAGCAGGGTGTTCTTCAGCCATCCTCAGAATGTTCATGAATAGCCTGACATCGGCAGTCTCAGGGGATGCAAGTCTCTGGTGCATAATCCTCACCATTTCTGGCACCTGGAAGAGATGTGAGGAAAATTGGGAGTGCTTCCTGAGGGAGGAGATTCCCCAGTTTCCCCGGAGAAGTGCTTCCCTTGCCCCTACACTGTGCTGGCCTCAAAGGCTGAGGCAGGCAAGTGGACATGGCTTGATGGCCGCATGACCCTGGAAGGCCTCCAGCCATGGGCAATGGCTGCTTATTGCTTCTGATAATAAAACATGAATGTCAATGAATAATAAATTGTGAGCATAAATGGTAGTTAACGTGGGAATAGTATCCATTATTTTTATGACCTCAGTCACTCAGGTATCTGAGTTGGCCTCATTTGTTACCTGGTCAGCCTTCAGTATGTAATTAGTCCATTCCGCGCATTCAATTGATGCCGTGGTACAATCAAGCGGCCTGTATTTGTTCGGATCCTCCTTTTCTGTCTTTCCACATGCAAAGAACTTCTGCAAAAGAGCAGAGAAGAGAGGGACATTCCATGGAGTGCTCCTAACACAGTGCTCAGCTGAGCAGGGACAGCAGGCCCAGCCCAGGTGGGGATGGCTCCAGGTACCTTCAGTGAGTTGCTGAAGCCACCAGCAGCAGCGTCCTTCTTCTTCTCTGCATTTGGCAAAGAGCGAGCACAGACAGAGATGAGGGGCTGCGGGAGAGGCCGAAGAGCACAGCCCAGGCCTGCGCTGCCCAGGCAGGGAGAGCCCCAGGATGGCCCAGGGGATGGAGCACGGCCACTGCGGGGTGTCTGCCCTGCCTCTGTTCCATCCTGTCCATGGGCATGTCCCCAGGGGATGGGATGGGATGGGGTGGGATGGGGTGGGATGGGATGGGATGGGGCCAAGCTGGCTGCAGCCATCAGCCCTGAGACCAGCTCTCTCACTCACTCTCCTTCACTGGCTGGACTTTTGGTGACGCGTTACGCTGCTTTGCTGGGGCAGCTAAAGAATCTTTGTTCTTCTTCTTACTGAACAGGCCTTGGCGTTTCTCTGCCATTCTCCCAAAATCTGCTGCCGATGGCACCTGCAAGAGAGAGGCCTTGGAAGAGCACTGAGTAGACAAGTCCAATGGTCTAGCCTTGAGGACACTGGCCACAAGGATGGCAGTTCCTTCGGAAAAGTTCCGAGTCACCAAGTCCCGCGGTCTGCCCTTGAGGGGTCCTGCAAAAGAAAAGTCCCGAGAAGGCCACGGGCCACCGAGTCCTGTGGTCTGGACTCGAGGTCACCTGCAGCAGTAAGGTCAAGGGAAAAGTCCAGGTCAGCAATGAACGAGCACGCTGTGTGGGGGCTCCTCACGGCACCGCTCTGCCTGTCGTGTGCTCCGAGCACTGTGGCCTGCTCCTGTCACCGCCAGCTCCTATGTCACCACGTGTCACAAAGGACACCCTGTCCCGTTCCATGCCACGGTGACCGTGCTGCACCGTGTCACCAAGGGCCCTTGCACACACTGCCGCCTGCCCTGGGGCCGCCCCCTGCCAAGCCAAAGTGGCCCAGGCTGGAAGGAATGCCTGGCCCCAGGTGTCCAAGGCAGCCCCACAGGATCTTTAGGAAGGGCTCAGAGCATCAGCAAACGCTGCCCTGCTCTGCGGGCTCAGGGCAGCAGAAGGAGCCCCCAGGGCTGCCGACGCAGCTGCGCTGGGAAGGGCACGGGGCCTTCCAGGGACGCTGGCACGGCCTCCTTGGGACACGTCCCAGCCCGTGGCCATCCTAAACCCGCGGGTGTGACTCGCACAAGGAACGTGTGGGCCCGGGCACCAATGCTGCTCTGAGCCCTGGGGCCCGGGCAGCGCTGCCATCAGCAGCTGGGGCAGAGTCCCTGCCCAAGCAGAGCTGCCACCCCCCGAGCCCTGGCAGCGCTGGTGCCCGTCTCCCGCCCCACAGACCTGTGGCCCCGCGGGGCTTCTGTGCCACAGCGAGTCAAAGCCCACGAGCATTGGGGGCTGATGGCAGGAGCACCTGGACCAACTGTGGGCAACACTTGGTTTCTGTCAGGAGCTCTTCCTCCATGCTGGAATGATTTTCTCATTGAACTAATTTCCTGCACCACAGAAACATCTTTCTCTCGAAGGCACAGAAGAACCTGGCATAAAGAAATCCTCACTTCAGGAAAGCTTAACTTCCCATTGCTCAGCTCAGGGACTTCCAAAATTTGCAAACTTCCCAAATTTATAGGGATGGTGTGAGAATGTGACTGGTCTACAAGTTTGCGTCCCAGTCTGAAGCAGCAACTCATTTGCCTTATCATCCGTTGAATGTCACTTTACAAAACATAACCCTGCACAGAGCCAAAAAGAAGGCCATTCTTTGGTTTGCAAATGGTTTTCGATGAAGGGATTGTAATCTCCTAATTCTCTTCAGGAATAAAAGCTCTCAAGGAATGAAAGACCACTCAGTGTTACAACAGTAACCCAAACAAATGAGTAGATGGCAAAAGGGCTGATCCTCCCCCAGTACACATATCTAAGTGGCCAATAAAATACAGCTCTCCCCTCTTGTTCCCTGCAGGGGAAACAGGACTAGTAAAAGAAGACGTCAAAGATATTCTTTCTGCCCTCCATAACCAAAGCTATGCCAAAGCACAGATGCTGCCTTCAAACTGACTCAAATTCCAGCCCAGACTCTCACCTTCCAGACAACTCCTTCTCCATCACGCCCCCCAACACCCACCTCCAAACACACCCACAGAAGCCCTCAACACCCCGCCAGGAGCCCCATCTGTGCCCGTCCCTCCGCAGAGCTTTCCCAGCCTCCAGCAGAGCCCCTGGTTCCCTGCACGTGCCGTGGGATGGCAGCCAGGAGGGTCTGCTCCAAGGCCTTCCCTGGCAGCAAAGCCAGGCTGCCCGGCCTATGGTTCCTGGATCATCCTTCCCAGCGAGCCTTCCCGTGCACGGCTGTTCCATTGGCACATCTGCGCTCAGCTCGGACTGCTCCACTCAACCAGGGCTGCTGGGAAAGGATCCAGAGCAGCCTGGCAAGCTCTTTCTCCAGCTCCCTCTTCACTACTGGGGGAGGTAGAACATTCCACAGGAAAGCAGCTGCTGCCACACGGAGTGGGTGGCATCAGGCAGCTCTGGGGAGGCCCCTCAGGACTGCTGTATCCTGAGGGAACACCGCTGGCCATCCCCTGGGTGTATCTGCAAAAGCTTAAAATCAGCTGCCTCAGCTTCCAGGGCCTCTCTTGGCCAGCATCCTGACGTGGCTGCAGGGCTGCTGCGAGGCACTGCTGGGACCCAGCGGGACAGGACCGGCTGTCTCGTGCCCACGTAGCAGCCCTGACACAGCCAGGGCCATCCCGAAAGCACAGAAACGCTCACGGGCCAGCAGAGAGGAGCACGGAGCACTGGGCTGCTCTCAGGCTATCTCAGCTGGGCTCGCTCCACCACACGGCCCCATGTTAAGGCCGGCTGATGCCCAGCTGCCAGAAATGCCTACTTAGTTCTCTCCAAGATGCACAGGGAGAGCCAACGAGCAGGACACCTTGGGAGGCCTTTTGTTATGGTTTTGGCCTGGCAAAGCCAGAGCCCCCATGAGTACACCTTCTCCCCGGTGTCTGCTGTGAGATGTGACCAGGAATAAGCAAAGCAGGCTCCAGCTTAAACATAAAGAAAAATTTATTAACTAAACTACACACAAACAATTACTAAACTACACACCAAAGGAAAAAAAAAAAAAAAAACACGAGGAAAATGAAAACCTCACAAAAAACACTCTCCCTCTCCTCCCCCCTAAATTCCCAATACAATACATCCTCCAAAATCACCAGTTCTGGGTCCAACACCACCCTTTTAGATTGCTCAAACTTTCAGTTCCTCAAGAGGAGAGGGAGTCCTTCCATGTGTCGTGGTGGCCTTTTCCGTCCTTGTTCCAGTGCTCTCACCACCGAACAGGGATCAGGACTGCTTCCAGGGTTGTCTTTTTAAGGATGCTTTGTCCAGTTCCAGAAAAGCACAGTATCTCACCTTCTCACCTTTGCGACATCTATCCCCCCCATATTTTATATACCCCCTGGGGCCGAGGGGTACCCACACTGAATCTTCTTTGGCGCTGGGACATTTCTCCCCCTGGACTCAGTCTCTGTATCACACGGAAACATGGCTCTGTCCATGGCTACACAAAAGAGTCCAGCATAAAATGCCACTCCATCTTCTCCATTCTTTCAACATCTCTTACTCTCTCTCTCTCTCTCTGGTCTAGACCTCCATCACTCGTTCATTTCCTTCGTCCCCCTCCACTCTTATCACTCGTCTAGGAAGGGTTAATGTTCTGTAAGGTTTTCATTGTCCAAAAAAGGTTAAAAACTCCTCCAGGCGGCTGGACTCCTGGCTGCACCCCCCCCACATCTCCTCAGCCGGGCTGCCTGCTGCCAGCACATATTTACTGAGTTTCAAGATAACGACACAGGCTGCACTCTCTCTCTCTCTCTCTGTCTGTCTCCAAGGGGGGGAGGGAATGGCTGCCCGATGTCTCTTGGGGCTCCTCCACCCTTCCATCCTCCAAGGCCTCCTCACCCCCATCTCTGTCCAGGCCCAGGCCTACCACATGGCTGCCCCTCCCCCGCCCAGCAGCAGCGGCTGGACGGGGGGAAGGGAGATCCGACCTCCATCCCTCGAAGTCCCAAGAGAGCCTCCCAGGCCTGAAGCTCTGCTTTTAACCCCTGTGTGTTCTCGGAGGTGTGTCCAAAATACCACTAGCTACACCTGGTGCCAATATCAAAATCCAAGCACCCATTGGTTTGACCACAACATCCCAGAATTCCCACTTCTTCCTGGTCAAACCACCACACCTTTTCTGAGGCCAGGGACACACCAAGGTCAGCCAAGGCTCTCCACGCTGCCTGGCCCACACATCCCAGCTCTGTGCTGGCCCTGGGCCACAGCAGCTCCCACCAAGCAGGAGGCAATGCATATTGCCAAGAGTTGAGACACAGCAGACAGGAAAGATGTGAAAAGGATGTGTGTAAAGGCCTTTTAATTCACAGTTCTCACAGAGAGCTTTGGGGCTCATGGCTGGACAGAGATGCTCCTGCTCACCCTCTGTCCAAAGAGGGTAACACACCCTCCTGCAGGTGCTGGGATTGGTTTGTAGATGCCAAACCTGCTCCTCACTGCCTTCTCCATGCCCCTCTGCCACATGCAATGGGCCGCAAGCACTGAAAGGATCCCAGAGAGCCAAAGGGGGACACTTGCACCTGCCTCACGGAGAGCTCCCTGGCAAGCACTTTCCTTGAGAAGCAAGCCCCTTTCCGCCAAAGGTGTTTCCCCAAATGTGTGGCTTTCCTGGGGAACACCAACACACCCTTAAGAAACGCTGGCAAGGCTGAATGACTTCAGGTCCTTTCAGGACAGGCACTCCAGCTCTAGCTCCTCTTCCCCCAAGTGAGTTTGCAGGTGCAGGCTCAGAGGTGCAGCCCCAGGCCCTCCACAAACACAAGCTGCCCGCTGCCTCTTCACCTGCCTTAGCTCCTGCCTGTGCTCACGGCACCAAAACCAGGCTGTTCCTGGCCAGGGACCAGAGCCCTGTTCCTGCAGGATGCTCTTGCCAGCACCTTCCAGGTCTCTCTGCTGTGCACACAGAGCTTTTCATGCCCGCTCCCAACAGGCTTTGGAACACAGAGCCCAACCTGGCTGGCTCTGCCACCAGCAGAGCCCAAACGCAGGCGGAGGAAGAAGCAGCAGGGGCTGTGTTGCGGCCATGCCCAAGAGAGACTGGCAGGGTGCCCTCGCTCTGCTCTCCCTTGCTTGGCTTTCTGACTGGCTCTGAGCCTGGGGCTGCCATTCCTCACTTGTGGGGAGCAGAAGCACAGCCGGGATCCCGGCACTGCCTGACAGCGCTCCGGGCACCGGCACGGCCGCGTGTCCGAGTCTCGGGCACCGTGCTGCTGCTTCATTTGCTCTTGGGCACAGCCAGAGCTCCCTGCTAAGCCAGGATGCTCTCTGCTTCTGCCCTCTTCCTCATCCTGTGGAGGGATGGAGCACTGCTGTGCTTTCAGGAAGCTATTCTTGAAAGCTTCCAGCATTCTTAGCTCCTTTGCCCTCCACGGATGCTTGCCATGGAATCCCTCTCAGCTGGGTTCAGAGAATACTCAGGTTGGCTCTCCCAAAATCCAGGGGCTCCAGGGTGCTCAGCAAGATGTGTAACTGCACAGTGCTGTGGAACTGCACCTTCAGCACAGGGACATTTCCAGCCTGACCTGCCCTCGTTCCACTGTGTCCGTGCAAAAAACACGGCGTGGCAGAGAACGGCAGCAGGGCCTGTGTGTCCCAGGGCCTTGGATTTACATCAGCTGCACAGAGATACAAGTAAGGGGGAAAACCAAACTGTTTATTAATGGAAGGGAAAGTGAAGGGATGAGATGGGGGCAAAAAAACGGGGTGGGGAGGGTCTGAGGACTGGAGGGAGGGAGCTGTCAACAGGGACGGGGAAAAACCAAAATGTTTATTAATGGAAGGGAACGTGAAAGGATGAGATGGGGGCAAAAAAAAAGGGGTGGGGAGAGTCTGAGGGCTGAAGGGAGGGAACTGTCAACAGGGAGGGAGAAGGCAGTGGCGATGGAAGCCTCCCACAGGCTCAGCTGTAGCCAGCATCAGCTGTGGCTGGAGCTCCAGTGACGCTGAATGGTGGTCCTCTCTTCACAGTCTCCTGGTACTGTTCTTGGCTCCCCGGATCTCTGAGTCCAGGAGATGACCTTAATTCTGAAGATCTTTGTCCAAAAATTGCCTGCACTTCCAGGTTACTGGAGGATGGACTGTCATCTTTGCTCATGGCTTCAAGGGCTGGAAGACAGATGAAGTACCAGGGTCAGAGCCCAGACGGACACCCGGAGATTGTCCTGCTAAGCCCATTGCTCCCTGCTCTCACACCGGCCACAAGAGAGGCTGACCCTTGCAAGATGCTGGCCACGAATGCCCCCACCAGTATCCCTGAAATGGGCCTGTGCTCTGCCCATGCCACCCTTCATCCATACAGGGAGCAAAGCCTGCCACAGCCGGGAGCAGCACTGCAGCTCCGTGCCGGGGCAATGCAGCTCTCCCGGGCAGTCCCCGCTGTCAGCGCGCTGCCCTCACTCACCCTGAGTGAGAACGTGAAGCTCTGCTGGCTGTCCCTTCAGGCACCGCCCGGCCATGCCTGTGAACACAGAGGCTGTCACGGCCCCAGCGGCACAGCTCCGTGCCAGCGGCGCTGCCGGGGCAGCAGGCGGGGCTGGGGCCGAGCTGTGGCGGGCCGGGGTGGGAGCCCGGGCTCGGGACTCACCGATGAACCTGATGGCCGCCTCACGTACGGACTCCTGCGGGTTGTCCAGGTAGGGCAGGGCCCGGCGCAGGTGTTGGGCCGCTTGGCTTCTGTCCTCTGCCAGCTGCAGAGAGCGGCAGGAGGGAAGGGTTGGCGCGGGCTCAGCCTCTGGGCAAGGCGCTGCCTGCGCCCAGCCCCGGCCTCCCCTGGCCGCAGAGCCCTGAGGCGCGGCCAGCAGCCGCTGGCCAAGGGCTCCCGAGGGCAGGGGGCAGAGGGCCGGCTGCTGCCCGGGGAACTGCGGTGCCGGCCCGCAGCCCCGCCGGGCCGGGGCTCCATGGGCACCCGGCTCGGGCCCACGGGAGCCTGGAGAAGAGCCCGGGCGGCCTCTGGCTGCAGCAGCGGGCAGGGGCGCAGCTGCCAGCCCCGCACACCGAGCACCGCCCTCAGGGGCCTTCTCCGGCCTGAGGCTGGGGCTTCAGGCCCCCCTTACCAGGCATTTGCCGAACTTTGACAGCTGCCCCTTCTTCACCAGCTGCTTGAGCTTCCTCCTCTTCAGGAACCCGACCGCACAATGCAGCGTTTTCTGAGAGGCCTGGAGAGCAGCAGACCCAGAGATGGCCCCACAGCCCAGGGCACTGGACCCACAAACCTTTTCCAAGGCCTGGAGGAGGCTGCAGCCTGTGAGGTTCCAGGGCAGGAGGCGGCCGAGCCCTCTCCCCGAGATCCACCAGCATCGCACAAAACTCACATTGGCCACACGCTGGTTCTCCTCATGGCAGTGTATGAAGAGTGGGAGCAGGCTGTGGTTCGCGATTCTCTTCAGAGGCTTTTTTCCCTCATCCACTACTAAGTCTATAACCTTTTCAAACAGCTGAATGGAGAGCAGCTGCACATTGCTGTTGTCCTGGAGGAAAGGACGCAGAAAAGACCTCACCAACATTTCTCAAGGCCCCCCTGAGTAAAAGACTAAAAATGCCCAGGGCACAAAGTTTCTGGTCAGCAGCCAGTGCCATGGCTGGGGCCACAGAGCCTTACATGGTCAAAGAGTTGTACAAGTGCCTCAGCTAGCCTTGGGGCAGTAGTGCTGCCTACCAAGATATCCTTGTGCTGGAGAACATTCATGAAGACACAGAGGGACATCCTGACCACCTCTGCATCTTGATCACCCAGAACATCCACAAGCCGTTGAGACAGGATGCACATTCTCCTGGCCTGTGTGGAACACAAGGCTGTGCTGGGAAGCCATGGACGGCTGCACCACCAACACCGCCCTGGCACCGCAAGGCCACCCTGCTGCTGCAGGGCCCACAGGCCAAAGGCCTGCCCCAAAGCACTGGGGCAGGTGAGGCAGGAGAGCTGGGAGCAGCTGCCTCAGCTCCTGAAGCCCTGCACGCCTATGGGGATGCTTTCCACAGCGCAGATTCAGCTGCTGCCCCCTCCTCACCAGCAGGCGATCCCTGATGAGAACCACGAGGCCTCTGAGTGCCAGGCGACGCCGCTCCCTGCACTCGCTCTGCAGGTACCTTGCCATCATCTCCAGAACACTCTCGCTGCATTCCCTCAAGTCCAGGTACTCAAGGACCTGCAAGGCACAGGGCAGTGACAGGGGAGCCGGCCAGCAGGAGCCCAGAAGCGCACAGGGCTGGGCCCAGGCAGCAGCACAGGGCGTGGGCGCCGTCCCAGGCAGCTGTGGCTGTGAGAGCGCAGAGAGCTGGGAGGCAGCTCAGCCAGGCAGCGCTGGAACCAGGCTCACCTCCACAAGGAATGCCAGGAAGGGCAGATCCCAGCGATGCCCTTCCGTGCTGAGCAGCCCAAGCAGGTGGATGGCAGTGCGACAACACAGCGGGATCACGTCACGGCGCATCTCCCTGGCAAGAGGAAAAGGGCACCAAGACTCTGAGGCATGGGTGTCAAACATCTCCCAGAACTGGCTCACAAGGATTCCATCTTTCCCCAACACCCTGGAGGGGATGAGGGCCCTCTGAGAGGTAGCTCCTTGTGGGCACCCTCCTCTCCCAGCCTTTTCCCATCTTCTTGGCTGTCCCTCAGTGACGAGGCTCTCTGGCCCATGACCACAGGGACAGAGTGGGGCACAGGGCACAAATGCCAGGGGCAGTGGGGAGAAGGGGGTCTCACCTGGCCAGCAGACCCACGGCATAGTGCTGGGTATGAGCACACAGCACCGTGTCCCAGCCATGCTTGCGTGCCATTTGCATGACCACATTTTCACAGCGCAGTCGGCAGAGCAGAGCCTTCATAGTCTGCACTGCAAATCTGTATGCAGAGCAAAGCCCAGGTCATACTGTGATCCCTGGCTCCTGCCTTGGGGACATGGGAGGGATGGGAGAAGAAGGATGGAGAACCTGCTGGCGTTTATGTTAAGGTGGTGTTCTTCCTGGCATTTCTTCCAAAAGGTGTCAACTTCCTCAGAAGCATGTGCTGTGCTCTCACAAATTTGAACTATCAGAGTCACGAGAAGGTGGGGGGCATACTTGTGCATTGCCTCGTGGCACTTGGGCACCTGGATAATCACCCAGATCACCAGAGTTGCCTGCAAAAGAAGCAGGCCAAGACAGCGCTCAGTGCCCAGGTGTCCGTGGGACAGGGCCCAAGGGCAGATGCAGGAGGAGCAGCGGGCCTGGTGCCCCCTGAGCCTGCCCCTTGCCCAGGGTTCAGCCCAGCGCCTGAGGCATGGAGAGGATGGAGAGCTGCTGGCAAGGTGACCGAGGGGCAAGCAGAGCCCAGATCCAGAAACTCACAGCCAGGGCAAAGACATTGGTATCATCTCCATCAGAGGTGAACATGCTGTGCACAGGCCAATCCTCCATCACACAGATCAGTGTTGGCAGCACCTTCTCCACTGTGGGACTCGACGAGCCTATGGTTCTCCATATCATTGTAGCAGCTCTGTGGGATCAGAGCTCTGTGTCAGGGGCATCTCAGTCCCAGGACCATGCCCTGTGCAGCTGTGGGGGCCCAGGTGACAGAGCCCCTGTGCCCTGAGGGGCAGGGAGGGAGCATTGGCAGCAGGCTTGGGGAACAGAAGGGCCCCAGGGTCCTGGAGCTCTGTGCCTGTCTGGCAGAGCCCATAGCACAGGCTGTGCAGGGCCATGGGCCCTAAGGGCTGGTGGGCCCTGAGCTGTGCAGGCACGTGGGCCCCGTACCTGTCACATGTTGGGGCACAGCGCAGGAGGGTCAGCACCACACCAGCAGGGTGTTCTTCAGCCATCCTCAGAATGTTCATGAATAGCCTGACATCGGCAGTCTCAGGGGATGCAAGTCTCTGGTGCATAATCCTCACCATTTCTGGCACCTGGAAGAGATGTGAGGAAAATTGGGAGTGCTTCCTGAGGGAGGAGATTCCCCAGTTTCCCCGGAGAAGTGCTTCCCTTGCCCCTACACTGTGCTGGCCTCAAAGGCTGAGGCAGGCAAGTGGACATGGCTTGATGGCCGCATGACCCTGGAAGGCCTCCAGCCATGGGCAATGGCTGCTTATTGCTTCTGATAATAAAACATGAATGTCAATGAATAATAAATTGTGAGCATAAATGGTAGTTAACGTGGGAATAGTATCCATTATTTTTATGACCTCAGTCACTCAGGTATCTGAGTTGGCCTCATTTGTTACCTGGTCAGCCTTCAGTATGTAATTAGTCCATTCCGCGCATTCAATTGATGCCGTGGTACAATCAAGCGGCCTGTATTTGTTCGGATCCTCCTTTTCTGTCTTTCCACATGCAAAGAACTTCTGCAAAAGAGCAGAGAAGAGAGGGACATTCCATGGAGTGCTCCTAACACAGTGCTCAGCTGAGCAGGGACAGCAGGCCCAGCCCAGGTGGGGATGGCTCCAGGTACCTTCAGTGAGTTGCTGAAGCCACCAGCAGCAGCGTCCTTCTTCTTCTCTGCATTTGGCAAAGAGCGAGCACAGACAGAGATGAGGGGCTGCGGGAGAGGCCGAAGAGCACAGCCCAGGCCTGCGCTGCCCAGGCAGGGAGAGCCCCAGGATGGCCCAGGGGATGGAGCACGGCCACTGCGGGGTGTCTGCCCTGCCTCTGTTCCATCCTGTCCATGGGCATGACCCCAGGGGATGGGATGGGATGGGATGGGATGGGATGGGATGGGATGGGATGGGATGGGATGGGATGGGATGGGATGGGATGGGGCCAAGCTGGCTGCAGCCATCAGCCCTGAGACCAGCTCTCTCACTCACTCTCCTTCACTGGCTGGACTTTTGGTGACGCGTTACGCTGCTTTGCTGGGGCAGCTAAAGAATCTTTGTTCTTCTTCTTACTGAACAGGCCTTGGCGTTTCTCTGCCATTCTCCCAAAATCTGCTGCCGATGGCACCTGCAAGAGAGAGGCCTTGGAAGAGCACTGAGTAGACAAGTCCAATGGTCTAGCCTTGAGGACACTGGCCACAAGGATGGCAGTTCCTTCGGAAAAGTTCCGAGTCACCAAGTCCCGCGGTCTGCCCTTGAGGGGTCCTGCAAAAGAAAAGTCCCGAGAAGGCCACGGGCCACCGAGTCCTGTGGTCTGGACTCGAGGTCACCTGCAGCAGTAAGGTCAAGGGAAAAGTCCAGGTCAGCAATGAACGAGCACGCTGTGTGGGGGCTCCTCACGGCACCGCTCTGCCTGTCGTGTGCTCCGAGCACTGTGGCCTGCTCCTGTCACCGCCAGCTCCTATGTCACCACGTGTCACAAAGGACACCCTGTCCCGTTCCATGCCACGGTGACCGTGCTGCACCGTGTCACCAAGGGCCTTTGCACACACTGCCGCCTGCCCTGGGGCCGCCCCCTGCTAAGCCAAAGTGGCCCAGGCTGGAAGGAATGCCTGGCCCCAGGTGTCCAAGGCAGCCCCACAGGATCTTTAGGAAGGGCTCAGAGCATCAGCAAACGCTGCCCTGCTCTGCGGGCTCAGGGCAGCAGAAGGAGCCCCCAGGGCTGCCGACGCAGCTGCGCTGGGAAGGGCACGGGGCCTTCCAGGGACGCTGGCACGGCCTCCCTGGGACACGTCCCGGCCCGTGGCCATCCTAAACCCGCGGGTGTGAGTCGCACAAGGAACGTGTGGGCCCGGGCACCAATGCTGCTCTGAGCCCTGGGGCCCGGGCAGCGCTGCCATCAGCAGCTGGGGCAGAGTCCCTGCCCAAGCAGAGCTGCCACCCCCCGAGCCTTGGCAGCGCTGGTGCCCGTCTCCCGCCCCACAGACCTGTGGCCCCGCGGGGCTTCTGTGCCACAGCGAGTCAAAGCCCACGAGCATTGGGGGCTGATGGCAGGAGCACCTGGAGCAACTGCGGGCAACACTTGGTTTCTGTCAGGAGCTCTTCCTCCATGCTGGAATGATTTTCTCATTGAACTAATTTCCTGCACCACAGAAACATCTTTCTCTCGAAGGCACAGAAGAACCTGGCATAAAGAAATCCTCACTTCAGGAAAGCTTAACTTCCCATTGCTCAGCTCAGGGACTTCCAAAATTTGCAAACTTCCCAAATTTATAGGGATGGTGTGAGAATGTGACTGGTCTACAAGTTTGCGTCCCAGTCTGAAGCAGCAACTCATTTGCCTTATCATCCGTTGAATGTCACTTTACAAAACATAACCCTGCACAGAGCCAAAAAGAAGGCCATTCTTTGGTTTGCAAATGGTTTTCGATGAAGGGATTGTAATCTCCTAATTCTCTTCAGGAATAAAAGCTCTCAAGGAATGAAAGACCACTCAGTGTTACAACAGTAACCCAAACAAATGAGTAGATGGCAAAAGGGCTGATCCTCCCCCAGTACACATATCTAAGTGGCCAATAAAATACAGCTCTCCCCTCTTGTTCCCTGCAGGGGAAACAGGACTAGTAAAAGAAGACGTCAAAGATATTCTTTCTGCCCTCCATAACCAAAGCTATGCCAAAGCACAGATGCTGCCTTCAAACTGACTCAAATTCCAGCCCAGACTCTCACCTTCCAGACAACTCCTTCTCCATCACGCCCCCCAACACCCACCTCCAAACACACCCACAGAAGCCCTCAACACCCCGCCAGGAGCCCCATCTGTGCCCGTCCCTCCGCAGAGCTTTCCCAGCCTCCAGCAGAGCCCCTGGTTCCCTGCACGTGCCGTGGGATGGCAGCCAGGAGGGTCTGCTCCAAGGCCTTCCCTGGCAGCAAAGCCAGGCTGCCCGGCCTATGGTTCCTGGATCATCCTTCCCAGCGAGCCTTCCCGTGCACGGCTGTTCCATTGGCACATCTGCGCTCAGCTCGGACTGCTCCACTCAACCAGGGCTGCTGGGAAAGGATCCAGAGCAGCCTGGCAAGCTCTTTCTCCAGCTCCCTCTTCACTACTGGGGGAGGTAGAACATTCCACAGGAAAGCAGCTGCTGCCACACGGAGTGGGTGGCATCAGGCAGCTCTGGGGAGGCCCCTCAGGACTGCTGTATCCTGAGGGAACACCGCTGGCCATCCCCTGGGTGTATCTGCAAAAGCTTAAAATCAGCTGCCTCAGCTTCCAGGGCCTCTCTTGGCCAGCATCCTGACGTGGCTGCAGGGCTGCTGCGAGGCACTGCTGGGACCCAGCGGGACAGGACCGGCTGTCTCGTGCCCACGTAGCAGCCCTGACACAGCCAGGGCCATCCCGAAAGCAGAGAAACGCTCACTGGCCAGCAGAGAGGAGCACGGAGCACTGGGCTGCTCTCAGGCTATCTCAGCTGGGCTCGCTCCACCACACGGCCCCATGTTAAGGCCGGCTGATGCCCAGCTGCCAGAAATGCCTACTTAGTTCTCTCCAAGATGCACAGGGAGAGCCAACGAGCAGGACACCTTGGGAGGCCTTTTGTTATGGTTTTGGCCTGGCAAAGCCAGAGCCCCCATGAGTACACCTTCTCCCCGGTGTCTGCTGTGAGATGTGACCAGGAATAAGCAAAGCAGGCTCCAGCTTAAACATAAAGAAAAATTTATTAACTAAACTACACACAAACAATTACTAAACTACACACCAAAGGAAAAAAAAAAAAAAAAAACACAAGGAAAACGAAAACCTCACTAAAAAACACTCTCCCTCTCCTCCCCCCTAAATTCCCAATACAATACATCCTCCAAAATCACCAGTTCTGGGTCCAACACCACCCTTTAGATTGCTCAAACTTTCAGTTCCTCAAGAGGAGAGGGAGTCCTTCCATGTGTCGTGGTGGCCTTTTCCGTCCTTGTTCCAGTGCTCTCACCACCGAACAGGGATCAGGACTGCTTCCAGGGTTGTCTTTTTAAGGATGCTTTGTCCAGTTCCAGAAAAGCACAGTATCTCACCTTCTCACCTTTGCGACATCTATCCCCCCCATATTTTATATACCCCCTGGGGCCGAGGGGTACCCACACTGAATCTTCTTTGGCGCTGGGACATTTCTCCCCCTGGACTCAGTCTCTGTATCACACGGAAACATGGCTCTGTCCATGGCTACACAAAAGAGTCCAGCATAAAATGCCACTCCATCTTCTCCATTCATTCAACATCTCTCACTCTCTCTCTCTCTCTCTGGTCTAGACCTCCATCACTCGCTCATTTCCTTCGTCCCCCTCCACTCTTATCACTCGTCTAGGAAGGGTTAATGTTCTGTAAGGTTTTCATTGTCCAAAAAAGGTTAAAAACTCCTCCAGGCGGCTGGACTCCTGGCTGCACCCCCCCCACATCTCCTCAGCCGGGCTGCCTGCTGCCAGCACATATTTACTGAGTTTCAAGATAACGACACAGGCTGCACTCTCTCTCTCTCTGTCTGTCTGTCTCCAAGGGGGGGAGGGAATGGCTGCCCGATGTCTCTTGGGGCTCCTCCACCCTTCCATCCTCCAAGGCCTCCTCACCCCCATCTCTGTCCAGGCCCAGGCCTACCACATGGCTGCCCCTCCCCCGCCCAGCAGCAGCGGCTGGACGGGGGGAAGGGAGATCCGACCTCCATCCCTCGAAGTCCCAAGAGAGCCTCCCAGGCCTGAAGCTCTGCTTTTAACCCCTGTGTGTTCTCGGAGGTGTGTCCAAAATACCACTAGCTACACCAGGTGCCAATATCAAAATCCAAGCACCCATTGGTTTGACCACAACATCCCAGAATTCCCACTTCTTCCTGGTCAAACCACCACACCTTTTCTGAGGCCAGGGACACACCAAGGTCAGCCAAGGCTCTCCACGCTGCCTGGCCCACACATCCCAGCTCTGTGCTGGCCCTGGGCCACAGCAGCTCCCACCAAGCAGGAGGCAATGCATATTGCCAAGAGTTGAGACACAGCAGACAGGAAAGATGTGAAAAGTATGTGTGTAAAGGCCTTTTAATTCACAGTTCTCACAGAGAGCTTTGGGGCTCATGGCTGGACAGAGATGCTCCTGCTCACCCTCTGTCCAAAGAGGGTAACACACCCTCCTGCAGGTGCTGGGATTGGTTTGTAGATGCCAAACCTGCTCCTCACTGCCTTCTCCATGCCCCTCTGCCACATGCAATGGGCCGCAAGCACTGAAAGGATCCCAGAGAGCCAAAGGGGGACACTTGCACCTGCCTCACGGGGAGCTCCCTGGCAAGCACTTTCCTTGAGAAGCAAGCCCCTTTCCGCCAAAGGTGTTTCCCCAAATGTGTGGCTTTCCTGGGGAACACCAACACACCCTTAAGACACGCTGGCAAGGCTGAATGACTTCAGGTCCTGACATAGATGAATGTTTCCCAGATTTGAAAATCATACTTGGTTTTTTTTAAGTCCAGGTGACCCTATGTCTTAGTTGGGTTGACTCCCATATCTTCCTCTTTTCTTTTAAAGCTAGAAATAAAAGTGAGGGAATCTTGTAGAACTCCATGGACACTGCATTTCTTGCAGTGTTAGGAGATCAAAAAAGGATCTTTATGGTCTCATTTTTCAATGGAACACTTCTGAAAAAGATCCTTTGTTAATCACACAGTGGGGTTTTCTCCCTTATAGGTCTCCAAAAGCAGTTTTTATAGCCATGCAGATGACAGCTGAAATCATAATTAGTGCCACAACAAGATTGCTATCTATGGCAGGCCAAGATTTTGTAATTATTTATTTACCTGTGAAAAGGGTTGATCGGGCTTTTCAAAATTCAGAAGACTTGCAAATTGCATTGTTAAATTATTTGTCGGGTTTTCAGGCTGTTGCTGTTTAGGTGGCCTGGAAAGGCCCAGGGATGGCCTTGGAGAGCCGACGCTTCAAAGAACGAGGAGAGACTTCTGATCTTGTCTCGGTCTCGGTGTTTTTTAATTGTTTATCTAAAAGATTTTCTTTCAGCCCGACAGAGGTCTGCACAGCAAGTCAGCCATGGGCACACTCCCGAAGCCCCCGGGCGGTCACTTATCTTTATACCCTAAGTTACGTGTACAATATTTATCATTTTTCTCCAATACTTTCTACTCTTATTAACCGGTGCACTTCTAGTAATGACCAATCCCAAAGTGCCACCACCACCACAGAAGATGGAGGCCAAGAAGAAGAAGAAGAAGGACAGGACACGCCCCAATTCCTCCATCTTACTTCTCTAGACCCCCCTGTACCAAAATCCTAAACCCTGTGTTCTACACTTTAACTAACTTATCCCTTCACCATTCACCCAGTGAATTCCTCCTATCCTCATACAGGTCTCATCTCCTGTGTAGGATCAAAATCCTGCCACCAGACACTTCTGGCAACATTCCAGGATTCCCGAGCCCCCCAAGGGTGGTCTCGGCCTCTCTGCACCTCCATCCTGAGGTGCTGAGATCCCACATCTCCCCCTTCTGTTTGCACCAGGAAGACTTCCTTTGTTATCCGATTCATAGTGTGTTTTAAACATGCAAATATGCATGGGATGACAAGTATGAGGAATAGGAGAATTATTAAAACATAGAATCCTACTCTTAAAATTCCTCTCCATATGGGAGAGATGTCAAAGAAGTCTACCCTTAAAATTCCTCTCCAAATGGGAGAGATGTCAAAGAATTCTACCATACATTTTGCTTTGGCTGACAGATAGGTAAATTACCCCCATTGCTTATTTCAATGAATGAAAGAATGATGCGTATAAGCATCATGAAACTCATGGCTTCACTTCTGTGTGACATCATTGCTTTGCTTTTCATTCAGGACCTTAACAGAGAATCCCCCCAAAGTCCTTAGTTTCTTCTTATTTCTCTTCCGAGTCGTCTTGGCAATCTGAGTCTCGACCCCTGTTTGAGTACTCGTCTCTTTTTTTTTTTTCTTGGATCTTTGTTCTGGGATCCGCATTTTCATGTTCTCGCACTCGAAATGGTTTCACGTGTCGTGCCGACACCCACGTCTCGATCTGTGGAGATACAAGCGAAACCCTTGCCCCCCACTAGGTGGCGCTGTCACCGGCTTCCCCAGCTCGGATGACAGCATGAGCTCTACCGCCCCTGTCCTGTCGACTGCCGTGTTCGTGATCTCATTTGAGACCGTGTCTGCTTGGCTTTTAATTCAGCTGAAAATGGAGCT
This sequence comes from Ammospiza nelsoni, assembly GCF_027579445.1. Lineage (NCBI taxonomy): Eukaryota > Metazoa > Chordata > Aves > Passeriformes > Passerellidae > Ammospiza > Ammospiza nelsoni. Next base: position 3,750,734 of record NC_080639.1, read on the forward strand.
TGAACACCAGAACGTCTCCCTTGAAGGGAAGGGACTGGGACTCCGAGGGTTATACCAGAGGCATCAAGTCTGAGGAGGGTGTGGAGCCGCTGGGACATAGGATCCCGAGCACGGCCCCTCCTCGCCCGAGACGTCACTCTCTCCCCCTCGTTCCACCTCCGAATCTCCTCCCCTCGGTCTGTCCCGACTCTGTCTCCTCTCCCTCTGACGTTGTGTCCCTGGCTCCTCCCGCCGGTGTGTACAGCCCGCCCCCCGCCGGCACCCGGGCCCGCCCCGCAATTCGACCCGACTTCGCTCCCGGGTTTTTGCGAGTTTTGCCCGCCGCGCGCGTCTCCGCTACTCTGCCGGCCGGCCGGAGCGGCCGCCACCCCCCGGCGCCGCGCTGATAAAAGCCGCGTCTGCACTCATGTCTCCCTTTTCTGTCTCTTCACCCGCGCTCCCCGCCGGCTCCGTCGCTGCCGCGCCGTGCCCCCCGCGAGGAAGCGCCTCCCCCCCCGATCCCTTCTCTTCCCCCTGCACCCCCCCCTCCGATCCTGACTCCCTTGTATTCTCCGGAGTTTTAGGACGCTTTAGGAGCTTCTTGGGGTTTCTGGGTTTTGGGACCGGGGGCTTTAATATTATTTCCTGCTCTCTTTTCTCGAGAGCCCTTTCCCCTGGCTTCTTGAGGCCAGAGGTAATTCTTTCCTGGAGCTTTGCTCCCCACCCTCCTTCCGAGGGTGCAGCAACTTTTCGTTGCTCTCCCAGTCTTTTCGACTGTGCCGAGATGATGCCTTTCTGGCATCAATCTTGCCGACGAGAGCAGCTTTAACGCTGTCTCGTCCTTCTTTGTTGCTAAAAAATATAAGTGCCTATTAATTTCCTGCCAAAACCCCACTTCGAATAGCAGGCATGTTTCGGCCAGTGGGTAATTAAGCCTTGCCCACAACAACAGCTGTTTTAATTCTTTTCTTGGGATCCCTTCTGTATATGCTTGAGCCACGCCTTGTAAGGCGGACAAAATTTGTTTTTGCTCCTGGGACAGTGTACCCCCCATATTCTTATTTTTTGGCCTTCTCACCGAATCTGTCGTCAGAGCTGTCCGAAGGCTCCCGTCTCTGTCCAGCAGGTCACAGGAGAAGGAATCCAGAGGCGCCTTCTGGTTCCGATCCGGGCTGCTCTACGAACTGCCTTCGGCAGAAGCTGAGAGATGGAATTCTCAGTGACTGCTGGTTTTTTTTTTTGCAGACTCTTCTGGCTGTTTTTTTTTTCTTTTCTTTTCTTCTTTCTTCTTTTCCTTTTTTTTTTTTTTTCTCAAGCTTCTCTCCTCAGGAACTGCTCTCTCGGCTCTTCAGCTCTTCAGCTCTTCAGGGCTGATCCCCCCCCGAAAGGGTTGGTGGGGGGTGCCCACGCAGCGAACGCCACTTGTCGGGTTTTCAGGCTGTTGCTGTTTAGGTGGCCTGGAAAGGCCCAGGGATGGCCTTGGAGAGCCGACGCTTCAAAGAACGAGGAGAGACTTCTGATCTTGTCTCGGTCTCGGTGTTTTTTAATTGTTTATCTAAAAGATTTTCTTTCAGCCCGACAGAGGTCTGCACAGCAAGTCAGCCATGGGCACACTCCCGAAGCCCCCGGGCGGTCACTTATCTTTATACCCTAAGTTACGTGTACAATATTTATCATTTTTCTCCAATACTTTCTACTCTTATTAACCGGTGCACTTCTAGTAATGACCAATCCCAAAGTGCCACCACCACCACAGAAGATGGAGGCCAAGAAGAAGAAGAAGAAGGACAGGACACGCCCCAATTCCTCCATCTTACTTCTCTAGACCCCCCTGTACCAAAATCCTAAACCCTGTGTTCTACACTTTAACTAACTTATCCCTTCACCATTCACCCAGTGAATTCCTCCTATCCTCATACAGGTCTCATCTCCTGTGTAGGATCAAAATCCTGCCACCAGACACTTCTGGCAACATTCCAGGATTCCCGAGCCCCCCAAGGGTGGTCTTGGCCTCTCTGCACCTCCATCCTGAGGTGCTGAGATCCCACAATTATTCAGGTGTTTGTTCTCTTCATTACCCAGGCCAGAAATTGTTACAAGCAAAATTAAGTTTTAGAGAAAAACCCATGCTGAGTGAAGAGCCTCTAAGTGCTATAACTCTCTTCACTGATGGAGCAGGGGAAACACAACAATCAGTAATAGTATGGCAAAATCAAACAACCAAAACATGGGAGTCAGATGTTCAAACAATAGAGGGCTCTCCTCAGATTGTTGAACTGGCTGCTGCAGTAGTTTAGGGCATTTCAGCTCTTTTCAGAACTTCTGAATTTAATTACAGATTTATCTTCTGTGCCTAGTATTGTTAAAAGAACAGAAGGATCAGTTTTAAAGGATGGTAGAAATTATATCCTTCATGTCTTTCTACACTTTTGACACTCAGAACTAACCAGTATTTTGTCTCTCATTCCTCGCTTCCAGGATTCATGGCAGGAGGAAAAGCGAGAGCAGACAAACTGACAATGGTTTTTCAAACACTTTGCCAAACATTTTGAACAAGCAAACCTGAGTCATGCTTTTTTCCATCAAAATGCACAAGCACTGGGGCCAACGTTTGGCACAAGCACGATCAGCACAGATGAAAACCGCACCTTTGGCACATGAGAGGCACGGACGTCAGCAATTTTCAATCCTGCCATTTACCTTCCAAGTTCTCATGGAATAACAGCATTGCAGGCATCAGGAATTTCGAATGCTCCAGCTGCTCTCCCCAATTTCCATGGAATAACGGCTTTCTCAGCATCAGGAATTTCAAATCCTCCAGTTCCCCTCCAAAATTTCCTCCAAAACTATGGAATAACGGCATGCTGGGCATTGGGGATTTTGAATGCTCCAGTTCCCCTCCCAAATTCCCCTCCCAAATTCTCATGGAATAACTATATTCTGGGAGTCAGGAATTTCAAATCTCCCATTCCCCTCCCAAATTCTCATGGAATTGCAGCATTCTGGGCATCAGGAACTTTGAGTCCTCCAGCTCCATTGTCATGTTCCTGCCCAAACGGGAAAATGGAATGACTGCATTCCGAGCACCAGGAATTTAAAATCCTTCCCTCCCACATTCCCCTTCTGGGCATTGGGAATTTGGAATACTTCAGTTCCCCTCCCAAACTCCCAAGGGTATTCTGGGTGTCAAGAATTTAGAATCCTGAAGCTTCCGTCCAAAACGCCTACCAAAACAATGGAATAATTGCATTCTGGGCATTGGGAATTTGAAATGCTTCAGCTCCCTTCCAAAAATACCCACGGAATTCCCATGGAATACTGGAATTCTGGATGTTGGGAATTTGGAATCCTGCAGTTCCCCTCCCAAACTCCCAAGGAATGACAGCATTCCGGGCATTGGGAATTTAGAATCCCTCAGCTCCCCTTTCCAAAATCCCATCAAATTCCCAAGGATTTCTCACCCTTTGCATACTGTTGCTACCATGAATCCAGAAAAGGTATCAATAGAAACATGGACATATTTAAAAGTCCCAAAGATGGAAATGTGTGTTACATCTGTTTGCAGATGTCATTCGGTTTCAGCCCTTGTGGGTTTGTACCTAACATTTGTGGCAAAGAAAGAGTCTGCTGACACTGTGAGCAAGGGTTCACTCCATCCCGTGCTGGTGGCAAAGTCAGATGGAATTGTTTTCCCAGTGCTCGGGCATTTTGATGGTAGAAATCATGAGAAAGTTTGACCTGCCCTAACTTTTGTGGCATAGTGACTGTCATGGCGAGGGCATCTGCCTTCACATCACCTTCCCCTACAGGTCCAGGCAGAGGGGTGTGTGGTCTATAAGTGCAGAAGGTTGTATTGCTGAGCCCTGGAAGGGAAAAGTTGTACAGAGAGGTTAATACCAGAAAAAGAACTTTGTTAGAGACTTCCTTCAGGAATGAGTGCTGAATTCTCTCAATGATTCCTGTAACATAAAGAGAATCACAAACAATGTTAATAGGTTCCTGTGATAAAAGGCAACATGCTTCTACCACAGCTGCCACTTTCACTAGCTGGGCAGATCCAGGGGGAAAGGTTATCACATGTTCTCACTGTCCCTTATCATTTCTCCACAGGGTCACAGCTTTGTGTGTCTTTCCCGATGTGTCAGTGAAAACAGTTTTTGCAACAGGGATTGGAGTTTTCTTCTATAGTGGCCGTTGTTGAAAGGGAAATTCCTTGAAGGATTGGAGCAGGGCATGCCGAGGCTTGGTGTGACAAAATTGTCCATCATAGTCCGCAAGAGCAATTTGAAATGACAGTGAATCCCTGAAGAGAGTCTCTAATTCTGCTGCAGTAATAGGGAGATGCATTACTGCTGGATCATATCCTGTCAGGCTCGGGCATTGGAGTTTGTCCCATCGACAGCTGCTGAATAAGATTCTCAGGTTGAATGGTTACAGTTTTTGAAAAGGTGTGTGCCAGAAAAAGCCACTCTATGAACCAGAGAGGATGCTCCTGTACATCCCATTGACCAGTAAGAGCATAGGTTTGGAATGTTTTCAGAATCACGAACAGTCACAAAGGCAAATCTGGGTTTTGACACATGGCAAAGAAGTTACCGATTTCATTGCTTACAGTCTCTAAAGCCTTTTGGAAAGTTTTTGTCAAGTGCCATGGGGAACAGAGATCTGGCTCTCCTTTTCACTGTTGAAATAAGGGGGATAATTCCTTTGTGGTGATTCCCAAATAAGCGTGGATCCAATGAATAATGCCTAACAACTTTCCAACTCATTCAATGTGTGTATATTGGTTTTTCGGGTGACTGGCTGTGGGGTGACTGTTGTCTCCAATAATTTGAAACCCAGGTATTTCCAGGGAGGTTCAGTTTGGGTTTTTTTTGTGGCTATGCACAAGCCTCTGCTGGCAAGCATTACCTTTAAAGCAGCAAGACAGTCACCCAAAAATGGAGAATTGCCAGAAGTAATTAAGATTTTGCCCATGTAGCGATACATCAAGACAGATAGCTATTTTTGCCGTACTGGTTGTATTTCTGAGTCAATGATAAAGTGACTGATAACAGGACTGCTCTTCATAGCCTGGCGGAGGTGGCAGTGTGTGCAAGGGCCCTTTGTGACACGGTGCAGCACAGTCACCATGGCATGGAACGGGACAGGGTGTCCAAGGGCCCTTTGTGACACGCGGTGACATAGGAGCTGGCAGTGACAAGAGCAGGCCACAGTGCTCGGAGCAGGCGACGGGACAGGACAGGACAGAGCGGTGCCGTGAGGAGCCCCCGCACAGCGCGCTCGTCCCCACACGGAGCTTTTCCGAGGCGTTGTTCCTACAGGTGACCTCGTGGCCAGACTGCGGGCCCTGGTGGCTCGTGGCCTCCCCGAGGATTTTGTTTTCCAGGTGCCTTTGAGGCCAGACTGAGGGACTTGGTTACTCGGAGCTTTGCCGAGACATCTCCTGTCCCTGCAGCCGGTGCCCTCAAGGCAAAACCGTGGGATCTGGTGACCACCATAGTTTATGAGGAGTCTCCTGTCCTTGGGACAGGCGCCCTCAAGACCAGAGTGCAGGACTTGCTGTCCTGCAGCCTTTCTGAGGCTTCTCTGTCTCAGGTGCCTTCAAGGCACAACTGCATAACTTGTTGACTTTGAGCTTCCTTGAGGCATCTCTCTTTAAGGTGCCCTCGAGGCCAGACTCTGACATGGCGGGCAGATTCCGCGGCCTTTTCAAAGTGTTCAGGGGGAAAGAAAAGAGAGACCGTGGAGCTGCCCCAGCACAAGAGCCTGAAGATCCAGAGCAGTTTCATACGCTGCAGGAAGGTGAGCAGAAGACCTCGGGCACTGGGCTGATGGCTGCAGCCAGCTTAGCCCCATCCCATCCCATCCCATCCCATTCCTTCCCATCCCATCCCCTGGGGACATGCCCATGGACAGGATGGAACAGGGGCAGGGCAGACACCCCGCAGTGGCCGTGCTCCATCCCCTGGGCCATCCCGGGGCTCTCCCTGCCTGGGCAGCACAGGGCTGGGCTGTGCTCTCCAGCCTCTCCCGCAGCCCCTCAGCTCTGGCTGCGCTCGCTCTTTGCCAGATGCTGCCTTGGACAAGACACAAGAGCAGGAACCCGGCCGTGGCCGCTTGCGCAAAACCCTGAAGGTACCTGCAGCCACCCCCACCTGGGCTGGGCCTGCTGTCCCTGCTCAGCCCAGCACCACGCTTGGAGCATGGTGCTCCAAGGGAAACCAGAGCATCCCTGGTTTCCCTGTCCTTTATTCTCCTGCAGAGGTTCCGGAAATTCCTGCGCATTCGTCGCACAAAGACCAGCACTGCAGCAGCTGAGGGCACAGCCGAGCCTGACTCAGGGCTGACTGAGCTCCAGGCAGAGCCCGATGTCAGCCCAGATTGGGCTGAGCGCTCACAGGACTCTGAGGCTGCAACGAACGAAGACAGGACAAAGGCGGACAAGGAAGAGACTGAGGACCTGCCCATCACTGGAGAGATTCAGGACATCACAAATACTGACACCAAACCATATTCAGATGAATACTCACAAGACTCTAAGCATGCAATGAACGAGGACAGGACCAAGGTGGACACAGCAGTGACTGAGGATGTGCCCATCACAAACACCAACACCGGAGACACTGAAGACATCTGAAATACTGGCGCCTCGCCTGCTCCCACTCTCAGTCAAGAACTAATACAGGACTACTTCAAGGACCCTTCTGTTTCTCCGCAGCAGCAGGTAAGCAGCCTGGGGCCAGGCCTGGAGGCCTGCCAGGATTGTGTGTCCCCTCAAGCCATATTCACTGGGCCCCCTCAGCCTTTGAGGCCAGCACAGTGTGGTGGGAAGGGAAGCACTTCCTGGGGGAAGCTGGGGAAGTTGCTGCCTTGGTCAGTGCTCCAATCTCCCCCATGCCTCCTCCAGGTGCCAGCCATTGTAAGGAGCATCCACCAGACTCTACTGTCCCATGTCACTGTGGATGCCAGGCTGCAAATTGACATTCTGAGGATGGCTGAAGAACACCCTTCTGATGTGGTGCTGACCCTCCTGCGCTGTGCCCCAACATGTGACAGGTACGGGGCCCACGTGCCTGCACAGCTCAGGGCCCACCAGCCCTTAGGGCCCATGGCCCTGCACAGCCTGTGCTACGGGCTCTGCCAGACAGGCACAGAGGTCCAGGACCCTGGGGCCCCTCTGTTCCCCAAGCCTGCTGCCAATGCTCCCTCCCTGCCCCTCAGGGCACCGGGGCTCTGTCACCTGGGCCCCCACAGCTGCACAGGGCATGGTCCTGGGACTGAGATGCCCCTGACACAGAGCTCTGATCCCACAGAGCTGCTACAATGATATGGAGAACTATTGGGTCACTGGGACCAGCCGTGGAGAAAGTGCTGCCAACACTGCTCTGCGTAATGGAGGACTGGCCACTGCACAGCGCACGCACCTCTGATGGGGACGACAGGGATGTTTTTGCCCCGACTGTGAGTTTCTGGATTTGGCCCCTGCTTGCCCCTCGGTCACCTCACCAGCAGCTCTCCATCCTCTCAATGCCTCAGGCGCTGAGCTGAACCCTGGGCTAGGGGCAGGCTCAGGGGGCACCAGGCCGGCTGCTCCTCCTGCATCTGCCCTTGGGCCCTGTCCCACGGACACCTGGGCACTGAGCGCTGTCTTGGGCTGCTTCTTTTGCAGGCAACTCTGGTGATCTGGGTCATTGTCCAGGTGCCTGAGTGCCACCAGGCCATGATCCTTAATTCCGCCCGCCTATTTGTAGCTCTGCTCTTCCATGTTGTCATCACCACAGAAGAGTTGCCACCAGAGGAATTTGAAAACTTCTGGAGAGCATGCCAGGAGGAACACCACCTTCCCAGCAAATGCCACAGGTCCCAGTCCTCTTGGCCTTGCCATGCCCTTGTGGCCAGGGCCAGTGCTCCCAGTGTGACCTGGGCTTTGCTCTGCACACAGGTTTGCAGTGCAGGCCATGAAGGCTCTGCTCTGCCGACTGCGCTGTGACCACGTCGTTGTTGCAATGCAGCGCAAGGGTGGCTGGGACACGATGCTGTGTGCTCACACCCAGCACTATGCCATGGGTCTGCTGGCCAGGTGAGACCCCCGTCTCCCCACTGCCCCCAGCATTTTTGATTTGTGCCCTGTGCCTCACACAGTCCCTGTGGTCATGGGCCAGAGAGCCTAGTCACTAAGGGCTGGCCAAGGAGATGGAAAAGCCTGGGAGAGGAAGGTGCCCAGCAGATGCCACCTCCCAGATCATCCATATCCCCACCAGAGTTGCTGGGGAATGATCAGAGCTCACTGAGTCAGTCCTTGGAGAGGTTTGTCTACCACCTCAGGATCTTGATGTCTTTTTTCCCCCTGCCAGGGAGATGTGCAAGGTCGTGGTCCCCTTCTGTTCCCGCATTGCATTCCATCTTCTCCAGCCACTCCGCAGGGAGGAACCATGGGATCTGCCCTTCCTGGCATTCTTTGTGGAGGTGAGCCTGGTTCCAGCGCTGCCTGGCTGAGCTGCCTCCCAGCTCTCTGCGCTCTCACAGCCACAGCTGCCTGGGACGGTGCCCACACCGTGTGCTGCTGCCTGGGCCCAGCCCTGTGTGTTTCTGGGCTCCTGCTGGCCGGCTCCCCTGTCACTGCCCTGTGCCTTTCAGGTCTTAGACATCTTGGATTTCACTAAGTATGGTATCAGCATCCTGAATGTCATGGCAAGGAACCTGGACAGCGAATGCAGGGAGCGGCGTCGCCTGGCGCTCAGAGGCCTCATGGTGGTCAGCAAGGATCCCTCGATGGTGAGAAGGGGCCGTGGCTGAAGCTGTGTTGTGGAAAGCAGCCCCATAGGCGTGCAGGGCTTCAGGAGCTGAGGCAGCTGCTCCCAGCTCTCCGGCCTCACCTGCCCCAGTGCTTTGGGGCAGGCCTTTGGCCTGTGGGCCCTGCAGCAGCAGGGTGGCCTTGCAGTGCCAGGGCGGTGTTGGTGGTGCAGCCGTCCATGGCTTCCCAGCACAGCCTTGTGTTCCACACAGGCCAGGAGAATGTGCATCCTGTCTCCAAGCCTTCTGGAGCTACTGTATGATGCAGAGGGAGAGGTGGTCAGGATGTCCCTCTCTGTGTTCAGAAATGTGCTCCAGCACAAAGACATCCTAGTATCCAGCACCACTGCCCCAAAGTTGGCTGAGTCACTACTGCTGCTCTTTGACCATGTAAGGCTCTGTGTCCTCAGCTGCAGGCACTGGCTGCTGCCCAGAAACTTTGCCCAGGTGAGGCTTGAGAAATTTGTCACAAGGCCTGATTCTCTTCCCTTTCTCCAGGACAACAGCTATGTGCAAGTGCTCTCGCTTGAGCTCTTCATCAGGGTGATGGACTTGGTCGTGGATGAGGGAAAAAAGCCTCTTGAGAAGATTTTGATCCAAAGTCTCCTCCCACTCTTCTTCCACTGCCATGAGAAGAACTGGGATGTGGCAAAGGTGAGATTTTGTAATATGCCGGTGGATCTTGGGGAGGGGGCTCGGGTGCCTCCTGCCCGGGCACCTCATGTACTGAAGCCTCCTTCAGGCTTTGGCAAATGTTTGTGGGTCTTGTACCATGGGCTGTGGGGCCATCTCTGGGTCTCTGCTGCTCTCCAGGCCTCTCAGAAAATGCTGATTCGTGTGGCCGAGTTCCTAAAGATGAGGAAGCTCAAGCAGCTGGTGAAGAAGGGGCAGCTTTCAAAGTTCACTGAGGTCCTGGTAAGGAGGGCCTGAAGCCCCAGGCTCAGGCCGGAGAAGGCCCCTGAGGGCGGTGCTCGGTGTGCGGGGCTGGCAGCTGTGCCCCTGCCCGCTGCTGCAGCCAGAGGCCGCCCGGGCTCTTCTCCAGGCTCCCGTGGGCCCGAGCCGGGTGCCCATGGAGCCCCGGCCCGGCGGGGCTGCGGGCCGGCACCGCGGCTCCCCGGGCAGCAGCCGGCCCTCTGCCCCCTGCCCTCGGGAGCCCTTGGCCAGCGGCTGCTGGCCGCGCCTCAGGGCTCTGCGGCCAGGGGAGGCCGGGGATGGGCGCAGGCAGCGCCCGGCCCAGGGGCTGAACCCGCTCCAACCCTTCCCTCCTGCCGCTCTCTGCAGCTGGCACAGGACAGGAGCCGAGCGGCCGAGCACCTGCGCCAGGCCCTGCCCTACCTACAGAGCCCACAGGAGCCCCTGCGAGAGGCGGCCGTCATGTTCATGGGTGAGCCCCGAGCCCGGGCTCCCTCCTTGGGCCTGGCCCACCGCAGCTTGGCCCCAACCCCACCCGCTGCCCCATCAGCGCCGCTGGCATGGAGCTGTGCCGCTGGGGCCAAGATGAACTCTTTGTTCTCAGAGATGGCCGGGTTTCCCATGACGGAGGAGCAGCAGGAAGAGCTCCAGGATCTCAGTCAGGGTGAGTGAGGGCAGCGGGCTGGCCAGGCGAGCTGCAATGCTTGAACAGGTAGCTGCAATGCCTGTCCCGGCTGCAGTGGGCTTCACACCCTGTGTTGACAAGAGGTGTTGTGGGCAGATCACACAGAGATTTCAGGGACATGGGTGGAATTCCTGGCCCGCAGCTTGCTGCTGATCCTGTTGGCAACACCTCTCTCTTGGCCATGGCAAGGGTTGGGTGAGGTGGCCCTGGCAGAACGGTCTCCTCAGGTCACTGCAGATCCAGGCTCTGACCATGACTCTCTTGCTCTCTGTTCCAGGCCTAGAATCCCCAAAGAACAATGCCAGCCCACCCTGCTCTAACATTGAAAGTCATTCTCAGTTAGGCCTAAGACCTGAAGAAATAGGGTCCTTTTCTGGATCCGGTGAACCAGTGTCCCAAGAACAGCACCAGGAGACACTGAATAGGACACCATCTCCCATTGCCTCAGGAGCTCTTGACGGAGTTGATGATTGCTACAGCTGAGCCTGTGGGAAGCTCGCATGGCTTCAGCCCTCTCCGTGCCTGTAGATAGCTCACTCCCTCCAGCCCTCAGACAATGTCCATCCACTTTTCCCCTCCACTCTCCCTCCCTTTCGACAGCTCTATCTCACCAGCCCTCAGACCATGCCTATTCCTGTGTTTTCCTTCCACTCTTGCTTTTGACAGCTCCATCCCTCCAGACCTCAAACCCTGCCTATTCCCCTTTTCCCTCCCATATCAGCCCTTTGCTTCGCCTTCCAATAATAAACAGTTTGGCTTCTTCACTTTGCCTGCATCCCTGTGCAACTGAAGCAAATCCGAGACCCTGAGACACACCAGCCCCTGCTGCTGTTCTCTGCCACGCCGTGTTTTGTGCACGGACACAGAGGAACAAGGGCAGGTCAGGCTGGAAAAGTCCCTGTGCTGAAGGTGCAGTTCCACAGCACCGTGCAGTTCCAGATCTTGCTGAGCACATTGAAGGCCAGCAGTGGGACAAGGAGCCTGTGTGTGTATCAGGGACCAAAGTCATGTCTAAGGCCCTGCCATATTTGGTCCGCTGTTGTGCGTGTCAACAAAAGAATGAAGAGCAGACAATTAAAGAAATCTTACAGTTAAACTGGTGGGAATTTGACCCTTAAGAGAAACAATGGACTGGTCAATCGATGGGAAGTGAACCTGTCTGTGAAAGAGGAGCAATACACAATGGAGCTGTGGTTGGCATGGAGGCGGTATCACAGGTCACTGCAGCCTCATCTCACGCGCTGGCCAAGTGTCAGATGACGTTGTAACTGGAAAAACTCCACTCCAGAGGAGGAGATGTCAGGCCTGGTTCTGAGGTGGAGGGACAGAAAGGACAAAATGCCCATCCTTTTGATGCAGGGGATGCCCTGAATGTGGGAGGTCTGCCTGCCCCTCTCACTGGAGAACCATGCCGAGATCGCCTCAGAGCAGCCCAGTGCTCCGTGCTCCTCTCTGCTGGCACGTGAGTGTTTCTCCGCTTTCGGGATGGCCCTGGCTGTGTCAGGGCTGCTACATGGGCACGAGACAGCTGGTCCTGTCCCGTTGGGTCCCATCAGTGCCTCGCAGCAGCCCTGCAGCCACGTCAGGATGCTGGCCAAGAGAGGCCCTGGAAGCTGAGGCAGCTGATTTTAAGCTTTTGCAGATACACCCAGGGGATGGCCAGCGGTGTTCCCTCAGGATACAGCAGTCCTGAGGGGTGTTCCTAATTCAGAGAAAGCTGCAGACAAACGCATTGTCCATCAAAAGATCTTTTATAAAGCTAGCAGGAGGGCAGGTGTCTGCACCCTGTGGGAACTCAGCACAACCCTCTGGATGTCCAGGTTGCCGAGAACCCCATCAGGGGGCTCGAGACCCTGGCATTCTGCCTGGAACACCTGCAGGCTTTATTTTGATCCTTCCAATGAATTGCCAGCTTGGCATGGGGATATGAAAGACACACAGGTTTCAATGGTGCAGTAACAGGGTGTTGACAGGGTGGAAATGTAGATTTTAGGATTTTTGGTGTAGGGGTTATAGGGACAAGATGGAGGAATCAGGGCCTGTCTAGTCCTTCTTCTTTCTTCTTTCTTCTTCTTGTTCTCCATTTTCTGCTGTGATGTTGGCACATGGGGATTGGTTTAGAACAGAAGTACACTGTCTAACATAGGTGATAGGTATTGGAAATTAAAAGTAAATATGATCTACGTAGTTTGCAGTATAAAAGGACGGCACCGCCTCGGGGGTGGGGTGGTCAGGGTTCTTGTGGCTGCCTTGCTGTGCAGACCTCGGCTGGGCAAAAAGACAATTTTGTAGATAAGAAATAATAAACAACCTGAAGACCAAAAAAGTGAAGAGTCCAGACTCATTCTTCAGAGCAGAGGCTGCTGCAGAGCCATCCCATGCATCTCGGGGCAGAGAACAGACAGCCGACCCCACATCACCCCACAAAATGCTTCTCTGCCACGTGTAAATTTCAGTGGGTTGATGTAGGAATTATATCAAAAAAACCATCCATCTTTACTCTGCTGAGGTGATTTGATAGGCAGGGCGTTAGAAATACATTCTGTCAGATTCCTGTACTTGAAGCTAATGTCCAGGTGCTGGCCAGGAGCAGTCTCCATGCCCTAAAGCAGCACTTCTTCCTCATGGCTTCCCTGCACAGGGCTCATTCCATACTTGCCCTTGGTTTTTCTGGTAGAATGTGTATAAGCTTTTTGTCAAGTCCCTCTCCTGTCAAGTTAGGCCAGCCAGGTTTTTCTTATGCTAACTAGTGCTAGGTGCTTCTGTAGGTCTGTGCTAAGTACTTGTTTACTTATGGGAATTGCCTGGGCTTATGTAAAACAAAGGCCTTGTTTCATTCTCCCCTTCTCTTTATCCTGATGCAAATTCTTTTGCAAGATCCTCTGGACAGTCCACAGTACATATGTACTGTTATGCTGCTGTTTTAATTTTCCACCACATCCATAGGTTCGTGATGGTTAGGAGGAGGGTTAATTTAGAATCCTTGTGTTCCTACAGTCTGTAGCAGGCCATGGGCTTGCTAGGGCCCCGTGGAGAGCAGAGGCCTAAAGATAGGAAATGCCAAGTCATGGCAAGCCCCCGTCTTCCACCTTTCGGACCCCAGTTTATGTCTCTGTAACCCCATAGGTCACGTCTCCTTAAGCCCTGCTTTTGGACAATTTCTGATCCCCCCTTACCCTGTATAATGGGCTGTTTTAGCCCATTCTGGTTAGAAGAGCCGTCGCTGGAACCCTTGACAGACCCCCAATAAAGACATTGCTGAGGAACTCCAGAGCAGCCTTCTCCTCTTTCAGCCAGCGTCTGCCTGTGGTGCCGTAGCAAGCAAAAGAGCTGAACTCAAAAGAGCTGATAATCACTAAAGAGCTGATATGCCTTATGCTAGCTAAAGGTAGCCAGTGGCTGAGAGCTGCTTGGGTTTCAGGCAGTCTGTCCCCAGAAGAGGACTGAGCTATGCGGACTGTGCAGCCTGCTCGGGGCCAAATCTGCTCCCAGCAGGAGCCCTTGACAACAGTGCAGGTAAATTGACTTGTCCTTCCAGTCTCTGGGTTTCCCCATTCAAAGGCAAACAGCTTTTGGCTGCCAGGGTCCAAGGCTATACAGAAGAAAGCATCCTTGAGATCTGAAATGGTAAATCATCCATATTCATCTTTTACTTTGCTTAGCAAAGCATATGGATTTACAACCACTGGGTGGAGATCTCCAGCTATTTTGTTAATATAGCCTGTACGTATTGAACCAGACTGTAGTTCAAGCCATCAGGCTTGTGTTCGGGTAAAATGGGTGTATTCTCTTCAGAGTCACATTTCAGTAACAACCCAAATTTTAGAAATTGTCTACGATAGACTTAATATTTTTATGTTTTCCACTGTAAGTGGATATTGTTTCATTCTTATTGGTTGTGTTCCAGGTTTAAGTTTAATGATTAGAGGTTGTGCTGCCTTGGCCTCACCAGGGATCCTATCCACTCAGACTTAAAGACAAAGCTGACTAAGAACTTCTGTGTCTCTTCTGATTTGGACAAATCTGTAATGAGAGCTAGACTTAGAACATGATTATTTGTTCATCATTGACTTTGATCTGAACTCCTCCAGGGGTAAACTACATTTCAGCCTGTTGAAACCTGTTACAACATTCTCATTTCTCCAGCAAATCCTTCCGATGAGGCATTTGGGGGACGTAGGCATATATAGGAACTGATGTATTCCTACAGTTTTTCCCAGTTGATAAGATTAAGATTGTGGTATTAAAAAGGATACCTTCTGCTGTTGACTTGTGGCTCCAATAACATACACAACTTTACCTGGATCAATTTCTTCCAACTTTCTATCTAATACACAATGTGTTGCACCCGCATTCACCTGAATTTTATTTTCCTCACCTTTTCCCCCAGTTCTCTTTTGACCAGAGGGTTTTCTGGGGGGATGCCCTCCAGCCAGCCCTTGCATTGATTCAGTTCTGCAGCCACCTTGGGTTTGAGTGCCAGGCAGTCTCTCTTCCTATGTCTGTCTTTCTCAGAAATAGGCACACTGAGTAGTCCAGAGGTTAGGTATAGGTCTCTGCCCACCCCAGCCATTTCTTTGTCCTGAGGAGGGGCCTTTGGGTGGCTCCTCTCCAAGGGCTGCAATAACAGTGTTAGTCATTCCTTTCTCCAGTTGCTTAGGCTCTAGACGACTATGGTTTTTATGAACTCACCATGCTTCTTCTTGCAGTTTTTCTATACCTGGTCTTCTGTTTTTAATTTTCAGTTTCTGCCTCATATCATTAGAGGATTGGCCCAGGAAAAGGGAAACAAGTTGGTTTTTGCCATAATCATCTGATGGGTCTGGAGCAGTGTATTTAAGCATGGCTTCCTGGAATGGTTCAAAAATTCAGTCGGGGCTTCAAGAGGCCCTTGTTTCACTTGTTATAGTGCACTCCAAAGTACAGCCTTAGGGATACCATTTTCCAAAAGAAACACATTCCCAGTGCCTCTGTGGGGGTTGATAGTGACCAGAATTATTACAGTCCCAGGGAGGTTTTGTGAGAGGGCATGTTTCTTCTGTATTTTCTCCTGCCCATAGCCTGGCTCTCCCATCATTCTGTGCAGTTTTTAGTACCAGCTCTTTCCTTGAATCTGTTAAAATATCTAGCACAGGATGTATATCCTCCCCGTCTTGGTCCAGGGCTTTAACAAATGTCCTGAATCTTTTGGCCATTCTTGATGGATCATCCCAGTATTGTCTAGGCAGAAATTTCCAGGTTTCTAAATCATCTCATGAGAGACATACCTTGATTTTCATGAGACTCAAAGGTCCTGTTGCCTCCCATAACAGTGACTGAATGACCATCCCCCAAAAAGATGGTGAGCTTCCTCCCAGCTCCTGCAAACGAGTCCAAGGGCAGCTTTTGTGGTGTGTTTTCTCTTTAATGGTTTGTTGTGTTATCCCCTATGTAATGGTTCAGCCTAAGTTGTACCCTCCTGTCTTAGCTGTCTGTCTTGTCTTAAGCCCGTTCCTTAATCTGGGATATTCCCTGATCCTCCTCTCATTCAGCTGTCAATCCCACTTTGTACCAACCCTTCAGTCTAGAAACTTCCCTGTCAATCCCCTGTTCCTCAAAGCTCTATTGGTCTATGCAAATCCTCCCCCTGCTCCTCCTCATTGGTTCAAACATTGTAAGACCCGCCTTATGCTCTTCCCCAGTCCTTCCCCTATTGGTTGAAAATTTGTACCCTCCCTTGTGCCCTCCCCATATAAAAGTCCCTGTTCCCCTGTTTTCTGTGTCTTTTGACCCTGCACTCTCCGCGGAATAAGGCTTTCCTTGGAACCCATACAGAAGAGGTCCTTCTTGTCCTTAACTGCACTGGCAGAATTCCAGCACCATGTCACAGGGGAATGCTGAATGGTGACAATACCTCGACTTCCCTTCTGCCTTTGGTTCTGTACTGGGAGTTCTTCCACTTTCAAGTTCTAGAGAGGAAGGGGGCTCAAAGGCACAGTTTTCTCAGCAGTATTTACCAGGCAGTTTGACTGCATTCCCTGTCCTCCCTCTTCCCATGACTCAAAAGGAGCAACCAAACCCTCCATCCTTTCCTCATTCTCTTTATATTGAAACACCTTTGTCCTATGGAACATGCAGAACAACACCTTCTGAGTCCTGCCTTTCCTTTTGTTTTGCAATCTTTTTCCAGAGCCAAGGCAGAAGTATCCCTTGGGGCCAAATTAAAGGCACATTCCTGCTGCAATTCAGGGTGATCGTTCAGATAAACAAAACATGTTTAGGTACACAGCTTCATCTTCTTTTCATTCTTTCCACAAAAATAATAGTAACCACAACACGGTACAAGAACTCAGGGTGTCGTTTATTGTCTTCTTCTCCCTGTCTTTAAATATATAAAGGGGCCACTATGGATCAGAGTATTTGTTGAGTGTTTTCTTAGTCTCTATGCCTGCAGGGCCTCTCTTACCTTCTTCCATTGTTTCAATAGGCATCCCAGGGTGTTTGGATTTATTGGCTTGCTGGCTGACACCCTCTCTTGGACACCCACCCTGGTCATTTCTTTATGTCCTCTTACGCTCTGTTGATTTTTAATGATATTTGAATTGCCAAACTGAAATGTTATTTTTTTCTCTCCCCTCCTTGCTCCAATTACTTTTACACCACAATTGGTACACACAGGGCGTCTTTGGGCTCCCCTGCACCAATATTCTCTCCTGCAGCTGTGGCAATGTATATAAACAAAAGGACTACACCCCTACACAAGAAACAAGGGATCAGAGACCTTGCAGTCCTGCAGCCTTCCTGAGGCTTCTGCGTCACAGGTGCCTTCAAGACCCAACTGGAGGAATTGATAACTTGGTGCTTTCCTGAGGCACCTCTCTTTAGGGTGCCCTCGAGGCCACACTCTGGCATTGTTGTGGTGTGCTTTGTGTCTTTACTTGTTGAGTTTGTTACTGTACTGGATTTTCTATGTTTGAAATGGTTCATTCTATGTGGACCCATCTTACTTCCCAAATGGTTTCCCCCTAAGTTTTATACTCCCCCTTTCCCTATCAATCACCCCTATTTCCAGACCCTTCTCTGTCACTCCTCCAAACCCTGCCCCTGCAACTTGTCTGTCATTGTTTGCCAAGCCCCTTTATCTAGAAGCTTCAATGTCAATTATGTGAAACTATGAATCCCATTGGTACATTTTGTATGTTCTCCTCCACTATCCTATTGCATTGGTTGTATGAAAATTTAGTCCCTATTCATCCTCCTCCTCAGTTGCTAGCGTTTAGTTTTTAGGCTGACTTCTCCCCAGAGTCAGCCTCCCTTTATAATTTTGTGTATGCCTTTACTCTGTGCTCTTCTGCTTCTGCTCCCTTCCAGCTTGCTACAGTTTGTAGCATCTGTTCACTCCCTTTGGGGAGGTAATAAACAGCAGATGGGTAATTAAAGACAGAAAGCCCCTCTCTTTCTTATTTACCGGTCTAACTCCATGAGGCACAGCGGAAAGAGGTTCCTGCCAGTGGCTGATCCGCTGCCCTCAGCCATGCCAAGGGCTGGAGGAAGGGAGCAGCCATTTAGTGGGGTGCACTGAGGTGAGGGGTCAGGGCTGTCTGGCACCACCAGCACCAGCCCTCCACCCGAGATCGGGGGTGGAGCGCCAAGTTATGGCAGGCAGATTCTGCAGATTCCTCAGTTTGTTCAAAGTGTTCAGGGGGAAAAATAAGAAAGGCCCTGGAGCTGTCCCAGCATAACAGCCTGAAGAATCAGATCAGTTCCAGCCACTGCAGGATGGTGAGTGGAAGAGCAGGGTCACAGGGCTGATGGCTGAATCCATTAATTCTCAAGTTCTTGGACTTCACTGAATTTGGTGACAGCATCATGACGGTCCTGTCAAGTTGCCTGCACAGCAAGTTCAGGGAGTGGCATTTCCTGCTGCTCAGAGGCCTCGTGGTGGTCAGCAAGGATCCCTCGATGGTGAGAAGGGGCCGTGGCTGAAGCTGTGTTGTGGAAAGCAGCCCCATGGGCGTGCAGGGCTTCAGGAGCTGAGGCAGCTGCTCCCAGCTCTCCTGCCTCACCTGCCCCACTGCTTTGGGGCAGGCCTTTGGCCTGTAGGCCCTGCAGCAGCAGGGTGGCCTTGCAGTGCCAGGGTGGTGTCGGTGGTGCAGCCGTCCATGGCTTCCCAGCACAGCCTTGTGTTCCACACAGGCCAGGAGAATGTGCTTTCTGTCACCAAGCCTTGTGGAGCTGCTGGGTGATGCAGATGGAGAGGTGGTGAGCATGTCCTTCTCTTTGTTCACGAATGTGTGCCAGCACAAAGTCATCCTTGTATCCAGCACCACTGATGCAAAGCTGGCTGAGGCACTGCTGCTGCTCTTTGACCACAAAAGGCTCTGTGTCCCCAGCTGCAGGCACTGGCTGCTGCCCAGAAACTTTGCCCACGTGAGCTTGAATAAATTGGTCTCAAGGCCTGCTTCCCTTCCCTTCCTCCAGGAGAACAGCAATGTGCAAGTCCTTTCCCTTGAGCTCTTCTTCAGGGTGATGGACTTGGTAGTGGATGAGGGAAAAAAGCCCCTTGAGAAGATTTTGAACCAAAACCTACTCCTTCTTTGACTGCAATAATGAGGACTGGCGCGTGATGTAGGTGAGGTTTTGTGTGAGGCTGGTGTATCTCTGGGAGGGGCTCAGCTGCCTCCTGTCCTGGCACCTCATGGACTGCCGCCTTCTCGAGACATTGGCACAGGGATGTGAGTCTGGTGCCCTGGGCTGTGGGGCCATCTCTGGGCCTCTGCTGCTCTCCAGGCCTCTTGGGAAACGCTGCGTCTTGTGGCTGAGCTCCTGAAGATGAGGAAGCTCAAGCAGCTGGTGAAGAAGGGGCAGCTGTCAAAGTTCACCGAGGTCCTGGTAAAGAGGGCCTGAAGCCCCAGGCTCAGCCTGGAGAAGGTCCCTGAGGGCGGTGCCCAGTGTGCGGGGCTGACAGCTGTGCCCCTGCCCGCTGCTGCAGCCAGAGGCCGCCCGGGCTCTTCTCCAGGCTCCCGTGGGCCCGAGCCGGGTGCCCATGGAGCCCCGGCCCGGCGGGGCTGCGGGCCGGCACCGCGGCTCCCCGGGCAGCAGCCGGCCCTCTGCCCCCTGCCCTCGGGAGCCCTTGGCCAGCGGCTGCTGGCCGCGCCTCAGGGCTCTGCGGCCAGGGGAGGCCGGGGCTGGGCGCAGGCAGCGCCCGGCCCAGGGGCTGAGCCCGCGCCAACCCTTCCCTCCTGCCGCTCTCTGCAGCTGGCAGAGGACAGGAGCCGAGCAGGTGAGCACCTGCGCCGGGCCCTGCGCTACGTGCGGAGCCCACAGGAACCCCTGCGAGAGGCGGCCGTGAGTTTCATGGCTGAGCTATGAGCCTGTGCTCCCCTGCGCAATCCCACCCTGCCCTGCGCAATCCCACCCTGCCCTGCGCAGCCTCACAAGGCCCCAGCTATCATTCCTCCGCCCTGCCCAGCACTTTTATTCTCTGCCCTGTCCTTCTTTCCCCCACCTGGCCCGGCCCCAACCCACTCTGCCTCACCCTTCCCAACCTGTCTCTGCCTGACCCTTTCCTGCCTTAAACAGTCATGCTCCACTCTGTTCAGTTTCATTAAACCTGGTCACATTCTACCCCACCCTGCCTCACCCTGCCCAACCCCACTGCACCCAATTTTGCCTCGCCCTGTCGAACCCCATCATGCTGCACCCTCTCCTGCTTCACCCAACTGAGCCCTGCCTCGCTGCACTCTTCCCCACTCTGCCCCGCCCCCTTTGCCCCACCCTGTTCCACACCACCACTCCTCACCCTGTCCACCTCTCCCTCCCCCACCCTTCCCTGCCCAACCCTGTCATGCTTCTCCCTCTCCTGCTCCACCCAACCTATCTCCACCCTGCCCTGCCCTTCCCCTCCCAGCCCTGCCACACCCAACCTCACCCTGCCCTGTCGGGAGTTTAGTTCAAGCATGGCTTAAAGAAAAAGTCCATGAAGCCATACAATTGAGAGAAAAGTAAAAGGTAGTTGTGAAGCAGTTCCAAAAGCAGTTCCCAGCCTGATTTCTATAAACAATTAGACTCTCTCAGGCATCACTTTATAAACAATAAGGTTCTCAGGCAGTCTTCCCATAACAAGCGAAACACTCTCTCTGGGAAAAGCTGGCACCCTGGGGACAGATGTGGAAGTTTTGGGAACCTTTCATATCACAGTGGGAACACTGGTTTTATTTTGTGTAAACAATCAACGGTATTGTAAAACAAAAGGAGTGGTTAGAGTTTTCTCTGTTAGCCTATCATAAACCTGGATTTTGGAATATGCATGAAGTTCATTAACACTATTATTTAAACTGGCTGATCGATCAATAAACTCGAGTTCGATGCATCAAAGGATGGTCGTTCTCCCCTCACTTCAACACTGCCCTGCCCAACCCTTTTGTGCTTCGCTCTGTCATGCTTCACTGAACTTTGCCAGACCCTGCCCTACCCTGCCCCGCCCTATCCCACCCCAACCCGCCCTACCCCACCCAACTCAGATTCACCCTGCTCTGCCCAACCCATCATGCTGCGCTGTCTCCTGCTTTGCCCAACCCAGCCCCGCTTCACCGCACCCTTCCCCACTCTGCCCCAAACCTTTTGCACTGCCCCGCCCCACCACACCAAACTGGCCCCACCCTGCCCCACCCAGCTCTGCCACACTCAACCTCATCTCGCCCTGCCCTGTCCAACCCTTTTTTGCTGCAGCCTGTCCTGCTCCACCAAACCCCGCCCCACCCCACCCTGCTCCGCCCCAGCCCACCCTGCCCCACCTCTCTCTGCCCCGCCCTGCCCTGCCCAACCCTGTCATGCTCCACCCTCTCCTGCCCTGCCCAACCTGGCTCCACCGTGTCCCACCCATCCCCGGCCCGCCGCAGCTCGGCCCCAGCCCCGCCTGCTGCCCCGGCAGCGCCAGCCGGGCCCGGCGCCGTGCAGCCCCGCCTGGCCTGGGCATTGCTGCTGCCGCCCTCTGGCAGCCGTGCCCTGGGGCGGCAGCGTGCGGCAAGGGCCGGGCTGAGCCCTGCCGGGCCAGCAGCCCGTGTGGCCACAGCGCCGGCAGCGCCGCTGGCAGGCAGCTGTGCCGCTGGGGCCGTGACTGGCTCTGTGCTCACAGGCATGGCCGGGCGGTGCCTCAGGAGGCAGCAGCAAGACCTCCAGCTGATCTGGACAGGTGAGTGAGGGCAGCGAGCTGACAGCCCCAGCTGCTTGGGGACCTGCAAGCCCTGCCCCAGTGCCGAGGGCTGTGCTTGCTCTGTGGACGAGGCTTGGCGTGGCCAGTGCGCACACAGGGATTTTTGGGGCATATGGGGCAATAGTGTGCATTAGCTTCGGGCTGATCCCTTTGGTCCCTTCTGCCTTCTGCCCATGGCCAGAGCCGCCTGCACTGGCCCTGGCACGGGGGGCTCCTCAGGGCCCTGCCAACCTGGGATCTGACAGTGGCTCTGTTTGTCTTTCTTGCAGCTCTTGAAGACAAGGCAGAGGACGTCAGCCGTGCCACCAGAAGCCTGGCTCGTGCTCTGCTGCCTCACAGGCTGCAGCCTCCTCCTGGCCTTGATATAGAGACATGGGTTCTTCTCCTCAGCTTTGGGGCCATCTCTGGGTCTCTGCTGCTCTCCAGGCCTCCCAGGAAACTTTGAACTGTGTTGTTCAGCCAGGTTCGTGAATGGGAAGGACCTCCAACAGATCCTGAAGCTGGATCACATCTGGAGGTTTGGTGTGGGTCAGCTACAGATGGCCTGGAAGCCCCAGCCTCAGCCTGGAGAAGCCCCCTGACTGCACTGCTCAGTGTGTGGGGCTGGCAGCTGCGCCCCTGCCCAGTGCTGCTGCCATGGGCACCAGTGTGGAATCCTCTGATTCCTTTCCTCTCAGGGAAATCCCCAGAGCCCTGCCTTGGAGAGAATTGCCATAGTGTTCCCCACACTCTGGTGGACAGAAAGATCTTCCTCATAGACTTTTACTGAACAGTGATATATCCCAGTTCCTTTCCCCATATGCGCCAGCTTGCCCTGGTTTCTCTTTTCCCTGTTTCCTCATTGGTTGGCTGGCCCTGTCTTCCCTGAAAGCCAATCCCTCTTGTCCTGCCCTTTGTACCACCCCCTACCCTCCCATACTTAAACCTTGTGCAGAGCACATGGTCTGTCTTTTGCCTCTGGTTCCCCTTTGGTGTGTTGAAATAAACCTCGCTGGAACTGACCATGTAAAAGGCCCTGGTGCCTCTCGTGGCTGAGCTAGCTGTGGTGAGTGTGGGGAGTGTGGACTTGACTGCCTTGCCTGCATGCTCACACAAGCAGCCTTTCCACAGGAACTGCTTCCTGGGAAACAGGTAGCAGCAACCACCATCTAAACCCCACACTGCTACAGGCATTCCTCCCCCTGTGCTCCTTTCCTGTCATCCCCTCGGGGCAGGTCTAGAGGTAGAAACTGCCTAAAAAAGGCACAGGAGTGCTAACTGCCTCATGCCATTTCCAGTTCTTAGCCTGTCCCTTGCTCAAGCTGGTACTGGCCATGTGTGGGAGACAGCCATAGAGAAGATGAACTTGGAATGCCATGGGAGGACACCACTGTTTAAGTTACGCTGAGAGACTGGCACAATTCCCCATGGTTCTTTGCTTGTTAATGTTAATGTGCTGTTGTCAATCGACTGCTGTTCATCCCCCAGTTACAGAAAGTTCTGTACTCCCCGTTCCTCCATTGGCTTTCTCTGAGAGACCCCTACCACTCCCCCATTGGTGTATCCTGTGTCACCCCACCTCAACTCCACCCCTGATTCCCTTCCCCATTGGATAATTTGTACCCTGACCCCTCCTACCTTCCCCCAGTTATATACCATGGCCCCCCTGCTCCTGGCTCTTCTCCCCTGGTTCCCTTCAGCGGAGGTTGTGGTCCTGCTTGTTCCTGTTTCTCTCTTCACCTTTGCCCCACCCGGACCTCTGGATCTTCCCCCAATAAACCCTGCTGGATCTGCCATGCAAAGAGTCCTCTCATTTTCTCTGGTGAGGCTTTGATTACACCATCCGTGCTCAGGCATCTGGTCGGTTGGGGGAATTGTCCAGGCAGCCCGAAATGGAGACGCTTTTGGTACTGCAGGCACCCCGACAGCACCTTCCTGGGGAAGCTGCTCTGGCCACCCACAGCCATGCCATGCTGGGCTCTGAGCGAACCCCTGTTTTTACACTGCTTTATCCTAAACTACCATTAACTTCTATTGGACAAGATGGCACTGGCCACATGGCCGGATCTCCCATTTTGAATGCTGCGGTGCGAGATTCTCCTGCCTTGGCCACTCAAAAAGGCATCTGGGATGGTCCTCCTCCATTCCTTTCCTCACCCCAACATCCAAGCCCTACCCCTGCAGCGGGTGCTGCCTCCGCGTGTCACAGACATCTTTTCATGAAAATCCTTTCCTTAGGATTTTTCCTCCTCAGAAGCTGTGAGGCCTCAGGAACAAAATGTAAATAGTGGTTATCTGCTGCTGTGGAATGCAACAGGCGGGTCTGTGATTGGTCTCATGTGGATGTTTGGAATTAATGGCCAATCACAGCCCAGCTGGCTCAGACTCTCTGTCCCAGCCACAAACCTTTGTTATTCATTCCATTCTATTCTTAGCTTAGCTGGCCTTCTGAGATGAAACCTTTTCTTCTATCCTTTTAGTATAGTTTTAATGTAATATATATGATAAAATAATAAATCAAGCCTTCTGAAATATGGAGTCAAATCTTTGTCTCTTCCTTCAACAGAACACCCCTTTGACCACCATCACATCCGCAATCTCCAGGCCTTCCGGGAAATGTTGAACTGTTCAGCCAGATTCCTGCACAGGAGGGATCTCCAAAGGAAGCTGCTGCTGGATCAGACCTGGAGGTTCCGTGTTGTAAGGACGGCCTGCAAGCCCCAGCCTCAGGCTGGAGCAGCCCCCTGAACGCGCTGCTCATTGTGTGTGGCCGGCAGCTGCAGCCCCACCCAAGCCGTTCTCTTCCCTGGGCCACGCGGGCTCTGCTCCAGGCTCCTGTGGGCCCCAGCTGGATGCCCATGGAGCCCTGGCCAGCAGGTGCCACACAGTGATTTTGTCAGTGAAAATGTTCATTGAGAAGTGAATGGAAAAGAGGTTTGGCAAAGGGAGGATTTGAATGGTTGTTTTTACAAACTCAGTCCTAACAAATCCGTGTAGGATGGGTTAAAACCCATGCGCACTATCAGATTTTACAAATATCATAGAATGATAAAGTGGAGCGGCTGACAAAAGTCAGAAGGATAAAAATTGATCCACAGCACAGAATTTGATCAATGGGTACATTCTGAATTAGGGCACAATGGAAATTCTTTTTTGCAGCACAAACCTGAGGTTGGCAATTGCCCTGAAAGATGTGGAACAGTGTTTTCACACAGTGTTCCCAGTGCCAGCTGAGGCTTAAACAAAACCATCCAGACCTGACAATGAACCCTGCATGTCAAAAGTAACAAAACACTCTGGTCAACTGATAAGAAACTAATAAGCTAAGCTGCAACCTGGGGAGTAACAGCTCTATACTTTTACCATCAATGTTTTTGGCTGAGGTATCAGTGAACGGGACATCTCCAGGTTCAGAGTTGGCAGTAAATGCAGGGTTATTTATTATAGGGTTAGGTTTTGTAACGTTAACGTGCCTGGAGTGGGGAGAGGGATGAGTGTGTGTTCTTCCCTACCCTCCTCCCCCTTTTGTTGCTTCCCACAGGTGTTCAGTGGGGTTTCCTCCAATAGATTGGTCAGCAGAGGGAGTGAGACTGCTTTTAAAATGTTTTACAAGAGTTGCAATCCATGAATTAAGCAGTTGAGTTGCTTTTAGTTCAGGGTTTTAGCAGGCTTTTGCTACTCATCCTGGAGCAGTTCACCTTAGCAGTTTGCTCCTTTTACTCCAGTGACTTTCCTTTTGGACATGATCAAGTTCTGCAGCAAGCAATGCCGCTGCCTAGAGCCTTTCTTAACAACCAATCACTTTTTTAATAACCAATCATCTTCTTAGTGGCCAATTTCTCTTTATCCTTTTTTCTTTTTGATCAAGTGCACCCCAGAGGTAGGGAGGCAACTACTACATTAACCAAGGAAGAATACCAAATTATTTCCCCCTGAAGTTTTCCTATAGCCCCCAGAGAGGAAGCTGCATGATAAATACCTAGGCTTGCATAGGGACAACGCCATCTCCACAAGGCAGCCGCTGCAGAATTGGCCTCACGATTAAAACTGCCAATTCTAGTTCTCCACAACAGACCACAGACTGGTGGAGCTGCAGAATTGGTTTCAGGACTGAAACCCGCCATGTCTGGCTTTTAACAACAAAACACACAAAGCACAGGGGCGTGGGTCCCCTCCAAACAGGAGCTTTTCAGCTCTGCACGAAACCCCACATCGACAAAGGAATTAAATCCCTAAACCCATTAACCACGATATCCACAATTCCTTCAGAGAAAGATGCTCTCAGACTTCCAAGCCTACAGAATAAACTACAATTCCCACAACCCCTTGAAAAATTGAAGATATTTTTGACAATTCTCCCACCTTAGGGATAAAATGTAAGGTGGATGGAGAGGCCCTGTGTTTAATAGGAAACACACCTCCTCTCCATCTGAACCCACCTGAAAAGTTAACAAGGGCTCCGGTGTGGTGTGTCCCTGCTGCAATGGGAGCCCCTGACACATCTAATAGTCCATCTCCATTATCCCCTGGACTTCCTCCTCCTGAGGGTCCAGCTGTTTTTGTGAACATTCCCACTTCCAGTGTCCCTCTGCCCAGCACAGAGCACACTGATTGTTTCCCAGCTGCTGTTTGGCTTGGCTCTCCCCTGCTGCGGAGGGAATGCTTCTGCCACTTCCTTGTAGCCGACCCTGTCCCTTCTATTATGGGGGACCACTTGGGTCCTGGGGCCCTCGGGGGCTGTAAAAATTCTGCCATCACCTTTGTCTTTGCTTTCTTCTTTTCAGCATCCCTTTTTACATACCGTTGTTATATCTTTCTAAGCACTTCATCCAGGGACATATTCTGCCCTTCCTCTAGTCCTCCCTGATACTGCCAGTGGGTACTCATTTTCTGCAGCTCAAAGCCATTCGTCTTTCCAGTGAACCAAACAAAATCCTTAAAAGAACATCTTAATCTTTCCACCAACAATCTGCATTTCCTGGATCTTCTTTCCTCCTTGTTCTCAGTCTCTTTATTACACACCTTATACCAGGGCCAGTCCCTGTCCTGCCAAAGGGTCCAAACGTGGCCCCCAGGTCGTGATTCTCTTGCAGGGAACAAGAGGGCAGAGCTGTAGTTTTTTGGCCACTAAGGGACTGACCTTTTTGGAATCTACTCATTTGTTCAGTTTCATTTTGTAACACTGACTGTTCTTTCATTCCATGAGGGCTTTTATTCCTTTAGAATTAGGGTGTTAACATCCATTCACAGAAAAACATTTGCAAACCAATGGATGGCCATTTTTTTGCTTCTGTGTTACGTTTTCTAAAGTGACTCTCAGTGGTTGACATTAAGGCAAATGAGTTACTGCTTTGAGTTGGAAGCAAACTTGAAAATCCTTCAGGTTGTTATAAATGAATAAGGGGATAGTTGGCTCTCACAATTAGGAGATGAATATTATGTTTATGTTAAGAGAATTTTTATAGCTGTATAGTCGTGTTATTTTTGCAAGTTCTCTCCATAGTACTCTTTCCCTTCCCCCCTTATTGCTGTCACTAGTGGGGCATTTAGGGGAGGGAGAGCTTGATACCAGGAGGCAGAGCACGGCAACACCTGACCTCCAATCAACATGTAAGAAAGTGACTTCCACCATTGGATGGCAGAGAAAGAGTTGACTGGAAAAACTTTGGGAGGGGCTAAGGGTATAAAAGTCAGAGCATCCATTTTGTAGATGAGCAGGTGGGCTTTTGGCCATGGAGACTCCCAGTCCTGTAATTTTTCCTTATTCATTCTTGGTTGTATTTTTGTTAAGGTTTAATAAGCCTTTGAAATTTTAAAAGTGAGCCTCGTTTCTCACAATGTTCTTAGGGCATCTCAAATAATTTGGGAATTATGCAGCTTTTTTTACCAACTCGAGATGAGCAATGAGAGGTAAAGGTTTCCTGAAGTGAGGATACTTTATTGCCTGATTCTTCTGTGTTTTCAAGGTAAAGATGTTTTTGTGCTGCATCGAATTACTTCAATGAGAAAATCATTCCAGCGTGGAGGAAGAGCTTCTGACAGAGACCAAGTGTTGCCAGCAGTTGCTCCAGGTGCTCCTGCCATCAGCCCCCAATGCTCGTGGGCTTTGGCTCCCTGTGGCACAGAAGCCCCGCGGGGCCACAGGTCTGTGGGGCGGGAGACGGGCACCAGCGCTGCCAGGGCTCGGGGGGTGGCAGCTCTGCTTGGGCAGGGACTCTGCCCCAGCTGCTGATGGCAGCGCTGCCCGGGCCCCAGGGCTCAGAGCAGCATTGGTGCCCGGGCCCACATGTTCCTTGTGCGAGTCACACCCGCGGGTTTAGGATGGCCACGGGCCGGGACGTGTCCCAGGGAGGCCGTGCCAGCGCCCCTGGAAGACCCCGCGCCCTTCCCAGCGCGGCTGCGTCGGCAGCCCTGGGGGCTCCTTCTGCTGCCCTGAGCCCGCAGAGCAGGGCAGCGTTTGCTGATGCTCTGAGCCCTTCCTAAAGATCCTGTGGGGCTGCCTTGGACACCTGGGGCCAGGCATTCCTTCCAGCCTGGGCCGCTTTGGCTTGGCAGGGGGCGGCTCCAGGGCAGGCGGCAGTGTGTGCAAGGGCCCTTGGTGACACGCTGCAGCACTGTTTCAGTGGCATGGAATGGGACAGGATGTCCTTTGTGACATGTGTGTTGGCCTAGGAGCTGGCGGTGACAGGAGCAGGCTACAGTGCTCAGAGCACACGACAGGCAGAGCGGTTTCGTGAGGAGCCCCCACACAGCGCGCTCGTTCGTGTCCCACCCGGAGCTGTTTCAAGGCGTTGCTTCTACATGTGACTTCGGGGCCAGTCCGGAGGACTTCATGACCCGTAGCCTTCCAGAGGCATTTGTCTTGTAATCTGGCATTATTGCAATCCATGACATGGAGCAGAGACCCTCAAGACTGTCTAAGTTTGCCTGGGTGGAGAAACAGCACGAATACCCTGAAACTGATCTGGAACTGCAGACTGAGGAGGTTGTGCCTATCCAGGTGCTGCAGGACGGTGCGTGGCAGAGCTGGGCCACAGGGCTGGTGCCTGCAACCAGCTTGGCCCCATCCCATCCCATCCCATCCCATCCCATCCCATCCCATCCCATCCCATCGTTCCCATGGACAGAACCGAACAGGGATGGCAAGATCATTGAGCAGAAACCCCCAAGAGTTCCCAAGCTGGCCTGGGTGGGGGAGGACGAAGAAGAGCCTGACCCTGACCCAGAAGTGGAGACCGAGGAGGTTGTGCCAATCCAGCTGCTGCCAGAGGGTGAGTTGCAGAGCTGGGTCACAGAGCTGGTACCTGCAGCACCATCCCATCCCATCCCATCCCATCCCATCCCATCCCATCCCATCCCATCCCATCCCATCCCATCCCATCCCATCCCATCCCTGGTGGTCAAAGTTTGAATTTGACAGAGTTTGGACTTGAAGGTCCAAGGTTTTATTTGGTGGTAAACAATTGGATTTATTGGTCAAAATTTGGATTTGATGGTCCAGGGTTGCATTTGGTGGGCAACATTGGAATGCCATGGAATAACAGCATTCTAGGGGTTGGGAGTTTAGAATCATCTGCTTCCCCTCACATCTTCCCATCAACACTGGCAATCCATGGAATAACAGCACTCCGGGCATCGGGAATATCGAATCCTCCAGTTCTCCTCACAAATTCCCATGGAATCATGTCATTCTGGGCATTGGGAATTTATAAAAATGGCACCTTTGGTGCTCCAAGACGGACACATGTGTGATGGCATTGGATACTACAGGTGGCAAGGAAAACTGGGAATGCCTCTGGCAGCTCCGCAATCTCCACCAAGCTCAGCATCCTGCCCGGAGAACTTTACAACTCAGGACTACAGCAAAATCATGGAAAAATCAAGGCACTCAGGCGCACATTGGAAACAAAATGTAACTGTTCATTTTTTGCTTGCTTTTTATATTTTTAACAGATTTTGTCTTTGTTTTTTACTTTTTTCCCAGTTTTTCCCCCTTTTTTCTTTTCTCCCCTTTTTTAAAAAATTTGCAACACCTTTAAATTTTCAACCAGAAAAATTCCCAGCAACTCAAGGGAAAAAACCCAAACAACTCAAGAAACCAAAGCAGTTTTTATCTCCAGGATAACACATAGCAAAATAACATCTTTTAAATAGTAAAAGAAAACACTAAAGGTTTATTCCCCAAAACATCTACAAAGAAGAAATATTCAGGATCTTGGCAATTTATTTTTGACATTTTTCAATTACTTGTTCTTTTTATATTATCAGTATTAATATTAATAATAATACTAATAATATATCTTCTTTTTAAAAATGTTTTTTCTGTTTTTTTAATTCTTAATTCAGGAATTAACATGGGCAAAACCACTACAGCATAAACAGGAGGCAACTTCCAGTCCATTCAGAAAAGAAAAGTAGGATTCTCTTTGAAAAACATGCAGTCACATTTAAAAAACACCTCTAAAATTTTCCCAAATAAAGTAACAATCTGGGCCCTGCGGGGCCCTGGTAGACAGTTGTGTTGGAATTTCTCCTATTGCGCCTCCAGGTTATTCTTTACAAGTGGATTCATTTGGAATTTTATCCTTCTTTTTCCCTATTTTTACTTCTTAAAAACTCTTTTCTTCCCTGTTTCTTTGTGCTTGTTTCCACCGAGTTCTGCTCATTTCCAGTTCTATATGGGATTTTTCCAGATCTGGATTGTATCCTGCTTTCTTCCCTTATCCCAGGCCCCTGATGTTGGAAAAGAAATGAAATTTAGCAAAATATTTAATTATAGTGAGTTGTGTGTGAACTGGTTTGTTAAAAAGTAGTTTTGTAGCCGTTGAAAGTGTGTTGGGTTTTGTGTGTTACCTAGCAGGTAGTCTTAGAGATTTAATAAATAATTAAACTAGTGCAAGAAGGTAAGAATGCTAAACTGTCTAGAGGCAGCATACAATGCTCTTAGAATAAGATAAGCAGAGGATTAATGATCTTATTTGTGAACCAAGGAATGTATCACAAGGGGTCTGTGACCAGGCAAGGGGAACGGGGAAACTGTTCCTTAGAGACTTTGTTGTGAATCGCATGTATAAGAGGGAAGCACCCATACGCGAATTCGGGGGGCTCGGACTTTGGGACGTGAGTCCCCCAGTTCCCCGGGCCCTTAATAAAGCACCCACAAAACTTATCCGAGTTTTGTGTCATTTATCAATCGGGCAACAGTTTTCTGGCGACCGTGGCAGGACTCCAAGGGCTGCTGGGGCGGTTCGCGTCCCGATCCACTCCAAGCCGGCACCGAGGACTTCTCGGGGAGTCATCGGTCGTGACCGACACCCCGCGCCTGTTGGACAACTGCCAAGGTAAGCCCGAAGGTGCTTTATATTGGAAAAAGGTGATAATTGGATTTGGATTTGGTGGTTGGTAAAAAAGCCTAGGCTCCGGCCATAAGACGTCTAAGGACGCAGGACCGGAACTCGCCTCCTGTTTGTTTTAGGGAAGGACGGCGAGAAGGTATATTGGTTTAAGGTATATTGGTTTATTGGGATTAATAGTAGAATTAAAAGTCGTAATATGATGTCTTTTAAAACTGTTAAAACCTTAGTGCAAGCCAATGGTAAAATACCTGGAAATACACCATTAGGTTGTATATTGAAACGGTGGAAAAGTGAAGGGTATTATCAAGAATTGGATAAAAGTAAAATGATAGATTATTGTAATCATTGGTGGCCTGAATATGAGACTGGGGAAGCGGGATGGCCGATGAATGGTACACTGGAATTCGGGATAATGGAATCTTTGATGCAATTTTTAAGGAGAAATGAGAAATGGGATGAAATACCATATTTGGATTTGTTTTTCGTTTTATATCGGAAAGAAGAATGGCAAAAGGAATGTGGTATCTTGGTTTTAGAAGTGAATGATGAAAGGGAGTGTGTGGGATGTAAAGAAAGAAAGAAGCGTAATTTGTATCCTTCAGTCGAGGAAGATTTGTCTTATTGTATAGCACCTCTAAGGGTTCCGGTTGCTCCTAATGTGCCCCCTGCTCCCCCTGCGGATATAGCTATAAAAACGGGATCTAGTGAGAGTGATAGTGATGGTGGTGATGGTGAAAAGAATGAGAGTGTTAAAAGAACTCCGTTAGCAGGGCGGACTCGCAAGGGAAGGAAGGGGCAGAAGGGGCCACATTTAATTGCGCCGTTGAGGGAAGCTGTGGGACCACAGGGAGAAAGGATACTTATAAAGGTGCCTTTCTCCCCCGGGGATTTGGTAATATGGAAGCAATCAGCGGGGAGTTATCGGGAGGATCCTGAAAGGGTGGCAAGGGTGGTTAAAATGGTAATAAAGACTCAGAATCCGGACTGGAATGATTTACAGGTATTATTAGATACTATAATGGATTCCACGAAAAAGGAAATGGTTGTTAGAGCCACTCAAAAAAAAAATGCTGGAGGTAGCGTGGAAGGTATACAACAACAGGGATAAAGAAACTGCAAAAAGACAACAAGCTAGTATTCTGGCTGTAATGCAACAGGCAGGGGCAGGAGGAAGACCCATTAGGGGTCGAGGTCGGGGAGGAGCTAATCACGGACAGAGGGGGTTGCCAAGAGGTCGGGGAGGATTTGGGTTTGCACCTAACATGGGGAGGTTGGATCCAAACCAGTGTGCCTTTTGCCGACAATTGGGACACTGGAAAAATGAATGCCCGGTTAGAGGAGGTATGGGCATGGGAAACATGGGATTAAGGACAGCCCCAATGGGAAATGCCCCTGTGGGAGGATTCACGGGAGGACCAGCAGAAGTCGCTCAAGCACTAGTTTTGGGAAACTATCAGAATCAAAGCTGACTAGAAAAGGATTTAAGGGTAGTTTTAGAAATAGATGGAAAGGATCAAGAATTTATGGTAGACACTGGAGTTACTTATTCTGTACTCAATAGACAATTGGGACCTTTGAGTGACACAACGGTACAGGTGGTGGGGGCAACAGGGAAGCTAGAGGAACAACCATTTTTACAACCTTTAAATCTTAGGTTTGGGGGGAAGGAATTAGATCACCAATTTTTGTATATGCCAAACTGCCCCACACCCCTTCTTGGCAGAGACCTGTTGTCCCGACTTAATGTGAAAATAATGTTTGAAGGGGGAAGGGTGAAATTGGAAATACCTGAGGAACAAATAGCAGGCATTTTTGTGATCAAGGAAGTGGATGCCTCTCCTATTCCAGAAGAAATTGAGCAGGCTGTAGTACCCTGGGTATGGGAGTCAGGGGTCTCCGGAAAATCTAAAGCTGCACAGCCAGTAAAGGTGGAACTAAAGGAAGGGGCCCGACCAGTGAAGATAAAGCAATACCCCTTGAAGCTTGAGGCAAGGTGGGGAGTACCCCCGTTAATTAAACAATTTTTGGCTCAAGGAATATTACAGGAATGTGAATCGGAGTATAATATTCCAATTTTTCCAGTAAAAAAAACCTAATGGTAAGTACCGTTTGGTACAGGACTTAAGGGCTATTAATGCAATAGTGAAAGACATACATCCAGTTGTTGCTAATCCTTATACTTTGTTAACATCTGTATCAGAGGAGTTTAAATGGTTCTCAGTGATTGACCTTAAAGATGCCTTCTTCTGCATCCCACTGGCAAGAGAGAGTAGGAAATATTTTGCCTTCGAGTGGGAGAGTCCTGATTTTGGGAGAAAAGAAGCAGCTTATGTGGACGAGACTCCCACAGGGATTTAAATGCTCCCCTACTATTTTTGGAAACCAACTGGCCAAGGAGCTGGAGGAATGGAAGATAACCCAGGTAACAATATCCCCATCCTTGTATGTAGTCCTGCAGTACGTGGACGACATTTTTCTGGCTACTAAGGAAAGGGAAATGTGCATGGAATTAACAAATTACTCAACATGCTTGGCCAAGCAGGGTATCGGGTTTCTAAGGAAAAAGCTCAATTGGTCAAAAATAGCGTTATTTACCTCGGTTGTGAGATCACACAAGGGCAGAGACATTTGGGAGTAAACTGAATAGAGGCAATATGTGCTATTCCTTTGCCTCGTAACCATCAGGAATTGAGATCTTTTCTAGGAATGGTGGGATGGTGTCGACTGTGGATCATGAATTTCGGTCTCCTAGCCAAGCCACTATATGAGGCCTTGAAGCAGCATCGGTTGGAGTGGACGACACAGCAAAAGAAGGCCTTCCAGGAATTGAAGCAGGCACTAAAGGAGGCCCCAGCGCTAGGACTCCCTGACGTGACCAAGGAATTCCAGTTGTACGTGAATGAGAGGCAAAAACTGGCATTGGGGGTCCTCACCCAGAAGGTGGGATCCTGGAAGAGGCCAGTGGGATACTTCTCTAAACAACTGGATTCGGTAAGTTCCGGGTGGCCCTCGTGTTTACGAGCCGTGGCGGCAACAATAATTCGTATTCAAGAGGCCCGGAAATTGACTTTGGGGGCAAAAATGAAAGTGTTTGTTCCCCATATGGTCATGGCCGTTTTGGAGCAAAAGGGGGGTCACTGGCTATCATCCAGTCGAATGTTGCAATACCAGGCCATCCTGAGAGAACAGGATGATATTGAAATAAGGACTACTAATCATGTTAATCCAGCAGAGTTTTTACGCAGTGACCAGGAAGCTGGGGGACTGGTGCATGATTGCGTAGAGGTAATTGAACAAGTATATGCCAGCAGACCCGACCTAAAGGATGAACCATTGGAAGAACCTGAATGGGAACTATACACTGATGGATCCAGTTTTGTCGAGAATGGGACTCGCTATGCCGGGTATGCAGTGGTAACATTGGATCAGGTAATAGAGGCAAAGGCTTTGTTACCTGGAACTTCGGCCCAGAAGGCAGAGGTGATTGGACTCACCAGAGCCCTGTATTTGAGCAAGGACAAAAGGGTTAATATCTGGACAGATTCTAAATATGCCTTTGGTGTGGTTCATGTACATGGGGCGTTATGGAAGGAAAGGGGGCTTTTGAATTCACAGGGAACCAACATCAAGCACCGGGAAGAAGTGCTACAGCTACTGGATGCGGTACACAGTCCCAAAGCAGTTGCAGTAATGCATGTTAGAGGACATCAGACTGCGGAAGGAGATGTTTACAGAGGAAATCGATTTGCTGATGTTACAGCTCGGCAAGTGGCACGGGAAGTATGGACTCAAATGGCATTGGTACCGGTAAGAACAAATCCGGCTACCCCATACCTGAATCAGGAGCCCAAATATTCAATAGAAGATGGAAAACTAATAAACTTGCTAGGGGCACAGAAGAATCAACTTGAGTGGTACGTTACACCAATGGGACAAATAGTGGTACCTACCCACATAATGAAATTTATTTTGGAATCAGAACATAATAAATGTCATTGGGGGGCAGAAGTATTGGTAAAATTTTTGAAGAATGAGATAATCTCTAATCAGATGTTAACAATGGCAAAAAGAGTTAATGCAATGTGCCCGGTATGTTTGAAAAATAATCCAGTAGTTAGGAGACAAATACAAATGGGAAAGTTGCAAGTCGGGCCACAACCAGGAGATTACTGGCAAGTTGATTTTTCTGAATTGCCTAGGGCACAGGGATACAGATACTTCTTAGTGTACGTATGTACATTCTCAGGGTGGCTGGAAGCTTTTCCATGTAGAACTAATCAGGCTAAGGAGGTGGTAAAAATCTTGTTAAAAGAAATAATACCAAGATTTGGAGTACCTTTAGGATTGTCATCAGATAGGGGTCCGCATTTTATAGCCGGGGTAGTGCAGGAATTAGCACGAATGTTAGATATAACCTGGAATTTGCATACCCCCTGGAGACCTCAGTCTAGTGGGCAGGTGGAAAGGATGAATCAAACCCTGAAAGGACAAATCAAAAAGATTTGCCAGGAAGCTAAACTGCACTGGCCTCAAGCTTTGCCTTTGGCCCTACTCAGGATTCGAATTAAACCAAGGGAAAAGGTAGGCGTAAGTCCATATGAGATATTATATGGCAAACCATATCATGCAACTGTATTAAAAGGGGAGGTACATGTGAGTGGGGACCAGGCGATTGCAGAGTATGTTATGTCACTTAATAAGATCTTGAATTCTTTAAGAAATACGTTACAGTGGAATAGACCGCTCACGCTGGAGAATTCTGTCCACGACATCCAGCCTGGGGACCAGGTGTACGTCAAGAAGTGGATCACGGATCCGCTACGGGAATCATGGAGCGGACCCCACCAGGTGTGATCGAAAAGGAAAAGAGGCGATCTCTCCGGTTGCTGAAGGCGATGTCCCGTGGGCGGCAGAATGAAGAACACTCCCCACCTCTTTATGAAGATCTTACTGTCAATACTGTTGATTGAGCATCCTTGCAGCAGGACTGAAGGATGCTCAAAAGGGGGGAAATGTTGGAAAAGAAATTAAATTTAGCAAAATATTTAATTATAGTGAGTTGTGTGTGAACTGGTTTGTTAAAAAGTAGTTTTGTAGCCGTTGAAAGTGTGTTGGGTTTTGTGTGTTACCTAGCAGGTAGTCTTAGAGATTTAATAAATAATTAAACTAGTGCAAGAAGGTAAGAATGCTAAACTGTCTAGAGGCAGCATACAATGCTCTTAGAATAAGATAAGCAGAGGATTAATGATCTTATTTGTGAACCAAGGAATGTATCACAAGGGGTCTGTGACCAGGCAAGGGGAACGGGGAAACTGTTCCTTAGAGACTTTGTTGTGAATCGCATGTATAAGAGGGAAGCACCCATACGCGAATTCGGGGGGCTCGGACTTTGGGACGTGAGTCCCCCAGTTCCCCGGGCCCTTAATAAAGCACCCACAAAACTTATCCGAGTTTTGTGTCATTTATCAATCGGGCAACACTGAAATCCCCCTAAAATATCCCAAAAAACCTCAGAAGACTGAATCATCACATCAGCACTATCACTAGAGTGTTCCTAGACAAGTGGGCAGAAAATTTGGAATGAACACCGCCTATCCAGCAGACCCATGAATTCCTGCAACATGGAGGTGGAAAAAGCTGCTAAAATTGGGATCTTGCCTTTCCAGGAGCATTTTTGAACCTGGTTTTATTCATTATCTTGTTGATGTGCACAACAGGGTACCAAATATGGCAGGGCCTTAGACATGACTTTGGTCCCTGACACACACCTGTCCCACTGCTGGCCTTCAGTGTGCTCAGCAAGATGTGGAACTGCACAGTGCTGTGGAACTGCACCTTCCGCACAGGGACCTTTCCAGCCTGACTTGCCCTCGTTCCTCTGCGTCCGTGCACAAAACACGGCGTGGCAGAGAATGGCAGCAGGGCCTGTGTGTCCCAGGGTCTGGGATTTGCTTCAGCTCCACAGGGATGAGGGCAAAATGAAGATGCCAAACTGTTTATTAATGAAAGGCGAAGCAAAGGGATGAGCTGGGAGGGAGAAAGGGAATGACCAGGGTTTCAGGGCTGGTGGGAGGGAGATATCTACAGGCAGGCTGAAGGCAGGAGCTACCGAGCTTCTCACAGGCTCAGCTGTGTCCAGCATCAGCCGTGCCTGGAGCTCCAGTGGCAGTGGGAGATGGCGTCCTCTTCAGTGTCTCCTGAGGCTGTTCTTGGGACACTGGTTCACTGGATTCTGAAGATGCACCTAATTCTTCAGCTCTTCTGGCACATTGGGTGTGAATATCCAGGTTACCGTGGGATGGACTAGTGTCTTTCCTTGGGACTTAAATGGCTGGAACAGAGAGGAAGAGAGCCATAGTCAGCACCCACATCTGCAGGAATCCTAGAAGACGCTCCTGTCAAGGTGTGCTGGTTTGTGAATCACAGACATGATGTTTTGGGAGAGGCTGCTGGTAGGTTCCTCCGTGTCGGATCGGAAACCAGTCAAGGGTTGGCTTTGGGAATTGATAATCTGGAAAGCTGTACATGAAAGCTTCTGTGAAAAACACACGTTACAAACGAAAGAAACTTGGGAACTTTCTCTTTTCCCTTCTGGCCGACAAAGAGGTAACACAGCTGACCCAGCCCAGGCCTGGCTGAGGTCAGTGAAGAAGAAGTCAAGTCCCAGATGGGAGGGATGAGGAGATGTCTTAAGTTTTAGGCTGAAATCCTCTTGTAAATATATGGAGAAGGACACTTTTTTCCCTATAACGCATGAAGGTATGGGGAGATGAAAGTGTTCAAATGGAAGGTATGGAGCAAAACCTCCATGCTAAAGTCAGTAGATGTTAAAGTAGCTGTGATACTATGAAAAGTTTGAACAGAGACGGAGAGAAGAGTGATGAAGATCCTGTGCCCCCAGGAACAGAAGATCTCTCTTGCTAGAAATGGAAGAGGATTTTAGAGATAGATAAAGAGAACCTTTGCCTTTGAACATCTCAGCTTTAGAACAGTATCCCCTAGGCTGACATGGCACAGAAACACAGCTGTGGGAAAAGCTTGTGGAAAATGGGAGCGATTTCAGAATTGCAGATTTCCC
The DNA here is from genome assembly GCF_027579445.1 of Ammospiza nelsoni. NCBI lineage: Eukaryota > Metazoa > Chordata > Aves > Passeriformes > Passerellidae > Ammospiza > Ammospiza nelsoni. The sequence continues at coordinate 3,788,713 of NC_080639.1, forward strand.
TGCAGTGTGGCTGCTTTCATGGAAATTAAGAGCCATGAGAGAACTGTTTTCTTGTGGAAAATCTCCATAACATTAACAAGAGGGACTTTTCTCCTTAAGTGAGCAGGAGAAGGACTATTCTAGAGGTAGTAAAGTGACTCAAAATTTTGGTTTTGTCTCTTTACATTGTCAGTGGGAAAGAAACAGTTGTAGGGGGAGGAGAGGTGTACTGAAGGTTTTGTTCTGATTCTTATTCTTATTACTCCTTCTTTTAGTTACTGTTAACAATTTTTTCTTCATACCCTTTTAAAGTTTGGAGCCTGCTTTGCCTTCCTCCTAATCCTATCTCAAACAGAAAATTATTAAATACACGGTACTGGATGTACTGGTGATTAACCAACACGGAACTTACCACACTAATTGGAACATGGGCCAGGAAATGATCAATTGGCGAACCAAAACCACTACTCAAGGGTGTCCCACTCAGCTCTTGCATCGGCCAGAAGAGAGGAGGGGCCAACGGGATCAGCCGAAGGACGCTGGCCACGAATCCCCCCGAGCAGTGTCCCTGAAATCGCTCGCTGTGCCCTGCCCAGGCCACCCCTCATCCCCACAGGGAGCAAAGCCTGCCACAGCCGGGACAGGGACTGCAGCTCCGTGCCGGGGCAATGCAGCTCTCCCGGGCAGTCCCCGCTGTCAGCGCGCTGCCCTCACTCACCGGGACTGTGGGCCCGGAGCTCGTCCCTCTTGCCCATGAGGCACCGCCCGGCCATGCCTGTGAACACAGAGGCTGTCACGGCCCCAGCGGCACAGCTCCGTGCCAGCGGCGCTGCCGGGGCAGCAGGCGGGGCTGGGGCCGAGCTGCGGCGGCCCGGGGTGGGAGCCCGGGCTCGGGACTCACCGATGATCCTGACGGCCGCCTCTCGTACGGACTCCTGCGGGCTATCCAGGAACCGCAGGGCCCACTGCATCTGCTGGGCCGCTCTGCTCCTGTCCTGTGCCAGCTGCAGAGAGCGGCAGGAGGGAAGGGTTGGCGCGGGCTCAGCCCCTGGGCCGGGCGCTGCCTGCGCCCAGCCCCGGCCTCCCCTGGCCGCAGAGCTCCGAGGCGCGGCCAGCAGTCGCCGGCCAAGGGCTCCCGAGGGCAGGGGGCAGAGGGCCGGCTGCTGCCCGGGGAGCCGCGGTGCCGGCCCGCAGCCCCGCCGGGCCGGGGCTCCATGGGCACCCGGCTCGGCCCACGGGAGCCTGGAGAAGAGCCCGGGCGGCCTCTGGCTGCAGCAGCGGGCAGGGGCACAGCTGTCAGCCCTGCACACCGAGCACCGCCCTCAGGGGCCTTCTTCGGGCTTAGCCTGGGGCTTCAGTCCCTCCTTACCAGGCACTCATCAATTTTCAATGGCTGCTCCATCTTCACCACCTTCTGGAGATCCGTCTTCCCCAGGAACCCGGCCGCAAAATGAAGTGCTTCTCTAAAGGCCTGGAGAGCAGAAGAGACCCAGAGATGGCCCCACAGCCCAGGGCACCGGAATCCCAAGGCCTGGAGGAGGCTGCAGTCCATGAGGTGCCAGGGCAGGAGGCAGCCAAGCCCCCTCCCAGGGATCAACCAGCATCACAGAGAACCTCACCTCTGCCAGGTGTTGATTCTCCTCATGGGAGTGCAAGAAGAGGAGGAGCAGGCTCTGGTTCACGATTGTCTTCAGGGGCCCTTTTCCCTCATCTACTACCAACTCCATCACCTTGCGGAAGAGGTAAATGGAGAGCACCTGCACTTGGCTGCTCTCCTGGAGGAAAGGAGGAAGAAAATACTTGAGCAACAAATATCCTCTACTCCTGGGCGAACACCTGAATGTCCAGAGAGCACAAAATTTCTGGTCAGCAGCAAGTGCCCATGGCTGGGGGCAGAGAGCCTTACATTGTCAAAGAGCGGCAGGAGGGCCTCAGCCAGCTTTGGGGCAGAAGTGCTAGATATCACCAGATGTTTTTTCTCGAGCATCTTCTTGAACAGAGAGAGGGACATGCTGACCACCTCTCCATCTGCATCACCCAGAAGCTTCAGAAGGCTTCGAGACACGCTGCGTAGAGGTTTGGCCTGTGTGGAACACAAGATTGTGCTGGGAAGCCATGGACAACTGGACACCACCAACACCACCCTGGCACTGCAAGGCCACCCTGCTGCTGCAGGGCCCACAGGCCAAAGGCCTGCCCGAAAACACTGGGGCAGGTGAGGCAGGAGAGCTGGGAGCAGCTGCCTCAGCTGCTGAAGCCCTGCACGCCCATGGGGCTGCTTTCCACAAGGCAACTTCAGCCATGGCCCCCTCCTCACCATCAAGGGATCCTTGCTGGCCACCACAAGGCCTCTGAGCGCCAGGCGACGCCGCTCCCTCCACTTGCTCTGCAGGTACCTTGACCTGATCTTCACGACAGTGAGAGCACATTCCCTCATGTCCAGGCACTCGAGGACCTGAAGGGCACAGGGCAGTGACAGGGGAGCCGGCCAGCAGGAGCCCAGAAGCGCACAGGGCTGGGCCCAGGCAGCAGCACAGGGCGTGGGCACCGTCCCAGGCAGCTGTGGCTGTGAGAGGGCAGGGAGCTGGGAGGCAGCTCAGCCAGGCAGTGCTGGAACCAGGCTCACCTCCACAAGGAATGCCAGCAAGGGCAGATCCCACCTTGGCTTTTCACTGCTGAGCAGCAGGAGAAGGCGATATGCGACATGGGAACACAGGGTGGTCAAGACATAACGCATCTCCCTAGCAGGGGGAAAAAGGCACCATGATCCTGAGGTGGGGGACAAACCTCTCCCAGGACTGACTCAGAGAGCTCTGGCCCTTCCCCAGCATCCCTGGAGGGAATGTGGGTGCTCTGGGAGATGGCCCCTTCTGGGCACCCTCCTCTCCCAGCCTTTTCCCATCTTCTTGGCTGTCCTTCAGTGATGAGGCTCTCTGGGCCACGACCACAGATACTGAGTGGGGCACAGGGCACAAATGCCAGGGGCAGTGGGGAGAAGGGGGTCTCACCTGGCCAGCAGACCCATGGCATAGTGCTGGGTGTGAGCACACAGCATCGTGTCCCAGCCACGCTTGCGCTCCATAGACATCACCTCATTGTCACAGTCCAGTCGGTAGAGCAGAGCCTTCATGGCCTGCACTGCAAACCTGTGTGCAGAGCAAAGCCCAGGTCACACTGGGAGCACTGGCCCTGGCCACAAGGGTATGGGAAGGACAGGAGGACTGGGACCTGTTGTAATTGCTGGGAAGGCGGTGTTCCTCCTGGCATGCTCTCCAGAAGGTATCAACTTCCTCTGGTGGCATCTGCTGTGTGGTGATGGCAACATGGAAGAGCAGAGCCACAAACAGAGGATAGAAAGAATGAATTGTTCCCTCATGGAAGTGAGGCACCTGGGCAATCACCCAGATCACCAGAGTTGCCTGCAAAAGAAGCAGCCCAAGACAGCGCTCATTGCCGAGGTGTCCTTGGGGCATGGCCCAAGGGCAGATGCAGGAGGAGCAGCAGGCCTGGTGCCCCCTGAGCCTGCCCCTAGCCGAGGGTTCAGCCCAGTGCCTGAGGCATGGAGAGCATGGAGAGCTGCTGGAGAGGCGTCCTGGGGGTGAGCATGGGCCCAGAAACTCACAGCCAGGGCATAAACGTCCCTGTCGTCCCCATCAGAGGTGCGTGCGCTGTGCAGTGGCCAATCCTCCATTACACGCACTAGTGTTGGCAGCACTTTCTCCATTGTTACTTGTGACGAGCCAATGATTCTCCACATGATTGTAGCAGCTCTGTGGGATGAGAGCTCTGTGTCAGGGGCATCTCAGTCCCTGGACCATGCCCTGTGCAGCTGTGGCGGTCCAGGTGACAGAGCCCCTGTGCCCTGAGGGGCAGGGAGGGAGCATTGGCAGCAGGCTTGGGGAACAGAGGGGCCCCAGGGTCCTGGAGCTCTGTGCCTGTCTGGCAGAGCCCATAGCACAGGCTGTGCAGGGCCATGGGCCCTAGAGGCTGGTGGGCCCTGAGCTGTGCAGGCACGTGGGCCCCGTACCTGTCACATGTTGGGGCACAGCGCAGGAGGGTCAGCACCACACCAGCAGGGTGTTCTTCAGCCAGCCTCACAATGTCACTTTTCAGCCTGGCATCCACAGTGACATCGGAAAGTAGAGTCTGGTGGATGCCCCTTACAATGGCTGGCACCTGGAGGAGGCATGGGGGAGATTTTGGGTGCTGTCCAAGGCAGCAACTTCCCCAGCTTCCCCCAGGAAGTGCTTCCCTTCCTGCCACACTGTGCTGGCCTCAAAGGCTAAAGGGGGCCCAGTGACCGTGGCTTGAGGGGACACATGGTCCTGGCAGGCCTCCAGGCCTGGCCCCAGGCTGCTTACCTGCTGCTGAGAAGGAACAGCAGTGTCATCACAAGAATCCATAGCGGGAGCAGGAATCACAATGGGAATGGGCATGGTGCCAGTTTTTGAGATGTCCTCAGTTTCTTCATTGTCTGTGTTTCTGATGGGCACATCCTCAGTCACTGCCTTGTCTGTCTTTGCCCTGTCCTCGTTCATTGCAGCCTCAGAGTCCTGTGAGTTCTCATCCAAATCTGGGCTGACATTGGGCTCTGCCTGGAGCTCGGTCAGCCCTGAGTCAGGCTCGGCTGTGCCCTCAGCTGCTGCAGTGCTGGTCTTTGTGCACCGAATGCGCAGGAATTTCCGGAACCTCTGCAGGAGAATAAAGGACAGGGAAACCAGGGATGCTCCATGGCATGCTCCAAGCGTGGTGCTGGGCTGAGTGGGGACAGCAGGCCCAGCCTAGGTGGGGGTGGCTGCAGGTACCTTCAGGGTTTTGCGCAAGCGGCCACGGTCGGGTTCCTGCTCTTGTGTCTTGTCCAAGGCAGCATCTGGCAAAGAGCGAGCGCAGCCAGAGCTGAGGGGCTGCGGGAGAGGCCGGAGAGCACAGCCCAGCCCTGTGCTGCCCAGGCAGGGAGAGCCCCGGGATGGCCCAGGGGATGGAGCACGGCCACTGCGGGGTGTCTGCCCTGCCCCTGTTCCATCCTGTCCATGGGCATGTCCCCAGGGGATGGGATGGGATGGGATGGGATGGGATGGGATGGGATGGGATGGGATGGGGCCAAGCTGGCTACAGCCATCAGCCCTGTGGCCCAGCTCTGCCACTCACCATCCTGTAGTGTCTGGATCTGCTCCAGATCTTCAGGCTCTTGTGCTGGGGCAGCTCCATGGTTTTCAGTGTCTTTCCCCCTGAACACTTTGAACAGGCCGAGAAATCTGCCCGCCATTCCACCACTCGGCCTTGACGGTACCTTCTAGAGAGATGCCCCAGGATATTGCCGAGTCAACACTTGCAGTTGTGCCTTCAAGGCACCTGCAACAAGGAAGCCTCAGAAAGGCTGCAGGACAGAAAGTCCTGCACTCTGCTGTTGAGGACTCCTGCCAAAATCACAGGAGCCTCTTCATTAACGATTCAGGTGGCCAAATCCCACGGTCCGGACTTGATGGCACTGGACCACAGGATGCCTGGAAAACTTACGAGTCACCAAGTCCTGCAGTCTGGCCTCTAGGTCAGCTGCAGGGATAACGCTACGGAAAAGCTTCGGAGGAGACGGGAACGAGCGCGCTGTGTGGGGACTCCTCACGGCACCGCTCTGTCTTGTCCTGTCCCGTCGCGTACTCCGAGCACCCGGGCAAGCTTCTATTTCCCACGTGTCACAATGGGCCCTTGGACACCAGGTTCCATTCCATGCAACCCTGACCATGCTGCACCGTGTCACCAAGGGCCCTTGCACACACTGCCGCCTGCCCTGGGGCTGCCCCCAGCCCAGCCAAAGTGGCCCAGGCTGGAAGGAATGCCTGGCCCCAGGTGTCCAAGGCAGCCCCACAGGATCTTTAGGAAGGGCTCAGAGCATCAGCAAACGCTGCCCTGCTCTGCGGGCTCAGGGCAGCAGAAGGAGCCCCCAGGGCTGCCGACGCAGCCGCGCTGGGAAGGGCACGGGGCCTTCCAGGGACGCTGGCACGGCCTCCTTGGGACACGTCCCGGCCCATGGCCATCCTAAACCCGCGGGTGTGACTCGCACAAGGAACGTGTGGGCCCGGGCACCAATGCTGCTCTGAGCCCTGGGGCCCGGGCAGCGCTGCCATCAGCAGCTGGGGCAGAGTCCCTGCCCAAGCAGAGCTGCCACCCCCCAAGCCCTGGCAGCGCTGGTGCCCGTCTCCCGCCCCACAGACCTGTGGCCCCGCGGGGCTTCTGTGCCACAGGGAGCCAAAGCCCACGAGCATTGGGGGCTGATGGCAGGAGCACCTGGAGCAACTGCGGGCAACACTTGGTTTCTGTCAGGAGCTCTTCCTCCATGCTGGAATGATTTTCGCATTGAACTAATTTCCTTCACCACAGAAACATCTTCTCCTCGAAGGCACAGAAGAACCTGGCATAAAGAAATCCTCACTTCAGGAAAGCTTAACTTCCCATTGTTCAGCACAAGGACTTCCAAAAAGGGACAAATTTATTGGCATGGCCGGAGAATGGGAATGGTTTTGAAGTTTGTTCCAAACTAAGAGCAGCAACTCATTTGCTTTAATATCACCCACTGAAAGACACTTTACAAAACCTAACACTACACAGAGCCAAAAAGAAGACCATTCATTGGTTTCGGATGGTAATATCCTAATCCTCTCAAGGAATAAAAGCACTCAAGGAATGTAAGACCACTCAGTGTCACAACAATAACCCTAACAAAAGAATGGATGGCAGAAGGGCTGATCCTCGCCCAGTACAAATAACTAAGTTCCCTCTTGTTCCCTGCAGGGAAACAGGACCAGTGAAAGAAATAGTCACAGATATTCTTTCTGCCCTCCATTACCAAAGCTATGCCAAAGCACAGATGCTGCCTTCAAACTGACTCAAATTCCAGCCCAGACTCTCACCTTCCAGACAACTCCTTCCCCAACACGCCCTCCAACACCCACCTCCAAACACACCCACAGAAGCCCTCAACACCCCGCCAGGAGCCCCATCTGTGCCCGTCTCCCTGCAGAGCTTTCCCAGCCTCCAGCAGAGCCCCTGGTTCCCTGCACGTGCCGTGGGATGGCAGCCAGGAGGGTCTGATCCAAGGCCTTCCCTGGCAGCAAAGCCAGGCTGCCCGGCCTATGGTTCCTGGATCATCCTTCCCAGCGAGCCTTCCCGTGCACGGCTGTTCCATTGGCACATCTGCGCTCAGCTCGGACTGCTCCACTCAACCAGGGCTGCTGGGAAAGGATCCAGAGCAGCCTGGCAAGCTCTTTCCCCAGCTCCCTCTTCACTCCTGGGGGAGGTAGAACATTCCACAGGAAAGCAGCTGCTGACACACGGAGTGGGTGGCATCAGGCAGCTCTGGGGAGGCCCCTCAGGACTGCTGTATCCTGAGGGAACACCACTGGCCATCCCCTGGGTGTATCTGCAAAAGCTTAAAATCAGCTGCCTCAGCTTCCAGGGCCTCTCTTGGCCAGCATCCTGACGTGGCTGCAGGGCTGCTGCGAGGCACTGCTGGGACCCAGCGGGACAGGACCGGCTGTCTCGTGCCCACGTAGCAGCCCTGACACAGCCAGGGCCATCCCGAAAGCAGAGAAACGCTCACGGGCCAGCAGAGAGGAGCACGGAGCACTGGGCTGCTCTCAGGCTATCTCAGCTGGGCTCGCTCCACCACACGGCCCCATGTTAAGGCCGGCTGATGCCCAGCTGCCAGAAATGCCTACCTTGTTATCTCCAAGATGCACAGGGAGAGCCAACGAGCAGGACACCTTGGGAGGCCTTTTCTGAGGCAAGGGACACACCAAGATCAGCCAAGGCTCTCCACGCTGTCTGGCCCACACATCCGAGCTCTGTGCTGGCCCTGGGCTACAGCAGCTTCCACCAAGCAGGAGGCAATGCATATTGCCAAGAGTTGAAACACAGCAGACAGCAAAGATGTGAAAAGTATGTGTGTAAAGGCCTTTTAATTCACAGTTCTCACAGAGAGCTTTGGGGCTCATGGCTGGACAGAGATGCTCCTGCTCACACCTCTTTCCAAAGAGGGTAACACACCCTCCTGCAGGTGCTGGGATTGGTTTGTAGATGCCAAACCTGCTCCTCACTGCCTTCTCCATGCCCCTCTGCCACATGCAATGGGCCGCAAGCACTGAAAGGATCCCAGAGAGCCAAAGGGGGACACTTGCACCTGCCTCACGGGGAGCTCCCTGGCAAGCACTTTCCTTGAGAAGCAAGCCCCTTTCTGCCAAAGGTGTTTCCCCAAATGTGTGGCTTTCCTGGGGAACACCAACACACCCTTAAGAAACGCTGGCAAGGCTGAATGACTTCAGGTCCTTTCAGGACAGGCACTCCAGCTCTAGCTCCTCTTCCCCCAAGTGAGTTTGCAGGTGCAGGTTCAGAGGTGCAGCCCCAGGCCCTCCACAAACACAAGCTGCCCGCTGCCTCTTCACCTGCCTCAGCTCCTGCCTGTGCTCACGGCACCAAAACCAGGCTGTTCCTGGCCAGGGACCAGAGCCCTGTTCCTGCAGGATGCTCTTGCCAGCACCTTCCAGGTCTCTCTGCTGTGCACACAGAGCTTTTCATGACCGCTCCCAACAGGCTTTGGAACACAGAGCCCAACCTGGCTGGCTCTGCCACCAGCACAGCCCAAACGCAGGCGGAGGAAGAAGCAGCAGGGGCTGTTTTGCGGCCATGCCCAAGAGAGACTGGCAGGGTGCCCTCGCTCTGCTCTCCCTTGCTTGGCTTTCTGACTGGCTCTGAGCCTGGGGCTGCCATTCCTCACTTGTGGGGAGCAGAAGCACAGCCGGGATCCCGGCACTGCCTGACAGCGCTCCGGGCACCGGCACGGCCGCGTGTCCGAGTCTCGGGCACCGTGCTGCTGCTTCATTTGCTCTTGGGCACACCCAGAGCTCCCTGCTAAGCCAGGATGCTCTCTGCTTCTGCCCTCTTCCTCATCCTGTGGAGGGATGGAGCACTGCTGTGCTTTCAGGAAGTTATTCTTGAAAGCTTCCAGCATTCCAAGCTCCTTTGCCCTCCACGGATGCTTGCCATGGAATCCCTCTCAGCTGGGTTCAGAGCATACTCAGGTTGGCTCTCCCAAAATCCAGGGGCTCCAGGGTGCTCAGCAAGATGCGTAACTGCACAGTGCTGTGGAACTGCACCTTCAGCACAGGGACATTTCCAGCCTGACCTGCCCTCGTTCCACTGTGTCCGTGCACAAAACACGGCGTGGCAGAGAATGGCAGCAGGGCCTGTGTGTCCCAGGGCCCCGGATTTACTTCAGCTCCACAGGGATGCAGGCAAAGTGAAGATGCCAAACTGTTTATTAATGAAATGTGAAGCAAAGGGATGAGCTGGGAGTTAAAAAAGCTAATGGGGAGGGTCTGAGGGCTGGAGGGAGGGAGCTGTCCAACAGGGAGGGAGAGTGGAGGGAAAAAAAGGTGATGGACAGTCTGAGGGCCGGCAGGGCAGAGCTATCAAAAGGGAGGAATAGTGGAGGCAAAAAATGGGGATGGAGAGTGTGAGGGCTGGACGGAGGAAGCCACCAACAGGGAGGGAGAGTGGAGGGAAAAAATGGGAATGGAGAGTCTGAGGGCTGAAGAGAGGGAGCCACCAAAAGGGAAGGAGAGTGGAGGGAAAAAATGGGGATGGGCAGATATGAGGGCTGGAGGCAGGGAGCCATCTACAGGGAGGGAGAGTGGAGGGAAAAAATGGGGATGGGCAGTGACTGAGGCCTGGAGGGACGGGGCAGTCAACAGGCAGGGAAAGGGCTGAAGCCACAAGAACTCTGCCCAGCATCAGCTGTGCCAGGACTTCCAGCAGCGCTGGGAGGCAGTGTCCTCTTGGGTGTCTCCTGGTGCTCCTCTTGGGGCACTGGTTGACTGGATGCAGAAGACGTCCCCAGTTCTTCAGCTCCTTGGGGAAACTCGGCTTGATTTTCCAGGTCACAGCAGGATGGGCTGGCACGTTGCCTCCAGGCTTGTAGGGCTGAAAGACAGAGGAACAGAGCCCTGGCAACAGCCCGGGTTTGAGGGAATCTTACAAGAGCTTCTGGACAGGGCCATCCCACCCAGAAGGGAGTAGGTGACATTGGAATCAGCTGGGAGGTACTGGCCATGACTCCCCTACGTGTCCCTGAAATCTCTGTGTGCCCCGCCCACATCAGCCCTCGTCGGCACAGGGAGCAGAGCCCTGCAAAGCCGGGAAAGGACTTGCAGGACCCCCGGCAGCCCCCGCTGTCAGCTCGCTGCACTCACTCACTCACCTGTCCAGATCAGCCGGAGCTCTTGCTGCTGCCTCCTGAGGCACCGCCCGGCCATGCCTGTGAGCACAGAGCCAGTCACGGCCCCAGCGGCACAGCTGCCTGCCAGCGGCGCTGCCGGCGCTGTGGCCACACGGGCTGCTGGCCCGGCACGGCTCAGCCCGGCCCTTGCCGCACGCTGCCACCCAGGGCACGGCTGCCAGAGGGCGGCAGCAGCAATGCCCAGGCCAGGCGGGGCTGCACGGCGCCGGGCCCGGCTGGCGCTGCCGGGGCAGCAGGCGGGGCTGGGGCCGAGCTGCGGCGGGCCGGGCCGGGGAGGAAGCCCGGGCTCGGGGTTCACCCATGAACGTGACGGCCGCCTCTCGCAGGGCTCTTGTGGGCTCTGCAGGTAGCGCAGGGCCCGGCGCAGGTGCTCGGCCGCTCAGCTCCTGTCCTGTGCCAGCTGCAGAGAGCGGCAGGAGGGAAGGGTTGGCGCGGGCTCAGCCCCTGGGCCGGGCGCTGCCTGCGCCCAGCCCCGGCCTCCCCTGGCCTCAGAGCCCTGAGGCGCGGCCAGCAGCCGCTGGCCAAGGGCTCCCGAGGGTAGGGGGCAGAGGGCCGGCTGCTGCCCGGGGAGCCGCGGTGCCGGCCCGCAGCCCCGCCGGGCCGGGGCTCCATGGGCACCCGGCTCGGGCCCACGGGAGCCTGGAGAAGAGCCCGGGCGGCCTCTGGCTGCAGCAGCGGGCAGGGGCACAGCTGCCAGCCCCGCACACCGAGCACCGCCCTCAGGGACCTTCTCCGGCCTGAGCCTGGGGCTTCAGGCCCTCCTTACCAGGCACTCTTCGACATTCATCAGTGGCTGCTTCTTCAACAGCTGTACCAGCTTCATCCTCTTCAGGAACTCGGCCACACGAAGCAGCGTTTCTCGAGAGGCCTGGAGAGCAGCAGAGACTCAGAGATGGCCCCACAGCCCAGGGCACCAGACCCACATCTCTGTGCCCAGGCCTGGAGGAGGCTGCAGCCCGTGAGGCACCAGGGCAGGACGCAGGCATGCCCCCTCCCAGAGATGCACCAGCATCACACAAAACCTCACTTTTGCTACGTCCGAGTTCTTATCATGACAGTAAAGTAAAAGTGCACACAGGCTCTTGCTCACAATTGACTTCAAGGGCTTTTTTCCCTCATCCACTACCAATTCCACCACCTCGCTGAAGAGTTGAATGGAGAGCCCCTGCACATGGCTGTAGTCCTAGAGGAAACAAAAAGCCCTACATCAACTATTCCATTGCCACCTGGGCAAAGGCCTGAAAATCCATAGGGCACCAAGTTACTGGGAAGCACCAATGCCTGTGGCTCAGGATGCAGAAGCTTACATGCTCAAAGAGCAGCAGGAGTGCCTCAGCCAGCTTTAAACTTGGAACACAACCAATAAGAATGAAACAATATCCACTTACAGTGGAAAACATAAAAATATTAAGACTATCGCGGACAATTTTCTAAAATTTGGGTTGTTACTGGAATGTGATTCTGAAGAGAATGCACCCATTTTACCAGAACAGAAGCCTGATGGCTTGAACTACAGTCTGGTTCAATACGTACAGGCTATATAAACAAAATAGCTGGAGATCTCCACCCAGTGGTTGTAAATCCATATGCTTTGCTAAGCAAAGTAAAAGATGAATATGGATGGTTTACCATTTCAGATCTCAAGGATGCTTTCTTCTGTATAGCCTTGGACGCTGGCAGCCAAAAGCTGTTTGCCTTTGAATGGGGAAACCCAGAGACTGGAAGGACAAGTCAATTTACCTGCACTGTTGTCAAGGGCTCCTGCTGGGAGCAGCTTTGGCCCCGAGCAGGCTGCACAGTCCACATAGCTCAGTCCTCTTCTGGGGACAGACTGCCTGAAACCCAAGCAGCTCTCAGCCACTGGCTGCCTTTAGCAAGCATAAGGCATATCAGCTCTTTAGCGATTATCAGCTCTTTTGAGTTCAGCTCTTTTGCTTGCTACGGCACCACAGGCAGACGCTGGCTGAAAGAGGAGAAGGCTGCTCTGGAGTTCCACAGCAATGTCTTTATTGGGGGTCTGTCAAGGGTTCCAGCGACGGCTCTTCTAACCAGAATGGGCTAAAACAGCCCATTATACAGGGTAAGGGGGGGATCAGAAATTATCCAAAAGCAGGGCTTGAGGAGAAGTGACCTATGGGGCTACAGAGACATAAGCTGGGGTCCGAAAAGGCGGAAGACGGGGGCTTGCCATGACTTGGCATTTCCTATCTTTAGTCCTCTGCTCTCCACGGGGCCCTAGCAAGCCCATGGCCTGCTACAGACTGTAGGAACACAAGGATTCTAAATTAACCCTCCTCCTAACCATCATGAACCTATGGATGTGGTGGAAAATTAAAACAGCAGCATAACAGTACATATGTACTGTGGACTGTCCAGAGGATCTTGCAAAAGAATTTGCATCAGGATAAAGAGAAGGGGAGAATGAAACAAGGCCTTTGTTTTACATAAGCCCAAGCAATTCCCATAAGTAAACAAGTACTTAGCACAGACCTACAGAAGCACTTAGCACTAGTTAGCATAAGAAAAACCTGTCTGGCCTAACTTGACAGGAGAGGGACTTGACAAAAAGCTTATACACATTCTACCAGAAAAACCAAGGGCAAGTATGGAATGAGCCCTGTGCAGGGAAGCCATGAGGAAGAAGTGCTGCTTTAGGGCATGGAGACTGCTCCTGGCCAGCGCCTGGACATTAGCTTCAAGTACAGGAATCTGACAGAATGTATTTCTAACCCCCTGCTTATCAAAACACCTCAGCAGAGTAAAGATGGATGGTATTTTTGATATAATTCCTACATCAACCCACTGAAATTTACACGTGGCAGAGAAGCATTTTGTGGGGTGATGTGGGGTCGGCTGTCTGTTCTCTGCCCCGAGATGCATGGGATGGCTCTGCAGCAGCCTCTGCTCTGAAGAATGAGTCTGGACTCTTCACTTTTTTGGTCTTCAGGTTGTTTATTATTTCTTATCTACGAAATTGTCTTTTTGCCCAGCCGAGGTCTGCACAGCAAGGCAGCCACAAGAACCCTGACCACCCCACCCCCGAGGCGGTGTCGTCCTTTTATACTGCAAACTACGTAGATCATACTTACTTTTAATTTCCAATACCTATCACCTACGTTAGACAGTGTACTTCTGTTCTAAACCAATCCCCAAGTGCCAACATCACAGCAGAAAATGGAGAACAAGAAGAAGAAAGAAGAAAGAAGAAGGACTAGACAGGCCCTGATTCCTCCACCTTGTCCCTATAACCCCTACACCAAAAATCCTAAAATCTACATTTCCACCCTGTCAACACCCTGTTACTGCACCATTGAAACCTGTGTGTCTTTCATATCCCCATGCCAAGCTGGCAATTCATTGGAAGGATCAAAATAAAGCCTGCAGGTGTTCCAGGCAGAATGCCAGGGTCTCGAGCCCCCTGATGGGGTTCTCGGCAACCTGGACATCCAGAGGGTTGTGCTGAGTTCCCACAGGGTGCAGACACCTGCCCTCCTGCTAGCTTTATAAAAGATCTTTTGATGGACAATGCGTTTGTCTGCAGCTTTCTCTGAATTAGGAACACCCCTCAGGACTGCTGTATCCTGAGGGAACACCGCTGGCCATCCCCTGGGTGTATCTGCAAAAGCTTAAAATCAGCTGCCTCAGCTTCCAGGGCCTCTCTTGGCCAGCATCCTGACGTGGCTGCAGGGCTGCTGCGAGGCATTGCTGGGACCCAGCGGGACAGGACCGGCTCTCTCGTGCCCACGTAGCAGCCCTGACACAGCCAGGGCCATCCCGAAAGCGGAGAAACGCTCACGTGCCAGCAGAGAGGAGCACGGAGCACTGGGCTGCTCTGAGGCGATCTCGGCATGGTTCTCCAGTGAGAGGGGCAGGCAGACCTCCCACATTCAGGGCATCCCCTGCATCAAAAGGATGGGCATTTTGTCCTTTCTGTCCCTCCACCTCAGAACCAGGCCTGACATCTCCTCCTCTGGAGTGGAGTTTTTCCAGTTACAACGTCATCTGACACTTGGCCAGCGCGTGAGATGAGGCTGCAGTGACCTGTGATACCGCCTCCATGCCAACCACAGCTCCATTGTGTATTGCTCCTCTTTCACAGACAGGTTCACTTCCCATCGATTGACCAGTCCATTGTTTCTCTTAAGGGTCAAATTCCCACCAGTTTAACTGTAAGATTTCTTTAATTGTCTGCTCTTCATTCTTTTGTTGACACGCACAACAGCGGACCAAATATGGCAGGGCCTTAGACATGACTTTGGTCCCTGATACACACACAGGCTCCTTGTCCCACTGCTGGCCTTCAATGTGCTCAGCAAGATCTGGAACTGCACGGTGCTGTGGAACTGCACCTTCAGCACAGGGACTTTTCCAGCCTGACCTGCCCTCGTTCCTCTGTGTCCGTGCACAAAACACGGCGTGGCAGAGAACAGCAGCAGGGGCTGGTGTGTCTCAGGGTCTCGGATTTGCTTCAGTTGCACAGGGATGCAGGCAAAGTGAAGAAGCCAAACTGTTTATTATTGGAAGGCGAAGCAAAGGGCTGATATGGGAGGGAAAAGGGGAATAGGCAGGGTTTGAGGTCTGGAGGGATGGAGCTGTCAAAAGCAAGAGTGGAAGGAAAACACAGGAATAGGCATGGTCTGAGGGCTGGTGAGATAGAGCTGTCGAAAGGGAGGGAGAGTGGAGGGGAAAAGTGGATGGACATTGTCTGAGGGCTGGAGGGAGTGAGCTATCTACAGGCACGGAGAGGGCTGAAGCCATGCGAGCTTCCCACAGGCTCAGCTGTAGCAATCATCAACTCCGTCAAGAGCTCCTGAGGCAATGGGAGATGCTGTCCTATTCAGTGTCTCCTGGTGCTGTTCTTGGGACACTGGTTCACCGGATCCAGAAAAGGACCCTATTTCTTCAGGTCTTAGGCCTAATTGAGAATGACTTTCAATGTTAGAGCAGGGTGGGCTGGCATTGTTCTTTGGGGATTCTAGGCCTGGAACAGAGAGCAAGAGAGTCATGGTCAGAGCCTGGATCTGCAGTGACCTGAGGAGACCGTTCTGCCAGGGCCACCTCACCCAACCCTTGCCATGGCCAAGAGAGAGGTGTTGCCAACAGGATCAGCAGCAAGCTGCGGGCCAGGAATTCCACCCATGTCCCTGAAATCTCTGTGTGATCTGCCCACAACACCTCTTGTCAACACAGGGTGCGAAGCCCAATGCAGCCAGGACAGGCATTGCAGCTACCTGTTCAAGCATTGCAGCTCGCCTGGCCAGCCCGCTGCCCTCACTCACCCTGACTGAGATCCTGGAGCTCTTCCTGCTGCTCCTCCGTCATGGGAAACCCGGCCATCTCTGAGAACAAAGAGTTCATCTTGGCCCCAGCGGCACAGCTCCATGCCAGCGGCGCTGATGGGGCAGCGGGTGGGGTTGGGGCCAAGCTGCGGTGGGCCAGGCCCAAGGAGGGAGCCCGGGCTCGGGGCTCACCCATGAACATGACGGCCGCCTCTCGCAGGGGCTCCTGTGGGCTCTGCAGGTAGGGCAGGGCCCGGCGCAGGTGCTCGGCCGCTCGGCTCCTGTCCTGTGCCAGCTGCAGAGAGCGGCAGGAGGGAAGGGTTGGCGCGGGCTCAGCCCCTGGGCCGGGCGCTGCCTGCGCCCAGCCCCGGCCTCCCCTGGCCGCAGAGCCCTGAGGCGCGGCCAGCAGCCGCTGGCCAAGGGCTCCCGAGGGCAGGGGGCAGAGGGCCGGCTGCTGCCCGGGGAGCCGCAGTGCCGGCCCGCAGCCCCGCCGGGCCGGGGCTCCATGGGCACCCGGCTCGGGCCCACGGGAGCCTGGAGAAGAGCCCGGGCGGCCTCTGGCTGCAGCAGCGGGCAGGGGCACAGCTGCCAGCCCCGCACACCGAGCACCGCCCTCAGGGGCCTTCTCCGGCCTGAGCCAGGGGCTTCAGGCCCTCCTTACCAGGACCTCAGTGAACTTTGAAAGCTGCCCCTTCTTCAACAGCTGCTTGAGCTTCCTCATCTTTAGGAACTTGGCCACACGAATCAGCGTTTTCTGAGAGGCCTGGAGAGCAGAAGAGACCCAGAGATGGCCCCACAGCCCAGGGCACTGGACCCACAAACATTTGCCAAAGCCTGAAGGAGGCTTCAGTACATGAGGTGCCCAGGCAGGAGGCACCCGAGCCCCCTCCCCAATATCCACCGGCATACTACAAAACCTCACCTTTGCCACATCCCAGTTCTTCTCATGGCAGTGGAAGAAGAGTGGGAGGAGACTTTGGATCAAAATCTTCTCAAGAGGCTTTTTTCCCTCATCCACGACCAAGTCCATCACCCTGATGAAGAGCTCAAGCGAGAGCACTTGCACATAGCTGTTGTCCTGGAGAAAGGGAAGAGAATCAGGCCTTGTGACAAATTTCTCAAGCCTCACCTGGGCAAAGTTTCTGGGCAGCAGCCAGTGCCTGCAGCTGAGGACACAGAGCCTTACATGATCAAAGAGCAGCAGTAGTGCCTCAGCCAACTTTGGGGCAGTGGTGCTGGATACTAGGATGTCTTTGTGCTGGAGCACATTTCTGAACACAGAGAGGGACATCCTGACCACCTCTCCCTCTGCATCATCCAGAAGCTTCAGAAGGCTTGGAGACAGGATGCACATTCTCCTGGCCTGTGTGGAACACAAGGCTGTGCTGGGAAGCCATGGACGGCTGCACCACCAACACCGCCCTGGCACTGCAAGGCCACCCTGCTGCTGCAGGGCCCACAGGCCAAAGGCCTGCCCCAAAGCAGTGGGGCAGGTGAGGCAGGAGAGCTGGGAGCAGCTGCCTCAGCTCCTGAAGCCCTGCACGCCTATGGGGCTGCTTTCCACAACACAGCTTCAGCCACGGCCCCTTCTCACCATCGAGGGATCCTTGCTGACCACCATGAGGCCTCTGAGCGCCAGGCGACGCCGCTCCTTGCATTCGCTGTCCAGGTTCCTTGCCATGACATTCAGGATGCTGATACCATATTTAGTGAAATCCAAGATGTCTAAGACCTGAAAGGCACAGGGCAGTGACTGGGGAGCTGGCCAGCAGGAGCCCAGAAACACACAGGGCTGGGCCCAGGCAGCAGCACAGGGCGTGGGCGCCGTCCCAGGCAGCTGTGGCTTTGAGAGCGCAGAGAGCTGGGAGGCAGCTCAGCCAGGCAGCGCTGGAACCAGGCTCACCTCCACAAAGAATGCCAGGAAGGGCAGATCCCATGGCTCCTCCCTGCGGAGTGGCTGGAGAAGATGGAATGCAATGCGGGAACAGAAGGGGACCACGACATTGCACATCTCCCTGGCAGGGGGAAAAAAGACATCAAGATCCTGAGGTGGTAGACAAACCTCTCCAAGGACTGACTCAGTGAGCTCTGATCATTCCCCAGCAACTCTGGTGGGGATATGGATGCTCTGGGAGGTGGCATCTTCTGGGCACCTTCCTCTCCCAGGCTTTTCCATCTCCTTGGCTAGCCCTTAGTGACTAGGCTCTCTGGCCCATGACCACAGGGACAAAGTGGGGCACAGGGCACAAATCAAAAATGCTGGGGGCAGTGGGGAGAAGGAGGTCTCACCTAGCCAGCAGACCCATGGCATAGTGCTGGGTGTGAGCACACAGCATCGTGTCCCAGCCACCCTTGCGCTGCATTGCAACAACGACGTGGTCACAGCGCAGTCGGCAGAGCAGAGCCTTCATGGCCTGCACTGCAAACCTGTGTGCAGAGCAAAGCCCAGGTCACACTGGGAGCACTGGCACTGGCCACAAGGGCATGGCAAGGCCAAGAGGACTGGGACCTGTGGTAATTGCTGGGAAGGCGGTGTTCCTCCTGGCATGCTCTCCAGAAGTTTTCAAATTCCTCTGGTGGCAACTCTTCTGTGGTGATGACAACATGGAAGAGCAGAGCTACAAATAGGCGGGTGGAATTAAGGATCATGGCCTCGTGGCACTCAGGCACCTGGACAATCACCCAGATCACCAGAGTTGCCTGCAAAAGAAGCAGCCCAAGACAGTGCTCAGTACTGACGTGTCCGTGGGACAGGGCCCAAGGGCAGATGCAGGAGGAGCAGCGGGCCTGGTGCCCCCTGAGCTTGCCTCTAGCCCAGGGTTCAGCCCAGCGCCTGAGGCATGGAGAGCATGGAGAGGTGCTGGTGAGGTGACCGAGGGGCAAGCAGAGGCCAAATCCAGAAACTCACAGTCGGGGCAAAAACATCCCTGTCATCCCCATCAGAGGTGCGTGCGCTGTGCAGTGGCCAATCCTCCATTACATGGACCAGTGTTGGCAGCACTTTCTCCACAGCTTGTCCCAGTGATCCTATGGTTCTCCATATCATTGTAGCAGCTCTGTGGGATCAGAGCTCTGTGTCAGGGGCATCTCAGTCCCAGTATCCTGCCCTGTGCAGCTGTGGGGGCCCAGGTGACAGAGCCCCGGTGCCCTGAGGGGCAGGGAGGGAGCATTGGCAGCAGGCTTGGGGAACAGAGGGGCCCCAGGGTCCTGGAGCTCTGTGCCTGTCTGGCAGAGCCCATAGCACAGGCTGTGCAGGGCCATGGGCCCTAAAGGCTGGTGGGCCCTGAGCTGTGCAGGCACGTGGGCCCCGTACCTGTCACATGTTGGGGCACAGCGCAGGAGGGTCAGCACCACACCAGCAGGGTGTTCTTCAGCCAGCCTCACAATGTCAATTTGCAGCCTGGCATCCACAGTGACATGCGACTGTAGACTCTGGTGGATGCTCCTTACAATGGCTGGCACCTGGAGGAGGCATGGGGAAGATTGGAGCACTGACCAAGGCAGCAACTTCCCCAGCTTCCTCCAAGAAGTGCTTCCCTTCCCACCACACTGTGCTGGCCTCAAAGGCTGAGGGGCCTTAGTGACCATGGCTTGAGGGGACACACAATCCTGGCAGGCCTCCAGGCCTGGCCCAGGCTCCTTACCTGCTGCTGCGGAGAAACAGAAGAGTCCTTGAAGTAGTCCTGTATTAGTTCTTGACTGAGAGTGGGAGCAGGCGAGGCGCCAGTATTTGAGATGTCCTCAGTGTCTCCGGTGTTGGTGTTTGTGATGGGCACATCCTCAGTCACTGCTGTGTCCACCTTGGTCCTGTCCTCGTTCATTGCATCGTTAGAGTCTTGTGAGTATTCATCTGAATATGGTTTGGTGTCAGTATTTGTGATGTCCTGAATCTCTCCAGTGATGGGCAGGTCCTCAGTCTCTTCCTTGTCCGCCTTTGTCCTGTCCTCGTTCGTTGCAGCCTCAGAGTCCTGTGAGCGCTCAGCCCAATCTGGGCTGACATTGGGCTCTGCCTGGAGCTCGGTCAGCCGTGAGTCAGGCTCGGCTGTGCCCTCAGCTGCTGCAGTGCTGGTCTTTGTGCGACGAATGCGCAAGAATTTCCGGAACCTCTGCGGGAGAATAAAGGACAGGGAAACCAGGGATGCTCCCTGGCATGCTTCAAGCGTGGTGCTGGGCTGAGCAGGGACAGCAGGCCCAGCCCAGGTGGGGGTGGCTGCAGGTACCTTCAGGGTTTTGCGCAAGCGGCCACGGCCGGGTTCCTGCTCTTGTGTCTTGTCCAGGGCTGCATCTGGCAAAGAGCGAGCACAGACAGAGCTGAGGGGCTGCGGGAGAGGCTGGAGAGCACAGCCCAGCCCTGTGCTGCCCAGGCAGGGAGAGCCCCGGGATGGCCCAGGGGATGGAGCACGGCCACTGTGGGGTGTCTGCCCTGCCCCTGTTCCATCCTGTCCATGGGCATGTCCCCAGGGGATGGGATGGGATGGAATGGGATGGGATGGGATGGGATGGGATGGGATGGGATGGGATGGGATGGGATGGGATGGGATGGGATGGGATGGGATGGGGCTAAGCTGGCTGCAGCCATCAGCCCAGTGCCCCAGGTCTTCTGCTCACCTTCCTGCAGCGTATGAAACGGCTCTGGATCTACAGGCTGTTGTGCTGGGGCAGCTCCACGGTCTCTCTTTTCTTTCCCCCTGAACATTTTGAACAGGCCGTGGAATCTTCCCGCCATATCAGAGTCTGGCCTCGAGGGCACCTTAAAGAGAGATGCCTCAAGGAAGCTCAAAGTCAACAAGTTGTGCAGTTGTGCCTTGAAGGCACCTGAGACAGAGAAGCCTCAGAAAGGCTGCAGGACAGCAAGTCCTGCACTCTGGTCTTGAGGGCGCCTGTCACAAGGACAGGAGACTCCTCATAAACTATGGTGATCACCAGATCCCAAGCTTTTGCCTCGAGGGCACCGGCTGCAGGGACAGGAGGTGTCTCGGCAAAGCTCCGAGTCACCAAGTCCCTCAGTCTGACCTCAAAGGCACCTGGAAAACAAAATCCTCGGGGAGGCCACGAGCCACCAGGGCCCGCAGTCTGGCCACGAGGTCACCTGTAGGAACAACGCCTCGGAAAAGCTCCGGGTGGGACACGAACGAGCGCGCTGTGCGGGGGCTCCTCACGGCACCGCTCTGTCCTGTCCTGTCCCGTCGCCTGCTCCGAGCACTGTGGCCTGCTCCTGTCACTGCCAGCTCCTATGTCACCGCGTGTCACAAAGGGCCCTTGGACACCCTCTCCCGTTCCATGCCATGGTGACTGTGCTGCACCGTGTCACAAAGGGCCCTTGCACACACTGCCACCTCCCCCAGGCTATGAAGAGCAGTCCTGTTATCAGTCACTTTATCATTGACTCAGCAATACAACCAGTACAGCAAAAATAGCTATCTGTCTTGATGTATCACTACCTGGAGAAAATTTTAATTACTTCTGGCAATTCTCCATTATTGGGTGACTGTCTTGCTGCTTTAAAGGTAATCCTTGCCAGCAGAGGCTTGTGCATAGCCACAAAAAAAATACAAACCGAACCTCCCTGGAAATACCTGGGCTTCAAATTATTGGAGACAACAGTCACCCCACAGCCAGTCACCCGAAAAACCAATATACACACATTGAATGAGTTGGAAAGTTGTTAGGCACTGTTTATTGGATCCACGCTTTATTGGGAATCACCACAAAGGAATTATCCCCCTTATTTCAACAGTGAAAAGGAGAGCCAGATCTCCGTTCCCCATGGCACTTGACAAAAACTTTCCAAAAGGCTTTAGAGACTGTAAGCAATGAAATCGGTAACTTCTTTGCCATGTGTCGAAACCCAGATTTGCCTTTGTGACTGTTCGTGATTCTGAAAACATTCCAAACCTATGCTCTTACTGGTCAATGGGATGTACAGGAGCATCCTCTCTGGTTCATAGAGTGGCTTTTTCTGGCACACACCTTTTCAAAAACTGTAACCATTCAACCTGAGAATCTTGTTCAGCTGCTGTCGATGGGACAAACTCCAATGCCCGAGCCTGACAGGATATGATCCAGCAGTAATGCATCTCCCTATTACTGCAGCAGAATTAGAGACTCTCTTCAGGGATTCACTGTCATTTCAAATTGCTCTTGCGGACTATGATGGACAATTTTGTCACACCAAGCCTCGGCATGCCCTGCTCCAATCCTTCAAGGAACTCCCCTTTCTACAACGGCCACTATAGAAGAAAACTCTAATCCCTGTTGCAAAAACTGTTTTCATTGACACATCGGGAAAGACACACAAAGCTGTGACCCTGTGGAGAAATGATAAGGGACAGTGAGAACATGCGATAACCTTTCCCCCTGGATCTGCCCAGCTAGTGAAACTGGCAGCTGTGGTAGAAGCGTTTTGCCTTTTATCACAGGAACTTAATAGCATTGTTCGTGATTGTCTTTATGTTACAGGAATCATTGAGAGAATTCAGCACTCATTCCTGAAGGAAGTGTCTAACAAAGTTCTTTTTCTGGTATTAACCTCTCTGTACAACTTTTCCCTTCCCAGGGCTCAGCAATACAACCTTCTGCACTTTAGATCCCACACCCCTCTGCCTGGACCTGTAGGGGAAGGTGATGTGAAGGCAGATGCCCTCGCCATGACAGTCACTATGCCACAAAAGTTAGGCCAGGCAGGCCAAACTTTCTCATGATTTCTACCATCAAAATGCCCCAGCACTGGGAAAACAATTCCATCTGACTTTGCCACAAGCACGGGATGGAGTGAACCCTTGCTCACAGTGTCAGCAGACTCTTTCTTTGCCACAAATGTTAGGTACAAACCCACAAGGGCTGAAACCGAATGACATCTGCAAACAGATGTAACACACATTTCCAGCTTTGGCACTTTTAAATATGTCCATGTTTCTATTGATACCTTTTCTGGATTCATGGTAGCAACAGTACACAAGGGTGAGAAATCCTTGGGAATTTGATGGGATTTTGGAGGGGAGCTGAGGGATTCTAAATTCCCAATGCCCAGAATGCTGTCATTCCTTGGGAGTTTGGGAGGGGATCTGCAGGATTCCAAATTCCCAGCATCCGGAATTCCAGTATTCCATGGGAATTCCATGGGTATTTTTGGAAGGGAGCTGAAGCATTTCAAATTCCCAATGCCCAGAATGCAATTATTCCATTGTTTTGGTAGGCGTTTTGGACGGGAGCTTCAGGATTCTAAATTCTTGACACCCAGAATATCCTTGGGAGTTTGGGAGGGGAACTGAAGTATTCCAAATTCCCAATGCCCAGAAGGGGAATGTGGGAGGGAAGGATTTTAAATTCCTGGTGCTTGGAATGCAGTCATTCCATTTTCCAGTTTTGGTGGGAATATGACAGTGGAGCTGGAGGATTCAAACTTCCTGATGCCCAGAATGCTGCAATTCCATGAGAATTTGGGAGGGGAATGGGAGATTTTAAATTCCTGACTCCCAGAATATAGTTATTTCATGAGAATTTGGGAGGGGAACTGGAGCATTCAAAATCCCCAATGCCCAGCATGCCGTTATTCCATAGTTTTGGCGGAAATTTTGGAGGGGAACTGGAGGATTTGAAATTCCTGATGCTGGGGAAGCCATTATTCCATGGGAATTGGGGAGAGCAGCTGGAGCATTCAAAATTCCTGATGCCTGCAATGCTGTTATTCCATGAGAACTTGGAAGGTAAATGGCAGGATTGAAAATTGCTGACGTCCGTGCCTCTCATGTGCCAAAGGTGCGGTTTTCATCTGTGCTGATCGTGCTTGTGCCAAACGTTGGCCCCAGTGCTTGTGCATTTTGATGAAAAAAAGCATGACTCAGTTTTGCTTGTTCAAAATGTTTGGCAAAGTGTTTGAAAAACCATTGTCAGTTTGTCTGCTCTCGCATTTCCTCCTGCCATGAATCCTGGAAGCGAGGAATGAGAGACAAAATACTGGTTAGTTCTGAGTGTCAAAAGTGTAGAAAGACATGAAAGCCAACGATATCATTTGTACCATCCTTTAAAACTGATCCTTCTATTCTTTTAAGAATACTAGCAACAGAAGACAAATCTGTAATTAAATTCAGAAGCTCTGAAAAGAGCTGAAATGCCCTAAACTACTGCAGCAGCCAGTTCAACAATGTGAGGAGAGCCCTCTATTGTTTGAACATCTGACTCCCATGTTTTGGTTGTTTGATTTTGCCATACTATTACTGATTGGTGTGTTTCCCCTGCTCCATCAGTGAAGAGAGTTATAGCACTTAGAGGCTCTTCACTCAGCATGGGTTTTTTCTAAAACTTAATTTTGCTTGTAACAATTTCTGGCCTGGGTAATGAAGAGAACAAACACCTGAATAATTTAACAATGCAATTTGCAAGTCTTCTGAATTTTGAAAAGCCCAATCAACCCTTTTCACAGGTAAATAAATAATTAAAAAATCTTAGCCTTCCATAGATAGCAATCTTGTTGTGGCTCTAGTTATCATTTCAGCTGTCATCTCCATAGTTGTAAAACTTGCTTTTGGAGACCTATAAGTAGGAAACCCACTGTGTGATTAACAAAGGATCTTTTTCAGAAGCATTCCATTGAAAAATGAGACCATAAAGTTCCTTTTTTGATCTCCTAACACTGCAAGAAATGCAGTGTCCATGGAGTTCTACAAGATTCCCTCACTTTTATTTCTAGCTTTAAAAGAAAAGAGGAAGATATGGGAGTCAACCCAACTAAGACATAGGGTCACCTGGACTTAAAACAAACCAAGTCTGATTTTCAAATCTGGGAAACATTCATCTACATCAGGGCAAGCTTCAGATCTCCTCCCAGGAGCCTTTGGAGTAGTTATGATAATTAGTCCAAGTTCCACTCCCCTATTGGTTACATGTGTTCCATATATGCTATTGTTTCCAGAATGTTCGACTTCCAAGACTAAGTATTTATACATCTTCCCTGTTTCTCCTCTTTGGAGCTTCTCCCTATCTTGTGTTCTGTTCCTGAGCATAGTTCCCATTTTTATTGGTCGTTAGAAGTAATTTCCTAGTTGGGCACACCATTGTTGCTTCTCCTTCTCTCTTATTTTGCACCACATTCACCCTGAAGTCAGGGGACCCAAAGGTTTGTCACAGCCGCCCTCACTGCGACAGCCGGTGCCCGGAGCGCTGTCAGGCAGTGCCGGGATCCCGGCTGTGCTTCTGCTCCCCACAAGTGAGGAATGGCAGCCCCAGGCTCAGAGCCAGTCAGAAAGCCAAGCAAGGGAGAGCAGAGCGAGGGCACCCTGACAGTCTCTCTTGGGCATGGCCGCAAAACAGCCCCTGCTGCTTCTTCCTCCGCCTGCGTTTGGGCTGTGCTGGTGGCAGAGCCAGCCAGGTTGGGCTCTGTGTTCCAAAGCCTGTTGGGAGCGGGCATGAAAAGCTCTGTGTGCACAGCAGAGAGACCTGGAAGGTGCTGGCAAGAGCATCCTGCAGGAACAGGGCTCTGGTCCCTGGCCAGGAACAGCCTGGTTTTGGTGCCGTGAGCACAGGCAGGAGCTGAGGCAGGTGAAGAGGCAGCGGGCAGCTTGTGTTTGTGGAGGGCCTGGGGCTGCACCTCTGAGCCTGCACCTGCAAACTCACTTGGGGGAAGAGGAGCTAGAGCTGGAGTGCCTGTCCTGAAAGGACCTGAAGTCATTCAGCCTTGCCAGCGTTTCTTAAGGGTGTGTTGGTGTTCCCCAGGAAAGCCACACATTTGGGGAAACACCTTTGGTGGAAAGGGGCTTGCTCCTCAAGGAAAGTGCTTGCCAGGGAGCTCCCCGTGAGGCAGGTGCAAGTGTCCCCCTTTGGCTCTCTGGGATCCTTTCAGTGCTTGCGGCCCATTGCATGTGGCAGAGGGGCATGGAGAAGGCAGTGAGGAGCAGGTTTGGCATCTGCAAACCAATCCCAGCACCTGCAGGAGGGTGTGTTACCCTCTTTGGACAGAGGGTGAGCAGGAGCATCTCTGTCCAGCCATGAGCCCCAAAGCTCTCTGTGAGAACTGTGAATTAAAAGGCCTTTACACACATACTTTTCACATCTTTCCTCTCTGCTGTGTCTCAACTCTTGGCAATATGCATTGCCTCCTGCTTGGTGGGAGCTGCTGTGGCCCAGGGCCAGCACAGAGCTGGGATGTGTGGGCCAGGCAGCGTGGAGAGCCTTGGCTGACCTTGGTGTGTCCCTGGCCTCAGAAAAGGTGTGGTGGTTTGACCAGGAAGAAGTGGGAATTCTGGGATGTTGTGGTCAAACCAATGGGTGCTTGGATTTTGATATTGGCACCTGGTGTAGCCAGTGGTATTTTGGACACACCTCCGAGAACACGCAGGGGTTAAAAGCAGAGCTTCAGGCCTGGGAGGCTCTCTTGGGACTTCGAGGGATGGAGGTCGGATCTCCCTTCCCCCCGTCCAGCCGCTGCTGCTGGGCGGGGGAGGGGCAGCCATGTGGTAGGCCTGGGCCTGGACAGAGATGGGGGTGAGGAGGCCTTGGAGGATGGAAGGGTGGAGGAGCCCCAAGAGACATCGGGCAGCCATTCCCTCCCCCCCTTGGAGACAGACAGACAGAGAGAGAGAGAGTGCAGCCTGTGTTGTTATCTTGAAACTCAGTAAATATGTGCTGGCAGCAGGCAGCCCGGCTGAGGAGATGTGGGGGGGGTGCAGCCAGGAGTCCAGCCGCCTGGAGGAGTTTTTAACCTTTTTTGGACAATGAAAACCTTACAGAACATTAACCCTTCCTAGACGAGTGATAAGAGTGGAGGGGGACGAAGGAAATGAACGAGTGATGGAGGTCTAGACCAGAGAGAGAGAGAGAGAGAGTGAGAGATGTTGAAAGAATGGAGAAGATGGAGTGGCATTTTATGCTGGACTCTTTTGTGTAGCCATGGACAGAGCCATGTTTCCGTGTGATACAGAGACTGAGTCCAGGGGGAGAAATGTCCCAGCGCCAAAGAAGATTCAGTGTGGGTACCCCTCGGCCCCAGGGGGTATATAAAATATGGGGGGGATAGATGTCGCAAAGGTGAGAAGGTGAGATACTGTGCTTTTCTGGAACTGGACAAAGCATCCTTAAAAAGTCAACCCTGGAAGCAGTCCTGATCCCTGTTCGGTGGTGAGAGCACTGGAACAAGGACGGAAAAGGCCACCACGACACATGGAAGGACTCCCTCTCCTCCTGAGGAACTGAAAGTTTGAGCAATCTAAAGGGTGGTGTTGGACCCAGAACTGGTGATTTTGGAGGATGTATTGTATTGGGAATTTAGGGGGGAGGAGGGGGAGAGTGTTTTTTGTGAGGTTTTAATTTTCCTCGTGTTTTTTCTTTTTTTTTTTTTTCTTTGGTGTGTAGTTTAGTAATTGTTTGTGTGTAGTTTAGTTAATAAATTTTTCTTTATGTTTAAGCTGAAGCCTGCTTTGCTTATTCCTGGTCACATCTCACAGCAGACACCGGGGAGAAGGTGTACTCATGGGGGCTCTGGCTTTGCCAGGCCAAAACCATAACAAAAGGCCTCCCAAGGTGTCCTGCTCGTTGGCTCTCCCTGTGCATCTTGGAGAGAACAAGGCAGGCATTTCTGGCAGCTGGGCATCAGCCGGCCTTAACATGGGGCCGTGTGGTGGAGCGAGCCCAGCTGAGATAGCCTGAGAGCAGCCCAGTGCTCCGTGCTCCTCTCTGCTGGCCAGTGAGCGTTTCTCTGCTTTCGGGATGGCCCTGGCTGTGTCAGGGCTGCTACGTGGGCACGAGAGAGCCGGTCCTGTCCCGCTGGGTCCCAGCAGTGCCTCGCAGCAGCCCTGCAGCCACGTCAGGATGCTGGCCAAGAGAGGCCCTGGAAGCTGAGGCAGCTGATTTTAAGCTTTTGCAGATACACCCAGGGGATGGCCAGCGGTGTTCCCTCAGGATACAGCAGTCCTGAGGGGCCTCCCCAGAGCTGCCTGATGCCACCCACTCCGTGTGGCAGCAGCTGCTTTCCTGTGGAATGTTCTACCTCCCCCAGTAGTGAAGAGGGAGCTGGAGAAAGAGCTTGCCAGGCTGCTCTGGATCCTTTCCCAGCAGCCCTGGTTGAGTGGAGCAGTCCGAGCTGAGCGCAGATGTGCCAATGGAACAGCCGTGCACGGGAAGGCTCGCTGGGAAGGATTATCCAGGAACCATAGGCCGGGCAGCCTGGCTTTGCTGCCAGGGAAGGCCTTGGAGCAGACCCTCCTGGCTGCCATCCCACGGCACGTGCAGGGAACCAGGGGCTCTGCTGGAGGCTGGGAAAGCTCTGCGGAGGGACGGGCACAGATGGGGCTCCTGGCGGGGTGTTGAGGGCTTCTGTGGGTGTGTTTGGAGGTGGGTGTTGGGGGGGCATTATGGAGAAGGAGTTGTCTGGAAGGTGAGAGTCTGGGCTGGAATTTGAGTCAGTTTGAAGGCAGCATCTGTGCTTTGGCATAGCTTTGGTTATGGAGGGCAGAAAGAATATCTTTGACGTCTTCTTTTACTAGTCCTGTTTCCCCTGCAGGGAACAAGAGGGGAGAGCTGTATTTTATTGGCCACTTAGATATCTGTACTGGGGGAGGATCAGCCCTTTAGCCATCTACTTATTTGTTAGGGTTACTGTTGTAACACTGAGTGGTCTTTCATTCCTTGAGAGCTTTTATTCCTGAAGAGAATTAGGAGATTACAATCCCTTCATCGAAAACCATTTGCAAACCAAAGAATGGCCTTCTTTTTGGCTCTGTGCAGGGTTATGTTTTGTAAAGTGACATTCAACGGATGATAAGGCAAATGAGTTGCTGCTTCAGACTGGGACGCAAACTTGTAGACCAGTCACATTCTCACACCATCCCTATAAATTTGGGAAGTTTGCAAATTTTGGAAGTCCCTGAGCTGAGCAATGGGAAGTTAAGCTTTCCTGAAGTGAGGATTTCTTTATGCCAGGTTCTTCTGTGCCTTCGAGAGAAAGATGTTTCTGTGGTGCAGGAAATTAGTTCAATGAGAAAATCATTCCAGCATGGAGGAAGAGCTCCTGACAGAAACCAAGTGTTGCCCGCAGTTGCTCCAGGTGCTCCTGCCATCAGCCTCCAATGCTCGTGGGCTTTGACTCGCTGTGGCACAGAAGCCCCGCGGGGCCACAGGTCTGTGGGGCGGGAGACGGGCACCAGCGCTGCCAGGGCTCGGGGGGTGGCAGCTCTGCTTGGGCAGGGACTCTGCCCCAGCTGCTGATGGCAGCGCTGCCCGGGCCCCAGGGCTCAGAGCAGCATTGGTGCCCGGGCCCACACGTTCCTTGTGTGAGTCACACCCGCGGGTTTAGGATGGCCACGGGCCGGGACGTGTCCCAGGGAGGCCGTGCCAGCGTCCCTGGAAGGCCCCGTGCCCTTCCCAGCGCGGCTGCGTCGGCAGCCCTGGGGGCTCCTTCTGCTGCCCTGAGCCCGCAGAGCAGGGCAGCGTTTGCTGATGCTCTGAGCCCTTCCTAAAGATCCTGTGGGGCTGCCTTGGACACCTGGGGCCAGGCATTCCTTCCAGCCTGGGCCACTTTGGCTTGGCAGGGGGCGGCCCCAGGGCAGGCGGCAGTGTGTGCAAGGGCCCTTGGTGACACGGTGCAGCACGGTCACCGTGGCATGGAACGGGACAGGGTGTCCTTTGTGACACGTGGTGACATAGGAGCTGGCGGTGACAGGAGCAGGCCACAGTGCTCGGAGCACACGACAGGCAGAGCGGTGCCGTGAGGAGCCCCCACACAGCGTGCTCGTTCATTGCTGACCTGGACTTTTCCCTTGACCTTACTGCTGCAGGTGACCTCGAGTCCAGACCACAGGACTCGGTGGCCCGTGGCCTTCTCGGGACTTTTCTTTTGCAGGACCCCTCAAGGGCAGACCGCGGGACTTGGTGACTCGGAACTTTTCCGAAGGAACTGCCATCCTTGTGGCCAGTGTCCTCAAGGCTAGACCATTGGACTTGTCTACTCAGTGCTCTTCCAAGGCCTCTCTCTTGCAGGTGCCATCGGCAGCAGATTTTGGGAGAATGGCAGAGAAACGCCAAGGCCTGTTCAGTAAGAAGAAGAACAAAGATTCTTTAGCTGCCCCAGCAAAGCAGCGTAACGCGTCACCAAAAGTCCAGCCAGTGAAGGAGAGTGAGTGAGAGAGCTGGTCTCAGGGCTGATGGCTGCAGCCAGCTTGGCCCCATCCCATCCCATCCCATCCCATCCCATCCCATCCCATCCCATCCCATCCCATCCCATCCCATCCCATCCCATCCCATCCCCTGGGGACATGCCCATGGACAGGATGGAACAGAGGCAGGGCAGACACCCCGCAGTGGCCGTGCTCCATCCCCTGGGCCATCCTGGGGCTCTCCCTGCCTGGGCAGCGCAGGCCTGGGCTGTGCTCTTCGGCCTCTCCCGCAGCCCCTCATCTCTGTCTGTGCTCGCTCTTTGCCAAATGCAGAGAAGAAGAAGGACGCTGCTGCTGGTGGCTTCAGCAACTCACTGAAGGTACCTGGAGCCATCCCCACCTGGGCTGGGCCTGCTGTCCCTGCTCAGCTGAGCACTGTGTTAGGAGCACTCCATGGAATGTCCCTCTCTTCTCTGCTCTTTTGCAGAAGTTCTTTGCATGTGGAAAGACAGAAAAGGAGGATCCGAACAAATACAGGCCGCTTGATTGTACCACGGCATCAATTGAATGCGCGGAATGGACTAATTACATACTGAAGGCTGACCAGGTAACAAATGAGGCCAACTCAGATACCTGAGTGACTGAGGTCATAAAAATAATGGATACTATTCCCACGTTAACTACCATTTATGCTCACAATTTATTATTCATTGACATTCATGTTTTATTATCAGAAGCAATAAGCAGCCATTGCCCATGGCTGGAGGCCTTCCAGGGTCATGCGGCCATCAAGCCATGTCCACTTGCCTGCCTCAGCCTTTGAGGCCAGCACAGTGTAGGGGCAAGGGAAGCACTTCTCCGGGGAAACTGGGGAATCTCCTCCCTCAGGAAGCACTCCCAATTTTCCTCACATCTCTTCCAGGGGCCAGAAATGGTGAGGATTATGCACCAGAGACTTGCATCCCCTGAGACTGCCGATGTCAGGCTATTCATGAACATTCTGAGGATGGCTGAAGAACACCCTGCTGGTGTGGTGCTGACCCTCCTGCGCTGTGCCCCAACATGTGACAGGTACGGGGCCCACGTGCCTGCACAGCTCAGGGCCCACCAGCCCTTAGGGCCCATGGCCCTGCACAGCCTGTGCTATGGGCTCTGCCAGACAGGCACAGAGGTCCAGGACCCTGGGGCCCTTCTGTTCCCCAAGCCTGCTGCCAATGCTCCCTCCCTGCCCCTCAGGGCACCGGGGCTCTGTCACCTGGGCCCCCACAGCTGCACAGGGCATGGTCCTGGGACTGAGATGCCCCTGACACAGAGCTCTGATCCCACAGAGCTGCTACAATGATATGGAGAACCATAGGCTCGTCGAGTCCCACAGTGGAGAAGGTGCTGCCAACACTGATCTGTGTGATGGAGGATTGGCCTGTGCACAGCATGTTCACCTCTGATGGAGATGATACCAATGTCTTTGCCCTGGCTGTGAGTTTCTGGATCTGGGCTCTGCTTGCCCCTCGGTCACCTTGCCAGCAGCTCTCCATCCTCTCCATGCCTCAGGCGCTGGGCTGAACCCTGGGCAAGGGGCAGGCTCAGGGGGCACCAGGCCCGCTGCTCCTCCTGCATCTGCCCTTGGGCCCTGTCCCACGGACACCTGGGCACTGAGCGCTGTCTTGGCCTGCTTCTTTTGCAGGCAACTCTGGTGATCTGGGTGATTATCCAGGTGCCCAAGTGCCACGAGGCAATGCACAAGTATGCCCCCCACCTTCTCGTGACTCTGATAGTTCAAATTTGTGAGAGCACAGCACATGCTTCTGAGGAAGTTGACACCTTTTGGAAGAAATGCCAGGAAGAACACCACCTTAACATAAACGCCAGCAGGTTCTCCATCCTTCTTCTCCCATCCCTCCCATGTCCCCAAGGCAGGAGCCAGGGATCACAGTATGACCTGGGCTTTGCTCTGCATACAGATTTGCCGTGCAGACTATGAAGGCTCTGCTCTGCCGACTGCGCTGTGAAAATGTGGTCATGCAAATGGCACGCAAGCATGGCTGGGACACGGTGCTGTGTGCTCATACCCAGCACTATGCCGTGGGTCTGCTGGCCAGGTGAGACCCCCTTCTCCCCACTGCCCCCGGCATTTGTGCCCTGTGCCCCACTCTGTCCCTGTGGTCATGGGCCAGAGAGCCTCGTCACTGAGGGACAGCCAAGAAGATGGGAAAAGGCTGGGAGAGGAGGGTGCCCACAAGGAGCTACCTCTCAGAGGGCCCTCATCCCCTCCAGGGTGTTGGGGAAAGATGGAATCCTTGTGAGCCAGTTCTGGGAGATGTTTGACACCCATGCCTCAGAGTCTTGGTGCCCTTTTCCTCTTGCCAGGGAGATGCGCCGTGACGTGATCCCGCTGTGTTGTCGCACTGCCATCCACCTGCTTGGGCTGCTCAGCACGGAAGGGCATCGCTGGGATCTGCCCTTCCTGGCATTCCTTGTGGAGGTGAGCCTGGTTCCAGCGCTGCCTGGCTGAGCTGCCTCCCAGCTCTCTGCGCTCTCACAGCCACAGCTGCCTGGGACGGCGCCCACGCCCTGTGCTGCTGCCTGGCCCCAGCCCTGTGCGCTTCTGGGCTCCTGCTGGCCGGCTCCCCTGTCACTGCCCTGTGCCTTGCAGGTCCTTGAGTACCTGGACTTGAGGGAATGCAGCGAGAGTGTTCTGGAGATGATGGCAAGGTACCTGCAGAGCGAGTGCAGGGAGCGGCGTCGCCTGGCACTCAGAGGCCTCGTGGTTCTCATCAGGGATCGCCTGCTGGTGAGGAGGGGGCAGCAGCTGAATCTGCGCTGTGGAAAGCAGCCCCATAGGCGTGCAGGGCTTCAGGAGCTGAGGCAGCTGCTCCCAGCTCTCCTGCCTCACCTGCCCCAGTGCTTTGGGGCAGGCCTTTGGCCTGTGGGCCCTGCAGCAGCAGGGTGGCCTTGCGGTGCCAGGGCGGTGTTGGCGGTGCAGCCGTCCATGGCTTCCCAGCACAGCCTTGTGTTCCACACAGGCCAGGAGAATGTGCATCCTGTCTCAACGGCTTGTGGATGTTCTGGGTGATCAAGATGCAGAGGTGGTCAGGATGTCCCTCTGTGTCTTCATGAATGTTCTCCAGCACAAGGATATCTTGGTAGCCAGCACTACTGCCCCAAGGCTAGCTGAGGCACTTGTACAACTCTTTGACCATGTAAGGCTCTGTGGCCCCAGCCATGGCACTGGCTGCTGACCAGAAACTTTGTGCCCTGGGCATTTTTAGTCTTTTACTCAGGGGGGCCTTGAGAAATGTTGGTGAGGTCTTTTCTGCGTCCTTTCCTCCAGGACAACAGCAATGTGCAGCTGCTCTCCATTCAGCTGTTTGAAAAGGTTATAGACTTAGTAGTGGATGAGGGAAAAAAGCCTCTGAAGAGAATCGCGAACCACAGCCTGCTCCCACTCTTCATACACTGCCATGAGGAGAACCAGCGTGTGGCCAATGTGAGTTTTGTGCGATGCTGGTGGATCTCGGGGAGAGGGCTCGGCTGCCTCCTGCCCTGGAACCTCACAGGCTGCAGCCTCCTCCAGGCCTTGGAAAAGGTTTGTGGGTCCAGTGCCCTGGGCTGTGGGGCCATCTCTGGGTCTGCTGCTCTCCAGGCCTCTCAGAAAACGCTGCATTGTGCGGCCGGGTTCCTGAAGAGGAGGAAGCTCAAGCAGCTGGTGAAGAAGGGGCAGCTGTCAAAGTTCGGCAAATGCCTGGTAAGGAGGGCCTGAAGCCCCAGGCTCAGCCCGGAGAAGGTCCCTGAGGGCGGTGCTCGGTGTGCGGGGCTGGCAGCTGCGCCCCTGCCCGCTGCTGCAGCCAGAGGCCGCCCGAGCTCTTCTCCAGGCTCCCGTGGGCCCGAGCCGGGTGCCCATGGAGCGCCGGCCCGGCGGGGCTGCGGGCCGGCACCGCAGTTCCCCGGGCAGCAGCCGGCCCTCTGCCCCCTGCCCTCGGGAGCCCTTGGCCGGCGGCTGCTGGCCGCGCCTCAGGGCTCTGCGGCCAGGGGAGGCCGGGGCTGGGCGCAGGCAGCACCTTGCCCAGAGGCTGAGTCCGCGCCAACCCTTCCCTCCTGCCGCTCTCTGCAGCTGGCACAGGACAGAAGCCAAGCGGCCCAACACCTGCGCCGGGCCCTGCCCTACCTGGACAACCCGCAGGAGTCCGTACGTGAGGCGGCCATCAGGTTCATCGGTGAGTCCCGAGCCCGGGCTCCCACCCCGGCCCGCCACAGCTCGGCCCCAGCCCCGCCTGCTGCCCCGGCAGCGCCGCTGGCACGGAGCTGTGCCGCTGGGGCCGTGACAGCCTCTGTGTTCACAGGCATGGCCGGGCGGTGCCTGAAGGGACAGCCAGCAGAGCTTCACGTTCTCACTCAGGGTGAGTGAGGGCAGCGCGCTGACAGCGGGGACTGCCCGGGAGAGCTGCATTGCCCCGGCACGGAGCTGCAGTGCTGGTCCCGGCTGTGGCAGGCTTTGCTCCCTGTATGGATGAAGGGTGGCATGGGCAGAGCACAGGCCCATTTCAGGGATACTGGTGGGGGCATTCGTGGCCAGCATCTTGCAAGGGTCAGCCTCTCTTGTGGCCGGTGTGAGAGCAGGGAGCAATGGGCTTAGCAGGACAATCTCCGGGTGTCCGTCTGGGCTCTGACCCTGGTACTTCATCTGTCTTCCAGCCCTTGAAGCCATGAGCAAAGATGACAGTCCATCCTCCAGTAACCTGGAAGTGCAGGCAATTTTTGGACAAAGATCTTCAGAATTAAGGTCATCTCCTGGACTCAGAGATCCGGGGAGCCAAGAACAGTACCAGGAGACTGTGAAGAGAGGACCACCATTCAGCGTCACTGGAGCTCCAGCCACAGCTGATGCTGGCTACAGCTGAGCCTGTGGGAGGCTTCCATCGCCACTGCCTTCTCCCTCCCTGTTGACAGTTCCCTCCCTTCAGCCCTCAGACTCTCCCCACCCCTTTTTTTTTGCCCCCATCTCATCCTTTCACGTTCCCTTCCATTAATAAACATTTTGGTTTTTCCCCGTCCCTGTTGACAGCTCCCTCCCTCCAGTCCTCAGACCCTCCCCACCCCGTTTTTTTGCCCCCATCTCATCCCTTCACTTTCCCTTCCATTAATAAACAGTTTGGTTTTCCCCCTTACCTGCATCTCTGTGCAGCTGATGTAAATCCAAGGCCCTGGGACACACAGGCCCTGCTGCCGTTCTCTGCCACGCCGTGTTTTTTGCACGGACACAGTGGAACGAGGGCAGGTCAGGCTGGAAATGTCCCTGTGCTGAAGGTGCAGTTCCACAGCACTGTGCAGTTACACATCTTGCTGAGCACCCTGGAGCCCCTGGATTTTGGGAGAGCCAACCTGAGTATTCTCTGAACCCAGCTGAGAGGGATTCCATGGCAAGCATCCGTGGAGGGCAAAGGAGCTAAGAATGCTGGAAGCTTTCAAGAATAGCTTCCTGAAAGCACAGCAGTGCTCCATCCCTCCACAGGATGAGGAAGAGGGCAGAAGCAGAGAGCATCCTGGCTTAGCAGGGAGCTCTGGGTGTGCCCAAGAGCAAATGAAGCAGCAGCACGGTGCCCGAGACTCGGACACGCGGCCGTGCCGGTGCCCGGAGCGCTGTCAGGCAGTGCCGGGATCCCGGCTGTGCTTCTGCTCCCCACAAGTGAGGAATGGCAGCCCCAGGCTCAGAGCCAGTCAGAAAGCCAAGCAAGGGAGAGCAGAGCGAGGGCACCCTGCCAGTCTCTCTTGGGCATGGCCGCAAAACAGCCCCTGCTGCTTCTTCCTCCGCCTGCGTTTGGGCTGTGCTGGTGGCAGAGCCAGCCAGGTTGGGCTCTGTGTTCCAAAGCCTGTTGGGAGCGGGCATGAAAAGCTCTGTGTGCACAGCAGAGAGACCTGGAAGGTGCTGGCAAGAGCATCCTGCAGGAACAGGGCTCTGGTCCCTGGCCAGGAACAGCCTGGTTTTGGTGCCGTGAGCACAGGCAGGAGCTGAGGCAGGTGAAGAGGCAGCGGGCAGCTTGTGTTTGTGGAGGGCCTGGGGCTGCACCTCTGAACCTGCACCTGCAAACTCACTTGGGGGAAGAGGAGCTAGAGCTGGAGTGCCTGTCCTGAAAGGACCTGAAGTCATTCAGCCTTGCCAGCGTTTCTTAAGGGTGTGTTGGTGTTCCCCAGGAAAGCCACACATTTGGGGAAACACCTTTGGCGGAAAGGGGCTTGCTCCTCAAGGAAAGTGCTTGCCAGGGAGCTCCCCGTGAGGCAGGTGCAAGTGTCCCCCTTTGGCTCTCTGGGATCCTTTCAGTGCTTGCGGCCCATTGCATGTGGCAGAGGGGCATGGAGAAGGCAGTGAGGAGCAGGTTTGGCATCTACAAACCAATCCCAGCACCTGCAGGAGGGTGTGTTACCCTCTTTGGACAGAGGGTGAGCAGGAGCATCTCTGTCCAGCCATGAGCCCCAAAGCTCTCTGTGAGAACTGTGAATTAAAAGGCCTTTACACACATACTTTTCACATCTTTCCTCTCTGCTGTGTCTCAACTCTTGGCAATATGCATTGCCTCCTGCTTGGTGGGAGCTGCTGTGGCCCAGGGCCAGCACAGAGCTGGGATGTGTGGGCCAGGCAGCGTGGAGAGCCTTGGCTGACCTTGGTGTGTCCCTGGCCTCAGAAAAGGTGTGGTGGTTTGACCAGGAAGAAGTGGGAATTCTGGGATGTTGTGGTCAAACCAATGGGTGCTTGGATTTTGATATTGGCACCAGGTGTAGCTAGTGGTATTTTGGACACACCTCCGAGAACACACAGGGGTTAAAAGCAGAGCTTCAGGCCTGGGAGGCTCTCTTGGGACTTCGAGGGATGGAGGTCGGATCTTCCTTCCCCCCCGTCCAGCCGCTGCTGCTGGGCGGGGGAGGGGCAGCCATGTGGTAGGCCTGGGCCTGGACAGAGATGGGGGTGAGGAGGCCTTGGAGGATGGAAGGGTGGAGGAGCCCCAAGAGACATCGGGCAGCCATTCCCTCCCCCCCTTGGAGACAGACAGACAGAGAGAGAGAGAGTGCAGCCTGTGTCGTTATCTTGAAACTCAGTAAATATGTGCTGGCAGCAGGCAGCCCGGCTGAGGAGATGTGGGGGGGGTGCAGCCAGGAGTCCAGCCGCCTGGAGGAGTTTTTAACCTTTTTTGGACAATGAAAACCTTACAGAACATTAACCCTTCCTAGACGAGTGATAAGAGTGGAGGGGGACGAAGGAAATGAACGAGTGATGGAGGTCTAGACCAGAGAGAGAGAGAGAGAGAGTGAGAGATGTTGAAAGAATGGAGAAGATGGAGTGGCATTTTATGCTGGACTCTTTTGTGTAGCCATGGACAGAGCCATGTTTCCGTGTGATACAGAGACTGAGTCCAGGGGGAGAAATGTCCCAGCGCCAAAGAAGATTCAGTGTGGGTACCCCTCAGCCCCAGGGGGTATATAAAATATGGGGGGGATAGATGTCGCAAAGGTGAGAAGGTGAGATACTGTGCTTTTCTGGAACTGGACAAAGCATCCTTAAAAAGTCAACCCTGGAAGCAGTCCTGATCCCTGTTCGGTGGTGAGAGCACTGGAACAAGGACGGAAAAGGCCACCACGACACATGGAAGGACTCCCTCTCCTCCTGAGGAACTGAAAGTTTGAGCAATCTAAAGGGTGGTGTTGGACCCAGAACTGGTGATTTTGGAGGATGTATTGTATTGGGAATTAAGGGGGGAGGAGAGGGAGAGTGTTTTTTGTGAGGTTTTCATTTTCCTCGTGTTTTTTTTTTTTTTTTTTCTTTGGTGTGTAGTTTAGTAATTGTTTGTGTGTAGTTTAGTTAATAAATTTTTCTTTATGTTTAAGCTGGAGCCTGCTTTGCTTATTCCTGGTCACATCTCACAGCAGACACCGGGGAGAAGGTGTACTCATGGGGGCTCTGGCTTTGCCAGTCCAAAACCATAACAAAAGGCCTCCCAAGGTGTCCTGCTCGTTGGCTCTCCCTGTGCATCTTGGAGAGAACAAGGTAGGCATTTCTGGCAGCTGGGCATCAGCCGGCCTTAACATGGGGCCGTGTGGTGGAGCGAGCCCAGCTGAGATAGCCTGAGAGCAGCCCAGTGCTCCGTGCTCCTCTCTGCTGGCCCGTGAGCGTTTCTCTGCTTTCGGGATGGCCCTGGCTGTGTCAGGGCTGCTACGTGGGCACGAGACAGCCGGTCCTGTCCCGCTGGGTCCCAGCAGTGCCTCGCAGCAGCCCTGCAGCCACGTCAGGATGCTGGCCAAGAGAGGCCCTGGAAGCTGAGGCAGCTGATTTTAAGCTTTTGCAGATACACCCAGGGGATGGCCAGCGGTGTTCCCTCAGGATACAGCAGTCCTGAGGGGCCTCCCCAGAGCTGCCTGATGCCACCCACTCCGTGTGGCAGCAGCTGCTTTCCTGTGGAATTATCTACCTCCCCCAGGAGTGAAGAGGGAGCTGGAGAAAGAGCTTGCCAGGCTGCTCTGGATCCTTTCCCAGCAGCCCTGGTTGAGTGGAGCAGTCCGAGCTGAGCGCAGATGTGCCAATGGAACAGCCGTGCACGGGAAGGCTCGCTGGGAAGGATGATCCAGGAACCATAGGCCGGGCAGCCTGGCTTTGCTGCCAGGGAAGGCCTTGGAGCAGACCCTCCTGGCTGCCATCCCACGGCACGTGCAGGGAACCAGGGGCTCTGCTGGAGGCTGGGAAAGCTATGCGGAGGGACGGGCACAGATGGGGCTCCTGGCGGGGTGTTGAGGGCTTCTGTGGGTGTGTTTGGAGGTGGGTGTTGGGGGGGCATTATGGAGAAGGAGTTGTCTGGAAGGTGAGAGTCTGGGCTGGAATTTGAGTCAGTTTGAAGGCAGCATCTGTGCTTTGGCATAGCTTTGGTTATGGAGGGCAGAAAGAATATCTTTGACGTCTTCTTTTACTAGTCCTGTTTCCCCTGCAGGGAACAAGAGGGGAGAGCTGTATTTTATTGGCCACTTAGATATCTGTACTGGGGGAGGATCAGCCCTTTAGCCATCTACTTATTTGTTAGGGTTACTGTTGTAACACTGAGTGGTCTTTCATTCCTTGAGAGCTTTTATTCCTGAAGAGAATTAGGAGATTACAATCCCTTCATCGAAAACCATTTGCAAACCAAAGAATGGCCTTCTTTTTGGCTCTGTGCAGGGTTATGTTTTGTAAAGTGACATTCAACGGATGATAAGGCAAATGAGTTGCTGCTTCAGACTGGGACGCAAACTTGTAGACCAGTCACATTCTCACACCATCCCTATAAATTTGGGAAGTTTGCAAATTTTGGAAGTCCCTGAGCTGAGCAATGGGAAGTTAAGCTTTCCTGAAGTGAGGATTTCTTTATGCCAGGTTCTTCTGTGCCTTCGAGAGAAAGATGTTTCTGTGGTGCAGGAAATTAGTTCAATGAGAAAATCATTCCAGCATGGAGGAAGAGCTCCTGACAGAAACCAAGTGTTGCCCGCAGTTGCTCCAGGTGCTCCTGCCATCAGCCTCCAATGCTCGTGGGCTTTGACTCGCTGTGGCACAGAAGCCCCGCGGGGCCACAGGTCTGTGGGGCGGGAGACGGGCACCAGCGCTGCCAGGGCTCGGGGGGTGGCAGCTCTGCTTGGGCAGGGACTCTGCCCCAGCTGCTGATGGCAGCGCTGCCCGGGCCCCAGGGCTCAGAGCAGCATTGGTGCCCGGGCCCACACGTTCCTTGTGCGAGTCACACCCGCGGGTTTAGGATGGCCACGGGCCGGGACGTGTCCCAGGGAGGCCGTGCCAGCGTCCCTGGAAGGCCCCGTGCCCTTCCCAGCGCGGCTGCGTCGGCAGCCCTGGGGGCTCCTTCTGCTGCCCTGAGCCCGCAGAGCAGGGCAGCGTTTGCTGATGCTCTGAGCCCTTCCTAAAGATCCTGTGGGGCTGCCTTGGACACCTGGGGCCAGGCATTCCTTCCAGCCTGGGCCACTTTGGCTGGGCTGGGGGCGGCCCCAGGGCAGGCGGCAGCGTGTGCAAGGGCCCTTGGTGACACGGTGCAGCACGGTCACCGTGGCATGGAACGGGACAGGGTGTCCTTTGTGACACGTGGTGACATAGGAGCTGGCGGTGACAGGAGCAGGCCACAGTGCTCGGAGCACACGACAGGCAGAGCGGTGCCGTGAGGAGCCCCCACACAGCGTGCTCGTTCATTGCTGACCTGGACTTTTCCCTTGACCTTACTGCTGCAGGTGACCTCGAGTCCAGACCACAGGACTCGGTGGCCCGTGGCCTTCTCGGGACTTTTCTTTTGCAGGACCCCTCAAGGGCAGACCGCGGGACTTGGTGACTCGGAACTTTTCCGAAGGAACTGCCATCCTTGTGGCCAGTGTCCTCAAGGCTAGACCATTGGACTTGTCTACTCAGTGCTCTTCCAAGGCCTCTCTCTTGCAGGTGCCATCGGCAGCAGATTTTGGGAGAATGGCAGAGAAACGCCAAGGCCTGTTCAGTAAGAAGAAGAACAAAGATTCTTTAGCTGCCCCAGCAAAGCAGCGTAACGCGTCACCAAAAGTCCAGCCAGTGAAGGAGAGTGAGTGAGAGAGCTGGTCTCAGGGCTGATGGCTGCAGCCAGCTTGGCCCCATCCCATCCCATCCCATCCCATCCCATCCCATCCCATCCCATCCCATCCCATCCCATCCCATCCCATCCCATCCCATCCCATCCCCTGGGGACATGCCCATGGACAGGATGGAACAGAGGCAGGGCAGACACCCCGCAGTGGCCGTGCTCCATCCCCTGGGCCATCCTGGGGCTCTCCCTGCCTGGGCAGCGCAGGCCTGGGCTGTGCTCTTCGGCCTCTCCCGCAGCCCCTCATCTCTGTCTGTGCTCGCTCTTTGCCAAATGCAGAGAAGAAGAAGGACGCTGCTGCTGGTGGCTTCAGCAACTCACTGAAGGTACCTGGAGCCATCCCCACCTGGGCTGGGCCTGCTGTCCCTGCTCAGCTGAGCACTGTGTTAGGAGCACTCCATGGAATGTCCCTCTCTTCTCTGCTCTTTTGCAGAAGTTCTTTGCATGTGGAAAGACAGAAAAGGAGGATCCGAACAAATACAGGCCGCTTGATTGTACCACGGCATCAATTGAATGCGCGGAATGGACTAATTACATACTGAAGGCTGACCAGGTAACAAATGAGGCCAACTCAGATACCTGAGTGACTGAGGTCATAAAAATAATGGATACTATTCCCACGTTAACTACCATTTATGCTCACAATTTATTATTCATTGACATTCATGTTTTATTATCAGAAGCAATAAGCAGCCATTGCCCATGGCTGGAGGCCTTCCAGGGTCATGCGGCCATCAAGCCATGTCCACTTGCCTGCCTCAGCCTTT
Source organism: Ammospiza nelsoni (assembly GCF_027579445.1). Lineage (NCBI taxonomy): Eukaryota > Metazoa > Chordata > Aves > Passeriformes > Passerellidae > Ammospiza > Ammospiza nelsoni. The sequence continues at coordinate 3,829,732 of NC_080639.1, forward strand.
GAGGCCAGCACAGTGTAGGGGCAAGGGAAGCACTTCTCCGGGGAAACTGGGGAATCTCCTCCCTCAGGAAGCACTCCCAATTTTCCTCACATCTCTTCCAGGTGCCAGAAATGGTGAGGATTATGCACCAGAGACTTGCATCCCCTGAGACTGCCGATGTCAGGCTATTCATGAACATTCTGAGGATGGCTGAAGAACACCCTGCTGGTGTGGTGCTGACCCTCCTGCGCTGTGCCCCAACATGTGACAGGTACGGGGCCCACGTGCCTGCACAGCTCAGGGCCCACCAGCCCTTAGGGCCCATGGCCCTGCACAGCCTGTGCTATGGGCTCTGCCAGACAGGCACAGAGGTCCAGGACCCTGGGGCCCTTCTGTTCCCCAAGCCTGCTGCCAATGCTCCCTCCCTGCCCCTCAGGGCACCGGGGCTCTGTCACCTGGGCCCCCACAGCTGCACAGGGCATGGTCCTGGGACTGAGATGCCCCTGACACAGAGCTCTGATCCCACAGAGCTGCTACAATGATATGGAGAACCATAGGCTCGTCGAGTCCCACAGTGGAGAAGGTGCTGCCAACACTGATCTGTGTGATGGAGGATTGGCCTGTGCACAGCATGTTCACCTCTGATGGAGATGATACCAATGTCTTTGCCCTGGCTGTGAGTTTCTGGATCTGGGCTCTGCTTGCCCCTCGGTCACCTTGCCAGCAGCTCTCCATCCTCTCCATGCCTCAGGCGCTGGGCTGAACCCTGGGCAAGGGGCAGGCTCAGGGGGCACCAGGCCCGCTGCTCCTCCTGCATCTGCCCTTGGGCCCTGTCCCACGGACACCTGGGCACTGAGCGCTGTCTTGGCCTGCTTCTTTTGCAGGCAACTCTGGTGATCTGGGTGATTATCCAGGTGCCCAAGTGCCACGAGGCAATGCACAAGTATGCCCCCCACCTTCTCGTGACTCTGATAGTTCAAATTTGTGAGAGCACAGCACATGCTTCTGAGGAAGTTGACACCTTTTGGAAGAAATGCCAGGAAGAACACCACCTTAACATAAACGCCAGCAGGTTCTCCATCCTTCTTCTCCCATCCCTCCCATGTCCCCAAGGCAGGAGCCAGGGATCACAGTATGACCTGGGCTTTGCTCTGCATACAGATTTGCCGTGCAGACTATGAAGGCTCTGCTCTGCCGACTGCGCTGTGAAAATGTGGTCATGCAAATGGCACGCAAGCATGGCTGGGACACGGTGCTGTGTGCTCATACCCAGCACTATGCCGTGGGTCTGCTGGCCAGGTGAGACCCCCTTCTCCCCACTGCCCCCGGCATTTGTGCCCTGTGCCCCACTCTGTCCCTGTGGTCATGGGCCAGAGAGCCTCGTCACTGAGGGACAGCCAAGAAGATGGGAAAAGGCTGGGAGAGGAGGGTGCCCACAAGGAGCTACCTCTCAGAGGGCCCTCATCCCCTCCAGGGTGTTGGGGAAAGATGGAATCCTTGTGAGCCAGTTCTGGGAGATGTTTGACACCCATGCCTCAGAGTCTTGGTGCCCTTTTCCTCTTGCCAGGGAGATGCGCCGTGACGTGATCCCGCTGTGTTGTCGCACTGCCATCCACCTGCTTGGGCTGCTCAGCACGGAAGGGCATCGCTGGGATCTGCCCTTCCTGGCATTCCTTGTGGAGGTGAGCCTGGTTCCAGCGCTGCCTGGCTGAGCTGCCTCCCAGCTCTCTGCGCTCTCACAGCCACAGCTGCCTGGGACGGCGCCCACGCCCTGTGCTGCTGCCTGGCCCCAGCCCTGTGCGCTTCTGGGCTCCTGCTGGCCGGCTCCCCTGTCACTGCCCTGTGCCTTGCAGGTCCTTGAGTACCTGGACTTGAGGGAATGCAGCGAGAGTGTTCTGGAGATGATGGCAAGGTACCTGCAGAGCGAGTGCAGGGAGCGGCGTCGCCTGGCACTCAGAGGCCTCGTGGTTCTCATCAGGGATCGCCTGCTGGTGAGGAGGGGGCAGCAGCTGAATCTGCGCTGTGGAAAGCAGCCCCATAGGCGTGCAGGGCTTCAGGAGCTGAGGCAGCTGCTCCCAGCTCTCCTGCCTCACCTGCCCCAGTGCTTTGGGGCAGGCCTTTGGCCTGTGGGCCCTGCAGCAGCAGGGTGGCCTTGCGGTGCCAGGGCGGTGTTGGCGGTGCAGCCGTCCATGGCTTCCCAGCACAGCCTTGTGTTCCACACAGGCCAGGAGAATGTGCATCCTGTCTCAACGGCTTGTGGATGTTCTGGGTGATCAAGATGCAGAGGTGGTCAGGATGTCCCTCTGTGTCTTCATGAATGTTCTCCAGCACAAGGATATCTTGGTAGCCAGCACTACTGCCCCAAGGCTAGCTGAGGCACTTGTACAACTCTTTGACCATGTAAGGCTCTGTGGCCCCAGCCATGGCACTGGCTGCTGACCAGAAACTTTGTGCCCTGGGCATTTTTAGTCTTTTACTCAGGGGGGCCTTGAGAAATGTTGGTGAGGTCTTTTCTGCGTCCTTTCCTCCAGGACAACAGCAATGTGCAGCTGCTCTCCATTCAGCTGTTTGAAAAGGTTATAGACTTAGTAGTGGATGAGGGAAAAAAGCCTCTGAAGAGAATCGCGAACCACAGCCTGCTCCCACTCTTCATACACTGCCATGAGGAGAACCAGCGTGTGGCCAATGTGAGTTTTGTGCGATGCTGGTGGATCTCGGGGAGAGGGCTCGGCTGCCTCCTGCCCTGGAACCTCACAGGCTGCAGCCTCCTCCAGGCCTTGGAAAAGGTTTGTGGGTCCAGTGCCCTGGGCTGTGGGGCCATCTCTGGGTCTGCTGCTCTCCAGGCCTCTCAGAAAACGCTGCATTGTGCGGCCGGGTTCCTGAAGAGGAGGAAGCTCAAGCAGCTGGTGAAGAAGGGGCAGCTGTCAAAGTTCGGCAAATGCCTGGTAAGGAGGGCCTGAAGCCCCAGGCTCAGCCCGGAGAAGGTCCCTGAGGGCGGTGCTCGGTGTGCGGGGCTGGCAGCTGCGCCCCTGCCCGCTGCTGCAGCCAGAGGCCGCCCGAGCTCTTCTCCAGGCTCCCGTGGGCCCGAGCCGGGTGCCCATGGAGCGCCGGCCCGGCGGGGCTGCGGGCCGGCACCGCAGTTCCCCGGGCAGCAGCCGGCCCTCTGCCCCCTGCCCTCGGGAGCCCTTGGCCGGCGGCTGCTGGCCGCGCCTCAGGGCTCTGCGGCCAGGGGAGGCCGGGGCTGGGCGCAGGCAGCACCTTGCCCAGAGGCTGAGTCCGCGCCAACCCTTCCCTCCTGCCGCTCTCTGCAGCTGGCACAGGACAGAAGCCAAGCGGCCCAACACCTGCGCCGGGCCCTGCCCTACCTGGACAACCCGCAGGAGTCCGTACGTGAGGCGGCCATCAGGTTCATCGGTGAGTCCCGAGCCCGGGCTCCCACCCCGGCCCGCCACAGCTCGGCCCCAGCCCCGCCTGCTGCCCCGGCAGCGCCGCTGGCACGGAGCTGTGCCGCTGGGGCCGTGACAGCCTCTGTGTTCACAGGCATGGCCGGGCGGTGCCTGAAGGGACAGCCAGCAGAGCTTCACGTTCTCACTCAGGGTGAGTGAGGGCAGCGCGCTGACAGCGGGGACTGCCCGGGAGAGCTGCATTGCCCCGGCACGGAGCTGCAGTGCTGGTCCCGGCTGTGGCAGGCTTTGCTCCCTGTATGGATGAAGGGTGGCATGGGCAGAGCACAGGCCCATTTCAGGGATACTGGTGGGGGCATTCGTGGCCAGCATCTTGCAAGGGTCAGCCTCTCTTGTGGCCGGTGTGAGAGCAGGGAGCAATGGGCTTAGCAGGACAATCTCCGGGTGTCCGTCTGGGCTCTGACCCTGGTACTTCATCTGTCTTCCAGCCCTTGAAGCCATGAGCAAAGATGACAGTCCATCCTCCAGTAACCTGGAAGTGCAGGCAATTTTTGGACAAAGATCTTCAGAATTAAGGTCATCTCCTGGACTCAGAGATCCGGGGAGCCAAGAACAGTACCAGGAGACTGTGAAGAGAGGACCACCATTCAGCGTCACTGGAGCTCCAGCCACAGCTGATGCTGGCTACAGCTGAGCCTGTGGGAGGCTTCCATCGCCACTGCCTTCTCCCTCCCTGTTGACAGTTCCCTCCCTTCAGCCCTCAGACTCTCCCCACCCCTTTTTTTTTGCCCCCATCTCATCCTTTCACGTTCCCTTCCATTAATAAACATTTTGGTTTTTCCCCGTCCCTGTTGACAGCTCCCTCCCTCCAGTCCTCAGACCCTCCCCACCCCGTTTTTTTGCCCCCATCTCATCCCTTCACTTTCCCTTCCATTAATAAACAGTTTGGTTTTCCCCCTTACCTGCATCTCTGTGCAGCTGATGTAAATCCAAGGCCCTGGGACACACAGGCCCTGCTGCCGTTCTCTGCCACGCCGTGTTTTTTGCACGGACACAGTGGAACGAGGGCAGGTCAGGCTGGAAATGTCCCTGTGCTGAAGGTGCAGTTCCACAGCACTGTGCAGTTACACATCTTGCTGAGCACCCTGGAGCCCCTGGATTTTGGGAGAGCCAACCTGAGTATTCTCTGAACCCAGCTGAGAGGGATTCCATGGCAAGCATCCGTGGAGGGCAAAGGAGCTAAGAATGCTGGAAGCTTTCAAGAATAGCTTCCTGAAAGCACAGCAGTGCTCCATCCCTCCACAGGATGAGGAAGAGGGCAGAAGCAGAGAGCATCCTGGCTTAGCAGGGAGCTCTGGGTGTGCCCAAGAGCAAATGAAGCAGCAGCACGGTGCCCGAGACTCGGACACGCGGCCGTGCCGGTGCCCGGAGCGCTGTCAGGCAGTGCCGGGATCCCCACAGGCTGTCAGGCTGTGCTTCTGCTCCCCACAAGTGAGGAATGGCAGCCCCAGGCTCAGAGCCAGTCAGAAAGCCAAGCAAGGGAGAGCAGAGCGAGGGCACCCTGCCAGTCTCTCTTGGGCATGGCCGCAAAACAGCCCCTGCTGCTTCTTCCTCCGCCTGCGTTTGGGCTGTGCTGGTGGCAGAGCCAGCCAGGTTGGGCTCTGTGTTCCAAAGCCTGTTGGGAGCGGGCATGAAAAGCTCTGTGTGCACAGCAGAGAGACCTGGAAGGTGCTGGCAAGAGCATCCTGCAGGAACAGGGCTCTGGTCCCTGGCCAGGAACAGCCTGGTTTTGGTGCCGTGAGCACAGGCAGGAGCTGAGGCAGGTGAAGAGGCAGCGGGCAGCTTGTGTTTGTGGAGGGCCTGGGGCTGCACCTCTGAACCTGCACCTGCAAACTCACTTGGGGGAAGAGGAGCTAGAGCTGGAGTGCCTGTCCTGAAAGGACCTGAAGTCATTCAGCCTTGCCAGCGTTTCTTAAGGGTGTGTTGGTGTTCCCCAGGAAAGCCACACATTTGGGGAAACACCTTTGGCGGAAAGGGGCTTGCTCCTCAAGGAAAGTGCTTGCCAGGGAGCTCCCCGTGAGGCAGGTGCAAGTGTCCCCCTTTGGCTCTCTGGGATCCTTTCAGTGCTTGCGGCCCATTGCATGTGGCAGAGGGGCATGGAGAAGGCAGTGAGGAGCAGGTTTGGCATCTACAAACCAATCCCAGCACCTGCAGGAGGGTGTGTTACCCTCTTTGGACAGAGGGTGAGCAGGAGCATCTCTGTCCAGCCATGAGCCCCAAAGCTCTCTGTGAGAACTGTGAATTAAAAGGCCTTTACACACATACTTTTCACATCTTTCCTCTCTGCTGTGTCTCAACTCTTGGCAATATGCATTGCCTCCTGCTTGGTGGGAGCTGCTGTGGCCCAGGGCCAGCACAGAGCTGGGATGTGTGGGCCAGGCAGCGTGGAGAGCCTTGGCTGACCTTGGTGTGTCCCTGGCCTCAGAAAAGGTGTGGTGGTTTGACCAGGAAGAAGTGGGAATTCTGGGATGTTGTGGTCAAACCAATGGGTGCTTGGATTTTGATATTGGCACCAGGTGTAGCTAGTGGTATTTTGGACACACCTCCGAGAACACACAGGGGTTAAAAGCAGAGCTTCAGGCCTGGGAGGCTCTCTTGGGACTTCGAGGGATGGAGGTCGGATCTTCCTTCCCCCCCGTCCAGCCGCTGCTGCTGGGCGGGGGAGGGGCAGCCATGTGGTAGGCCTGGGCCTGGACAGAGATGGGGGTGAGGAGGCCTTGGAGGATGGAAGGGTGGAGGAGCCCCAAGAGACATCGGGCAGCCATTCCCTCCCCCCCTTGGAGACAGACAGACAGAGAGAGAGAGAGTGCAGCCTGTGTCGTTATCTTGAAACTCAGTAAATATGTGCTGGCAGCAGGCAGCCCGGCTGAGGAGATGTGGGGGGGGTGCAGCCAGGAGTCCAGCCGCCTGGAGGAGTTTTTAACCTTTTTTGGACAATGAAAACCTTACAGAACATTAACCCTTCCTAGACGAGTGATAAGAGTGGAGGGGGACGAAGGAAATGAACGAGTGATGGAGGTCTAGACCAGAGAGAGAGAGAGAGAGAGTGAGAGATGTTGAAAGAATGGAGAAGATGGAGTGGCATTTTATGCTGGACTCTTTTGTGTAGCCATGGACAGAGCCATGTTTCCGTGTGATACAGAGACTGAGTCCAGGGGGAGAAATGTCCCAGCGCCAAAGAAGATTCAGTGTGGGTACCCCTCGGCCCCAGGGGGTATATAAAATATGGGGGGGATAGATGTCGCAAAGGTGAGAAGGTGAGATACTGTGCTTTTCTGGAACTGGACAAAGCATCCTTAAAAAGTCAACCCTGGAAGCAGTCCTGATCCCTGTTCGGTGGTGAGAGCACTGGAACAAGGACGGAAAAGGCCACCACGACACATGGAAGGACTCCCTCTCCTCCTGAGGAACTGAAAGTTTGAGCAATCTAAAGGGTGGTGTTGGACCCAGAACTGGTGATTTTGGAGGATGTATTGTATTGGGAATTAAGGGGGGAGGAGAGGGAGAGTGTTTTTTGTGAGGTTTTCATTTTCCTCGTTTTTTTTTTTTTTTTTTTTTCTTTGGTGTGTAGTTTAGTAATTGTTTGTGTGTAGTTTAGTTAATAAATTTTTCTTTATGTTTAAGCTGGAGCCTGCTTTGCTTATTCCTGGTCACATCTCACAGCAGACACCGGGGAGAAGGTGTACTCATGGGGGCTCTGGCTTTGCCAGTCCAAAACCATAACAAAAGGCCTCCCAAGGTGTCCTGCTCGTTGGCTCTCCCTGTGCATCTTGGAGAGAACAAGGTAGGCATTTCTGGCAGCTGGGCATCAGCCGGCCTTAACATGGGGCCGTGTGGTGGAGCGAGCCCAGCTGAGATAGCCTGAGAGCAGCCCAGTGCTCCGTGCTCCTCTCTGCTGGCCCGTGAGCGTTTCTCTGCTTTCGGGATGGCCCTGGCTGTGTCAGGGCTGCTACGTGGGCACGAGACAGCCGGTCCTGTCCCGCTGGGTCCCAGCAGTGCCTCGCAGCAGCCCTGCAGCCACGTCAGGATGCTGGCCAAGAGAGGCCCTGGAAGCTGAGGCAGCTGATTTTAAGCTTTTGCAGATACACCCAGGGGATGGCCAGCGGTGTTCCCTCAGGATACAGCAGTCCTGAGGGGCCTCCCCAGAGCTGCCTGATGCCACCCACTCCGTGTGGCAGCAGCTGCTTTCCTGTGGAATTATCTACCTCCCCCAGGAGTGAAGAGGGAGCTGGAGAAAGAGCTTGCCAGGCTGCTCTGGATCCTTTCCCAGCAGCCCTGGTTGAGTGGAGCAGTCCGAGCTGAGCGCAGATGTGCCAATGGAACAGCCGTGCACGGGAAGGCTCGCTGGGAAGGATGATCCAGGAACCATAGGCCGGGCAGCCTGGCTTTGCTGCCAGGGAAGGCCTTGGAGCAGACCCTCCTGGCTGCCATCCCACGGCACGTGCAGGGAACCAGGGGCTCTGCTGGAGGCTGGGAAAGCTATGCGGAGGGACGGGCACAGATGGGGCTCCTGGCGGGGTGTTGAGGGCTTCTGTGGGTGTGTTTGGAGGTGGGTGTTGGGGGGGCGTTATGGAGAAGGAGTTGTCTGGAAGGTGAGAGTCTGGGCTGGAATTTGAGTCAGTTTGAAGGCAGCATCTGTGCTTTGGCATAGCTTTGGTTATGGAGGGCAGAAAGAATATCTTTGACGTCTTCTTTTACTAGTCCTGTTTCCCCTGCAGGGAACAAGAGGGGAGAGCTGTATTTTATTGGCCACTTAGATATCTGTACTGGGGGAGGATCAGCCCTTTAGCCATCTACTTATTTGTTAGGGTTACTGTTGTAACACTGAGTGGTCTTTCATTCCTTGAGAGCTTTTATTCCTGAAGAGAATTAGGAGATTACAATCCCTTCATCGAAAACCATTTGCAAACCAAAGAATGGCCTTCTTTTTGGCTCTGTGCAGGGTTATGTTTTGTAAAGTGACATTCAACGGATGATAAGGCAAATGAGTTGCTGCTTCAGACTGGGACGCAAACTTGTAGACCAGTCACATTCTCACACCATCCCTATAAATTTGGGAAGTTTGCAAATTTTGGAAGTCCCTGAGCTGAGCAATGGGAAGTTAAGCTTTCCTGAAGTGAGGATTTCTTTATGCCAGGTTCTTCTGTGCCTTCGAGAGAAAGATGTTTCTGTGGTGCAGGAAATTAGTTCAATGAGAAAATCATTCCAGCATGGAGGAAGAGCTCCTGACAGAAACCAAGTGTTGCCCGCAGTTGCTCCAGGTGCTCCTGCCATCAGCCTCCAATGCTCGTGGGCTTTGACTCGCTGTGGCACAGAAGCCCCGCGGGGCCACAGGTCTGTGGGGCGGGAGACGGGCACCAGCGCTGCCAGGGCTCGGGGGGTGGCAGCTCTGCTTGGGCAGGGACTCTGCCCCAGCTGCTGATGGCAGCGCTGCCCGGGCCCCAGGGCTCAGAGCAGCATTGGTGCCCGGGCCCACACGTTCCTTGTGCGAGTCACACCCGCGGGTTTAGGATGGCCACGGGCCGGGACGTGTCCCAGGGAGGCCGTGCCAGCGTCCCTGGAAGGCCCCGTGCCCTTCCCAGCGCGGCTGCGTCGGCAGCCCTGGGGGCTCCTTCTGCTGCCCTGAGCCCGCAGAGCAGGGCAGCGTTTGCTGATGCTCTGAGCCCTTCCTAAAGATCCTGTGGGGCTGCCTTGGACACCTGGGGCCAGGCATTCCTTCCAGCCTGGGCCACTTTGGCTGGGCTGGGGGCGGCCCCAGGGCAGGCGGCAGCGTGTGCAAGGGCCCTTGGTGACACGGTGCAGCACGGTCACCGTGGCATGGAACGGGACAGGGTGTCCTTTGTGACACGTGGTGACATAGGAGCTGGCGGTGACAGGAGCAGGCCACAGTGCTCGGAGCACACGACAGGCAGAGCGGTGCCGTGAGGAGCCCCCACACAGCGTGCTCGTTCATTGCTGACCTGGACTTTTCCCTTGACCTTACTGCTGCAGGTGACCTCGAGTCCAGACCACAGGACTCGGTGGCCCGTGGCCTTCTCGGGACTTTTCTTTTGCAGGACCCCTCAAGGGCAGACCGCGGGACTTGGTGACTCGGAACTTTTCCGAAGGAACTGCCATCCTTGTGGCCAGTGTCCTCAAGGCTAGACCATTGGACTTGTCTACTCAGTGCTCTTCCAAGGCCTCTCTCTTGCAGGTGCCATCGGCAGCAGATTTTGGGAGAATGGCAGAGAAACGCCAAGGCCTGTTCAGTAAGAAGAAGAACAAAGATTCTTTAGCTGCCCCAGCAAAGCAGCGTAACGCGTCACCAAAAGTCCAGCCAGTGAAGGAGAGTGAGTGAGAGAGCTGGTCTCAGGGCTGATGGCTGCAGCCAGCTTGGCCCCATCCCATCCCATCCCATCCCATCCCATCCCATCCCATCCCATCCCATCCCATCCCATCCCATCCCATCCCATCCCATCCCCTGGGGACATGCCCATGGACAGGATGGAACAGAGGCAGGGCAGACACCCCGCAGTGGCCGTGCTCCATCCCCTGGGCCATCCTGGGGCTCTCCCTGCCTGGGCAGCGCAGGCCTGGGCTGTGCTCTTCGGCCTCTCCCGCAGCCCCTCATCTCTGTCTGTGCTCGCTCTTTGCCAAATGCAGAGAAGAAGAAGGACGCTGCTGCTGGTGGCTTCAGCAACTCACTGAAGGTACCTGGAGCCATCCCCACCTGGGCTGGGCCTGCTGTCCCTGCTCAGCTGAGCACTGTGTTAGGAGCACTCCATGGAATGTCCCTCTCTTCTCTGCTCTTTTGCAGAAGTTCTTTGCATGTGGAAAGACAGAAAAGGAGGATCCGAACAAATACAGGCCGCTTGATTGTACCACGGCATCAATTGAATGCGCGGAATGGACTAATTACATACTGAAGGCTGACCAGGTAACAAATGAGGCCAACTCAGATACCTGAGTGACTGAGGTCATAAAAATAATGGATACTATTCCCACGTTAACTACCATTTATGCTCACAATTTATTATTCATTGACATTCATGTTTTATTATCAGAAGCAATAAGCAGCCATTGCCCATGGCTGGAGGCCTTCCAGGGTCATGCGGCCATCAAGCCATGTCCACTTGCCTGCCTCAGCCTTTGAGGCCAGCACAGTGTAGGGGCAAGGGAAGCACTTCTCCGGGGAAACTGGGGAATCTCCTCCCTCAGGAAGCACTCCCAATTTTCCTCACATCTCTTCCAGGTGCCAGAAATGGTGAGGATTATGCACCAGAGACTTGCATCCCCTGAGACTGCCGATGTCAGGCTATTCATGAACATTCTGAGGATGGCTGAAGAACACCCTGCTGGTGTGGTGCTGACCCTCCTGCGCTGTGCCCCAACATGTGACAGGTACGGGGCCCACGTGCCTGCACAGCTCAGGGCCCACCAGCCCTTAGGGCCCATGGCCCTGCACAGCCTGTGCTATGGGCTCTGCCAGACAGGCACAGAGGTCCAGGACCCTGGGGCCCTTCTGTTCCCCAAGCCTGCTGCCAATGCTCCCTCCCTGCCCCTCAGGGCACCGGGGCTCTGTCACCTGGGCCCCCACAGCTGCACAGGGCATGGTCCTGGGACTGAGATGCCCCTGACACAGAGCTCTGATCCCACAGAGCTGCTACAATGATATGGAGAACCATAGGCTCGTCGAGTCCCACAGTGGAGAAGGTGCTGCCAACACTGATCTGTGTGATGGAGGATTGGCCTGTGCACAGCATGTTCACCTCTGATGGAGATGATACCAATGTCTTTGCCCTGGCTGTGAGTTTCTGGATCTGGGCTCTGCTTGCCCCTCGGTCACCTTGCCAGCAGCTCTCCATCCTCTCCATGCCTCAGGCGCTGGGCTGAACCCTGGGCAAGGGGCAGGCTCAGGGGGCACCAGGCCCGCTGCTCCTCCTGCATCTGCCCTTGGGCCCTGTCCCACGGACACCTGGGCACTGAGCGCTGTCTTGGCCTGCTTCTTTTGCAGGCAACTCTGGTGATCTGGGTGATTATCCAGGTGCCCAAGTGCCACGAGGCAATGCACAAGTATGCCCCCCACCTTCTCGTGACTCTGATAGTTCAAATTTGTGAGAGCACAGCACATGCTTCTGAGGAAGTTGACACCTTTTGGAAGAAATGCCAGGAAGAACACCACCTTAACATAAACGCCAGCAGGTTCTCCATCCTTCTTCTCCCATCCCTCCCATGTCCCCAAGGCAGGAGCCAGGGATCACAGTATGACCTGGGCTTTGCTCTGCATACAGATTTGCCGTGCAGACTATGAAGGCTCTGCTCTGCCGACTGCGCTGTGAAAATGTGGTCATGCAAATGGCACGCAAGCATGGCTGGGACACGGTGCTGTGTGCTCATACCCAGCACTATGCCGTGGGTCTGCTGGCCAGGTGAGACCCCCTTCTCCCCACTGCCCCCGGCATTTGTGCCCTGTGCCCCACTCTGTCCCTGTGGTCATGGGCCAGAGAGCCTCGTCACTGAGGGACAGCCAAGAAGATGGGAAAAGGCTGGGAGAGGAGGGTGCCCACAAGGAGCTACCTCTCAGAGGGCCCTCATCCCCTCCAGGGTGTTGGGGAAAGATGGAATCCTTGTGAGCCAGTTCTGGGAGATGTTTGACACCCATGCCTCAGAGTCTTGGTGCCCTTTTCCTCTTGCCAGGGAGATGCGCCGTGACGTGATCCCGCTGTGTTGTCGCACTGCCATCCACCTGCTTGGGCTGCTCAGCACGGAAGGGCATCGCTGGGATCTGCCCTTCCTGGCATTCCTTGTGGAGGTGAGCCTGGTTCCAGCGCTGCCTGGCTGAGCTGCCTCCCAGCTCTCTGCGCTCTCACAGCCACAGCTGCCTGGGACGGCGCCCACGCCCTGTGCTGCTGCCTGGGCCCAGCCCTGTGTGTTTCTGGGCTCCTGCTGGCCGGCTCCCCTGTCACTGCCCTGTGCCTTGCAGGTCCTTGAGTACCTGGACTTGAGGGAATGCAGCGAGAGTGTTCTGGAGATGATGGCAAGGTACCTGCAGAGCGAGTGCAGGGAGCGGCGTCGCCTGGCACTCAGAGGCCTCGTGGTTCTCATCAGGGATCGCCTGCTGGTGAGGAGGGGGCAGCAGCTGAATCTGCGCTGTGGAAAGCAGCCCCATAGGCGTGCAGGGCTTCAGGAGCTGAGGCAGCTGCTCCCAGCTCTCCTGCCTCACCTGCCCCAGTGCTTTGGGGCAGGCCTTTGGCCTGTGGGCCCTGCAGCAGCAGGGTGGCCTTGCGGTGCCAGGGCGGTGTTGGCGGTGCAGCCGTCCATGGCTTCCCAGCACAGCCTTGTGTTCCACACAGGCCAGGAGAATGTGCATCCTGTCTCAACGGCTTGTGGATGTTCTGGGTGATCAAGATGCAGAGGTGGTCAGGATGTCCCTCTGTGTCTTCATGAATGTTCTCCAGCACAAGGATATCTTGGTAGCCAGCACTACTGCCCCAAGGCTAGCTGAGGCACTTGTACAACTCTTTGACCATGTAAGGCTCTGTGGCCCCAGCCATGGCACTGGCTGCTGACCAGAAACTTTGTGCCCTGGGCATTTTTAGTCTTTTACTCAGGGGGGCCTTGAGAAATGTTGGTGAGGTCTTTTCTGCGTCCTTTCCTCCAGGACAACAGCAATGTGCAGCTGCTCTCCATTCAGCTGTTTGAAAAGGTTATAGACTTAGTAGTGGATGAGGGAAAAAAGCCTCTGAAGAGAATCGCGAACCACAGCCTGCTCCCACTCTTCATACACTGCCATGAGGAGAACCAGCGTGTGGCCAATGTGAGTTTTGTGCGATGCTGGTGGATCTCGGGGAGAGGGCTCGGCTGCCTCCTGCCCTGGAACCTCACAGGCTGCAGCCTCCTCCAGGCCTTGGAAAAGGTTTGTGGGTCCAGTGCCCTGGGCTGTGGGGCCATCTCTGGGTCTGCTGCTCTCCAGGCCTCTCAGAAAACGCTGCATTGTGCGGCCGGGTTCCTGAAGAGGAGGAAGCTCAAGCAGCTGGTGAAGAAGGGGCAGCTGTCAAAGTTCGGCAAATGCCTGGTAAGGAGGGCCTGAAGCCCCAGGCTCAGCCCGGAGAAGGTCCCTGAGGGCGGTGCTCGGTGTGCGGGGCTGGCAGCTGCGCCCCTGCCCGCTGCTGCAGCCAGAGGCCGCCCGAGCTCTTCTCCAGGCTCCCGTGGGCCCGAGCCGGGTGCCCATGGAGCGCCGGCCCGGCGGGGCTGCGGGCCGGCACCGCAGTTCCCCGGGCAGCAGCCGGCCCTCTGCCCCCTGCCCTCGGGAGCCCTTGGCCGGCGGCTGCTGGCCGCGCCTCAGGGCTCTGCGGCCAGGGGAGGCCGGGGCTGGGCGCAGGCAGCACCTTGCCCAGAGGCTGAGTCCGCGCCAACCCTTCCCTCCTGCCGCTCTCTGCAGCTGGCACAGGACAGAAGCCAAGCGGCCCAACACCTGCGCCGGGCCCTGCCCTACCTGGACAACCCGCAGGAGTCCGTACGTGAGGCGGCCATCAGGTTCATCGGTGAGTCCCGAGCCCGGGCTCCCACCCCGGCCCGCCACAGCTCGGCCCCAGCCCCGCCTGCTGCCCCGGCAGCGCCGCTGGCACGGAGCTGTGCCGCTGGGGCCGTGACAGCCTCTGTGTTCACAGGCATGGCCGGGCGGTGCCTGAAGGGACAGCCAGCAGAGCTTCACGTTCTCACTCAGGGTGAGTGAGGGCAGCGCGCTGACAGCGGGGACTGCCCGGGAGAGCTGCATTGCCCCGGCACGGAGCTGCAGTGCTGGTCCCGGCTGTGGCAGGCTTTGCTCCCTGTATGGATGAAGGGTGGCATGGGCAGAGCACAGGCCCATTTCAGGGATACTGGTGGGGGCATTCGTGGCCAGCATCTTGCAAGGGTCAGCCTCTCTTGTGGCCGGTGTGAGAGCAGGGAGCAATGGGCTTAGCAGGACAATCTCCGGGTGTCCGTCTGGGCTCTGACCCTGGTACTTCATCTGTCTTCCAGCCCTTGAAGCCATGAGCAAAGATGACAGTCCATCCTCCAGTAACCTGGAAGTGCAGGCAATTTTTGGACAAAGATCTTCAGAATTAAGGTCATCTCCTGGACTCAGAGATCCGGGGAGCCAAGAACAGTACCAGGAGACTGTGAAGAGAGGACCACCATTCAGCGTCACTGGAGCTCCAGCCACAGCTGATGCTGGCTACAGCTGAGCCTGTGGGAGGCTTCCATCGCCACTGCCTTCTCCCTCCCTGTTGACAGTTCCCTCCCTTCAGCCCTCAGACTCTCCCCACCCCTTTTTTTTTGCCCCCATCTCATCCTTTCACGTTCCCTTCCATTAATAAACATTTTGGTTTTTCCCCGTCCCTGTTGACAGCTCCCTCCCTCCAGTCCTCAGACCCTCCCCACCCCGTTTTTTTGCCCCCATCTCATCCCTTCACTTTCCCTTCCATTAATAAACAGTTTGGTTTTCCCCCTTACCTGCATCTCTGTGCAGCTGATGTAAATCCAAGGCCCTGGGACACACAGGCCCTGCTGCCGTTCTCTGCCACGCCGTGTTTTTTGCACGGACACAGTGGAACGAGGGCAGGTCAGGCTGGAAATGTCCCTGTGCTGAAGGTGCAGTTCCACAGCACTGTGCAGTTACACATCTTGCTGAGCACCCTGGAGCCCCTGGATTTTGGGAGAGCCAACCTGAGTATTCTCTGAACCCAGCTGAGAGGGATTCCATGGCAAGCATCCGTGGAGGGCAAAGGAGCTAAGAATGCTGGAAGCTTTCAAGAATAGCTTCCTGAAAGCACAGCAGTGCTCCATCCCTCCACAGGATGAGGAAGAGGGCAGAAGCAGAGAGCATCCTGGCTTAGCAGGGAGCTCTGGGTGTGCCCAAGAGCAAATGAAGCAGCAGCACGGTGCCCGAGACTCGGACACGCGGCCGTGCCGGTGCCCGGAGCGCTGTCAGGCAGTGCCGGGATCCCGGCTGTGCTTCTGCTCCCCACAAGTGAGGAATGGCAGCCCCAGGCTCAGAGCCAGTCAGAAAGCCAAGCAAGGGAGAGCAGAGCGAGGGCACCCTGCCAGTCTCTCTTGGGCATGGCCGCAAAACAGCCCCTGCTGCTTCTTCCTCCGCCTGCGTTTGGGCTGTGCTGGTGGCAGAGCCAGCCAGGTTGGGCTCTGTGTTCCAAAGCCTGTTGGGAGCGGGCATGAAAAGCTCTGTGTGCACAGCAGAGAGACCTGGAAGGTGCTGGCAAGAGCATCCTGCAGGAACAGGGCTCTGGTCCCTGGCCAGGAACAGCCTGGTTTTGGTGCCGTGAGCACAGGCAGGAGCTGAGGCAGGTGAAGAGGCAGCGGGCAGCTTGTGTTTGTGGAGGGCCTGGGGCTGCACCTCTGAACCTGCACCTGCAAACTCACTTGGGGGAAGAGGAGCTAGAGCTGGAGTGCCTGTCCTGAAAGGACCTGAAGTCATTCAGCCTTGCCAGCGTTTCTTAAGGGTGTGTTGGTGTTCCCCAGGAAAGCCACACATTTGGGGAAACACCTTTGGCGGAAAGGGGCTTGCTCCTCAAGGAAAGTGCTTGCCAGGGAGCTCCCCGTGAGGCAGGTGCAAGTGTCCCCCTTTGGCTCTCTGGGATCCTTTCAGTGCTTGCGGCCCATTGCATGTGGCAGAGGGGCATGGAGAAGGCAGTGAGGAGCAGGTTTGGCATCTACAAACCAATCCCAGCACCTGCAGGAGGGTGTGTTACCCTCTTTGGACAGAGGGTGAGCAGGAGCATCTCTGTCCAGCCATGAGCCCCAAAGCTCTCTGTGAGAACTGTGAATTAAAAGGCCTTTACACACATACTTTTCACATCTTTCCTCTCTGCTGTGTCTCAACTCTTGGCAATATGCATTGCCTCCTGCTTGGTGGGAGCTGCTGTGGCCCAGGGCCAGCACAGAGCTGGGATGTGTGGGCCAGGCAGCGTGGAGAGCCTTGGCTGACCTTGGTGTGTCCCTGGCCTCAGAAAAGGTGTGGTGGTTTGACCAGGAAGAAGTGGGAATTCTGGGATGTTGTGGTCAAACCAATGGGTGCTTGGATTTTGATATTGGCACCAGGTGTAGCTAGTGGTATTTTGGACACACCTCCGAGAACACACAGGGGTTAAAAGCAGAGCTTCAGGCCTGGGAGGCTCTCTTGGGACTTCGAGGGATGGAGGTCGGATCTTCCTTCCCCCCCGTCCAGCCGCTGCTGCTGGGCGGGGGAGGGGCAGCCATGTGGTAGGCCTGGGCCTGGACAGAGATGGGGGTGAGGAGGCCTTGGAGGATGGAAGGGTGGAGGAGCCCCAAGAGACATCGGGCAGCCATTCCCTCCCCCCCTTGGAGACAGACAGACAGAGAGAGAGAGAGTGCAGCCTGTGTCGTTATCTTGAAACTCAGTAAATATGTGCTGGCAGCAGGCAGCCCGGCTGAGGAGATGTGGGGGGGGTGCAGCCAGGAGTCCAGCCGCCTGGAGGAGTTTTTAACCTTTTTTGGACAATGAAAACCTTACAGAACATTAACCCTTCCTAGACGAGTGATAAGAGTGGAGGGGGACGAAGGAAATGAACGAGTGATGGAGGTCTAGACCAGAGAGAGAGAGAGAGAGAGTGAGAGATGTTGAAAGAATGGAGAAGATGGAGTGGCATTTTATGCTGGACTCTTTTGTGTAGCCATGGACAGAGCCATGTTTCCGTGTGATACAGAGACTGAGTCCAGGGGGAGAAATGTCCCAGCGCCAAAGAAGATTCAGTGTGGGTACCCCTCGGCCCCAGGGGGTATATAAAATATGGGGGGGATAGATGTCGCAAAGGTGAGAAGGTGAGATACTGTGCTTTTCTGGAACTGGACAAAGCATCCTTAAAAAGTCAACCCTGGAAGCAGTCCTGATCCCTGTTCGGTGGTGAGAGCACTGGAACAAGGACGGAAAAGGCCACCACGACACATGGAAGGACTCCCTCTCCTCCTGAGGAACTGAAAGTTTGAGCAATCTAAAGGGTGGTGTTGGACCCAGAACTGGTGATTTTGGAGGATGTATTGTATTGGGAATTAAGGGGGGAGGAGAGGGAGAGTGTTTTTTGTGAGGTTTTCATTTTCCTCGTGTTTTTTTTTTTTTTTTTTTCTTTGGTGTGTAGTTTAGTAATTGTTTGTGTGTAGTTTAGTTAATAAATTTTTCTTTATGTTTAAGCTGGAGCCTGCTTTGCTTATTCCTGGTCACATCTCACAGCAGACACCGGGGAGAAGGTGTACTCATGGGGGCTCTGGCTTTGCCAGTCCAAAACCATAACAAAAGGCCTCCCAAGGTGTCCTGCTCGTTGGCTCTCCCTGTGCATCTTGGAGAGAACAAGGTAGGCATTTCTGGCAGCTGGGCATCAGCCGGCCTTAACATGGGGCCGTGTGGTGGAGCGAGCCCAGCTGAGATAGCCTGAGAGCAGCCCAGTGCTCCGTGCTCCTCTCTGCTGGCCCGTGAGCGTTTCTCTGCTTTCGGGATGGCCCTGGCTGTGTCAGGGCTGCTACGTGGGCACGAGACAGCCGGTCCTGTCCCGCTGGGTCCCAGCAGTGCCTCGCA
This sequence comes from Ammospiza nelsoni, assembly GCF_027579445.1. Taxonomy (NCBI): domain Eukaryota; kingdom Metazoa; phylum Chordata; class Aves; order Passeriformes; family Passerellidae; genus Ammospiza; species Ammospiza nelsoni. The sequence continues at coordinate 3,847,741 of NC_080639.1, forward strand.
GCAGCCCTGCAGCCACGTCAGGATGCTGGCCAAGAGAGGCCCTGGAAGCTGAGGCAGCTGATTTTAAGCTTTTGCAGATACACCCAGGGGATGGCCAGCGGTGTTCCCTCAGGATACAGCAGTCCTGAGGGGCCTCCCCAGAGCTGCCTGATGCCACCCACTCCGTGTGGCAGCAGCTGCTTTCCTGTGGAATTATCTACCTCCCCCAGGAGTGAAGAGGGAGCTGGAGAAAGAGCTTGCCAGGCTGCTCTGGATCCTTTCCCAGCAGCCCTGGTTGAGTGGAGCAGTCCGAGCTGAGCGCAGATGTGCCAATGGAACAGCCGTGCACGGGAAGGCTCGCTGGGAAGGATGATCCAGGAACCATAGGCCGGGCAGCCTGGCTTTGCTGCCAGGGAAGGCCTTGGAGCAGACCCTCCTGGCTGCCATCCCACGGCACGTGCAGGGAACCAGGGGCTCTGCTGGAGGCTGGGAAAGCTATGCGGAGGGACGGGCACAGATGGGGCTCCTGGCGGGGTGTTGAGGGCTTCTGTGGGTGTGTTTGGAGGTGGGTGTTGGGGGGGCGTTATGGAGAAGGAGTTGTCTGGAAGGTGAGAGTCTGGGCTGGAATTTGAGTCAGTTTGAAGGCAGCATCTGTGCTTTGGCATAGCTTTGGTTATGGAGGGCAGAAAGAATATCTTTGACGTCTTCTTTTACTAGTCCTGTTTCCCCTGCAGGGAACAAGAGGGGAGAGCTGTATTTTATTGGCCACTTAGATATCTGTACTGGGGGAGGATCAGCCCTTTAGCCATCTACTTATTTGTTAGGGTTACTGTTGTAACACTGAGTGGTCTTTCATTCCTTGAGAGCTTTTATTCCTGAAGAGAATTAGGAGATTACAATCCCTTCATCGAAAACCATTTGCAAACCAAAGAATGGCCTTCTTTTTGGCTCTGTGCAGGGTTATGTTTTGTAAAGTGACATTCAACGGATGATAAGGCAAATGAGTTGCTGCTTCAGACTGGGACGCAAACTTGTAGACCAGTCACATTCTCACACCATCCCTATAAATTTGGGAAGTTTGCAAATTTTGGAAGTCCCTGAGCTGAGCAATGGGAAGTTAAGCTTTCCTGAAGTGAGGATTTCTTTATGCCAGGTTCTTCTGTGCCTTCGAGAGAAAGATGTTTCTGTGGTGCAGGAAATTAGTTCAATGAGAAAATCATTCCAGCATGGAGGAAGAGCTCCTGACAGAAACCAAGTGTTGCCCGCAGTTGCTCCAGGTGCTCCTGCCATCAGCCTCCAATGCTCGTGGGCTTTGACTCGCTGTGGCACAGAAGCCCCGCGGGGCCACAGGTCTGTGGGGCGGGAGACGGGCACCAGCGCTGCCAGGGCTCGGGGGGTGGCAGCTCTGCTTGGGCAGGGACTCTGCCCCAGCTGCTGATGGCAGCGCTGCCCGGGCCCCAGGGCTCAGAGCAGCATTGGTGCCCGGGCCCACACGTTCCTTGTGCGAGTCACACCCGCGGGTTTAGGATGGCCACGGGCCGGGACGTGTCCCAGGGAGGCCGTGCCAGCGTCCCTGGAAGGCCCCGTGCCCTTCCCAGCGCGGCTGCGTCGGCAGCCCTGGGGGCTCCTTCTGCTGCCCTGAGCCCGCAGAGCAGGGCAGCGTTTGCTGATGCTCTGAGCCCTTCCTAAAGATCCTGTGGGGCTGCCTTGGACACCTGGGGCCAGGCATTCCTTCCAGCCTGGGCCACTTTGGCTGGGCTGGGGGCGGCCCCAGGGCAGGCGGCAGCGTGTGCAAGGGCCCTTGGTGACACGGTGCAGCACGGTCACCGTGGCATGGAACGGGACAGGGTGTCCTTTGTGACACGTGGTGACATAGGAGCTGGCGGTGACAGGAGCAGGCCACAGTGCTCGGAGCACACGACAGGCAGAGCGGTGCCGTGAGGAGCCCCCACACAGCGTGCTCGTTCATTGCTGACCTGGACTTTTCCCTTGACCTTACTGCTGCAGGTGACCTCGAGTCCAGACCACAGGACTCGGTGGCCCGTGGCCTTCTCGGGACTTTTCTTTTGCAGGACCCCTCAAGGGCAGACCGCGGGACTTGGTGACTCGGAACTTTTCCGAAGGAACTGCCATCCTTGTGGCCAGTGTCCTCAAGGCTAGACCATTGGACTTGTCTACTCAGTGCTCTTCCAAGGCCTCTCTCTTGCAGGTGCCATCGGCAGCAGATTTTGGGAGAATGGCAGAGAAACGCCAAGGCCTGTTCAGTAAGAAGAAGAACAAAGATTCTTTAGCTGCCCCAGCAAAGCAGCGTAACGCGTCACCAAAAGTCCAGCCAGTGAAGGAGAGTGAGTGAGAGAGCTGGTCTCAGGGCTGATGGCTGCAGCCAGCTTGGCCCCATCCCATCCCATCCCATCCCATCCCATCCCATCCCATCCCATCCCATCCCATCCCATCCCATCCCATCCCATCCCCTGGGGACATGCCCATGGACAGGATGGAACAGAGGCAGGGCAGACACCCCGCAGTGGCCGTGCTCCATCCCCTGGGCCATCCTGGGGCTCTCCCTGCCTGGGCAGCGCAGGCCTGGGCTGTGCTCTTCGGCCTCTCCCGCAGCCCCTCATCTCTGTCTGTGCTCGCTCTTTGCCAAATGCAGAGAAGAAGAAGGACGCTGCTGCTGGTGGCTTCAGCAACTCACTGAAGGTACCTGGAGCCATCCCCACCTGGGCTGGGCCTGCTGTCCCTGCTCAGCTGAGCACTGTGTTAGGAGCACTCCATGGAATGTCCCTCTCTTCTCTGCTCTTTTGCAGAAGTTCTTTGCATGTGGAAAGACAGAAAAGGAGGATCCGAACAAATACAGGCCGCTTGATTGTACCACGGCATCAATTGAATGCGCGGAATGGACTAATTACATACTGAAGGCTGACCAGGTAACAAATGAGGCCAACTCAGATACCTGAGTGACTGAGGTCATAAAAATAATGGATACTATTCCCACGTTAACTACCATTTATGCTCACAATTTATTATTCATTGACATTCATGTTTTATTATCAGAAGCAATAAGCAGCCATTGCCCATGGCTGGAGGCCTTCCAGGGTCATGCGGCCATCAAGCCATGTCCACTTGCCTGCCTCAGCCTTTGAGGCCAGCACAGTGTAGGGGCAAGGGAAGCACTTCTCCGGGGAAACTGGGGAATCTCCTCCCTCAGGAAGCACTCCCAATTTTCCTCACATCTCTTCCAGGTGCCAGAAATGGTGAGGATTATGCACCAGAGACTTGCATCCCCTGAGACTGCCGATGTCAGGCTATTCATGAACATTCTGAGGATGGCTGAAGAACACCCTGCTGGTGTGGTGCTGACCCTCCTGCGCTGTGCCCCAACATGTGACAGGTACGGGGCCCACGTGCCTGCACAGCTCAGGGCCCACCAGCCTTTAGGGCCCATGGCCCTGCACAGCCTGTGCTATGGGCTCTGCCAGACAGGCACAGAGCTCCAGGACCCTGGGGCCCTTCTGTTCCCCAAGCCTGCTGCCAATGCTCCCTCCCTGCCCCTCAGGGCACCGGGGCTCTGTCACCTGGGCCCCCACAGCTGCACAGGGCATGGTCCTGGGACTGAGATGCCCCTGACACAGAGCTCTGATCCCACAGAGCTGCTACAATGATATGGAGAACCATAGGCTCGTCGAGTCCCACAGTGGAGAAGGTGCTGCCAACACTGATCTGTGTGATGGAGGATTGGCCTGTGCACAGCATGTTCACCTCTGATGGAGATGATACCAATGTCTTTGCCCTGGCTGTGAGTTTCTGGATCTGGGCTCTGCTTGCCCCTCGGTCACCTTGCCAGCAGCTCTCCATCCTCTCCATGCCTCAGGCGCTGGGCTGAACCCTGGGCAAGGGGCAGGCTCAGGGGGCACCAGGCCCGCTGCTCCTCCTGCATCTGCCCTTGGGCCCTGTCCCACGGACACCTGGGCACTGAGCGCTGTCTTGGCCTGCTTCTTTTGCAGGCAACTCTGGTGATCTGGGTGATTATCCAGGTGCCCAAGTGCCACGAGGCAATGCACAAGTATGCCCCCCACCTTCTCGTGACTCTGATAGTTCAAATTTGTGAGAGCACAGCACATGCTTCTGAGGAAGTTGACACCTTTTGGAAGAAATGCCAGGAAGAACACCACCTTAACATAAACGCCAGCAGGTTCTCCATCCTTCTTCTCCCATCCCTCCCATGTCCCCAAGGCAGGAGCCAGGGATCACAGTATGACCTGGGCTTTGCTCTGCATACAGATTTGCCGTGCAGACTATGAAGGCTCTGCTCTGCCGACTGCGCTGTGAAAATGTGGTCATGCAAATGGCACGCAAGCATGGCTGGGACACGGTGCTGTGTGCTCATACCCAGCACTATGCCGTGGGTCTGCTGGCCAGGTGAGACCCCCTTCTCCCCACTGCCCCCGGCATTTGTGCCCTGTGCCCCACTCTGTCCCTGTGGTCATGGGCCAGAGAGCCTCGTCACTGAGGGACAGCCAAGAAGATGGGAAAAGGCTGGGAGAGGAGGGTGCCCACAAGGAGCTACCTCTCAGAGGGCCCTCATCCCCTCCAGGGTGTTGGGGAAAGATGGAATCCTTGTGAGCCAGTTCTGGGAGATGTTTGACACCCATGCCTCAGAGTCTTGGTGCCCTTTTCCTCTTGCCAGGGAGATGCGCCGTGACGTGATCCCGCTGTGTTGTCGCACTGCCATCCACCTGCTTGGGCTGCTCAGCACGGAAGGGCATCGCTGGGATCTGCCCTTCCTGGCATTCCTTGTGGAGGTGAGCCTGGTTCCAGCGCTGCCTGGCTGAGCTGCCTCCCAGCTCTCTGCGCTCTCACAGCCACAGCTGCCTGGGACGGCGCCCACGCCCTGTGCTGCTGCCTGGGCCCAGCCCTGTGCGCTTCTGGGCTCCTGCTGGCCGGCTCCCCTGTCACTGCCCTGTGCCTTGCAGGTCCTTGAGTACCTGGACTTGAGGGAATGCAGCGAGAGTGTTCTGGAGATGATGGCAAGGTACCTGCAGAGCGAGTGCAGGGAGCGGCGTCGCCTGGCACTCAGAGGCCTCGTAGTTCTCATCAGGGATCGCCTGCTGGTGAGGAGGGGGCAGCAGCTGAATCTGCGCTGTGGAAAGCAGCCCCATAGGCGTGCAGGGCTTCAGGAGCTGAGGCAGCTGCTCCCAGCTCTCCTGCCTCACCTGCCCCAGTGCTTTGGGGCAGGCCTTTGGCCTGTGGGCCCTGCAGCAGCAGGGTGGCCTTGCGGTGCCAGGGCGGTGTTGGCGGTGCAGCCGTCCATGGCTTCCCAGCACAGCCTTGTGTTCCACACAGGCCAGGAGAATGTGCATCCTGTCTCAACGGCTTGTGGATGTTCTGGGTGATCAAGATGCAGAGGTGGTCAGGATGTCCCTCTGTGTCTTCATGAATGTTCTCCAGCACAAGGATATCTTGGTAGCCAGCACTACTGCCCCAAGGCTAGCTGAGGCACTTGTACAACTCTTTGACCATGTAAGGCTCTGTGGCCCCAGCCATGGCACTGGCTGCTGACCAGAAACTTTGTGCCCTGGGCATTTTTAGTCTTTTACTCAGGGGGGCCTTGAGAAATGTTGGTGAGGTCTTTTCTGCGTCCTTTCCTCCAGGACAACAGCAATGTGCAGCTGCTCTCCATTCAGCTGTTTGAAAAGGTTATAGACTTAGTAGTGGATGAGGGAAAAAAGCCTCTGAAGAGAATCGCGAACCACAGCCTGCTCCCACTCTTCATACACTGCCATGAGGAGAACCAGCGTGTGGCCAATGTGAGTTTTGTGCGATGCTGGTGGATCTCGGGGAGAGGGCTCGGCTGCCTCCTGCCCTGGAACCTCACAGGCTGCAGCCTCCTCCAAGCCTTGGAAAAGGTTTGTGGGTCCAGTGCCCTGGGCTGTGGGGCCATCTCTGGGTCTGCTGCTCTCCAGGCCTCTCAGAAAACGCTGCATTGTGCGGCCGGGTTCCTGAAGAGGAGGAAGCTCAAGCAGCTGGTGAAGAAGGGGCAGCTGTCAAAGTTCGGCAAATGCCTGGTAAGGAGGGCCTGAAGCCCCAGCCTCAGGCCGGAGAAGGTCCCTGAGGGCGGTGCTCGGTGTGCGGGGCTGGCAGCTGCGCCCCTGCCCGCTGCTGCAGCCAGAGGCCGCCCGAGCTCTTCTCCAGGCTCCCGGGGGCCCGAGCCGGGTGCCCATGGAGCGCCGGCCCGGCGGGGCTGCGGGCCGGCACCGCAGTTCCCCGGGCAGCAGCCGGCCCTCTGCCCCCTGCCCTCGGGAGCCCTTGGCCGGCGGCTGCTGGCCGCGCCTCAGGGCTCTGCGGCCAGGGGAGGCCGGGGCTGGGCGCAGGCAGCGCCTTGCCCAGAGGCTGAGTCCGCGCCAACCCTTCCCTCCTGCCGCTCTCTGCAGCTGGCACAGGACAGAAGCCAAGCGGCCCAACACCTGCGCCGGGCCCTGCCCTACCTGGACAACCCGCAGGAGTCCGTACGTGAGGCGGCCATCAGGTTCATCGGTGAGTCCCGAGCCCGGGCTCCCACCCCGGCCCGCCACAGCTCGGCCCCAGCCCCGCCTGCTGCCCCGGCAGCGCCGCTGGCACGGAGCTGTGCCGCTGGGGCCGTGACAGCCTCTGTGTTCACAGGCATGGCCGGGCGGTGCCTGAAGGGACAGCCAGCAGAGCTTCACGTTCTCACTCAGGGTGAGTGAGGGCAGCGCGCTGACAGCGGGGACTGCCCGGGAGAGCTGCATTGACGTGGCACGGAGCTGCAGTGCTGGTCCCGGCTGTGGCAGGCTTTGCTCCCTGTATGGATGAAGGGTGGCATGGGCAGAGCACAGGCCCATTTCAGGGATACTGGTGGGGGCATTCGTGGCCAGCATCTTGCAAGGGTCAGCCTCTCTTGTGGCCGGTGTGAGAGCAGGGAGCAATGGGCTTAGCAGGACAATCTCCGGGTGTCCGTCTGGGCTCTGACCCTGGTACTTCATCTGTCTTCCAGCCCTTGAAGCCATGAGCAAAGATGACAGTCCATCCTCCAGTAACCTGGAAGTGCAGGCAATTTTTGGACAAAGATCTTCAGAATTAAGGTCATCTCCTGGACTCAGAGATCCGGGGAGCCAAGAACTGTACCAGGAGACTGTGAAGAGAGGACCACCATTCAGCGTCACTGGAGCTCCAGCCACAGCTGATGCTGGCTACAGCTGAGCCTGTGGGAGGCTTCCATCGCCACTGCCTTCTCCCTCCCTGTTGACAGTTCCCTCCCTTCAGCCCTCAGACTCTCCCCACCCCTTTTTTTTTGCCCCCATCTCATCCTTTCACGTTCCCTTCCATTAATAAACATTTTGGTTTTTCCCCGTCCCTGTTGACAGCTCCCTCCCTCCAGTCCTCAGACCCTCCCCACCCCGTTTTTTTGCCCCCATCTCATCCCTTCACTTTCCCTTCCATTAATAAACAGTTTGGTTTTCCCCCTTACCTGCATCTCTGTGCAGCTGATGTAAATCCAAGGCCCTGGGACACACAGGCCCTGCTGCCGTTCTCTGCCACGCCGTGTTTTTTGCACGGACACAGTGGAACGAGGGCAGGTCAGGCTGGAAATGTCCCTGTGCTGAAGGTGCAGTTCCACAGCACTGTGCAGTTACACATCTTGCTGAGCACCCTGGAGCCCCTGGATTTTGGGAGAGCCAACCTGAGTATTCTCTGAACCCAGCTGAGAGGGATTCCATGGCAAGCATCCGTGGAGGGCAAAGGAGCTAAGAATGCTGGAAGCTTTCAAGAATAGCTTCCTGAAAGCACAGCAGTGCTCCATCCCTCCACAGGATGAGGAAGAGGGCAGAAGCAGAGAGCATCCTGGCTTAGCAGGGAGCTCTGGGTGTGCCCAAGAGCAAATGAAGCAGCAGCACGGTGCCCGAGACTCGGACACGCGGCCGTGCCGGTGCCCGGAGCGCTGTCAGGCAGTGCCGGGATCCCGGCTGTGCTTCTGCTCCCCACAAGTGAGGAATGGCAGCCCCAGGCTCAGAGCCAGTCAGAAAGCCAAGCAAGGGAGAGCAGAGCGAGGGCACCCTGCCAGTCTCTCTTGGGCATGGCCGCAAAACAGCCCCTGCTGCTTCTTCCTCCGCCTGCGTTTGGGCTGTGCTGGTGGCAGAGCCAGCCAGGTTGGGCTCTGTGTTCCAAAGCCTGTTGGGAGCGGGCATGAAAAGCTCTGTGTGCACAGCAGAGAGACCCTGGAAGGTGCTGGCAAGAGCATCCTGCAGGAACAGGGCTCTGGTCCCTGGCCAGGAACAGCCTGGTTTTGGTGCCGTGAGCACAGGCAGGAGCTGAGGCAGGTGAAGAGGCAGCGGGCAGCTTGTGTTTGTGGAGGGCCTGGGGCTGCACCTCTGAACCTGCACCTGCAAACTCACTTGGGGGAAGAGGAGCTAGAGCTGGAGTGCCTGTCCTGAAAGGACCTGAAGTCATTCAGCCTTGCCAGCGTTTCTTAAGGGTGTGTTGGTGTTCCCCAGGAAAGCCACACATTTGGGGAAACACCTTTGGCGGAAAGGGGCTTGCTCCTCAAGGAAAGTGCTTGCCAGGGAGCTCCCCGTGAGGCAGGTGCAAGTGTCCCCCTTTGGCTCTCTGGGATCCTTTCAGTGCTTGCGGCCCATTGCATGTGGCAGAGGGGCATGGAGAAGGCAGTGAGGAGCAGGTTTGGCATCTACAAACCAATCCCAGCACCTGCAGGAGGGTGTGTTACCCTCTTTGGACAGAGGGTGAGCAGGAGCATCTCTGTCCAGCCATGAGCCCCAAAGCTCTCTGTGAGAACTGTGAATTAAAAGGCCTTTACACACATACTTTTCACATCTTTCCTCTCTGCTGTGTCTCAACTCTTGGCAATATGCATTGCCTCCTGCTTGGTGGGAGCTGCTGTGGCCCAGGGCCAGCACAGAGCTGGGATGTGTGGGCCAGGCAGCGTGGAGAGCCTTGGCTGACCTTGGTGTGTCCCTGGCCTCAGAAAAGGTGTGGTGGTTTGACCAGGAAGAAGTGGGAATTCTGGGATGTTGTGGTCAAACCAATGGGTGCTTGGATTTTGATATTGGCACCAGGTGTAGCTAGTGGTATTTTGGACACACCTCCGAGAACACACAGGGGTTAAAAGCAGAGCTTCAGGCCTGGGAGGCTCTCTTGGGACTTCGAGGGATGGAGGTCGGATCTTCCTTCCCCCCCGTCCAGCCGCTGCTGCTGGGCGGGGGAGGGGCAGCCATGTGGTAGGCCTGGGCCTGGACAGAGATGGGGGTGAGGAGGCCTTGGAGGATGGAAGGGTGGAGGAGCCCCAAGAGACATCGGGCAGCCATTCCCTCCCCCCCTTGGAGACAGACAGACAGAGAGAGAGAGAGTGCAGCCTGTGTCGTTATCTTGAAACTCAGTAAATATGTGCTGGCAGCAGGCAGCCCGGCTGAGGAGATGTGGGGGGGGTGCAGCCAGGAGTCCAGCCGCCTGGAGGAGTTTTTAACCTTTTTTGGACAATGAAAACCTTACAGAACATTAACCCTTCCTAGACGAGTGATAAGAGTGGAGGGGGACGAAGGAAATGAACGAGTGATGGAGGTCTAGACCAGAGAGAGAGAGAGAGAGAGTGAGAGATGTTGAAAGAATGGAGAAGATGGAGTGGCATTTTATGCTGGACTCTTTTGTGTAGCCATGGACAGAGCCATGTTTCCGTGTGATACAGAGACTGAGTCCAGGGGGAGAAATGTCCCAGCGCCAAAGAAGATTCAGTGTGGGTACCCCTCGGCCCCAGGGGGTATATAAAATATGGGGGGGATAGATGTCGCAAAGGTGAGAAGGTGAGATACTGTGCTTTTCTGGAACTGGACAAAGCATCCTTAAAAAGTCAACCCTGGAAGCAGTCCTGATCCCTGTTCGGTGGTGAGAGCACTGGAACAAGGACGGAAAAGGCCACCACGACACATGGAAGGACTCCCTCTCCTCCTGAGGAACTGAAAGTTTGAGCAATCTAAAGGGTGGTGTTGGACCCAGAACTGGTGATTTTGGAGGATGTATTGTATTGGGAATTAAGGGGGGAGGAGAGGGAGAGTGTTTTTTGTGAGGTTTTCATTTTCCTCGTGTTTTTTTTTTTTTGTTTTCCTTTGGTGTGTAGTTTAGTAATTGTTTGTGTGTAGTTTAGTTAATAAATTTTTCTTTATGTTTAAGCTGGAGCCTGCTTTGCTTATTCCTGGTCACATCTCACAGCAGACACCGGGGAGAAGGTGTACTCATGGGGGCTCTGGCTTTGCCAGGCCAAAACCATAACAAAAGGCCTCCCAAGGTGTCCTGCTCGTTGGCTCTCCCTGTGCATCTTGGAGAGAACAAGGTAGGCATTTCTGGCAGCTGGGCATCAGCCGGCCTTAACATGGGGCCGTGTGGTGGAGCGAGCCCAGCTGAGATAGCCTGAGAGCAGCCCAGTGCTCCGTGCTCCTCTCTGCTGGCCAGTGAGCGTTTCTCTGCTTTCGGGATGGCCCTGGCTGTGTCAGGGCTGCTACGTGGGCACGAGAGAGCCGGTCCTGTCCCGCTGGGTCCCAGCAGTGCCTCGCAGCAGCCCTGCAGCCACGTCAGGATGCTGGCCAAGAGAGGCCCTGGAAGCTGAGGCAGCTGATTTTAAGCTTTTGCAGATACACCCAGGGGATGGCCAGCGGTGTTCCCTCAGGATACAGCAGTCCTGAGGGGCCTCCCCAGAGCTGCCTGATGCCACCCACTCCGTGTGGCAGCAGCTGCTTTCCTGTGGAATGTTCTACCTCCCCCAGTAGTGAAGAGGGAGCTGGAGAAAGAGCTTGCCAGGCTGCTCTGGATCCTTTCCCAGCAGCCCTGGTTGAGTGGAGCAGTCCGAGCTGAGCGCAGATGTGCCAATGGAACAGCCGTGCACGGGAAGGCTCGCTGGGAAGGATGATCCAGGAACCATAGGCCGGGCAGCCTGGCTTTGCTGCCAGGGAAGGCCTTGGATCAGACCCTCCTGGCTGCCATCCCACGGCACGTGCAGGGAACCAGGGGCTCTGCTGGAGGCTGGGAAAGCTCTGCGGAGGGACGGGCACAGATGGGGCTCCTGGCGGGGTGTTGAGGGCTTCTGTGGGTGTGTTTGGAGGTGGGTGTTGGGGGGGCGTTATGGAGAAGGAGTTGTCTGGAAGGTGAGAGTCTGGGCTGGAATTTGAGTCAGTTTGAAGGCAGCATCTGTGCTTTGGCATAGCTTTGGTTATGGAGGGCAGAAAGAATATCTTTGACGTCTTCTTTTACTAGTCCTGTTTCCCCCTGCAGGGAACAAGAGGGGAGAGCTGTATTTTATTGGCCACTTAGATATCTGTACTGGGGGAGGATCAGCCCTTTAGCCATCTACTTATTTGTTAGGGTTACTGTTGTAACACTGAGTGGTCTTTCATTCCTTGAGAGCTTTTATTCCTGAAGAGAATTAGGAGATTACAATCCCTTCATCGAAAACCATTTGCAAACCAAAGAATGGCCTTCTTTTTGGCTCTGTGCAGGGTTATGTTTTGTAAAGTGACATTCAACGGATGATAAGGCAAATGAGTTGCTGCTTCAGACTGGGACGCAAACTTGTAGACCAGTCACATTCTCACACCATCCCTATAAATTTGGGAAGTTTGCAAATTTTGGAAGTCCCTGAGCTGAGCAATGGGAAGTTAAGCTTTCCTGAAGTGAGGATTTCTTTATGCCAGGTTCTTCTGTGCCTTCGAGAGAAAGATGTTTCTGTGGTGCAGGAAATTAGTTCAATGAGAAAATCATTCCAGCATGGAGGAAGAGCTCCTGACAGAAACCAAGTGTTGCCCGCAGTTGCTCCAGGTGCTCCTGCCATCAGCCTCCAATGCTCGTGGGCTTTGACTCGCTGTGGCACAGAAGCCCCGCGGGGCCACAGGTCTGTGGGGCGGGAGACGGGCACCAGCGCTGCCAGGGCTCGGGGGGTGGCAGCTCTGCTTGGGCAGGGACTCTGCCCCAGCTGCTGATGGCAGCGCTGCCCGGGCCCCAGGGCTCAGAGCAGCATTGGTGCCCGGGCCCACACGTTCCTTGTGCGAGTCACACCCGCGGGTTTAGGATGGCCACGGGCCGGGACGTGTCCCAGGGAGGCCGTGCCAGCGTCCCTGGAAGGCCCCGTGCCCTTCCCAGCGCAGCTGCGTCGGCAGCCCTGGGGGCTCCTTCTGCTGCCCTGAGCCCGCAGAGCAGGGCAGCGTTTGCTGATGCTCTGAGCCCTTCCTAAAGATCCTGTGGGGCTGCCTTGGACACCTGGGGCCAGGCATTCCTTCCAGCCTGGGCCACTTTGGCTTGGCAGGGGGCGGCCCCAGGGCAGGCGGCAGTGTGTGCAAGGGCCCTTGGTGACACGGTGCAGCACGGTCACCGTGGCATGGAACGGGACAGGGTGTCCTTTGTGACACGTGGTGACATAGGAGCTGGCGGTGACAGGAGCAGGCCACAGTGCTCGGAGCACACGACAGGCAGAGCGGTGCCGTGAGGAGCCCCCACACAGCGTGCTCGTTCATTGCTGACCTGGACTTTTCCCTTGACCTTACTGCTGCAGGTGACCTCGAGTCCAGACCACAGGACTCGGTGGCCCGTGGCCTTCTCGGGACTTTTCTTTTGCAGGACCCCTCAAGGGCAGACCGCGGGACTTGGTGACTCGGAACTTTTCCGAAGGAACTGCCATCCTTGTGGCCAGTGTCCTCAAGGCTAGACCATTGGACTTGTCTACTCAGTGCTCTTCCAAGGCCTCTCTCTTGCAGGTGCCATCGGCAGCAGATTTTGGGAGAATGGCAGAGAAACGCCAAGGCCTGTTCAGTAAGAAGAAGAACAAAGATTCTTTAGCTGCCCCAGCAAAGCAGCGTAACGCGTCACCAAAAGTCCAGCCAGTGAAGGAGAGTGAGTGAGAGAGCTGGTCTCAGGGCTGATGGCTGCAGCCAGCTTGGCCCCATCCCATCCCATCCCATCCCATCCCATCCCATCCCATCCCATCCCATCCCATCCCATCCCATCCCATCCCATCCCCTGGGGACATGCCCATGGACAGGATGGAACAGAGGCAGGGCAGACACCCCGCAGTGGCCGTGCTCCATCCCCTGGGCCATCCTGGGGCTCTCCCTGCCTGGGCAGCGCAGGCCTGGGCTGTGCTCTTCGGCCTCTCCCGCAGCCCCTCATCTCTGTCTGTGCTCGCTCTTTGCCAAATGCAGAGAAGAAGAAGAACGCTGCTGCTGGTGGCTTCAGCAACTCACTGAAGGTACCTGGAGCCATCCCCACCTGGGCTGGGCCTGCTGTCCCTGCTCAGCTGAGCACTGTGTTAGGAGCACTCCATGGAATGTCCCTCTCTTCTCTGCTCTTTTGCAGAAGTTCTTTGCATGTGGAAAGACAGAAAAGGAGGATCCGAACAAATACAGGCCGCTTGATTGTACCACGGCATCAATTGAATGCGCGGAATGGACTAATTACATACTGAAGGCTGACCAGGTAACAAATGAGGCCAACTCAGATACCTGAGTGACTGAGGTCATAAAAATAATGGATACTATTCCCACGTTAACTACCATTTATGCTCACAATTTATTATTCATTGACATTCATGTTTTATTATCAGAAGCAATAAGCAGCCATTGCCCATGGCTGGAGGCCTTCCAGGGTCATGCGGCCATCAAGCCATGTCCACTTGCCTGCCTCAGCCTTTGAGGCCAGCACAGTGTAGGGGCAAGGGAAGCACTTCTCCGGGGAAACTGGGGAATCTCCTCCCTCAGGAAGCACTCCCAATTTTCCTCACATCTCTTCCAGGTGCCAGAAATGGTGAGGATTATGCACCAGAGACTTGCATCCCCTGAGACTGCCGATGTCAGGCTATTCATGAACATTCTGAGGATGGCTGAAGAACACCCTGCTGGTGTGGTGCTGACCCTCCTGCGCTGTGCCCCAACATGTGACAGGTACGGGGCCCACGTGCCTGCACAGCTCAGGGCCCACCAGCCCTTAGGGCCCATGGCCCTGCACAGCCTGTGCTATGGGCTCTGCCAGACAGGCACAGAGGTCCAGGACCCTGGGGCCCTTCTGTTCCCCAAGCCTGCTGCCAATGCTCCCTCCCTGCCCCTCAGGGCACCGGGGCTCTGTCACCTGGGCCCCCACAGCTGCACAGGGCATGGTCCTGGGACTGAGATGCCCCTGACACAGAGCTCTGATCCCACAGAGCTGCTGCAATGATATGGAGAACCATAGGCTCGTCGAGTCCCACAGTGGAGAAGGTGCTGCCAACACTGATCTGTGTGATGGAGGATTGGCCTGTGCACAGCATGTTCACCTCTGATGGAGATGATACCAATGTCTTTGCCCTGGCTGTGAGTTTCTGGATCTGGGCTCTGCTTGCCCCTCGGTCACCTTGCCAGCAGCTCTCCATCCTCTCCATGCCTCAGGCGCTGGGCTGAACCCTGGGCAAGGGGCAGGCTCAGGGGGCACCAGGCCCGCTGCTCCTCCTGCATCTGCCCTTGGGCCCTGTCCCACGGACACCTGGGCACTGAGCGCTGTCTTGGCCTGCTTCTTTTGCAGGCAACTCTGGTGATCTGGGTGATTATCCAGGTGCCCAAGTGCCACGAGGCAATGCACAAGTATGCCCCCCACCTTCTCGTGACTCTGATAGTTCAAATTTGTGAGAGCACAGCACATGCTTCTGAGGAAGTTGACACCTTTTGGAAGAAATGCCAGGAAGAACACCACCTTAACATAAACGCCAGCAGGTTCTCCATCCTTCTTCTCCCATCCCTCCCATGTCCCCAAGGCAGGAGCCAGGGATCACAGTATGACCTGGGCTTTGCTCTGCATACAGATTTGCCGTGCAGACTATGAAGGCTCTGCTCTGCCGACTGCGCTGTGAAAATGTGGTCATGCAAATGGCACGCAAGCATGGCTGGGACACGGTGCTGTGTGCTCATACCCAGCACTATGCCGTGGGTCTGCTGGCCAGGTGAGACCCCCTTCTCCCCACTGCCCCCGGCATTTGTGCCCTGTGCCCCACTCTGTCCCTGTGGTCATGGGCCAGAGAGCCTCGTCACTGAGGGACAGCCAAGAAGATGGGAAAAGGCTGGGAGAGGAGGGTGCCCACAAGGAGCTACCTCTCAGAGGGCCCTCATCCCCTCCAGGGTGTTGGGGAAAGATGGAATCCTTGTGAGCCAGTTCTGGGAGATGTTTGACACCCATGCCTCAGAGTCTTGGTGCCCTTTTCCTCTTGCCAGGGAGATGCGCCGTGACGTGATCCCGCTGTGTTGTCGCACTGCCATCCACCTGCTTGGGCTGCTCAGCACGGAAGGGCATCGCTGGGATCTGCCCTTCCTGGCATTCCTTGTGGAGGTGAGCCTGGTTCCAGCGCTGCCTGGCTGAGCTGCCTCCCAGCTCTCTGCGCTCTCACAGCCACAGCTGCCTGGGACGGCGCCCACGCCCTGTGCTGCTGCCTGGGCCCAGCCCTGTGCGCTTCTGGGCTCCTGCTGGCCGGCTCCCCTGTCACTGCCCTGTGCCTTGCAGGTCCTTGAGTACCTGGACTTGAGGGAATGCAGCGAGAGTGTTCTGGAGATGATGGCAAGGTACCTGCAGAGCGAGTGCAGGGAGCGGCGTCGCCTGGCACTCAGAGGCCTCGTGGTTCTCATCAGGGATCGCCTGCTGGTGAGGAGGGGGCAGCAGCTGAATCTGCGCTGTGGAAAGCAGCCCCATAGGCGTGCAGGGCTTCAGGAGCTGAGGCAGCTGCTCCCAGCTCTCCTGCCTCACCTGCCCCAGTGCTTTGGGGCAGGCCTTTGGCCTGTGGGCCCTGCAGCAGCAGGGTGGCCTTGCGGTGCCAGGGCGGTGTTGGCGGTGCAGCCGTCCATGGCTTCCCAGCACAGCCTTGTGTTCCACACAGGCCAGGAGAATGTGCATCCTGTCTCAACGGCTTGTGGATGTTCTGGGTGATCAAGATGCAGAGGTGGTCAGGATGTCCCTCTGTGTCTTCATGAATGTTCTCCAGCACAAGGATATCTTGGTAGCCAGCACTACTGCCCCAAGGCTAGCTGAGGCACTTGTACAACTCTTTGACCATGTAAGGCTCTGTGGCCCCAGCCATGGCACTGGCTGCTGACCAGAAACTTTGTGCCCTGGGCATTTTTAGTCTTTTACTCAGGGGGGCCTTGAGAAATGTTGGTGAGGTCTTTTCTGCGTCCTTTCCTCCAGGACAACAGCAATGTGCAGCTGCTCTCCATTCAGCTGTTTGAAAAGGTTATAGACTTAGTAGTGGATGAGGGAAAAAAGCCTCTGAAGAGAATCGCGAACCACAGCCTGCTCCCACTCTTCATACACTGCCATGAGGAGAACCAGCGTGTGGCCAATGTGAGTTTTGTGCGATGCTGGTGGATCTCGGGGAGAGGGCTCGGCTGCCTCCTGCCCTGGAACCTCACAGGCTGCAGCCTCCTCCAAGCCTTGGAAAAGGTTTGTGGGTCCAGTGCCCTGGGCTGTGGGGCCATCTCTGGGTCTGCTGCTCTCCAGGCCTCTCAGAAAACGCTGCATTGTGCGGCCGGGTTCCTGAAGAGGAGGAAGCTCAAGCAGCTGGTGAAGAAGGGGCAGCTGTCAAAGTTCGGCAAATGCCTGGTAAGGAGGGCCTGAAGCCCCAGCCTCAGGCCGGAGAAGGTCCCTGAGGGCGGTGCTCGGTGTGCGGGGCTGGCAGCTGCGCCCCTGCCCGCTGCTGCAGCCAGAGGCCGCCCGAGCTCTTCTCCAGGCTCCCGGGGGCCCGAGCCGGGTGCCCATGGAGCGCCGGCCCGGCGGGGCTGCGGGCCGGCACCGCAGTTCCCCGGGCAGCAGCCGGCCCTCTGCCCCCTGCCCTCGGGAGCCCTTGGCCGGCGGCTGCTGGCCGCGCCTCAGGGCTCTGCGGCCAGGGGAGGCCGGGGCTGGGCGCAGGCAGCGCCTTGCCCAGAGGCTGAGTCCGCGCCAACCCTTCCCTCCTGCCGCTCTCTGCAGCTGGCACAGGACAGAAGCCAAGCGGCCCAACACCTGCGCCGGGCCCTGCCCTACCTGGACAACCCGCAGGAGTCCGTACGTGAGGCGGCCATCAGGTTCATCGGTGAGTCCCGAGCCCGGGCTCCCACCCCGGCCCGCCACAGCTCGGCCCCAGCCCCGCCTGCTGCCCCGGCAGCGCCGCTGGCACGGAGCTGTGCCGCTGGGGCCGTGACAGCCTCTGTGTTCACAGGCATGGCCGGGCGGTGCCTGAAGGGACAGCCAGCAGAGCTTCACGTTCTCACTCAGGGTGAGTGAGGGCAGCGCGCTGACAGCGGGGACTGCCCGGGAGAGCTGCATTGCCCCGGCACGGAGCTGCAGTGCTGGTCCCGGCTGTGGCAGGCTTTGCTCCCTGTATGGATGAAGGGTGGCATGGGCAGAGCACAGGCCCATTTCAGGGATACTGGTGGGGGCATTCGTGGCCAGCATCTTGCAAGGGTCAGCCTCTCTTGTGGCCGGTGTGAGAGCAGGGAGCAATGGGCTTAGCAGGACAATCTCCGGGTGTCCGTCTGGGCTCTGACCCTGGTACTTCATCTGTCTTCCAGCCCTTGAAGCCATGAGCAAAGATGACAGTCCATCCTCCAGTAACCTGGAAGTGCAGGCAATTTTTGGACAAAGATCTTCAGAATTAAGGTCATCTCCTGGACTCAGAGATCCGGGGAGCCAAGAACTGTACCAGGAGACTGTGAAGAGAGGACCACCATTCAGCGTCACTGGAGCTCCAGCCACAGCTGATGCTGGCTACAGCTGAGCCTGTGGGAGGCTTCCATCGCCACTGCCTTCTCCCTCCCTGTTGACAGTTCCCTCCCTTCAGCCCTCAGACTCTCCCCACCCCTTTTTTTTTGCCCCCATCTCATCCTTTCACGTTCCCTTCCATTAATAAACATTTTGGTTTTTCCCCGTCCCTGTTGACAGCTCCCTCCCTCCAGTCCTCAGACCCTCCCCACCCCGTTTTTTTGCCCCCATCTCATCCCTTCACTTTCCCTTCCATTAATAAACAGTTTGGTTTTCCCCCTTACCTGCATCTCTGTGCAGCTGATGTAAATCCAAGGCCCTGGGACACACAGGCCCTGCTGCCGTTCTCTGCCACGCCGTGTTTTTTGCACGGACACAGTGGAACGAGGGCAGGTCAGGCTGGAAATGTCCCTGTGCTGAAGGTGCAGTTCCACAGCACTGTGCAGTTACACATCTTGCTGAGCACCCTGGAGCCCCTGGATTTTGGGAGAGCCAACCTGAGTATTCTCTGAACCCAGCTGAGAGGGATTCCATGGCAAGCATCCGTGGAGGGCAAAGGAGCTAAGAATGCTGGAAGCTTTCAAGAATAGCTTCCTGAAAGCACAGCAGTGCTCCATCCCTCCACAGGATGAGGAAGAGGGCAGAAGCAGAGAGCATCCTGGCTTAGCAGGGAGCTCTGGGTGTGCCCAAGAGCAAATGAAGCAGCAGCACGGTGCCCGAGACTCGGACACGCGGCCGTGCCGGTGCCCGGAGCGCTGTCAGGCAGTGCCGGGATCCCGGCTGTGCTTCTGCTCCCCACAAGTGAGGAATGGCAGCCCCAGGCTCAGAGCCAGTCAGAAAGCCAAGCAAGGGAGAGCAGAGCGAGGGCACCCTGCCAGTCTCTCTTGGGCATGGCCGCAAAACAGCCCCTGCTGCTTCTTCCTCCGCCTGCGTTTGGGCTGTGCTGGTGGCAGAGCCAGCCAGGTTGGGCTCTGTGTTCCAAAGCCTGTTGGGAGCGGGCATGAAAAGCTCTGTGTGCACAGCAGAGAGACCCTGGAAGGTGCTGGCAAGAGCATCCTGCAGGAACAGGGCTCTGGTCCCTGGCCAGGAACAGCCTGGTTTTGGTGCCGTGAGCACAGGCAGGAGCTGAGGCAGGTGAAGAGGCAGCGGGCAGCTTGTGTTTGTGGAGGGCCTGGGGCTGCACCTCTGAACCTGCACCTGCAAACTCACTTGGGGGAAGAGGAGCTAGAGCTGGAGTGCCTGTCCTGAAAGGACCTGAAGTCATTCAGCCTTGCCAGCGTTTCTTAAGGGTGTGTTGGTGTTCCCCAGGAAAGCCACACATTTGGGGAAACACCTTTGGCGGAAAGGGGCTTGCTCCTCAAGGAAAGTGCTTGCCAGGGAGCTCCCCGTGAGGCAGGTGCAAGTGTCCCCCTTTGGCTCTCTGGGATCCTTTCAGTGCTTGCGGCCCATTGCATGTGGCAGAGGGGCATGGAGAAGGCAGTGAGGAGCAGGTTTGGCATCTACAAACCAATCCCAGCACCTGCAGGAGGGTGTGTTACCCTCTTTGGACAGAGGGTGAGCAGGAGCATCTCTGTCCAGCCATGAGCCCCAAAGCTCTCTGTGAGAACTGTGAATTAAAAGGCCTTTACACACATACTTTTCACATCTTTCCTCTCTGCTGTGTCTCAACTCTTGGCAATATGCATTGCCTCCTGCTTGGTGGGAGCTGCTGTGGCCCAGGGCCAGCACAGAGCTGGGATGTGTGGGCCAGGCAGCGTGGAGAGCCTTGGCTGACCTTGGTGTGTCCCTGGCCTCAGAAAAGGTGTGGTGGTTTGACCAGGAAGAAGTGGGAATTCTGGGATGTTGTGGTCAAACCAATGGGTGCTTGGATTTTGATATTGGCACCAGGTGTAGCTAGTGGTATTTTGGACACACCTCCGAGAACACACAGGGGTTAAAAGCAGAGCTTCAGGCCTGGGAGGCTCTCTTGGGACTTCGAGGGATGGAGGTCGGATCTTCCTTCCCCCCCGTCCAGCCGCTGCTGCTGGGCGGGGGAGGGGCAGCCATGTGGTAGGCCTGGGCCTGGACAGAGATGGGGGTGAGGAGGCCTTGGAGGATGGAAGGGTGGAGGAGCCCCAAGAGACATCGGGCAGCCATTCCCTCCCCCCCTTGGAGACAGACAGACAGAGAGAGAGAGAGTGCAGCCTGTGTCGTTATCTTGAAACTCAGTAAATATGTGCTGGCAGCAGGCAGCCCGGCTGAGGAGATGTGGGGGGGGTGCAGCCAGGAGTCCAGCCGCCTGGAGGAGTTTTTAACCTTTTTTGGACAATGAAAACCTTACAGAACATTAACCCTTCCTAGACGAGTGATAAGAGTGGAGGGGGACGAAGGAAATGAACGAGTGATGGAGGTCTAGACCAGAGAGAGAGAGAGAGAGAGTGAGAGATGTTGAAAGAATGGAGAAGATGGAGTGGCATTTTATGCTGGACTCTTTTGTGTAGCCATGGACAGAGCCATGTTTCCGTGTGATACAGAGACTGAGTCCAGGGGGAGAAATGTCCCAGCGCCAAAGAAGATTCAGTGTGGGTACCCCTCGGCCCCAGGGGGTATATAAAATATGGGGGGGATAGATGTCGCAAAGGTGAGAAGGTGAGATACTGTGCTTTTCTGGAACTGGACAAAGCATCCTTAAAAAGTCAACCCTGGAAGCAGTCCTGATCCCTGTTCGGTGGTGAGAGCACTGGAACAAGGACGGAAAAGGCCACCACGACACATGGAAGGACTCCCTCTCCTCCTGAGGAACTGAAAGTTTGAGCAATCTAAAGGGTGGTGTTGGACCCAGAACTGGTGATTTTGGAGGATGTATTGTATTGGGAATTAAGGGGGGAGGAGAGGGAGAGTGTTTTTTGTGAGGTTTTCATTTTCCTCGTGTTTTTTTTTTTTTGTTTTCCTTTGGTGTGTAGTTTAGTAATTGTTTGTGTGTAGTTTAGTTAATAAATTTTTCTTTATGTTTAAGCTGGAGCCTGCTTTGCTTATTCCTGGTCACATCTCACAGCAGACACCGGGGAGAAGGTGTACTCATGGGGGCTCTGGCTTTGCCAGGCCAAAACCATAACAAAAGGCCTCCCAAGGTGTCCTGCTCGTTGGCTCTCCCTGTGCATCTTGGAGAGAACAAGGTAGGCATTTCTGGCAGCTGGGCATCAGCCGGCCTTAACATGGGGCCGTGTGGTGGAGCGAGCCCAGCTGAGATAGCCTGAGAGCAGCCCAGTGCTCCGTGCTCCTCTCTGCTGGCCAGTGAGCGTTTCTCTGCTTTCGGGATGGCCCTGGCTGTGTCAGGGCTGCTACGTGGGCACGAGAGAGCCGGTCCTGTCCCGCTGGGTCCCAGCAGTGCCTCGCAGCAGCCCTGCAGCCACGTCAGGATGCTGGCCAAGAGAGGCCCTGGAAGCTGAGGCAGCTGATTTTAAGCTTTTGCAGATACACCCAGGGGATGGCCAGCGGTGTTCCCTCAGGATACAGCAGTCCTGAGGGGCCTCCCCAGAGCTGCCTGATGCCACCCACTCCGTGTGGCAGCAGCTGCTTTCCTGTGGAATGTTCTACCTCCCCCAGTAGTGAAGAGGGAGCTGGAGAAAGAGCTTGCCAGGCTGCTCTGGATCCTTTCCCAGCAGCCCTGGTTGAGTGGAGCAGTCCGAGCTGAGCGCAGATGTGCCAATGGAACAGCCGTGCACGGGAAGGCTCGCTGGGAAGGATGATCCAGGAACCATAGGCCGGGCAGCCTGGCTTTGCTGCCAGGGAAGGCCTTGGAGCAGACCCTCCTGGCTGCCATCCCACGGCACGTGCAGGGAACCAGGGGCTCTGCTGGAGGCTGGGAAAGCTCTGCGGAGGGACGGGCACAGATGGGGCTCCTGGCGGGGTGTTGAGGGCTTCTGTGGGTGTGTTTGGAGGTGGGTGTTGGGGGGGCGTTATGGAGAAGGAGTTGTCTGGAAGGTGAGAGTCTGGGCTGGAATTTGAGTCAGTTTGAAGGCAGCATCTGTGCTTTGGCATAGCTTTGGTTATGGAGGGCAGAAAGAATATCTTTGACGTCTTCTTTTACTAGTCCTGTTTCCCCTGCAGGGAACAAGAGGGGAGAGCTGTATTTTATTGGCCACTTAGATATCTGTACTGGGGGAGGATCAGCCCTTTAGCCATCTACTTATTTGTTAGGGTTACTGTTGTAACACTGAGTGGTCTTTCATTCCTTGAGAGCTTTTATTCCTGAAGAGAATTAGGAGATTACAATCCCTTCATCGAAAACCATTTGCAAACCAAAGAATGGCCTTCTTTTTGGCTCTGTGCAGGGTTATGTTTTGTAAAGTGACATTCAACGGATGATAAGGCAAATGAGTTGCTGCTTCAGACTGGGACGCAAACTTGTAGACCAGTCACATTCTCACACCATCCCTATAAATTTGGGAAGTTTGCAAATTTTGGAAGTCCCTGAGCTGAGCAATGGGAAGTTAAGCTTTCCTGAAGTGAGGATTTCTTTATGCCAGGTTCTTCTGTGCCTTCGAGAGAAAGATGTTTCTGTGGTGCAGGAAATTAGTTCAATGAGAAAATCATTCCAGCATGGAGGAAGAGCTCCTGACAGAAACCAAGTGTTGCCCGCAGTTGCTCCAGGTGCTCCTGCCATCAGCCTCCAATGCTCGTGGGCTTTGACTCGCTGTGGCACAGAAGCCCCGCGGGGCCACAGGTCTGTGGGGCGGGAGACGGGCACCAGCGCTGCCAGGGCTCGGGGGGTGGCAGCTCTGCTTGGGCAGGGACTCTGCCCCAGCTGCTGATGGCAGCGCTGCCCGGGCCCCAGGGCTCAGAGCAGCATTGGTGCCCGGGCCCACACGTTCCTTGTGCGAGTCACACCCGCGGGTTTAGGATGGCCACGGGCCGGGACGTGTCCCAGGGAGGCCGTGCCAGCGTCCCTGGAAGGCCCCGTGCCCTTCCCAGCGCAGCTGCGTCGGCAGCCCTGGGGGCTCCTTCTGCTGCCCTGAGCCCGCAGAGCAGGGCAGCGTTTGCTGATGCTCTGAGCCCTTCCTAAAGATCCTGTGGGGCTGCCTTGGACACCTGGGGCCAGGCATTCCTTCCAGCCTGGGCCACTTTGGCTTGGCAGGGGGCGGCCCCAGGGCAGGCGGCAGTGTGTGCAAGGGCCCTTGGTGACACGGTGCAGCACGGTCACCGTGGCATGGAACGGGACAGGGTGTCCTTTGTGACACGTGGTGACATAGGAGCTGGCGGTGACAGGAGCAGGCCACAGTGCTCGGAGCACACGACAGGCAGAGCGGTGCCGTGAGGAGCCCCCACACAGCGTGCTCGTTCATTGCTGACCTGGACTTTTCCCTTGACCTTACTGCTGCAGGTGACCTCGAGTCCAGACCACAGGACTCGGTGGCCCGTGGCCTTCTCGGGACTTTTCTTTTGCAGGACCCCTCAAGGGCAGACCGCGGGACTTGGTGACTCGGAACTTTTCCGAAGGAACTGCCATCCTTGTGGCCAGTGTCCTCAAGGCTAGACCATTGGACTTGTCTACTCAGTGCTCTTCCAAGGCCTCTCTCTTGCAGGTGCCATCGGCAGCAGATTTTGGGAGAATGGCAGAGAAACGCCAAGGCCTGTTCAGTAAGAAGAAGAACAAAGATTCTTTAGCTGCCCCAGCAAAGCAGCGTAACGCGTCACCAAAAGTCCAGCCAGTGAAGGAGAGTGAGTGAGAGAGCTGGTCTCAGGGCTGATGGCTGCAGCCAGCTTGGCCCCATCCCATCCCATCCCATCCCATCCCATCCCATCCCATCCCATCCCATCCCATCCCATCCCATCCCATCCCATCCCCTGGGGACATGCCCATGGACAGGATGGAACAGAGGCAGGGCAGACACCCCGCAGTGGCCGTGCTCCATCCCCTGGGCCATCCTGGGGCTCTCCCTGCCTGGGCAGCGCAGGCCTGGGCTGTGCTCTTCGGCCTCTCCCGCAGCCCCTCATCTCTGTCTGTGCTCGCTCTTTGCCAAATGCAGAGAAGAAGAAGAACGCTGCTGCTGGTGGCTTCAGCAACTCACTGAAGGTACCTGGAGCCATCCCCACCTGGGCTGGGCCTGCTGTCCCTGCTCAGCTGAGCACTGTGTTAGGAGCACTCCATGGAATGTCCCTCTCTTCTCTGCTCTTTTGCAGAAGTTCTTTGCATGTGGAAAGACAGAAAAGGAGGATCCGAACAAATACAGGCCGCTTGATTGTACCACGGCATCAATTGAATGCGCGGAATGGACTAATTACATACTGAAGGCTGACCAGGTAACAAATGAGGCCAACTCAGATACCTGAGTGACTGAGGTCATAAAAATAATGGATACTATTCCCACGTTAACTACCATTTATGCTCACAATTTATTATTCATTGACATTCATGTTTTATTATCAGAAGCAATAAGCAGCCATTGCCCATGGCTGGAGGCCTTCCAGGGTCATGCGGCCATCAAGCCATGTCCACTTGCCTGCCTCAGCCTTTGAGGCCAGCACAGTGTAGGGGCAAGGGAAGCACTTCTCCGGGGAAACTGGGGAATCTCCTCCCTCAGGAAGCACTCCCAATTTTCCTCACATCTCTTCCAGGTGCCAGAAATGGTGAGGATTATGCACCAGAGACTTGCATCCCCTGAGACTGCCGATGTCAGGCTATTCATGAACATTCTGAGGATGGCTGAAGAACACCCTGCTGGTGTAGTGCTGACCCTCCTGCGCTGTGCCCCAACATGTGACAGGTACGGGGCCCACGTGCCTGCACAGCTCAGGGCCCACCAGCCCTTAGGGCCCATGGCCCTGCACAGCCTGTGCTATGGGCTCTGCCAGACAGGCACAGAGGTCCAGGACCCTGGGGCCCTTCTGTTCCCCAAGCCTGCTGCCAATGCTCCCTCCCTGCCCCTCAGGGCACCGGGGCTCTGTCACCTGGGCCCCCACAGCTGCACAGGGCATGGTCCTGGGACTGAGATGCCCCTGACACAGAGCTCTGATCCCACAGAGCTGCTGCAATGATATGGAGAACCATAGGCTCGTCGAGTCCCACAGTGGAGAAGGTGCTGCCAACACTGATCTGTGTGATGGAGGATTGGCCTGTGCACAGCATGTTCACCTCTGATGGAGATGATACCAATGTCTTTGCCCTGGCTGTGAGTTTCTGGATCTGGGCTCTGCTTGCCCCTCGGTCACCTTGCCAGCAGCTCTCCATCCTCTCCATGCCTCAGGCGCTGGGCTGAACCCTGGGCAAGGGGCAGGCTCAGGGGGCACCAGGCCCGCTGCTCCTCCTGCATCTGCCCTTGGGCCCTGTCCCACGGACACCTGGGCACTGAGCGCTGTCTTGGCCTGCTTCTTTTGCAGGCAACTCTGGTGATCTGGGTGATTATCCAGGTGCCCAAGTGCCACGAGGCAATGCACAAGTATGCCCCCCACCTTCTCGTGACTCTGATAGTTCAAATTTGTGAGAGCACAGCACATGCTTCTGAGGAAGTTGACACCTTTTGGAAGAAATGCCAGGAAGAACACCACCTTAACATAAACGCCAGCAGGTTCTCCATCCTTCTTCTCCCATCCCTCCCATGTCCCCAAGGCAGGAGCCAGGGATCACAGTATGACCTGGGCTTTGCTCTGCATACAGATTTGCCGTGCAGACTATGAAGGCTCTGCTCTGCCGACTGCGCTGTGAAAATGTGGTCATGCAAATGGCACGCAAGCATGGCTGGGACACGGTGCTGTGTGCTCATACCCAGCACTATGCCGTGGGTCTGCTGGCCAGGTGAGACCCCCTTCTCCCCACTGCCCCCGGCATTTGTGCCCTGTGCCCCACTCTGTCCCTGTGGTCATGGGCCAGAGAGCCTCGTCACTGAGGGACAGCCAAGAAGATGGGAAAAGGCTGGGAGAGGAGGGTGCCCACAAGGAGCTACCTCTCAGAGGGCCCTCATCCCCTCCAGGGTGTTGGGGAAAGATGGAATCCTTGTGAGCCAGTTCTGGGAGATGTTTGACACCCATGCCTCAGAGTCTTGGTGCCCTTTTCCTCTTGCCAGGGAGATGCGCCGTGACGTGATCCCGCTGTGTTGTCGCACTGCCATCCACCTGCTTGGGCTGCTCAGCACGGAAGGGCATCGCTGGGATCTGCCCTTCCTGGCATTCCTTGTGGAGGTGAGCCTGGTTCCAGCGCTGCCTGGCTGAGCTGCCTCCCAGCTCTCTGCGCTCTCACAGCCACAGCTGCCTGGGACGGCGCCCACGCCCTGTGCTGCTGCCTGGGCCCAGCCCTGTGCGCTTCTGGGCTCCTGCTGGCCGGCTCCCCTGTCACTGCCCTGTGCCTTGCAGGTCCTTGAGTACCTGGACTTGAGGGAATGCAGCGAGAGTGTTCTGGAGATGATGGCAAGGTACCTGCAGAGCGAGTGCAGGGAGCGGCGTCGCCTGGCACTCAGAGGCCTCGTGGTTCTCATCAGGGATCGCCTGCTGGTGAGGAGGGGGCAGCAGCTGAATCTGCGCTGTGGAAAGCAGCCCCATAGGCGTGCAGGGCTTCAGGAGCTGAGGCAGCTGCTCCCAGCTCTCCTGCCTCACCTGCCCCAGTGCTTTGGGGCAGGCCTTTGGCCTGTGGGCCCTGCAGCAGCAGGGTGGCCTTGCGGTGCCAGGGCGGTGTTGGCGGTGCAGCCGTCCATGGCTTCCCAGCACAGCCTTGTGTTCCACACAGGCCAGGAGAATGTGCATCCTGTCTCAACGGCTTGTGGATGTTCTGGGTGATCAAGATGCAGAGGTGGTCAGGATGTCCCTCTGTGTCTTCATGAATGTTCTCCAGCACAAGGATATCTTGGTAGCCAGCACTACTGCCCCAAGGCTAGCTGAGGCACTTGTACAACTCTTTGACCATGTAAGGCTCTGTGGCCCCAGCCATGGCACTGGCTGCTGACCAGAAACTTTGTGCCCTGGGCATTTTTAGTCTTTTACTCAGGGGGGCCTTGAGAAATGTTGGTGAGGTCTTTTCTGCGTCCTTTCCTCCAGGACAACAGCAATGTGCAGCTGCTCTCCATTCAGCTGTTTGAAAAGGTTATAGACTTAGTAGTGGATGAGGGAAAAAAGCCTCTGAAGAGAATCGCGAACCACAGCCTGCTCCCACTCTTCATACACTGCCATGAGGAGAACCAGCGTGTGGCCAATGTGAGTTTTGTGCGATGCTGGTGGATCTCGGGGAGAGGGCTCGGCTGCCTCCTGCCCTGGAACCTCACAGGCTGCAGCCTCCTCCAAGCCTTGGAAAAGGTTTGTGGGTCCAGTGCCCTGGGCTGTGGGGCCATCTCTGGGTCTGCTGCTCTCCAGGCCTCTCAGAAAACGCTGCATTGTGCGGCCGGGTTCCTGAAGAGGAGGAAGCTCAAGCAGCTGGTGAAGAAGGGGCAGCTGTCAAAGTTCGGCAAATGCCTGGTAAGGAGGGCCTGAAGCCCCAGCCTCAGGCCGGAGAAGGTCCCTGAGGGCGGTGCTCGGTGTGCGGGGCTGGCAGCTGCGCCCCTGCCCGCTGCTGCAGCCAGAGGCCGCCCGAGCTCTTCTCCAGGCTCCCGGGGGCCCGAGCCGGGTGCCCATGGAGCGCCGGCCCGGCGGGGCTGCGGGCCGGCACCGCAGTTCCCCGGGCAGCAGCCGGCCCTCTGCCCCCTGCCCTCGGGAGCCCTTGGCCGGCGGCTGCTGGCCGCGCCTCAGGGCTCTGCGGCCAGGGGAGGCCGGGGCTGGGCGCAGGCAGCGCCTTGCCCAGAGGCTGAGTCCGCGCCAACCCTTCCCTCCTGCCGCTCTCTGCAGCTGGCACAGGACAGAAGCCAAGCGGCCCAACACCTGCGCCGGGCCCTGCCCTACCTGGACAACCCGCAGGAGTCCGTACGTGAGGCGGCCATCAGGTTCATCGGTGAGTCCCGAGCCCGGGCTCCCACCCCGGCCCGCCACAGCTCGGCCCCAGCCCCGCCTGCTGCCCCGGCAGCGCCGCTGGCACGGAGCTGTGCCGCTGGGGCCGTGACAGCCTCTGTGTTCACAGGCATGGCCGGGCGGTGCCTGAAGGGACAGCCAGCAGAGCTTCACGTTCTCACTCAGGGTGAGTGAGGGCAGCGCGCTGACAGCGGGGACTGCCCGGGAGAGCTGCATTGCCCCGGCACGGAGCTGCAGTGCTGGTCCCGGCTGTGGCAGGCTTTGCTCCCTGTATGGATGAAGGGTGGCATGGGCAGAGCACAGGCCCATTTCAGGGATACTGGTGGGGGCATTCGTGGCCAGCATCTTGCAAGGGTCAGCCTCTCTTGTGGCCGGTGTGAGAGCAGGGAGCAATGGGCTTAGCAGGACAATCTCCGGGTGTCCGTCTGGGCTCTGACCCTGGTACTTCATCTGTCTTCCAGCCCTTGAAGCCATGAGCAAAGATGACAGTCCATCCTCCAGTAACCTGGAAGTGCAGGCAATTTTTGGACAAAGATCTTCAGAATTAAGGTCATCTCCTGGACTCAGAGATCCGGGGAGCCAAGAACTGTACCAGGAGACTGTGAAGAGAGGACCACCATTCAGCGTCACTGGAGCTCCAGCCACAGCTGATGCTGGCTACAGCTGAGCCTGTGGGAGGCTTCCATCGCCACTGCCTTCTCCCTCCCTGTTGACAGTTCCCTCCCTTCAGCCCTCAGACTCTCCCCACCCCTTTTTTTTTGCCCCCATCTCATCCTTTCACGTTCCCTTCCATTAATAAACATTTTGGTTTTTCCCCGTCCCTGTTGACAGCTCCCTCCCTCCAGTCCTCAGACCCTCCCCACCCCGTTTTTTTGCCCCCATCTCATCCCTTCACTTTCCCTTCCATTAATAAACAGTTTGGTTTTCCCCCTTACCTGCATCTCTGTGCAGCTGATGTAAATCCAAGGCCCTGGGACACACAGGCCCTGCTGCCGTTCTCTGCCACGCCGTGTTTTTTGCACGGACACAGTGGAACGAGGGCAGGTCAGGCTGGAAATGTCCCTGTGCTGAAGGTGCAGTTCCACAGCACTGTGCAGTTACACATCTTGCTGAGCACCCTGGAGCCCCTGGATTTTGGGAGAGCCAACCTGAGTATGCTCTGAACCCAGCTGAGAGGGATTCCATGGCAAGCATCCGTGGAGGGCAAAGGAGCTAAGAATGCTGGAAGCTTTCAAGAATAGCTTCCTGAAAGCACAGCAGTGCTCCATCCCTCCACAGGATGAGGAAGAGGGCAGAAGCAGAGAGCATCCTGGCTTAGCAGGGAGCTCTGGGTGTGCCCAAGAGCAAATGAAGCAGCAGCACGGTGCCCGAGACTCGGACACGCGGCCGTGCCGGTGCCCGGAGCGCTGTCAGGCAGTGCCGGGATCCCGGCTGTGCTTCTGCTCCCCACAAGTGAGGAATGGCAGCCCCAGGCTCAGAGCCAGTCAGAAAGCCAAGCAAGGGAGAGCAGAGCGAGGGCACCCTGCCAGTCTCTCTTGGGCATGGCCGCAAAACAGCCCCTGCTGCTTCTTCCTCCGCCTGCGTTTGGGCTGTGCTGGTGGCAGAGCCAGCCAGGTTGGGCTCTGTGTTCCAAAGCCTGTTGGGAGCGGGCATGAAAAGCTCTGTGTGCACAGCAGAGAGACCTGGAAGGTGCTGGCAAGAGCATCCTGCAGGAACAGGGCTCTGGTCCCTGGCCAGGAACAGCCTGGTTTTGGTGCCGTGAGCACAGGCAGGAGCTGAGGCAGGTGAAGAGGCAGCGGGCAGCTTGTGTTTGTGGAGGGCCTGGGGCTGCACCTCTGAACCTGCACCTGCAAACTCACTTGGGGGAAGAGGAGCTAGAGCTGGAGTGCCTGTCCTGAAAGGACCTGAAGTCATTCAGCCTTGCCA
The DNA here is from genome assembly GCF_027579445.1 of Ammospiza nelsoni. NCBI lineage: Eukaryota > Metazoa > Chordata > Aves > Passeriformes > Passerellidae > Ammospiza > Ammospiza nelsoni. Next base: position 3,877,312 of record NC_080639.1, read on the forward strand.
GCGTTTCTTAAGGGTGTGTTGGTGTTCCCCAGGAAAGCCACACATTTGGGGAAACACCTTTGGCGGAAAGGGGCTTGCTCCTCAAGGAAAGTGCTTGCCAGGGAGCTCCCCGTGAGGCAGGTGCAAGTGTCCCCCTTTGGCTCTCTGGGATCCTTTCAGTGCTTGCGGCCCATTGCATGTGGCAGAGGGGCATGGAGAAGGCAGTGAGGAGCAGGTTTGGCATCTACAAACCAATCCCAGCACCTGCAGGAGGGTGTGTTACCCTCTTTGGACAGAGGGTGAGCAGGAGCATCTCTGTCCAGCCATGAGCCCCAAAGCTCTCTGTGAGAACTGTGAATTAAAAGGCCTTTACACACATACTTTTCACATCTTTCCTCTCTGCTGTGTCTCAACTCTTGGCAATATGCATTGCCTCCTGCTTGGTGGGAGCTGCTGTGGCCCAGGGCCAGCACAGAGCTGGGATGTGTGGGCCAGGCAGCGTGGAGAGCCTTGGCTGACCTTGGTGTGTCCCTGGCCTCAGAAAAGGTGTGGTGGTTTGACCAGGAAGAAGTGGGAATTCTGGGATGTTGTGGTCAAACCAATGGGTGCTTGGATTTTGATATTGGCACCAGGTGTAGCTAGTGGTATTTTGGACACACCTCCGAGAACACACAGGGGTTAAAAGCAGAGCTTCAGGCCTGGGAGGCTCTCTTGGGACTTCGAGGGATGGAGGTCGGATCTTCCTTCCCCCCCGTCCAGCCGCTGCTGCTGGGCGGGGGAGGGGCAGCCATGTGGTAGGCCTGGGCCTGGACAGAGATGGGGGTGAGGAGGCCTTGGAGGATGGAAGGGTGGAGGAGCCCCAAGAGACATCGGGCAGCCATTCCCTCCCCCCCTTGGAGACAGACAGACAGAGAGAGAGAGAGTGCAGCCTGTGTCGTTATCTTGAAACTCAGTAAATATGTGCTGGCAGCAGGCAGCCCGGCTGAGGAGATGTGGGGGGGGTGCAGCCAGGAGTCCAGCCGCCTGGAGGAGTTTTTAACCTTTTTTGGACAATGAAAACCTTACAGAACATTAACCCTTCCTAGACGAGTGATAAGAGTGGAGGGGGACGAAGGAAATGAACGAGTGATGGAGGTCTAGACCAGAGAGAGAGAGAGAGAGAGTGAGAGATGTTGAAAGAATGGAGAAGATGGAGTGGCATTTTATGCTGGACTCTTTTGTGTAGCCATGGACAGAGCCATGTTTCCGTGTGATACAGAGACTGAGTCCAGGGGGAGAAATGTCCCAGCGCCAAAGAAGATTCAGTGTGGGTACCCCTCGGCCCCAGGGGGTATATAAAATATGGGGGGGATAGATGTCGCAAAGGTGAGAAGGTGAGATACTGTGCTTTTCTGGAACTGGACAAAGCATCCTTAAAAAGACAACCGTGGAAGCAGTCCTGATCCCTGTTCGGTGGTGAGAGCACTGGAACAAGGACGGAAAAGGCCACCACGACACATGGAAGGACTCCCTCTCCTCTTGAGGAACTGAAAGTTTGAGCAATCTAAAGGGTGGTGTTGGACCCAGAACTGGTGATTTTGGAGGATGTATTGTATTGGGAATTAAGGGGGGAGGAGAGGGAGAGTGTTTTTTGTGAGGTTTTCATTTTCCTCGTTTTTTTTTTTTTTTTTTTTCTTTGGTGTGTAGTTTAGTAATTGTTTGTGTGTAGTTTAGTTAATAAATTTTTCTTTATGTTTAAGCTGGAGCCTGCTTTGCTTATTCCTGGTCACATCTCACAGCAGACACCGGGGAGAAGGTGTACTCATGGGGGCTCTGGCTTTGCCAGGCCAAAACCATAACAAAAGGCCTCCCAAGGTGTCCTGCTCGTTGGCTCTCCCTGTGCATCTTGGAGAGAACAAGGTAGGCATTTCTGGCAGCTGGGCATCAGCCGGCCTTAACATGGGGCCGTGTGGTGGAGCGAGCCCAGCTGAGATAGCCTGAGAGCAGCCCAGTGCTCCGTGCTCCTCTCTGCTGGCCCGTGAGCGTTTCTCTGCTTTCGGGATGGCCCTGGCTGTGTCAGGGCTGCTACGTGGGCACGAGACAGCCGGTCCTGTCCCGCTGGGTCCCAGCAGTGCCTCGCAGCAGCCCTGCAGCCACGTCAGGATGCTGGCCAAGAGAGGCCCTGGAAGCTGAGGCAGCTGATTTTAAGCTTTTGCAGATACACCCAGGGGATGGCCAGCGGTGTTCCCTCAGGATACAGCAGTCCTGACGGGCCTCCCCAGAGCTGCCTGATGCCACCCACTCCGTGTGGCAGCAGCTGCTTTCCTGTGGAATGTTCTACCTCCCCCAGTAGTGAAGAGGGAGCTGGAGAAAGAGCTTGCCAGGCTGCTCTGGATCCTTTCCCAGCAGCCCTGGTTGAGTGGAGCAGTCCGAGCTGAGCGCAGATGTGCCAATGGAACAGCCGTGCACGGGAAGGCTCGCTGGGAAGGATGATCCAGGAACCATAGGCCGGGCAGCCTGGCTTTGCTGCCAGGGAAGGCCTTGGAGCAGACCCTCCTGGCTGCCATCCCACGGCACGTGCAGGGAACCAGGGGCTCTGCTGGAGGCTGGGAAAGCTCTGCGGAGGGACGGGCACAGATGGGGCTCCTGGCGGGGTGTTGAGGGCTTCTGTGGGTGTGTTTGGAGGTGGGTGTTGGGGGGGCGTTATGGAGAAGGAGTTGTCTGGAAGGTGAGAGTCTGGGCTGGAATTTGAGTCAGTTTGAAGGCAGCATCTGTGCTTTGGCATAGCTTTGGTTATGGAGGGCAGAAAGAATATCTTTGACGTCTTCTTTTACTAGTCCTGTTTCCCCTGCAGGGAACAAGAGGGGAGAGCTGTATTTTATTGGCCACTTAGATATCTGTACTGGGGGAGGATCAGCCCTTTAGCCATCTACTTATTTGTTAGGGTTACTGTTGTAACACTGAGTGGTCTTTCATTCCTTGAGAGCTTTTATTCCTGAAGAGAATTAGGAGATTACAATCCCTTCATCGAAAACCATTTGCAAACCAAAGAATGGCCTTCTTTTTGGCTCTGTGCAGGGTTATGTTTTGTAAAGTGACATTCAACGGATGATAAGGCAAATGAGTTGCTGCTTCAGACTGGGACGCAAACTTGTAGACCAGTCACATTCTCACACCATCCCTATAAATTTGGGAAGTTTGCAAATTTTGGAAGTCCCTGAGCTGAGCAATGGGAAGTTAAGCTTTCCTGAAGTGAGGATTTCTTTATGCCAGGTTCTTCTGTGCCTTCGAGAGAAAGATGTTTCTGTGGTGCAGGAAATTAGTTCAATGAGAAAATCATTCCAGCATGGAGGAAGAGCTCCTGACAGAAACCAAGTGTTGCCCGCAGTTGCTCCAGGTGCTCCTGCCATCAGCCTCCAATGCTCGTGGGCTTTGACTCGCTGTGGCACAGAAGCCCCGCGGGGCCACAGGTCTGTGGGGCGGGAGACGGGCACCAGCGCTGCCAGGGCTCGGGGGGTGGCAGCTCTGCTTGGGCAGGGACTCTGCCCCAGCTGCTGATGGCAGCGCTGCCCGGGCCCCAGGGCTCAGAGCAGCATTGGTGCCCGGGCCCACACGTTCCTTGTGCGAGTCACACCCGCGGGTTTAGGATGGCCACGGGCCGGGACGTGTCCCAGGGAGGCCGTGCCAGCGTCCCTGGAAGGCCCCGTGCCCTTCCCAGCGCAGCTGCGTCGGCAGCCCTGGGGGCTCCTTCTGCTGCCCTGAGCCCGCAGAGCAGGGCAGCGTTTGCTGATGCTCTGAGCCCTTCCTAAAGATCCTGTGGGGCTGCCTTGGACACCTGGGGCCAGGCATTCCTTCCAGCCTGGGCCACTTTGGCTTAGCAGGGGGCGGCCCCAGGGCAGGCGGCAGTGTGTGCAAAGGCCCTTGGTGACACGGTGCAGCACGGTCACCGTGGCATGGAACGGGACAGGGTGTCCTTTGTGACACGTGGTGACATAGGAGCTGGCGGTGACAGGAGCAGGCCACAGTGCTCGGAGCACACGACAGGCAGAGCGGTGCCGTGAGGAGCCCCCACACAGCGTGCTCGTTCATTGCTGACCTGGACTTTTCCCTTGACCTTACTGCTGCAGGTGACCTCGAGTCCAGACCACAGGACTCGGTGGCCCGTGGCCTTCTCGGGACTTTTCTTTTGCAGGACCCCTCAAGGGCAGACCGCGGGACTTGGTGACTCGGAACTTTTCCGAAGGAACTGCCATCCTTGTGGCCAGTGTCCTCAAGGCTAGACCATTGGACTTGTCTACTCAGTGCTCTTCCAAGGCCTCTCTCTTGCAGGTGCCATCGGCAGCAGATTTTGGGAGAATGGCAGAGAAACGCCAAGGCCTGTTCAGTAAGAAGAAGAACAAAGATTCTTTAGCTGCCCCAGCAAAGCAGCGTAACGCGTCACCAAAAGTCCAGCCAGTGAAGGAGAGTGAGTGAGAGAGCTGGTCTCAGGGCTGATGGCTGCAGCCAGCTTGGCCCCATCCCATCCCATCCCATCCCATCCCATCCCATCCCATCCCATCCCATCCCATCCCATCCCATCCCCTGGGGACATGCCCATGGACAGGATGGAACAGAGGCAGGGCAGACACCCCGCAGTGGCCGTGCTCCATCCCCTGGGCCATCCTGGGGCTCTCCCTGCCTGGGCAGCGCAGGCCTGGGCTGTGCTCTTCGGCCTCTCCCGCAGCCCCTCATCTCTGTCTGTGCTCGCTCTTTGCCAAATGCAGAGAAGAAGAAGGACGCTGCTGCTGGTGGCTTCAGCAACTCACTGAAGGTACCTGGAGCCATCCCCACCTGGGCTGGGCCTGCTGTCCCTGCTCAGCTGAGCACTGTGTTAGGAGCACTCCATGGAATGTCCCTCTCTTCTCTGCTCTTTTGCAGAAGTTCTTTGCATGTGGAAAGACAGAAAAGGAGGATCCGAACAAATACAGGCCGCTTGATTGTACCACGGCATCAATTGAATGCGCGGAATGGACTAATTACATACTGAAGGCTGACCAGGTAACAAATGAGGCCAACTCAGATACCTGAGTGACTGAGGTCATAAAAATAATGGATACTATTCCCACGTTAACTACCATTTATGCTCACAATTTATTATTCATTGACATTCATGTTTTATTATCAGAAGCAATAAGCAGCCATTGCCCATGGCTGGAGGCCTTCCAGGGTCATGCGGCCATCAAGCCATGTCCACTTGCCTGCCTCAGCCTTTGAGGCCAGCACAGTGTAGGGGCAAGGGAAGCACTTCTCCGGGGAAACTGGGGAATCTCCTCCCTCAGGAAGCACTCCCAATTTTCCTCACATCTCTTCCAGGTGCCAGAAATGGTGAGGATTATGCACCAGAGACTTGCATCCCCTGAGACTGCCGATGTCAGGCTATTCATGAACATTCTGAGGATGGCTGAAGAACACCCTGCTGGTGTGGTGCTGACCCTCCTGCGCTGTGCCCCAACATGTGACAGGTACGGGGCCCACGTGCCTGCACAGCTCAGGGCCCACCAGCCCTTAGGGCCCATGGCCCTGCACAGCCTGTGCTATGGGCTCTGCCAGACAGGCACAGAGGTCCAGGACCCTGGGGCCCTTCTGTTCCCCAAGCCTGCTGCCAATGCTCCCTCCCTGCCCCTCAGGGCACAGGGGCTCTGTCACCTGGGCCCCCACAGCTGCACAGGGCATGGTCCTGGGACTGAGATGCCCCTGACACAGAGCTCTGATCCCACAGAGCTGCTACAATGATATGGAGAACCATAGGCTCGTCGAGTCCCACAGTGGAGAAGGTGCTGCCAACACTGATCTGTGTGATGGAGGATTGGCCTGTGCACAGCATGTTCACCTCTGATGGAGATGATACCAATGTCTTTGCCCTGGCTGTGAGTTTCTGGATCTGGGCTCTGCTTGCCCCTCGGTCACCTTGCCAGCAGCTCTCCATCCTCTCCATGCCTCAGGCGCTGGGCTGAACCCTGGGCAAGGGGCAGGCTCAGGGGGCACCAGGCCCGCTGCTCCTCCTGCATCTGCCCTTGGGCCCTGTCCCACGGACACCTGGGCACTGAGCGCTGTCTTGGCCTGCTTCTTTTGCAGGCAACTCTGGTGATCTGGGTGATTATCCAGGTGCCCAAGTGCCACGAGGCAATGCACAAGTATGCCCCCCACCTTCTCGTGACTCTGATAGTTCAAATTTGTGAGAGCACAGCACATGCTTCTGAGGAAGTTGACACCTTTTGGAAGAAATGCCAGGAAGAACACCACCTTAACATAAACGCCAGCAGGTTCTCCATCCTTCTTCTCCCATCCCTCCCATGTCCCCAAGGCAGGAGCCAGGGATCACAGTATGACCTGGGCTTTGCTCTGCATACAGATTTGCCGTGCAGACTATGAAGGCTCTGCTCTGCCGACTGCGCTGTGAAAATGTGGTCATGCAAATGGCACGCAAGCATGGCTGGGACACGGTGCTGTGTGCTCATACCCAGCACTATGCCGTGGGTCTGCTGGCCAGGTGAGACCCCCTTCTCCCCACTGCCCCCGGCATTTGTGCCCTGTGCCCCACTCTGTCCCTGTGGTCATGGGCCAGAGAGCCTCGTCACTGAGGGACAGCCAAGAAGATGGGAAAAGGCTGGGAGAGGAGGGTGCCCACAAGGAGCTACCTCTCAGAGGGCCCTCATCCCCTCCAGGGTGTTGGGGAAAGATGGAATCCTTGTGAGCCAGTTCTGGGAGATGTTTGACACCCATGCCTCAGAGTCTTGGTGCCCTTTTCCTCTTGCCAGGGAGATGCGCCGTGACGTGATCCCGCTGTGTTGTCGCACTGCCATCCACCTGCTTGGGCTGCTCAGCACGGAAGGGCATCGCTGGGATCTGCCCTTCCTGGCATTCCTTGTGGAGGTGAGCCTGGTTCCAGCGCTGCCTGGCTGAGCTGCCTCCCAGCTCTCTGCGCTCTCACAGCCACAGCTGCCTGGGACGGCGCCCACGCCCTGTGCTGCTGCCTGGGCCCAGCCCTGTGCGCTTCTGGGCTCCTGCTGGCCGGCTCCCCTGTCACTGCCCTGTGCCTTGCAGGTCCTTGAGTACCTGGACTTGAGGGAATGCAGCGAGAGTGTTCTGGAGATGATGGCAAGGTACCTGCAGAGCGAGTGCAGGGAGCGGCGTCGCCTGGCACTCAGAGGCCTCGTGGTTCTCATCAGGGATCGCCTGCTGGTGAGGAGGGGGCAGCAGCTGAATCTGCGCTGTGGAAAGCATCCCCATAGGCGTGCAGGGCTTCAGGAGCTGAGGCAGCTGCTCCCAGCTCTCCTGCCTCACCTGCCCCAGTGCTTTGGGGCAGGCCTTTGGCCTGTGGGCCCTGCAGCAGCAGGGTGGCCTTGCGGTGCCAGGGCGGTGTTGGCGGTGCAGCCGTCCATGGCTTCCCAGCACAGCCTTGTGTTCCACACAGGCCAGGAGAATGTGCATCCTGTCTCAACGGCTTGTGGATGTTCTGGGTGATCAAGATGCAGAGGTGGTCAGGATGTCCCTCTGTGTCTTCATGAATGTTCTCCAGCACAAGGATATCTTGGTAGCCAGCACTACTGCCCCAAGGCTAGCTGAGGCACTTGTACAACTCTTTGACCATGTAAGGCTCTGTGGCCCCAGCCATGGCACTGGCTGCTGACCAGAAACTTTGTGCCCTGGGCATTTTTAGTCTTTTACTCAGGGGGGCCTTGAGAAATGTTGGTGAGGTCTTTTCTGCGTCCTTTCCTCCAGGACAACAGCAATGTGCAGCTGCTCTCCATTCAGCTGTTTGAAAAGGTTATAGACTTAGTAGTGGATGAGGGAAAAAAGCCTCTGAAGAGAATCGCGAACCACAGCCTGCTCCCACTCTTCATACACTGCCATGAGGAGAACCAGCATGTGGCCAATGTGAGTTTTGTGCGATGCTGGTGGATCTCGGGGAGAGGGCTCGGCTGCCTCCTGCCCTGGAACCTCACAGGCTGCAGCCTCCTCCAAGCCTTGGAAAAGGTTTGTGGGTCCAGTGCCCTGGGCTGTGGGGCCATCTCTGGGTCTGCTGCTCTCCAGGCCTCTCAGAAAACGCTGCATTGTGCGGCCGGGTTCCTGAAGAGGAGGAAGCTCAAGCAGCTGGTGAAGAAGGGGCAGCTGTCAAAGTTCGGCAAATGCCTGGTAAGGAGGGCCTGAAGCCCCAGCCTCAGGCCGGAGAAGGTCCCTGAGGGCGGTGCTCGGTGTGCGGGGCTGGCAGCTGCGCCCCTGCCCGCTGCTGCAGCCAGAGGCCGCCCGAGCTCTTCTCCAGGCTCCCGGGGGCCCGAGCCGGGTGCCCATGGAGCGCCGGCCCGGCGGGGCTGCGGGCCGGCACCGCAGTTCCCCGGGCAGCAGCCGGCCCTCTGTCCCCTGCCCTCGGGAGCCCTTGGCCGGCGGCTGCTGGCCGCGCCTCAGGGCTCTGCGGCCAGGGGAGGCCGGGGCTGGGCGCAGGCAGCGCCTTGCCCAGAGGCTGAGCCCGCGCCAACCCTTCCCTCCTGCCGCTCTCTGCAGCTGGCAGAGGACAGAAGCCAAGCGGCCCAACACCTGCGCCGGGCCCTGCCCTACCTGGACAACCCGCAGGAGTCCGTACGTGAGGCGGCCATCAGGTTCATCGGTGAGTCCCGAGCCCGGGCTCCCACCCCGGCCCGCCACAGCTCGGCCCCAGCCCCGCCTGCTGCCCCGGCAGCGCCGCTGGCACGGAGCTGTGCCGCTGGGGCCGTGACAGCCTCTGTGTTCACAGGCATGGCCGGGCGGTGCCTGAAGGGACAGCCAGCAGAGCTTCACGTTCTCACTCAGGGTGAGTGAGGGCAGCGCGCTGACAGCGGGGACTGCCCGGGAGAGCTGCATTGCCCCGGCACGGAGCTGCAGTGCTGGTCCCGGCTGTGGCAGGCTTTGCTCCCTGTATGGATGAAGGGTGGCATGGGCAGAGCACAGGCCCATTTCAGGGATACTGGTGGGGGCATTCGTGGCCAGCATCTTGCAAGGGTCAGCCTCTCTTGTGGCCGGTGTGAGAGCAGGGAGCAATGGGCTTAGCAGGACAATCTCCGGGTGTCCGTCTGGGCTCTGACCCTGGTACTTCATCTGTCTTCCAGCCCTTGAAGCCATGAGCAAAGATGACAGTCCATCCTCCAGTAACCTGGAAGTGCAGGCAATTTTTGGACAAAGATCTTCAGAATTAAGGTCATCTCCTGGACTCAGAGATCTGGGGAGCCAAGAACAGTACCAGGAGACTGTGAAGAGAGGACCACCATTCAGCGTCACTGGAGCTCCAGCCACAGCTGATGCTGGCTACAGCTGAGCCTGTGGGAGGCTTCCATCGCCACTGCCTTCTCCCTCCCTGTTGACAGTTCCCTCCCTTCAGCCCTCAGACTCTCCCCACCCCTTTTTTTTTGCCCCCATCTCATCCTTTCACGTTCCCTTCCATTAATAAACATTTTGGTTTTTCCCCGTCCCTGTTGACAGCTCGCTCCCTCCAGTCCTCAGACCCTCCCCACCCCGTTTTTTTGCCCCCATCTCATCCCTTCACTTTCCCTTCCATTAATAAACAGTTTGGTTTTCCCCCTTACCTGCATCTCTGTGCAGCTGATGTAAATCCAAGGCCCTGGGACACACAGGCCCTGCTGCCGTTCTCTGCCACGCCGTGTTTTTTGCACGGACACAGTGGAACGAGGGCAGGTCAGGCTGGAAATGTCCCTGTGCTGAAGGTGCAGTTCCACAGCACTGTGCAGTTACACATCTTGCTGAGCACCCTGGAGCCCCTGGATTTTGGGAGAGCCAACCTGAGTATTCTCTGAACCCAGCTGAGAGGGATTCCATGGCAAGCATCCGTGGAGGGCAAAGGAGCTAAGAATGCTGGAAGCTTTCAAGAATAGCTTCCTGAAAGCACAGCAGTGCTCCATCCCTCCACAGGATGAGGAAGAGGGCAGAAGCAGAGAGCATCCTGGCTTAGCAGGGAGCTCTGGGTGTGCCCAAGAGCAAATGAAGCAGCAGCACGGTGCCCGAGACTCGGACACGCGGCCGTGCCGGTGCCCGGAGCGCTGTCAGGCAGTGCCGGGATCCCGGCTGTGCTTCTGCTCCCCACAAGTGAGGAATGGCAGCCCCAGGCTCAGAGCCAGTCAGAAAGCCAAGCAAGGGAGAGCAGAGCGAGGGCACCCTGCCAGTCTCTCTTGGGCATGGCCGCAAAACAGCCCCTGCTGCTTCTTCCTCCGCCTGCGTTTGGGCTGTGCTGGTGGCAGAGCCAGCCAGGTTGGGCTCTGTGTTCCAAAGCCTGTTGGGAGCGGGCATGAAAAGCTCTGTGTGCACAGCAGAGAGACCTGGAAGGTGCTGGCAAGAGCATCCTGCAGGAACAGGGCTCTGGTCCCTGGCCAGGAACAGCCTGGTTTTGGTGCCGTGAGCACAGGCAGGAGCTGAGGCAGGTGAAGAGGCAGCGGGCAGCTTGTGTTTGTGGAGGGCCTGGGGCTGCACCTCTGAGCCTGCACCTGCAAACTCACTTGGGGGAAGAGGAGCTAGAGCTGGAGTGCCTGTCCTGAAAGGACCTGAAGTCATTCAGCCTTGCCAGCGTTTCTTAAGGGTGTGTTGGTGTTCCCCAGGAAAGCCACACATTTGGGGAAACACCTTTGGCGGAAAGGGGCTTGCTCCTCAAGGAAAGTGCTTGCCAGGGAGCTCCCCGTGAGGCAGGTGCAAGTGTCCCCCTTTGGCTCTCTGGGATCCTTTCAGTGCTTGCGGCCCATTGCATGTGGCAGAGGGGCATGGAGAAGGCAGTGAGGAGCAGGTTTGGCATCTACAAACCAATCCCAGCACCTGCAGGAGGGTGTGTTACCCTCTTTGGACAGAGGGTGAGCAGGAGCATCTCTGTCCAGCCATGAGCCCCAAAGCTCTCTGTGAGAACTGTGAATTAAAAGGCCTTTACACACATACTTTTCACATCTTTCCTCTCTGCTGTGTCTCAACTCTTGGCAATATGCATTGCCTCCTGCTTGGTGGGAGCTGCTGTGGCCCAGGGCCAGCACAGAGCTGGGATGTGTGGGCCAGGCAGCGTGGAGAGCCTTGGCTGATCTTGGTGTGTCCCTGGCCTCAGAAAAGGTGTGGTGGTTTGACCAGGAAGAAGTGGGAATTCTGGGATGTTGTGGTCAAACCAATGGGTGCTTGGATTTTGATATTGGCACCAGGTGTAGCTAGTGGTATTTTGGACACACCTCCGAGAACACACAGGGGTTAAAAGCAGAGCTTCAGGCCTGGGAGGCTCTCTTGGGACTTCGAGGGATGGAGGTCGGATCTTCCTTCCCCCCCGTCCAGCCGCTGCTGCTGGGCGGGGGAGGGGCAGCCATGTGGTAGGCCTGGGCCTGGACAGAGATGGGGGTGAGGAGGCCTTGGAGGATGGAAGGGTGGAGGAGCCCCAAGAGACATCGGGCAGCCATTCCCTCCCCCCCTTGGAGACAGACAGACAGAGAGAGAGAGAGTGCAGCCTGTGTCGTTATCTTGAAACTCAGTAAATATGTGCTGGCAGCAGGCAGCCCGGCTGAGGAGATGTGGGGGGGGTGCAGCCAGGAGTCCAGCCGCCTGGAGGAGTTTTTAACCTTTTTTGGACAATGAAAACCTTACAGAACATTAACCCTTCCTAGACGAGTGATAAGAGTGGAGGGGGACGAAGGAAATGAACGAGTGATGGAGGTCTAGACCAGAGAGAGAGAGAGAGAGAGTGAGAGATGTTGAAAGAATGGAGAAGATGGAGTGGCATTTTATGCTGGACTCTTTTGTGTAGCCATAGACAGAGCCATGTTTCCGTGTGATACAGAGACTGAGTCCAGGGGGAGAAATGTCCCAGTGCCAAAGAAGATTCAGTGTGGGTACCCCTCGGCCCCAGGGGGTATATAAAATATGGGGGGGATAGATGTCGCAAAGGTGAGAAGGTGAGATACTGTGCTTTTCTGGAACTGGACAAAGCATCCTTAAAAAGTCAACCCTGGAAGCAGTCCTGATCCCTGTTCGGTGGTGAGAGCACTGGAACAAGGACGGAAAAGGCCACCACGACACATGGAAGGACTCCCTCTCCTCCTGAGGAACTGAAAGTTTGAGCAATCTAAAGGGTGGTGTTGGACCCAGAACTGGTGATTTTGGAGGATGTATTGTATTGGGAATTAAGGGGGGAGGAGAGGGAGAGTGTTTTTTGTGAGGTTTTCATTTTCCTCGTTTTTTTTTTTTTTTTTTTTTCTTTGGTGTGTAGTTTAGTAATTGTTTGTGTGTAGTTTAGTTAATAAATTTTTCTTTATGTTTAAGCTGGAGCCTGCTTTGCTTATTCCTGGTCACATCTCACAGCAGACACCGGGGAGAAGGTGTACTCATGGGGGCTCTGGCTTTGCCAGGCCAAAACCATAACAAAAGGCCTCCCAAGGTGTCCTGCTCGTTGGCTCTCCCTGTGCATCTTGGAGAGAACAAGGTAGGCATTTCTGGCAGCTGGGCATCAGCCGGCCTTAACATGGGGCCGTGTGGTGGAGCGAGCCCAGCTGAGATAGCCTGAGAGCAGCCCAGTGCTCCGTGCTCCTCTCTGCTGGCCCGTGAGCGTTTCTCTGCTTTCGGGATGGCCCTGGCTGTGTCAGGGCTGCTACGTGGGCACGAGAGAGCCGGTCCTGTCCCGCTGGGTCCCAGCAGTGCCTCGCAGCAGCCCTGCAGCCACGTCAGGATGCTGGCCAAGAGAGGCCCTGGAAGCTGAGGCAGCTGATTTTAAGCTTTTGCAGATACACCCAGGGGATGGCCAGCGGTGTTCCCTCAGGATACAGCAGTCCTGAGGGGCCTCCCCAGAGCTGCCTGATGCCACCCACTCCGTGTGGCAGCAGCTGCTTTCCTGTGGAATGTTCTACCTCCCCCAGTAGTGAAGAGGGAGCTGGAGAAAGAGCTTGCCAGGCTGCTCTGGATCCTTTCCCAGCAGCCCTGGTTGAGTGGAGCAGTCCGAGCTGAGCGCAGATGTGCCAATGGAACAGCCATGCACGGGAAGGCTCGCTGGGAAGGATGATCCAGGAACCATAGGCCGGGCAGCCTGGCTTTGCTGCCAGGGAAGGCCTTGGAGCAGACCCTCCTGGCTGCCATCCCACGGCACGTGCAGGGAACCAGGGGCTCTGCTGGAGGCTGGGAAAGCTCTGCGGAGGTACGGGCACAGATGGGGCTCCTGGCGGGGTGTTGAGGGCTTCTGTGGGTGTGTTTGGAGGTGGGTGTCGGGGGGCGTGATGGAGAAGGAGTTGTCTGGAAGGTGAGAGTCTGGGCTGGAATTTGAGTCAGTTTGAAGGCAGCATCTGTGCTTTGGCATAGCTTTGGTTATGGAGGGCAGAAAGAATATCTTTGACGTCTTCTTTTACTAGTCCTGTTTCCCCTGCAGGGAACAAGAGGGGAGAGCTGTATTTTATTGGCCACTTAGATATCTCTACTGGGGGAGGATCAGCCCTTTAGCCATCTACTTATTTGTTAGGGTTACTGTTGTAACACTGAGTGGTCTTTCATTCCTTGAGAGCTTTTATTCCTGAAGAGAATTAGGAGATTACAATCCCTTCATCGAAAACCATTTGCAAACCAAAGAATGGCCTTCTTTTTGGCTCTGTGCAGGGTTATGTTTTGTAAAGTGACATTCAACGGATGATAAGGCAAATGAGTTGCTGCTTCAGACTGGGACGCAAACTTGTAGACCAGTCACATTCTCACACCATCCCTATAAATTTGGGAAGTTTGCAAATTTTGGAAGTCCCTGAGCTGAGCAATGGGAAGTTAAGCTTTCCTGAAGTGAGGATTTCTTTATGCCAGGTTCTTCTGTGCCTTCGAGAGAAAGATGTTTCTGTGGTGCAGGAAATTAGTTCAATGAGAAAATCATTCCAGCATGGAGGAAGAGCTCCTGACAGAAACCAAGTGTTGCCCGCAGTTGCTCCAGGTGTTCCTGCCATCAGCCTCCAATGCTCGTGGGCTTTGACTCCCTGTGGCACAGAAGCCCCGCGGGGCCACAGGTCTGTGGGGCGGGAGACGGGCACCAGCGCTGCCAGGGCTCGGGGGGTGGCAGCTCTGCTTGGGCAGGGACTCTGCCCCAGCTGCTGATGGCAGCGCTGCCCAGGCCCCAGGGCTCAGAGCAGCATTGGTGCCCGGGCCCACACGTTCCTTGTGCGAGTCACACCCGCGGGTTTAGGATGGCCACGGGCCGGGACGTGTCCCAGGGAGGCCGTGCCAGCGTCCCTGGAAGGCCCCGTGCCCTTCCCAGCGCGGCTGCGTCGGCAGCCCTGGGGGCTCCTTCTGCTGCCCTGAGCCCGCAGAGCAGGGCAGCGTTTGCTGATGCTCTGAGCCCTTCCTAAAGATCCTGTGGGGCTGCCTTGGACACCTGGGGCCAGGCATTCCTTCCAGCCTGGGCCACTTTGGCTTGGCAGGGGGCGGCCCCAGGGCAGGCGGCAGCGTGTGCAAGGGCCCTTGGTGACACGGTGCAGCACGGTCACCGTGGCATGGAACGGGACAGGGTGTCCTTTGTGACACGTGGTGACATAGGAGCTGGCGGTGACAGGAGCAGGCCACAGTGCTCGGAGCACACGACAGGCAGAGCGGTGCCGTGAGGAGCCCCCACACAGCGTGCTCGTTCATTGCTGACCTGGACTTTTCCCTTGACCTTACTGCTGCAGGTGACCTCGAGTCCAGACCACAGGACTCGGTGGCCCGTGGCCTTCTCGGGACTTTTCTTTTGCAGGACCCCTCAAGGGCAGACCGCGGGACTTGGTGACTCGGAACTTTTCCGAAGGAACTGCCATCCTTGTGGCCAGTGTCCTCAAGGCCAGACCATTGGACTTGTCTACTCAGTGCTCTTCCAAGGCCTCTCTCTTGCAGGTGCCATCGGCAGCAGATTTTGGGAGAATGGCAGAGAAACGCCAAGGCCTGTTCAGTAAGAAGAAGAACAAAGATTCTTTAGCTGCCCCAGCAAAGCAGCGTAACGCGTCACCAAAAGTCCAGCCAGTGAAGGAGAGTGAGTGAGAGAGCTGGTCTCAGGGCTGATGGCTGCAGCCAGCTTGGCCCCATCCCATCCCATCCCATCCCATCCCATCCCATCCCATCCCATCCCATCCCATCCCATCCCATCCCATCCCATCCCATCCCCTGGGGACATGCCCATGGACAGGATGGAACAGAGGCAGGGCAGACACCCCGCAGTGGCCGTGCTCCATCCCCTGGGCCATCCTGGGGCTCTCCCTGCCTGGGCAGCGCAGGCCTGGGCTGTGCTCTTCGGCCTCTCCCGCAGCCCCTCATCTCTGTCTGTGCTCGCTCTTTGCCAAATGCAGAGAAGAAGAAGGACGCTGCTGCTGGTGGCTTCAGCAACTCACTGAAGGTACCTGGAGCCATCCCCACCTGGGCTGGGCCTGCTGTCCCTGCTCAGCTGAGCACTGTGTTAGGAGCACTCCATGGAATGTCCCTCTCTTCTCTGCTCTTTTGCAGAAGTTCTTTGCATGTGGAAAGACAGAAAAGGAGGATCCGAACAAATACAGGCCGCTTGATTGTACCACGGCATCAATTGAATGCGCGGAATGGACTAATTACATACTGAAGGCTGACCAGGTAACAAATGAGGCCAACTCAGATACCTGAGTGACTGAGGTCATAAAAATAATGGATACTATTCCCACGTTAACTACCATTTATGCTCACAATTTATTATTCATTGACATTCATGTTTTATTATCAGAAGCAATAAGCAGCCATTGCCCATGGCTGGAGGCCTTCCAGGGTCATGCGGCCATCAAGCCATGTCCACTTGCCTGCCTCAGCCTTTGAGGCCAGCACAGTGTAGGGGCAAGGGAAGCACTTCTCCGGGGAAACTGGGGAATCTCCTCCCTCAGGAAGCACTCCCAATTTTCCTCACATCTCTTCCAGGTGCCAGAAATGGTGAGGATTATGCACCAGAGACTTGCATCCCCTGAGACTGCCGATGTCAGGCTATTCATGAACATTCTGAGGATGGCTGAAGAACACCCTGCTGGTGTGGTGCTGACCCTCCTGCGCTGTGCCCCAACATGTGACAGGTACGGGGCCCACGTGCCTGCACAGCTCAGGGCCCACCAGCCCTTAGGGCCCATGGCCCTGCACAGCCTGTGCTATGGGCTCTGCCAGACAGGCACAGAGGTCCAGGACCCTGGGGCCCTTCTGTTCCCCAAGCCTGCTGCCAATGCTCCCTCCCTGCCCCTCAGGGCACAGGGGCTCTGTCACCTGGGCCCCCACAGCTGCACAGGGCATGGTCCTGGGACTGAGATGCCCCTGACACAGAGCTCTGATCCCACAGAGCTGCTACAATGATATGGAGAACCATAGGCTCGTCGAGTCCCACAGTGGAGAAGGTGCTGCCAACACTGATCTGTGTGATGGAGGATTGGCCTGTGCACAGCATGTTCACCTCTGATGGAGATGATACCAATGTCTTTGCCCTGGCTGTGAGTTTCTGGATCTGGGCTCTGCTTGCCCCTCGGTCACCTTGCCAGCAGCTCTCCATCCTCTCCATGCCTCAGGCGCTGGGCTGAACCCTGGGCAAGGGGCAGGCTCAGGGGGCACCAGGCCCGCTGCTCCTCCTGCATCTGCCCTTGGGCCCTGTCCCACGGACACCTGGGCACTGAGCGCTGTCTTGGCCTGCTTCTTTTGCAGGCAACTCTGGTGATCTGGGTGATTATCCAGGTGCCCAAGTGCCACGAGGCAATGCACAAGTATGCCCCCCACCTTCTCGTGACTCTGATAGTTCAAATTTGTGAGAGCACAGCACATGCTTCTGAGGAAGTTGACACCTTTTGGAAGAAATGCCAGGAAGAACACCACCTTAACATAAACGCCAGCAGGTTCTCCATCCTTCTTCTCCCATCCCTCCCATGTCCCCAAGGCAGGAGCCAGGGATCACAGTATGACCTGGGCTTTGCTCTGCATACAGATTTGCAGTGCAGACTATGAAGGCTCTGCTCTGCCGACTGCGCTGTGAAAATGTGGTCATGCAAATGGCACGCAAGCATGGCTGGGACACGGTGCTGTGTGCTCATACCCAGCACTATGCCGTGGGTCTGCTGGCCAGGTGAGACCCCCTTCTCCCCACTGCCCCCGGCATTTGTGCCCTGTGCCCCACTCTGTCCCTGTGGTCATGGGCCAGAGAGCCTCGTCACTGAGGGACAGCCAAGAAGATGGGAAAAGGCTGGGAGAGGAGGGTGCCCACAAGGAGCTACCTCTCAGAGGGCCCTCATCCCCTCCAGGGTGTTGGGGAAAGATGGAATCCTTGTGAGCCAGTTCTGGGAGATGTTTGACACCCATGCCTCAGAGTCTTGGTGCCCTTTTCCTCTTGCCAGGGAGATGCGCCGTGACGTGATCCCGCTGTGTTGTCGCACTGCCATCCACCTGCTTGGGCTGCTCAGCACGGAAGGGCATCGCTGGGATCTGCCCTTCCTGGCATTCCTTGTGGAGGTGAGCCTGGTTCCAGCGCTGCCTGGCTGAGCTGCCTCCCAGCTCTCTGCGCTCTCACAGCCACAGCTGCCTGGGACGGCGCCCACGCCCTGTGCTGCTGCCTGGGCCCAGCCCTGTGCGCTTCTGGGCTCCTGCTGGCCGGCTCCCCTGTCACTGCCCTGTGCCTTGCAGGTCCTTGAGTACCTGGACTTGAGGGAATGCAGCGAGAGTGTTCTGGAGATGATGGCAAGGTACCTGCAGAGCGAGTGCAGGGAGCGGCGTCGCCTGGCACTCAGAGGCCTCGTAGTTCTCATCAGGGATCGCCTGCTGGTGAGGAGGGGGCAGCAGCTGAATCTGCGCTGTGGAAAGCATCCCCATAGGCGTGCAGGGCTTCAGGAGCTGAGGCAGCTGCTCCCAGCTCTCCTGCCTCACCTGCCCCAGTGCTTTGGGGCAGGCCTTTGGCCTGTGGGCCCTGCAGCAGCAGGGTGGCCTTGCGGTGCCAGGGCGGTGTTGGCGGTGCAGCCGTCCATGGCTTCCCAGCACAGCCTTGTGTTCCACACAGGCCAGGAGAATGTGCATCCTGTCTCAACGGCTTGTGGATGTTCTGGGTGATCAAGATGCAGAGGTGGTCAGGATGTCCCTCTGTGTCTTCATGAATGTTCTCCAGCACAAGGATATCTTGGTAGCCAGCACGACTGCCCCAAGGCTAGCTGAGGCACTTGTACAACTCTTTGACCATGTAAGGCTCTGTGGCCCCAGCCATGGCACTGGCTGCTGACCAGAAACTTTGTGCCCTGGGCATTTTTAGTCTTTTACTCAGGGGGGCCTTGAGAAATGTTGGTGAGGTCTTTTCTGCGTCCTTTCCTCCAGGACAACAGCAATGTGCAGCTGCTCTCCATTCAGCTGTTTGAAAAGGTTATAGACTTAGTAGTGGATGAGGGAAAAAAGCCTCTGAAGAGAATCGCGAACCACAGCCTGCTCCCACTCTTCATACACTGCCATGAGGAGAACCAGCGTGTGGCCAATGTGAGTTTTGTGCGATGCTGGTGGATCTCGGGGAGAGGGCTCGGCTGCCTCCTGCCCTGGAACCTCACAGGCTGCAGCCTCCTCCAGGCCTTGGAAAAGGGATGTGGGTCCAGTGCCCTGGGCTGTGGGGCCATCTCTGGGTCTGCTGCTCTCCAGGCCTCTCAGAAAACGCTGCATTGTGCGGCCGGGTTCCTGAAGAGGAGGAAGCTCAAGCAGCTGGTGAAGAAGGGGCAGCTGTCAAAGTTCGGCAAATGCCTGGTAAGGGGGGCCTGAAGCCCCAGCCTCAGGCCGGAGAAGGTCCCTGAGGGCGGTGCTCGGTGTGCGGGGCTGGCAGCTGCGCCCCTGCCCGCTGCTGCAGCCAGAGGCCGCCCGAGCTCTTCTCCAGGCTCCCGTGGGCCCGAGCCGGGTGCCCATGGAGCGCCGGCCCGGCGGGGCTGCGGGCCGGCACCGCAGTTCCCCGGGCAGCAGCCGGCCCTCTGTCCCCTGCCCTCGGGAGCCCTTGGCCGGCGGCTGCTGGCCGCGCCTCAGGGCTCTGCGGCCAGGGGAGGCCGGGGCTGGGCGCAGGCAGCGCCTTGCCCAGAGGCTGAGCCCGCGCCAACCCTTCCCTCCTGCCGCTCTCTGCAGCTGGCAGAGGACAGAAGCCAAGCGGCCCAACACCTGCGCCGGGCCCTGCCCTACCTGGACAACCCGCAGGAGTCCGTACGTGAGGCGGCCATCAGGTTCATCGGTGAGTCCCGAGCCCGGGCTCCCACCCCGGCCCGCCACAGCTCGGCCCCAGCCCCGCCTGCTGCCCCGGCAGCGCCGCTGGCACGGAGCTGTGCCGCTGGGGCCGTGACAGCCTCTGTGTTCACAGGCATGGCCGGGCGGTGCCTGAAGGGACAGCCAGCAGAGCTTCACGTTCTCACTCAGGGTGAGTGAGGGCAGCGCGCTGACAGCGGGGACTGCCCGGGAGAGCTGCATTGCCCGGCACGGAGCTGCAGTGCTGGTCCCGGCTGTGGCAGGCTTTGCTCCCTGTATGGATGAAGGGTGGCATGGGCAGAGCACAGGCCCATTTCAGGGATACTGGTGGGGGCATTCGTGGCCAGCATCTTGCAAGGGTCAGCCTCTCTTGTGGCCGGTGTGAGAGCAGGGAGCAATGGGCTTAGCAGGACAATCTCCGGGTGTCCGTCTGGGCTCTGACCCTGGTACTTCATCTGTCTTCCAGCCCTTGAAGCCATGAGCAAAGATGACAGTCCATCCTCCAGTAACCTGGAAGTGCAGGCAATTTTTGGACAAAGATCTTCAGAATTAAGGTCATCTCCTGGACTCAGAGATCCGGGGAGCCAAGAACAGTACCAGGAGACTGTGAAGAGAGGACCACCATTCAGCGTCACTGGAGCTCCAGCCACAGCTGATGCTGGCTACAGCTGAGCCTGTGGGAGGCTTCCATCGCCACTGCCTTCTCCCTCCCTGTTGACAGTTCCCTCCCTTCAGCCCTCAGACTCTCCCCACCCCTTTTTTTTTGCCCCCATCTCATCCTTTCACGTTCCCTTCCATTAATAAACATTTTGGTTTTTCCCCGTCCCTGTTGACAGCTCCCTCCCTCCAGTCCTCAGACCCTCCCCACCCCGTTTTTTTGCCCCCATCTCATCCCTTCACTTTCCCTTCCATTAATAAACAGTTTGGTTTTCCCCCTTACCTGCATCTCTGTGCAGCTGATGTAAATCCAAGGCCCTGGGACACACAGGCCCTGCTGCCGTTCTCTGCCACGCCGTGTTTTTTGCACGGACACAGTGGAACGAGGGCAGGTCAGGCTGGAAATGTCCCTGTGCTGAAGGTGCAGTTCCACAGCACTGTGCAGTTACACATCTTGCTGAGCACCCTGGAGCCCCTGGATTTTGGGAGAGCCAACCTGAGTATTCTCTGAACCCAGCTGAGAGGGATTCCATGGCAAGCATCCGTGGAGGGCAAAGGAGCTAAGAATGCTGGAAGCTTTCAAGAATAGCTTCCTGAAAGCACAGCAGTGCTCCATCCCTCCACAGGATGAGGAAGAGGGCAGAAGCAGAGAGCATCCTGGCTTAGCAGGGAGCTCTGGGTGTGCCCAAGAGCAAATGAAGCAGCAGCACGGTGCCCGAGACTCGGACACGCGGCCGTGCCGGTGCCCGGAGCGCTGTCAGGCAGTGCCGGGATCCCGGCTGTGCTTCTGCTCCCCACAAGTGAGGAATGGCAGCCCCAGGCTCAGAGCCAGTCAGAAAGCCAAGCAAGGGAGAGCAGAGCGAGGGCACCCTGACAGTCTCTCTTGGGCATGGCCGCAAAACAGCCCCTGCTGCTTCTTCCTCCGCCTGCGTTTGGGCTGTGCTGGTGGCAGAGCCAGCCAGGTTGGGCTCTGTGTTCCAAAGCCTGTTGGGAGCGGGCATGAAAAGCTCTGTGTGCACAGCAGAGAGACCTGGAAGGTGCTGGCAAGAGCATCCTGCAGGAACAGGGCTCTGGTCCCTGGCCAGGAACAGCCTGGTTTTGGTGCCGTGAGCACAGGCAGGAGCTGAGGCAGGTGAAGAGGCAGCAGGCAGCTTGTGTTTGTGGAGGGCCTGGGGCTGCACCTCTGAGCCTGCACCTGCAAACTCACTTGGGGGAAGAGGAGCTAGAGCTGGAGTGCCTGTCCTGAAAGGACCTGAAGTCATTCAGCCTTGCCAGCGTTTCTTAAGGGTGTGTTGGTGTTCCCCAGGAAAGCCACACATTTGGGGAAACACCTTTGGCGGAAAGGGGCTTGCTCCTCAAGGAAAGTGCTTGCCAGGGAGCTCCCCGTGAGGCAGGTGCAAGTGTCCCCCTTTGGGATCCTTTCAGTGCTTGCGGCCCATTGCATGTGGCAGAGGGGCATGGAGAAGGCAGTGAGGAGCAGGTTTGGCATCTGCAAACCAATCCCAGCACCTGCAGGAGGGTGTGTTACCCTCTTTGGACAGAGGGTGAGCAGGAGCATCTCTGTCCAGCCATGAGCCCCAAAGCTCTCTGTGAGAACTGTGAATTAAAAGGCCTTTACACACATACTTTTCACATCTTTCCTCTCTGCTGTGTCTCAACTCTTGGCAATATGCATTGCCTCCTGCTTGGTGGGAGCTGCTGTGGCCCAGGGCCAGCACAGAGCTGGGATGTGTGGGCCAGGCAGCGTGGAGAGCCTTGGCTGATCTTGGTGTGTCCCTGGCCTCAGAAAAGGTGTGGTGGTTTGACCAGGAAGAAGTGGGAATTCTGGGATGTTGTGGTCAAACCAATGGGTGCTTGGATTTTGATATTGGCACCAGGTGTAGCTAGTGGTATTTTGGACACACCTCCGAGAACACACAGGGGTTAAAAGCAGAGCTTCAGGCCTGGGAGGCTCTCTTGGGACTTCGAGGGATGGAGGTCGGATCTCCCTTCCCCTTCCCTCCATCCAGCCGCTGCTGCTGGGCGGGGGAGGGGCAGCCATGTGGTAGGCCTGGGCCTGGACAGAGATGGGGGTGAGGAGGCCTTGGAGGATGGAAGGGTGGAGGAGCCCCAAGAGACATCG
This sequence comes from Ammospiza nelsoni, assembly GCF_027579445.1. Classification (NCBI taxonomy): domain Eukaryota; kingdom Metazoa; phylum Chordata; class Aves; order Passeriformes; family Passerellidae; genus Ammospiza; species Ammospiza nelsoni. The sequence continues at coordinate 3,899,264 of NC_080639.1, forward strand.
GGCAGCCATTCCCTCCCCCCCCTTGGAGACAGACAGACAGAGAGAGAGAGAGTGCAGACTGTGTCCTTATCTTGAAACTCAGTAAAAATATGTGCTGGCAGCAGGCAGCCCGGCTGAGGAGATGTGGGGGGGGTGCAGCCAGGAGTCCAGCCGCCTGGAGGAGTTTTTAACCTTTTTTGGACAATGAAAACCTTACAGAACATTAACCCTTCCTAGACGAGTGATAAGAGTGGAGGGGGACGAAGGAAATGAACGAGTGATGGAGGTCTAGACCAGAGAGAGAGAGAGAGAGTGAGAGATGTTGAAAGAATGGAGAAGATGGAGTGGCATTTTATGCTGGACTCTTTTGTGTAGCCATGGACAGAGCCATGTTTCCGTGTGATACAGAGACTGAGTCCAGGGGGAGAAATGTCCCAGCGCCAAAGAAGATTCAGTGTGGGTACCCCTCGGCCCCAGGGGGTATATAAAATATGGGGGGGATAGATGTCGCAAAGGTGAGAAGGTGAGATACTGTGCTTTTCTGGAACTGGACAAAGCATCCTTTAAAAGACAACCGTGGAAGCAGTCCTGATCCCTGTTCGGTGGTGAGAGCACTGGAACAAGGACGGAAAAGGCCACCACGACACATGGAAGGACTCCCTCTCCTCTTGAGGAACTGAAAGTTTGAGCAATCTAAAGGGTGGTGTTTGACCCAGAACTGGTGATTTTGGAGGATGTATTGTATTGGGAATTTAGGGGGGAGGAGGGGGAGAGTGTTTTTTGTGAGGTTTTCATTTTCCTCGTTTTTTTTTTTTTTTTTTTTCTTTGGTGTGTAGTTTAGTAATTGTTTGTGTGTAGTTTAGTTAATAAATTTTTCTTTATGTTTAAGCTGGAGCCTGCTTTGCTTATTCCTGGTCACATCTCACAGCAGACACCGGGGAGAAGGTGTACTCATGGGGGCTCTGGCTTTGCCAGGCCAAAACCATAACAAAAGGCCTCCCAAGGTGTCCTGCTCGTTGGCTCTCCCTGTGCATCTTGGAGAGAACAAGGTAGGCATTTCTGGCAGCTGGGCATCAGCCGGCCTTAACATGGGGCCGTGTGGTGGAGCGAGCCCAGCTGAGATAGCCTGAGAGCAGCCCAGTGCTCCGTGCTCCTCTCTGCTGGCCCGTGAGCGTTTCTCTGCTTTCGGGATGGCCCTGGCTGTGTCAGGGCTGCTACGTGGACACGAGACAGCCGGTCCTGTCCCGCTGGGTCCCAGCAGTGCCTCGCAGCAGCCCTGCAGCCACGTCAGGATGCTGGCCAAGAGAGGCCCTGGAAGCTGAGGCAGCTGATTTTAAGCTTTTGCAGATACACCCAGGGGATGGCCAGCGGTGTTCCCTCAGGATACAGCAGTCCTGAGGGGCCTCCCCAGAGCTGCCTGATGCCACCCACTCCGTGTGGCAGCAGCTGCTTTCCTGTGGAATTATCTACCTCCCCCAGGAGTGAAGAGGGAGCTGGAGAAAGAGCTTGCCAGGCTGCTCTGGATCCTTTCCCAGCAGCCCTGGTTGAGTGGAGCAGTCCGAGCTGAGCGCAGATGTGCCAATGGAACAGCCGTGCACGGGAAGGCTCGCTGGGAAGGATGATCCAGGAACCATAGGCCGGGCAGCCTGGCTTTGCTGCCAGGGAAGGCCTTGGAGCAGACCCTCCTGGCTGCCATCCCACGGCACGTGCAGGGAACCAGGGGCTCTGCTGGAGGCTGGGAAAACTCTGCGGAGGGACGGGCACAGATGGGGCTCCTGGCGGGGTGTTGAGGGCTTCTGAGGGTGTGTTTGGAGGTGGGTGTTGGGGGGTGTGATGGAGAAGGAGTTGTCTGGAAGGTGAGAGTCTGGGCTGGAATTTGAGTCAGTTTGAAGGCAGCATCTGTGCTTTGGCATAGCTTTGGTTATGGAGGGCAGAAAGAATATCTTTGACGTCTTCTTTTACTAGTCCTGTTTCCCCTGCAGGGAACAAGAGGGGAGAGCTGTATTTTATTGGCCACTTAGATATCTGTACTGGGGGAGGATCAGCCCTTTTGCCATCTACTCATTTGTTTGGGTTACTGTTGTAACACTGAGTGGTCTTTCATTCCTTGAGAGCTTTTATTCCTGAAGAGAATTAGGAGATTACAATCCCTTCATCGAAAACCATTTGCAAACCAAAGAATGGCCTTCTTTTTGGCTCTGTGCAGGGTTATGTTTTGTAAAGTGACATTCAACGGATGATAAGGCAAATGAGTTGCTGCTTCAGACTGGGACGCAAACTTGTAGACCAGTCACATTCTCACACCATTCCCATAAATTTGGGAAGTTTGCAAATTCTGGAAGTCCTTGAGCTGAGCAATGGGAAGTTAAGCTTTCCTGAAGTGAGGATTTCTTTATGCCAGGTTCTTCTGTGCCTTCGAGAGAAAGATGTTTCTGTGGTGCAGGAAATTAGTTCAATGAGAAAATCATTCCAGCATGGAGGAAGAGCTCCTGACAGAAACCAAGTGTTGCCCACAGTTGGTCCAGGTGCTCCTGCCATCAGCCTCCAATGCTCGTGGGCTTTGACTCGCTGTGGCACAGAAGCCCCGCGGGGCCACAGGTCTGTGGGGCGGGAGACGGGCACCAGCGCTGCCAGGGCTCGGGGGGTGGCAGCTCTGCTTGGGCAGGGACTCTGCCCCAGCTGCTGATGGCAGCGCTGCCCGGGCCCCAGGGCTCAGAACAGCATTGGTGCCTGGGCCCACACGTTCCTTGTGCGAGTCACACCCGCGGGTTTAGGATGGCCACGGGCCGGGACGTGTCCCAGGGAGGCCGTGCCAGCGTCCCTGGAAGGCCCCGTGCCCTTCCCAGCGCGGCTGCGTCGGCAGCCCTGGGGGCTCCTTCTGCTGCCCTGAGCCCGCAGAGCAGGGCAGCGTTTGCTGATGCTCTGAGCCCTTCCTAAAGATCCTGTGGGGCTGCCTTGGACACCTGGGGCCAGGCATTCCTTCCAGCCTGGGCCGCTTTGGCTTGGCAGGGGGCGGCTCCAGGGCAGGCGGCAGTGTGTGCAAGGGCCCTTGGTGACACGCTGCAGCACTGTTTCAGTGGCATGGAATGGGACAGGATGTCCTTTGTGACATGTGTGTTGGCCTAGGAGCTGGCGGTGACAGGAGCAGGCTACAGTGCTCAGAGCACACGACAGGCAGAGCGGTTTCATGAGGAGCCTCCACACAGCGCGCTCGTTCGTGTCCCACCCGGAGCTGTTTCAAGGCGTTGCTTCTACATGTGACTTCGGGGCCAGTCCGGAGGACTTCATGACCCGTAGCCTTCCAGAGGCATTTGTCTTGTAATCTGGCATTATTGCAATCCATGACATGGAGCAGAGACCCTCAAGACTGTCTAAGTTTGCCTGGGTGGAGAAACAGCACGAATACCCTGAAACTGATCTGGAACTGCAGACTGAGGAGGTTGTGCCTATCCAGGTGCTGCAGGACGGTGCGTGGCAGAGCTGGGCCACAGGGCTGGTGCCTGCAACCAGCTTGGCCCCATCCCATCCCATCCCATCCCATCCCATCCCATCCCATCCCATCCCATCCCATCCCATCCCATCGTTCCCATGGACAGAACCGAACAGGGATGGCAAGATCATTGAGCAGAAACCCCCAAGAGTTCCCAAGCTGGCCTGGGTGGGGGAGGACGAAGAAGAGCCTGACCCTGACCCAGAAGTGGAGACCGAGGAGGTTGTGCCAATCCAGCTGCTGCCAGAGGGTGAGTTGCAGAGCTGGGTCACAGAGCTGGTACCTGCAGCACCATCCCATCCCATCCCATCCCATCCCATCCCATCCCATCCCATCCCATCCCATCCCATCCCATCCCTGGTGGTCAAAGTTTGAATTTGACAGAGTTTGGACTTGAAGGTCCAAGGTTTTATTTGGTGGTAAACAATTGGATTTATTGGTCAAAATTTGGATTTGATGGTCCAGGGTTGCATTTGGTGGGCAACATTGGAATGCCATGGAATAACAGCATTCTAGGGGTTGGGAGTTTAGAATCATCTGCTTCCCCTCACATCTTCCCATCAACACTGGCAATCCATGGAATAACAGCACTCCGGGCATCGGGAATATCGAATCCTCCAGTTCTCCTCACAAATTCCCATGGAATCATGTCATTCTGGGCATTGGGAATTTATAAAAATGGCACCTTTGGTGCTCCAAGACGGACACATGTGTGATGGCATTGGATACTACAGGTGGCAAGGAAAACTGGGAATGCCTCTGGCAGCTCCGCAATCTCCACCAAGCTCAGCATCCTGCCCGGAGAACTTTACAACTCAGGACTACAGCAAAATCATGGAAAAATCAAGGCACTCAGGCGCACATTGGAAACAAAATGTAACTGTTCATTTTTTGCTTGCTTTTTATATTTTTAACAGATTTTGTCTTTGTTTTTTACTTTTTTCCCAGTTTTTCCCCCTTTTTTCTTTTCTCCCCTTTTTTAAAAAATTTGCAACACCTTTAAATTTTCAACCAGAAAAATTCCCAGCAACTCAAGGGAAAAAACCCAAACAACTCAAGAAACCAAAGCAGTTTTTATCTCCAGGATAACACATAGCAAAATAACATCTTTTAAATAGTAAAAGAAAACACTAAAGGTTTATTCCCCAAAACATCTACAAAGAAGAAATATTCAGGATCTTGGCAATTTATTTTTGACATTTTTCAATTACTTGTTCTTTTTATATTATCAGTATTAATATTAATAATAATACTAATAATATATCTTCTTTTTAAAAATGTTTTTTCTGTTTTTTTAATTCTTAATTCAGGAATTAACATGGGCAAAACCACTACAGCATAAACAGGAGGCAACTTCCAGTCCATTCAGAAAAGAAAAGTAGGATTCTCTTTGAAAAACATGCAGTCACATTTAAAAAACACCTCTAAAATTTTCCCAAATAAAGTAAAAATCTGGGCCCTGCGGGGCCCTGGTAGACAGTTGTGTTGGAATTTCTCCTATTGCGCCTCCAGGTTATTCTTTACAAGTGGATTCATTTGGAATTTTATCCTTCTTTTTCCCTATTTTTACTTCTTAAAAACTCTTTTCTTCCCTGTTTCTTTGTGCTTGTTTCCACCGAGTTCTGCTCATTTCCAGTTCTATATGGGATTTTTCCAGATCTGGATTGTATCCTGCTTTCTTCCCTTATCCCAGGCCCCTGATGTTGGAAAAGAAATGAAATTTAGCAAAATATTTAATTATAGTGAGTTGTGTGTGAACTGGTTTGTTAAAAAGTAGTTTTGTAGCCGTTGAAAGTGTGTTGGGTTTTGTGTGTTACCTAGCAGGTAGTCTTAGAGATTTAATAAATAATTAAACTAGTGCAAGAAGGTAAGAATGCTAAACTGTCTAGAGGCAGCATACAATGCTCTTAGAATAAGATAAGCAGAGGATTAATGATCTTATTTGTGAACCAAGGAATGTATCACAAGGGGTCTGTGACCAGGCAAGGGGAACGGGGAAACTGTTCCTTAGAGACTTTGTTGTGAATCGCATGTATAAGAGGGAAGCACCCATACGCGAATTCGGGGGGCTCGGACTTTGGGATGTGAGTCCCCCAGTTCCCCGGGCCCTTAATAAAGCACCCACAAAACTTATCCGAGTTTTGTGTCATTTATCAATCGGGCAACAGTTTTCTGGCGACCGTGGCAGGACTCCAAGGGCTGCTGGGGCGGTTCGCGTCCCGATCCACTCCAAGCCGGCACCGAGGACTTCTCGGGGAGTCATCGGTCGTGACCGACACCCCGCGCCTGTTGGACAACTGCCAAGGTAAGCCCGAAGGTGCTTTATATTGGAAAAAGGTGATAATTGGATTTGGATTTGGTGGTTGGTAAAAAAGCCTAGGCTCCGGCCATAAGACGTCTAAGGACGCAGGACCGGAACTCGCCTCCTGTTTGTTTTAGGGAAGGACGGCGAGAAGGTATATTGGTTTAAGGTATATTGGTTTATTGGGATTAATAGTAGAATTAAAGGTCGTAATATGATGTCTTTTAAAACTTTTAAAACCTTAGTGCAAGCCAATGATAAAATACCTGGAAATACACCATTAGGTTGTATATTGAAACGGTGGAAAAGTGAAGGGTATTATCAAGAATTGGATAAAAGTAAAATGATAGATTATTGTAATCATTGGTGGCCTGAATATGAGATTGGGGAAGCGGGATGGCCGATGAATGGTACACTGGAATTCGGGATAATGGAATCTTTGATGCAATTTTTAAGGAGAAATGAGAAATGGGATGAAATACCATATTTGGATTTGTTTTTCGTTTTATATCGGAAAGAAGAATGGCAAAAGGAATGTGGTATCTTGGTTTTAGATGTGAATGATGAAAGGGAGTGTGTGGGATGTAAAGAAAGAAAGAAGCGTAATTTGTATCCTTCAGTCGAGGAAGATTTGTCTTATTGTATAGCACCTCCAAGGGTTCCGGTTGCTCCTAATGTGCCCCCTGCTCCCCCTGCGGATATAGCTATAAAAACGGGATCTAGTGAGAGTGATAGTGATGGTGGTGATGGTGAAAAGAATGAGAGTGTTAAAAGAACTCCGTTAGCAGGGCGGACTCGCAAGGGAAGGAAGGGACAGAAGGGGCCACATTTAATTGCGCCGTTGAGGGAAGCTGTGGGACCACAGGGAGAAAGGATACTTATAAAGGTGCCTTTCTCCCCCGGGGATTTGGTAATATGGAAGCAATCAGCGGGGAGTTATCGGGAGGATCCTGAAAGGGTGGCAAGGGTGGTTAAAATGGTAATAAAGACTCAGAATCCGGACTGGAATGATTTACAGGTATTATTAGATACTATAATGGATTCCACGAAAAAGGAAATGGTTGTTAGAGCCACTCAAAAAAAAAATGCTGGAGGTAGCGTGGAAGGTATACAACAACAGGGATAAAGAAACTGCAAAAAGACAACAAGCTAGTATTCTGGCTGTAATGCAACAGGCAGGGGCAGGAGGAAGACCCATTAGGGGTCGAGGTCGGGGAGGAGCTAATCACGGACAGAGGGGGTTGCCAAGAGGTCGGGGAGGATTTGGGTTTGCACCTAACATGGGGAGGTTGGATCCAAACCAGTGTGCCTTTTGCCGACAATTGGGACACTGGAAAAATGAATGCCCGGTTAGAGGAGGTATGGGCATGGGAAACATGGGATTAAGGACAGCCCCAATGGGAAATGCCCCTGTGGGAGGATTCACGGGAGGACCAGCAGAAGTCGCTCAAGCACTAGTTTTGGGAAACTATCAGAATCAAAGCTGACTAGAAAAGGATTTAAGGGTAGTTTTAGAAATAGATGGAAAGGATCAAGAATTTATGGTAGACACTGGAGTTACTTATTCTGTACTCAATAGACAATTGGGACCTTTGAGTGACACAACGGTACAGGTGGTGGGGGCAACAGGGAAGCTAGAGGAACAACCATTTTTACAACCTTTAAATCTTAGGTTTGGGGGGAAGGAATTAGATCACCAATTTTTGTATATGCCAAACTGCCCCACACCCCTTCTTGGCAGAGACCTGTTGTCCCGACTTAATGTGAAAATAATGTTTGAAGGGGGAAGGGTGAAATTGGAAATACCTGAGGAACAAATAGCAGGCATTTTTGTGATCAAGGAAGTGGATGCCTCTCCTATTCCAGAAGAAATTGAGCAGGCTGTAGTACCCTGGGTATGGGAGTCAGGGGTCTCCGGAAAATCTAAAGCTGCACAGCCAGTAAAGGTGGAACTAAAGGAAGGGGCCCGACCAGTGAAGATAAAGCAATACCCCTTGAAGCTTGAGGCAAGGTGGGGAGTACCCCCGTTAATTAAACAATTTTTGGCTCAAGGAATATTACAGGAATGTGAATCGGAGTATAATATTCCAATTTTTCCAGTAAAAAAAACCTAATGGTAAGTACCGTTTGGTACAGGACTTAAGGGCTATTAATGCAATAGTGAAAGACATACATCCAGTTGTTGCTAATCCTTATACTTTGTTAACATCTGTATCAGAGGAGTTTAAATGGTTCTCAGTGATTGACCTTAAAGATGCCTTCTTCTGCATCCCACTGGCAAGAGAGAGTAGGAAATATTTTGCCTTCGAGTGGGAGAGTCCTGATTTTGGGAGAAAAGAAGCAGCTTATGTGGACGAGACTCCCACAGGGATTTAAATGCTCCCCTACTATTTTTGGAAACCAACTGGCCAAGGAGTTGAGGAATGGAAGATAACCCAGGTAACAATATCCCCATCCTTGTATGTAGTCCTGCAGTACGTGGACGACATTTTTCTGGCTACTAAGGAAAGGGAAATGTGCATGGAATTAACAATTAAATTACTCAACATGCTTGGCCAAGCAGGGTATCGGGTTTCTAAGGAAAAAGCTCAATTGGTCAAAAATAGCGTTATTTACCTCGGTTGTGAGATCACACAAGGGCAGAGACATTTGGGAGTAAACTGAATAGAGGCAATATGTGCTATTCCTTTGCCTCGTAACCATCAGGAATTGAGATCTTTTCTAGGAATGGTGGGATGGTGTCGACTGTGGATCATGAATTTCGGTCTCCTAGCCAAGTCACTATATGAGGCCTTGAAGCAGCATCGGTTGGAGTGGACGACACAGCAAAAGAAGGCCTTCCAGGAATTGAAGCAGGCACTAAAGGAGGCCCCAGCGCTAGGACTCCCTGACGTGACCAAGGAATTCCAGTTGTACGTGAATGAGAGGCAAAAACTGGCATTGGGGGTCCTCACCCAGAAGGTGGGATCCTGGAAGAAGCCAGTGGGATACTTCTCTAAACAACTGGATTCGGTAAGTTCCGGGTGGCCCTCGTGTTTACGAGCCGTGGCGGCAACAATAATTCATATTCAAGAGGCCCGGAAATTGACTTTGGGGGCAAAAATGAAAGTGTTTGTTCCCCATATGGTCATGGCCGTTTTGGAGCAAAAGGGGGGTCACTGGCTATCATCCAGTCGAATGTTGCAATACCAGGCCATCCTGAGAGAACAGGATGATATTGAAATAAGGACTACTAATCATGTTAATCCAGCAGAGTTTTTACGCAGTGACCAGGAAGCTGGGGGACTGGTGCATGATTGCGTAGAGGTAATTGAACAAGTATATGCCAGCAGACCCGACCTAAAGGATGAACCATTGGAAGAACCTGAATGGGAACTATACACTGATGGATCCAGTTTTGTCGAGAATGGGACTCGCTATGCCGGGTATGCAGTGGTAACATTGGATCAGGTAACAGAGGCAAAGGCTTTGTTACCTGGAACTTCGGCCCAGAAGGCAGAGGTGATTGGACTCACCAGAGCCCTGTATTTGAGCAAGGACAAAAGGGTTAATATCTGGACAGATTCTAAATATGCCTTTGGTGTGGTTCATGTACATGGGGCGTTATGGAAGGAAAGGGGGCTTTTGAATTCACAGGGAACCAACATCAAGCACCGGGAAGAAGTGCTACAGCTACTGGATGCGGTACACAGTCCCAAAGCAGTTGCAGTAATGCATGTTAGAGGACATCAGACTGCGGAAGGAGATGTTTACAGAGGAAATCGATTTGCTGATGTTACAGCTCGGCAAGTGGCACGGGAAGTATGGACTCAAATGGCATTGGTACCGGTAAGAACAAATCCGGCTACCCCATACCTGAATCAGGAGCCCAAATATTCAATAGAAGATGGAAAACTAATAAACTTGCTAGGGGCACAGAAGAATCAACTTGAGTGGTACGTTACACCAATGGGACAAATAGTGGTACCTACCCACATAATGAAATTTATTTTGGAATCAGAACATAATAAATGTCATTGGGGGGCAGAAGTATTGGTAAAATTTTTGAAGAATGAGATAATCTCTAATCAGATGTTAACAATGGCAAAAAGAGTTAATGCAATGTGCCCGGTATGTTTGAAAAATAATCCAGTAGTTAGGAGACAAATACAAATGGGAAAGTTGCAAGTCGGGCCACAACCAGGAGATTACTGGCAAGTTGATTTTTCTGAATTGCCTAGGGCACAGGGATACAGATACTTCTTAGTGTACGTATGTACATTCTCAGGGTGGCCGGAAGCTTTTCCATGTAGAACTAATCAGGCTAAGGAGGTGGTAAAAATCTTGTTAAAAGAAATAATACCAAGATTTGGAGTACCTTTAGGATTGTCATCAGATAGGGGTCCGCATTTTATAGCCGGGGTAGTGCAGGAATTAGCACGAATGTTAGATATAACCTGGAATTTGCATACCCCCTGGAGACCTCAGTCTAGTGGGCAGGTGGAAAGGATGAATCAAACCCTGAAAGGACAAATCAAAAAGATTTGCCAGGAAGCTAAACTGCACTGGCCTCAAGCTTTGCCTTTGGCCCTACTCAGGATTCGAATTAAACCAAGGGAAAAGGTAGGCGTAAGTCCATATGAGATATTATATGGCAAACCATATCATGCAACTGTATTAAAAGGGGAGGTACATGTGAGTGGGGACCAGGCGATTGCAGAGTATGTTATGTCACTTAATAAGATCTTGAATTCTTTAAGAAATACGTTACAGTGGAATAGACCGCTCACGCTGGAGAATTCTGTCCACGACATCCAGCCTGGGGACCAGGTGTACGTCAAGAAGTGGATCACGGATCCGCTACGGGAATCATGGAGCGGACCCCACCAGGTGTGATCGAAAAGGAAAAGAGGCGATCTCTCCGGTTGCTGAAGGCGATGACCCGTGGGCGGCAGAATGAAGAACACTCCCCACCTCGTTATGAAGATCTTACTGTCAATACTGTTGATTGAGCATCCTTGCAGCAGGACTGAAGGATGCTCAAAAGGGGGGAAATGTTGGAAAAGAAATGAAATTTAGCAAAATATTTAATTATAGTGAGTTGTGTGTGAACTGGTTTGTTAAAAAGTAGTTTTGTAGCCGTTGAAAGTGTGTTGGGTTTTGTGTGTTACCTAGCAGGTAGTCTTAGAGATTTAATAAATAATTAAACTAGTGCAAGAAGGTAAGAATGCTAAACTGTCTAGAGGCAGCATACAATGCTCTTAGAATAAGATAAGCAGAGGATTAATGATCTTATTTGTGAACCAAGGAATGTATCACAAGGGGTCTGTGACCAGGCAAGGGGAACGGGGAAACTGTTCCTTAGAGACTTTGTTGTGAATCGCATGTATAAGAGGGAAGGACCCATACGCGAATTCGGGGGGCTCGGACTTTGGGACATGAGTCCCCCAGTTACCCGGGCCCTTAATAAAGCACCCACAAAACTTATCCGAGTTTTGTGTCATTTATCAATCGGGCAACACTGAAATCCCCCTAAAATATCCCAAAAAACCTCAGAAGACTGAATCATCACATCAGCACTATCACTAGAGTGTTCCTAGACAAGTGGGCAGAAAATTTGGAATGAACACCGCCTATCCAGCAGACCCATGAATTCCTGCAACATGGAGGTGGAAAAAGCTGCTAAAATTGGGATCTTGCCTTTCCAGGAGCATTTTTGAACCTGGTTTTATTCATTATCTTGTTGATGTGCACAACAGGGGACCAAATATGGCAGGGCCTTAGACATGACTTTGGTCCGTGACACACACCTGTCCCACTGCTGGCCTTCAGTGTGCTCAGCAAGATGTGTAACTGCACAGTGCTGTGGAACTGCACCTTCCGCACAGGGACCTTTCCAGCCTGACTTGCCCTCGTTCCTCTGCGTCCGTGCACAAAACACGGCGTGGCAGAGAATGGCAGCAGGGCCTGTGTGTCCCAGGGTCTGGGATTTGCTTCAGCTCCACAGGGATGTAGGCAAAATGAAGATGCCAAACTGTTTATTAATGAAAGGCGAAGCAAAGGGATGAGCTGGGAGGGAGAAAGGAAATGACCAGGGTTTCAGGGCTGGTGGGAGGGAGATATCTACAGGCAGGCTGAAGGCAGGAGCTACCGAGCTTCTCACAGGCTCAGCTGTGTCCAGCATCAGCCGTGCCTGGAGCTCCAGTGGCAGTGGGAGATGGCGTCCTCTTCAGTGTCTCCTGAGGCTGTTCTTGGGACACTGGTTCACTGGATTCTGAAGATGCACCTAATTCTTCAGCTCTTCTGGCACATTGGGTGTGAATATCCAGGTTACCGTGGGATGGACTAGTGTCTTTCCTTGGGACTTAAATGGCTGGAACAGAGAGGAAGACAGCCATAGTCAGCACCCACATCTGCAGGAATCCTAGAAGACGCTCCTGTCAAGGTGTGCTGGTTTGTGAATCACAGACATGATGTTTTGGGAGAGGCTGCTGGTAGGTTCCTCCGTGTCGGATCGGAAACCAGTCAAGGGTTGGCTTTGGGAATTGATAATCTGGAAAGCTGTACATGAAAGCCTCTGTGAAAAACACACGTTACAAACAAAAGAAACTTGGGAACTTTCTCTTTTCCCTTCTGGCCGACAAAGAGGTAACACAGCTGACCCAGCCCAGGCCTGGCTGAGGTCAGTGAAGAAGAAGTCAAGTCCCAGATGGGAGGGATGAGGAGATGTCTTAAGTTTTAGGCTGAAATCCTCTTGTAAATATATGGAGAAGGACACTTTTTTCCCTATAACGCATGAAGGTATGGGGAGATGAAAGTGTTCAAATGGAAGGTATGGAGCAAAACCTCCATGCTAAAGTCAGTAGATGTTAAAGTAGCTGTGATACTATGAAAAGTTTGAACAGAGACGGAGAGAAGAGTGATGAAGATCCTGTGCCCCCAGGAACAGAAGATCTCTCTTGCTAGAAATGGAAGAGGATTTTAGAGATAGATAAAGAGAACCTTTGCCTTTGAACATCTCAGCTTTAGAACAGTATCCCCTAGGCTGACATGGCACAGAAACACAGCTGTGGGAAAAGCTTGTGGAAAATGGGAGCGATTTCAGAATTGCAGATTTCCCTGCAGTGTGGCTGCTTTCATGGAAATTAAGAGCCATGAGAGAACTGTTTTCTTGTGGAAAATCTCCATAACATTAACAAGAAGGACTTTTCTCCTTAAGTGAGCAGGAGAAGGACTATTCTAGAGGTAGTAAAGTGACTCAAAATTTTGGTTTTGTCTCTTTACATTGTCAGTGGGAAAGAAACAGTTGTAGGGGGAGGAGAGGTGTACTGAAGGTTTTGTTCTGATTCTTATTCTTATTACTCCTTCTTTTAGTTACTGTTAACAATTTTTTCTTCATACCCTTTTAAAGTTTGGAGCCTGCTTTGCCTTCCTCCTAATCCTATCTCAAAGAGAAAATTATTAAATACACGGTACTGGATGTACTGGTGATTAACCAACACGGAACTTACCACACTAATTGGAACATGGGCCAGGAAATGATCAATTGGCGAACCAAAACCACTACTCAAGGGTGTCCCACTCAGCTCTTGCATCGGCCAGAAGAGAGGAGGGGCCAACGGGATCAGCCGAAGGACGCTGGCCACGAATCCCCCCGAGCAGTGTCCCTGAAATCGCTCGCTGTGCCCTGCCCAGGCCACCCCTCATCCCCACAGGGAGCGAAGCCTGCCACAGCCGGGACAGGGACTGCAGCTCCGTGCCGGGGCAATGCAGCTCTCCCGGGCAGTCCCCGCTGTCAGCGCGCTGCCCTCACTCACCGGGACTGTGGGCCCGGAGCTCGTCCCTCTTGCCCATGAGGCACCGCCCGGCCATGCCTGTGAACACAGAGGCTGTCACGGCCCCAGCGGCACAGCTCCGTGCCAGCGGCGCTGCCGGGGCAGCAGGCGGGGCTGGGGCCGAGCTGCGGCGGCCCGGGGAGGGAGCCCGGGCTCGGGACTCACCGATGATCCTGACGGCCGCCTCTCGTACGGACTCCTGCGGGCTATCCAGGAACCGCAGGGCCCACTGCATCTGCTGGGCCGCTCGGCTCCTGTCCTGTGCCAGCTGCAGAGAGCGGCAGGAGGGAAGGGTTGGCGCGGGCTCAGCCCCTGGGCCGGGCGCTGCCTGCGCCCAGCCCCGGCCTCCCCTGGCCGCAGAGCCCCGAGGCGCGGCCAGCAGCCGCCGGCCAAGGGCTCCCGAGGGCAGGGGGCAGAGGGCCGGCTGCTGCCCGGGGAGCCGCGGTGCCGGCCCGCAGCCCCGCCGGGCCGGGGCTCCATGGGCACCCGGCTCGGCCCACGGGAGCCTGGAGAAGAGCTCGGGCGGCCTCTGGCTGCAGCAGCGGGCAGGGGCACAGCTGCCAGCCCTGCACACCGAGCACCGCCCTCAGGGGCCTTCTTCGGGCTTAGCCTGGGGCTTCAGTCCCTCCTTACCAGGCACTCATCAATTTTCAATGGCTGCTCCATCTTCACCACCTTCTGGAGATCCGTCTTCCCCAGGAACCCGGCCGCAAAATGAAGTGCTTCTCTAAAGGCCTGGAGAGCAGCAGAGACCCAGAGATGGCCCCACAGCCCAGGGCACCGGAATCCCAAGGCCTGGAGGAGGCTGCAGTCCATGAGGTGCCAGGGCAGGAGGCAGCCAAGCCCCCTCCCAGGGATCAACCAGCATCACAGAGAACCTCACCTCTGCCAGGTGTTGATTCTCCTCATGGGAGTGCAAGAAGAGGAGGAGCAGGCTCTGGTTCACAATTGTCTTCAGGGGCCCTTTTCCCTCATCTACTACCAACTCCATCACCTTGCGGAAGAGGTAAATGGAGAGCACCTGCACTTGGCTGCTCTCCTGGAGGAAAGGAGGAAGAAAATACTTGAGCAACAAATATCCTCTACTCCTGGGCGAACACCTGAATGTCCAGAGAGCACAAAATTTCTGGTCAGCAGCAAGTGCCCATGGCTGGGGGCAGAGAGCCTTACATTGTCAAAGAGCGGCAGGAGGGCCTCAGCCAGCTTTGGGGCAGAAGTGCTAGATATCACCAGATGTTTTTTCTCGAGCATCTTCTTGAACAGAGAGAGGGACATGCTGACCACCTCTCCATCTGCATCACCCAGAAGCTTCAGAAGGCTTCGAGACACGCTGCGTAGAGGTTTGGCCTGTGTGGAACACAAGATTGTGCTGGGAAGCCATGGACAACTGGACACCACCAACACCACCCTGGCACTGCAAGGCCACCCTGCTGCTGCAGGGCCCACAGGCCAAAGGCCTGCCCGAAAACACTGGGGCAGGTGAGGCAGGAGAGCTGGGAGCAGCTGCCTCAGCTCCTGAAGCCCTGCACGCCCATGGGGCTGCTTTCCACAAGGCAACTTCAGCCATGGCCCCCTCCTCACCATCAAGGGATCCTTGCTGGCCACCACAAGGCCTCTGAGCGCCAGGCGACGCCGCTCCCTCCACTTGCTCTGCAGGTACCTTGACATGATCTTCACGACAGTGAGAGCACATTCCCTCATGTCCAGGCACTCGAGGACCTGAAGGGCACAGGGCAGTGACAGGGGAGCCGGCCAGCAGGAGCCCAGAAGCGCACAGGGCTGGGCCCAGGCAGCAGCACAGGGCGTGGGCACCGTCCCAGGCAGCTGTGGCTGTGAGAGGGCAGGGAGCTGGGAGGCAGCTCAGCCAGGCAGCGCTGGAACCAGGCTCACCTCCACAAGGAATGCCAGCAAGGGCAGATCCCACCTTGGCTTTTCACTGCTGAGCAGCAGGAGAAGGCGATATGCGACATGGGAACACAGGGTGGTCAAGACGTAACGCATCTCCCTAGCAGGGGGAAAAAGGCACCATGATCCTGAGGTGGGGGACAAACCTCTCCCAGGACTGACTCAGAGAGCTCTGGCCCTTCCCCAGCATCCCTGGAGGGAATGTGGGTGCTCTGGGAGATGGCCCCTTCTGGGCACCCTTCTCTCCCAGCCTTTTCCCATCTTCTTGGCTGTCCTTCAGTGATGAGGCTCTCTGGGCCACGACCACAGATACTGAGTGGGGCACAGGGCACAAATGCCAGGGGCAGTGGGGAGAAGGGGGTCTCACCTGGCCAGCAGACCCATGGCATAGTGCTGGGTGTGAGCACACAGCATCGTGTCCCAGCCACGCTTGCGCTCCATAGACATCACCTCATTGTCACAGCGCAGTAGGTAGAGCAGAGCCTTCATGGCCTGCACTGCAAACCTGTGTGCAGAGCAAAGCCCAGGTCACACTGGGAGCACTGGCCCTGGCCACAAGGGTATGGGAAGGACAGGAGGACTGGGACCTGTTGTAATTGCTGGGAAGGCGGTGTTCCTCCTGGCATGCTCTCCAGAAGGTATCAACTTCCTCTGGTGGCATCTGCTGTGTGGTGATGGCAACATGGAAGAGCAGAGCCACAAACAGAGGATAGAAAGAATGAATTGTTCCCTCATGGAAGTGAGGCACCTGGGCAATCACCCAGATCACCAGAGTTGCCTGCAAAAGAAGCAGCCCAAGACAGCGCTCAGTGCCCAGGTGTCCTTGGGGCAGGGCCCAAGGGCAGATGCAGGAGGAGCAGCAGGCCTGGTGCCCCCTGAGCCTGCCCCTAGCCGAGGGTTCAGCCCAGTGCCTGAGGCATGGAGAGCATGGAGAGCTGCTGGAGAGGCGTCCTGGGGGTGAGCATGGGCCCAGAAACTCACAGCCAGGGCATAAACGTCCCTGTCGTCCCCATCAGAGGTGCGTGCGCTGTGCAGTGGCCAATCCTCCATTACACGCACTAGTGTTGGCAGCACTTTCTCCATTGTTACTTGTGACGAGCCAATGATTCTCCACATGATTGTAGCAGCTCTGTGGGATGAGAGCTCTGTGTCAGGGGCATCTCAGTCCCTGGACCATGCCCTGTGCAGCTGTGGCGGTCCAGGTGACAGAGCCCCTGTGCCCTGAGGGGCAGGGAGGGAGCATTGGCAGCAGGCTTGGGGAACAGAGGGGCCCCAGGGTCCTGGAGCTCTGTGCCTGTCTGGCAGAGCCCATAGCACAGGCTGTGCAGGGCCATGGGCCCTAGAGGCTGGTGGGCCCTGAGCTGTGCAGGCACGTGGGCCCCGTACCTGTCACATGTTGGGGCACAGCGCAGGAGGGTCAGCACAATGTCATCAGGGTGTTCTTCAGCCAGCCTCACAATGTCACTTTTCAGCCTGGCATCCACAGTGACATCGGAAAGTAGAGTCTGGTGGATGCCCCTTACAATGGCTGGCACCTGGAGGAGGCATGGGGGAGATTTTGAGTGCTGTCCAAGGCAGCAACTTCCCCAGCTTCCCCCAGGAAGTGCTTCCCTTCCTGCCACACTGTGCTGGCCTCAAAGGCTAAAGGGGGCCCAGTGACCGTGGCTTGAGGGGACACATGGTCCTGGCAGGCCTCCAGGCCTGGCCCCAGGCTGCTTACCTGCTGCTGAGAAGGAACAGCAGTGTCATCACAAGAATCCATAGTGGGAGCAGGAATCACAATGGGAATGGGCATGGTGCCAGTTTTTGAGATGTCCTCAGTTTCTTCATTGTCCGTGTTTCTGATGGGCACATCCTCAGTCACTGCCTTGTCTGTCTTTGCCCTGTCCTCGTTCATTGCAGCCTCAGAGTCCTGTGAGTTCTCATCCAAATCTGGGCTGACATTGGGCTCTGCCTGGAGCTCGGTCAGCCCTGAGTCAGGCTCGGCTGTGCCCTCAGCTGCTGCAGTGCTGGTCTTTGTGCACCGAATGCGCAGGAATTTCCGGAACCTCTGCAGGAGAATAAAGGACAGGGAAACCAGGGATGCTCCATGGCATGCTCCACGCGTGGTGCTGGGCTGAGTGGGGACAGCAGGCCCAGCCCAGGTGGGGGTGGCTGCAGGTACCTTCAGGGTTTTGCGCAAGCGGCCACGGTCGGGTTCCTGCTCTTGTGTCTTGTCCAAGGCAGCATCTGGCAAAGAGCGAGCGCAGCCAGAGCTGAGGGGCTGCGGGAGAGGCCGGAGAGCACAGCCCAGCCCTGTGCTGCCCAGGCAGGGAGAGCCCCGGGATGGCCCAGGGGATGGAGCACGGCCACTGCGGGGTGTCTGCCCTGCCCCTGTTCCATCCTGTCCATGGGCATGTCCCCAGGGGATGGGATGGGATGGGATGGGATGGGATGGGATGGGATGGGATGGGATGGGATGGGATGGGATGGGATGGGGCCAAGCTGGCTACAGCCATCAGCCCTGTGGCCCAGCTCTGCCACTCACCATCCTGTAGTGTCTGGATCTGCTCCAGATCTTCAGGCTCTTGTGCTGGGGCAGCTCCACGGTTTTCAGTGTCTTTCCCCCTGAACACTTTGAACAGGCCGAGAAATCTGCCCGCCATTCCACCACTCGGCCTTGACGGTACCTTCTAGAGAGATGCCCCAGGATATTGCCGAGTCAAAACTTGCAGTTGTGCCTTCAAGGCACCTGCAACAAGGAAGCCTCAGAAAGGCTGCAGGACAGAAAGTCCTGCACTCTGCTGTTGAGGACTCCTGCCAAAATCACAGGAGCCTCTTCATTAACGATTCAGGTGGCCAAATCCCACGGTCCGGACTTGATGGCACTGGACCACAGGATGCCTGGAAAACTTACGAGTCACCAAGTCCTGCAGTCTGGCCTCTAGGTCAGCTGCAGGGATAACGCTACGGAAAAGCTTCGGAGGAGACGGGAAGGAGCGCGCTGTGTGGGGACTCCTCACAGCACCGCTCTGTCTCGTCCTGTCCCGTCGCGTACTCCGAGCACCCGGGCAAGCTTCTATTTCCCACGTGTCACAATGGGCCCTTGGACACCAGGTTCCATTCCATGCAACCCTGACCATGCTGCACCGTGTCACCAAGGGCCCTTGCACACACTGCCGCCTGCCCTGGGGCTGCCCCCAGCCCAGCCAAAGTGGCCCAGGCTGGAAGGAATGCCTGGCCCCAGGTGTCCAAGGCAGCCCCACAGGATCTTTAGGAAGGGCTCAGAGCATCAGCAAACGCTGCCCTGCTCTGCGGGCTCAGGACAGCAGAAGGAGCCCCCAGGGCTTCCGACGCAGCCGCGCTGGGAAGGGCACGGGGCCTTCCAGGGACGCTGGCACGGCCTCCTTGGGACACGTCCCGGCCCGTGGCCATCCTAAACCCGCGGGTGTGACTCGCACAAGGAACGTGTGGGCCCGGGCACCAATGCTGCTCTGAGCCCTGGGGCCCGGGCAGCGCTGCCATCAGCAGCTGGGGCAGAGTCCCTGCCCAAGCAGAGCTGCCACCCCCCGAGCCCTGGCAGCGCTGGTGCCCGTCTCCCGCCCCACAGACCTGTGGCCCCGCGGGGCTTCTGTGCCACAGGGAGCCAAAGCCCACGAGCATTGGGGGCTGATGGCAGGAGCACCTGGAGCAACTGCGGGCAACACTTGGTTTCTGTCAGGAGCTCTTCCTCCATGCTGGAATGATTTTCGCATTGAACTAATTTCCTTCACCACAGAAACATCTTCTCCTCGAAGGCACAGAAGAACCTGGCATAAAGAAATCCTCACTTCAGGAAAGCTTAACTTCCCATTGTTCAGCACAAGGACTTCCAAAAAGGGACAAATTTATTGGCATGGCCGGAGAATGGGAATGGTTTTGAAGTTTGTTCCAAACTAAGAGCAGCAACTCATTTGCTTTAATATCACCCACTGAAAGACACTTTACAAAACCTAACACTACACAGAGCCAAAAAGAGGACCATTCATTGGTTTCGGATGGTAATATCCTAATCCTCTCAAGGAATAAAAGCACTCAAGGAATGTAAGACCACTCAGTGTCACAACAGTAACCCAAACAAAAGAATGGATGGCAGAAGGGCTGATCCTCGCCCAGTACAAATAACTAAGTTCCCTCTTGTTCCCTGCAGGGAAACAGGACCAGTGAAAGAAATAGTCACAGATATTCTTTCTGCCCTCCATTACCAAAGCTGTGCCAAAGCACAGATGCTGCCTTCAAACTGACTCAAATTCCAGCCCAGACTCTCACCTTCCAGACAACTCCTTCCCCAACACGCCCCCCAACACCCACCTCCAAACACACCCACAGAAGCCCTCAACAACCCGCCAGGAGCCCCATCTGTGCCCGTCTCTCTGCAGAGCTTTCCCAGCCTCCAGCAGAGCCCCTGGTTCCCTGCACGTGCCGTGGGATGGCAGCCAGGAGGGTCTGATCCAAGGCCTTCCCTGGCAGCAAAGCCAGGCTGCACAGCCTATGGTTCCTGGATCATCCTTCCCAGCGAGCCTTCCCGTGCACGGCTGTTCCATTGGCACATCTGCGCTCAGCTCGGACTGCTCCACTCAACCAGGGCTGCTGGGAAAGGATCCAGAGCAGCCTGGCAAGCTCTTTCTCCAGCTCCCTCTTCACTCCTGGGGGAGGTAGAACATTCCACAGGAAAGCAGCTGCTGCCACACGGAGTGGGTGGCATCAGGCAGCTCTGGGGAGGCCCCTCAGGACTGCTGTATCCTGAGGGAACACCGCTGGCCATCCCCTGGGTGTATCTGCAAAAGCTTAAAATCAGCTGCCTCAGCTTCCAGGGCCTCTCTTGGCCAGCATCCTGACGTGGCTGCAGGGCTGCTGCGAGGCACTGCTGGGACCCAGCGGGACAGGACCGGCTGTCTCGTGCCCATGTAGCAGCCCTGACACAGCCAGGGCCATCCCGAAAGCAGAGAAACGCTCACGTGCCAGCAGAGAGGAGCACGCAGCACTGGGCTGTTCTCAGGCTATCTCAGCTGGGCTCGCTCCACCACACGGCCCCATGTTAAGGCCGGCTGATGCCCAGCTGCCAGAAATGCCTACCTTGTTCTCTCCAAGATGCACAGGGAGAGCCAACGAGCAGGACACCTTGGGAGGCCTTTTCTGAGGCAAGGGACACACCAAGGTCAGCCAAGGCTCTCCACGCTGTCTGGCCCACACATCCCAGCTCAGTGCTGGCCCTGGGCTACAGCAGCTTCCACCAAGCAGGAGGCAATGCATATTGCCAAGAGTTGAAACACAGCAGACAGCAAAGATGTGAAAAGTATGTGTGTAAAGGCCTTTTAATTCACAGTTCTCACAGAGAGCTTTGGGGCTCATGGCTGGACAGAGATGCTCCTGCTCACACCTCTTTCCAAAGAGGGTAACACACCCTCCTGCAGGTGCTGGGATTGGCTTGCAGATGCCAAACCTGCTCCTCACTGCCTTCTCCATGCCCCTCTGCCACATGCAATGGGCCGCAAGCACTGAAAGGATCCCAGAGAGCCAAAGGGGGACACTTGCACCTGCCTCACGGGGAGCTCCCTGGCAAGCACTTTCCTTGAGAATCAAGCCCCTTTCTGCCAAAGGTGTTTCCCCAAATGTGTGGCTTTCCTGGGGAACACCAACACACCCTTAAGAAACGCTGGCAAGGCTGAATGACTTCAGGTCCTTTCAGGACAGGCACTCCAGCTCTAGCTCCTGTTCCCCCAAGTGAGTTTGCAGGTGCAGGTTCAGAGGTGCAGCCCCAGGCCCTCCACAAACACAAGCTGCCCCCTGCCTCTTCACCTGCCTCAGCTCCTGCCTGTGCTCACGGCACCAAAACCAGGCTGTCCCTGGCCAGGGACCAGAGCCCTGTTCCTGCAGGATGCTCTTGCCAGCACCTTCCAGGTCTCTCTGCTGTGCACACAGAGCTTTTCATGCCCTCTCCCAACAGGCTTTGGAACACAGAGCCCAACCTGGCTGGCTCTGCCACCAGCACAGCCCAAACGCAGGCGGAGGAAGAAGCAGCAGGGGCTGTGTTGCGGCCATGCCCAAGAGAGACTGGCAGGGTGCCCTCGCTCTGCTCTCCCTTGCTTGGCTTTCTGACTGGCTCTGAGCCTGGGGCTGCCATTCCTCACTTGTGGGGAGCAGAAGCACAGCCGGGATCCCGGCACTGCCTGACAGCGCTCCGGGCACCGGCACGGCGGCGTGTCCGAGTCTCGGGCACCGTGCTGCTGCTTCATTTGCTCTTGGGCACACCCAGAGCTCCCTGCTAAGCCAGGATGCTCTCTGCTTCTGCCCTCTTCCTCATCCTGTGGAGGGATGGAGCACTGCTGTGCTTTCAGGAAGTTATTCTTGAAAGCTTCCAGCATTCCAAGCTCCTTTGCCCTCCACGGATGCTTGCCATGGAATCCCTCTCAGCTGGGTTCAGAGCATGCTCAGGTTGGCTCTCCCAAAATCCAGGGGCTCCAGGGTGCTCAGCAGGATGTGTAACTGCACATTGCTGTGGAACTGCACCTTCAGCACAGGCACCTTTCCAGGGTGATCTGCCCTCGTTCCACTGTGTCCGTGCACAAAACACGGCGTGGCAGAGAATGGCAGCAGGGCCTGTGTGTCCCAGGGCCCCGGATTTACTTCAGCTCCACACGGATGCAGGCAAAGTGAAGATGCCAAACTGTTTATTAATGAAATGTGAAGCAAAGGGATGAGCTGGGAGTTAAAAAAGCTAATGGGGAGGGTCTGAGGGCTGGAGGGAGGGAGCTGTCCAACAGGGAGGGAGAGTGGAGGGAAAAAAAGGTGATGGACAGTCTGAGGGCCGGCGGGGCAGAGCTATCAAATGGGAGGAATAGTGGAGGCAAAAAATGGGGATGGAGAGTGTGAGGGCTGGACGGAGGAAGCCACCAACAGGGAGGGAGAGTGGAGGGAAAAAATGGGAATGGAGAGTCTGAGGGCTGAAGAGAGGGAGCCACCAAAAGGGAAGGAGAGTGGAGGGAAAAAATGGGGATGGGCAGATATGAGGGCTGGAGGCAGGGAGCCATCTACAGGGAGGGAGAGTGGAGGGAAAAAATGGGGATGGGCAGTGACTGAGGCCTGGAGGGACGGGGCAGTCAACAGGCAGGGAAAGGGCTGAAGCCACAAGAACTCTGCCCAGCATCAGCTGTGCCAGGACTTCCAGCAGCGCTGGGAGGCAGTGTCCTCTTGGGTGTCTCCTGGTGCTCCTCTTGGGGCACTGGTTGACTGGATGCAGAAGACGTCCCCAGTTCTTCAGCTCCTTGGGGAAACTCGGCTTGATTTTCCAGGTCACGGCAGGATGGGCTGGCACGTTGCCTCCGGGCTTGTAGGGCTGAAAGACAGAGGAACAGAGCCCTGGCAACAGCCCGGGTTTGAGGGAATCTTACAAGAGCTTCTGGACAGGGCCATCCCACCCAGAAGGGAGTAGGTGTCATTGGAATCAGCTGGGAGGTACTGGCCATGACTCCCCTACGTGTCCCTGAAATCTCTGTGTGCCCTGCCCACATCAGCCCTCGTCGGCACAGGGAGCAGAGCCCTGCAAAGCCGGGAAAGGACTTGCAGGACCCCCGGCAGCCCCCGCTGTCAGCTCGCTGCACTCACTCACTCACCTGTCCAGATCACCCGGAGCTCTTGCTGCTGCCTCCTGAGGCACCGCCCGGCCATGCCTGTGAGCACAGGGCCTGTCACGGCCCCAGCGGCACAGCTGCCTGCCAGCGGCGCTGCCGGCGCTGTGGCCACACGGGCTGCTGGCCCGGCGGGGCTCAGCCCGGCCCTTGCCGCACGCTGCCACCCATGGCACGGCTGCCAGAGGGCGGCAGCAGCAATGCCCAGGCCAGGCGGGGCTGCACAGCTCCGTGCCAGCGGCGCTGCCGGGGCAGCAGGCGGGGCTGGGGCCGAGCTGCGGCGGGCCGGGCCGGGGAGGAAGCCCGGGCTCGGGGCTCACCCATGAACGTGACGGCCGCCTCTCGCAGGGGCCCTTGTGGGCTCTGCAGGTAGCGCAGGGCCCGGCGCAGGTGCTCGGCCGCTCAGCTCCTGTCCTGTGCCAGCTGCAGAGAGCGGCAGGAGGGAAGGGTTGGCGCGGGCTCAGCCCCTGGGCCGGGCGCTGCCTGCGCCTAGCCCCGGCCTCCCCTGGCCTCAGAGCCCTGAGGCGCGGCCAGCAGCCGCTGGCCAAGGGCTCCCGAGGGCAGGGGGCAGAGGGCCGGCTGCTGCCCGGGGAGCCGCGGTGCCGGCCCGCAGCCCCGCCGGGCCGGGGCTCCATGGGCACCCGGCTCGGGCCCACGGGAGCCTGGAGAAGAGCCCGGGCGGCCTCTGGCTGCAGCAGCGGGCAGGGGCACAGCTGCCAGCCCCGCACACCGAGCACCGCCCTCAGGGGCCTTCTCCGGCCTGAGCCTGGGGCTTCAGGCCCTCCTTACCAGGCACTCTTCGACATTCATCAGTGGCTGCTTCTTCAACAGCTGTACCAGCTTCATCCTCTTCAGGAACTCGGCCACACGAAGCAGCGTTTCTCGAGAGGCCTGGAGAGCAGCAGAGACTCAGAGATGGCCCCACAGCCCAGGGCACCAGACCCACATCTCTGTGCCCAGGCCTGGAGGAGGCTGCAGCCCGTGAGGCACCAGGGCAGGACGCAGGCATGCCCCCTCCCAGAGATGCACCAGCATCACACAAAACCTCACTTTTGCTACGTCCGAGTTCTTATCATGACAGTAAAGTAAAAGTGCACACAGGCTCTTGCTCACAATTGACTTCAAGGGCTTTTTTCCCTCATCCACTACCAATTCCACCACCTCGCTGAAGAGTTGAATGGAGAGCCCCTGCACATGGCTGTAGTCCTAGAGGAAACAAAAAGCCCTACATCAACTATTCCATTCCCACCTGGGCAAAGGCCTGAAAATCCATAGGGCACCAAGTTACTGGGAAGCACCAATGCCTGTGGCTCAGGATGCAGAAGCTTACATGCTCAAAGAGCAGCAGGAGTGCCTCAGCCAGCTTTAAACTTGGAACACAACCAATAAGAATGAAACAATATCCACTTACAGTGGAAAACATAAAAATATTAAGACTATCGCGGACAATTTTCTAAAATTTGGGTTGTTACTGGAATGTGATTCTGAAGAGAATGCACCCATTTTACCAGAACAGAAGCCTGATGGCTTGAACTACAGTCTGGTTCAATACGTACAGGCTATATAAACAAAATAGCTGGAGATCTCCACCCAGTGGTTGTAAATCCATATGCTTTGCTAAGCAAAGTAAAAGCTGAATATGGATGGTTTACCATTTCAGATCTCAAGGATGCTTTCTTCTGTATAGCCTTGGACGCTGGCAGCCAAAAGCTGTTTGCCTTTGAATGGGGAAACCCAGAGACTGGAAGGACAAGTCAATTTACCTGCACTGTTGTCAAGGGCTCCTGCTGGGAGCAGCTTTGGCCCCGAGCAGGCTGCACAGTCCGCATAGCTCAGTCCTCTTCTGGGGACAGACTGCCCGAAACCCAAGCAGCTCTCAGCCACTGGCTACCTTTAGCTAGCATAAGGCATATCAGCTCTTTAGTGATTATCAGCTCTTTTGAGTTCAGCTCTTTTGCTTGCTACGGCACCACAGGCAGACGCTGGGTGAAAGAGGAGAAGGCTGCTCTGGAGTTCCACAGCAATGTCTTTACTGGGGGTCTGTCAAGGGTTCCAGCGACGGCTCTTCTAACCAGAATGGGCTAAAACAGCCCATTATACAGGGTAAGGGGGGATCAGAAATTGTCCAAAAGCAGGGCTTGAGGAGAAGTGACCTATGGGGTTACAGAGACATAAGCTGGGGTCCGAAAAGGTGGAAGACGGGGGCTTGCCATGACTTGGCATTTCCTATCTTTAGTCCTCTGCTCTCCACGGGGCCCTAGCAAGCCCATGGCCTGCTACAGACTGTAGGAACACAAGGATTCTAAATTAACCCTCCTCCTAACCATCATGAACCTATGGATGTGGTGGAAAATTAAAACAGCAGCATAACAGTACATATGTACTGTGGACTGTCCAGAGGATCTTGCAAAAGAATTTGCATCAGGATAAAGAGAAGGGGAGAATGAAACAAGGCCTTTGTTTTACATAAGCCCAAGCAATTCCCATAAGTAAACAAGTACTTAGCACAGACCTACAGAAGCACTTAGCACTAGTTAGCATAAGAAAAACCTGGCTGGCCTAACTTGACAGGAGAGGGACTTGACAAAAAGCTTATACACATTCTACCAGAAAAACCAAGGGCAAGTATGGAATGAGCCCTGTGCAGGGAAGCCATGAGGAAGAAGTGCTGCTTTAGGGCATGGAGACTGCTCCTGGCCAGCACCTGGACATTAGCTTCAAGTACAGGAATCTGACAGAATGTATTTCTAACCCCCTGCTTATCAAAACACCTCAGCAGAGTAAAGATGGATGGTATTTTTGATATAATTCCTACATCAACCCACTGAAATTTACACGTGGCAGAGAAGCATTTTGTGGGGTGATGTGGGGTCGGCTGTCTGTTCTCTGCCCCGAGATGCATGGGATGGCTCTGCAGCAGCCTCTGCTCTGAAGAATGAGTCTGGACTCTTCACTTTTTTGGTCTTCAGGTTGTTTATTATTTCTTATCTACGAAATTGTCTTTTTGCCCAGCCGAGGTCTGCACAGCAAGGCAGCCACAAGAACCCTGACCACCCCACCCCCGAGGCGGTGTCGTCCTTTTATACTGCAAACTACGTAGATCATACTTACTTTTAATTTCCAATACCTATCACCTATGTTAGACAGTGTACTTCTGTTCTAAACCAATCCCCAAGTGCCAACATCACAGCAGAAAATGGAGAACAAGAAGAAGAAAGAAGAAAGAAGAAGGACTAGACAGGCCCTGATTCCTCCATCTTGTCCCTATAACCCCTACACCAAAAATCCTAAAATCTACATTTCCACCCTGTCAACACCCTGTTACTGCACCATTGAAACCTGTGTGTCTTTCATATCCCCATGCCAAGCTGGCAATTCATTGGAAGGATCA
The DNA here is from genome assembly GCF_027579445.1 of Ammospiza nelsoni. Lineage (NCBI taxonomy): Eukaryota > Metazoa > Chordata > Aves > Passeriformes > Passerellidae > Ammospiza > Ammospiza nelsoni. The sequence goes on from NC_080639.1 coordinate 3,925,791, forward strand.
AAATAAAGCCTGCAGGTGTTCCAGGCAGAATGCCAGGGTCTCGAGCCCCCTGATGGGGTTCTCGGCAACCTGGACATCCAGAGGGTTGTGCTGAGTTCCCACAGGGTGCAGACACCTGCCCTCCTGCTAGCTTTATAAAAGATCTTTTGATGGACAATGCGTTTGTCTGCAGCTTTCTCTGAATTAGGAACACCCCTCAGGACTGCTGTATCCTGAGGGAACACCGCTGGCCATCCCCTGGGTGTATCTGCAAAAGCTTAAAATCAGCTGCCTCAGCTTCCAGGGCCTCTCTTGGCCAGCATCCTGACGTGGCTGCAGGGCTGCTGCGAGGCACTGCTGGGACCCAGCGGGACAGGACCGGCTCTCTCGTGCCCACGTAGCAGCCCTGACACAGCCAGGGCCATCCCAAAAGCGGAGAAACGCTCACGTGCCAGCAGAGAGGAGCACGGAGCACTGGGCTGCTCTGAGGCGATCTCGGCATGGTTCTCCAGTGAGAGGGGCAGGCAGACCTCCCACATTCAGGGCATCCCCTGCATCAAAAGGATGGGCATTTTGTCCTTTCTGTCCCTCCACCTCAGAACCAGGCCTGACATCTCCTCCTCTGGAGTGGAGTTTTTCCAGTTACAACGTCATCTGACACTTGGCCAGCGCGTGAGATGAGGCTGCAGTGACCTGTGATACCGCCTCCATGCCAACCACAGCTCCATTGTGTATTGCTCCTCTTTCACAGACAGGTTCACTTCCCATCGATTGACCAGTCCATTGTTTCTCTTAAGGGTCAAATTCCCACCAGTTTAACTGTAAGATTTCTTTAATTGTCTGCTCTTCATTCTTTTGTTGACACGCACAACAGCGGACCAAATATGGCAGGGCCTTAGACATGACTTTGGTCCCTGATACACACACAGGCTCCTTGTCCCACTGCTGGCCTTCAATGTGCTCAGCAAGATCTGGAACTGCACGGTGCTGTGGAACTGCACCTTCAGCACAGGGACCTTTCCAGCCTGACCTGCCCTCGTTCCTCTGTGTCCGTGCACAAAACACGGCGTGGCAGAGAACAGCAGCAGGGGCTGGTGTGTCTCAGGGTCTCGGATTTGCTTCAGTTGCACAGGGATGCAGGCAAAGTGAAGAAGCCAAACTGTTTATTATTGGAAGGCGAAGCAAAGGGCTGATATGGGAGGGAAAAGGGGAATAGGCAGGGTTTGAGGTCTGGAGGGATGGAGCTGTCAAAAGCAAGAGTGGAAGGAAAACACAGGAATAGGCATGGTCTGAGGGCTGGTGAGATAGAGCTGTCGAAAGGGAGGGAGAGTGGAGGGGAAAAGTGGATGGACATTGTCTGAGGGCTGGAGGGAGTGAGCTATCTACAGGCACGGAGAGGGCTGAAGCCATGCGAGCTTCCCACAGGCTCAGCTGTAGCAATCATCAACTCCGTCAAGAGCTCCTGAGGCAATGGGAGATGCTGTCCTATTCAGTGTCTCCTGGTGCTGTTCTTGGGACACTGGTTCACCGGATCCAGAAAAGGACCCTATTTCTTCAGGTCTTAGGCCTAATTGAGAATGACTTTCAATGTTAGAGCAGGGTGGGCTGGCATTGTTCTTTGGGGATTCTAGGCCTGGAACAGAGAGCAAGAGAGTCATGGTCAGAGCCTGGATCTGCAGTGACCTGAGGAGACCGTTCTGCCAGGGCCACCTCACCCAACCCTTGCCATGGCCAAGAGAGAGGTGTTGCCAACAGGATCAGCAGCAAGCTGCGGGCCAGGAATTCCACCCATGTCCCTGAAATCTCTGTGTGATCTGCCCACAACACCTCTTGTCAACACAGGGTGCGAAGCCCAATGCAGCCAGGACAGGCATTGCAGCTACCTGTTCAAGCATTGCAGCTCGCCTGGCCAGCCCGCTGCCCTCACTCACCCTGACTGAGATCCTGGAGCTCTTCCTGCTGCTCCTCCGTCATGGGAAACCCGGCCATCTCTGAGAACAAAGAGTTCATCTTGGCCCCAGCGGCACAGCTCCATGCCAGCGGCGCTGATGGGGCAGCGGGTGGGGTTGGGGCCAAGCTGCGGTGGGCCAGGCCCAAGGAGGGAGCCCGGGCTCGGGGCTCACCCATGAACATGACGGCCGCCTCTCGCAGGGGCTCCTGTGGGCTCTGCAGGTAGGGCAGGGCCCGGCGCAGGTGCTCGGCCGCTCGGCTCCTGTCCTGTGCCAGCTGCAGAGAGCGGCAGGAGGGAAGGGTTGGCGCGGGCTCAGCCCCTGGGCCGGGCGCTGCCTGCGCCCAGCCCCGGCCTCCCCTGGCCGCAGAGCCCTGAGGCGCGGCCAGCAGCCGCTGGCCAAGGGCTCCCGAGGGCAGGGGGCAGAGGGCCGGCTGCTGCTCGGGGAGCCGCGGTGCCGGCCCGCAGCCCCGCCGGGCCGGGGCTCCATGGGCACCCGGCTCGGGCCCACGGGAGCCTGGAGAAGAGCCCGGGCGGCCTCTGGCTGCAGCAGCGGGCAGGGGCACAGCTGCCAGCCCCGCACACCGAGCACCGCCCTCAGGGGCCTTCTCCGGCCTGAGCCTGGGGCTTCAGGCCCTCCTTACCAGGCACTCTTCGACATTCATCAGTGGCTGCTTCTTCAACAGCTGTACCAGCTTCATCCTCTTCAGGAACTCGGCCACACGAAGCAGCGTTTCTCGAGAGGCCTGGAGAGCAGCAGAGACTCAGAGATGGCCCCACAGCCCAGGGCACCAGACCCACATCTCTGTGCCCAGGCATGGAGGAGGCTGCAGCCCGTGAGGCACCAGGGCAGGACGCAGGCATGCCCCCTCCCAGAGATGCACCAGCATCACACAAAACCTCACTTTTGCTACGTCCGAGTTCTTATCATGACAGTAAAGTAAAAGTGCACACAGGCTCTTGCTCACAATTGACTTCAAGGGCTTTTTTCCCTCATCCACTACCAATTCCACCACCTCGCTGAAGAGTTGAATGGAGAGCCCCTGCACATGGCTGTAGTCCTAGAGGAAACAAAAAGCCCTACATCAACTATTCCATTCCCACCTGGGCAAAGGCCTGAAAATCCATAGGGCACCAAGTTACTGGGAAGCACCAATGCCTGTGGCTCAGGATGCAGAAGCTTACATGCTCAAAGAGCAGCAGGAGTGCCTCAGCCAGCTTTAAACTTGGAACACAACCAATAAGAATGAAACAATATCCACTTACAGTGGAAAACATAAAAATATTAAGACTATCGCGGACAATTTTCTAAAATTTGGGTTGTTACTGGAATGTGATTCTGAAGAGAATGCACCCATTTTACCAGAACAGAAGCCTGATGGCTTGAACTACAGTCTGGTTCAATACGTACAGGCTATATAAACAAAATAGCTGGAGATCTCCACCCAGTGGTTGTAAATCCATATGCTTTGCTAAGCAAAGTAAAAGCTGAATATGGATGGTTTACCATTTCAGATCTCAAGGATGCTTTCTTCTGTATAGCCTTGGACGCTGGCAGCCAAAAGCTGTTTGCCTTTGAATGGGGAAACCCAGAGACTGGAAGGACAAGTCAATTTACCTGCACTGTTGTCAAGGGCTCCTGCTGGGAGCAGCTTTGGCCCCGAGCAGGCTGCACAGTCCGCATAGCTCAGTCCTCTTCTGGGGACAGACTGCCCGAAACCCAAGCAGCTCTCAGCCACTGGCTACCTTTAGCTAGCATAAGGCATATCAGCTCTTTAGCGATTATCAGCTCTTTTGAGTTCAGCTCTTTTGCTTGCTACGGCACCACAGGCAGACGCTGGGTGAAAGAGGAGAAGGCTGCTCTGGAGTTCCACAGCAATGTCTTTATTGGGGGTCTGTCAAGGGTTCCAGCGACGGCTCTTCTAACCAGAATGGGCTAAAACAGCCCATTATACAGGGTAAGGGGGGATCAGAAATTGTCCAAAAGCAGGGCTTGAGGAGAAGTGACCTATGGGGTTACAGAGACATAAGCTGGGGTCCGAAAAGGTGGAAGACGGGGGCTTGCCATGACTTGGCATTTCCTATCTTTAGTCCTCTGCTCTCCACGGGGCCCTAGCAAGCCCATGGCCTGCTACAGACTGTAGGAACACAAGGATTCTAAATTAACCCTCCTCCTAACCATCATGAACCTATGGATGTGGTGGAAAATTAAAACAGCAGCATAACAGTACATATGTACTGTGGACTGTCCAGAGGATCTTGCAAAAGAATTTGCATCAGGATAAAGAGAAGGGGAGAATGAAACAAGGCCTTTGTTTTACATAAGCCCAAGCAATTCCCATAAGTAAACAAGTACTTAGCACAGACCTACAGAAGCACTTAGCACTAGTTAGCATAAGAAAAACCTGGCTGGCCTAACTTGACAGGAGAGGGACTTGACAAAAAGCTTATACACATTCTACCAGAAAAACCAAGGGCAAGTATGGAATGAGCCCTGTGCAGGGAAGCCATGAGGAAGAAGTGCTGCTTTAGGGCATGGAGACTGCCCCTGGCCAGCACCTGGACATTAGCTTCAAGTACAGGAATCTGACAGAATGTATTTCTAACCCCCTGCTTATCAAAACACCTCAGCAGAGTAAAGATGGATGGTATTTTTGATATAATTCCTACATCAACCCACTGAAATTTACACGTGGCAGAGAAGCATTTTGTGGGGTGATGTGGGGTCGGCTGTCTGTTCTCTGCCCCGAGATGCATGGGATGGCTCTGCAGCAGCCTCTGCTCTGAAGAATGAGTCTGGACTCTTCACTTTTTTGGTCTTCAGGTTGTTTATTATTTCTTATCTACGAAATTGTCTTTTTGCCCAGCCGAGGTCTGCACAGCAAGGCAGCCACAAGAACCCTGACCACCCCACCCCCGAGGCGGTGTCGTCCTTTTATACTGCAAACTACGTAGATCATACTTACTTTTAATTTCCAATACCTATCACCTATGTTAGACAGTGTACTTCTGTTCTAAACCAATCCCCAAGTGCCAACATCACAGCAGAAAATGGAGAACAAGAAGAAGAAAGAAGAAAGAAGAAGGACTAGACAGGCCCTGATTCCTCCATCTTGTCCCTATAACCCCTACACCAAAAATCCTAAAATCTACATTTCCACCCTGTCAACACCCTGTTACTGCACCATTGAAACCTGTGTGTCTTTCATATCCCCATGCCAAGCTGGCAATTCATTGGAAGGATCAAAATAAAGCCTGCAGGTGTTCCAGGCAGAATGCCAGGGTCTCGAGCCCCCTGATGGGGTTCTCGGCAACCTGGACATCCAGAGGGTTGTGCTGAGTTCCCACAGGGTGCAGACACCTGCCCTCCTGCTAGCTTTATAAAAGATCTTTTGATGGACAATGCGTTTGTCTGCAGCTTTCTCTGAATTAGGAACACCCCTCAGGACTGCTGTATCCTGAGGGAACACCGCTGGCCATCCCCTGGGTGTATCTGCAAAAGCTTAAAATCAGCTGCCTCAGCTTCCAGGGCCTCTCTTGGCCAGCATCCTGACGTGGCTGCAGGGCTGCTGCGAGGCACTGCTGGGACCCAGCGGGACAGGACCGGCTCTCTCGTGCCCACGTAGCAGCCCTGACACAGCCAGGGCCATCCCAAAAGCGGAGAAACGCTCACGTGCCAGCAGAGAGGAGCACGGAGCACTGGGCTGCTCTGAGGCGATCTCGGCATGGTTCTCCAGTGAGAGGGGCAGGCAGACCTCCCACATTCAGGGCATCCCCTGCATCAAAAGGATGGGCATTTTGTCCTTTCTGTCCCTCCACCTCAGAACCAGGCCTGACATCTCCTCCTCTGGAGTGGAGTTTTTCCAGTTACAACGTCATCTGACACTTGGCCAGCGCGTGAGATGAGGCTGCAGTGACCTGTGATACCGCCTCCATGCCAACCACAGCTCCATTGTGTATTGCTCCTCTTTCACAGACAGGTTCACTTCCCATCGATTGACCAGTCCATTGTTTCTCTTAAGGGTCAAATTCCCACCAGTTTAACTGTAAGATTTCTTTAATTGTCTGCTCTTCATTCTTTTGTTGACACGCACAACAGCGGACCAAATATGGCAGGGCCTTAGACATGACTTTGGTCCCTGATACACACACAGGCTCCTTGTCCCACTGCTGGCCTTCAATGTGCTCAGCAAGATCTGGAACTGCACGGTGCTGTGGAACTGCACCTTCAGCACAGGGACCTTTCCAGCCTGACCTGCCCTCGTTCCTCTGTGTCCGTGCACAAAACACGGCGTGGCAGAGAACAGCAGCAGGGGCTGGTGTGTCTCAGGGTCTCGGATTTGCTTCAGTTGCACAGGGATGCAGGCAAAGTGAAGAAGCCAAACTGTTTATTATTGGAAGGCGAAGCAAAGGGCTGATATGGGAGGGAAAAGGGGAATAGGCAGGGTTTGAGGTCTGGAGGGATGGAGCTGTCAAAAGCAAGAGTGGAAGGAAAACACAGGAATAGGCATGGTCTGAGGGCTGGTGAGATAGAGCTGTCGAAAGGGAGGGAGAGTGGAGGGGAAAAGTGGATGGACATTGTCTGAGGGCTGGAGGGAGTGAGCTATCTACAGGCACGGAGAGGGCTGAAGCCATGCGAGCTTCCCACAGGCTCAGCTGTAGCAATCATCAACTCCGTCAAGAGCTCCTGAGGCAATGGGAGATGCTGTCCTATTCAGTGTCTCCTGGTGCTGTTCTTGGGACACTGGTTCACCGGATCCAGAAAAGGACCCTATTTCTTCAGGTCTTAGGCCTAATTGAGAATGACTTTCAATGTTAGAGCAGGGTGGGCTGGCATTGTTCTTTGGGGATTCTAGGCCTGGAACAGAGAGCAAGAGAGTCATGGTCAGAGCCTGGATCTGCAGTGACCTGAGGAGACCGTTCTGCCAGGGCCACCTCACCCAACCCTTGCCATGGCCAAGAGAGAGGTGTTGCCAACAGGATCAGCAGCAAGCTGCGGGCCAGGAATTCCACCCATGTCCCTGAAATCTCTGTGTGATCTGCCCACAACACCTCTTGTCAACACAGGGTGCGAAGCCCAATGCAGCCAGGACAGGCATTGCAGCTACCTGTTCAAGCATTGCAGCTCGCCTGGCCAGCCCGCTGCCCTCACTCACCCTGACTGAGATCCTGGAGCTCTTCCTGCTGCTCCTCCGTCATGGGAAACCCGGCCATCTCTGAGAACAAAGAGTTCATCTTGGCCCCAGCGGCACAGCTCCATGCCAGCGGCGCTGATGGGGCAGCGGGTGGGGTTGGGGCCAAGCTGCGGTGGGCCAGGCCCAAGGAGGGAGCCCGGGCTCAGGGCTCACCCATGAACATGACGGCCGCCTCTCGCAGGGGCTCCTGTGGGCTCTGCAGGTAGGGCAGGGCCCGGCGCAGGTGCTCGGCCGCTCGGCTCCTGTCCTGTGCCAGCTGCAGAGAGCGGCAGGAGGGAAGGGTTGGCGCGGGCTCAGCCCCTGGGCCGGGCGTGCCTGCGCCCAGCCCCGGCCTCCCCTGGCCTCAGAGCCCTGAGGCGCGGCCAGCAGCCGCTGGCCAAGGGCTCCCGAGGGCAGGGGGCAGAGGGCCGGCTGCTGCCCGGGGAGCCGCGGTGCCGGCCCGCAGCCCCGCCGGGCCGGGGCTCCATGGGCACCCGGCTCGGGCCCACGGGAGCCTGGAGAAGAGCCCGGGCGGCCTCTGGCTGCAGCAGCGGGCAGGGGCACAGCTGCCAGCCCCGCACACCGAGCACCGCCCTCAGGGGCCTTCTCCGGCCTGAGCCTGGGGCTTCAGGCCCTCCTTACCAGGCACTCTTCGACATTCATCAGTGGCTGCTTCTTCAACAGCTGTACCAGCTTCATCCTCTTCAGGAACTCGGCCACACGAAGCAGCGTTTCTCGAGAGGCCTGGAGAGCAGCAGAGACTCAGAGATGGCCCCACAGCCCAGGGCACCAGACCCACATCTCTGTGCCCAGGCATGGAGGAGGCTGCAGCCCGTGAGGCACCAGGGCAGGACGCAGGCATGCCCCCTCCCAGAGATGCACCAGCATCACACAAAACCTCACTTTTGCTACGTCCGAGTTCTTATCATGACAGTAAAGTAAAAGTGCACACAGGCTCTTGCTCACAATTGACTTCAAGGGCTTTTTTCCCTCATCCACTACCAATTCCACCACCTCGCTGAAGAGTTGAATGGAGAGCCCCTGCACATGGCTGTAGTCCTAGAGGAAACAAAAAGCCCTACATCAACTATTCCATTCCCACCTGGGCAAAGGCCTGAAAATCCATAGGGCACCAAGTTACTGGGAAGCACCAATGCCTGTGGCTCAGGATGCAGAAGCTTACATGCTCAAAGAGCAGCAGGAGTGCCTCAGCCAGCTTTAAACTTGGAACACAACCAATAAGAATGAAACAATATCCACTTACAGTGGAAAACATAAAAATATTAAGACTATCGCGGACAATTTTCTAAAATTTGGGTTGTTACTGGAATGTGATTCTGAAGAGAATGCACCCATTTTACCAGAACAGAAGCCTGATGGCTTGAACTACAGTCTGGTTCAATACGTACAGGCTATATAAACAAAATAGCTGGAGATCTCCACCCAGTGGTTGTAAATCCATATGCTTTGCTAAGCAAAGTAAAAGCTGAATATGGATGGTTTACCATTTCAGATCTCAAGGATGCTTTCTTCTGTATAGCCTTGGACGCTGGCAGCCAAAAGCTGTTTGCCTTTGAATGGGGAAACCCAGAGACTGGAAGGACAAGTCAATTTACCTGCACTGTTGTCAAGGGCTCCTGCTGGGAGCAGCTTTGGCCCCGAGCAGGCTGCACAGTCCGCATAGCTCAGTCCTCTTCTGGGGACAGACTGCCCGAAACCCAAGCAGCTCTCAGCCACTGGCTACCTTTAGCTAGCATAAGGCATATCAGCTCTTTAGCGATTATCAGCTCTTTTGAGTTCAGCTCTTTTGCTTGCTACGGCACCACAGGCAGACGCTGGCTGAAAGAGGAGAAGGCTGCTCTGGAGTTCCACAGCAATGTCTTTATTGGGGGTCTGTCAAGGGTTCCAGCGACGGCTCTTCTAACCAGAATGGGCTAAAACAGCCCATTATACAGGGTAAGGGGGGATCAGAAATTGTCCAAAAGCAGGGCTTGAGGAGAAGTGACCTATGGGGTTACAGAGACATAAGCTGGGGTCCGAAAAGGTGGAAGACGGGGGCTTGCCATGACTTGGCATTTCCTATCTTTAGTCCTCTGCTCTCCACGGGGCCCTAGCAAGCCCATGGCCTGCTACAGACTGTAGGAACACAAGGATTCTAAATTAACCCTCCTCCTAACCATCATGAACCTATGGATGTGGTGGAAAATTAAAACAGCAGCATAACAGTACATATGTACTGTGGACTGTCCAGAGGATCTTGCAAAAGAATTTGCATCAGGATAAAGAGAAGGGGAGAATGAAACAAGGCCTTTGTTTTACATAAGCCCAAGCAATTCCCATAAGTAAACAAGTACTTAGCACAGACCTACAGAAGCACTTAGCACTAGTTAGCATAAGAAAAACCTGTCTGGCCTAACTTGACAGGAGAGGGACTTGACAAAAAGCTTATACACATTCTACCAGAAAAACCAAGGGCAAGTATGGAATGAGCCCTGTGCAGGGAAGCCATGAGGAAGAAGTGCTGCTTTAGGGCATGGAGACTGCTCCTGGCCAGCACCTGGACATTAGCTTCAAGTACAGGAATCTGACAGAATGTATTTCTAACCCCCTGCTTATCAAAACACCTCAGCAGAGTAAAGATGGATGGTATTTTTGATATAATTCCTACATCAACCCACTGAAATTTACACGTGGCAGAGAAGCATTTTGTGGGGTGATGTGGGGTCGGCTGTCTGTTCTCTGCCCCGAGATGCATGGGATGGCTCTGCAGCAGCCTCTGCTCTGAAGAATGAGTCTGGACTCTTCACTTTTTTGGTCTTCAGGTTGTTTATTATTTCTTATCTACGAAATTGTCTTTTTGCCCAGCCGAGGTCTGCACAGCAAGGCAGCCACAAGAACCCTGACCACCCCACCCCCGAGGCGGTGTCGTCCTTTTATACTGCAAACTACGTAGATCATATTTACTTTTAATTTCCAATACCTATCACCTATGTTAGACAGTGTACTTCTGTTCTAAACCAATCCCCAAGTGCCAACATCACAGCAGAAAATGGAGAACAAGAAGAAGAAAGAAGAAAGAAGAAGGACTAGACAGGCCCTGATTCCTCCATCTTGTCCCTATAACCCCTACACCAAAAATCCTAAAATCTACATTTCCACCCTGTCAACACCCTGTTACTGCACCATTGAAACCTGTGTGTCTTTCATATCCCCATGCCAAGCTGGCAATTCATTGGAAGGATCAAAATAAAGCCTGCAGGTGTTCCAGGCAGAATGCCAGGGTCTCGAGCCCCCTGATGGGGTTCTCGGCAACCTGGACATCCAGAGGGTTGTGCTGAGTTCCCACAGGGTGCAGACACCTGCCCTCCTGCTAGCTTTATAAAAGATCTTTTGATGGACAATGCGTTTGTCTGCAGCTTTCTCTGAATTAGGAACACCCCTCAGGACTGCTGTATCCTGAGGGAACACCGCTGGCCATCCCCTGGGTGTATCTGCAAAAGCTTAAAATCAGCTGCCTCAGCTTCCAGGGCCTCTCTTGGCCAGCATCCTGACGTGGCTGCAGGGCTGCTGCGAGGCACTGCTGGGACCCAGCGGGACAGGACCGGCTCTCTCGTGCCCACGTAGCAGCCCTGACACAGCCAGGGCCATCCCAAAAGCGGAGAAACGCTCACGTGCCAGCAGAGAGGAGCACGGAGCACTGGGCTGCTCTGAGGCGATCTCGGCATGGTTCTCCAGTGAGAGGGGCAGGCAGACCTCCCACATTCAGGGCATCCCCTGCATCAAAAGGATGGGCATTTTGTCCTTTCTGTCCCTCCACCTCAGAACCAGGCCTGACATCTCCTCCTCTGGAGTGGAGTTTTTCCAGTTACAACGTCATCTGACACTTGGCCAGCGCGTGAGATGAGGCTGCAGTGACCTGTGATACCGCCTCCATGCCAACCACAGCTCCATTGTGTATTGCTCCTCTTTCACAGACAGGTTCACTTCCCATCGATTGACCAGTCCATTGTTTCTCTTAAGGGTCAAATTCCCACCAGTTTAACTGTAAGATTTCTTTAATTGTCTGCTCTTCATTCTTTTGTTGACACGCACAACAGCGGACCAAATATGGCAGGGCCTTAGACATGACTTTGGTCCCTGATACACACACAGGCTCCTTGTCCCACTGCTGGCCTTCAATGTGCTCAGCAAGATCTGGAACTGCACGGTGCTGTGGAACTGCACCTTCAGCACAGGGACCTTTCCAGCCTGACCTGCCCTCGTTCCTCTGTGTCCGTGCACAAAACACGGCGTGGCAGAGAACAGCAGCAGGGGCTGGTGTGTCTCAGGGTCTCGGATTTGCTTCAGTTGCACAGGGATGCAGGCAAAGTGAAGAAGCCAAACTGTTTATTATTGGAAGGCGAAGCAAAGGGCTGATATGGGAGGGAAAAGGGGAATAGGCAGGGTTTGAGGTCTGGAGGGATGGAGCTGTCAAAAGCAAGAGTGGAAGGAAAACACAGGAATAGGCATGGTCTGAGGGCTGGTGAGATAGAGCTGTCGAAAGGGAGGGAGAGTGGAGGGGAAAAGTGGATGGACATTGTCTGAGGGCTGGAGGGAGTGAGCTATCTACAGGCACGGAGAGGGCTGAAGCCATGCGAGCTTCCCACAGGCTCAGCTGTAGCAATCATCAACTCCGTCAAGAGCTCCTGAGGCAATGGGAGATGCTGTCCTATTCAGTGTCTCCTGGTGCTGTTCTTGGGACACTGGTTCACCGGATCCAGAAAAGGACCCTATTTCTTCAGGTCTTAGGCCTAATTGAGAATGACTTTCAATGTTAGAGCAGGGTGGGCTGGCATTGTTCTTTGGGGATTCTAGGCCTGGAACAGAGAGCAAGAGAGTCATGGTCAGAGCCTGGATCTGCAGTGACCTGAGGAGACCGTTCTGCCAGGGCCACCTCACCCAACCCTTGCCATGGCCAAGAGAGAGGTGTTGCCAACAGGATCAGCAGCAAGCTGCGGGCCAGGAATTCCACCCATGTCCCTGAAATCTCTGTGTGATCTGCCCACAACACCTCTTGTCAACACAGGGTGCGAAGCCCAATGCAGCCAGGACAGGCATTGCAGCTACCTGTTCAAGCATTGCAGCTCGCCTGGCCAGCCCGCTGCCCTCACTCACCCTGACTGAGATCCTGGAGCTCTTCCTGCTGCTCCTCCGTCATGGGAAACCCGGCCATCTCTGAGAACAAAGAGTTCATCTTGGCCCCAGCGGCACAGCTCCATGCCAGCGGCGCTGATGGGGCAGCGGGTGGGGTTGGGGCCAAGCTGCGGTGGGCCAGGCCCAAGGAGGGAGCCCGGGCTCAGGGCTCACCCATGAACATGACGGCCGCCTCTCGCAGGGGCTCCTGTGGGCTCTGCAGGTAGGGCAGGGCCCGGCGCAGGTGCTCGGCCGCTCGGCTCCTGTCCTGTGCCAGCTGCAGAGAGCGGCAGGAGGGAAGGGTTGGCGCGGGCTCAGCCCCTGGGCCGGGCGTGCCTGCGCCCAGCCCCGGCCTCCCCTGGCCTCAGAGCCCTGAGGCGCGGCCAGCAGCCGCTGGCCAAGGGCTCCCGAGGGCAGGGGGCAGAGGGCCGGCTGCTGCCCGGGGAGCCGCGGTGCCGGCCCGCAGCCCCGCCGGGCCGGGGCTCCATGGGCACCCGGCTCGGGCCCACGGGAGCCTGGAGAAGAGCCCGGGCGGCCTCTGGCTGCAGCAGCGGGCAGGGGCACAGCTGCCAGCCCCGCACACCGAGCACCGCCCTCAGGGGCCTTCTCCGGCCTGAGCCTGGGGCTTCAGGCCCTCCTTACCAGGCACTCTTCGACATTCATCAGTGGCTGCTTCTTCAACAGCTGTACCAGCTTCATCCTCTTCAGGAACTCGGCCACACGAAGCAGCGTTTCTCGAGAGGCCTGGAGAGCAGCAGAGACTCAGAGATGGCCCCACAGCCCAGGGCACCAGACCCACATCTCTGTGCCCAGGCATGGAGGAGGCTGCAGCCCGTGAGGCACCAGGGCAGGACGCAGGCATGCCCCCTCCCAGAGATGCACCAGCATCACACAAAACCTCACTTTTGCTACGTCCGAGTTCTTATCATGACAGTAAAGTAAAAGTGCACACAGGCTCTTGCTCACAATTGACTTCAAGGGCTTTTTTCCCTCATCCACTACCAATTCCACCACCTCGCTGAAGAGTTGAATGGAGAGCCCCTGCACATGGCTGTAGTCCTAGAGGAAACAAAAAGCCCTACATCAACTATTCCATTCCCACCTGGGCAAAGGCCTGAAAATCCATAGGGCACCAAGTTACTGGGAAGCACCAATGCCTGTGGCTCAGGATGCAGAAGCTTACATGCTCAAAGAGCAGCAGGAGTGCCTCAGCCAGCTTTAAACTTGGAACACAACCAATAAGAATGAAACAATATCCACTTACAGTGGAAAACATAAAAATATTAAGACTATCGCGGACAATTTTCTAAAATTTGGGTTGTTACTGGAATGTGATTCTGAAGAGAATGCACCCATTTTACCAGAACAGAAGCCTGATGGCTTGAACTACAGTCTGGTTCAATACGTACAGGCTATATAAACAAAATAGCTGGAGATCTCCACCCAGTGGTTGTAAATCCATATGCTTTGCTAAGCAAAGTAAAAGCTGAATATGGATGGTTTACCATTTCAGATCTCAAGGATGCTTTCTTCTGTATAGCCTTGGACGCTGGCAGCCAAAAGCTGTTTGCCTTTGAATGGGGAAACCCAGAGACTGGAAGGACAAGTCAATTTACCTGCACTGTTGTCAAGGGCTCCTGCTGGGAGCAGCTTTGGCCCCGAGCAGGCTGCACAGTCCGCATAGCTCAGTCCTCTTCTGGGGACAGACTGCCCGAAACCCAAGCAGCTCTCAGCCACTGGCTACCTTTAGCTAGCATAAGGCATATCAGCTCTTTAGCGATTATCAGCTCTTTTGAGTTCAGCTCTTTTGCTTGCTACGGCACCACAGGCAGACGCTGGGTGAAAGAGGAGAAGGCTGCTCTGGAGTTCCACAGCAATGTCTTTATTGGGGGTCTGTCAAGGGTTCCAGCGACGGCTCTTCTAACCAGAATGGGCTAAAACAGCCCATTATACAGGGTAAGGGGGGATCAGAAATTGTCCAAAAGCAGGGCTTGAGGAGAAGTGACCTATGGGGTTACAGAGACATAAGCTGGGGTCCGAAAAGGTGGAAGACGGGGGCTTGCCATGACTTGGCATTTCCTATCTTTAGTCCTCTGCTCTCCACGGGGCCCTAGCAAGCCCATGGCCTGCTACAGACTGTAGGAACACAAGGATTCTAAATTAACCCTCCTCCTAACCATCATGAACCTATGGATGTGGTGGAAAATTAAAACAGCAGCATAACAGTACATATGTACTGTGGACTGTCCAGAGGATCTTGCAAAAGAATTTGCATCAGGATAAAGAGAAGGGGAGAATGAAACAAGGCCTTTGTTTTACATAAGCCCAAGCAATTCCCATAAGTAAACAAGTACTTAGCACAGACCTACAGAAGCACTTAGCACTAGTTAGCATAAGAAAAACCTGGCTGGCCTAACTTGACAGGAGAGGGACTTGACAAAAAGCTTATACACATTCTACCAGAAAAACCAAGGGCAAGTATGGAATGAGCCCTGTGCAGGGAAGCCATGAGGAAGAAGTGCTGCTTTAGGGCATGGAGACTGCTCCTGGCCAGCACCTGGACATTAGCTTCAAGTACAGGAATCTGACAGAATGTATTTCTAACCCCCTGCTTATCAAAACACCTCAGCAGAGTAAAGATGGATGGTATTTTTGATATAATTCCTACATCAACCCACTGAAATTTACACGTGGCAGAGAAGCATTTTGTGGGGTGATGTGGGGTCGGCTGTCTGTTCTCTGCCCCGAGATGCATGGGATGGCTCTGCAGCAGCCTCTGCTCTGAAGAATGAGTCTGGACTCTTCACTTTTTTGGTCTTCAGGTTGTTTATTATTTCTTATCTACGAAATTGTCTTTTTGCCCAGCCGAGGTCTGCACAGCAAGGCAGCCACAAGAACCCTGACCACCCCACCCCCGAGGCGGTGTCGTCCTTTTATACTGCAAACTACGTAGATCATACTTACTTTTAATTTCCAATACCTATCACCTATGTTAGACAGTGTACTTCTGTTCTAAACCAATCCCCAAGTGCCAACATCACAGCAGAAAATGGAGAACAAGAAGAAGAAAGAAGAAAGAAGAAGGACTAGACAGGCCCTGATTCCTCCATCTTGTCCCTATAACCCCTACACCAAAAATCCTAAAATCTACATTTCCACCCTGTCAACACCCTGTTACTGCACCATTGAAACCTGTGTGTCTTTCATATCCCCATGCCAAGCTGGCAATTCATTGGAAGGATCAAAATAAAGCCTGCAGGTGTTCCAGGCAGAATGCCAGGGTCTCGAGCCCCCTGATGGGGTTCTCGGCAACCTGGACATCCAGAGGGTTGTGCTGAGTTCCCACAGGGTGCAGACACCTGCCCTCCTGCTAGCTTTATAAAAGATCTTTTGATGGACAATGCGTTTGTCTGCAGCTTTCTCTGAATTAGGAACACCCCTCAGGACTGCTGTATCCTGAGGGAACACCGCTGGCCATCCCCTGGGTGTATCTGCAAAAGCTTAAAATCAGCTGCCTCAGCTTCCAGGGCCTCTCTTGGCCAGCATCCTGACGTGGCTGCAGGGCTGCTGCGAGGCACTGCTGGGACCCAGCGGGACAGGACCGGCTGTCTCGTGCCCACGTAGCAGCCCTGACACAGCCAGGGCCATCCCAAAAGCGGAGAAACGCTCACGTGCCAGCAGAGAGGAGCACGGAGCACTGGGCTGCTCTGAGGCGATCTCGGCATGGTTCTCCAGTGAGAGGGGCAGGCAGACCTCCCACATTCAGGGCATCCCCTGCATCAAAAGGATGGGCATTTTGTCCTTTCTGTCCCTCCACCTCAGAACCAGGCCTGACATCTCCTCCTCTGGAGTGGAGTTTTTCCAGTTACAACGTCATCTGACACTTGGCCAGCGCGTGAGATGAGGCTGCAGTGACCTGTGATACCGCCTCCATGCCAACCACAGCTCCATTGTGTATTGCTCCTCTTTCACAGACAGGTTCACTTCCCATCGATTGACCAGTCCATTGTTTCTCTTAAGGGTCAAATTCCCACCAGTTTAACTGTAAGATTTCTTTAATTGTCTGCTCTTCATTCTTTTGTTGACACGCACAACAGCGGACCAAATATGGCAGGGCCTTAGACATGACTTTGGTCCCTGATACACACACAGGCTCCTTGTCCCACTGCTGGCCTTCAATGTGCTCAGCAAGATCTGGAACTGCACGGTGCTGTGGAACTGCACCTTCAGCACAGGGACCTTTCCAGCCTGACCTGCCCTCGTTCCTCTGTGTCCGTGCACAAAACACGGCGTGGCAGAGAACAGCAGCAGGGGCTGGTGTGTCTCAGGGTCTCGGATTTGCTTCAGTTGCACAGGGATGCAGGCAAAGTGAAGAAGCCAAACTGTTTATTATTGGAAGGCGAAGCAAAGGGCTGATATGGGAGGGAAAAGGGGAATAGGCAGGGTTTGAGGTCTGGAGGGATGGAGCTGTCAAAAGCAAGAGTGGAAGGAAAACACAGGAATAGGCATGGTCTGAGGGCTGGTGAGATAGAGCTGTCGAAAGGGAGGGAGAGTGGAGGGGAAAAGTGGATGGACATTGTCTGAGGGCTGGAGGGAGTGAGCTATCTACAGGCACGGAGAGGGCTGAAGCCATGCGAGCTTCCCACAGGCTCAGCTGTAGCAATCATCAACTCCGTCAAGAGCTCCTGAGGCAATGGGAGATGCTGTCCTATTCAGTGTCTCCTGGTGCTGTTCTTGGGACACTGGTTCACCGGATCCAGAAAAGGACCCTATTTCTTCAGGTCTTAGGCCTAATTGAGAATGACTTTCAATGTTAGAGCAGGGTGGGCTGGCATTGTTCTTTGGGGATTCTAGGCCTGGAACAGAGAGCAAGAGAGTCATGGTCAGAGCCTGGATCTGCAGTGACCTGAGGAGACCGTTCTGCCAGGGCCACCTCACCCAACCCTTGCCATGGCCAAGAGAGAGGTGTTGCCAACAGGATCAGCAGCAAGCTGCGGGCCAGGAATTCCACCCATGTCCCTGAAATCTCTGTGTGATCTGCCCACAACACCTCTTGTCAACACAGGGTGCGAAGCCCAATGCAGCCAGGACAGGCATTGCAGCTACCTGTTCAAGCATTGCAGCTCGCCTGGCCAGCCCGCTGCCCTCACTCACCCTGACTGAGATCCTGGAGCTCTTCCTGCTGCTCCTCCGTCATGGGAAACCCGGCCATCTCTGAGAACAAAGAGTTCATCTTGGCCCCAGCGGCACAGCTCCATGCCAGCGGCGCTGATGGGGCAGCGGGTGGGGTTGGGGCCAAGCTGCGGTGGGCCAGGCCCAAGGAGGGAGCCCGGGCTCGGGGCTCACCCATGAACATGACGGCCGCCTCTCGCAGGGGCTCCTGTGGGCTCTGCAGGTAGGGCAGGGCCCGGCGCAGGTGCTCGGCCGCTCGGCTCCTGTCCTGTGCCAGCTGCAGAGAGCGGCAGGAGGGAAGGGTTGGCGCGGGCTCAGCCCCTGGGCCGGGCGCTGCCTGCGCCCAGCCCCGGCCTCCCCTGGCCTCAGAGCCCTGAGGCGCGGCCAGCAGCCGCTGGCCAAGGGCTCCCGAGGGCAGGGGGCAGAGGGCCGGCTGCTGCCCGGGGAGCCGCGGTGCCGGCCCGCAGCCCCGCCGGGCCGGGGCTCCATGGGCACCCGGCTCGGGCCCACGGGAGCCTGGAGAAGAGCCCGGGCGGCCTCTGGCTGCAGCAGCGGGCAGGGGCACAGCTGCCAGCCCCGCACACCGAGCACCGCCCTCAGGGGCCTTCTCCGGCCTGAGCCTGGGGCTTCAGGCCCTCCTTACCAGGCACTCTTCGACATTCATCAGTGGCTGCTTCTTCAACAGCTGTACCAGCTTCATCCTCTTCAGGAACTCGGCCACACGAAGCAGCGTTTCTCGAGAGGCCTGGAGAGCAGCAGAGACTCAGAGATGGCCCCACAGCCCAGGGCACCAGACCCACATCTCTGTGCCCAGGCATGGAGGAGGCTGCAGCCCGTGAGGCACCAGGGCAGGACGCAGGCATGCCCCCTCCCAGAGATGCACCAGCATCACACAAAACCTCACTTTTGCTACGTCCGAGTTCTTATCATGACAGTAAAGTAAAAGTGCACACAGGCTCTTGCTCACAATTGACTTCAAGGGCTTTTTTCCCTCATCCACTACCAATTCCACCACCTCGCTGAAGAGTTGAATGGAGAGCCCCTGCACATGGCTGTAGTCCTAGAGGAAACAAAAAGCCCTACATCAACTATTCCATTCCCACCTGGGCAAAGGCCTGAAAATCCATAGGGCACCAAGTTACTGGGAAGCACCAATGCCTGTGGCTCAGGATGCAGAAGCTTACATGCTCAAAGAGCAGCAGGAGTGCCTCAGCCAGCTTTAAACTTGGAACACAACCAATAAGAATGAAACAATATCCACTTACAGTGGAAAACATAAAAATATTAAGACTATCGCGGACAATTTTCTAAAATTTGGGTTGTTACTGGAATGTGATTCTGAAGAGAATGCACCCATTTTACCAGAACAGAAGCCTGATGGCTTGAACTACAGTCTGGTTCAATACGTACAGGCTATATAAACAAAATAGCTGGAGATCTCCACCCAGTGGTTGTAAATCCATATGCTTTGCTAAGCAAAGTAAAAGCTGAATATGGATGGTTTACCATTTCAGATCTCAAGGATGCTTTCTTCTGTATAGCCTTGGACGCTGGCAGCCAAAAGCTGTTTGCCTTTGAATGGGGAAACCCAGAGACTGGAAGGACAAGTCAATTTACCTGCACTGTTGTCAAGGGCTCCTGCTGGGAGCAGCTTTGGCCCCGAGCAGGCTGCACAGTCCGCATAGCTCAGTCCTCTTCTGGGGACAGACTGCCTGAAACCCAAGCAGCTCTCAGCCACTGGCTACCTTTAGCTAGCATAAGGCATATCAGCTCTTTAGTGATTATCAGCTCTTTTGAGTTCAGCTCTTTTGCTTGCTACGGCACCACAGGCAGACGCTGGCTGAAAGAGGAGAAGGCTGCTCTGGAGTTCCACAGCAATGTCTTTATTGGGGGTCTGTCAAGGGTTCCAGCAACGGCTCTTCTAACCAGAATGGGCTAAAATAGCCCATTATACAGGGTAAGGGGGGATCAGAAATTGTCCAAAAGCAGGGCTTGAGGAGAAGTGACCTATGGGGTTACAGAGACATAAGCTGGGGTCCGAAAAGGTGGAAGACGGGGGCTTGCCATGACTTGGCATTTCCTATCTTTAGTCCTCTGCTCTCCACGGGGCCCTAGCAAGCCCATGGCCTGCTACAGACTGTAGGAACACAAGGATTCTAAATTAACCCTCCTCCTAACCATCATGAACCTATGGATGTGGTGGAAAATTAAAACAGCAGCATAACAGTACATATGTACTGTGGACTGTCCAGAGGATCTTGCAAAAGAATTTGCATCAGGATAAAGAGAAGGGGAGAATGAAACAAGGCCTTTGTTTTACATAAGCCCAAGCAATTCCCATAAGTAAACAAGTACTTAGCACAGACCTACAGAAGCACTTAGCACTAGTTAGCATAAGAAAAACCTGGCTGGCCTAACTTGACAGGAGAGGGACTTGACAAAAAGCTTATACACATTCTACCAGAAAAACCAAGGGCAAGTATGGAATGAGCCCTGTGCAGGGAAGCCATGAGGAAGAAGTGCTGCTTTAGGGCATGGAGACTGCCCCTGGCCAGCACCTGGACATTAGCTTCAAGTACAGGAATCTGACAGAATGTATTTCTAACCCCCTGCTTATCAAAACACCTCAGCAGAGTAAAGATGGATGGTATTTTTGATATAATTCCTACATCAACCCACTGAAATTTACACGTGGCAGAGAAGCATTTTGTGGGGTGATGTGGGGTCGGCTGTCTGTTCTCTGCCCCGAGATGCATGGGATGGCTCTGCAGCAGCCTCTGCTCTGAAGAATGAGTCTGGACTCTTCACTTTTTTGGTCTTCAGGTTGTTTATTATTTCTTATCTACGAAATTGTCTTTTTGCCCAGCCGAGGTCTGCACAGCAAGGCAGCCACAAGAACCCTGACCACCCCACCCCCGAGGCGGTGTCGTCCTTTTATACTGCAAACTACGTAGATCATACTTACTTTTAATTTCCAATACCTATCACCTATGTTAGACAGTGTACTTCTGTTCTAAACCAATCCCCAAGTGCCAACATCACAGCAGAAAATGGAGAACAAGAAGAAGAAAGAAGAAAGAAGAAGGACTAGACAGGCCCTGATTCCTCCATCTTGTCCCTATAACCCCTACACCAAAAATCCTAAAATCTACATTTCCACCCTGTCAACACCCTGTTACTGCACCATTGAAACCTGTGTGTCTTTCATATCCCCATGCCAAGCTGGCAATTCATTGGAAGGATCAAAATAAAGCCTGCAGGTGTTCCAGGCAGAATGCCAGGGTCTCGAGCCCCCTGATGGGGTTCTCGGCAACCTGGACATCCAGAGGGTTGTGCTGAGTTCCCACAGGGTGCAGACACCTGCCCTCCTGCTAGCTTTATAAAAGATCTTTTGATGGACAATGCGTTTGTCTGCAGCTTTCTCTGAATTAGGAACACCCCTCAGGACTGCTGTATCCTGAGGGAACACCGCTGGCCATCCCCTGGGTGTATCTGCAAAAGCTTAAAATCAGCTGCCTCAGCTTCCAGGGCCTCTCTTGGCCAGCATCCTGACGTGGCTGCAGGGCTGCTGCGAGGCACTGCTGGGACCCAGCGGGACAGGACCGGCTCTCTCGTGCCCACGTAGCAGCCCTGACACAGCCAGGGCCATCCCAAAAGCGGAGAAACGCTCACGTGCCAGCAGAGAGGAGCACGGAGCACTGGGCTGCTCTGAGGCGATCTCGGCATGGTTCTCCAGTGAGAGGGGCAGGCAGACCTCCCACATTCAGGGCATCCCCTGCATCAAAAGGATGGGCATTTTGTCCTTTCTGTCCCTCCACCTCAGAACCAGGCCTGACATCTCCTCCTCTGGAGTGGAGTTTTTCCAGTTACAACGTCATCTGACACTTGGCCAGCGCGTGAGATGAGGCTGCAGTGACCTGTGATACCGCCTCCATGCCAACCACAGCTCCATTGTGTATTGCTCCTCTTTCACAGACAGGTTCACTTCCCATCGATTGACCAGTCCATTGTTTCTCTTAAGGGTCAAATTCCCACCAGTTTAACTGTAAGATTTCTTTAATTGTCTGCTCTTCATTCTTTTGTTGACACGCACAACAGCGGACCAAATATGGCAGGGCCTTAGACATGACTTTGGTCCCTGATACACACACAGGCTCCTTGTCCCACTGCTGGCCTTCAATGTGCTCAGCAAGATCTGGAACTGCACGGTGCTGTGGAACTGCACCTTCAGCACAGGGACCTTTCCAGCCTGACCTGCCCTCGTTCCTCTGTGTCCGTGCACAAAACACGGCGTGGCAGAGAACAGCAGCAGGGGCTGGTGTGTCTCAGGGTCTCGGATTTGCTTCAGTTGCACAGGGATGCAGGCAAAGTGAAGAAGCCAAACTGTTTATTATTGGAAGGCGAAGCAAAGGGCTGATATGGGAGGGAAAAGGGGAATAGGCAGGGTTTGAGGTCTGGAGGGATGGAGCTGTCAAAAGCAAGAGTGGAAGGAAAACACAGGAATAGGCATGGTCTGAGGGCTGGTGAGATAGAGCTGTCGAAAGGGAGGGAGAGTGGAGGGGAAAAGTGGATGGACATTGTCTGAGGGCTGGAGGGAGTGAGCTATCTACAGGCACGGAGAGGGCTGAAGCCATGCGAGCTTCCCACAGGCTCAGCTGTAGCAATCATCAACTCCGTCAAGAGCTCCTGAGGCAATGGGAGATGCTGTCCTATTCAGTGTCTCCTGGTGCTGTTCTTGGGACACTGGTTCACCGGATCCAGAAAAGGACCCTATTTCTTCAGGTCTTAGGCCTAATTGAGAATGACTTTCAATGTTAGAGCAGGGTGGGCTGGCATTGTTCTTTGGGGATTCTAGGCCTGGAACAGAGAGCAAGAGAGTCATGGTCAGAGCCTGGATCTGCAGTGACCTGAGGAGACCGTTCTGCCAGGGCCACCTCACCCAACCCTTGCCATGGCCAAGAGAGAGGTGTTGCCAACAGGATCAGCAGCAAGCTGCGGGCCAGGAATTCCACCCATGTCCCTGAAATCTCTGTGTGATCTGCCCACAACACCTCTTGTCAACACAGGGTGCGAAGCCCAATGCAGCCAGGACAGGCATTGCAGCTACCTGTTCAAGCATTGCAGCTCGCCTGGCCAGCCCGCTGCCCTCACTCACCCTGACTGAGATCCTGGAGCTCTTCCTGCTGCTCCTCCGTCATGGGAAACCCGGCCATCTCTGAGAACAAAGAGTTCATCTTGGCCCCAGCGGCACAGCTCCATGCCAGCGGCGCTGATGGGGCAGCGGGTGGGGTTGGGGCCAAGCTGCGGTGGGCCAGGCCCAAGGAGGGAGCCCGGGCTCGGGGCTCACCCATGAACATGACGGCCGCCTCTCGCAGGGGCTCCTGTGGGCTCTGCAGGTAGGGCAGGGCCCGGCGCAGGTGCTCGGCCGCTCGGCTCCTGTCCTGTGCCAGCTGCAGAGAGCGGCAGGAGGGAAGGGTTGGCGCGGGCTCAGCCCCTGGGCCGGGCGCTGCCTGCGCCCAGCCCCGGCCTCCCCTGGCCTCAGAGCCCTGAGGCGCGGCCAGCAGCCGCTGGCCAAGGGCTCCCGAGGGCAGGGGGCAGAGGGCCGGCTGCTGCCCGGGGAGCCGCGGTGCCGGCCCGCAGCCCCGCCGGGCCGGGGCTCCATGGGCACCCGGCTCGGGCCCACGGGAGCCTGGAGAAGAGCCCGGGCGGCCTCTGGCTGCAGCAGCGGGCAGGGGCACAGCTGCCAGCCCCGCACACCGAGCACCGCCCTCAGGGGCCTTCTCCGGCCTGAGCCTGGGGCTTCAGGCCCTCCTTACCAGGCACTCTTCGACATTCATCAGTGGCTGCTTCTTCAACAGCTGTACCAGCTTCATCCTCTTCAGGAACTCGGCCACACGAAGCAGCGTTTCTCGAGAGGCCTGGAGAGCAGCAGAGACTCAGAGATGGCCCCACAGCCCAGGGCACCAGACCCACATCTCTGTGCCCAGGCATGGAGGAGGCTGCAGCCCGTGAGGCACCAGGGCAGGACGCAGGCATGCCCCCTCCCAGAGATGCACCAGCATCACACAAAACCTCACTTTTGCTACGTCCGAGTTCTTATCATGACAGTAAAGTAAAAGTGCACACAGGCTCTTGCTCACAATTGACTTCAAGGGCTTTTTTCCCTCATCCACTACCAATTCCACCACCTCGCTGAAGAGTTGAATGGAGAGCCCCTGCACATGGCTGTAGTCCTAGAGGAAACAAAAAGCCCTACATCAACTATTCCATTCCCACCTGGGCAAAGGCCTGAAAATCCATAGGGCACCAAGTTACTGG
Source organism: Ammospiza nelsoni (assembly GCF_027579445.1). Classification (NCBI taxonomy): domain Eukaryota; kingdom Metazoa; phylum Chordata; class Aves; order Passeriformes; family Passerellidae; genus Ammospiza; species Ammospiza nelsoni. The sequence continues at coordinate 3,949,554 of NC_080639.1, forward strand.
GAAGCACCAATGCCTGTGGCTCAGGATGCAGAAGCTTACATGCTCAAAGAGCAGCAGGAGTGCCTCAGCCAGCTTTAAACTTGGAACACAACCAATAAGAATGAAACAATATCCACTTACAGTGGAAAACATAAAAATATTAAGACTATCGCGGACAATTTTCTAAAATTTGGGTTGTTACTGGAATGTGATTCTGAAGAGAATGCACCCATTTTACCAGAACAGAAGCCTGATGGCTTGAACTACAGTCTGGTTCAATACGTACAGGCTATATAAACAAAATAGCTGGAGATCTCCACCCAGTGGTTGTAAATCCATATGCTTTGCTAAGCAAAGTAAAAGCTGAATATGGATGGTTTACCATTTCAGATCTCAAGGATGCTTTCTTCTGTATAGCCTTGGACGCTGGCAGCCAAAAGCTGTTTGCCTTTGAATGGGGAAACCCAGAGACTGGAAGGACAAGTCAATTTACCTGCACTGTTGTCAAGGGCTCCTGCTGGGAGCAGCTTTGGCCCCGAGCAGGCTGCACAGTCCGCATAGCTCAGTCCTCTTCTGGGGACAGACTGCCTGAAACCCAAGCAGCTCTCAGCCACTGGCTACCTTTAGCTAGCATAAGGCATATCAGCTCTTTAGTGATTATCAGCTCTTTTGAGTTCAGCTCTTTTGCTTGCTACGGCACCACAGGCAGACGCTGGCTGAAAGAGGAGAAGGCTGCTCTGGAGTTCCACAGCAATGTCTTTATTGGGGGTCTGTCAAGGGTTCCAGCAACGGCTCTTCTAACCAGAATGGGCTAAAATAGCCCATTATACAGGGTAAGGGGGGATCAGAAATTGTCCAAAAGCAGGGCTTGAGGAGAAGTGACCTATGGGGTTACAGAGACATAAGCTGGGGTCCGAAAAGGTGGAAGACGGGGGCTTGCCATGACTTGGCATTTCCTATCTTTAGTCCTCTGCTCTCCACGGGGCCCTAGCAAGCCCATGGCCTGCTACAGACTGTAGGAACACAAGGATTCTAAATTAACCCTCCTCCTAACCATCATGAACCTATGGATGTGGTGGAAAATTAAAACAGCAGCATAACAGTACATATGTACTGTGGACTGTCCAGAGGATCTTGCAAAAGAATTTGCATCAGGATAAAGAGAAGGGGAGAATGAAACAAGGCCTTTGTTTTACATAAGCCCAAGCAATTCCCATAAGTAAACAAGTACTTAGCACAGACCTACAGAAGCACTTAGCACTAGTTAGCATAAGAAAAACCTGGCTGGCCTAACTTGACAGGAGAGGGACTTGACAAAAAGCTTATACACATTCTACCAGAAAAACCAAGGGCAAGTATGGAATGAGCCCTGTGCAGGGAAGCCATGAGGAAGAAGTGCTGCTTTAGGGCATGGAGACTGCCCCTGGCCAGCACCTGGACATTAGCTTCAAGTACAGGAATCTGACAGAATGTATTTCTAACCCCCTGCTTATCAAAACACCTCAGCAGAGTAAAGATGGATGGTATTTTTGATATAATTCCTACATCAACCCACTGAAATTTACACGTGGCAGAGAAGCATTTTGTGGGGTGATGTGGGGTCGGCTGTCTGTTCTCTGCCCCGAGATGCATGGGATGGCTCTGCAGCAGCCTCTGCTCTGAAGAATGAGTCTGGACTCTTCACTTTTTTGGTCTTCAGGTTGTTTATTATTTCTTATCTACGAAATTGTCTTTTTGCCCAGCCGAGGTCTGCACAGCAAGGCAGCCACAAGAACCCTGACCACCCCACCCCCGAGGCGGTGTCGTCCTTTTATACTGCAAACTACGTAGATCATATTTACTTTTAATTTCCAATACCTATCACCTATGTTAGACAGTGTACTTCTGTTCTAAACCAATCCCCAAGTGCCAACATCACAGCAGAAAATGGAGAACAAGAAGAAGAAAGAAGAAAGAAGAAGGACTAGACAGGCCCTGATTCCTCCATCTTGTCCCTATAACCCCTACACCAAAAATCCTAAAATCTACATTTCCACCCTGTCAACACCCTGTTACTGCACCATTGAAACCTGTGTGTCTTTCATATCCCCATGCCAAGCTGGCAATTCATTGGAAGGATCAAAATAAAGCCTGCAGGTGTTCCAGGCAGAATGCCAGGGTCTCGAGCCCCCTGATGGGGTTCTCGGCAACCTGGACATCCAGAGGGTTGTGCTGAGTTCCCACAGGGTGCAGACACCTGCCCTCCTGCTAGCTTTATAAAAGATCTTTTGATGGACAATGCGTTTGTCTGCAGCTTTCTCTGAATTAGGAACACCCCTCAGGACTGCTGTATCCTGAGGGAACACCGCTGGCCATCCCCTGGGTGTATCTGCAAAAGCTTAAAATCAGCTGCCTCAGCTTCCAGGGCCTCTCTTGGCCAGCATCCTGACGTGGCTGCAGGGCTGCTGCGAGGCACTGCTGGGACCCAGCGGGACAGGACCGGCTCTCTCGTGCCCACGTAGCAGCCCTGACACAGCCAGGGCCATCCCAAAAGCGGAGAAACGCTCACGTGCCAGCAGAGAGGAGCACGGAGCACTGGGCTGCTCTGAGGCGATCTCGGCATGGTTCTCCAGTGAGAGGGGCAGGCAGACCTCCCACATTCAGGGCATCCCCTGCATCAAAAGGATGGGCATTTTGTCCTTTCTGTCCCTCCACCTCAGAACCAGGCCTGACATCTCCTCCTCTGGAGTGGAGTTTTTCCAGTTACAACGTCATCTGACACTTGGCCAGCGCGTGAGATGAGGCTGCAGTGACCTGTGATACCGCCTCCATGCCAACCACAGCTCCATTGTGTATTGCTCCTCTTTCACAGACAGGTTCACTTCCCATCGATTGACCAGTCCATTGTTTCTCTTAAGGGTCAAATTCCCACCAGTTTAACTGTAAGATTTCTTTAATTGTCTGCTCTTCATTCTTTTGTTGACACGCACAACAGCGGACCAAATATGGCAGGGCCTTAGACATGACTTTGGTCCCTGATACACACACAGGCTCCTTGTCCCACTGCTGGCCTTCAATGTGCTCAGCAAGATCTGGAACTGCACGGTGCTGTGGAACTGCACCTTCAGCACAGGGACCTTTCCAGCCTGACCTGCCCTCGTTCCTCTGTGTCCGTGCACAAAACACGGCGTGGCAGAGAACAGCAGCAGGGGCTGGTGTGTCTCAGGGTCTCGGATTTGCTTCAGTTGCACAGGGATGCAGGCAAAGTGAAGAAGCCAAACTGTTTATTATTGGAAGGCGAAGCAAAGGGCTGATATGGGAGGGAAAAGGGGAATAGGCAGGGTTTGAGGTCTGGAGGGATGGAGCTGTCAAAAGCAAGAGTGGAAGGAAAACACAGGAATAGGCATGGTCTGAGGGCTGGTGAGATAGAGCTGTCGAAAGGGAGGGAGAGTGGAGGGGAAAAGTGGATGGACATTGTCTGAGGGCTGGAGGGAGTGAGCTATCTACAGGCACGGAGAGGGCTGAAGCCATGCGAGCTTCCCACAGGCTCAGCTGTAGCAATCATCAACTCCGTCAAGAGCTCCTGAGGCAATGGGAGATGCTGTCCTATTCAGTGTCTCCTGGTGCTGTTCTTGGGACACTGGTTCACCGGATCCAGAAAAGGACCCTATTTCTTCAGGTCTTAGGCCTAATTGAGAATGACTTTCAATGTTAGAGCAGGGTGGGCTGGCATTGTTCTTTGGGGATTCTAGGCCTGGAACAGAGAGCAAGAGAGTCATGGTCAGAGCCTGGATCTGCAGTGACCTGAGGAGACCGTTCTGCCAGGGCCACCTCACCCAACCCTTGCCATGGCCAAGAGAGAGGTGTTGCCAACAGGATCAGCAGCAAGCTGCGGGCCAGGAATTCCACCCATGTCCCTGAAATCTCTGTGTGATCTGCCCACAACACCTCTTGTCAACACAGGGTGCGAAGCCCAATGCAGCCAGGACAGGCATTGCAGCTACCTGTTCAAGCATTGCAGCTCGCCTGGCCAGCCCGCTGCCCTCACTCACCCTGACTGAGATCCTGGAGCTCTTCCTGCTGCTCCTCCGTCATGGGAAACCCGGCCATCTCTGAGAACAAAGAGTTCATCTTGGCCCCAGCGGCACAGCTCCATGCCAGCGGCGCTGATGGGGCAGCGGGTGGGGTTGGGGCCAAGCTGCGGTGGGCCAGGCCCAAGGAGGGAGCCCGGGCTCAGGGCTCACCCATGAACATGACGGCCGCCTCTCGCAGGGGCTCCTGTGGGCTCTGCAGGTAGGGCAGGGCCCGGCGCAGGTGCTCGGCCGCTCGGCTCCTGTCCTGTGCCAGCTGCAGAGAGCGGCAGGAGGGAAGGGTTGGCGCGGGCTCAGCCCCTGGGCCGGGCGTGCCTGCGCCCAGCCCCGGCCTCCCCTGGCCTCAGAGCCCTGAGGCGCGGCCAGCAGCCGCTGGCCAAGGGCTCCCGAGGGCAGGGGGCAGAGGGCCGGCTGCTGCCCGGGGAGCCGCGGTGCCGGCCCGCAGCCCCGCCGGGCCGGGGCTCCATGGGCACCCGGCTCGGGCCCACGGGAGCCTGGAGAAGAGCCCGGGCGGCCTCTGGCTGCAGCAGCGGGCAGGGGCACAGCTGCCAGCCCCGCACACCGAGCACCGCCCTCAGGGGCCTTCTCCGGCCTGAGCCTGGGGCTTCAGGCCCTCCTTACCAGGCACTCTTCGACATTCATCAGTGGCTGCTTCTTCAACAGCTGTACCAGCTTCATCCTCTTCAGGAACTCGGCCACACGAAGCAGCGTTTCTCGAGAGGCCTGGAGAGCAGCAGAGACTCAGAGATGGCCCCACAGCCCAGGGCACCAGACCCACATCTCTGTGCCCAGGCATGGAGGAGGCTGCAGCCCGTGAGGCACCAGGGCAGGACGCAGGCATGCCCCCTCCCAGAGATGCACCAGCATCACACAAAACCTCACTTTTGCTACGTCCGAGTTCTTATCATGACAGTAAAGTAAAAGTGCACACAGGCTCTTGCTCACAATTGACTTCAAGGGCTTTTTTCCCTCATCCACTACCAATTCCACCACCTCGCTGAAGAGTTGAATGGAGAGCCCCTGCACATGGCTGTAGTCCTAGAGGAAACAAAAAGCCCTACATCAACTATTCCATTCCCACCTGGGCAAAGGCCTGAAAATCCATAGGGCACCAAGTTACTGGGAAGCACCAATGCCTGTGGCTCAGGATGCAGAAGCTTACATGCTCAAAGAGCAGCAGGAGTGCCTCAGCCAGCTTTAAACTTGGAACACAACCAATAAGAATGAAACAATATCCACTTACAGTGGAAAACATAAAAATATTAAGACTATCGCGGACAATTTTCTAAAATTTGGGTTGTTACTGGAATGTGATTCTGAAGAGAATGCACCCATTTTACCAGAACAGAAGCCTGATGGCTTGAACTACAGTCTGGTTCAATACGTACAGGCTATATAAACAAAATAGCTGGAGATCTCCCCCCAGTGGTTGTAAATCCATATGCTTTGCTAAGCAAAGTAAAAGATGAATATGGATGGTTTACCATTTCAGATCTCAAGGATGCTTTCTTCTGTATAGCCTTGGACGCTGGCAGCCAAAAGCTGTTTGCCTTTGAATGGGGAAACCCAGAGACTGGAAGGACAAGTCAATTTACCTGCACTGTTGTCAAGGGCTCCTGCTGGGAGCAGCTTTGGCCCCGAGCAGGCTGCACAGTCCGCATAGCTCAGTCCTCTTCTGGGGACAGACTGCCTGAAACCCAAGCAGCTCTCAGCCACTGGCTACCTTTAGCTAGCATAAGGCATATCAGCTCTTTAGTGATTATCAGCTCTTTTGAGTTCAGCTCTTTTGCTTGCTACGGCACCACAGGCAGACGCTGGCTGAAAGAGGAGAAGGCTGCTCTGGAGTTCCACAGCAATGTCTTTATTGGGGGTCTGTCAAGGGTTCCAGCAACGGCTCTTCTAACCAGAATGGGCTAAAATAGCCCATTATACAGGGTAAGGGGGGATCAGAAATTGTCCAAAAGCAGGGCTTGAGGAGAAGTGACCTATGGGGTTACAGAGACATAAGCTGGGGTCCGAAAAGGTGGAAGACGGGGGCTTGCCATGACTTGGCATTTCCTATCTTTAGTCCTCTGCTCTCCACGGGGCCCTAGCAAGCCCATGGCCTGCTACAGACTGTAGGAACACAAGGATTCTAAATTAACCCTCCTCCTAACCATCATGAACCTATGGATGTGGTGGAAAATTAAAACAGCAGCATAACAGTACATATGTACTGTGGACTGTCCAGAGGATCTTGCAAAAGAATTTGCATCAGGATAAAGAGAAGGGGAGAATGAAACAAGGCCTTTGTTTTACATAAGCCCAAGCAATTCCCATAAGTAAACAAGTACTTAGCACAGACCTACAGAAGCACTTAGCACTAGTTAGCATAAGAAAAACCCGGCTGGCCTAACTTGACAGGAGAGGGACTTGACAAAAAGCTTATACACATTCTACCAGAAAAACCAAGGGCAAGTATGGAATGAGCCCTGTGCAGGGAAGCCATGAGGAAGAAGTGCTGCTTTAGGGCATGGAGACTGCTCCTGGCCAGCACCTGGACATTAGCTTCAAGTACAGGAATCTGACAGAATGTATTTCTAACCCCCTGTTTATCAAAACACCTCAGCAGAGTAAAGATGGATGGTATTTTTGATATAATTCCTACATCAACCCACTGAAATTTACACGTGGCAGAGAAGCATTTTGTGGGGTGATGTGGGGTCGGCTGTCTGTTCTCTGCCCCGAGATGCATGGGATGGCTCTGCAGCAGCCTCTGCTCTGAAGAATGAGTCTGGACTCTTCACTTTTTTGGTCTTCAGGTTGTTTATTATTTCTTATCTACGAAATTGTCTTTTTGCCCAGCCGAGGTCTGCACAGCAAGGCAGCCACAAGAACCCTGACCACCCCACCCCCGAGGCGGTGTCGTCCTTTTATACTGCAAACTACGTAGATCATATTTACTTTTAATTTCCAATACCTATCACCTATGTTAGACAGTGTACTTCTGTTCTAAACCAATCCCCAAGTGCCAACATCACAGCAGAAAATGGAGAACAAGAAGAAGAAAGAAGAAAGAAGAAGGACTAGACAGGCCCTGATTCCTCCATCTTGTCCCTATAACCCCTACACCAAAAATCCTAAAATCTACATTTCCACCCTGTCAACACCCTGTTACTGCACCATTGAAACCTGTGTGTCTTTCATATCCCCATGCCAAGCTGGCAATTCATTGGAAGGATCAAAATAAAGCCTGCAGGTGTTCCAGGCAGAATGCCAGGGTCTCGAGCCCCCTGATGGGGTTCTCGGCAACCTGGACATCCAGAGGGTTGTGCTGAGTTCCCACAGGGTGCAGACACCTGCCCTCCTGCTAGCTTTATAAAAGATCTTTTGATGGACAATGCGTTTGTCTGCAGCTTTCTCTGAATTAGGAACACCCCTCAGGACTGCTGTATCCTGAGGGAACACCGCTGGCCATCCCCTGGGTGTATCTGCAAAAGCTTAAAATCAGCTGCCTCAGCTTCCAGGGCCTCTCTTGGCCAGCATCCTGACGTGGCTGCAGGGCTGCTGCGAGGCACTGCTGGGACCCAGCGGGACAGGACCGGCTCTCTCGTGCCCACGTAGCAGCCCTGACACAGCCAGGGCCATCCCAAAAGCGGAGAAACGCTCACGTGCCAGCAGAGAGGAGCACGGAGCACTGGGCTGCTCTGAGGCGATCTCGGCATGGTTCTCCAGTGAGAGGGGCAGGCAGACCTCCCACATTCAGGGCATCCCCTGCATCAAAAGGATGGGCATTTTGTCCTTTCTGTCCCTCCACCTCAGAACCAGGCCTGACATCTCCTCCTCTGGAGTGGAGTTTTTCCAGTTACAACGTCATCTGACACTTGGCCAGCGCGTGAGATGAGGCTGCAGTGACCTGTGATACCGCCTCCATGCCAACCACAGCTCCATTGTGTATTGCTCCTCTTTCACAGACAGGTTCACTTCCCATCGATTGACCAGTCCATTGTTTCTCTTAAGGGTCAAATTCCCACCAGTTTAACTGTAAGATTTCTTTAATTGTCTGCTCTTCATTCTTTTGTTGACACGCACAACAGCGGACCAAATATGGCAGGGCCTTAGACATGACTTTGGTCCCTGATACACACACAGGCTCCTTGTCCCACTGCTGGCCTTCAATGTGCTCAGCAAGATCTGGAACTGCACGGTGCTGTGGAACTGCACCTTCAGCACAGGGACCTTTCCAGCCTGACCTGCCCTCGTTCCTCTGTGTCCGTGCACAAAACACGGCGTGGCAGAGAACAGCAGCAGGGGCTGGTGTGTCTCAGGGTCTCGGATTTGCTTCAGTTGCACAGGGATGCAGGCAAAGTGAAGAAGCCAAACTGTTTATTATTGGAAGGCGAAGCAAAGGGCTGATATGGGAGGGAAAAGGGGAATAGGCAGGGTTTGAGGTCTGGAGGGATGGAGCTGTCAAAAGCAAGAGTGGAAGGAAAACACAGGAATAGGCATGGTCTGAGGGCTGGTGAGATAGAGCTGTCGAAAGGGAGGGAGAGTGGAGGGGAAAAGTGGATGGACATTGTCTGAGGGCTGGAGGGAGTGAGCTATCTACAGGCACGGAGAGGGCTGAAGCCATGCGAGCTTCCCACAGGCTCAGCTGTAGCAATCATCAACTCCGTCAAGAGCTCCTGAGGCAATGGGAGATGCTGTCCTATTCAGTGTCTCCTGGTGCTGTTCTTGGGACACTGGTTCACCGGATCCAGAAAAGGACCCTATTTCTTCAGGTCTTAGGCCTAATTGAGAATGACTTTCAATGTTAGAGCAGGGTGGGCTGGCATTGTTCTTTGGGGATTCTAGGCCTGGAACAGAGAGCAAGAGAGTCATGGTCAGAGCCTGGATCTGCAGTGACCTGAGGAGACCGTTCTGCCAGGGCCACCTCACCCAACCCTTGCCATGGCCAAGAGAGAGGTGTTGCCAACAGGATCAGCAGCAAGCTGCGGGCCAGGAATTCCACCCATGTCCCTGAAATCTCTGTGTGATCTGCCCACAACACCTCTTGTCAACACAGGGTGCGAAGCCCAATGCAGCCAGGACAGGCATTGCAGCTACCTGTTCAAGCATTGCAGCTCGCCTGGCCAGCCCGCTGCCCTCACTCACCCTGACTGAGATCCTGGAGCTCTTCCTGCTGCTCCTCCGTCATGGGAAACCCGGCCATCTCTGAGAACAAAGAGTTCATCTTGGCCCCAGCGGCACAGCTCCATGCCAGCGGCGCTGATGGGGCAGCGGGTGGGGTTGGGGCCAAGCTGCGGTGGGCCAGGCCCAAGGAGGGAGCCCGGGCTCAGGGCTCACCCATGAACATGACGGCCGCCTCTCGCAGGGGCTCCTGTGGGCTCTGCAGGTAGGGCAGGGCCCGGCGCAGGTGCTCGGCCGCTCGGCTCCTGTCCTGTGCCAGCTGCAGAGAGCGGCAGGAGGGAAGGGTTGGCGCGGGCTCAGCCCCTGGGCCGGGCGTGCCTGCGCCCAGCCCCGGCCTCCCCTGGCCTCAGAGCCCTGAGGCGCGGCCAGCAGCCGCTGGCCAAGGGCTCCCGAGGGCAGGGGGCAGAGGGCCGGCTGCTGCCCGGGGAGCCGCGGTGCCGGCCCGCAGCCCCGCCGGGCCGGGGCTCCATGGGCACCCGGCTCGGGCCCACGGGAGCCTGGAGAAGAGCCCGGGCGGCCTCTGGCTGCAGCAGCGGGCAGGGGCACAGCTGCCAGCCCCGCACACCGAGCACCGCCCTCAGGGGCCTTCTCCGGCCTGAGCCTGGGGCTTCAGGCCCTCCTTACCAGGCACTCTTCGACATTCATCAGTGGCTGCTTCTTCAACAGCTGTACCAGCTTCATCCTCTTCAGGAACTCGGCCACACGAAGCAGCGTTTCTCGAGAGGCCTGGAGAGCAGCAGAGACTCAGAGATGGCCCCACAGCCCAGGGCACCAGACCCACATCTCTGTGCCCAGGCATGGAGGAGGCTGCAGCCCGTGAGGCACCAGGGCAGGACGCAGGCATGCCCCCTCCCAGAGATGCACCAGCATCACACAAAACCTCACTTTTGCTACGTCCGAGTTCTTATCATGACAGTAAAGTAAAAGTGCACACAGGCTCTTGCTCACAATTGACTTCAAGGGCTTTTTTCCCTCATCCACTACCAATTCCACCACCTCGCTGAAGAGTTGAATGGAGAGCCCCTGCACATGGCTGTAGTCCTAGAGGAAACAAAAAGCCCTACATCAACTATTCCATTCCCACCTGGGCAAAGGCCTGAAAATCCATAGGGCACCAAGTTACTGGGAAGCACCAATGCCTGTGGCTCAGGATGCAGAAGCTTACATGCTCAAAGAGCAGCAGGAGTGCCTCAGCCAGCTTTAAACTTGGAACACAACCAATAAGAATGAAACAATATCCACTTACAGTGGAAAACATAAAAATATTAAGACTATCGCGGACAATTTTCTAAAATTTGGGTTGTTACTGGAATGTGATTCTGAAGAGAATGCACCCATTTTACCAGAACAGAAGCCTGATGGCTTGAACTACAGTCTGGTTCAATACGTACAGGCTATATAAACAAAATAGCTGGAGATCTCCCCCCAGTGGTTGTAAATCCATATGCTTTGCTAAGCAAAGTAAAAGATGAATATGGATGGTTTACCATTTCAGATCTCAAGGATGCTTTCTTCTGTATAGCCTTGGACGCTGGCAGCCAAAAGCTGTTTGCCTTTGAATGGGGAAACCCAGAGACTGGAAGGACAAGTCAATTTACCTGCACTGTTGTCAAGGGCTCCTGCTGGGAGCAGCTTTGGCCCCGAGCAGGCTGCACAGTCCGCATAGCTCAGTCCTCTTCTGGGGACAGACTGCCTGAAACCCAAGCAGCTCTCAGCCACTGGCTACCTTTAGCTAGCATAAGGCATATCAGCTCTTTAGTGATTATCAGCTCTTTTGAGTTCAGCTCTTTTGCTTGCTACGGCACCACAGGCAGACGCTGGCTGAAAGAGGAGAAGGCTGCTCTGGAGTTCCACAGCAATGTCTTTATTGGGGGTCTGTCAAGGGTTCCAGCGACGGCTCTTCTAACCAGAATGGGCTAAAATAGCCCATTATACAGGGTAAGGGGGGATCAGAAATTGTCCAAAAGCAGGGCTTGAGGAGAAGTGACCTATGGGGTTACAGAGACATAAGCTGGGGTCCGAAAAGGTGGAAGACGGGGGCTTGCCATGACTTGGCATTTCCTATCTTTAGTCCTCTGCTCTCCACGGGGCCCTAGCAAGCCCATGGCCTGCTACAGACTGTAGGAACACAAGGATTCTAAATTAACCCTCCTCCTAACCATCATGAACCTATGGATGTGGTGGAAAATTAAAACAGCAGCATAACAGTACATATGTACTGTGGACTGTCCAGAGGATCTTGCAAAAGAATTTGCATCAGGATAAAGAGAAGGGGAGAATGAAACAAGGCCTTTGTTTTACATAAGCCCAAGCAATTCCCATAAGTAAACAAGTACTTAGCACAGACCTACAGAAGCACTTAGCACTAGTTAGCATAAGAAAAACCCGGCTGGCCTAACTTGACAGGAGAGGGACTTGACAAAAAGCTTATACACATTCTACCAGAAAAACCAAGGGCAAGTATGGAATGAGCCCTGTGCAGGGAAGCCATGAGGAAGAAGTGCTGCTTTAGGGCATGGAGACTGCTCCTGGCCAGCACCTGGACATTAGCTTCAAGTACAGGAATCTGACAGAATGTATTTCTAACCCCCTGTTTATCAAAACACCTCAGCAGAGTAAAGATGGATGGTATTTTTGATATAATTCCTACATCAACCCACTGAAATTTACACGTGGCAGAGAAGCATTTTGTGGGGTGATGTGGGGTCGGCTGTCTGTTCTCTGCCCCGAGATGCATGGGATGGCTCTGCAGCAGCCTCTGCTCTGAAGAATGAGTCTGGACTCTTCACTTTTTTGGTCTTCAGGTTGTTTATTATTTCTTATCTACGAAATTGTCTTTTTGCCCAGCCGAGGTCTGCACAGCAAGGCAGCCACAAGAACCCTGACCACCCCACCCCCGAGGCGGTGTCGTCCTTTTATACTGCAAACTACGTAGATCATATTTACTTTTAATTTCCAATACCTATCACCTATGTTAGACAGTGTACTTCTGTTCTAAACCAATCCCCAAGTGCCAACATCACAGCAGAAAATGGAGAACAAGAAGAAGAAAGAAGAAAGAAGAAGGACTAGACAGGCCCTGATTCCTCCATCTTGTCCCTATAACCCCTACACCAAAAATCCTAAAATCTACATTTCCACCCTGTCAACACCCTGTTACTGCACCATTGAAACCTGTGTGTCTTTCATATCCCCATGCCAAGCTGGCAATTCATTGGAAGGATCAAAATAAAGCCTGCAGGTGTTCCAGGCAGAATGCCAGGGTCTCGAGCCCCCTGATGGGGTTCTCGGCAACCTGGACATCCAGAGGGTTGTGCTGAGTTCCCACAGGGTGCAGACACCTGCCCTCCTGCTAGCTTTATAAAAGATCTTTTGATGGACAATGCGTTTGTCTGCAGCTTTCTCTGAATTAGGAACACCCCTCAGGACTGCTGTATCCTGAGGGAACACCGCTGGCCATCCCCTGGGTGTATCTGCAAAAGCTTAAAATCAGCTGCCTCAGCTTCCAGGGCCTCTCTTGGCCAGCATCCTGACGTGGCTGCAGGGCTGCTGCGAGGCACTGCTGGGACCCAGCGGGACAGGACCGGCTCTCTCGTGCCCACGTAGCAGCCCTGACACAGCCAGGGCCATCCCAAATGCGGAGAAACACTCACGTGCCAGCAGAGAGGAGCACGGAGCACTGGGCTGCTCTGAGGCGATCTCGGCATGGTTCTCCAGTGAGAGGGGCAGGCAGACCTCCCACATTCAGGGCATCTCCTGCATCAAAAGGATGGGCATTTTGTCCTTTCTGTCCCTCCACCTCAGAACCAGGCCTGACATCTCCTCCTCTGGAGTGGAGTTTTTCCAGTTACAACGTCATCTGACACTTGGCCAGCGCGTGAGATGAGGCTGCAGTGACCTGTGATACCGCCTCCATGCCAACCACAGCTCCATTGTGTATTGCTCCTCTTTCACAGACAGGTTCACTTCCCATCGATTGACCAGTCCATTGTTTCTCTTAAGGGTCAAATTCCCACCAGTTTAACTGTAAGATTTCTTTAATTGTCTGCTCTTCATTCTTTTGTTGACACGCACAACAGCGGACCAAATATGGCAGGGCCTTAGACATGACTTTGGTCCCTGATACACACACAGGCTCCTTGTCCCACTGCTGGCCTTCAATGTGCTCAGCAAGATCTGGAACTGCACGGTGCTGTGGAACTGCACCTTCAGCACAGGGACCTTTCCAGCCTGACCTGCCCTCGTTCCTCTGTGTCCGTGCACAAAACACGGCGTGGCAGAGAACAGCAGCAGGGGCTGGTGTGTCTCAGGGTCTCGGATTTGCTTCAGTTGCACAGGGATGCAGGCAAAGTGAAGAAGCCAAACTGTTTATTATTGGAAGGCGAAGCAAAGGGCTGATATGGGAGGGAAAAGGGGAATAGGCAGGGTTTGAGGTCTGGAGGGATGGAGCTGTCAAAAGCAAGAGTGGAAGGAAAACACAGGAATAGGCATGGTCTGAGGGCTGGTGAGATAGAGCTGTCGAAAGGGAGGGAGAGTGGAGGGGAAAAGTGGATGGACATTGTCTGAGGGCTGGAGGGAGTGAGCTATCTACAGGCACGGAGAGGGCTGAAGCCATGCGAGCTTCCCACAGGCTCAGCTGTAGCAATCATCAACTCCGTCAAGAGCTCCTGAGGCAATGGGAGATGCTGTCCTATTCAGTGTCTCCTGGTGCTGTTCTTGGGACACTGGTTCACCGGATCCAGAAAAGGACCCTATTTCTTCAGGTCTTAGGCCTAATTGAGAATGACTTTCAATGTTAGAGCAGGGTGGGCTGGCATTGTTCTTTGGGGATTCTAGGCCTGGAACAGAGAGCAAGAGAGTCATGGTCAGAGCCTGGATCTGCAGTGACCTGAGGAGACCGTTCTGCCAGGGCCACCTCACCCAACCCTTGCCATGGCCAAGAGAGAGGTGTTGCCAACAGGATCAGCAGCAAGCTGCGGGCCAGGAATTCCACCCATGTCCCTGAAATCTCTGTGTGATCTGCCCACAACACCTCTTGTCAACACAGGGTGCGAAGCCCAATGCAGCCAGGACAGGCATTGCAGCTACCTGTTCAAGCATTGCAGCTCGCCTGGCCAGCCCGCTGCCCTCACTCACCCTGACTGAGATCCTGGAGCTCTTCCTGCTGCTCCTCCGTCATGGGAAACCCGGCCATCTCTGAGAACAAAGAGTTCATCTTGGCCCCAGCGGCACAGCTCCATGCCAGCGGCGCTGATGGGGCAGCGGGTGGGGTTGGGGCCAAGCTGCGGTGGGCCAGGCCCAAGGAGGGAGCCCGGGCTCGGGGCTCACCCATGAACATGACGGCCGCCTCTCGCAGGGGCTCCTGTGGGCTCTGCAGGTAGGGCAGGGCCCGGCGCAGGTGCTCGGCCGCTCGGCTCCTGTCCTGTGCCAGCTGCAGAGAGCGGCAGGAGGGAAGGGTTGGCGCGGGCTCAGCCCCTGGGCCGGGCGCTGCCTGCGCCCAGCCCCGGCCTCCCCTGGCCTCAGAGCCCTGAGGCGCGGCCAGCAGCCGCTGGCCAAGGGCTCCCGAGGGCAGGGGGCAGAGGGCCGGCTGCTGCCCGGGGAGCCGCGGTGCCGGCCCGCAGCCCCGCCGGGCCGGGGCTCCATGGGCACCCGGCTCGGGCCCACGGGAGCCTGGAGAAGAGCCCGGGCGGCCTCTGGCTGCAGCAGCGGGCAGGGGCACAGCTGCCAGCCCCGCACACCGAGCACCGCCCTCAGGGGCCTTCTCCGGCCTGAGCCTGGGGCTTCAGGCCCTCCTTACCAGGCACTCTTCGACATTCATCAGTGGCTGCTTCTTCAACAGCTGTACCAGCTTCATCCTCTTCAGGAACTCGGCCACACGAAGCAGCGTTTCTCGAGAGGCCTGGAGAGCAGCAGAGACTCAGAGATGGCCCCACAGCCCAGGGCACCAGACCCACATCTCTGTGCCCAGGCATGGAGGAGGCTGCAGCCCGTGAGGCACCAGGGCAGGACGCAGGCATGCCCCCTCCCAGAGATGCACCAGCATCACACAAAACCTCACTTTTGCTACGTCCGAGTTCTTATCATGACAGTAAAGTAAAAGTGCACACAGGCTCTTGCTCACAATTGACTTCAAGGGCTTTTTTCCCTCATCCACTACCAATTCCACCACCTCGCTGAAGAGTTGAATGGAGAGCCCCTGCACATGGCTGTAGTCCTAGAGGAAACAAAAAGCCCTACATCAACTATTCCATTCCCACCTGGGCAAAGGCCTGAAAATCCATAGGGCACCAAGTTACTGGGAAGCACCAATGCCTGTGGCTCAGGATGCAGAAGCTTACATGCTCAAAGAGCAGCAGGAGTGCCTCAGCCAGCTTTAAACTTGGAACACAACCAATAAGAATGAAACAATATCCACTTACAGTGGAAAACATAAAAATATTAAGACTATCGCGGACAATTTTCTAAAATTTGGGTTGTTACTGGAATGTGATTCTGAAGAGAATGCACCCATTTTACCAGAACAGAAGCCTGATGGCTTGAACTACAGTCTGGTTCAATACGTACAGGCTATATAAACAAAATAGCTGGAGATCTCCCCCCAGTGGTTGTAAATCCATATGCTTTGCTAAGCAAAGTAAAAGATGAATATGGATGGTTTACCATTTCAGATCTCAAGGATGCTTTCTTCTGTATAGCCTTGGACGCTGGCAGCCAAAAGCTGTTTGCCTTTGAATGGGGAAACCCAGAGACTGGAAGGACAAGTCAATTTACCTGCACTGTTGTCAAGGGCTCCTGCTGGGAGCAGCTTTGGCCCCGAGCAGGCTGCACAGTCCGCATAGCTCAGTCCTCTTCTGGGGACAGACTGCCTGAAACCCAAGCAGCTCTCAGCCACTGGCTACCTTTAGCTAGCATAAGGCATATCAGCTCTTTAGTGATTATCAGCTCTTTTGAGTTCAGCTCTTTTGCTTGCTACGGCACCACAGGCAGACGCTGGCTGAAAGAGGAGAAGGCTGCTCTGGAGTTCCACAGCAATGTCTTTATTGGGGGTCTGTCAAGGGTTCCAGCGACGGCTCTTCTAACCAGAATGGGCTAAAATAGCCCATTATACAGGGTAAGGGGGGATCAGAAATTGTCCAAAAGCAGGGCTTGAGGAGAAGTGACCTATGGGGTTACAGAGACATAAGCTGGGGTCCGAAAAGGTGGAAGACGGGGGCTTGCCATGACTTGGCATTTCCTATCTTTAGTCCTCTGCTCTCCACGGGGCCCTAGCAAGCCCATGGCCTGCTACAGACTGTAGGAACACAAGGATTCTAAATTAACCCTCCTCCTAACCATCATGAACCTATGGATGTGGTGGAAAATTAAAACAGCAGCATAACAGTACATATGTACTGTGGACTGTCCAGAGGATCTTGCAAAAGAATTTGCATCAGGATAAAGAGAAGGGGAGAATGAAACAAGGCCTTTGTTTTACATAAGCCCAAGCAATTCCCATAAGTAAACAAGTACTTAGCACAGACCTACAGAAGCACTTAGCACTAGTTAGCATAAGAAAAACCCGGCTGGCCTAACTTGACAGGAGAGGGACT
The DNA here is from genome assembly GCF_027579445.1 of Ammospiza nelsoni. Classification (NCBI taxonomy): domain Eukaryota; kingdom Metazoa; phylum Chordata; class Aves; order Passeriformes; family Passerellidae; genus Ammospiza; species Ammospiza nelsoni. The sequence goes on from NC_080639.1 coordinate 3,966,361, forward strand.
TGACAAAAAGCTTATACACATTCTACCAGAAAAACCAAGGGCAAGTATGGAATGAGCCCTGTGCAGGGAAGCCATGAGGAAGAAGTGCTGCTTTAGGGCATGGAGACTGCTCCTGGCCAGCACCTGGACATTAGCTTCAAGTACAGGAATCTGACAGAATGTATTTCTAACCCCCTGTTTATCAAAACACCTCAGCAGAGTAAAGATGGATGGTATTTTTGATATAATTCCTACATCAACCCACTGAAATTTACACGTGGCAGAGAAGCATTTTGTGGGGTGATGTGGGGTCGGCTGTCTGTTCTCTGCCCCGAGATGCATGGGATGGCTCTGCAGCAGCCTCTGCTCTGAAGAATGAGTCTGGACTCTTCACTTTTTTGGTCTTCAGGTTGTTTATTATTTCTTATCTACGAAATTGTCTTTTTGCCCAGCCGAGGTCTGCACAGCAAGGCAGCCACAAGAACCCTGACCACCCCACCCCCGAGGCGGTGTCGTCCTTTTATACTGCAAACTACGTAGATCATATTTACTTTTAATTTCCAATACCTATCACCTATGTTAGACAGTGTACTTCTGTTCTAAACCAATCCCCAAGTGCCAACATCACAGCAGAAAATGGAGAACAAGAAGAAGAAAGAAGAAAGAAGAAGGACTAGACAGGCCCTGATTCCTCCATCTTGTCCCTATAACCCCTACACCAAAAATCCTAAAATCTACATTTCCACCCTGTCAACACCCTGTTACTGCACCATTGAAACCTGTGTGTCTTTCATATCCCCATGCCAAGCTGGCAATTCATTGGAAGGATCAAAATAAAGCCTGCAGGTGTTCCAGGCAGAATGCCAGGGTCTCGAGCCCCCTGATGGGGTTCTCGGCAACCTGGACATCCAGAGGGTTGTGCTGAGTTCCCACAGGGTGCAGACACCTGCCCTCCTGCTAGCTTTATAAAAGATCTTTTGATGGACAATGCGTTTGTCTGCAGCTTTCTCTGAATTAGGAACACCCCTCAGGACTGCTGTATCCTGAGGGAACACCGCTGGCCATCCCCTGGGTGTATCTGCAAAAGCTTAAAATCAGCTGCCTCAGCTTCCAGGGCCTCTCTTGGCCAGCATCCTGACGTGGCTGCAGGGCTGCTGCGAGGCACTGCTGGGACCCAGCGGGACAGGACCGGCTCTCTCGTGCCCACGTAGCAGCCCTGACACAGCCAGGGCCATCCCAAATGCGGAGAAACACTCACGTGCCAGCAGAGAGGAGCACGGAGCACTGGGCTGCTCTGAGGCGATCTCGGCATGGTTCTCCAGTGAGAGGGGCAGGCAGACCTCCCACATTCAGGGCATCCCCTGCATCAAAAGGATGGGCATTTTGTCCTTTCTGTCCCTCCACCTCAGAACCAGGCCTGACATCTCCTCCTCTGGAGTGGAGTTTTTCCAGTTACAACGTCATCTGACACTTGGCCAGCGCGTGAGATGAGGCTGCAGTGACCTGTGATACCGCCTCCATGCCAACCACAGCTCCATTGTGTATTGCTCCTCTTTCACAGACAGGTTCACTTCCCATCGATTGACCAGTCCATTGTTTCTCTTAAGGGTCAAATTCCCACCAGTTTAACTGTAAGATTTCTTTAATTGTCTGCTCTTCATTCTTTTGTTGACACGCACAACAGCGGACCAAATATGGCAGGGCCTTAGACATGACTTTGGTCCCTGATACACACACAGGCTCCTTGTCCCACTGCTGGCCTTCAATGTGCTCAGCAAGATCTGGAACTGCACGGTGCTGTGGAACTGCACCTTCAGCACAGGGACCTTTCCAGCCTGACCTGCCCTCGTTCCTCTGTGTCCGTGCACAAAACACGGCGTGGCAGAGAACAGCAGCAGGGGCTGGTGTGTCTCAGGGTCTCGGATTTGCTTCAGTTGCACAGGGATGCAGGCAAAGTGAAGAAGCCAAACTGTTTATTATTGGAAGGCGAAGCAAAGGGCTGATATGGGAGGGAAAAGGGGAATAGGCAGGGTTTGAGGTCTGGAGGGATGGAGCTGTCAAAAGCAAGAGTGGAAGGAAAACACAGGAATAGGCATGGTCTGAGGGCTGGTGAGATAGAGCTGTCGAAAGGGAGGGAGAGTGGAGGGGAAAAGTGGATGGACATTGTCTGAGGGCTGGAGGGAGTGAGCTATCTACAGGCACGGAGAGGGCTGAAGCCATGCGAGCTTCCCACAGGCTCAGCTGTAGCAATCATCAACTCCGTCAAGAGCTCCTGAGGCAATGGGAGATGCTGTCCTATTCAGTGTCTCCTGGTGCTGTTCTTGGGACACTGGTTCACCGGATCCAGAAAAGGACCCTATTTCTTCAGGTCTTAGGCCTAATTGAGAATGACTTTCAATGTTAGAGCAGGGTGGGCTGGCATTGTTCTTTGGGGATTCTAGGCCTGGAACAGAGAGCAAGAGAGTCATGGTCAGAGCCTGGATCTGCAGTGACCTGAGGAGACCGTTCTGCCAGGGCCACCTCACCCAACCCTTGCCATGGCCAAGAGAGAGGTGTTGCCAACAGGATCAGCAGCAAGCTGCGGGCCAGGAATTCCACCCATGTCCCTGAAATCTCTGTGTGATCTGCCCACAACACCTCTTGTCAACACAGGGTGCGAAGCCCAATGCAGCCAGGACAGGCATTGCAGCTACCTGTTCAAGCATTGCAGCTCGCCTGGCCAGCCCGCTGCCCTCACTCACCCTGACTGAGATCCTGGAGCTCTTCCTGCTGCTCCTCCGTCATGGGAAACCCGGCCATCTCTGAGAACAAAGAGTTCATCTTGGCCCCAGCGGCACAGCTCCATGCCAGCGGCGCTGATGGGGCAGCGGGTGGGGTTGGGGCCAAGCTGCGGTGGGCCAGGCCCAAGGAGGGAGCCCGGGCTCGGGGCTCACCCATGAACATGACGGCCGCCTCTCGCAGGGGCTCCTGTGGGCTCTGCAGGTAGGGCAGGGCCCGGCGCAGGTGCTCGGCCGCTCGGCTCCTGTCCTGTGCCAGCTGCAGAGAGCGGCAGGAGGGAAGGGTTGGCGCGGGCTCAGCCCCTGGGCCGGGCGTGCCTGCGCCCATCCCCGGCCTCTCCTGGCCGCAGAGCCCTGAGGCGCGGCCAGCAGCCGCTGGCCAAGGGCTCCCGAGGGCAGGGGGCAGAGGGCCGGCTGCTGCCCGGGGAGCCGCGGTGCCGGCCCGCAGCCCCGCCGGGCCGGGGCTCCATGGGCACCCGGCTCGGGCCCACGGGAGCCTGGAGAAGAGCCCGGGCGGCCTCTGGCTGCAGCAGCGGGCAGGGGCACAGCTGCCAGCCCCGCACACCGAGCACCGCCCTCAGGGGCCTTCTCCGGCCTGAGCCTGGGGCTTCAGGCCCTCCTTACCAGGCACTCTTCGACATTCATCAGTGGCTGCTTCTTCAACAGCTGTACCAGCTTCATCCTCTTCAGGAACTCGGCCACACGAAGCAGCGTTTCTCGAGAGGCCTGGAGAGCAGCAGAGACTCAGAGATGGCCCCACAGCCCAGGGCACCAGACCCACATCTCTGTGCCCAGGCATGGAGGAGGCTGCAGCCCGTGAGGCACCAGGGCAGGACGCAGGCATGCCCCCTCCCAGAGATGCACCAGCATCACACAAAACCTCACTTTTGCTACGTCCGAGTTCTTATCATGACAGTAAAGTAAAAGTGCACACAGGCTCTTGCTCACAATTGACTTCAAGGGCTTTTTCCCTCATCCACTACCAATTCCACCACCTCGCTGAAGAGTTGAATGGAGAGCCCCTGCACATGGCTGTAGTCCTAGAGGAAACAAAAAGCCCTACATCAACTATTCCATTCCCACCTGGGCAAAGGCCTGAAAATCCATAGGGCACCAAGTTACTGGGAAGCACCAATGCCTGTGGCTCAGGATGCAGAAGCTTACATGCTCAAAGAGCAGCAGGAGTGCCTCAGCCAGCTTTAAACTTGGAACACAACCAATAAGAATGAAACAATATCCACTTACAGTGGAAAACATAAAAATATTAAGACTATCGCGGACAATTTTCTAAAATTTGGGTTGTTACTGGAATGTGATTCTGAAGAGAATGCACCCATTTTACCAGAACAGAAGCCTGATGGCTTGAACTACAGTCTGGTTCAATACGTACAGGCTATATAAACAAAATAGCTGGAGATCTCCACCCAGTGGTTGTAAATCCATATGCTTTGCTAAGCAAAGTAAAAGCTGAATATGGATGGTTTACCATTTCAGATCTCAAGGATGCTTTCTTCTGTATAGCCTTGGACGCTGGCAGCCAAAAGCTGTTTGCCTTTGAATGGGGAAACCCAGAGACTGGAAGGACAAGTCAATTTACCTGAACTGTTGTCAAGGGCTCCTGCTGGGAGCAGCTTTGGCCCCGAGCAGGCTGCACAGTCCGCATAGCTCAGTCCTCTTCTGGGGACAGACTGCCCGAAACCCAAGCAGCTCTCAGCCACTGGCTACCTTTAGCTAGCATAAGGCATATCAGCTCTTTAGTGATTATCAGCTCTTTTGAGTTCAGCTCTTTTGCTTGCTACGGCACCACAGGCAGACGCTGGGTGAAAGAGGAGAAGGCTGCTCTGGAGTTCCACAGCAATGTCTTTATTGGGGGTCTGTCAAGGGTTCCAGCGACGGCTCTTCTAACCAGAATGGGCTAAAACAGCCCATTATACAGGGTAAGGGGGGATCAGAAATTGTCCAAAAGCAGGGCTTGAGGAGAAGTGACCTATGGGGTTACAGAGACATAAGCTGGGGTCCGAAAAGGTGGAAGACGGGGGCTTGCCATGACTTGGCATTTCCTATCTTTAGTCCTCTGCTCTCCACGGGGCCCTAGCAAGCCCATGGCCTGCTACAGACTGTAGGAACACAAGGATTCTAAATTAACCCTCCTCCTAACCATCATGAACCTATGGATGTGGTGGAAAATTAAAACAGCAGCATAACAGTACATATGTACTGTGGACTGTCCAGAGGATCTTGCAAAAGAATTTGCATCAGGATAAAGAGAAGGGGAGAATGAAACAAGGCCTTTGTTTTACATAAGCCCAAGCAATTCCCATAAGTAAACAAGTACTTAGCACAGACCTACAGAAGCACTTAGCACTAGTTAGCATAAGAAAAACCTGTCTGGCCTAACTTGACAGGAGAGGGACTTGACAAAAAGCTTATACACATTCTACCAGAAAAACCAAGGGCAAGTATGGAATGAGCCCTGTGCAGGGAAGCCATGAGGAAGAAGTGCTGCTTTAGGGCATGGAGACTGCTCCTGGCCAGCACCTGGACATTAGCTTCAAGTACAGGAATCTGACAGAATGTATTTCTAACCCCCTGCTTATCAAAACACCTCAGCAGAGTAAAGATGGATGGTATTTTTGATATAATTCCTACATCAACCCACTGAAATTTACACGTGGCAGAGAAGCATTTTGTGGGGTGATGTGGGGTCGGCTGTCTGTTCTCTGCCCCGAGATGCATGGGATGGCTCTGCAGCAGCCTCTGCTCTGAAGAATGAGTCTGGACTCTTCACTTTTTTGGTCTTCAGGTTGTTTATTATTTCTTATCTACGAAATTGTCTTTTTGCCCAGCCGAGGTCTGCACAGCAAGGCAGCCACAAGAACCCTGACCACCCCACCCCCGAGGCGGTGTCGTCCTTTTATACTGCAAACTACGTAGATCATACTTACTTTTAATTTCCAATACCTATCACCTATGTTAGACAGTGTACTTCTGTTCTAAACCAATCCCCAAGTGCCAACATCACAGCAGAAAATGGAGAACAAGAAGAAGAAAGAAGAAAGAAGAAGGACTAGACAGGCCCTGATTCCTCCATCTTGTCCCTATAACCCCTACACCAAAAATCCTAAAATCTACATTTCCACCCTGTCAACACCCTGTTACTGCACCATTGAAACCTGTGTGTCTTTCATATCCCCATGCCAAGCTGGCAATTCATTGGAAGGATCAAAATAAAGCCTGCAGGTGTTCCAGGCAGAATGCCAGGGTCTCGAGCCCCCTGATGGGGTTCTCGGCAACCTGGACATCCAGAGGGTTGTGCTGAGTTCCCACAGGGTGCAGACACCTGCCCTCCTGCTAGCTTTATAAAAGATCTTTTGATGGACAATGCGTTTGTCTGCAGCTTTCTCTGATTTAGGAACACCCCTCAGGACTGCTGTATCCTGAGGGAACACCACTGGCCATCCCCTGGGTGTATCTGCAAAAGCTTAAAATCAGCTGCCGCAGCTTCCAGGGCCTCTCTTGGCCAGCATCCTGACGTGGCTGCAGGGCTGCTGCGAGGCACTGCTGGGATCCAGCGGGACAGGACCGGCTCTCTCGTGCCCACGTAGCAGCCCTGACACAGCCAGGGCCATCCCAAAAGCGGAGAAACGCTCACGTGCCAGCAGAGAGGAGCACGGAGCACTGGGCTGCTCTGAGGCGATCTCGGCATGGTTCTCCAGTGAGAGGGGCAGGCAGACCTCCCACATTCAGGGCATCCCCTGCATCAAAAGGATGGGCATTTTGTCCTTTCTGTCCCTCCACCTCAGAACCAGGCCTGACATCTCCTCCTCTGGAGTGGAGTTTTTCCAGTTACAACGTCATCTGACACTTGGCCAGCGCGTGAGATGAGGCTGCAGTGACCTGTGATACCGCCTCCATGCCAACCACAGCTCCATTGTGTATTGCTCCTCTTTCACAGACAGGTTCACTTCCCATCGATTGACCAGTCCATTGTTTCTCTTAAGGGTCAAATTCCCACCAGTTTAACTGTAAGATTTCTTTAATTGTCTGCTCTTCATTCTTTTGTTGACACGCACAACAGCGGACCAAATATGGCAGGGCCTTAGACATGACTTTGGTCCCTGATACACACACAGGCTCCTTGTCCCACTGCTGGCCTTCAATGTGCTCAGCAAGATCTGGAACTGCACGGTGCTGTGGAACTGCACCTTCAGCACAGGGACCTTTCCAGCCTGACCTGCCCTCGTTCCTCTGTGTCCGTGCACAAAACACGGCGTGGCAGAGAACAGCAGCAGGGGCTGGTGTGTCTCAGGGTCTCGGATTTGCTTCAGTTGCACAGGGATGCAGGCAAAGTGAAGAAGCCAAACTGTTTATTATTGGAAGGTGAAGCAAAGGGCTGATATGGGAGGGAAAAGGGGAATAGGCAGGGTTTGAGGTCTGGAGGGATGGAGCTGTCAAAAGCAAGAGTGGAAGGAAAACACAGGAATAGGCATGGTCTGAGGGCTGGTGAGATAGAGCTGTCGAAAGGGAGGGAGAGTGGAGGGGAAAAGTGGATGGACATTGTCTGAGGGCTGGAGGGAGTGAGCTATCTACAGGCACGGAGAGGGCTGAAGCCATGCGAGCTTCCCACAGGCTCAGCTGTAGCAATCATCAACTCCGTCAAGAGCTCTTGAGGCAATGGGAGATGCTGTCCTATTCAGTGTCTCCTGGTGCTGTTCTTGGGACACTGGTTCACCGGATCCAGAAAAGGACCCTATTTCTTCAGGTCTTAGGCCTAATTGAGAATGACTTTCAATGTTAGAGCAGGGTGGGCTGGCATTGTTCTTTGGGGATTCTAGGCCTGGAACAGAGAGCAAGAGAGTCATGGTCAGAGCCTGGATCTGCAGTGACCTGAGGAGACCGTTCTGCCAGGGCCACCTCACCCAACCCTTGCCATGGCCAAGAGAGAGGTGTTGCCAACAGGATCAGCAGCAAGCTGCGGGCCAGGAATTCCACCCATGTCCCTGAAATCTCTGTGTGATCTGCCCACAACACCTCTTGTCAACACAGGGTGCGAAGCCCAATGCAGCCAGGACAGGCATTGCAGCTACCTGTTCAAGCATTGCAGCTCGCCTGGCCAGCCCGCTGCCCTCACTCACCCTGACTGAGATCCTGGAGCTCTTCCTGCTGCTCCTCTGTCATGGGAAACCCGGCCATCTCTGAGAACAAAGAGTTCATCTTGGCCCCAGCGGCACAGCTCCATGCCAGCGGCGCTGATGGGGCAGCGGGTGGGGTTGGGGCCAAGCTGCGGTGGGCCAGGCCCAAGGAGGGAGCCCGGGCTCAGGGCTCACCCATGAACATGACGGCCGCCTCTCGCAGGGGCTCCTGTGGGCTCTGCAGGTAGGGCAGGGCCCGGCGCAGGTGCTCGGCCGCTCGGCTCCTGTCCTGTGCCAGCTGCAGAGAGCGGCAGGAGGGAAGGGTTGGCGCGGGCTCAGCCCCTGGGCCGGGCGTGCCTGCGCCCAGCCCCGGCCTCCCCTGGCCTCAGAGCCCTGAGGCGCGGCCAGCAGCCGCTGGCCAAGGGCTCCCGAGGGCAGGGGGCAGAGGGCCGGCTGCTGCCCGGGGAGCCGCGGTGCCGGCCCGCAGCCCCGCCGGGCCGGGGCTCCATGGGCACCCGGCTCGGGCCCACGGGAGCCTGGAGAAGAGCCCGGGCGGCCTCTGGCTGCAGCAGCGGGCAGGGGCACAGCTGCCAGCCCCGCACACCGAGCACCGCCCTCAGGGGCCTTCTCCGGCCTGAGCCTGGGGCTTCAGGCCCTCCTTACCAGGCACTCTTCGACATTCATCAGTGGCTGCTTCTTCAACAGCTGTACCAGCTTCATCCTCTTCAGGAACTCGGCCACACGAAGCAGCGTTTCTCGAGAGGCCTGGAGAGCAGCAGAGACTCAGAGATGGCCCCACAGCCCAGGGCACCAGACCCACATCTCTGTGCCCAGGCATGGAGGAGGCTGCAGCCCGTGAGGCACCAGGGCAGGACGCAGGCATGCCCCCTCCCAGAGATGCACCAGCATCACACAAAACCTCACTTTTGCTACGTCCGAGTTCTTATCATGACAGTAAAGTAAAAGTGCACACAGGCTCTTGCTCACAATTGACTTCAAGGGCTTTTTTCCCTCATCCACTACCAATTCCACCACCTCGCTGAAGAGTTGAATGGAGAGCCCCTGCACATGGCTGTAGTCCTAGAGGAAACAAAAAGCCCTACATCAACTATTCCATTCCCACCTGGGCAAAGGCCTGAAAATCCATAGGGCACCAAGTTACTGGGAAGCACCAATGCCTGTGGCTCAGGATGCAGAAGCTTACATGCTCAAAGAGCAGCAGGAGTGCCTCAGCCAGCTTTAAACTTGGAACACAACCAATAAGAATGAAACAATATCCACTTACAGTGGAAAACATAAAAATATTAAGACTATCGCGGACAATTTTCTAAAATTTGGGTTGTTACTGGAATGTGATTCTGAAGAGAATGCACCCATTTTACCAGAACAGAAGCCTGATGGCTTGAACTACAGTCTGGTTCAATACGTACAGGCTATATAAACAAAATAGCTGGAGATCTCCCCCCAGTGGTTGTAAATCCATATGCTTTGCTAAGCAAAGTAAAAGATGAATATGGATGGTTTACCATTTCAGATCTCAAGGATGCTTTCTTCTGTATAGCCTTGGACGCTGGCAGCCAAAAGCTGTTTGCCTTTGAATGGGGAAACCCAGAGACTGGAAGGACAAGTCAATTTACCTGCACTGTTGTCAAGGGCTCCTGCTGGGAGCAGCTTTGGCCCCGAGCAGGCTGCACAGTCCGCATAGCTCAGTCCTCTTCTGGGGACAGACTGCCTGAAACCCAAGCAGCTCTCAGCCACTGGCTACCTTTAGCTAGCATAAGGCATATCAGCTCTTTAGTGATTATCAGCTCTTTTGAGTTCAGCTCTTTTGCTTGCTACGGCACCACAGGCAGACGCTGGCTGAAAGAGGAGAAGGCTGCTCTGGAGTTCCACAGCAATGTCTTTATTGGGGGTCTGTCAAGGGTTCCAGCAACGGCTCTTCTAACCAGAATGGGCTAAAATAGCCCATTATACAGGGTAAGGGGGGATCAGAAATTGTCCAAAAGCAGGGCTTGAGGAGAAGTGACCTATGGGGTTACAGAGACATAAGCTGGGGTCCGAAAAGGTGGAAGACGGGGGCTTGCCATGACTTGGCATTTCCTATCTTTAGTCCTCTGCTCTCCACGGGGCCCTAGCAAGCCCATGGCCTGCTACAGACTGTAGGAACACAAGGATTCTAAATTAACCCTCCTCCTAACCATCATGAACCTATGGATGTGGTGGAAAATTAAAACAGCAGCATAACAGTACATATGTACTGTGGACTGTCCAGAGGATCTTGCAAAAGAATTTGCATCAGGATAAAGAGAAGGGGAGAATGAAACAAGGCCTTTGTTTTACATAAGCCCAAGCAATTCCCATAAGTAAACAAGTACTTAGCACAGACCTACAGAAGCACTTAGCACTAGTTAGCATAAGAAAAACCCGGCTGGCCTAACTTGACAGGAGAGGGACTTGACAAAAAGCTTATACACATTCTACCAGAAAAACCAAGGGCAAGTATGGAATGAGCCCTGTGCAGGGAAGCCATGAGGAAGAAGTGCTGCTTTAGGGCATGGAGACTGCTCCTGGCCAGCACCTGGACATTAGCTTCAAGTACAGGAATCTGACAGAATGTATTTCTAACCCCCTGTTTATCAAAACACCTCAGCAGAGTAAAGATGGATGGTATTTTTGATATAATTCCTACATCAACCCACTGAAATTTACACGTGGCAGAGAAGCATTTTGTGGGGTGATGTGGGGTCGGCTGTCTGTTCTCTGCCCCGAGATGCATGGGATGGCTCTGCAGCAGCCTCTGCTCTGAAGAATGAGTCTGGACTCTTCACTTTTTTGGTCTTCAGGTTGTTTATTATTTCTTATCTACGAAATTGTCTTTTTGCCCAGCCGAGGTCTGCACAGCAAGGCAGCCACAAGAACCCTGACCACCCCACCCCCGAGGCGGTGTCGTCCTTTTATACTGCAAACTACGTAGATCATATTTACTTTTAATTTCCAATACCTATCACCTATGTTAGACAGTGTACTTCTGTTCTAAACCAATCCCCAAGTGCCAACATCACAGCAGAAAATGGAGAACAAAAAGAAGAAAGAAGAAAGAAGAAGGACTAGACAGGCCCTGATTCCTCCATCTTGTCCCTATAACCCCTACACCAAAAATCCTAAAATCTACATTTCCACCCTGTCAACACCCTGTTACTGCACCATTGAAACCTGTGTGTCTTTCATATCCCCATGCCAAGCTGGCAATTCATTGGAAGGATCAAAATAAAGCCTGCAGGTGTTCCAGGCAGAATGCCAGGGTCTCGAGCCCCCTGATGGGGTTCTCGGCAACCTGGACATCCAGAGGGTTGTGCTGAGTTCCCACAGGGTGCAGACACCTGCCCTCCTGCTAGCTTTATAAAAGATCTTTTGATGGACAATGCGTTTGTCTGCAGCTTTCTCTGAATTAGGAACACCCCTCAGGACTGCTGTATCCTGAGGGAACACCGCTGGCCATCCCCTGGGTGTATCTGCAAAAGCTTAAAATCAGCTGCCTCAGCTTCCAGGGCCTCTCTTGGCCAGCATCCTGACGTGGCTGCAGGGCTGCTGCGAGGCACTGCTGGGACCCAGCGGGACAGGACCGGCTCTCTCGTGCCCACGTAGCAGCCCTGACACAGCCAGGGCCATCCCAAAAGCGGAGAAACACTCACGTGCCAGCAGAGAGGAGCACGGAGCACTGGGCTGCTCTGAGGCGATCTCGGCATGGTTCTCCAGTGAGAGGGGCAGGCAGACCTCCCACATTCAGGGCATCCCCTGCATCAAAAGGATGGGCATTTTGTCCTTTCTGTCCCTCCACCTCAGAACCAGGCCTGACATCTCCTCCTCTGGAGTGGAGTTTTTCCAGTTACAACGTCATCTGACACTTGGCCAGCGCGTGAGATGAGGCTGCAGTGACCTGTGATACCGCCTCCATGCCAACCACAGCTCCATTGTGTATTGCTCCTCTTTCACAGACAGGTTCACTTCCCATCGATTGACCAGTCCATTGTTTCTCTTAAGGGTCAAATTCCCACCAGTTTAACTGTAAGATTTCTTTAATTGTCTGCTCTTCATTCTTTTGTTGACACGCACAACAGCGGACCAAATATGGCAGGGCCTTAGACATGACTTTGGTCCCTGATACACACACAGGCTCCTTGTCCCACTGCTGGCCTTCAATGTGCTCAGCAAGATCTGGAACTGCACGGTGCTGTGGAACTGCACCTTCAGCACAGGGACCTTTCCAGCCTGACCTGCCCTCGTTCCTCTGTGTCCGTGCACAAAACACGGCGTGGCAGAGAACAGCAGCAGGGGCTGGTGTGTCTCAGGGTCTCGGATTTGCTTCAGTTGCACAGGGATGCAGGCAAAGTGAAGAAGCCAAACTGTTTATTATTGGAAGGCGAAGCAAAGGGCTGATATGGGAGGGAAAAGGGGAATAGGCAGGGTTTGAGGTCTGGAGGGATGGAGCTGTCAAAAGCAAGAGTGGAAGGAAAACACAGGAATAGGCATGGTCTGAGGGCTGGTGAGATAGAGCTGTCGAAAGGGAGGGAGAGTGGAGGGGAAAAGTGGATGGACATTGTCTGAGGGCTGGAGGGAGTGAGCTATCTACAGGCACGGAGAGGGCTGAAGCCATGCGAGCTTCCCACAGGCTCAGCTGTAGCAATCATCAACTCCGTCAAGAGCTCCTGAGGCAATGGGAGATGCTGTCCTATTCAGTGTCTCCTGGTGCTGTTCTTGGGACACTGGTTCACCGGATCCAGAAAAGGACCCTATTTCTTCAGGTCTTAGGCCTAATTGAGAATGACTTTCAATGTTAGAGCAGGGTGGGCTGGCATTGTTCTTTGGGGATTCTAGGCCTGGAACAGAGAGCAAGAGAGTCATGGTCAGAGCCTGGATCTGCAGTGACCTGAGGAGACCGTTCTGCCAGGGCCACCTCACCCAACCCTTGCCATGGCCAAGAGAGAGGTGTTGCCAACAGGATCAGCAGCAAGCTGCGGGCCAGGAATTCCACCCATGTCCCTGAAATCTCTGTGTGATCTGCCCACAACACCTCTTGTCAACACAGGGTGCGAAGCCCAATGCAGCCAGGACAGGCATTGCAGCTACCTGTTCAAGCATTGCAGCTCGCCTGGCCAGCCCGCTGCCCTCACTCACCCTGACTGAGATCCTGGAGCTCTTCCTGCTGCTCCTCCGTCATGGGAAACCTGGCCATCTCTGAGAACAAAGAGTTCATCTTGGCCCCAGCGGCACAGCTCCATGCCAGCGGCGCTGATGGGGCAGCGGGTGGGGTTGGGGCCAAGCTGCGGTGGGCCAGGCCCAAGGAGGGAGCCCGGGCTCGGGGCTCACCCATGAACATGACGGCCGCCTCTCGCAGGGGCTCCTGTGGGCTCTGCAGGTAGGGCAGGGCCCGGCGCAGGTGCTTGGCCGCTCGGCTCCTGTCCTGTGCCAGCTGCAGAGAGCGGCAGGAGGGAAGGGTTGGCGCGGGCTCAGCCCCTGGGCCGGGCGTGCCTGCGCCCATCCCCGGCCTCTCCTGGCCGCAGAGCCCTGAGGCGCGGCCAGCAGCCGCTGGCCAAGGGCTCCCGAGGGCAGGGGGCAGAGGGCCGGCTGCTGCCCGGGGAGCCGCGGTGCCGGCCCGCAGCCCCGCCGGGCCGGGGCTCCATGGGCACCCGGCTCGGGCCCACGGGAGCCTGGAGAAGAGCCCGGGCGGCCTCTGGCTGCAGCAGCGGGCAGGGGCACAGCTGCCAGCCCCGCACACCGAGCACCGCCCTCAGGGGCCTTCTCCGGCCTGAGCCTGGGGCTTCAGGCCCTCCTTACCAGGCACTCTTCGACATTCATCAGTGGCTGCTTCTTCAACAGCTGTACCAGCTTCATCCTCTTCAGGAACTCGGCCACACGAAGCAGCGTTTCTCGAGAGGCCTGGAGAGCAGCAGAGACTCAGAGATGGCCCCACAGCCCAGGGCACCAGACCCACATCTCTGTGCCCAGGCATGGAGGAGGCTGCAGCCCGTGAGGCACCAGGGCAGGACGCAGGCATGCCCCCTCCCAGAGATGCACCAGCATCACACAAAACCTCACTTTTGCTACGTCCGAGTTCTTATCATGACAGTAAAGTAAAAGTGCACACAGGCTCTTGCTCACAATTGACTTCAAGGGCTTTTTCCCTCATCCACTACCAATTCCACCACCTCGCTGAAGAGTTGAATGGAGAGCCCCTGCACATGGCTGTAGTCCTAGAGGAAACAAAAAGCCCTACATCAACTATTCCATTCCCACCTGGGCAAAGGCCTGAAAATCCATAGGGCACCAAGTTACTGGGAAGCACCAATGCCTGTGGCTCAGGATGCAGAAGCTTACATGCTCAAAGAGCAGCAGGAGTGCCTCAGCCAGCTTTAAACTTGGAACACAACCAATAAGAATGAAACAATATCCACTTACAGTGGAAAACATAAAAATATTAAGACTATCGCGGACAATTTTCTAAAATTTGGGTTGTTACTGGAATGTGATTCTGAAGAGAATGCACCCATTTTACCAGAACAGAAGCCTGATGGCTTGAACTACAGTCTGGTTCAATACGTACAGGCTATATAAACAAAATAGCTGGAGATCTCCACCCAGTGGTTGTAAATCCATATGCTTTGCTAAGCAAAGTAAAAGCTGAATATGGATGGTTTACCATTTCAGATCTCAAGGATGCTTTCTTCTGTATAGCCTTGGACGCTGGCAGCCAAAAGCTGTTTGCCTTTGAATGGGGAAACCCAGAGACTGGAAGGACAAGTCAATTTACCTGCACTGTTGTCAAGGGCTCCTGCTGGGAGCAGCTTTGGCCCCGAGCAGGCTGCACAGTCCGCATAGCTCAGTCCTCTTCTGGGGACAGACTGCCCGAAACCCAAGCAGCTCTCAGCCACTGGCTACCTTTAGCTAGCATAAGGCATATCAGCTCTTTAGTGATTATCAGCTCTTTTGAGTTCAGCTCTTTTGCTTGCTACGGCACCACAGGCAGACGCTGGGTGAAAGAGGAGAAGGCTGCTCTGGAGTTCCACAGCAATGTCTTTATTGGGGGTCTGTCAAGGGTTCCAGCGACGGCTCTTCTAACCAGAATGGGCTAAAACAGCCCATTATACAGGGTAAGGGGGGATCAGAAATTGTCCAAAAGCAGGGCTTGAGGAGAAGTGACCTATGGGGTTACAGAGACATAAGCTGGGGTCCGAAAAGGTGGAAGACGGGGGCTTGCCATGACTTGGCATTTCCTATCTTTAGTCCTCTGCTCTCCACGGGGCCCTAGCAAGCCCATGGCCTGCTACAGACTGTAGGAACACAAGGATTCTAAATTAACCCTCCTCCTAACCATCATGAACCTATGGATGTGGTGGAAAATTAAAACAGCAGCATAACAGTACATATGTACTGTGGACTGTCCAGAGGATCTTGCAAAAGAATTTGCATCAGGATAAAGAGAAGGGGAGAATGAAACAAGGCCTTTGTTTTACATAAGCCCAAGCAATTCCCATAAGTAAACAAGTACTTAGCACAGACCTACAGAAGCACTTAGCACTAGTTAGCATAAGAAAAACCTGTCTGGCCTAACTTGACAGGAGAGGGACTTGACAAAAAGCTTATACACATTCTACCAGAAAAACCAAGGGCAAGTATGGAATGAGCCCTGTGCAGGGAAGCCATGAGGAAGAAGTGCTGCTTTAGGGCATGGAGACTGCTCCTGGCCAGCACCTGGACATTAGCTTCAAGTACAGGAATCTGACAGAATGTATTTCTAACCCCCTGCTTATCAAAACACCTCAGCAGAGTAAAGATGGATGGTATTTTTGATATAATTCCTACATCAACCCACTGAAATTTACACGTGGCAGAGAAGCATTTTGTGGGGTGATGTGGGGTCGGCTGTCTGTTCTCTGCCCCGAGATGCATGGGATGGCTCTGCAGCAGCCTCTGCTCTGAAGAATGAGTCTGGACTCTTCACTTTTTTGGTCTTCAGGTTGTTTATTATTTCTTATCTACGAAATTGTCTTTTTGCCCAGCCGAGGTCTGCACAGCAAGGCAGCCACAAGAACCCTGACCACCCCACCCCCGAGGCGGTGTCGTCCTTTTATACTGCAAACTACGTAGATCATACTTACTTTTAATTTCCAATACCTATCACCTATGTTAGACAGTGTACTTCTGTTCTAAACCAATCCCCAAGTGCCAACATCACAGCAGAAAATGGAGAACAAGAAGAAGAAAGAAGAAAGAAGAAGGACTAGACAGGCCCTGATTCCTCCATCTTGTCCCTATAACCCCTACACCAAAAATCCTAAAATCTACATTTCCACCCTGTCAACACCCTGTTACTGCACCATTGAAACCTGTGTGTCTTTCATATCCCCATGCCAAGCTGGCAATTCATTGGAAGGATCAAAATAAAGCCTGCAGGTGTTCCAGGCAGAATGCCAGGGTCTCGAGCCCCCTGATGGGGTTCTCGGCAACCTGGACATCCAGAGGGTTGTGCTGAGTTCCCACAGGGTGCAGACACCTGCCCTCCTGCTAGCTTTATAAAAGATCTTTTGATGGACAATGCGTTTGTCTGCAGCTTTCTCTGAATTAGGAACACCCCTCAGGACTGCTGTATCCTGAGGGAACACCGCTGGCCATCCCCTGGGTGTATCTGCAAAAGCTTAAAATCAGCTGCCTCAGCTTCCAGGGCCTCTCTTGGCCAGCATCCTGACGTGGCTGCAGGGCTGCTGCGAGGCACTGCTGGGACCCAGCGGGACAGGACCGGCTCTCTCGTGCCCACGTAGCAGCCCTGACACAGCCAGGGCCATCCCAAAAGCGGAGAAACGCTCACGTGCCAGCAGAGAGGAGCACGGAGCACTGGGCTGCTCTGAGGCGATCTCGGCATGGTTCTCCAGTGAGAGGGGCAGGCAGACCTCCCACATTCAGGGCATCCCCTGCATCAAAAGGATGGGCATTTTGTCCTTTCTGTCCCTCCACCTCAGAACCAGGCCTGACATCTCCTCCTCTGGAGTGGAGTTTTTCCAGTTACAACGTCATCTGACACTTGGCCAGCGCGTGAGATGAGGCTGCAGTGACCTGTGATACCGCCTCCATGCCAACCACAGCTCCATTGTGTATTGCTCCTCTTTCACAGACAGGTTCACTTCCCATCGATTGACCAGTCCATTGTTTCTCTTAAGGGTCAAATTCCCACCAGTTTAACTGTAAGATTTCTTTAATTGTCTGCTCTTCATTCTTTTGTTGACACGCACAACAGCGGACCAAATATGGCAGGGCCTTAGACATGACTTTGGTCCCTGATACACACACAGGCTCCTTGTCCCACTGCTGGCCTTCAATGTGCTCAGCAAGATCTGGAACTGCACGGTGCTGTGGAACTGCACCTTCAGCACAGGGACCTTTCCAGCCTGACCTGCCCTCGTTCCTCTGTGTCCGTGCACAAAACACGGCGTGGCAGAGAACAGCAGCAGGGGCTGGTGTGTCTCAGGGTCTCGGATTTGCTTCAGTTGCACAGGGATGCAGGCAAAGTGAAGAAGCCAAACTGTTTATTATTGGAAGGTGAAGCAAAGGGCTGATATGGGAGGGAAAAGGGGAATAGGCAGGGTTTGAGGTCTGGAGGGATGGAGCTGTCAAAAGCAAGAGTGGAAGGAAAACACAGGAATAGGCATGGTCTGAGGGCTGGTGAGATAGAGCTGTCGAAAGGGAGGGAGAGTGGAGGGGAAAAGTGGATGGACATTGTCTGAGGGCTGGAGGGAGTGAGCTATCTACAGGCACGGAGAGGGCTGAAGCCATGCGAGCTTCCCACAGGCTCAGCTGTAGCAATCATCAACTCCGTCAAGAGCTCCTGAGGCAATGGGAGATGCTGTCCTATTCAGTGTCTCCTGGTGCTGTTCTTGGGACACTGGTTCACCGGATCCAGAAAAGGACCCTATTTCTTCAGGTCTTAGGCCTAATTGAGAATGACTTTCAATGTTAGAGCAGGGTGGGCTGGCATTGTTCTTTGGGGATTCTAGGCCTGGAACAGAGAGCAAGAGAGTCATGGTCAGAGCCTGGATCTGCAGTGACCTGAGGAGACCGTTCTGCCAGGGCCACCTCACCCAACCCTTGCCATGGCCAAGAGAGAGGTGTTGCCAACAGGATCAGCAGCAAGCTGCGGGCCAGGAATTCCACCCATGTCCCTGAAATCTCTGTGTGATCTGCCCACAACACCTCTTGTCAACACAGGGTGCGAAGCCCAATGCAGCCAGGACAGGCATTGCAGCTACCTGTTCAAGCATTGCAGCTCGCCTGGCCAGCCCGCTGCCCTCACTCACCCTGACTGAGATCCTGGAGCTCTTCCTGCTGCTCCTCCGTCATGGGAAACCCGGCCATCTCTGAGAACAAAGAGTTCATCTTGGCCCCAGCGGCACAGCTCCATGCCAGCGGCGCTGATGGGGCAGCGGGTGGGGTTGGGGCCAAGCTGCGGTGGGCCAGGCCCAAGGAGGGAGCCCGGGCTCGGGGCTCACCCATGAACATGACGGCCGCCTCTCGCAGGGGCTCCTGTGGGCTCTGCAGGTAGGGCAGGGCCCGGCGCAGGTGCTCGGCCGCTCGGCTCCTGTCCTGTGCCAGCTGCAGAGAGCGGCAGGAGGGAAGGGTTGGCGCGGGCTCAGCCCCTGGGCCGGGCGCTGCCTGCGCCCAGCCCCGGCCTCCCCTGGCCGCAGAGCCCTGAGGCGCGGCCAGCAGCCGCTGGCCAAGGGCTCCCGAGGGCAGGGGGCAGAGGGCCGGCTGCTGCCCGGGGAGCCGCGGTGCCGGCCCGCAGCCCCGCCGGGCCGGGGCTCCATGGGCACCCGGCTCGGGCCCACGGGAGCCTGGAGAAGAGCCCGGGCGGCCTCTGGTTTCAGCAGCGGGCAGGAGCACAGCTGCCCTGCCCGCACACTGAGCACCGCCCTCAGGGGCCTTCTCCGGCCTGAGCCAGGGGCTTCAGGCCCTCCTTACCAGGACCTCAGTGAACTTTGAAAGCTGCCCCTTCTTCAACAGCTGCTTGAGCTTCCTCATCTTTAGGAACTCGGCCACACGAATCAGCGTTTTCTGAGAGGCCTGGAGAGCAGCAGAGACCCAGAGATGGCCCCACAGCCCAGGGCACAGGACCCACAAACATTTGCCAAAGCCTGAAGGAGGCTTCAGTACATGAGGTGCCCAGGCAGGAGGCACCCGAGCCCCCTCCCCAAGATCCACCGGCATACTACAAAACCTCACCTTTGCCACATCCCAGTTCTTCTCATGGCAGTGGAAGAAGAGTGGGAGGAGACTTTGGATCAAAATCTTCTCAAGAGGCTTTTTTCCCTCATCCACGACCAAGTCCATCACCCTGATGAAGAGCTCAAGCGAGAGCACTTGCACATAGCTGTTGTCCTGGAGAAAGGGAAGAGAATCAGGCCTTGTGACAAATTTCTCAAGCCTCACCTGGGCAAAGTTTCTGGGCAGCAGCCAGTGCCTGCAGCTGAGGACACAGAGCCTTACATGGTCAAAGAGCAGCAGTAGTGCCTCAGCCAACTTTGGGGCAGTGGTGCTGGATACTAGGATGTCTTTGTGCTGGAGCACATTTCTGAACACAGAGAGGGACATCCTGACCACCTCTCCCTCTGCATCATCCAGAAGCTTCAGAAGGTTTGGAGACAGGATGCACATTCTCCTGGCCTGTGTGGAACACAAGGCTGTGCTGGGAAGCCATGGACGGCTGCACCACCAACACCGCCCTGGCACTGCAAGGCCACCCTGCTGCTGCAGGGCCCACAGGCCAACGGCCTGCCCCAAAGCAGTGGGGCAGGTGAGGCAGGAGAGCTGGGAGCAGCTGCCTCAGCTCCTGAAGCCCTGCACGCCTATGGGGCTGCTTTCCACAACACAGCTTCAGCCATGGCCCCTTCTCACCATCGAGGGATCCTTGCTGACCACCATGAGGCCTCTGAGCGCCAGGCGACGCCGCTCCTTGCATTCGCTGTCCAGGTTCCTTGCCATGACATTCAGGATGCTGATACCATATTTAGTGAAATCCAAGATGTCTAAGACCTGAAAGGCACAGGGCAGTGACAGGGGAGCCGGCCAGCAGGAGCCCAGAAGCGCACAGGGCTGGGCCCAGGCAGCAGCACAGGGCGTGGGCGCCGTCCCAGGCAGCTGTGGCTGTGAGAGGG